>NC_137279.1:178993214-180228928 GCF_054371585.1 Giraffa tippelskirchi | reverse complement strand
AGTAATGACTGGGATGAGGAGACTTGCTCAGGAAATGCCGCTGAATCCCTTATGTGTGCAGGCAGGGCAGTGTGCGTTGTGTGGGGCCCCTGGTGTCTATGGAGTTCACAGCTGGGGTTGGGAGCCCCCACCATGGTCCAGAATCCATGCCCATCCTGTCTCCCCAGGTCACCTAAGTCTAGGACCAAAGTCAAAGCTGCCAGGAGGCTGGAGTCCTGGGTTCTGGTCCCACTTGTGCTTCGAACTGGCCCTGCCACTTGGGTCGGTCACTATCCCTCCCTCCCCAGGTTTATCCTATTGTAACGTGAGAAACGGGGGGTCAGAGCCCTGATACCAAGATCTCTCACCACAAAGAAAGGCTGGAAGTTCAGGCAAACGTGGAGCCTGTGTCTGGATGTCTGACTTCTCTCTGCCCCCTGGTGGACACCAGCAGCCTAGCACCTGGGGGAAATAGACGAGAGACTCCACAGAGCTATGTGACCTCTGCCATGGCTCCCCTGCTCTGAGATCCAATCCCCATCTATTAAATGTGGATAATAATAATACCTACCTCTTTGGGCTATTATTGAGAATGCAAAGAGATAATACATGAGAAATGAATGAGAAGTGCTTGGACTTTAGAAGTGAGCACAGACTAGCCAATCAACAGAAGCCAGATCCTACAACTGAAATGGCAAATCCTATCATCAGTGAAGAATGTAATGACTACAAGCTTTAGGACATACTTGTTATTGGCAGTTGTTTACTTAAGTTGTAAATGGATTCAGTCTGTATGATAATTACCCCATCTCTGGACAATTACTAACTATATGTATTTTTTTTTCAAGAAAATAAGTTTAAAATATTTTTCCTTCTTTTTCTGCTCTATTTCCTTGATTTGTGACTTTATCATTTCATTTGTTCTTGTTTTTAGGGGTTTGTTTTATTGCTTTTCTTCACCATCTTAAATTGAATACTTGCCTCATTAATCTATTTTTAACACTTCATTGAGGTATAATTTACACACCGTAAAATTTACCTGTTTTAAGTATAAAATCGAACAATTCTTAGTATAGTTACAGGGTTGTTCAAGCATCACCGCAGTATAATTTTAAACTACTTCCCATCACCCTCAAAAGAAAGAAACATACCCATTCTCAGTTTATTCCCATTCCCATCCCTAGCCCTAAGCAACCACCAATCTACTTCCTTTCTTTAAAGACTTGCCTTTTCTGGACATTTCACAAAAATGGAATCGTGAAATATATGTGTCTTCTTTTACTTAATATGTTTTTGAGGTTCATCTTTGTTGTAGCATGTAGCAGTACTTCATTCCATTTTATGGTGGAAAACATTCCATTGTATGGACATGCCACATTTTGTTTAGCCATTCACCAGTTAATGGACATCTCTATTGTTTGTACTATATAAAACATTTGCATTATTATGAGGCTATTTTAAACAGTTGCTGCTCTGAACATTTGCTTACATTTGTCTGTGTGAAGGTATGTTTTCAATTCTCTTGAGGGCTTGTTTGTTTTTATACATTCACTGTTTCCACTAAATGTATTTTAATATATAAATTTGCCTCTAGTACTGCTTTAGCTGTGTCCCACAAACTTTGACCTGTACTTTTGTCGTTATCATTCAGAACTAAATACTTCTCAAATTTCTTTTTTATTTCCTTTTTCAACAAAATGTGTTTATCAATAGGATGGTTCCCAAACATGTAAGCCCATTATAATATGCAATTTTACTGAATCATAATTGGGGAACTTGGACTGTATGACATTAATGCTTTAGAATTTGTTGAGGCTTTCTTTATAATTCTTAACATACATGCTTTATTTTTGTGATAGCTCCATTTGCGTTCGTTGGAAACTGCTTGAAAGAAATGATTTCTCTAAAATATTCTAACCCTATGGGTAGCCTAATGGTTAGGATTCCAGGCTTTCACAGCTGTGGCCTGAGTTCAATCTCTGGTCAGGGAACTGAGATCCCACAAGCGGTGTGGTGTGGCAAAATAAATAAATAAAAAATTCTAACCTAAACACAATGCAAACTCTTGTGCTTCCACACACTCTCCACACAAGTGGGGCCAAGATTCTCTGAAAAGCTTCTACCTGCAAAGAACGGCACAGGACCACGGCCCATGACTCTGCCCTCCCTAACTCCTTATTCCTTACCTCGTCACTATCTTCTGAACTTCCCTGTACCTCTAATGTCTGTGACAACCCCCTGTATCTTGTCAAAGAGCAGAATCACTGTAAGCTCACAGTTTTGTGTCGTTCCAACTTGTTTTCTCAACCTACCACGCTCTTCTCTTCTTGAACCTCCTCAAGACATCCAGTCCACTGAACCATCCAATTTCTCCCTATCCATCTACTCTTTTCTGACTTCATTTTGTTCTTTCATTTCAGTTCAGTTCAGTTCAGTCGCTCAGTCGTGTCCGACTCTTTGCGACCCCATGGACTGCAGCACACCAGGCCTCCCTGTCCATCACCGACTCAAACTCATGTCCATCGAGTCGGTGATGCCATCCGACATTCGCATCCTCTGTTATTCCTTTCTCCTCCCACCCTCAATCTTTCCCAGCACTAGGGTCTTTTCAAATGAGTCAGTTCTTTGCATCTGGTGGCCAAAGTATTGGAGTTTCAGCTTCAGCATCAGCTTCAGCTTTGCCCTTTAACTGGCTTAAATTTCGTGTTCCATTGTTTTATTTCATCTATTCATTTATTTTTGGCTGTGCTGGGTCTTCACTGCTGCACAGGGGCTACCCTCTGTAGCAGTGCGTGGTCTTCTCATTGTGGTGGCTTCTCTTGCTGGTGAGCACTGGCTCTGGGGCTCTCAGGCTTCAGTATCTGTGGCTACTGAAGCCGGAGTTGCCCCGTGGCATGTGGGATCTTCCCAGACCAGGGACCAAACCCATGTCCCCTGCATTAGCAGGTGGATTTTCCACCACTGGACTAGCAGGGAAGTCCTGTTCCACTGTGTTCATCACTTCCTGCAAACATCCTGAACTCCATTGCCTTCACCACTTAAATATCAAAACTCCAAACTCTACGTAAACCCAACTACCCATCTCCCTTGTGCCTACATCCATGCTGCTCAATTGCTGAAAAACATGAACTACAGGGCATGTAAGTGACACTATAAATTCATAGTCACCAACTTCAAGGCTGCTATTCACTTTTATTATGTTTTGTTTAGATACACTGTTCTCAGACTTCTATCTTCTCTTCTAGCCTGTTCACACTCAGCAAACAACGGAATGTTCTACTTGACAGAGAAAATAGAAGCTGTCACACAACTGCCTTCTCTCCCTTAATTCTCTCCTATGCTCTTCTTCTGTGCTCAGAATTCCATCTCCCTAGGCTTCTGGGAATTTTGCACTATTCTTTGCAGGGAAACGGGATACTGTGAAGCGAGAAGATTTAGCTGCAGAGGTGCTTGCTCTATTCTATTTATTTATTTAATTTAGCCGCACCATACAACACGTAGGATCTTAGTTCCCTGACCAGGGATGAAACCCATACCCCCTGCATTGGAAGCACGGAGTCTTAACCACTGGATAGCCAGAGAAGTCCAAGAGGTGCTTTTATAAAGTGCAAATCTGAGTATATTCATTCCCAACAAGTAACCCTATAGCACCTTCCTATTGCTCTTAGGATTAAAAAAATAAGATAAATAAAATTTAATATGCTTGACATGACTTTCATCAATATACAGTTCACAAAAAAAGAGATGCAAGCAATCTTTAAATATATCAAAATATGTCAACTTCACTCATAAAAAGAAAAGAACAAATTTTAATTACATTGAGCTAAAATTTCACACCTATCAAAAAAACAAAAAAAAATCAAAAATTTTATCAATACAGCTGTGATGAGACTGTGAGGAAACGGGTACTTGTAAATTCCTGATGTGAGTATAAAAATAGTGCAGTCTCTACCAAGGGCAATTTGACAGTATCTATCAAAATTTTAAACGCATTTGCACTTAGACTCAGCAATCCTTCTTGTGAGAATTTACTGTATAGACATGTCTCTGCACTGAGAAATGACATATGTAAAAGAGTAATATTCAAAATATATAACAAGTGGATATGATCATTAAAATGTATGTGTATGTGTCTCTATGCTTGTACAGCAATAATTTTAAAATATTCCCTTCTATCTACACTAGATCTTCTATGACTAACAAGTGATACAAACTGTAGGTGATAATCTATTCATTATGGGCTTCTAAGGTGGCTCAGTGGTAAAGAATCCATCTGCCAATGCAGGAGATGCGAGTTCTATCCCTGGCTTTGGAAGATTCCCTGGAGGAAGAAATGGCAACCCACTCCAGTATTCTTGCCTGGAAAATTTCCTTGGACAGAGGAGCCTGGTGGTCAACAGCCTAGTGGGGTCACAAAGACTCAGATATGACTGAGCGACTGAGCACGTACACAATCTATTCATCAAATTATCCTAATGATTTCCAAATCATATATTGGTTTTTAGAAAATGTGAGCATGTTGCTTGTATAATGCGGTTGTCACTAGCTAAATGATACTGTCATCTGAGCCATGATTTGACATTAAACTCTTCTTATACTTTCTTCATTAAATTGATCATCATTAAAAAAAAATTGATCATTATTAGGTGCTGCGTCCTCTCAATAGAGAACTTTTCCTCAAAAGCAGTGATATTGTTCATGGTGTTAAAACTTTTCTTAGCTTGTTCTTAACTAACTTTATATTCAAAGTTCTTCTAACCATTATAATACTGTGTAAGGTTTTTTTTATTATTTCAGTTGTTTATTGGACTAGGTAACAGGAAAGGTCCTACATTTTTATATAAAATGATTTAAATTGAATAGAAAAATATACAGTGAATGAAATTGAATATTTCTTTAGAAAATTTACTACTGATATTCTCCAGTTTAGTAGATGTGTGAGATTTTTATATATTATAGAATATCTCTATTATCAACCAAGTCATGAAGATTGTTAATTTAAATGTCATATTTGATTAATTGGCTTAATGTTATTGATTTTTTTTTTTTTGCCTTCAACTCACATAGCTTTGTAAGCATCCTTTGACCAAGTTTCAGGATTCAATCAGCCAGAAGAATTTTTTTTTAATAGCATATTTTACAAGAGTGTATTCTGTCACCTGAAAATACTGAAGGCTGAGTTTGGGGGTTTGTTTCCTTTATTATTATTTTATTTTATTTTTGGCCATGCTAAATGTGGGATCTTAGTTCCCCAACAGGGATTGAACCCTTTCCCTTGGTAGTGAAAGCTCAGAGCCTTAACCACTGGATCACCAGGGAAGTCCCAAAGTTGAAGGTCATTATAGATTTTGCTTTTGTTCAAATAACCTCTTTGACTTGCTCCAATAAAATGTGCTGGACTGTTGGCCCTAAGTCCCTTAGCTATGGTGAAGCCCACTGCATGTATAGCTTCCAACTTGGCCCCACTCTGTTACCCCAAAAGTCTTGGAGGCGCATGTTTGTATGTGATGGAGAGTGAGGCATGAATGCTTCCCCATGAGGAAAGGGGGTTGCTTTCTGACTTACCTATCACCCTCTGTAATTATTGACAATTGCCCTGCCCCTTGGGTCACATTTTCTTTGTTGGGTTCCCAGGTAAAGGGTAGTTCTAGGGACCAGGAGTGTAACACTGACCCCTGGTTCTGTATCGCAGTACGAGTCATACCTTGTCAACAGAGACCATGATCCCAAGACCATAATCAGTGACCCATCTAGAATTCCCTGAGGGTCCAGCGGTTAGGACTCTGCATTTCCTCTGCAGGGGAGCAATCCCTAATCAGGGAACTAGGATACCACAAGCTGCATGGCACAGCCAAAACAAAAACAAAAACAAACCAGAGACCCACATTTTACTTTAGCCACCAAGCCACAGAGATGGCACGAGTCTGAGGTCAACAGGTCAGTCTAAGCTCTCCTGTGTGGTTGCAATGGCTAAGAGTCTAGCTTTATACTCCCTCGTGGATGTATGGTTGTATGTATGTAAATTTGAATTAATGCCATAGTCTAAGCAAAATGGCAACCCACTCCAGTACCCTTGCCTGGAAAATTCCATGGATGGAGGAGCCTGGTGGAGCATGGGGTCGCAAAGAGTCGAACACGACTGAGCGACTTCACTTACTTTCTTTAAGCAGAACAGTCCAGCTACAGCACAAAGAAGGAAGCTCGGGTTATCTGAAACAACCCCTACCTATCCCTCTGGGACTTACTCGTTTGGCTGAGTCCAGGAGCCTGGGGTTCGTGAATGAGGTCGCTACTGCAGCCTGGCCTCATATGGCTGATTGGGCTTCTGCTGATGGGGTCTAATCTGAGTTTCTGATAGGATGGTCTATTCCTGTGAAAATTTGAATTCATTTACAAATGTGGAGGGTTGAGGGGTTGGATTATTGGGATAGGCAGCCACCTTGGGCCCTGAGAGCCCCTGTCTATCCTTGCTGGACTCAATCAAACTACCTGGCACTGAGTAGTCTCTGCAGCTTATCACGAAGATGACGGGGCAGGTCAAGGAGATCACAGGAGGCTGATGTGCCCATTCACTCTCCAGAGGATGAGACTGGCTTGCTGCTCATTTCAAAAACTGCTGGGCCCTTGCAGCCACGATGGGAAACATTATGGTTCAGTTCAGTTCAGTTCAGTAGCTCAGTCGTGTCCGACTCTTTGTGACCCCATGAACCACAGCACGCCAGGCCTCCTTGTCCATCACCAACTCCCTGAGTCCACCCAAACCCATGTCCATCGAGTCGGTGATGCCATCCAGCCATCTCATCCTCTGTCGTCCCCTTCTCCTCCTGCCCTCAATCTTTCCCAGCATCAGGGTCTTTACCAATGAGTCAGCTCTTCACATCAGGTGGCCAAAGTATTGGAGCTTCCGCTTCAACACCAGTCCTTCCAATGAACACCCAGGAATGATCTCCTTTAGGATGGACTGGTTGGATCTCCTTGCAGTCCAAGGGACTCTCAAGAGTCTTCTCCTACACCACAGTTTAAAAGCATCAATTCTTCGGCACTCAGCTTTCTTTATAGTCCAACTCTCACATCCATACATGCTGTTGCTGCTGCTGCTGCTAAGTCGCTTCAGTAGTGTCCGACTCTGTGCGACCCCATAGACGGCAGCCCACTGGGCTCCCCCCGTCCCTGGGATTCTCCAGGCAAGAATACTGCAGTGGGTTGCCATTTTCTTCTCCAGTGCATGAAAGTGAAATGTGAAAGTGAAGTCACTCAGTCGTGTCCGACTCAGCAACCCCATGGACTGCAGCCTACCAGGCTTCTCTGTCCATGGGATCCTCCAGGCAAGAATACTGGAGTGGGGTGCCAGTTCCTTCTCCAATGACTACTGGAAAAACCATAGCCTTGACTAGACGGACCTTTGTTGGCAAAGTAATGTCTCTGCTTTTTAATATGCTGTCTAGGTTGGTCATAACTTTCCTTCCAAGGAGTAAGTGTCTTTTAATTTCATGGCTGCAATCACCATCTGCAGTAATTTTGGAGCCCAGAAAAATAAAGCCAGCCACTGTTTCCACTGTTTCCACTGTTTCCCCATCTATCTGCCATGAAGTGATGGGATCGGATGCCATGATCTTAGTTTTCTGAATGTTGAGCTTTAAGCCAACTTTTTCACTCTCCTCTTTCACCTTCATCAAGAGGCTCTTTAGTTCTTCTTCACTTTCTGCCATAAGGGTGGTGTCATCTGCATATCTAAGGTTATTGATATTTGTCCCGGCAATCTTGATTCCAGCTTGTGCTTCCTCCAGCCCAGCATTTCTCATGATGTACTCTGCATATAAGTTAAATAAGCAGGGTGACAATATACAGCCTTGACATACCCCTGTTTCTATTTGGAACCAGTTTGCTCTTCCACGCCCAGTTCTAACTGTTGCTTCCTGACCTGCATACAGGTTTCTCAAGAGGCAGGTCAGGTGGTCTGGTATTCCCATCTATTTCAGAATTTTCCACAGTTTATTGTGATCCACACAGTCAAAGGCTTTGGCATAGTCAAGAAAGCAGAAATAGATGTTTTTCTGGAAATCTCTTGCTTTTTCGATGATCCAACGGATGTTGGCAATTTGATCTCTGGTTCCTCTGCCTTTTCTAAAACCAGCTTGAACATCTAGAAGTTCACGGTTCACGTATTGCTGAAGCCTGGCTTGGAGAATTATAAGCATTACCTTACTAGCGTGTGAGATGAGTGCAATTGTGCGGGAGTTTGAACATTCTTTGGCACTGCCTTTCTTTCGGATTGGAATGAAAACTGACCTTTTCCAGTCCTGTGGCCACTGCTGCATTTTCCAAATTTGCTGGCATATTGAGTGTAGCACTTTCACAGCATCATCTTTGAGGATTTGAAATAGCTCAACTGGAATTCCATCACCTCCACTAGCTTTGTTCGTAGTGATGCTTCCTACGAGGAAGCCCACTTGACTTCACATTCCAGGATGTCTGGCTCTAGGTGAGTGATCACACCATTGTGATTATCTGGGTCATGAAGATCTTTTTTGTACAATCCTTCTGTGTATTCTTGCCATCTCTTCTTAATATCTTCTGCTTCTGTTAGGTCCCTACCATTTCTGTCCTTTATTGAGCCCATCTATGCATGAAATGTTCCCTCGGTATCTCTAATTATCTTGAAGAGATCTCTAGTCTTTCTCATTCTATTGCTTTCCTCTATTTCTTTGCATTGATTGCTGAGGAAGGCCTTCTTATCCCTCCTTGCTATTCTTGGGAATTCTGTATTCAAATGGGTATGTCTTTCCTTTTCTCCTTTGCTTTTCACTTCACTTCTTTTGACAGCTATTTGTAAGGCCTCCTCAGCCAGCCATTTTGCTTTTTTGCATTTCTTTTTCTAGGGAATGGTCTTGATTCCTGTCTCCTGTACAAAAATGTCATGAACCTCCATCCATAGTTCATCAGGCATTCTATCAGATCTAGTCCTTTAAATCTATTTCTCACTTCTACTATATAATTATAAGGGATTTGATTTAGGTCATACCTGAATGGTCTAGTGGTTTTCTCCACTTTCTTCAATTTCAGTCTAAATTTGGCAATAAGGAGTTCATGATCCGAGCCACAGTCAGCTCCCAGTCTTGTTTTTGCTGACTGTATAGAGCTTCTCTATCTTTGGCTGCAAAGAATATAATCAATCTGATTTTGGTGTTGACCATTTGGTGATGTCCATGTGTAGAGTCTTCTCTTGTGTTGTTGGAAGAGGGTGTTTGCTATGACCAGTGCATTCTCTTGGCAGAACTCTATTAGCCTTTGCCCTGCTTCATTCTGTACTCCAAGGCCAAATTTGCCTGTTACTCCAGGTGTTTCTTGACTTCCTACTTTTGCATTCCAGTCCCCTATAATGAAAAGGACATCTTTTGGGGGTGTTAGTTCTAGAAGGTCTTGTAGGTCTTCATAGAACCGTTCAACTTCAGCTTCTTCAGCATTACTGGTCTGGGCATAGACTTGAATTACCGTGATATTGAATGGTTTGCCTTAGAAACGAACAGAGATCATTCTGTCATTTTTGAGATTGCACCCAAGTACTGCATTTCAGACTTTTTTGTTGACTATGATGGCTACTCCATTTCTTCTAAGGGATTCCTGCCCACAGTAGTAGATATAATGGTCATCTGAGTTAAATTCACCCATTCCGGTCCATCTTAGTTCACTGATTCCTAGAATGTCGATGTTCACTCTTGTCATCTAATGTTTGACCACTTCCAATTTGCCCTGATTCATGGACATAACATTCCAGGTTCCTATGCAATATTGCTCTTTAAACCAGCATGGAGGCTTCTCAAAAACTAAAAATAGCAATTCTATCCTGGGTACATATTTGAAAAAAAAAACAGAAGAACTAATTTGAAAACACACATGCACCCCAATGTTCATAGTAGCTTCATTTATAATTGCTTAGGTATGGAAGCAATCTAAAAGGTCATCAACAGATGAATGGATAAAGAAGATGTGGTACATATATACAATGGAATACTACTGAGGCATGAAAAAGAACAAAATTTTGCCATTTGCAACAATGTGGGTGGATTTGGAGGGCATTATGCTAAGTGAAATAAGTCACACGGAGAAAGACAAATACTGGGCAACTTCTCTGGCAGTCCAGTGGTTAGGGCTCTGTGCTTCCACTGAAGGGGGTAGGGATTCAATCCCTGATTGTGTGCTCAGACTCCTCTGTCTGTGGGATTCTCCAGGCAAGAATACTGGAGTGGATTGCCATTTCCTACTCCAGGGAATCCCGACCCAGGGATCAAACGCACATCTCTTAAGTCTCCTGCATTCTCCAGTGGGATCTTTACCACAGTGCCACCACGGAAGCCCCAGTCCCTGGTTGGGAAACTAAAATCCTTTATGCCTCACATTGCAGCCAAAATAAAAAAAAAAAAAATAATAGCCCAAAAGAAGAACACTTGAAAGATCTGTCTATAGCTCCAATATCTGAAACCTCTGAGGTCTGTTGTTTTTTTTTAATCTATTGTTCTACTGATTTTATTCATGTTAACTTCTTGTGTGCTTGCTGTGTGTTTGTGTTTACATATGTGCATGTATTGGGTCGTCACTGTATTTGGAACATTCCTTATAGAAGCAATTTCAGGCTGAGAGTAGTGTTATCTTCCTCCAGAGACTAAGTCCAGAGGGGACTTACTTTTTTGCTTTTGCCAAACATCTGGAGAAATTTGCAATCTAGGATGCCCTTAGTACAATTTCAGGGATTGTGATGGTATGGAGTTGAGGTGCTTTCTTTCTTTTTCTTTTTTTTTTTGTGGCCAAGCTGCTTGTGGGATCTTACTTCCAAAACCAGGGATCAAACCCATGCCCTTTTCAGTGGCAGCATGGATTCCGAATCATCAGACCACCATGGAATTCCCAATGGACTCATTTAAACCTGCTCAGGTGTTAGGTAGAATGATTTTTAAGTGATTATGTCCAACTTTTCCTCAAAAATAAGATTGACCTGAATTACCCAGACTTCCCAGGTGGCGCTAGTGGTAAAGAACCTGCCTGCCAATGCAGGAAATGTAAGAGATGCTGATTGGATCCCTGGGATGGGAAGATCCCCTGGAGAAGGAAATGGCAACCCACTCCAGTATTAATGCCTGGAGAATCCAATGGACCAAGAAGCCTGGCAGGCTCCAGTCCATGGGTTCGCAAAGAGTTAGACATGATTGAAGTGACTTAGCACATGCACCCAGTCCATAATAATCCGAAGCACAAAACTATCAATATTTTTATTCTAGAAATGCAAATAATTTGTCTGATTTTGTACTGCTTCTTGCATATTAATAAATTCTCCAGTCTCTGTAGATTTGGACACAGTAATAAAAAGCTCCCCCAGGCTGTGATGGATTATGGTTGTTGTCTCTTTTTCCTCCAGGGAAAGGAAGATTCACATTTAAACTATTTAAAAGAAATGTTCAGAAACATCCAACATTTCTTGTTTCTTCATTTTGGTGTTTGTTTTTAACATTTTACTCTAAGTCTTAAATTTACAGATATCAAAGCACTGCTTGCATCTTACTGAACAAGAATGAAAATGAACCAGTGAAAGCTCAGTGAAAACTAAAATATATACAAGCAGTAGGAGCTAGATAATTAGATGAGAATGATAAACTGGCAAATGTTCTAAAATACAAAATGTTCTGTAAAGAATACTCAATGCAGCCACAGGGTCCCGCTGCAGCATGGGCCATCCTCCCAGCTGTTCCTGACATTGTTAACAAACCAGGAGGTCCTGTCAGCCTACAACCACAGCTTGAACTGAACAGTTTAAGTAGAGTTTTGTAAGTATATTGATTGTTACAGGTGCAGTGGTATTATTTACCAGGCACCACACAAGCATTTCAATATTTTAACAATTGATTCAGCCCTGCCCTTGCTGTGCTCTTGACACTCTTGCTGTGCCCTTGACACTCTTGCCTAATCATCAGCCCTGGGTAGGTAAGATCATTCATTACAGTCTTGTTTGTGATAGCCAGGGTCTGGAAACAGCCCAAGTGTAATAAGGAAGGAACTGGCTGATAAACTCTGCTACACCCCATCATGTACTAGGAAGCTCACAGAAGAAAGCTCTCTATGGACTGATTAAATACAGAACACATTTTTAAATATAATTTATATTTTAAAATTATTTATTTATTTATTTGGCCATACTAGATCTTGGTTGCAGCATGCAGGATCTAGTTCCCTGATCAGGGATCAAACCCAGGGCCGCTGCAGGGGGAGCACAGAGTCTTAGCCACCAGGCCACCAGAGAAGTCCCCAAAACATTTTTTTAAGTGAAAAAGGTAAGATGCACAGTATGGTATGTCCTCTCTTGAGTAAAAGAGGGGTGTGAATGAATAAGAATGCATATCCATATTTGATTGTATTTATTCACCTGAAAAGGATACAAAAAAGGTAATAAAGTGGATTACTTGTAGGGCATGTGCTAAGACACTTCAGTCGTGTCCAACTCTTTGAAACACCATGGACTGTAGCCTGTCAGGTTCCCCTGTCCATGGGATTTTCCAGGCGTGAATACTGGAGTGGATTGCCATTTCCTTCTCCAGGGGATCTTCCCAACCTAGGGATCAAATTGGTATCTCTTACATCTCCTTCATTCAGTTCAGTTCAGTTTAGTCGCTCGGTTGTGTCTGACTTTTTGCGACCCAATGGACTTCAGCACGCCAGGCCTCCCTGTCCATCACCAACTCCCGGAGCTTACTCAAGCTCATGTCCATCGCATCGATGATGCCATCCAACCATCTCATCCTCTGTCGTTCCCTTCTCCTCCTGCCTTCAATCTTTCCCAGCATCAGGGTCTTTTCCAATCAGTCAGCTCTTAACATTAGGTGGCCAAAGTATTGGAGTTTCACCTTCAGCATCAGTCCTTCCCATGAATATTCAGGACTGATTTCCTTCAGGATTGACAGGTTGGATCTCCTTGCAGTCCAAGGGACTCTCAAGAGTCTTCTCCAACACCACACTTCAAAAGCATCAATTCTTCAGTGCTCAGCTTTCTTTACAGTCCAGCTCTCACATCCATACATGACCACTGGAAAAACCATAGCCTTGACTAGACGGACTTTCGTTGGCAAAGTAATATCTCTGCTTTTTAATAGGCTATCTAGGTTGGTCATAACTTTTCTTCCAAGGAGTAAGCGGCTTTTAATTTAATGGCTGTTGTCACCATTTGCAGTGATTTTGGAGCCCCCCAAAATAAAGTCTGTCACTATTTCCACTGTTTCCCCATCTATTTGCCATGAAGTGATGGGACCAGATGCCATGATCTTAGTTTTCTGAATGTTGAGCTTTAAGCCAACTTTTTCACTCTCCTCTTTCACCTTCATCAAGAGGCTCTTTAGTTCTTCGCTTTCTCCCATAAGGGGGGTATCATCTGCATATCTGAGGTTATTGATATTTGTCCCAGCAATCTTGATTCCAGCTTGTGCTTCCTCCAGCCCAGCGTTTCTCGTGATATGCTCTGCATATAAGTTAAATAAGCACGGTGACAATATACAGCCTTGACGTACTCCTTTCCTGATTTGGAACCAGTCTGTTGTTCCATGTCCAGTTCTAACTGTTGCTTCCTGACCTGCATACGGATTTCTCAGGAGGCAGATCAGGTGGTCTGGTATTCTCATCTCTTTAAGAATTTTCCACAGTTTGTTGTGATCCACGCAAAGGCTTTGGCATAATCAATAAAGCAGAAATAGATGTTTTTCTGGAACTCTCTTGCTTTTCCAATGATCCAAAGGATGTTGGCAATTTGATTTTGGTTCCTCTGCCTTTTCTAAAACCAGCTTGAACATCTGGAATTTCACGGTTCAGGTACTGTTGAAGCTTGGCTTGGAGAATTTTGAGCTTTACTAGCATGTGAGATGAGTGCAATTGTGCGGTAGTTTGAACATGTTTTGGCATTGCTTTTCTTTCGGATTGGAATGAAAACTGACTTTCCCAGTCCTGTGGCCACTGCTGAGTTTTCCAAATTTGCTGGCATATTGAGTGCAGCACTTTCACAGCATCATCTTTCAGGATTTGAAATAGCTCAACTGGAATTTCATCACCTCCACTAGCTTTGTTCGTAGTGATGCTTCCTAAGGCCCACTTGACTTCACACTCCAGGATGTCTGGCTCTAGGTGAGTGATCACATTATCATAGTTATCTGGGTCATTAAGATCTTTTTTGTATAGTTTTTCTGTGTATTCTTGCCACCTCTTCTTATTATCTTCTGCTTCTGTTAGGTCCCTACCATTTCTGTCCTTTATTGAGCCCATCTTTTCATGAAATGTTCCCTTGGTATCTCTAATTTTCTTGAAGAGATCTCTAGTCTTTCCCATTCTATTGTTTTCCTCTATTTCTTTGCACTGATCACTGAGGAAGGCTTTCTTATCTCTCCTTGCTATTCTTTGGAACTCTGCATTCAAATGGGTATATCTTTCCTTTTCTCCTTGCTTTTCACTTCACTTCTTTTCACAGCTATATGTAAGGCCGCCTCAGACAGTCATTTTGCTTTTTTGCATTTCTTTTTCTTGGGGATGGTCTTGATCCCTGTCTCCTGTACAATGTCACGAACCTCCGTCCATAGTTCTTCAGGCACTCTGTCTATCAGATCTAATCCCTTGAATCTATTTTTCACTTCCACTGTATAATAGTAAGGGATTTGATTTAGGTCATACCTGTTTATGGGGTCACAAAGAATGGAACACGACTGAAGTGTATAGCACGTGTTTCCCCCGGGTGCTAGGCTGCTTGTGTCCACCAGGAGGCAGAGAGAAGCCAGACATCCAGACACAGGCTCCATATTTGCCTGAACTTCCAGCCTTTCTTTGTGGTGAGAGATCTTGGTCTCAGGCATCTGACCCCCGTTTCTCATGTTACAATAGGATAAACTGGGTGAAGGAGGGATAGTGGCCAACCCAGGTGGCAGGGCCAGTTAGGAGCTCAAGGGGGACCAGAGCACAGGACTCCAGCCTCCTGGCAGTTTTGACTTTGGTCCTAGACTTAGGTGAGCTGGGGAAGACAGGGTGAGAGCATAGATTCTGGACCATGGTGGGGGCTCCTTCCCCAGCTGTGAACTCCACAGACACCAGCGACCCCACACAACCCACACTGCCCTGCATACTCAAGGGATTCAGCTGCATTTCCTGAGCAAGGCTCCTCTTCACTAAGTCATTACCAAGTTCTTTGTAAAATGGGGAGAGCATCTCCTTCCTGCACTGTTGTGAGGATTCATGCAAAGCTCTAACACAGAGGAAGTGCTCAAGAAGTGGTGGCTATATTATTGTTACTACTGCTGTTCTTATTATAGGAAGCTGTGCAGCAGCCAAGGGAGGCAGGTGTCATTGATGCTGTTCCGTAGAAAAGGACTTGAAGCTCAGGAAGTCCTGCTGCAGTGAGGGGTGGGGCCGCGGTCCTGGGATCCCAAGCCCTGGCAGCCGCAGTGGCCTCATGAGGGCTTCTTTCTCTGGATGATTCTCTCATTCATCTGTGCAGGACACGCTCTGAGCTGGCTCTGCAGTGGGTCAGGGCACCATGCCCTGGGCTCTGTGATGAACTACGGGGCCTGAAATGAGCAGAAACAGGCTGGCCAGCCCCCGAGCCTCCAGGCTTCTGGGTCCGGGCACGGAGCAGTAAGCACAGTGACCAGAAAGCCGGGCCAGAGAGTGCTGGCTTCACGCCACCTCTGCCTGATCTTCCATAGAGACCCACACACTGGGACTAAAAGCATGTCCTGGTTAGCATCCTGCCCCCAGAGAAGCCTTGAGGCCACCAACGGAGCTGGGAGCGCCTCCTCCAGGGGCTACTCTGGGGCCAGAAGGTGCTGCCTGAGGAGTAGGCTTCTCTCAGTGGTGTTGGGAGCTTTTTCTAGGGAACCCCTCTTGAGTCCTTGCTCTGCTGTCTAGAGTTGGTTCGGGCCTGTGAAGAGGGACCACCTCTGGAATGGCCTTCCTTCATCCAGCCCAAGGAATGTCCAGGTCAGGGGAACAGGGTTCGGCCTGGGAATCAGGGGCCGAGGGTCACGGTCGGGGATTTTCCTCCCAGGCCTTGTTGCACTGCATGACACCACAGCCTGGGTCTGCACACACTCACAGAAACGAGAAGCAAGTGGGGGTTGAAGTCCAGCTCCTCACCCTGCTCCACTTGGCACAGCTGGGGGCCCTGGAGGAAGGCTGTGTCCACCTGGAGAAAGCAGCTTCCTTTTCTGAACCATCAGAAGCACCACACGGGCTTGCAGTGGCCCGGATGACAGTGGTCACTAGAGCACAGGGGTGGGGAAAGGCGCGCTGCTGGCTGGGGCTGGGAGTTGGACCTGGGGCTCCGGGGTTATTTGAATGAAAGAGCTGCGGTGAGGTGGTCTCTTGCCCAGATTCATGCTCCTGAAATCTTGTTCACAGGAAGGAAGGGAGAAAGGAGAAGGAATGGGCCATGGGCTGGCTACCCCCTTAGGAGGCTGGACCTCCCCTCTGAGGAGCTTCCAGCTTTGCTCAAGATATGTCCACCAAGAACCACGCCACTGCCCTGAGGGGGTTGTCCAGAGTCTTTTCTACCTTTCACTCTCCTGGGCCCCTAGTTCAGATTTACTCCCAAGTGCCGTGGCGACTCTGTCCACATTCCTCCGTGGGGCCACTGGTTCTTCACCAGGGGCTCTCATCTGTCCAGTCTGCTCCGCTGAGCAGCCATGGTTATGAGATGGCCCTCCTGGCTCGGGGGACACCAGGCCCTAGAGCTGTGAACCACCTGCCCTGTGAAGACATCTGGGGGGAGAGTGGCAGTAACCGGAAGTCCAGGCAGCCCCGAAGAGCCCCTGGGTGGAAATGGGGTGAGAGGAAGTGCTCCCCCCGGGACGCCCACCCCAGGCAGCCAGGCGGGTGTTCCCGGCTGGGCCTCTTGAGGCCATGTAAGGACCCGGCCTGGCCTGGCCCGGAGGTCAGATTCCTCAGCCTCGGCGCTGCTGAAGGCACAGGAGAGGCGGCCAGTCGTGGCGGGAGGACTCCTTTGTTCCAGGTATTTTCTCAACGGTGGGGCCGGGCTGCCTGCCAGGTGCCAGGGCGCGGCTCTGGCCTCCCGCGCACAAGCAGCTTTGCCGCCAAGCCCTGGCCTGGCCTGGCAGCTCCTTCCCGCGCTTCCTCTGCCAGGCCCGGCAAAGCGAGAGGCAGACAGAGCGGTCTGGGCTCTCGGCCCCACCCAGCTTCATTTAGGACTCACTCAGGGCTCCTGGTGGTGTTTAGCATTTAGAACGAAATTCCTCCCAGAGAATGCATTAAAGATGTCTAAAAATACAAACTTCAGCTCAACAAAACATGGTAAAACTGTAGTGTTGGGCATGGGCTCTGTCTGGATGTGAATGAATCCCAGCTCCACCACCTCCTAGCTGTGTGACCATGGCAAGTTACTTACCCTCTGTGCCTCAGTTTCCACATCTGAGAATGAGAGACGATAGTTCTACCTATCTCAAAGAAATGTTATGAGGATTTAACAAGTTATTACATGTAAAGCTCTCAGACCAAAGTGTGGGGCAGGGTGGGAGGTGTGGAAATGTTTACTGAGAGCGCGATGGTGACATCAATGAGGTAAATGTTAGCCAAGACTCTTGGTTGCACAGAACAAAAACTGCTCAGGCAAGCTGAGTAAAAGAGAATTTAATACAAGTCTTCAGAGATGTCTCAAGGAACCCAAGGGTAGGGGGCAGCCAGGCCTCAAGGGAACAAGGTCAGGATCTTTAAAGCCATGGGGCAGGGGACTTCCCTGGTGGTCCAGTGGTTAAGAATCACCTTGCGATGCAGGTGATGTGGGTTTGGTCCCTGGTTGAGGAACTAAGATCCCACATGCAGTTGGGCAACTAATCCCACACGCCACAACTACTGAGTCTGTGCACTTCAGTGAAAGATCCTGCATGACTGAACGAAGATCCCGCATGCCACAATTAAGACCCAATGCAGCCAAATAAATAAATAAATATTGGTGTGTATGTGGTGGGGAAACATGGAGAGGAGAGCAAGCTTCTCTCCCTCTCTGGGCCTTACTTTCTACTTCCTTAAACACACGGCCAAACGTGACCAGCTCTCAGTTCTCGGGGCAGATGAGCTCAGAAATGGACTGGCATCTCTGAAGCCCAACAGCAAAAGCAGGGAAGGAAGAACCCATTCCCTAGTCTGGGTCATGCACCCAGAGCCCATCAGCTGCAGCTAGCTCCCGGAGCCGACAGCACAGGCAGGCTGACATCCCCCAGAGCATCCACCTGCCCTAGTGGTGCCCCGGAGCAGGAAGCATGAGAAACCTGGGCACCAGTCCTGGTAGAGCCTCAGGAAATCACTATGTCTCTGGACCCCTTTCCTCTTCCATTGTCTTTTATCTCAGTGCTTGGGTTGTATTATAATGATGTGCTTGTGTGTCTGTCTTCCTCACTAAGCTGTGATTTTCATTCATTCTTTCAACATAAATGTCTACCAAGCACCACCCATGTGTTAGGGATAGTGATGAATCCAATTCAGTGCTTGCTCCTAGGTAGGGGCTCAGTCTGGCTTGGGGTGTAGCCATGGGAAATAGGTCACAGCTTCAGTGTCTGTTCTGAAGACTTTCCTACACCTCTGATATTCAGTGACAGGATCTCACCCTTTTCATTTTATGAGGTTTATAAGGTTCCAGAGCTGTTGTGGAAAGTGAGTGTACACAGGAAATGGCTCATTTGGGGCATGGCATGGGTGGGCCCCAATCTCCTGCTGAGTGATTGATTCCAGGGCAACAGCAGGCAGCTGTTAAGAGGACTTCACCGGCAAGTGAGGAGCAGAACGGGGATTGTGTTCCTCAGCACGGGTGACGGCAGTGCGGATGCAGAGCGCCATGGATGGTGACTGATATTGGCTTGACTGTCCTAGCACAGCCTGACCCAGCCGCCGGGCAGTCTCTTGACACTGACCGTGCTCCCCTCCAAGGGGCTCCCAAAGAGTTCAGTGACTAAACAACAACAATTGCTGATTAACAATGTTGTGATGGTTTTAGGTGGACAGCCAGGGGGCTGAGCCATTCATATACATATATCCATTTTCCCCCAAAGTCCTCATATCCCTCTTTGGACTGGGTGGCAGAGGCAAACTTGACTCTTCCCAAGAGGTGCCCAGTGTGTCACCTCTGGTGGCACAGGCAGCCTCACAGCTGCCAGGTCCTTGCAGGGCAGCCCACAGGGCAAAAGTCCAAGTAGGTGAGCTCTGTTGAGCCACAACTGTGTGAGCTCTACTGGGTCCACTGGTCAATTTGAAGATGCTGCATAATGCCCGAGCCGGTTCACCTCGGGGTGTCTGGGTACAGAACCAAGATGCTTCTGACAGGAACAAAAATAACTTGGTGGAGTTTCCCATGAGTTAAACCAAACATTCAAACTCTGAATACAAAGTGCATAGGGTGCAAGTCACATATCATAAAAACATAGCAAACACCAAGCCTGCTCTTCCTGTGAAACAAGTGGGAGCTGAGGCCTGGGAGCAGATGAGATCACTGAGATCATTCAGGGAGGACTTGTGGCCCTAGAGGAGAGGAGGGCCAGCGAAACCAGCTTCCACAGCGGGTGCAAGAGGGGCAGGGGAGCCCTGACAGCCTCAGTTTATATCCCCAGGGCTGACATCAGTGGGGAGTCCACAGATGCTTGATGACTGGCTTGATTTGTGTTTTATCTTCTGAAGAATATAAAAAGGAAAGAAAGAATATGTGGGGAAATACGTTTACCAATAAAAATAATAACACGAAACCAAAAACATACTTATTTTTCAGATAACTAAATTAAGTATGTGTGAAACCGGATTTCACTCAGGGAGGGCTTAAACTGTAAACAAGATGAATACAAAGTCATCTCAGAATAATGCCAGCTTGTAAAGAATTCGTCTGGATTGCAGAAGACCCAGGTTTGATCCCTGGGGTCCAAAGATCCCCTGGAGAAGGAAATGGCAGCCGACTCCAGTATTCCTGCCTAGTGAATCCCCTGGACAGAGGGGCCTGGTGGGCTACAGTTCATGGGGTCACAAAGATTTGGACATGACTGAGTGACACTTTCACTCGTGAAATGAGTGAATGCAAATTCAATTGCCTTATGATAACATTATAGGACTATAAAACTAGGGGAAAAAAAGAGAAGTAAGGAAGCCCGAAGTTGGTGAGGCCGTGGGGAACAAGGGCCCACCAGTTGCAGGTGAGAAGAGCATCCTGGCCATCTGGACAGCAGCAATAATAGGGTGCACACCCTGGAGCCGGGCTCCTTAACCTGCCCTTTAAAGAAATTCATGGAAGAAAAACTGGGAGTTTCCAAAAGGAAATGGAGGTGTCCAGGAACCCCAGGAAGCCCCTGAGGCCAGGGGAGGGTCAGAAACCAGGAAGTGGGTGGGAAGCCTGCAGTAAGCACTCTCTCCTGTCTGGGCCTCCCTGGCACATCTGCTTTTTTTCCTCTTTCTCTGAAGATCTTTTTTGCCATGCACCCATTCATACAACCAATATTTATTTTGTATATGTGCTCAAACATTACATTTCCATGTTTAATGTACCCAGCAAAGATTGAGTTGTAATTTGAAATCCTCGGGAGGAGGAATCTGATTGGCTCAGCCTCAGGTCCTACACTTGTCTACTCAGCTAGAACCCAGGGCAGGGTTTCTTATCTCACAGTGGGCTGGACTCTGATTCCTTTTTCCACAGAAAGATAGCTATGTAAATGTGATCTCTAATTTTCATGATCACATCTAATCATGAATGGGATTAGATAAACTGGGGAGGGGAATGTCCCAAGGCAGGGAGGCAGGTAACATTAACCATCAACCCACCCAGAACTTCTGAACTCCAGGCTTCCAGCCAGAACATCTTTTTCCTGCTTCCACATTCCCTATCCTTATTGTCCATGTTCCACACAGCAGCCAAATTGACCTTTTAACTTGCAAATCAGATTATATTCTTCCACTGCTAAAATCAAACAGGCGAAACAACAAAAGACAAACCAAAAAGACCTCTTCAACTCTTTCCAGTGGCAATTAGAATTATGCATGGCCCACAGCATTCCACACTCAGGTGTTGTCATCCCTCAGAGGGTCTTCCCTGACTGTCCCACCTTAACTAGTAACACCTCCCTCAACACAAATTCTCTCCAGGCTCCATTTGAATATCTAGTTCCATACAGTACCTCCCATTAGGATTCTCTGCAGGCAGGTCAATCTCAACAAGTTCCAAAGGGAACTCTTCCGATGCCTCCAGCCAATCCTCAGGCATTCTCTTCCTCCAGTACTCTCCATATTGGCCAAAGGACCCTTTTTACTGCCTCACCACCAGCATTTAACCAATCATCAAGTCCTGTCAATTCTACCTGATAAATACTGATACTAGAACCATCCCCCTGCCTCTATTGCCTCTAGGCTGCCTCCAACCAATTCAGTGATTTCTCCAGTAAACCCATTGAGGTTGTTATCTTGGGGTTAATGGTTTACAGGGCCCTCTATGACCTAAATCCTACAGCCAGCCTTTCTCCTAAATTCCCCTATCTGACTCACTCCTGTCACTTTTTCTGGTGTTTGCTTAGATGTCATTTCTTCAGAAAGTCTCCCCAGGCTCCTCTGAACTGGGTCAGGTACAATCATCCCTATTACAGACAGCATTTATCACATCCACAGAAACAGCCTGGACGACTTGAACTTCTTTGAAGACAGGAATTGTCCTGTTCACTGATACATCTGTAGTACCTAAAATGGGGAATAGTAAGCACCCATTAAGTCTGTTGGACAATTTGAACAGATGTTGCTAACCATAAAGCTTTTATCTGTTTATTGGATTAGGCTCCCAAAGTTTTCCACTTGCCTTCATGTTAGCCCAATTCACGTTATCATGTGCCTGAAGAAAAACACAACTACTTTGTTGGAGTGCTCATTCCAAATAGCTAGAAGCAGTGTCGTATAGTAGAAAGAATACAACTCTGAAGCCAGGAGATCAGGCTTCCAGGCACAGCTCTGCGGCCCTTTGTGCTGTTTTCAGGGACCCACTTAGCCTCTCTGAGCCTCAATTTTTTCATCGGTGAAATAAATTGGCTGCTCTAGAATCAGTGATTCTCAAAGTGCATTCTATAGGAGAAGGGACTGAATCAGCGAGTCCAGAGTCCTCTGTGACCCACCCAGACCCCAAGCCACTCTGCTCCTATCTATATTATATATATTGGAGTTCAGGTGATGTTTTCTTTAGAGAAAGAAAAAAAAAAAGGATTCACATTCAAAGCAAGTTTGAAAATTGCATCAGATGATCACTGAATTCCCTGCTCTCTTTATGTGCTCACATTTAGAACAACTGAAAGGCACAAGTGTCATCAAGAAGGCAGTGTCTAAAAAGCACGTCAGGGTTCTGATTGTGAACATCTAAGGAGGTGGACTGGCACTTCTATCTGCCATCAAGAACTCACTGGATTTCATGCAACTCTACCTCACTATGCAGATCTAGCAGGACACAGATATATTTCTGAATCCACAAATAACATTTATACAATGATCCGTATCCCTCTATCCCCTTCATAAACAACAAGGAAGCTCAGACCAAAAATATAGGCCTAAACGGTTCTCTTTCTAGTCTCACTTTCAGATGGCTCATTACTCCAAATCTGGTGACTCAAAGGCTGACCCCAGCCTCACACGAGATGCACTGTCCTAGGGGCCTTGCACACAGAGGGCCTTCCTTCTGCATGAAAAGCATTCAGCAGTGTGTGTGTGTGTGCACATGCGTGCCTTGCACAGAGGGCCGTGTGCGTGGGGGGGGGGGGCTTGCACACAGAGGGCCTTCATCTGCATGAAAAGCATCCAGCAGTATGTGTGTGCGTGTGTGTCCATGCATGTGCACCACTGAGGACTGCAGTCAGATGACCTGAGCTTCTCTCATCTGCCACTTAACTTGCTCAGTGTCACTGCTGTGGACACCTATTGTTCTACTTAGCATCAATCTTTCTGAAAACTGTTTTCTCCTCAAGCCCCATGCCAGTCATGTGGCTCTACAATGAGCTGCCATGTTCTCAGGTGACCAGTTCTCTTGATTAATCTGGAGTGGGAGGTGGACAACAGAATTCAGCTCCACTCAGAGTCCCTCCTTAGGATTTCTGAACTTGGGGCTCAGGCCCACGTCTGATGTGAGGTGTAGAAGCTTCCAGCAATCATTTGAAGAAAACTGGTGGGTGTGGAGGAGAGAAGTCAGCACACAGAGAAGGGAAAGGGGGGGCCGACCGCACTGGTGGTGCCCAAGTCCCTGGCGGCGCTTGTTCCTGATACCACAGGCACCTGACTAGCCTTTCCGGAGGGGCGTGGCTGTTCAACTTGTCCACAGGTTCCATGAGCCAGTAAATCCTTCTTTATACCTAAATGATTTCAAATTGGCTTTTAGTCCCTCACAGCTGACACCACCCCTACATTAAATCACTTGAACAGTGTGTTTGTTTCATTTGTAGAAACTACTTCAAAGATTTTTGGCAAAGACTGAGATATGTAACTCTGTTAAACCATAGTGAGCTATATTTCTGTAAGGAGTGACTGTGACATATGACTGATGGTGAAGATAAATGCAAGTGATAGCCCAGTGGTTTGGACATAGCATAATCACCCCTGCTGCTTAGAAAAACAAGCATCTTGCTGACTAGAAGGCAGTTTCTCCACAGTGGATATTCACTGCTTGCACGTCCAGTTACCTTCCCTCACAGCAACCCCCATGCTCTATCTCTGGAAATGACTCCACTTCCACCTACTTGGTTTCCATGGGAACTGCCCAGTTCTTTCAAGACTCCGTCCTACCCTGGCTGATGGGCTGCAGGGTAAGCACCAGATCCAAGCTGAGTTAATGAACCCCTTTCCTGGGACCTTTTTTTTTTTAATTGTGGTAAAATATACATAACATAAAATTTACAATCTTAACCATTTTTAAGTGTACAGTTCAGTAGTGTTAAGCATTTCATATTGTTGTGCAGCCAATCTCCAAAGCTTTTTTCCATCTTGCAGAATTGAAACTATACCCATTAAGCAACTCCCCATTTCCTCCTTGCCCCAGGCCCTGGTAACCTCCTTTTTATTTTCTGTCTCTATGGATTTGACTACTTCAGATACCTCATGTAAGTGGAGTTGTACAATTTTTTTTTTGACTGGTTTATTTCATTTACCATAATACCCTTAAGGTTCATCCAGGCTGCAACATGTGTCAGAATTCCCTTCCTTAAGGCTGAATAATATTCCACTGTATGTATATGCCACATTTTGGTTATCTGTTCATCTATCGATGAACACGTGGGGGTTATTTCAACCTTTTGGCTACTGTGAATAATGCTATGAGTGTGAGTGTACAAAAACCTTAAGACTCTCCTTTCAGTTCTTTTGGGTATATACCCAGAAATGAAATTACTGGATCAGATGGCAATTCTCTTTTAAAATTTTTAGGAACACCAAACTGTCATCTATAGCAGCTGTACCATCTGACATTCCTACAAACAGTGCACAAGGGTTTCAATCTCTCTACATCCTCCTCAACACTTACGATTTCCTTTTTTAATAGAATCCATCCTGATGAGTGTAGATGTTTCAGCGCTTTTGAACTTAGAACCAGAGAAAGCATCAGCAGAGTCTCTCAGATGTAAAAGCTGCAAGATGTAAAGCTTAGTTGCGACGGCAGTCCCGTCTCCCACCACAGAGAAAGCCTGTTTGCAGGGACTGAAGCGAGGGGAACTCCACAGCACCAGAGTAGTGGCACTGGTGGTACCTGCGGCCTTGATGCTTCTCTGTGCTTGAATTTGATGAAACACCTCAGTAACTCTATCATAAAAATCACTTTCTTGCTAAAGGTAGTTTGAGTCTGACCTGTTGCATTTGTAACGGTTAAGTCTTACCTAACACAAACATCTTAGTAGAAGGGTTACTTTTCAGGAATCTTTTTTTTTTTTTTTTGCTTTTTCTTGTCTTGATTCCTTCTTATATATCAATTCAGTTCAGTTCAGTCATGTCTGACTCTTTGCGATCCCATGGACTGCAGCACTCCAGGCTTCCCTGTCCATCACCAACTCCTGGAGCTTGCTCAAACATGTCCATGGAGTCAGTGATGCCATCCAACCATCTCATCCTCTGTCGTCCCCTTCTCCTCCAGCCTTCAATCTTGCTCAGTCTTCAATCTTTCAGGGTTTTTTCCAAGGAGTCAGTTCTTCACATCGCGTGGACAAAGTATTGGAACTTCAGCTTCAGCATTAGTACTTCAATGAATATTCAGGACTGATTTCCTTTAGGATTGACTAGTTTGATCTCCGTGCAGTCCAAGGGACTCTCAAGAGTCTCCTCCAACACCACAGTTCAAAAGCATCAATTCTTCAGTGTTCAGCTTTATTCATGGTACAACTCTCACATCCATACATGACTACCAGAAAAACCATAGCTATAGACGGAACTTTGTTGGCAAAGTAATGTCTCTGCTTTTTAACATGCTGTCTAGGTTGGTCATAGCTTTTCTTCCAAGGAGCAAGCATCTTTTAATTTCATGGCTGCAGTCACCATCTGCAGTGATTTTGGAGCCCAAAAAAATAAAGTCTCTTACTGTTTCCAATGTTTCCCCATCTATTTGCCATGAAGTGATGGGACCGGATGCCATGATCTTCATATTTTGAATGCTGAGTTTTAAGCCAGCTTTTTCACTCGCCTCTTTCACTTCCATCAAGAGCATCTTCAGTTCCTCTTCGCTTTTTGCCATAAGGGTGGTGTCATCTGCATATCTGAAGTTGTTGATATTTCTCCCAGCAATCTTGATTCCAGCTTGTGCTTCATCCAGCCCAGCATTTCGCATGATATACTCTGCATACAAGTTAAATAAGCAGGGTGACAATATACAGCCTTAACATACTCCTTTCCCTATTTAGAACTAGTCCGTTGTTCCATGTCCGGTACTGTTGCTTCTTGTTGTGCATACAGATTTCTCAGGAGGCAGGTCAGGTGGTCTGGTATTCCCATCTCTTTAAAGAATCTTCCAGTTTGTTGTGATCCCCACAGTCAAAGGATTTAGTGTAGTCAATGAAGCAGATGTTCTTCTGGAACTCTCTCACTTTTTCTATGATTCAACAGATGTTGGCAATTTGATTTCTGGTTCTTCTGCCTTTTCTAAATCCAGCTTGTACATCTGGAAGTTCTGGGTTCACACACTGTTGAAGCCTCACAAGGAGAATTTTGAGCATTACTTTGCTAGTGTGTGAGATGAGTGCAAACGTGTGGTAGTTTGAACATTCTTTGGCATTGCCTTTCTTTGGCACTGGAATGAAAACTGACCTCTTCCAGTCCTGTGACCACTGCTGAGTTTTCCAAATTTACTGGCCTATTAAGTGCAGCACTTTAACAGCATCATCTTTTAGGATTTCAAATAGCTCAACTGGAATTCCATCACCTCCATCACCTTCCTTCTTTATCTAGATGGGATATAAATAATTTGTACATTTATAAAGCCCTAAAGGAATGCCTTTGAAGAAGTACAACATAATGGCTAGAGCATAGGTTTTAAGTCAGCCCAAACTGATTTCATATCCTAGCTCAAGAAATGTTTACTGAGTGCCTTTCAAGCAGCAGGCCCCTTGTAGGTGCCAGGGATGAAGCAGTTAACAGTGGACAAAAATCCTTATCCTCACAGAACTTTCTCTTTAGTCCTCAGCAAGTATTTGCACGTCTACTCTGTGCTGGCCATCATGATGCTCTCTGTACGTGTAGGTCTGGTTATACAATAGGGACAATACATTACCCTGTTCATTTGTTTAAAGAAATCATTACGAAGTATGCACTGGCATGGGTGCTTAGTCACTTCAGTCGTGTCCAACTCTTTGAGACCCTGTGGACCGTACTCTGTGGGTCTCCTCCATCCATGGGATCCTCCAGGCAAGAATATTGGAGTAGGTGGTCATGCCCTCCTCCAGGGTATCTTTCCGACCCAAGGATCAAACCCCTGTCTCCTGTGTCTTCCGTATTGCAAGCGGATTCTTTACCTGATGAGTCACCTGGGAAGCCCCAAAGTATACATGTACTTAACACAAAAAACCTGGCACATGGTGAAGCACTTAATGAAGAGCAGCCATGTTCAGGGACTTCCCTGGTGGTCCAGTGATTAAGAATCCGCCCTGCAATGCAGGGTACACAGGTTTGATCCCTGGTCTAGGAACTAAGATCCTATATACCAAGGGATAACTAAGCCCATGAGCTGTTAATTATTGCATTTGTGCACACTAGAGCCCATGCAACAAGACAAGTCACCGCAATGAGAAGCTCTTGCACTGAAACTCAAGAGTAGCCCCCTCATGCAGCAACAAAGACCCAATGAGTAGTCCCTTCACACAGCAACAAAGACCCAGTGCAATTACAAAAAAAGAGTAGCCATGTTTACATTTAGACATGCAGTTGTGTCTTGTCTAAACCAGCCTTAATACCTACTGGGTACCCACTGACCCACTGTGTGTCTCACATTCGCCTTAAGATAGGACTCACACCATGGCAGGACTTAATCTCCAATGAGAGCAACAGACAGTTATGGGGGACATGTGCGGTAGCATAATGAGGAGGTAAAAGAACATGGTGGATAAGAATACAAGATTTTGGAGCTACCCACTGGTTTCACATCCCAGTTTGGCCTCCAGAAAATTACTTTTCTACTTGGTTTCCTCAACTGAAAAACAGAGGTAATAACAACAATGATGATACCACCTTATCATAGGGCTGTTGTAAGGACTAAATGAGCTATTACGTGCAAACTACTTAGAACATGCCTGGTGTGTAGTACCATATAAGAGTACATGCTAATATTATGTATAAACTGCTATGGGAACATGAAGGAAGGAAAAACTAAGCCTCCCTAGAGGAGCCAAGGAAGCTTTGTCTAAGGAGAGGGCATCACATCTGGGCCTGGAAGTATGTGCAGAAGTTTACAAAGTGAAGAGCAGAGGAAAGGGCATTTCAGGTGAATGAGACTGCTCATGCAAACAAGCTGACCCATGAAGAAATCATATGCATTAAAAACAACAACAACAATAACGACTAACAGCTGTAACCTAGCTGGGTGACAGATAAGCCTGAGGCACCATTCCTGGCCATTGGCACAATGGAACATCAGGCCAGTCAGTTTTAAATATAAGCTTGCCCTGGTAACTTTTGGGAACTGACAACATACCATAAATCACCACGTAAGTAGCATTAACTATTTTTTCCCCAACGAAGCAAATAAATCCAATTTATGCCTACCACTTATTGGGCACTGCAGCACCAAACACTATGCTACTTTCAAAAGGACCTCATTTAATCCTTACAACATCCCCTGGAATGTAACACGGTTTTATAAATAAGGAAACTCAGGCTACTTGAGCAAAACTTTCCCTGGGTCACATCAACAGCATATTAGACAGGCGAGCCTTCAGCTGCAGGTACAAATAGCAGTTTCTTTCTTTTTTTTCACATCAGAAAGTCTGGAGGTAAACGGTTACAGCCCTTAACTCAGGTATCCTGCAATGCCATCAAAATACCTTCTGACTTCCCTCTCTACCACCTTTAGGGCATTAACGATCGGCCCTAAGGCTCACTCAGCCTCATGTTCACTGTAACACTGTAATACTCATTTTAAAATCTCAGCAGCCAAGAACTTCTCAAGCTTTACTTTTTGAAATGTTTCAGAGGTCAGCTCCTATCACTGGCTGATTTCACAGATGGGGAAATAAGAGATGTGCCCCCCGCAAGCTATCAGAGCTAATTAGTTAAACCAGTGCTTTTTCCACAAGACTAATTTAGTGTAGACTGCAAGTTGCCCACCAAAATCTGTTCCCCTATTCTTTCTTGGCACATGGCTTGACTCATTTCTCAGCCTTCTTTGCAGGTAGATATGGCCTCATGACTAAGTTCTTGCCAAAGCAAAGTGAGCAAAATCATGTGTGCCGTTGCAGGGTCCCAGCCTTCCTCCACGCTTCGTCCCCTTCCCACTGACTGGAACCAGAGACGACCCAACTTTAACCAGGCAGTGCTGACAATGCCCCCCAGATGGTGGAGAGGCAACATGATATAGATGGAATCTGTGTCCCTGAATGACCGCTTGCAGCGGAGCTGCCCCACTGACCTGGACCGCTCACTTCGGAAATGTTAACTCCCCTCAGAGTTGTTACGTGAGAAGGAAACAAACTTCTTTGTTCTTTAAGGCACTGTATTGTTGAGTCTCTGTCACAGCAGCTTAGCCTTTTACCCTAACTAATACAACCATGCAGAGGCCTTTGTATGTATTCAAGACAGCTTTACAAATGACCTGTTAGCCAGCCTTTCAGAAAACAGCCCTAACCACCCAAGTAGGTGATAGTCAAATAATGCAATTCCTTTCTGTGGCTACTATCCCAACACTTCTTCATCCCACTTAAAGGCTATTTAACAATTAAAAAACAGATTACTTATGTAGAAACCCACTAACTTCGAGGCTTTCACACTATTAATTCAACAAATACTGAACTTTCTAGATGCTGTGGATATACAGACAGGTTGCTGAATTTGTAAAAGCCTTCTTTCTAGTTTTTTCTTTTTTAAATGTCGTGCTAAGTGTTTTAAGCAGAAAAATCTTTGTAGAATGTGGAACTGAGGCTAAGAATATAAATAATTACTGAGAATTGTCAATACAAAGGTTCAAACCACAAACCTAGGCTATAGATGAAATGTTTTCTTGCTAAACTCAAAATATTTTCAAGACTAAGAATCCACCTCTTTCCAGTCAAAATATTTCCTGCCTACTTAAAACAGCACTGTCTGAACTACAAGAAGTGTCTGAAGTCTCATCAAGATTTCTACTTTATCTGTCGACTCTCTCTCAAAACTGAGGGGAGGCCAATTCATGTCCATGAATGGCAGAGGCCACCGCAATACTGTGAAGTAATTATCCTCCAAAAATTAAACAAAACAAACTGAGGGGAAAGGTTTTCACTAACAGAGGTAGATGGCCCTAAATAGCCTGCTGAGAGCTGGAACTGCCACAGCCATTTAGACAGCACTGCCACGGGCGAGAGACTCTAGGTACCTGCACCGAAAGGCTCTGCTTGTCTGGGGGTTAACTGGGGCACTTCTCATCCTCACTCTAGGCTGAACAAGATGCCCAAAGGTGGTCCCTTCCTGCTCTCAAATGAGAGCTGGTATGAGACTGGGCAGCTGAGTCAGAGAGGAGACCTGAGCTTTGTGCTGGCTGTCACAACTTGCTCTGTAACTATGAAACATCCATGTTTGGGGCCTCAGTTTCCCCACCTGTACAAGAAGGTGCTAAGGACCCTCTCACCTCTACATGTATGACAATCACTAGTCAGAACTGCTTCCTTCCCTACACACAACAGCAAAGTCATTCACGAGGCAGCAGGCAGAAAGGGGCAACTGACCTCAAAGCAGTGCCTCAGACCAGGACACCAAGTAGATTCCTAGTGAGGACAGAGAGCTAGCGAGGATTCTTCTTTCCCCAGGCCCTCTGCTGCGGGTATAGGAATTTTATGTTGCTGAATTGACAGTTTTTAAGAACACGGCAGAGAATCTGCCTGCTAATGCAAGAGACGCAGCTTCAAACCCTAGGTTGGGAAGATCCCTTGGAGAAGGAAATGGCAACGCACTTCAGTATTCTTGCCTGGAGAATCCCATGGATAGAGGAGCCTGGTGGGCTACAGACCACGGGGTCACATAGAGTCGGACACAACTGAAACAACTAAACAACAAGAATAGGGATAGTGGGCACAACCACAATGCTTGAGACTGAAGTGTTTCATAAATACTGGGTGTCTGGATTTTTCTCTTTCAAGAAATCCCTGATTGCCAGCTGCCACAGAGATAGGGATGGTTAGTTCAACGAGAAGTTGTAGTTCCAGGTATTTCAGATGAATGGATTAAATGCTTTTTAAGGAAGGATTATTAAAACTAGTTTTTCCTGCTTCTCCATTTAAATTTTTTTAACGTTTAAAACATACTTAGCAACTTGAGTGAAGAGCATTTCAGAGACTACGGTTCCTCTTTAAAATCTGCCAGCTTAACACAGGGCTCAGCAGCTTGAACCCTGAATTCTGTGGCCTCACCTCAATTCCAGCTTTGCCATGTACTGGCTTAGGTGCCTTTGCTGAGCCCGTTTTCCCACTGGGGAACATATACAAAAACAGTCTCTCTCTCCCAGGGTTGTATGAGAAGCTAATGTATATACACTGCATGGTGCTGCTTGGGTCATAGTAAGGATTCATCTCCACTTCCAGAGGGAAGATGCCACCTCCCACCTCATCAGCTCCTGAAGTAGTTAATACCCTGATTGGGAAAATTACACCACATTTAATATAGAGAATATGATGACGTGGATTCAATGACAATTTCTTCTTTAACCAAAAAATACATTTATTCTTGAGATGCAAATCAGGTAATGTGCGTAAGGATCAATAAAACTCAAGGGATCCAGGGCATCCCACAGATGGGGTGAGGGGTCAGGGGAAGAAGGCACTGAAGTTGCGAAATGCGGCTTTCCAGATCACGGGCTACTATGTGCAGGCTTTGCTCCAGACTCGTGCTGTGCCACATCATGTACCTCAGTACACACCTACGCATGCACGCGCACACACACACACACACACACACACACACACACACACCAAGGAGGGGCAGGGCTGCAGATTACCTGTACTCACAGACACACACACAGACACAGACACACACACACACACACACACCAAGGAGGGGCAGAGCTGCAGATTACCTGTACTCACAGAGAGGGTCCTTTCTTTACAGCCCTTATCATAGCTGTAATTCTGTAACTATTTGACCAGTGTGGGTTACCTGTACTCACAGACACGCACACACACACACACACACACACACACTTACCTGTACTCACAGAGATGGTCCTTTCTTTACAGCCCTTATCATAGCTGTAATTCTGTAACTATTTGACCAATGTGGGTTACCTGTACTCGCAGACACACACAGACACACAGACACACACACACACACCAAGGAGGGGCAGGGCTGCAGATTACCTGTACTCACAGAGAGGGTCCTTTCTTTACAGCCCTTATCATAGCTGTAATTCTGTAACTATTTGACCAATGTGGGTTTTTTTAATCACTGAACTCCCAGAGTCTAGCACAGCACCTGGCTCAGAGTGAGTTCTAAAATATGTGCTGGTTGAATGATTTCTCAATGAATATTTCTTTTGATATCATTTTGATTTTCGAACTATATAAAAAAAAATCTAAAAAATAAAACTTTTGGATAGATCACAATACATTAACCAAGAACTGCTTTTTAAGGTCTGGTAGAAACGCTCCTTCTTCCATGATCCCTCTTCTCTCTTCCCTCCAAGTGAAATTCTACACAGCCTTTATGGTTTTTGATATTCTCTTACCTAAATTTGTTGTTTCTGTATAGATAACAATATTTCAAGCTCCGTGAAAGCAAGAATCACATTTCATTTTGTCTCTGTGTCCCTCTAGCCTACTCAGGGCCTCTCATATAGTGTGTGTGTGCATGCCAAGTCGCTCCGTCATGTCTCTTTGCGACCCCAAGGACTATAGCCCAACAGGCTCCTCTGTCCATGGTGATTCTCCAGCCAAGAATACTGGAGGGGGTTGCCATGCCCTCCCTCCAGGGGATCTTCCCAACCCAGGGATCGAATCCAGGTCTCCCAAATTGCAGGTGGATTCTAGATTCTAAACAAATATAATACTGCTTAAGTGGGTAGTTACTGCTTAATAGGGACAGAGTTTGTTTGGGATGATGAAAAAGTTCTGGCTGCACAACATAAATGCTGCTGAACTGTGAACTTAAAAATGCTTAATTTTATATTACATTCATATATGGCTGGTAGCTCAGTTCACTTCAGTAAGAGAGCTTCAACTGGAAATAACAAATCTCCAATTTAAAAAAAGTCCTCCTGGGACTTCCCTGGTGGTCCAGTGGTTAACACTTTCACTGCAGGGGGCACGGGACTGATCCCTGTTTGGGGAACTAGGATCCAGCATGCCAAACAAACGAACAAACAAGAAGACCCCTTCCGGATGTTTTCCAGGAATACAATTAAGTGCTCAATAAACATCTGGTAAATAAACAAATAGCATATTAAGAATGCTGACTTTGAGAAAAAGCTCTCATGTTGAGAACAAAGCACACCATATATAAGTTAGACATCACATACACATCTTTTTAAGCACTAGAGAGGCTCCTAAAAACTTTTTCTTTAACTTTTAATAAAAATGGATTCCTAACTCAATAGGAATATACCAGTGATTATCACACAGGAGGAGCTCAAAAAATGTCAAAGTCTTCAGACTTTAAGTCCCAACCACCTCAGTCTGATTCTCTACTTCTTCATGGAATTCCTGAAACTGGTTTGGTTCACTTAGTTATCTCACTGGGGCTGATCCTTTCCTGCCATTCACTCCCATCCAGAACTCCGCAATTGTGGCTCACAATAACTCAGTCAGCTATAAAAGTGTCTGGAAATAAGGTATTTCCAGCCAGAGTCAAGGACATAAAACTTTTTTTAAAGGGATACAGTGAATCCCAGTAGTTATCACCAAGAAGATCAAATGTAAAAAAGTGCAATCTGTGCCTCTTTTAAAAATAGAACCTTTAAGATTAAAAGAAAAAAAAAAAACCTCCTTTCCCAAACTCATCATTACCAGACCAGACACATCAGCCACACAAGGAGCTAACAAGACCTACTGTTTCCACGGCAGAGAACATGAGACTTTAAAACCACAGCACTGAATGAAAGAACTGGACTCTTGCCACCTTTGCAAAGGTCACTGGACAAGTCCCTTAAATGCTGGCTTTCAGCTCTTTATCATTCTGCCCAAGGGATCCCTTTTCTTTAGGCTCTCTGTCATGGTCTAGGGAAACACTCTGACTTTCTACGGTGGTGACGGCATCTGAGTCCAACCTTCTTCTTTTCTTCAGTTGGTGCAAGTGGGATTTGGATTTCATATGTGCTAAGACAAAACAAACAAAAAAATTAGGATTTTCTACAATTAATTAATTCTGGTAGCATACAAAATTAACCATACAATCCTTGTCTCTAACAATAACAGGATCAACACATGTATTGGTATAGCTGCTTAGCATGTTTAAAAGAAGAATAAGTCATATGCCCAGCTAGCTAGCAAACTAGAGTGAGCTATAGCACCAACCACATCTATCTGCTGGGTGCTTTCTATCACTAATCTGCACAACAATCTTGCGGGACAGTATTATTCAGCTCATTTTATACAGGAGACTGAAGTTCATGGAGGTCTTACATCTTGTCCAAGGTCACACAGCAGGTAAGCTCTTTGGCTTAGCTATAGCTCAAAAAGAGATCCAAATTACCAGAATAGGGCTCTAGATTCGATTTTCCCATACAGGGCTGCCTGTTACAGATACATTTCAACTCACGTGGCTCAAAAGTTACAAATCCAAATCCTTGTCTGTATTACAGGCCTACAGTACCCTGAGCTGTCTTCTCACTTCTTACTAGCTCACTCAGGATGCCCCTCCTGGTGTGACAACCCTCTGCCTGCGTCAGATAAGCCATTTGAATGACTAACCCAGACACTCACATTCTCCAGCACACAAGGCACAAAGAGAGCACAGCGAGTGTTCTTTTCTGATGGTCCCTCTCAAGGGGTCACAGAAGCAGTAAAAAGCTACTCTCAGCTGATATCAATTTCTGACCTCTCACCCCAAAGGCAGTTCTCAGCTAGTAACTCAAAGAAGTTCCTTTTTACTAGCCTGCTCTTTTTCAAGGAAATCTTATTTGGAAATACCTAAAAAGACAGACAACGAGATTAAACTCTCTTTTACACTTACTCAAAACATAATTTTTAGGGATTTAGAAGCAAAGTAGGAAAGGAAGAGGTTAGAAGTCAAGGAAAAATTTACTTGAGGGAAAAAGTCAGCTTTTGTCTCCAGCTAGAGCCTAAGGCAAAAAATGACCTCTGGACTGACTCCCCATGGCAGCAGGAGATGGGAGCAAGGGCTTGACAGATGGCACTATAGAAGGCTCACACAAGCTCTACTCACAAAGGCTCACAAATGTTGCTTCTCTATGGCAATCCCTGAAGGACATTCGACAAATCGAACCACGAAGTTTCCTTTAGGAAAAACAATCGGGCACTCTCTCTCTCTTCCCCTTTCATCATTATGAACCACGATAATCGGGGCTTCTTCTGCTGCCTGAGCAATCACAGCCGTCCCCAGACTCTGACAATGCAGTTCATTTTGCCAGAGTTAACAGTTAATAGAACTCACAGTTCTATTGGTTGGTATGGGGAGAAAAATCTACTTCTGTGAGAATCCCAACCATGCAAAGCAGTCCTCTGAACAGGAGGATTCCAGTCACTGGGTAAAATACAAGTCCTACTTGTGCGTAAAAGGAGTGAGCTTTAAACAAGTTTCTGAATACCACGTAAATCCAAGGCTTGGCAGCTAAGGCCCTTTTGGGGTTTGCTGGATGACTGTAGAAATCCAACAGAGAAGTGCAATGTGACTGACTGTGGCAAAGACAGACCTAGATTCTGAAACAAGGAACTAGAACCTTGGGGCAGGCCAATCCTGGGTTGGTTGGAAGCGCCTTATAAAGAAGAGTACCCTTTCACCACTGTCTTTCTGAGTATCTGAAAGTCTGGCTTCCACACAGTTCCCCTTAACACTTTTCATCACTGTTCATGTGACCAATAGCATTTCAATACATTACCTTAAAAATTACTGGAGATACCACTTTTGAAGAATGTACTCAGAAGGAGTAACTGCACTTCCTGTCCCTTCCCAGCTGCTTCTGCCCCTTTGGTCTCTTGGGTGAGTTGCCTGGCTTCCCTTAAAATCCTACCTCACCCTCACTGAGGTCTAAACATGAGAGGCCATGAAACTCCTGTTAAGGCAGGATTACAAAAGTCAAAGGAGCTCTGGAAAGTTAACTGCCAACCTCTCAGTATAAAATATCTGCTCTAGCCAAAGCTAGCAGAGAAGGCAATGGCACCCCATTCCAGTACTCTTGCCATGGATGGAGGAGCCTGGTAGGCTGCAGTCCACGGGGTCGCTATGAGTCGGACACGACTGAGCTATTTCACTTTCACGCATTGGAGAAGGAAATGACAACCCACTCCAGTGTTCTTGCCTAGAGAATCCCAGGGACAGGGGACCCTGGTGGGCTGCCGTCGATGGGGTCGCACAGAGTCAGACATGACTGAAGTGACTTAGCAGCAGCAGCCAAAGCTAGAGGGCATACGATCTTCCTTTGAAATTCAGAATGCAGAGACAACTCTCTCGTTTGAGAAGGCCTCCATGAAATCTGAACACAGGCTATTAGAGGAATCTGGCCATCTTTTTACAAACAAGCAGACTCCAGTATTCAAGCTACCAAAGCCCTTAAATTTCATGAAGTCAGTGTGACCCGCCCTTACAGATTCCTCTGTGTTCTACCCCAGACTCTTACCTGCCCATTCCCGGTCCCCAATGATGATTCGATCACAGAGCTCACACATGTGATAACTTCTCTTGTTCTCAGTTTCATTGCTTGGCATCTTTACTGGAGTGGCTGCAGGTTTGTGGCCCTGAAAGAACAAGGCAGGGATGAGGAAGAAGCATTTGTTCAAAGAGATCTGGGTATTATTCTCTGATATTAAGGGTAGTGAGATTTTCCCAAGATTCCTTTTTTCATCCCAGAGAGCAGGTGGGCTGTGAACAGATTTTAACAACAACCTTTCTGAAAGTGAAAGTAGAAACGCAGCCTCCAGGGATCTAAAAGCAGCCAGCCCTTCTGTTCTATTCCATGGAAAAGAATGCTTCATTCCCCAGCATAGCAACAAAGGTGTCAGCTACACAAAGCTCTCTGAAAATCAGACAATAGACGGGACCATGATTAATAATCACCTGGATGAAACTTCGCACAATTTCAAGCGCAGGTTCAAGAACAGACTCCTCCCACTTCGAGACATCAGATACTTCTAAGCCATATACTGGGGGGACACTGGTACCAGGTCCTAATGATGACAAAGAAAAGTTGTGAGAGGTCAGCTTCCAAGACCCAATCTATTCTACTCCCAGGACTCCAAAATCCTCAAGGGAAAGATATGGGCCCAAAGAAATAAACTTTCGGACCATGCCATTCCTTTTAATCAGTAACACAAACCAAATGACTACACACAGTCCAAGGAAGACCCAGAAGGTTGATGGGTCTGGAGCCAACACGTCTAGCTATATAATCTAGAGTCTCAGGTGTGGATCTTCCATATCACTCAGGAAAACAACACTCAGTAACAGCCCCAGGGGCCACTGTATGGGCTACAATATAAAAGGCAGCATGTTATAGGGGGAAATTAGCAGCTTGAAGTAAACACCTGTTCTAAGGTCCATATCATCTGATGGTGATGTCACTCTGTGGTAAGAGAGTTCACAGCTTTCTTTAGAAACAGACACTAATCTCAGGTTTGTGTATCTCCCTTCAGCAGTCTAGCACTCACAAAACTCATTAATACCATACTGATAATCATGGGCTGGTAACAGCAGGGTATCAGCCAGGAAGCTGCTGAATCTGAAAAGAAGAAAAAAGCCTTGGAACTGAAGTAGTTGAGTCCTGTTTCTAAGAAACAGATCTAGAGAAGTATTCAAGAAATACGCTATGGCGAATTACTTCTGAATGGAGGTAAGACTGGAGGTAGCCAAATGTACAGCTACAGGCATTTCATCCAACTGAGCCAACCATGTTTAGTCTCTGCTGGTGGCTTCCCCAGTCTGCGGACATACTTAATTGTCTTCCACATCTAGGTTAAGCCAGTTGCCTAAAGGTAAAGAGCATCACCCCATGGACAAGAGCATCACCCCATGGACAAAACATCAAAGTCCTCGGAATGCCAACGGCTGGCAGGTGCTGGCCTTTTGACTGTGCCAACCACAAATAAGATTCTTCATAAACTGGACAGGGCTGCACCTGCCGCCACACGGGAAGGTGAGACTGGGGGTGGTGCAGGCAGCCTCCACAGCACACCTGGCCTTGGCCAAGCTCTGCACCTGTTTCCAGGCCACCCTATATTTTCCTTTCCCTTCTAAGTCCTTTGTTGGGCTTCTGTGCCCTGTCTCAGCACCTTTCAACAAGTTCTCGGCTCCCAGCTGCTATTTCTGGCTCAGGTCCAAGGCCAAGCTGGGGTGGGGAAGTCCCTCTGGCTTTGTGCCAGAACCGTATCCCGGCAGCCCAGCCCCTGGCCAATCACACTCGGTTCCTGATTTACAGGGCAGCTGTGCCTTTCACTCCAGCACCAGGGCTGTGCGGGCACACACACGAATGAGGAACGAGCATACAATGCACTGTGCCATCAACCCCGTGTGACTCAGAGATGGGGGGTTATTGCGGCTTTACCACAGGAAGAAGTTTCAAATCATTACCCCAAAAAACCCCATCTTTTGTTACAGACTAATTGTTAGGCCTGGTGAGAAAAGAGGCTGTATTAGAAATCTGTAGTAGTGAACTTCAGTTTCGACTGACAAAAAGACTTCTATCTAGAAGGACGTGCAGAGAAAGCAAGGTAAGTAGAAGAACTGCATGGAGAACACTGGCAGAGAACAAGAACTGAGAGAGAGATCCAGCGGCCAAACAACACGGACCGAGGCGCTCCTGTCCAGAGGCACTGGGGAGGGGGGCAGGCCTTGGCTGTACTTCTCTGTAACTAACTGAAAGCAGAAATTCAACGGCCGAGGTGAACAGGAGATGACTCAAAAGCATATTTTAAAAGTGCCCAAAAGATAAAAACAGGGTTTCATTTATGCTTAATCTCCTTTAATCTTTTAGCTCATGACCACACCGTTCCTGACCCAAGGCCCAATACTAATGCTACCCAGCTAAAGGTATAGCTGAAGGAAACAAGTGCGGTGGATGTACAGCTGAGTGTGGACTTTGGAGTCAGGCCTGCATTCAGTACTCTACTGCTTATTAGCAAGGGGATTTTGAGCAAGTTATTTAACTTCTCTAAGCCTCTATTTACTTATCATCAGAAAGAAAAGAAAAATGCCCACCTTAAAGTCCCAGTAATAAATGTATTGCACCCAATTTAGTGCTAAGGATATAGTGCAGGGTCCAATGAATGAGAATTTCCTTCCCTTTTCCTTAAAAGCACTATTCAACTGAAGTTAAGAGGTGCAGCAGCCTAAAGCACCACGTATCTGAACACAAAAGTAATGCTAGGAGAATTGGTAAAGGCTTTGTCTTTTTATACTACTCATCTGGCCCCAAAACCATTTTAATTAGGAAAGTCTTCCTACAACATCTAATTGTTCTTCAGATATAAAATTTGAAGCTAAGATCAACCCCAAACACCAACTCTGCTAAGAAAATATTGCTCATTTGCTCTTAACTAGCTTGCAGCCAGTACTCAGGTGTTCAAGGCATAAGGTAGATTCTTCCTCGGGAAGAACGGTTTCCTGAGGTATCAAAATAAAATACCCCTGGATAATCACTTATGCAACAGCCCCCAGGTCAGATCCAGAAACTAAAGTTTACTTTCTGGGTGAGCTGAGAATGCCGACGTTCTACTGAAAGCAGACCCAGAGCATAAGGAAAAACAAGGAGACTTACTGCTCAAAAAACGGTTTTTAACCCATCGGTTTTGCTTCCGGGCATATCTCTTAGTCACTTGTTTCAGAGCCTCAATACCTGAAAGACAAAGCAGATATAAGAACCTCTAAGCACTTCTCACTCTGCCGCAAGGAAGGTCCAGCCAGCCTGGCATCAGAGAAAACTAGCCACGTCAGCACACTGGTGGATACTTGGTACGTGAAAATCTCCATTCTGAGCTGAAGGCCATTTGGGACTCTTTCAGCCTCAGTTCTTTCTCAGACCATACCAGCTGGACATTCTATCACCCAAGGATGTCCAAGGCTAGGTTAGATGGAGAATTCACACCTTTCTTTAGGAGCTGGTTTCTAATCTCTGGTGTGCATTTTCCTTCCGTGATCAGGTACTCGTGAAATTCCTTGAAGCCAATTGATTGGAAGATACCATGTTGATAGTCCTGGCTGGGAACAAGAGAGCATCAGTGGATAAGCCATTGCATCTGAGAGCTAGAGGGCCCTGGAGATGATCTATCTGAACCATTTCATCTCACAGATGGAGAAACTGAGATCCTGAGCCGTCACCACCTCTCTGAAATCCTTCCTCTACACCCCTCAATCAGCTCCCAGGTTACTTCCGTTGAAAATTAACTCCTGGGAATGTTTGTGAGATTAGAAAACTGCACCTGTAACAAGTACACCAACCCTCCTTCCCACAAGCCGAGCCAATGCCAAGGACGAAGGCTAATAAACAAGTAGATCCAAAGCCAGTATTGTGTTTATGGTCTTTTGACCATAAGCAAGGGATGAAGAGTACGTGGAAGTAACAGCCAAATTCTCACCTATTTTCTGCAACTTTCTTCTCATTATAGCGTTTGTGAAAATCTCTTAGTTCATCCAAGAGCCCAGCAGCAAGCATGTTATCCACCCTCTTATCCAAGCGCTCATCTAGAACTTGAATCAAATTAACTCATCAACCAGCAAGCCTGTCGAAGGTGCGTACTATACATGATGAATGCATAAGCTGCCACAAAGAAGAGAATTTGTTCAAATGGAAGAAAAAGTTCAGAGTCCAAAGATTATTTAATAATTCATAATTATATTCAGTCACAAACTCTGCAATTCAATAAAAACAGCAAGAATGAGGCACATCATCTTATTATATAAGGAGAAAGCACTAGCCAATTCAGAGAGTCAGATCTCCTTCCACAGGAGCTTTCTCTTTCTCCTTTGGATCTTCTCTGGATAGCAGCCCCTTTCCCATCCCATCTTATCTCATCCTTGGTATCTTATACTAATGCCAGCAATATCTTTACCTGCTTTCCAGACTGGTACCCAGGGAAATGACACTGTGCCTTTGATAATGACAATAAAATTAATAGCAAACACTTGCTTAGCACTTATTATGAGCCATTCATATGCCACTAAGAACCTGTTTTTTCAAAACAACATTTTATTGAGGTATAGTTGACTTACTCTAAACATTTTATATACAGCAATGTATTACTATAAGCTTTATCTCAGGTGGACTCTGGGATACTAAAGGACTTTTACCTGTCTGTTCCGCATGAAGCCAGAGGATGCATGGGTTAGGGAACTTCAGAGGGCCTCCAAGGGGACCACCGCCTTCCTCCTCATGTTGACGATGAAGAAATTCACTATGAGAGATTCCCGTTTCCTCAAACACTTGCAGGCTCCTAAGTCATTTGAAAGAGTAGAGCAGGCACATCCATAAAAACCATTAGGAAATATTAATTCTCAAGTAAAACACAGGAGAGGTTATTCATTATAGAATGCCTCATTGTCATTTTCACCATTTAAGCCCCCGAACACATGAAGGTCTGGGGTTATACGGCAGTCCTATAGCTACTCAGAAAAGAGTTATAAAGAAAACTTAAAAGAAATAAAACTACCCTTCTAAACATACATAAAATTCTCTGAAATCTTTAGGTTCAGAAACAACAGGTTTCTTCTACACAAACAGAATAGCACATACTCACTTCCAAGTAAGCAGTAAAAAGCTTGCTGGGACACTCTGTTATAAGCCAACAAGTCTAGTCTCGCTGGAATGCCTTTCCCACAGTACAAAAGCATGCTGTATATCCAGCTCATCAACTTTCTTTTTAAATATGTCTAAAATTAATGAAGAATGCTTCAGACTAATTCTGTACTCTACTACACCCACAAAGATCACTGAAGAAAGAATTCACATACTTAAGCCACCATCTACTCTGTTAGTATCTACTATGTTACGCAGCACTAGGTAATTTAACTCTCAAATCTACACTCTACCTACTCTGGGTGATTGCAACTTATCAGCCTGAACGTGATCTGTCCCTTCCTGATCCAATTCTACTTCCTGAAACCCTAACACAAGAGTAGAAACCCCTCATCTTTCCCCATCACCGGTCTCTCAAAAGAGGACTTACGGTGGGAAAAAAGTAGTAATAGATATCTTACTTATCTGGAGGTTAGAATATACAGCCTCAAACAAAAAGAAAGATGGATCTTCTTTTAGAGACTCGAGAACTCCTGCTCAGAACCTATTGCTCTTACTAAAATATATTCTCAACTCATTAGAAGTAGCAAAACAAAGAGAAATGCTAAGAATTGATTAATAAAAGGAACAGATAATCATACCATAAAACAACATAAAAATGAATGTTCATCTAGTATCCCTGAGTTTTCCAAAAAAATTTTGGAAGATTTCTATTAAAATGTTTGCAATAAAATGTTTGAATACTGGAAAATACATACTTCATTTATCTAGAATATGCATTATCAACAGGGTGATACTGACCTCAAGGGGGCAAAAAACACTTAGATATTATAATCATGTGCAGCCTTCCAAAGGTTAATCATAACCAAAATCTTATTCTTTAGTATCAAAATTTCAAGGAGGGGAGGGATGGAGTTACAACAAGAGAAAAAATTTTCTAAAAAAGCTTCAAGGGCAGAGTGGACAATAGAGAAGGCTTAAGAAACACTGATCTAGAACGCTTATTTGAGTGGACTATTTCATAACCCCTATCAATACCAAATGTTGCTACAATACTTAAAAGTGTATAAACATCCATATAGTAGGTCCTCATTAGAGCCTCTACTCTGTCAGATATGGTGTCACCTCCAGCACTGCATAAAAGTACACCTAAGTGGTGATCATACTATAATGTATAGAAATATCAAATCACTATGATGTGCACCAGGAATCAACACAGTGTTTCAGATCAATTATACTTCAAAACAAAAGAAAAAGAAATCAGATGTATGGTTACCAGAGGCTGGGGTGGGAGAAAGGCAAACTGAATGAAGTTAGTCAAAAGATACAAGCTTCCAGTTACAGATAAACAAGTACTAGGTATGTAATATACAACATGATAAATAAAACTAACACTGTTATAAGCTATAAATGAAAGTTAAGAGGGCGGTCTAAGAGTTCTAATAACAAGAAAAACATTTTTTCTCTTTTATTTTCTATCTATGTAAGTACATTAAACTTATCGTGGTAATAATGTAATGATGTATGTAAAAATAATCATTACGCTGTACACTTTAAACTTATACAGTGCTGTATGTCAATTATATATCAAGAAAACTGGAAGGAAAAAAGTAGGTATAATGACTGATAAAATGAAGCTGTGGTCAGAAGTGAACAGAATATGGAGCCAATGAAGATGCATATTTATGGAGGGAAAAATAAACCATCTAATACTAGGGAGGGAGGGAGAAAAACACACCCATCACACGAGGCTTCAATTTCAAAATAACCTAAGAAAACATGGTTAATGAACTAAGATCATCTCTCTCTTCCCTTCAAGGAAGTCTCTATGTGTTAAGGTGAGCTGATCAATATAAGACAATTTATAAAACTCACCTCCAAAAAAAATAAATCAAGTTATGGAAAAAAACAAAAATAAAACCTGCCTCCCAATGGGCAGTGTGCTGGGGCAGAACTCAGCCACTGCTGCATGCCAGAAAAAATTTATATGAAAACTGTTATACAAGCAAAGGTCAGATAGAAAATGAAGCAAGATTACACAGGCCTTAGGGAACAAGTGTATTGTATTACTAATTTTAAATGTAAAACAAAGTAGGGTGTGACTATCAGTTGAGGGAATCGTACTGAGGCAATACCTCAGGGCCTCCTAACCGCTGTGCTAGAACACAGCAACCTCCACTGGAGGCTACTACCAAACCCGTCTCGCCACCCAGGCACCCCGTGAAGAACTGACTGCCCTCTACCTCCAAAGGGACTTGGGGTCAGTGGCCCCAGCTTTCTTACCTGGCCACTTTGCGCTTGTCATGTGGGTGCAGCTTGGCAGCCATTTCCGGGTCAACCTGGCTTAGGCGTTTGTGGAGAACATGGCCATCCTCCTTTTCAAGCTCGCTTTTTCGGTCAATCACTTTCTCAGTGCCCATCTCCTGGGGCTATCAAACGAAGGTTTAGAGGTAAATTTAATTCAACAATTCAACAAACACTGAGACACTGTATGTGGCAGGCACTTTGGTTAAGTGTTAGGAACACAGAATTGAGATCAATCAGAAGGTCTTGCCATATGGTGAGAGATTATAAACAGAAAACTCCAATACACCACAGTAGTGCTATGAGGCCACAGCAAATAAAGAGGAAAGAAGATCTACTGTCTTGGAAGTACTCAGGTACACTGCTTCCTTGTCAGAAGTACAAGCTACCCTGGCTAACATATCTATATTAACACATCCAGGAGTCTAGCTTCTCAACAAGTGTGACCCAAGAATGGACCAGAATTTCCAGCACATTATACTGAATAGCTTGCAAAGTCCCACCCTATGCAATAGCACCTCTGTAAAAAGGTTGATGTTAGGTATCTCCCTGACATACAGATTGTTACAGCCGGGAAATGCTGAATCAAACTAAGGTACTGTTAACTTACATGGCGATGCTAATGAATCCACAGAGAAGCATTTTTCCCCACATACAGCCCCTGCCCTTAGGTCAGCCTAGAGGAGCACACTTGACATATGGAGATGGCACTTGCTTCAGAATATTAAGTAGGAAAATAAGTACAGTTGCTTAGTATAAGAAATAGGCAAGCATCAACTTTCCTCCCACTAAAATCAGCTGGCAAGAAAGAAGAACCCATTTCCTCATTGAACTACAAGGGAACTACACATACCTTACCATTGACGAGAACTTTCCAGAGCAGAGATTCGATATAATAATTGGTTCCTCCCACGACAATAGGAATTTTATCTCGGGCAAATATATCTTCAATGTGAACGTTAAGAAAGATGTCAAAATATTTAATATCAGGAAGAAAATGCTGACTCACTTGGAAGTAGAGAATTAGTAAGAAACCACATTCGTCATATTTTTGATACTAGTCGTCACTGTTTCTCATGAGTTTTCAGAATCATTTCCCATCAGTTCCAGAGGGACTTGCATAAACCAGAGACAGATGCACGATGGTAATTCCTTCCAGTTCTAGAACTTTCTAAGCCTTGCTCAAATTCAAAGCTTGCTTAGTGTTCCAAATCAGCTTAACAAGCACAAGCCTAAAGAACTCTCACAGAACCAAGTGTCAGCTGCTCAGGAAGCCACGAAAATGACATCCATTATGTGACTTTGCCTTCTAAGGCAAATTATGAGCTGGTTTCTCTAAGCCGTGGTTCTTAGACTCAGTCAGTCTTCACCATTCTGGGGTAGTAGTGTATATTTCACACTTGAAACTCTACCAGATGACCTGGGAAGCACAGGCTGTAAAGACAAATAGATTTCAATTACCAGCTTCAACACTCGGCAAGTCATTCAAGTTGTCTAAGCTTCAGCTTTCTCACCTGTAAAATTCTCATGAGTTCTTATGAGAATTACATGTGACAATGCAAATAAAACCCCTAAGACAAAAAAAAAAAAAAAAAAAACCCCTAAGACAATGCCTGAAATACTTTTTTATACTGAGTAAGCACTCAATTTACTTTAGTCATTATTGTTCTCATACCCCTGCTACTTGGAATTCTTCTCTTTAGAATCTCTGTTAAACAGATAATATCTACTTTAAGAGGAACTGTGCTTCTGAGGGTAACTGATAAAAGAGACTTTCAACCCAGATAAAGACTCATTTATATACTTCTTCCCCTTGCCAGCCACTCTGTGGGCACAGAGATAGATGACCTCTTTTCTATCAGAAACCCTCTATAAGAGGTTGAGGTAGGGTGGGGAGAAAGATGTTACCAGTTAAGGATTATAAGAAATACGTCCATTTTTAAAAAAGAGAAACAAATTCTATGTTCCCTCTTTAATTAAGTATAAGATTCTTCCTCCATGGAGAAGGAAATGGCAACCCACTCCAGTATTCTTGCCTAGAGAATTCCGTGGACAGAGGAGCCTGGTGGGCTTCTGTCCGTGGGGTCTCAGAGAGTCGGACATGACTGAAGCGACTTAGCAACAGCAGCAACAGCAGTTTCCCAACTAAGGGATCAAACCCGAGTTTGCTGCACTGCAGGCAGATCCTTTACAGGCAGATTGGAGTTGGGGAGTAAAGTCCTTAATTCTCAAGATGATCAGGTAGGGAGTTAGGTATCAGATATTAGAATGGGCCATGCAATCACAGGCACATCAGCAGTAAGAATGACTGGCTGAAGATGAGAAGTCTTCCTGCAGATATTCTGACAAAATAAGCCCCAAGATGCTTAAATAATCCTGGGAAGAGAGAGGTGTTCACCAAGAATGACTAGTATGAATGACTTGTCAACTTTTGTAAGCACAGACACAGAGCCAGATTTGGAAACATAGATTTACATTTAGAAAAATAAAGCAACATAAGTATTTGTGCACATTCATACTTAAGATAAACAGAAAATAAGATATCAAGAAACTGTTATAAATGCCTAATGAAAAATTACATTTTTCCAAAAAACTAATTTTATGGCTACAAGTTTTGTCTCTATGACATGTTAATTTCTCAGCTTTCAGTTTCTTGGAAAATTCCTTTGAGCTTAATATTTATCTCTGACTTAACCTTCAGTTGTACTTTTATTTCTGTAATATTTCTGCAAGCATTTTGAAATCCTCATCCTTCTTAAAATTTTCTGAGGTCTTAAAATTGAATAATAAACCACTAAGGGTAACTGGATATACACAGTGCCTTCTATGATAAAAAAAAAATATTCTTCTTCCATAATTCATGGAACTACAACTTCATCATTTTCACTGCTGAAAAAGTACTTAAATGAACAAGGCACATTTTATATATTCTTCTCTAAGTAGGAACTTGGGTATTTATATGTTTTTGCTGTTAAGAGCAATAATGTTGTTAAAATGAGATCTACCACTTATCTCCTGGTATACTTGTGGCAAGGTTTCTTTAGGATAGAAACCTAGGAACTGAAATAGTTGAAATACACTCTTACCAATGGCTAGTGGCTAATGTAAGTCACTCAGTCATGTCCAACTCTTTGTGATCCATGGACTATAGCCCTCCAGGTTCCTCTGTTCATGGAATTCTCTAGGCAAGAATACTGAAGTGGGTTGCCATTTCCTTCTCCAGGGGATCTTCCCAACCCAGGGCTCGATCCTGGGTCTCCTGCATTGCAAGCAGATTCTTTACTGTCTTAGCCATCAGGGAAGCCAGTATTCTTACCAATACAAACTCTTGTACTGGTAATACAAGAATATATCCAAATCTAGCTATTTTCCTTAAAAAAAAAAAAAAAAAGACTATTATGGGCATAGATGGTAGTGACAGCTGCTCAATGTGAATATACTTAAGACCACTGAACTGTACACTTATAAATAGTAAATTTTATGTACATTTAACACAGTAAAAAAGAAAAAATTGAATTAAAAAATCCTTAAAAAAAAACACTGTATCTACAAAGTCCTTCCCTACTCTAATATCACATAACTACTCAATTACATGTTATCTCATTTGTTTTAAAGTTTCATTAAAAAAAAAAAAGACATTTATTTAACTCTGAAATCCATCTGGAACTTATGTCACATATAGTAAGGACCTGATTTCACTTAAAAAAAAAAAATTAACTGTCCCAGGAAAAATTAACTACTTCATTATTTCCACATTGTTTTGAAATGCCACTTTGATCATAAAATACATACATACATACATACAACTTCAAGTTGTATCTGGCTTTTCTTATCTGTGCTACAAATTTGTCTAGTATTATATAATTTTCATGCTATGACAATTATTATGACTTTTCAATATGTTTTAATATATAGTAGTCCAGACAGTAAAAGCAGTTTGGACATTAAACTATAAGGGCAGCTCTCTCATGTTATTCTTTTTTTCCAAAACTTCTTCAGTGTTACCAGAATTATTTTTTCCTACTATAATCCCATCATATTTCTAGATTAATTTCTTATCCCCATTTAAAGGATGGGAAACAAGCTCAGTGGATAAATGCTTTACCCAATGAAATGACATTTATGTGGTCAAAATAGGCAGTTCTAAAACTAGGACACAGATTTTCTGGTTCCTAAGTCAGTGCTCTCTCCACTAAAACAGCACTTGCCAAATTTTAATACGCCTATGAATCACTTGGGACTCTAGTTAAATGCAGATTCTGATTCAGTAGGTCTAGAATGAGGCCCAAATTCAGCACTTCTATAAGCTCCTAAGTGATGCTGACCCTGCAGTCTGAGGACAAGATTCAGCAGCACGGACACTGTATCTTTCAATCCAAAGAGTTCTGATGGGGTTGCTACTGTTGTCTTGGGTATCTCTGCTCAGGAGAAATTGTCACTACAAAGAAAAGTTCTTTCTTGGCTTGGGCTGATATGCAGCCACCAAGCCTAGCTGCTGTCTCCCCAAAGGATATCAGAGCAGTTGCTTTGTTCCTGAAGTCCACCACTGTGTAATTCGTCACGAGAGGATCCACAAAGCTGATCATGTGGTGCTGGCACAGCCTCTGCTCTTGGGCAGATACCTTATTAGTGATGATGTCGAGACCTTCATAAACCTAGGAGAAAGAAAATTAGCGTGAGAAAGTCCTCTACTCCATAAAAGACGCACACCTCATGGGCAGAAATGATGATCTATTGCTCGCTGCAGCCAAACACTTGACTGACCCAAATCACCAGAGGAAATGTGTTCTAACCAGAGCACAGGCAGATCCACATAATCCAAGACAAAAGACACAGAAGAAATTAGAACACTGGGTTTTTTTTTTATCCAATAGTGGTTACTAACTCAGACTTAAAGATAAAAAGTATATGTAAATAGGTGCCCTTTAAGAACTGACTCTGCAAGATTAACTGGAGGTTCTCTGGCCTGAACTTCAAGCCTTTAAAAGTGGGCAGGTTGCTTTATTTACTCTACTTATCACAAGTCTCCAGAAAGGTAACATGTTGTGTTGCACATAGTTCTACTTCAAATGCTTAGATATATTTTGGATTTAAATGGCTCTGAAAGGTTTTTAGAATTTGTGTAAGATTGGCTCCATTTGTGGAGAAGTGGTCTATCTACAAAGATATATATAAAACACATATATACACACTTTGAAGTCAAAACCCCTAATACTGCTGAACTCTTAGCAGAAACACTGTGCCAAATTACTGCTTTGGGGGGTCAGCAAATACAGTCTAAATACTCAGAGGCAATATCCTGTCTGTAAGCTCTTGATCTGCCAATTCAACTAAAAAGTTCAAGTGTACTTTTTCTAAATGCAAGGTCTCAGATGGAGAACAGATCTAAAAATACTAGTTTGAAAATAGGGATGAATGCTTTAGATTAAATGTTCTCTCTGTAACCACTGATTCTACAGGGAGCACTGAATGAACAAATAATAAGTTCCATAGAGCCCACAAAGATGTTAAGAACGTTTTTTATCTCACATTTCCCTTTACTTAAATGGGTGTCAAGTAAGTACAACAATAAAGTATAACGGTTAGGAGGAAGGACCTTGGCGCCAGGCTGCCTCAGATCAATTCCTAACTCTGCCACTTACTAGTTATCTGTACGTGAAGCAGTCAGTTTACAAATCTGTGTGCCTTAATGCTTTAGCACTAAAATGAGGATAATAATATCTATCTCATATGGTTGTTGTGTAAATTAAATGAGTTAATACCTACTTAGTTGCTCAGTTGTGTCCGACCCTTTGTAACCCTATGGACTGTAGCCCTCCAGGCTCATCTGTCCATGGGGAACAGGCAAAAATACTGGAGTGGGTAGCCATGCCCTTCTCCAGGGGATCATCTCAACCCAGGGATCAAACCGAGGTCTCCCACATTGCGGGCGGATTCTTTACCATTTGAGCCACCAGGGAAGCCCAAGAATCCTGGAGTGGGTAGCCTATTCCTCCTCCAAGGGAACTTCCCGACCCAGGAATTAAATCGGGGTCTCCTGCATTGCAGGTGGATTCTTTACCACCTGAACTATGTAAACTCCATATAAGGGTCATTATATCATTACCATCTATATACCTACGGCAACAACAGGAGAATGGACAATAACTTCAGTGTCACTATCACTCTGAAGCCTCTGTGCTCTGCTCTTAGCAACTGAGGTTATTTAAAGAACAAGGATATAAACTATCTTCAAACAAAAAGCAAATGGTTAATCAGTAAAACAGCACAAGAAAACATATAAACAGAGCCACAGAGAAAGAACTAGCTCTGCCTTTAACCCGTTTATCTGTGCCTGACAACAGAACTACATTCTTACACCTGAACACTGATGGAATCTTAAATTGTAGGGAGCTCTTTTCTTTGTATCTTGAAAAGACTTCCTTCAAAAGTTATAAAGTGCAGTAGCATATACTGGGAGAAGGCAATGGCGCCCCACTCCAGTACTCTTGCCTGGAGAATCCCATGGACGGAGGAGCCTGGTAGGCTACAGTCCATGGGGTCGCTAAGAGTCAGACGCGACTGAGCAACTTCACTTTCACTTTTCCCTTTCATGCACTGGAGAAGGAAATGGCAACCCACTCCAGTGTTCTTGCCTGGAGAATCCCAGGGATGGCGGAGCCTGGTGGGCTGCCGTCTATGGGGTCGCACAGAGTCGGACACGACTGAGGCGACTTAGCAGCAGCAGTAGCAGCAGCAGCATATACTGGGATCTGCTGTGCAAGATAAGAAAACTATAGGAGGGAAAAAGAATGAATAATTGTGTGTTCTTCTCCTTTTCCCACAGCCTTTAGTTGGCTCTGCTGTAGTTTAGATTTCAAATGACCCAATGTTAACGAATTTACACAACTTGATTTTGCCAGTACAGGACTTCTGACCTATAAGTAGATTCTCATTTTTAACACTGCGATTAACATTAAGGAAATGCACAGCTGCAAATGTATAATTACCAGCCCTCACCTCCAAAAAAGCCAAAATGTAAACACAGTCTCTACCAGCACATTCTATCAGATATGTAGATAAATTTGTAGATACATTTTCATCCTATATTCTGCTTTTAGGTATATTTTCTGGAGCCCCTTAAAATGGCCTATTTTAACAAACACATAAACATAAGTCAATCCCAGAATTAAACTCACCTTATTTGTTGAAGGCAGTGGCCACCTACTGTACTATTTATGGTATATATACAAAAGCCAACAAATATCAGGAAGAATGGTTTTAAATAACCAAGAGTTCTTGCTCACAGAGTTAACAAACTAAAAACTGTAACTGAATCTTGGTTAGCAATGTAAATTGTCATCTTTGAGCAACTTGTTAGTAATCCTTTGTCTCCTGTACCATCAGATTAAAAGAAACTGAGCATAAAGATATGGGTGTTACAAACAAGGTATCTGATAAAAGAATTACTGTTAACTTTTAGGTATAATACACTTTTATAGTATAAAAATATAAAATTTTTATTATATTTTTTGCTGAATAATATGGTGTTTCTACATAGCAGTATATAATACACCAAGGTATACAGTATATTGAAGTACTGCAAATGAAAGCATATGTCTTTAAAAAAAAAGAGAGAAATTGAAGCTGCATAGATACAGGATTAGTGGTTGCCAGAGGCAGGGGTATGGGGTGGGCAAAATGGGTGAAGACAGTCAAAAAATACAAACTTCCAGTTATAAAATAAGTAAGTCATGAGGATGTAATGTACAGCATAGTTAATAATAACTACTACTCCATATTAACAACTTGTCAAGAGTAAATTTTGGCTTCCCTGGTGGCTCAGATGGTAAAGAATCTGCCTGCCAATGCAGGAGACCCAGGCTAGATCCCTGGGTCAGAAAGATCCTCTGGAGAAGGAAATGGAAACCCACTCCAGTATTCTTGCCAGGAGAATTCCATAGACAGAGGAGCCTGGAGGCTACAGTCCATAGGGTCACAAACAGTTGGACATGACTAAGCGACTAACACATACACACAACAGTAAATCTTAAAGGTTCATCCCAAGAAAAAAATCTAAATATGAATGGTGACAGATGTTAACTACATTTGTCATGGTGATCATTTCACAATATACACAAACATCAAATTATTACATTGTTTATCTGAAACTAATATATATGTTGTATGAGAATATATCTGGTCAGTCACTCAGTCGTGTCCGACTCTGCAACCCCATGAACTGCAACATGCCAGGCCTCCCTGTCCATCACCAACTCCGGAGTTTACTCAAACTCATGTCCACTGAGTCGGTGATGCCATCCAACTGTCTCATCCTCTGTTGTCCCCTTCTCCTCCCGCCTTCAATCTTTCCCAGCATCAGGAGTTTTTCAAATGAGTCAGCTCTTCGCATCAGGTGGCCAAAGTATTGAGAGTTTCAGCTTCAACATCAGTCCTTCCAATGAATATTCAGGACTGACTTCCTTTAGGGTAGACTGGTCGGATCTCCTTGCATGAGAATATACATACCTCAATAAAAGAATATTAGAAGTGATTCAAGGTAATGTTTAGGGCTTCCCTGGTGGCTCAGCAGTAAAGAATTTGCCTGCGATGCAGGAGATGTGGGTTTGACCCTTGAGTCGGGAAGATCCCCTGGAGAAAGAAATGGCAACCCATTACAGTATTCCTGCCTGGGAAATCCCATGGACAGAGGAGTCTGGTGGGTTATAGTCCATGGGGTTGCAAAAGAGTCAGACACAACTTGGCAATAAACAACAGCAAAGTTATGTCTATAATGATGTTGCTTCACTCTTTTCCATTCTAATATGACTTTTGGCAGTTACTGATATGCTGTTAAAGTTGTGTTTACAAATGACTATGCAGCTTGTGATCACAGTAACTGCGTATTGCAAAATTTTACTCATGAATAAAATTGTTAACAAGCAAGAAGGCAAGAGTAGATGAAAAGCATAGGTTAAGTATATCTATATCTGCACTGTACAAAAGCAAGAATGATACTGAGAACATATTTGTTAATAAGGCACAAGAGATATGGATCATTGAATCAAATACATGGCTATGACCCAAGTAAAATTCACAAACATTATTTATATTAATAATATTGTTTTATGCTTTATTTTACCTTTCATAGAGAAAAAGGAAGTTTATTTATTATAAATCAACTATACTACTTCAATTTTTAAATTAATTAATTAAAGTTTATGATGACTGGTGTCTGAGTTCCAACAATGGAGGAGAAAGAGATTATCATTGGAACAAGACTGGCCAAGTTTTCACAATTATTGAGCAAAAGTGACAGATATGGGAGTTCAACTACTACTTGCTCTATTTTTTTATATCAGGAAATTTCCATAACAAAAAGACTCTTTAAAAAAACCTGGATGCACTTTATTAGGATGGTTATTATTTAAAAAAAAAAAGTTGGTGAAGTTGTAAAGAAATTAGAATCCCTGTACAATGCTGGTGGGACTATAAAATGACGCAGCCACGGAAAACAGTAAGGTGGTTCCTCAAAAAGTGAAAAGTAGAAATACTATAAAAAAGTGAAAGTGACAGTCGCTTAGTCGTGTCTTACTCTTTGCAACCTCGTGGATGGCAGCCCATCAGGCTCTTCTTCCAGGAATTCTCCAGGCAAGAATACTGGAGTAGGCAGCCATTCCCTTCTCCAGGGGATCTTCCCAACCCTGGGATCAACCTGGGTCTCCTGCATTGCAAGTAGATTCTTTACTGTCTGAGCCACCAGGGAAATACCTGATTCAGCAATTTCACTTTTAGGTATGTACTCAAGAGAACTGAAAGCAGGGAGTTGAACAGATACATATATATATACACACACACCCATGTTTACAGCAGCATTTTTCACAACAGCCAAAAGGTGAAAGCAACCCAAGTGTCCATCACAGATAAATGGATAAACAAGATGTGTCCTATATTTACAAGGGAAGATTATTCAGACTTAAAAAGAAAGGAAACTCTGACACTTGTTATAACATGTGTCCAAAGTCACTTCATCATATCCGACTCTTCATAACCTTACAGACTGTAGCCCGCCAGGCTCCTCTGTCCATGGGATTCTCCAGGCAAGAATACTGAAGTGGGTTGCCATGCCCTCCTCTAGGGGATCTTCCCGACCCAGAGACCAAACTTGCATCTCTTATGTCTCCTGCCTTGGCAGGCAGGTTTTTTACCACTAGCACCAACATTGGCGAACCCCAAAGACATTACGTCAAGTGAAATAAGCTGGTACAAAAGGACAAATACTATATGATTCCACTTATTATATGACATATATCATATTACTATATGACATATATCGTCAAATTCTGAGACAGAAAGTAGAATGGTGGTTGCCAGAATGGTCCCTGTCATTCTGCCAGGGGCTGGGGGAGCGAGGAATGGGAAGTCAATGTATAATGGGTACAGAATTTTAATCTGGGAAGAGGAAAAAAGTCCTGGAGATGGTGAATGATGACGGCTGCAGAACAATCTGAATGTGCTTAGGGCCACTGAAATGGTAAAATGGTAACTTCTTTGTTGTGTATATTTTTCCAATAACTTTAAAAAGGCTCGATAGAATTTAGACACAATGAGAAACTAACGAATATTAGCAATAAGATAAAATTTTCAAATATTTGTTGAATTTTTCAATTCTTTTGAATATATAACCCAGAAGTAGAATTGCTGAATCATACAGCATTCTTCAAAATTATTGAGAGAGCTGGTAATGTTCTATTTCCTGAACTGAGTTGTGGTTACACAGGTATTTTCACTTGTTGATAATTTATTGAACTATGCAGTTATGAATTATGTGTTTTATGGTGTACATTATTTATCAATTAAAATCATATTGCTAGGCCAAAAAGTAAAACAGAGCAACATTTTACATATTTGCATTACGGATAAACATGTAAACAAATCTGGAAACCAATCAGTTTTATAAATGTCACATTTGGTTCACATTATTGTAAATGCCACAACTGGGCTTATAATTTTATTACCTGCCTAGAAAGCATCATTCCACCAGAATAGGTTAGGTCTGCAGCTGATTGCCTGACATTCTGCCTATTTCTCAGCTTTACCTATAGTTTCAGTGAAACTCTGAAACTACCTACAGCACGGTCAGCTCCAGGTGCTAGAAGAGCTAAAGGGATCTGTGTTCTCTTTTAAAGCCAGCACGTCACTCTGTTCCATTTCCCATTCTCCCAGAGGACACCTGTGATCTGTCCTCACAGAAATGACTGGATATTTTTTTTTAATTTTTAAATAAAAATAAATAAAAGAAATGATGGGATAAAATGCTTCTCCACACAAATCAGATTTTGACAATACTAAGGGAACTCTGGCCTCTTTTTGAGGCCTGATAATTGAAATACTCTAAGAAACTGCAGGTTTAACCTATTTATCCAATTATCAATAAAACTGGCTTATCTCAGTAGACATTTACTGAGAGTGTACAATGCGCCAGATAATTTGCAAGATGTTAGGTGTGCAAAGACTTAGAAAAGGTACTTGTCCTCAATCTCTCCTTGCTATTCTTTGGAATTCTACATTCAAATGGGTATAACTTTCCTTTTCTCCTTTGCTTTTCGCTTCTCTTTTCACAGCTATTTGTAAGGCCTCCTCAGACAGCCATTTTGCTCTTTTGCATTTCTTTTCCTTGGGGATGGTCTTGATCCCTGTCTCCAGCACAATGTCTCGAACCTCCAACCATGGTTCATCAGGCACTCTATCAGATCTAGTCCCTTAAATCTATTTCTCACTTCCACTGCATAATTGTAAGGGATTTGATTTAAGTCATACCTGAATGGCCTAGTGGTTTTCCCTACTTTCTTCAATTTCAGTCTGAATTTGGCAATAAGGAGTTCATGATCTGAGCCACAGTCAACTCCCCATCTTGTTTTTGCTGACTGTATAGAGCTTCTCCATCTTTGGCTGCAAAGAATATAATCAATCTGATTTTGGTGCTGACCATCTGGTGATGTCCACGTGTAGAGTCTTCTCTTGTGTTGTTGGAAGAGGGTGTTTGCTATGACCAGTGCATTCTCTTGGCAGAACTCTATTAGCCTTTGCCCTGCTTCATTCTGTACTCCAAGGCCAAATTTGCCTGTTACTCCAGGTGTTTCTTGACTTCCTACTCTTGCATTCCAGTCCCCTATAATGAAAAGGACATCTTTTGGGGGTGTTAGTTCTAGAAGGTCTTGTAGGTCTTCATAGAACCGTTCAACTGGGAATGTCTGGCAACACCTAAAAACATTTTTAGTTGTCACAAATTGGCGGTGGGGGTGCCATCTAGTGGGTAGAGGCCAGGGATGCTGCCAAACACCCTTCAATACACAAGATAGCCCCCTGCCCCTACAACAGAGAACTACCCAGCCCACAAAATGTCAAGAGTCTCAAAGTTGAGAAACTGGATTCAGAGAAATTTCACCTTGGAGATACTCCTCCCAAAATCTGTACAGCCTAAGGTCCCCCTCCTTTAAGCTCCAATCTTTTGGGGCTGTCATGCTGTTGGGTGGCCCTAGAGTGTGCTAACCAGAATAGGCACTGGGCAGATCCTGGAGCTCTGTCCGAGGGCTAGCTGGCTATGATGCACCAACACAGTTGTCTACAAGCAAAGGGAAACACTGCCCTCCAACCAGTTTGGTTCCATCCTCTCAAGTTATCTTCCCCCTTTTGACTTCATTTACTTCCTAATCCAAATTATATCCTGAAGTCCTTTCTTCACTTTCTCTGAAGGCATTTTCTTGCCTCTAGGGATTATACCCACCTTGAAAACCACAATCTTGGATTATGCATCAATCTATAATAACTATCCATCCATCTTCTCTGCTGGCTAATCCCCATTGCTCCGTGGATATCTTCCTCACTCAGATCACTAAGGAACCCTGACTACCAAATATAACATTTTTTCTACTAAGCTCTCAAAACACATAATGGAAAATACAAAAATCTGATACACCTGAGCACTCCTTCATAAATCATTCTCCTTTGGGACTTCAAATGGCACCATCTTTTCCAGGTTTTCTTCCTATTCACAGGACCTTCCACCGATCTATTAGCAATGTCTGTCATGGGAAAAGGGGGCTCCCCCAGTGGCTCAAGGGTAAAGAATCCACCTGCAATACAGGAAATGCAGGAGACTTGGGTTCAATCCCTGGGTTGGGAAGATCCCCTGGAGACAGAAATGGCAACCCAGCAGTATTCTTGCCGGGAAAATCCCACAGAGGAGGCTGGCAGGCTATAGTCCATAGGGTCACAGAGAGTCAGACACAACTGAGCTACTAAGCATGTCATGGGAACAATATTGAGAAATGGCAGTCTTTACAGCATCTATCTGCCATTTCCATACTAATAACTTTCTCTGGGTGACCCCCAAGGCCTCTATAACCAATTTTTTTCTGTGTGTTTTTAACTCCCAAAATCCTATCTACAATCTAGTTCTCTCTCATGATGTACATTTAACTCCCTCACAGACATTTCCATCATCAGTGAGAGCTATCAAATATAGTATTGAAGTCATTAACAGTAAGGACTCTAGAGTCTGATTGCCAGGATTTAAATCATGGCTTCACAACTTACTAGCTATGTAACCTTGGGCAAGATATTTAACCTCTCTGTGCCTCACATTCCTTATTTATAAAGTAAGTGAAAGTCACTCAATCGTGTCCAACTCTTTGCAACCCCATGGGCTATACAGTCCATAGAATTCTGCAGGTCAGAATACTGGAGTGGGTAGCCGTTCCCTTCTCCAGGGATCTCCCCAACCCTGGGAACAAACCAGGGCTTCCTGAATAGCAGGCGGATTCTTTACCATCTGAGCCACCAGGGTAGCCCAAGAATACTGGAGTGGGTAGCTTATCCCTTCTCCTCGAACCAGGGTCTCCTGCATTGCAGACGAATTCTTTACTAGCTGAGCCATCAGGGAATCCCCATTTATAAAGCAAGGATAATCTTAAATCTAACATCAAAGGATTATTGTAAAAATTAAATAAATGATACAGTAAAGCACATGGACTAGGCCTGCCCTATAGGAAACAGCAATACAAAGCTATCATCATCTTTATCACCACCCCAAGCAGGTGCCTGAAACCTGCTATGTCCAAAACTGACCTCCTTACCTTTCCACCCATACCTGAGTGAACCACTTAATCAAAGTAAAATTGAAATGATCCTAGTATCTCTCTCTCTCCCACATTTCCAATCTCCCTCAACTTCTATCCACATGAGTTCCTAAAATTATCTCAAAGCTTACCATCACACTGCCCACTGCCATTATCAATTGAAGGCTTCATGATTTTTCAACTGAACTGTTTCATCAGCTTCCTAACTGATCTTCCTTCCTTTAGGGTATAACCCTTCCAATTTAGTACACACTGTAGCCAGTGATTTTTCTAAAATGAAAACATGGTCTCATGAATCCTCAAACTCTTTAGCATCACCTCTGATGAAAGCCTGCTTTGAGATCTCTTTCCAATTCTCCCCAATCTGTGCCTGTCCTCCATGTTCCCACATTACCTCTATCACAGAACTTCTTGTACATGAGAAGTATCTTGATCTCCTCCACTAGACTACAAGTTCTGAGGGAAGAACTTGTAGTTTTATCTCTAGTTCCAACATCTAGCACAGTGTCTAATACGTGGAATATATTCAATAGATACTCCAGGCTGGAGGTATAGAGTGCTAGATTTTATGCTAAGAGTTTCATTCTCTATGAAGTTATGTTGCCTCATTTCACCAGTGAGGAAATAGAAATGTAGACACATTAGGCAATCTGCCCAAAGTCACCCAGCTATTTAGTGGGAGAGACAAACTATGAATCCATGTCTTCTTACTTCACAGTCAGTGTTCTTTTCCTACTATGTTGCTAATCTCTGCTTCACACAAATCAGCTTTGTGAATTTGGAAAGTCAGTTTTTATTCCTGGAACCTCAAGTTCCTCACATTTAGCAACACTTCTAGATCTAATAGCCCAAGTTTCAAGAAAAGTTTTGGCACAGGAGGGTGAATGGAAAACAAAATTTTTTTAAGAGGTTGACACTCAATAGAAAGTTGATTTTCTTTTTTAATTAAAGTAATTTGAATTTGGTTATTCAACTGAAGAGATGCTGAAGAGTAGACAAAAGGTCAGTCTCTTTGCTAACTTTTCTTTTTTAATAAAATGATAACTTTTAAAATAATTTACACTTTACTAGATTAGAAACAATGAATTAGCTGCAGGAACATCATGGCAGGCAACTACTTCTTTTAGGTTTGTTTAGCAGAGATCCAACTGCAGACATGCTGAATAAATCAGACAGATTAAGATGCCCAGAAAGCAGGAGAACCAGTACCTTGACAGGTTTAGTCAGTCTGGTAACAGATGTGGTTTGAAATTTATAGTGCCAGTGATGGCTTTTACTTTCCTATAGAGATCTCTCTTCAAAGGAAAAGGGATTAGAATCACATAAGGCTATGGTTATCAAATTAAAAGTGCATACATAATATGTATGTGATGTATTCTTTCAGAGAATCTATCTTTGCTGTTGTTGTTGTTATTCAGTCACTAAGTCGTGTCTGAATCTTTGAGACCCCATGAACTGCAGCACGCCAGGCTTCCCTGTCCTTCACTACCTCTCGGAGCTTGCTCAAACTCATGTCCATTGAGTCAGTGATGCCATCCAACCATCTCATCCTCTGCTGCCCCCTTCTCCTCTTGCCCTCAATCTTTCCCAGCATCAGGTTCTTTTCCAATGAGTCGGCTCTTTGTATCATATGGCCAAAGTACTGAAGTTTCAGCTTCAGCACCAGTCCTTCCAATGAATATTCAGGCTTGATTTCCTTTAGGATTGATTGGTTTGATCTCCTTGCAGTCCACGGGACTCTCAAGAGTTTTCTCCAACATCACAGTTCAAAAGGGTCAATTCTTTGGTGCTCAGCCTTCTTTATGGTCTAATTCTTACATCTATACATGACTACTAGAAAAACCATAGCTTTGACTATATAGACCTTTGTCGGCAAAGTGCTATCTCTGCTTTTTAATACAATGTCTAATCAATCTTACTTGGTGGCAACAAGCATCTGAAACATTTTGAAATTTAATAAATACAGAGAGATTAGAACAGAGAATGCAAAATTAGCACATACTTTTAAGTGAAAATATGAGAAATTTTGCAATGCAGAGCCTTTGCAGTGGGTGCTTAGAAGTCCACCTGAAAACACTGATGAAGCACGGATATAAGGAAATTCAGAGATAACATAACCAGTCTAATCACCTGGACTTTTGTATTGAGAATACTGAGGCTCAGAGAGCAACCCTGGCCATATAACTGATGGCAGGGGAAGTAGGACTAAAGCAGGGTGCTTTGCCTATAACCCAAGCTATTTCTGCTGCTTTTTTGGGGGGAGGGGAACCATGACACATGGCATGTGCGATCTTAGTTCCTCAAACAGAGATCAAACTGCAGCGGAAGCACAGTCTTAAGCACCAGACTGCCAGGGAAGTCCCCTCTGCTGCCTCTTTTCAGTAGAATTTTTATCCTCATTTGACCCTCATCTGTTTGCTTGCCAGAAGTAATGAATTTCTACTGAGGTGAAATTAAATTTGAGAAGCTGAGGAGAAAACAGTTCCCATACACTGAACCCCTTCAAAGTTTCAGGAGGAAACATAACAAGGCTTCCCTGGTAGTCCAGTGGTTGGGAATCCACCTAGCAATGCAGGGAACACCAGTTCGATCCCTGATCCGGGAAGATGATCCACATATTGCGGAGCAGCTAAGCCCGTGCGCCGCAACTACTGAGCCCAAGTTCTAGAGCCTGTGTGCCGCAACTGCTGAAGACCACATGCCTAAAGCCCATGCTCCGCAACAAGAGAAGACACCCCGAAGAGAAGCCTGTGCACCACAACCAGAGAGAGTAGCCCCCACTCACCGCAACTAGAGGAAGTAACGAAGACCCAGCACAGCCAGAAGTAAGTACATGAAGAAAGAGCAAGTGTGATAGAAAGCTAGAAATATACACACAGACAATGCCATATGACTACAATGCTAAGACAGAAACAAAAGGGCTGGTTTAAGAGAAGAAAACAAAGTTAATGATAAAGCTTCTATTCCGTGGTCATCTTTACAGCCTCAAGATTGGCCCACTCTTGATGGCTTCGCTGATACTCTTTCTTGGGGTGGAGAATAACAGCTGAGGTGCTCCATTATTTGGAGGTGTATGTCTAAGGCAGGGAGAGGAGCATAGCAAAATGGATCCAGAAAATCCAGGTTCAAACCCGGTTCTACTATCCAGTTGTAGCCTTCATTTGGCAGGTTTAGTCTCTAATTTCTCTTTGCCTCAAGTCTGCCTCTATAAAATGGGGATAAAAACAGCACCTACACTCCTCGCTGGGTCATTCTGAAGATTAGAGTTAATATATACAAAGTGTTTAGAACTGTGCCAGATAGACGGTAAGCAGTACACAAAATACTCGGTATCTATATTTTCCTTGGCTTTTTGTGGTAAGATCCCTGACTAGGGTTTGAAAGAACAGAACTGCAAAACACCAGAGCTGAAAGGGGTTTCAGACACTGTGACAAATAGATACTGTATGGCCCACAAAGCGTAAAATATTTACTATCTTGACTTAAACAGTTTGCCGATCCCTGATCTGATCCAATCAGTTTCCTCTCTCTAACATATCCAAGAGGAAATTAAAGCCTAGAGAGCAGTGGGAACTTTCCAAGGTTATATTTACAGTGGTTAGTGGCAAAGCTGGGACTAAAACCCAGTTTTCCCAGTAAATAAAACTGCCTACCAGGCTAAATGGGCTTCTCTGATGACTCAGTGGTAAAGAATCTGCCTGCCGGGGCTTCCCTGGTGGCTTAATGGTAAAGAATCTGCCTGCCAATGCAGGGGACATGAGTTCGATTCTTGGTCCGGGATGATCCCACATGCCTCAGAGCAACTAAACCCATGCACCACAACTACTAAGCCAGGGCTCTGAAGCCTGGGAGCCGCAGCTACTGAGTCCACATGCCCTAGAGCCTGTCCTCCACAACAAGAGAGGCTGCTGCAGTGAGGAGCCCTCGCACCACAACTGGAGCGTATCCCCCACTCTCTGCAAATAGAGAAAAGAAGCCCTCGCAGCAACGAAGTTCGATCACATCCAATAAATAAATTAAAAAAATTAAAAAAAAAAGAATCTGCCTGCCAACAATGCAGGAGACTGGGGTTCAATCTCTGGTCTGGGAAGATCCCCTGGAGAAGGAAATGGCAACCCACTTCAGTATTCTTGCCTGGGAAATCCCATGGAAAGAGGAACCTGACAGGCTACATTCCATGGGGTAGCAAAGAGTCACACACGACTTAGCAACTGAACAACAACAACCAGGGTAAAATAAATTAGCTAAATGAAGACCTGAGAGTAAAAACTAGGACTGTAAGTTAGGAGAGAACTGGCACCTGAAAAGTTAGGCAAATCATGTAATCTGAATCAACAGGTATTTATTGACTACTATAAGCCTATGCATCAGTATTTTTTTTAATGCTCTCTGGGTGATTTCAAAGAACAGCTGAAGGTGTTCCAAGTATTGTGCTAGGCAGCAAGATGTGGAAAAAAGAGAGAGAAAGGAAAATAGCTAACCAAAGGTATGCAGACCTAAGTAAGCCTGGACAATGCAGGATCCCACGTTTAATCTGCATCTACATGAGACTCCAAGAGGAGAGGAACATGCAGAGTGAAGGCAAGGAGGCCCTGGATGTATCCTCATTTATACTAGAGAATCAACATCTTTCATTCACATCTGTAAATTCCAACAGCTCAACGGATTATAAACTTCAGTCACGAACTCTTTCTAGAAGATGTTAAAGCTAACTTGTACTCCTAAAAAGTGTACAAGAATATACAAATTAAAAGCCTTAATATGGCAAAAAAACAAAAAATCATAAAAGTCAAAAGACAAACGACCAACTGAAAAAATAGTTCCAATTCATGAGACTGGACTGAACGAATCAATAAACACAAAAATGAAAACCGCTATATAGAAGTAAGCACAAGAGATATTGAACAGGAAATTCAAAAAAGAAAAACACAAATGGTCAAGGCACCCTTGAAAAGATAATTTATCTCAAAATGAAATTTAAATGAAATCTATTTCTTGTCTATCAGACTGACAACAATGAAAAAGGTGGGTAACACAGAATTGCAAGGGTAAGGGGAAATAGACATACCACAGGTAAACTTTTTTGAAAGCAGTCTGGCAATGTTTGTATACTCATGGCTGATTCACACTGTTTTATGGCAAAAGCCAACACAATATTGTAAAGCAATTATCTATCCTCCAATTAAAAATTTTAAAAAATTGATAAGCAACAAGAGAAAAAATGTAATGTATGCAACTCAAACAAAAAACAACAGGCCCAATTTAAAAATGAGCAAAAGACCTGAACAGACATTTCTCCAAAGAAGATACATGAATAGCCAAAGAACACACGAAAAGATGTCCAACAGTCACTAGGGAAGTGTAAATCCAAACCACAATGAGATACTACTTTTAGATCCACCAGGGTGGCTACAATTTTTTTTAACGTAAGTAAGTGTTGGAGAAGATGTGGAGAAATTGCTGTCTTCATACACTGATAGTGGGAATGCAAAATGATATAGCCACTGTGTAAAACAGTTTGGCAATTCCTCAAAAAGCTACAGAATTACCATATTACCCAGCAATTCTACTCCACTCCTAGGTATATTCCCAAAATAATTTAAAACAGATATTCAAATAACATGTAAACCTATGTTCACAACAGCACTATTCACAATAGCCTGAAAGTGCTAATGTCCGTCAATAGATGGACAAACTGTGATCTATCCATACAATGGAATATCTATTCAACCATAAAAAGAAACGAAGCACCAATACATGCTACAATCAAAGTGAAAGAAGTCAGACATAAAAGGTCATGTGTTATATGATCCCATTTATATGAAATATCCAAAAGAGATAAAATCTATAGGAACTAAAAGCAGACTGGTGGCTCCCAGGTGCTGGAGGGAAAGGGAAACTCAAAAGTAACGGCTTAATGGTTATAGGGTTTTCTTTCAGGGTGATGGAAGTGTTTCAGAACTAGATAGAGGTACACTGCGAATGTATTAAGTGCCAATAAATTGTTCTTTTTTTTTTTTTTTTGCTGCACCTCAAGGCATGCAGGATCTTAGTTCCCCAACCAGGGATGAAACCAGTGTCCTCTGCAGTGGAAATGTGGTGTCTTAACCACTGGACCACCAGGAAAGTCCCTGAATTTTTCATTTTAAAATGGTTAATATGACATTAATTTAATCTCAATAAGAAAAATTTAAGTATATCCTCTAATAAAGCTCTTACAAAACTGGAAGAAGAAAGTAACACGTGCGCCCTCTCATCTGGCAATCCCGTTCCAGAAATTTACCCTGAAGAGAGAATCACACAAATAGGAAGAGAGGTGTGTGCAAAGATGAACATCTCAGCATCATTTCAGTTCAGTTCAGTTGTTCAGTCGTGTCCGCTTCTTTGCGACCCCATGAACCGCAGCACGCCAGGCCTCCCCGTCCATCACCAGCTTCCTGAGTCCACCCAAACCCATGTCTATCAAGTCGATGATGCCATCCAACCATCTCATCCTCTGTCATCCCCTTCTCCTGCCCTCAATCTTTCCCAGCATCAGGGTCTTTTCCAATGAGTCAACCCTTTGCATCAGGTGGCCAAAGTACTGGAATTTCAGTTTCAACATCAGTCCTTCCAATGAACACCCAGGACTGATCTCCTTTAGGATGGACTGGTTGGATCTCCTTGCAGTCCAAGGGACTCTCAAGAGTCTTCTCCAACACCACACTTCAAAAGCATCAATTCTTCAGCGCTCAACTTTCTTTATAGTCCAACTGTCACATTCATACATGATCACTGGAAAAACCATAGTCTTGACTAGACGGACCATTTATTAAGCAAAAAAAAACCCAAAAACCCCCAAAATTAAACTTACTAAATGTCCTCCAGAAGAAACACGGTTAAGTAAATTATGATACATCTATGAAATGGAATACTACACAGAGATCAAAAACAATAATGTAGAAAGTTGTACAGATTACACTATCTAATCTCACAACCTATTATAAAGGTACAGTAACTAAACACAAAGTGATACTGGCAAAAGAACAGACATACAGATCAATGGAACAGAACAGAGGCCCCAGAAGCAGACTCACAAAAATAGTCAACTGGTCTTTGACAAAGGTGCAAAGGCAATTCAGTGGAGAAAGAATAGTCTTTCAATATCAGATCTGGTTCAACTGGACATCCATACATATCGCATATAAAAATTCACTCAAAGTAGATCACAGGTCTAAATGTAAAATGAAAAGCTATAAAACTCACGTGTGTTTGTATATGTATGTGTGTGTGTGTTGTATATATAAACTTCTTTTTTAAAGAATAGGAGAAAAATCAGCATGTCTATGGATTTGACAATGAGTTAGTGTTTTGTTTTTTTGTTCTTGCTTTCTCTCTTTTTGGTAGGGTCCCCTGCTTATGGGCTCTTGGTTCACAGACCAGGGACTGAGCCTGGGGCCATGGCAGTGAAAGCACTGAGTCCTAACTACTGGACTGCTGCAAACTCCCTGCAGTGAGTTTTTAAGATATGACACCAAAGACATAATCCATAAAAGAAAAAGTAGATACATTGGACTTAATGAAGATGTAAAACTTTGTTCTGTGAAAGACACTAAAGAGAATGAAAAAATAAGATACAGACTAGAAGAAAATATTTGCAAAGAACATTCTATTACAAAGGATTTGTACCCAAAATACTTTTTTAAAAACCTCCTAAAATTCAACAATAAGAAAGCCCCTCCCAAAAAGAGATCAGATAGACATTTCACCAAAGATATACAGAGAGCATATAAACATATGAAAAGATGTTCAACATCATTAACTGTTAGGGGAACTTAAATTAACCACAATGAGATTCCAGTACACACCTCTTGGAATTGTTAAAATTAAAAGCAACAACAATACCAAATGCCAAAATAATACAAAGAAACAAAAATTTTCATTCACTGCTGGTAGGAATGCAAAATGGTACAGTCATTTTGGAAAACAGTTTAGTAGTTTCCTAAACTATTTTAGGAAACTATTTTCTTAGTTAACCAGTCCTGTAAAGTTAAATCATTAGCTATATTTATAATAGCTTTCTTTAAACTGGAAATTCAGATGGTGTTTCATAGATGAAAGGACATATAATATACAATGGAATAATACTCAACAATAAAGAGAAACAGACTCATGCAACTACATGGAAGAATTTTAAATGTATTTTGCTAAGTGAAAAAGTCAGACCGTGGGGCTTCCCTGGTGGTCCAGTGGTTAAGACTCCACACTTCCACTGCAGAGGGCCTGGGTCTGACCCCTGGTTGGGAAACTGAGATCCCACATGCTACCGCGTGGCCAAAAAAAAAAAAAAAAGGTCAGACCTCAAAGGCTGAATACTCTATGACTCCACGTATATGACCTTCTGGAAAAGGCAAAACACAGGGATGGAAAACAGATCAGTGGTTGCCAAAAATTAGTGTAGGCAGAGGAGGTGACTACAAAGAGGACACACAAGGCAATATTTAGAGTGATGAAAGTGGTTCAGTATGATATGTGATGGCAGATACCTGACTCTCTCCATTTGTAAAACCCAAAGAACTGTACACAAAAATGAATGCACTCTACTGTATGCAAACTTAAAAATAATAATAACCAGAATGACTGAGGAACCAGGACAGAATGCAGTCTGCAATAAATGAATCTAATTATATTACAGATGTATGACATAATCTCACTGAAGGGGGAGAAAGGGAGTTGGCCTAAATAACTTTGTAAAACAATGTTATTGCTAGATACTATATGGCTAAAATGGCAAAATGATTTATACACAAACATTATACTCTCGTTGGTAAATTTGTTTCTCACAGGATTAACTAGTTAAACTATTTTATAGGTTGTACAAAAAAAGAAAATATTTGTAGACAAGGAGAGCCAGGTTTATTAGTCTGAGGAAGAAGTCACAAACAACAAGAAGGAAAGATCAGAATAAAACCTGTGGTGGAATAGTCAGAGATATCAGTATAAACTCAAGTTTATTTTAACATCTACACAGATAGATACAGAAATAAACATAGATATTTGGGTATGCATGAATCAGGGTATATACATATGTTGCCTAGCTCTTCCCATTGAAGGGACTAGAAGCAATGATTTCCTAGTAGCAATAAGCACAATTAGCACCCAGTACTTTGTATCTGAATACCATTCACCAGTAAAAGGAACCAAGGCTCCTTGGAAAAATGGCTGATTCTACAACTGAAACAGGACAAACCTAAGATGAAAGCATCTTGCAGTGCCAGAAAGTAAGGAAGTGCTAAACAAACAAATACGGGACATGCCAAAGGATGCAAGCATCAACATGAAAGAGCACCCAATAATCAAAGCTGAAACAGTCTGAACAATAAAATAAATAACTCAGTACCGGATTATGGCAGAAAACAAAGAGGAACTAAAGAGCCTGTTGATGAAGGTGAAAGAAGAAAGTGAAAAAGCTGGCTTAAAACCCAACATTCAAAAAACGAAGATCATGGCATCCAGTCCCATCACTTCATGGCAAATAGATGGGACAACAACAGAAAGTGATAGACTTCATTTTCTTGGGCTCCAAAATCACTGCAGATGGTGACTGCAGCCATGAAATTAAAGATGCTTGCTCCTTGGAAGAAAAGCTATGATCAACCTAGACGGCATATTAAAAAGCAGAGACATTACTTTGCCAACAAAAGTCCATATAGTCAAAGCTATGGTTTTTCCAATTGTCATGTATAGGTGTGAGAGTTGGACCATAAAGAAGGCTGAGCACTGAAGAATTGATGCTTTTGAACTGTGGTGTTGAAGAAGACTCTTGGGAGTCCCTTGGACAGCAAGGAGATCCAACCAGTCAATCCTAAAGGAAATCAAGCCTGAACATTCATTGGAAGGACTAATGCTGAAGCTGAAGCTCCAGTATTTTGGCCATGTGATGCGAAGAGCCGACTCATTAGAAAAGACCCTGATGCTGGGAAAGACTGAAGGCAGGAGGAGAAGGGGATGACAGAGGAGGAGAAAGTTGGATGGCATCACCGACTCAATGGACATGAGTTTGAGCAAGCTCCGGGAGATGGTGAAGGACGGGGAAGCATGGCGTGCTCCAGTCCATGGGATCGCAGAGTTAGACATGGACTATTTTTGACACCCCTGTGTAAATCTATAATTACTTCAAAATTTAAAAGCTAACAATAATGTAGGACAGGGTTTCTCAACCTCAGTACACTATATTGACATTTGGGGCCAGGTAAATCCTTGTTGGGAGGGGCTGTTTTACGTATGGTAGGATGTTCTGCAGCATTCCTGGCCTCTGCCCACTAGATGCCAGGAACCCACCTTTCCATTTGTTACAACCGAAAATGTCTCCAGAGATTGTCAAGTGTCCCCTGGGGTGGGGGTGGGAGGGTCCCAGATTGAGACCACTGATACAAAGTTATATACATTAACACATAAAGATAACTGTAACACATTGTTAAGGGGGGGATGAGCAAGATACAGAGCAGCATGAAATGTAAGAGTCAACTTATGTTAACAAGTATCACATGAATGAACTTGAGGACATTAGGCTAAGTGAAATAAGCAAGTCACACAAAAGACAAATATCATATGATTCTGCTTATATAAGTTATGTAAGAGTAGTCAAAATCAGAATACAGGATGGTGGTTGCCCAGGCTGGGAGGAAGGAGGAATGGGGAGTTACTACTTAATGAGTACAGAGTTTTAGATTTTTTTTTTTATTTGAAATACCTAATTTTCTTTATTTTTTAATCATTGTTTTTTATTGAAGTATAGTTGATTTACAATGTTGCGTTAATTTATGATGTATAGCAAAGGGATTCAGTTATCCATATACACACATTCTTTTTTTATATTCTTTTCCTTTATGGTTCATAATCAGATATTGAATATAGTTCTCTGTGCTATACAGTAGGGCCTTGTTTAGAGTTTCAGTTTTGCAAGATGAAAAGAGTTATGGAAATGGAGAGTGGTTATACAACATCATGAATACATTTAACACCACAGAATTGTACAGTTAAAAATGGTTAAGATGATAAATTTTGTTACATGTATTTTATAAAATTTGTAAACTGGAAAAAATACATATACATACGTGTACGAATACACAAACAAAAGGTCTAGAAGGATGTGCACCAAAATATCAAAATGGTTATTTTTGGACACTAAGATTATGGTGATATTTCCTTTGAACTTTTATATATTATTTGGATTTTTTGGGGATTTTTTTAAACAAGCATGTTTTCTTTGTTCCAAACACAAAAAGGCTTTGTTCTCCATCTTTTTTCCTTACAATGCTTCCAGTTCAGTAACCAAAATCCTATTGGTTCTGTCTCCAAAACATCAAAATGATTACCCCTTTTCCCCAGCCACAACCCAACTCCAGCCCCTCTTACCCAGGCTAATGTAATAGAATCCTAAACTGTTTACCCCTCTCCAACCCATTCTCCACCCAGGCATCAGAGTTACCTTCTGAAACAGATTTACTATCACTCCCACATTGAAAACCCCAAACCTCATGGCACGCCTCTCAAGGGCCTCAGGGTCTGTATTTTTAGTTTCTCTTACTCCTATCCTTCTAGTGTCTATGCCAATGATAGTTGCTGGTCATACCTTGAAAACATACCATGCATTTTCACCCTACCTTTACTTTGCTCATGCTTTTCTTTCATCAGGAATATTCTTTTTCCTTCTCTGCCTGATAAAATGTATGCAGTGGTACAGAGGAAAAGAATGGGATGGAAGATGAATGGATAAATAGATAGGAAGAGGTGGAGAAAAAAAACACAGAATAGCAGAGAGATGAGGGTTCAAGAAGTAATTTTTAGGGGTGAGATAATAGTGTCTATCACCTAAGGTTGCGGTGAGCATACTAAATGAGATAATATACGACAAACTTTTAAAACACTACCTGACATATATTTTATTGTTGTTATCATTTTCAGTATAATTATTATTTGCAGCACAGTGGTAAGAGCTTGAACTTTGGCTGCCATAATGAGGAAGGAGCAGTGGTGAAGTTCCAGCTCAGAAGCTCTGGGTAAACTGAAAAAGGGAACCTGGTCTGATTCCAGTTATCTAAAGGATCCAACAAACTACACAAGAAACCACAACCAATTTGGTTAAGCCATACTAGAGTACACACAGAGCACACAGGTGAATTCTTGTGTACCCCAAATAACTTACACCCCTCATATATATTCTCCTTCGTGAAGCAGGGCTGTTTCAGCAGCCTGCCCCCAGCACAGAAGCATCAGGGCAGCACCTCATCCTCACAAATCTGAGACTGCAACCCGGATGTGCTCTCTTACGTCTTCCCATTTAGCCAGGAGCCACTTCTCTTTCCTTATATAACATGGCAGATTTAACTCTAAAGTTCTTCCCACAGCTGCAAAAAAAAACAACAACTGAATATATGTGTACAACCCACCCACGCTTAATACGGTAGCCAAAGGAAAACCAAATTCACTCACAATGAAGGTGAACCCAGGGACCTGGAAATTAATATATATTTTTTTAGATGAGCCAAAATTTTGGGTATTTCCTCTGGTCCACTCTCATGCTTAGTCCTTTAAAAGACTGCCTCTGTCAGTTGTGGCAAGTAGCCTCTGGAGAGCCCTCATTCCTCTCAGTTAACAGGTTTTTGCAGCTTTCACTTTCATGTCATAGTAAGCCACTGTAACCCACTATCCCATCTCTTCTTTCATATCCCTCCCCCATGCAAGCCAGATTTCCCTTGAGCACTATCAGACAAGCAGTCCTTCGGTTTAAAAAAACAAAAAACAAAAAAACACTGCTCCTAAATTATGTCCCAAAGCAGACAAAGAACGCAGAACTCCACATTTATTAGATGACACATAGCCTGCTTACTAGTCAGACTGCCAAAAATAACCTGCTTCTCCTCTTGGAGGTTTACGCAAACACAAGGGAACTGTGCTCCTATGTATGACTACTGCTTCTCCACAGGACTTGCAGAACTAATAAGGCATTAGAGATACTTCCCCTCTATAAACCCAAATAGAACACTTTGTTTATTTTCTCTTGGCATATAGTTGGCAGTCTGTATTTCCAGGCAGCCATTGTACATCTTTTGGCAAGTGCCTTCAAATTTCTCAGTACAATGTTTCAGCCAGTCACTGAAGGCAAAGCATTGTACCTTAAATTTACATGCCAAGAAAAAGACTGAAAAGAAGACCCTGAGTATCATCTTCCCGCAACCTATCAGACACCACATGCGTTAGAGAGCCAGATCCAGTTCCCAGGTGTGCGAGCATCTTGCAGTGTGATCTCTGCTCTGCTCTTTAATCTTTCTGCACCTGTGTCTCCATCCTGGAAAACAGGGATTGTATTACCTGTCCTTCTTTGAATTTAGACTTTTACTTCTAGCTGAGAATATGTATGCTTCCACAATTTGTGAAACTGGAGTTTGGAAAACTCAGAAAATTAAGCACAAAGGTTGTTTTTCATTTTTGTCAGACCTACCATGAAAAGTCCACAGTTGAGCCCAGAAGTCCCTAAGCAAGTAATCCCTCAGAGAGTTAGTTCTGACTTCCTACTCAACAAACCACTGATGCAAGAATAAGAGGCAAGAGGCAAGGCAGGACCTCAGGTGTTACCTGGCTATAAAAGCAAGTCATTATCTAACACATTCTGTAACAATCTTATCACCCTAGACACACGACCCTTAATACCCCGTGGTTTTATCTCAAAGAAGCTACCTCAATACCTAGAGCACTTACTTCTTCAATGTTTACAAAAACAAGTACTTTCCTTGGATGGGAACTGCCCTGCTGGGATTACCTTGGGATGACCCTACAATTAAGGTAGGACAAAAGGATGATACAAGAAGTATGAAGTGCAAGACAATTTGAGATTTAAGACAGTGTTTTACAATCCTTTCTGAGTTACTGGTATACTTCAAAGATTATTAAAATTCAAATGCTGGTTTAGAAAGGTCAATCTGGAAACTTGCAAAAACTAATTACCGCACTTTCCATTTGGTCACCCTTTAGTCTGTGTGGCTGTAAGTTTACTGCTCATTCTAGGCTCTCTACAAGTCCTTCATTTCTCCTCTGTTACAGTAAACATTCTCTGCCTTTGGTACCATCAAATTATTCATATTAAATTATATCTCAGCTGCAGTAAGTTTTAACCCCCTAAGCAATGCATCACGTGGCCACCACTTAGTTCAACACTCAACTTGAGATATCATTATGAATTCACACTACGATTCACAATATGAATCTAAAATACATTTTATATCTTGACCAAAATGTAACATACTCCTGTGAAGGATGAGTTTCACACAAGTTAAGAAGTACTCTCTAATGACTGACTCCCACAGCTCCTGCCTCATCTAAAAGGGATGACAATTTTGTGTATAGATAAGGAACTGAGCATGGAAAGTAGAGACCTACGTCCAACTCCAGGTCTGCTACTTACTGTAAGACCTGTGTGTCTTTACCTGTGAAGTGATAATTGTATCTACCTTACAAGGTTATTGTGAGGACAAAAAAGCATATATAGAAGCATTTTATAAAAAGTGCTAGACAAATTTAACTTATGATTCTGTTTGTGGATTTAACTGAAACTGTTCTTTCAAGAAGCTGGTTAATAAAAAATAAAATTAAAGAAGAAAACAAGCTGGTTAACTCCAACATTAAGAATATCATTCATTGGGACTTTCCTGGTGGCACAGTGGATAAGAATCTACCTGCCAATGCAGAGAACACGGGTTCAATCCCTGGTCCAGGAAGATTCCACATGCCCCAGAGCAACTAAGCCCCAGAGCCGCAGCTACCAAGTCCAAGCGCCACAACTAGCCTGTGTGCTCTGGGGACTGCGAGCCACAACTACTGAAACTGCATGCTGCAACTACTGAAGCCTACGTGCCTAGAGCCTGTGCTCTGCAATAGGAGAAACCACGGCAATGAGACGCCAGTGCACAATAACAAAGAGCAGCCCCTTCTCGAAGCACCTAGAGGAAGGCCTCGGGAGGCAATGAAGACCTAGTACAACTAAAAATAAATTAACTTTAAAAAAAACAGTATCACTTGCTTACAAGTTTGCCAAAAATTTTCTGAGTCAACCTCAAGTCACTAAAAACCCTTATCCCTTTCTATTGGTTAAAAAGCAAGCAGAGTAGCACTACCCTATCAGGGGCATGGTATGCAATCGGAGAAATGAAGAACTATGTATACCCACAGTGAAAGGGGCAGAGATACTTTATTTCATTAATTGAACCGAAAAGTAAAAATCAAAGGTCAAAGTTTTCCAACGAGTATGAGAGGAAATGTTATAAATATCCCAGGTATAATCAAAATTAAACACAACCTTCCCTGGTGGTTCAGACCGTAAAGAATCTGCCTGCAATGCAGGAGACTTGGGTTCAATCCCTGGGTCAGGAAGATCCCCTGGAGAAGGGGATGGCTACCCACTCCAGCATTCCTGCCTGGAGAATTCCTGGACAGAGGAGCCTGGTGGGCTACAGCTTATGGCGTCACAAAGAATCATGACTGAGCGACTAACTCTTTCATAGCCAGTTCAGAAAGCTCAGTTATCTTCAAAATGTTTTTCATGCATTAATTAATCCTCATGGCATCCCCAGGATGAAAGAAATTTAATTCTCATATTCTAGTTACTTACAACCACAGGAAGAATCTAAATGGATCAAGATGTGTGATTTGGATAAGACAGGCCAACAAATATTTCATCATATGTTAAAGATCTACCATATCATCAGCACTGTACAAGACACCAAGTGTCTAACTGATGTGGCCTATTTTACCTTGAGCAAGACCTCTAGCAAGTTCAACCTTGTGGCACACAGATATGAGTAAAAAAACATTTCTGAAAAATGGCTAACAGCTATTACAGAGCAATCACCAACCCTTATTGCCAGGACCTGCCGATTTACTTAAAAACAGATGTAAAATTAAGATGTTCTATTGAGAACACTTTCCTGACAAGTGTGGTATATGAGGAAGAGGGGGAACAGGGAGCAACAGTGTGTTGTTTTAAGTAGGATGGTCAGAGAAGGCTTCAATAAGGTGACATCTAAGCAAAGACCTAAACAAAGAGAGTAAAAGACACACACTTATGGAGGGGAAAGGGTTCCACCAGGCAGAGAAAACCTCTGAGTGTAAGATTCCTAACATGGATCATACCTGCTGCATTCTCCACACACCTGCTAGACCTTCCCCATGGATGCAAGATCTAAAATTTGTAGGCTCTCCTCTCCACCTCCCACGCCTGTACCTTGTAAAGCATCATGAAAATCTCAGTTCAAACATGTATTAGCTTTCTCTGTTTCATGTTTAGCTGGAGTAAAACTCCTTAAGGACAAGGACTGCAGTTTTGTCTCTCCAAAAGGGCCTTGCAGAAAATAGCATCTACCATATTTTTAGCACTTACTACCTGCCTCATATTAAGTGTTTTACATATTTAATCTGTTTAACCATCACAATAAAATTGTGTTACTAATTTTATTCTTCCTATTTTACAAAAGAAACAAAGACATGGAGAGGTCAAGCTGAGGTTGCATATCTTAGAAAAGGCAAGGCTGGGATTTGAGCTCAAGACTGTCTCTCAAAGTCAGCACAAAGTAGAGGTTACAAACAAATATTTGTTAAATTATCCCAATCACCTGATCTGTGCTGATGGTCGTGTCACCCCAAATGAACTAATGAGGGTGGAGACCATGCCCCAGAAGTTTATGGGGTACAGTGGGGAGAAGGACTGCCCCTCCTTGCTGAGGTTCAGCAGCAGGCATTTCACAGCAAGCATCTCATTTACTCTGTAAAAACTCTTAACTTGTAATTCCTCCATCAGAGATTTGCCCCAAATGTCACCCACCCTCAATCGAAGCACAAATCACGACCTTCTTTAGGTCACGTGGCCGATGGCAGATTAGGGAGGAGAATCCGGGTCTCAAGACTATCCACGGTGATCCATTCCCGCAGACAATCATAGATGGTAAATGATTTATCCTGGTTTCGCTGGGAATTCTAAACAGCAAAGGCCCTGGAATAATTTTCAGTCAAAAGGGAGGTATTGGACGCCTATATGTCAACCTTGTAGGTTCAAATACCATCGCCTCCACATATTCGCTTTGTGACACGGCGGTGGTCGATTCGCCTCCCGAGGGGAACTCCCTCATCCGTAAAAGGAAAATAATAGAACCCACACCAGATAGTAAAGTTGTCAGCAGTAAATGAGATGTTGGCACCATGTCTAGGGTATGGTGGGCGCCTACTAATTATGGGTGCCCTTCCTCTGCCCCCTCCGCCCCGCAAGCTTCGGAGTTCACCCACTTCCACCAAGGGACAAGATACGTACTCGGCCAGAGGCCCGCACGCGGCCTCCGGTTCCCCAGGCCGGCGACAGCCGCACTGTCATACCTGCATCGAGTCAGCGCTGACGATCTCGCCACCGAGCCGCTGGCCGAGCTGTAACGCCAGGGTGGATTTTCCGGTGCCCGTGGCCCCGAGAATCACTACGAGAGGTAGTGTCCGCCGCAGGCCCCGGAGCCCAGGGCCCACAGACACAGCTCTTGCAGCCGCCGCCGCCGCCATCTTGGAGACGTCTGCGCTTGCGCCGGATCAGCTGTCCCCATGGCAACCGTCAGTGCGCCTGCGCGGATTTCGGGCTCTGCCGTGAAAGGGCAGAAGGAAGGAGACAAGGGACTAAGGTCCCCAAGCTCAGAAGCGCCTGCTGTGGACTGCCATCAACTAGCTAGTGTGAAAATCTCAACTACCTTCTCTCTTAAGTGGGAACATATCAGTTCAGTTCAGTTCAGTCGCTCAGTCGTGTCCGGCTTTTTGTGACCCCATGACCCGCAGCACGCCAGGCCTCCCTGTCCATCACCAACTCCCGGAGTCCAACGTATCAGTCGTATCTAAAATAGATTTATACCTATTATTCTTTTTTCAACTTGCACCCACTTCTTTTTCTTCATAGCCCTAATTATAGTATGAAATTATGTTTTGACCTCTATTGTCTGACTTTCTTTCCAGACTGTTGGTTCTGTAAAGACAAGAAACAGATTCTGCCTGGGACATTACTGTATCTCCAGTACAGTGGGTGCCTGTGTGCGTGCTAAGTCGATTCAGAAGTGTCCGACTCTTTGCAACCCTAAGAACTGCAGCCCGCCAGGCTTCTCTGTCCATGGGATTCTCTAGGCAAGAATACTGGAGTGGGTTGTCATGCCATCCTCCAAGGGATCTTCCTGATCCAGGGATCCAGTATAGTACCTGATACCGAAAAGACACCCAATGATTTGTTAATGGAGAGAATGGCTTGCCTACCTAGTGCTACAGCCAGTGAGCTCAGAGGTGTGACCTTCTCTAGGATCAGATCTTCCCAGTTCTCAGGAAAAGACGGCTGCTGTTATGTTTTCATCCAACAGCTCAAACTCAGACACATTCAGAAGGCAAAACAAAATTTTTCATCTCTTTGGTGAAAGGATGCAAAAGATGGGGTGAAACAGAAAAAAATAAGCAAGTAAACAACCTACCATATACAAAGAGGAAAAATAAGGAAGGCAGAAAGGATATAGTAACAACCCTCAGATTGAAGTAGGGATGGGGAAAAATAAGGTCCAGAGAGGACCAAAATTCTGGAGACTCCACAACTTTTAAGAAAGGGCTTTGGGGGGATTCCCTGGTGGTTCAGGGGTTAAGATTCCACACTTCCACTTCAGGATGCAGGGGTTGGATCCCTGGTCCGGGAATCTGGATCCTGGGCACCTGGTCAGATGAACATGGATTTGAATTCCAACTCTGCCATTTATCAGCTGAGTGACTTCACACAATTAGCTTAGCCTTAGTTTTCTCATCATTAAATACCTCTCAGGGTTGCCATAGGGAGAAAATGAAGTAATGTCTGAAAAGTGCCTGCTACAATGCCCTGGCACATAATAACCACCATTTGTTGAACACTTTGTGTTATTATAATAGTAACACCCCATCTGCCTCACTAAAGAGGTAAGAGCAGCAGCCTAAGGGTAGAGAAATTTCCAGTAATGTGTGAACGTGCCTAAATACCTATTCTACTCACACCTTGTTAGCAAGTTCAAGAGTTCTAATTGCTTTCTCCCTGAAATTACTGCTTGCTTCTGCCTAGCTCTCAGGTCACGTCACCCTTGGGCCAGAGGAATCACCCCTGGATGGTTACAGCATATGATAGACCTGTCTAGAATGACTGCCAATAAATACATTTCTCAATCACTTGGATCACTGCTGGCATAATGGCTATTCTTGCAAACCCAGCTTCAACCTTGTAGTCACATGTCCCAGGGTCCCCTGTACCTCCTTTTCTCATTCCAGCCTGCTTTGATCAAAAGCCTTGTTCTCTCCAATTTGTGGTACCTGCCGGGGGCTGGTTTTAAAATCGAGATGTGTGGCTACATATTGGCAGACACTCTCACATGATGGTTGTTAACTGTAGAGCCTTTGCCTGGAGATTTTCCGAGGGTACAGTTACCTTGACAACCACCAGAAAGAAGGAAGGCCAGAGAAATGATGCAAATAAAGCAAAAGGGAGGCTAATACCATGATGACAATCTGACCATGACAGAGGAGGCCCACTTACAGATGGTAAAGCACTGCCTGAGTCATGACCAGGTGACTGTTGTGAGAGAGAAAGGGAAGAAGGAGGGGGAAGTAGAATTTACTACTGAGAGACCAGAAGAGGGAGAGGCTGGTTACCGGGGCAACAGGGGAGCAAGGAATGAAAAAATGGGGCTTCACCACAGCAGTAGAAAATTGCTTCTAACCAAGCAACACAGGATTGTTGCTATAGAAACAAAGAGAACAGGGATCCTATAGACCATGGGGAGAATTATCACTGAAATACTGAGCAGGAATTTCCTTCTGACTCCTAAATCAGAATGGAGCCTGTAGTCCTAAACAAATGAGGAGAAGGGAGAAGTGAGGGGAAAAAAAAAAATCATACTATTTCCATTCATTGTAATTCTAATTCTGCCAGCCTCACCAAAGGAGAATGAGAACATATTTTTAAATTTCTCTAGGCTATTTTTTTGGACCTAGGTCTCCCTAATGATCTTTGGAACTCTAAAACTATACGAAGAATAGTTCCTTAAAGATAACCTGTAACTTTAAATCCTAATTGGAGAGATTAAGTTCAAGTAAAAATTGGGAAATTGAAGTCTATGATCAAGAGTTAATAAGTATTTTTAAGAAACAATGTGCTCAGTCATGTCCAGCTCTTTGCGACCCCCACGAACTGTGGCCCCCCAGGCTCTTCTGTCCATGGAATACTGGAGTGGGGTGCCATTTCTTACTTCAGGTGATCTTCCGGACCCAGGGATCGAACCTGTGTCTCTTGCGTCTCCTGCATTGGCAGGCAGATTCTAGCACCACCAAAATCCTCTAATGGGAGCACTGCAGGAAAATAAAGAAAGAAAAGGTGGCAAAAGGGAGTCAGAAAAGCTATTTGTAGTCAGGCCCAGGTATTAATCCTGACCCCTCTCTGCTTTGTATGAGGCCAGATGGGAAGCAGCTCAACCTCTTCAGAAAGACAGCTCAAGAGGAAAGGCAGTCTCTCACTTAAAATATATGTGTATATCTAGAGGTGGAGGATTCAGAAGCCCATCTTCAATATACTCCACTGCTTACAGACTATTTGGAGTAAAAAAAAGAAAAAATTTAGTTTAAAAGGCAAAAATGCAGATTTCTTGGTGGCTCAGTGGTAGAGAATCCACCTGCCAATGCAGGAGACACAGGCTCGATCACTGGTATGTGAAGATCATACATGCTATGGAGCAACTAAGCCTGTGCACCTCAACTATTGAGCCTGTGCCCTAGAGCCCACATGCCACAACAGCTGAAGGCCATGCACCCGGAGCCAGTGTTCTGCAACAGGAGAAGTCACCAGAGTGCGAAGCCCCAGAACGGCAACTAGGGAGTCGTCCCTGCTCACCCTTATTACAGAAAAGCCCGCACAGCAACAAAGACTCAGTACAGCCAAAAATAAATAAAAGTATTTCTTAAAATACTGGGATAGGTTCAGTCTGAAAAATAAATAAAAGTATTTCTTAAAATACTGGGATAGGTTCAGTCTGGAAGAGCCTGTCTAAAATGCAGGAATGAGATACTAGGGAGACAAATTACTTGGAGGATAATAATTGCTGCCTGCCCTGCAAGGAGATCCAGTCAGTCCATCCTAAAGGAGATCAATCCTGGGTGTTCATTGGAAGGTCTGATGTTGAAGCTGAAACTCAGTACTTTGGCCACCTCATGTGAGGTGTTGACTCATTGGAAAAGACCTTAATGCTGGGTAGGATTGGGGGCAGGAGGAGAAGGGGACGACAGAGGATGAGATGGTTGGATGGCATCACTGACTCGATGGACATGGGTTTGGGTAGACTCCGGGAGTTGGTGATGGACAGAGAGGCCTGGCATGCTGCAATTCATGGGGTCGCAAAGAGTCAGACACGACTGAGCGACTGAACTGAACTGAACTGAACTGAACTGTCCTTCTGAAAGTCCACAGTCTGCCACCTAACTGTCACCACCTGTGTATGTGTATGCTCTATCCTAGGGCAGATATAGCCTGGGCAACATCTACGTTGCCTCACCTTACCTTTAGGAAACTGAGAACAGTACGTGGGGTGGGATGGGCATGAAACATGGCTGAAAAGGAGAAGTGCAAAAAGGTACAGGGAAAATCTGGACAACGACCCAATTAAAATTTTTTTTTTAAAGAAAGAAAGGTAGGGAGAAGCCGTTAGAGTGGACTGATCATTCAAAATGGAGCATCCAGAAAATTTGAACTTTTTGGAATTCTAGAGGATGCTTCAACATTTAGGACAGGAGGAGGAAAGTGTCATGAAAGGCCTGAAGCATCTGTTTCTAAAGTAAGAGAAGAAAGTTGGTTCAAAGACAAACACTACATTTTTGGTACCATCCAAAGTGCCGGAAATTCCCTGACAGTTCAGTGTTTGGGACTCCATGCCTCCACTGTCAGGACCCTAGGTTTAATCAGGGAACTAAGATCCTACAAGCCACATGGTGCAGCCATAAAAATTTTATCTTAAATCACAAATTAGGGGGACTTCCCTGGTGGGCCAGTGGCTAGGACACTCCATTCCCAATGCAGAGGGCTCAGCTTCATTCCCTGGCCAGGGAACTAGATGCCACATGCCCAACTGAGACCCAGCACAGCCAAATAAATATTAAGGAAAAAAAGTCACAAATTAGGTGTTTCCCCAGTGGTCCAGGGGTTAAGAAACTGCCTTCCAATGCAGGGGACGTGGGTTCAATCCCAGGTCAAGGACTAAGATCCCTCATGCCTCAGGGTAACTAAGGCCGTGTGCCACAACTACTGAGTCCATATACCACAATCCAACACAGCCAAATAAAAAAAATATTTTTTTAAAAAATCACAAATTAAAAGATAAAGTGCTTTGCAGCCTGACCCCCATCCTAAATTTAAAAAAATGTTTCCTGCAGGGATATTTCATGATGAACTTGGTGCCTGTATTTTTTTCCTCAGGCTAGCATAACAAATTACCACAAACTGGCTGGCTTAAAACAACAAAAATATATTCTCTCACAGTTCTAGAGTCCAGGAGCCCCAAATCAAGGTATTGGCAGGGTCACACTCCGTGCTTCCCTACCTCTTCCAGCTTCTGGTGGTTGTTGGAAATTCTTTATATTCCTCGGTTTTCAGCAGTGTGACTCTAACCCTGCCTGTGGCCATCTTCTCTGTTGTGGGTGTGTCTCTGTCTCCACTTCCCTCTCTTTAGGATCCCAGTCATTGGATTAGGGACCACTCTAATCCAATATGACCTCACCTTAACTTGATTATATTTGTAAAGACTCTGTTTCCAAATAAAGTAACATTCACAGGCTCTGGATAGACATGAGCTTAGTTGGGGGGGGGGGTGCGCAAAATACAACCCAGTACAGTGCCTGTGTGGATGTCTGTTTCCATTGGCGATTGGCCAGCTCAAATCTGGGAGCATTAGAGTGCTCAAAACAAGTGAGGGGAAGAGAGTGGAGTTCACCATGTTGTAGGATTTATGTTGTATTATAGAGTCTGCTCCAGAGCACACCAGAAGAAGGAAACTTCTAGGACTCAGGGAGGTTGAGTGATTTGCCCAAACATCACACAGGTAGTAACCCCAAGTTTCTGTTCTCAAAAGGAGCTCACTTCCTGCCTTCCCAGATCGCCAAGGGAGCCTACACATGCACAGGGATCCCCAAAGGCTGCAAAATCAGAGTGGGGAGGTGCAAAAGGAGAAAAGATGCAGAGCCATCAGAGGTCCTTTCTGGTTCTAATTTCATGGCTTCTTCAAGCCCTCTCCTCTGCTTCTCTGGCCCTTTCTCTTTCTTGTGACTTGGCACTGTGGGCCTTCATCATCTTTGTATCTTGGTGAGTCTTAAACCTGTACCTTCATTTCAACCCCCTTTCCAAAGTTTTAATGTCACATTTCCAACTTCCTGTTGAGTGCTCTATTTTGAATGACCCCACCACCTCAATCTCATTGTGTCCCAAACCACAATCAGTTTCTTTTCTTGACTTCCCTATTTCAAAGAATCACAGAGGATGTTTGTGGTAAATGGATCCTTTTAGAAATCTGGTGCAACTCCTCTTGTTTCACAAAAATGAGACCACCTGGCCTGCAAATCAGACCAGATCCCTCCCCAGATTTCGCATAACTTTTCCAACCCTCTCTTCTCCCTAGCTATTCCCTTAGCTTAGAACACCTTCCTCCTCTTCACTTAGCCGAATACTACTGGGACTTGTAGTTCCAATTAAAGTTATAGTATCTCCAACAAGAACTTTCTTGATGACTCCAAAGTGCTCTCTTCCCCTTCTGAGGCTTGCAGCCCTTGTCTGAGACACATATTGCCTTATTCTGTGATCATGTTTGCACGCTCATAAACTTCCATTTAAAAAAAAAGCAGAGACATTACTTTGCTGACAAAGGTCCATCTAGTCAAAACTATGGTTTTTCCAGTAGTCATGTATGGATGTGAGAGTTGGACTATAGAGAAAGCTGAGCACCAAAGAATTGATGCTTTTGAACTATGGTATTGGAGAAGACTCTTGAGAGTCCCTTGGGCTGCAAGGAGATCAAACCAGTCAATCCTAAAGGAAACCAGTCCTGAATGTTCATTGGAAGGACTGATGCTGAAGCTGACGCTCCAATGCTTTGTCCACCTGATGCAAAGAGCCAACTCATTGGAAAAGACCCTGATGCTGGGAAAGACTGAAGGCAGGAAGAGAAGGGGATGACAGCGGATAAGATGGTTGGATGGCATCACTGACTTGATAGACTTGAGTTTGAGCAAGCTCTGGGAGTTGGTGATGGACAGGTAGGCCTGGCGTGCTGCAGTCCATGGGGTTGCAAAGAATCGAACATGACTGAGCGACTGAACTGAACTGAAACTTCCATAAGGAACCATCACTTCATATATCATTGTTCTTACTATGTGGCAGGAACTATTTTGAGCACTTACATACAGTAATTTATTTTTAATCTTTCCAACAGTCCTATGAGGTAGGTATTAATATTATATCCATTTTAGAGAAAGAAACTTCTAGGACTTGGAGAGGTTGAATGATTTGCCCAAACATCACACAAGTAGTAACCCCAAGTCCCTGTTCTTAACTGTTATACTATGCCATCTATAGCACCTTCTGTGAATATTTTTTGTGTCTCCACAAGACCTGGCTCTAATCCCTTATTCCAATGCTTTTCTAAATGTGACCACAGGATTCCATCTTCCTCCTTGCTTATCAGCAAGGTAGATTCCTGGCCCTGACCTACTACATCAAGGTTTGGGGGATTTGTTTGCTGCTTAGTTGCTAAGTTGTGTCCAACCCTTTTGCAACTCCGTGGACCATACTAGCCCACCAGACGCCTCTGTCCATGGGATTTCCCAAGCAAGAATACTGGAGTGGGTTGTCATTTCCGTCTCCAGATTCTTAAGACCCACCCAGGTTTGAGGATCACTGTCTGAACAAAAATACACATTAGAGGATTTAATGACTGAATGGAGTCATTGACCCCAGCTCAGTTTGAAGACACTGCAGTGCTCAGTAGGGACAAATGGAGGGCGCAGATGTGCAACAGCGTCACAGACTCCCACCTCCTGCCTGCCATGGGGCATGGGTGCTGCGGACAAGTCAGACTCAGGTCTTTGCCCTTCTTTCCTTCTCTGCTCATCTCAGTCTCCCCAAATCCTGGCTACTCCTTCCCTGATGATTTATTGCCTCTTGAGGCACTAATATGTCCACCCCAGATTATTTTAAGTACTCCTTCTGGGAAGATTTCTTATTTTACCAGTCCCTTCTATCACTTTTTAAATATGATTAATTTGTGTTCTAGGTGGGGCTTGTTAAATGGTTTAAATAATACTAATCATTTACTGAGCACTTAGTATTGCTCACAACAACCCTAAGAAGCAGGTGCTATGATTTATACTTGTTTTACAAGTGTGGAAACTGGGACTGGGAGAGGTTAATAATTTGTCCAAGGTCACAAAGCTGGAAAATGGAGAGCTTGATTTGGAGCTGAGCTCTGTTGGTTGTGGGAGGTTACCTAACCATACTACTTCCCACAAGTTTAAAGGTGATTCAACAGCTACTTCCTGGGCACCAACTTGACCCCTGGCACTGAGTATTAATTGTTTAATAAGTCACCTGACCTTAAGATCATATTTAGATTTACTCACCAAAAGAATGGCAATCTTAATACAGGTGCCTGCATGCTCAGCTGCTTCAGTCAGGTCCAACTCTTTTTGACCCTATGCACTGTAGCCCACCAGGCTCCTCTGTCTAGGGGATTCTCCAGGCAAGAATTTTGTGGTGAGTTGTCATGCCCTCCTCCAGGGGATTTTCCCAACCCAAGGGTGGAACCCTCATTTCCTGGGTCCCCTGCATTGCAGGCCTGGTGGCTCAGATGGTAAAGAATCTGCCTGCAATGCAGGAGATCCAGATTCGATCTCGATCCCCTGGAGAAGGGACTGGCTACCTACTCCAGTATTCTTGCCTGGAAAATCCCATGGACAGAGGAGCCTGGAGGTCTTCAGTCCACGGGGTCCCAAAGAGTAGGACAGGACTGAGGGACTAACACTTTCACTTTACTTTTTTTACCCACTGAGCCACCTGAGAAGCCCAATCTTAATACAGTTGATCCCTTTAGCAGCAGTTCTAAATAAAGACATTAAGAGCTGTCTACTAAGCTTAAAGTAGAAATGTCCACACCCCCATGGAACTTTAGCTGACATATTTCGAGACCTCCCCTTTACCCTCCCCGGTCACCCAGTCATCAGTCATCTCCCACTGGTTATCTTATCCTTCCGAGTCCTCTTTCACACTCCCTATCACCTTCCAGATCAACAAAACCATCCCCACCCCCCACCTCCCCTCACCGCCTGCCCCTCCACCCCCGCACCCACCCCTTCTCCTTCTAAAGTGCGTATTCTGAAATATCCTGACTCCAGGGGCACTTAAGACAAATTCAGCACTTCTAAGACAGTTCAACCTGTCTCAGTCCCCCTAAAATAGCTACCAATAGGGGCAGGAGTTAAAGCACTCCATTTAGCCTTTGATTGTCTAACAGAGCAGATGGCCTTTCTTTCCCATGCCACGTGTGTCTTCTCAGCTGTTCCTTATTATCTACGTCCACATCTCCGGAGGGGTATGTAGTCCCTTAGGTGTACTATTCAGAGGCAAACCTAATCTGTAGAAATTTTTCTCCGAAATCCAGGAATAAACTCCTGGCTATTTTCAGACAAAGATAGAGGTAGGAGTCTGCAGAAGTGAGCTAGGAAGGAGCTTAAAATACTTCACATTCCAGAAACACCCTTTCTTCCCCCCAGGAGATGGCTTTATTCCCACTCCTTTCTCAGCAGAGTTTCAGACTCAAAGGAACTGAAGCTTAGAGTCAGGCAGTCTGTACTAGCTGTCTGGGCTCAGACAAATGACTTCAATGTCTCTGAGCTCCAATTTGCTCACCTGTGAAATGGGGCTGATACCAGCCTTTCCTCCAGGTTACTGTGAGAATTAAGCTATGTAAAGCAACATTAGCATCAGCTTTAGGCCCTATACCTAGAAGTTCTTAGGATTTTACTGAGGACTCATGAATTTTTTCAAGATCTAGTAAAGGGAGAGAAGCTCCTACAAATTTTCTTATTTCTTAACAAATGGCCTCAAAAGCAGAAAAATGGGGACTTCCCTGCTGGCCCAGTGTTTAAGAATCCATCTGCCAATGCAGGGCACGTGGGTCTGATACCCTGAGGATCCCACATGCCTTGGGGCAACTACGCCCATGCGCCAGTACTACTGAGCCCACACTCTGGAGCCCATGCACCACAAGAGAGGCCACCATAATGAGAAGCCCTCGTACTGCAACGAAGAGTAGACCCAGGTCAGTGCAACTAGAGAAAGCCAGAGAACAGCTACGAAGATCCAGCACAGCCAAAAAAAAAGGATGTTACACTCAGTGGGAACAGAGACTATTACTAAAAGAGGGATATGGAGTTTTAAGGAAAGTATCCCAGTAATCCAAGTCTGTTTTTATCAAACAGCTATTTATGCCCTGGGTTTGGGGACCTAGGGGTCATAGGGGTGGAGTGGGAAGTTTACCTGACAGAAGACTGGTTTTGGGATTTGGATTCTGATCTGTGACCTTGAGCAAGAAACCTGTCTGGAGGACTTCCTGGTGGTCCAGTAGTTAGGACTCCATTCCACTGCAGGGGGCAAGGTTCCATCCTTGCTCAGGGAACTAAGATCCGGCAAGCCACAAGGTGTGGCCAGAAAACAAAAACAAAAAAACTGTCTGGGCTCCAGTACCAAGTGGCAGATATTGCTTACTTACCAGGTTGTGATGAGAGTCACTTTGTAAATGTGAGGAATTTATAGTAGCTTTTGGACTCAGGCTTCGTAGGAATGCAGGTGGGCAATATCAGCCCAGGTCTCAGCTCTAAGGCAGGATTACATGAGATACAGTGGCCTTCTCCTACCATGATGCTCATGGTTTTTCTGACCTGCAATTGTTTTCCTTTCACAGTCCTAGAAGGGGCTTCTCTGGGGCAAGATGAACCTACTCAACCCACAAATGTGGCAGAGTGACTGGTGACGGGACATTTGCTCCACTGCATCCCAATAAGTGGCAGTCACAGTGGCCCCAAGGCGACAGTTCCAGGAAGCAGTTAAGTGATGAAATTCCCTGTCTTCTTCCTCTACACACCCCATGATAACAAAAGAAGCTGATCATTATTATGTGGTGGTTAAGACCTCTGGCTCTAGAGATAGGCAGAGCTGGTTTCAAATCCCTTGAACTCATTTACTTACTAGCTGTGTAATGTTGGGCAGTTATGTTTCACGCTTAGAACCCTGGTTCCCTCTTCTGTAGTCCTGGCACAGGATTGGTGTGGTATAACATGTAGGAAGGAGCAAGGTGCTTAGACATAGGCAGTGCTCCATCAGGAGTGGCTATTTTTAAAGTCTCCCCTCTTACATTTAGGGCAAGTTTCTGAGAACTATGTTCCTGTATTAATCAAAGGAGAAAGAAAAAAAAATCACGTATCACCAATTCTAATAAAATTTTAAAAAAGACATCCTGCAAAGGAACTCCTTGGTTGCCCAGTGGTTAGGACTCTGTGCTTCCATTGCAGGTGGCATGGGTCTGATCCCTGGTCAGGGAATCAAGGTCCCGCAAGGCGGTGCGTACATGCGTGCTCAGTCGCTTTAATCAAGTCCGACCTTTTGTGACCCTATGGACTGTAGCCCTCCAGGCTCCTCTGTCCATGCGGATTCTCCAGGCAAGAATACTGGAGTGGGTTGCCATTCGCTTCTCCAGGGATCTTCCTGACCTAGGAATCGAACCCACATCTCTTATGTCTCCTGCACTGGCAGGCAGGTTCTTTTACCACTAGCACCACCTGGGAAGCAAGCAAGGCAGTAGGCATGGTTAAAAATTAAAAAAAAAAGGCATTAAAAAGACATCCTGCAAATACCTATGGTAAGAAAATCACCACCTGAAAAGATTTAAGGCTTTATAGTTTAAAAGCAGTTTAAAGTCTATACTTTGGGAATTCCCTGATTAAGTTCAATGATTAAGACTCTGAACTGTCACTGCCAATGGCCCAGGTTCAATCCCTGATAGGAGAACTAAGATCCCACAAGCCTTGCAGCTGAAAAAGAAAAAGTCTACATTTAATGCTTGCCAATCCCTGGTGATAAGCTTCCCTCATGGCTCAGTGGTAGAGTCTGCCTGCCAATGCAGGAGATGTGAGTTCGATCCCTGGGTCAGAAAGATCCCCTGGAGAAGGAAATGGTAACTCACTCCAGTATGCTTGCCTGGGAAGTCTCATGGACAGAGGAGCCTGGCAAGCTATACAGTTCATAGGGTTGCAAAAGAGGCAGATGCAACTTAGCAACTAAATAACAACAACCCCTTGGGAAGTAGCATTTATCCCCATTTTACAAGTAGAGAAACTAGGGCTTTCAGGTAAAGGTAAAAGGCACAGGACGAGTTAATGGTGGAACACCAGGATTTCAAGCCTTCTAAAATACAGATTCAGCACTCTGGAATTCAGAAGACAATTTCGTGTTTACTGAGTACTGAACTTACGTTGTTTAGACATGTTTGAAATGGCATTTCAGGAACCCAGGGTGGAGTGACCAGGTTAGCAACATGGTTAGAAATCACCTGTGGCTACCCTAAAAAACAGTGTCCCTTGGTTCTGGGGGACATGGTGGGCATAAGCTGCCCCCCCAACTCTGACATGTTTGAGAAATCTTTTATTAGAAGCTGTCCCAGAAGGCAACATTTTAAAATCAGGCAATCAGTATTCACAACTAAATACAAAATTTCATGTAATTCTGCCTTTTAAAATAAATCAGACTTTTGCAACAGGAGAATTGCCCCAGAGTTTTTTTTTTTCTCTTGTACAAAAACAATTAACACCACTTTGCAAAAGGCATACAAAAATACAGTATTAAAAAGAAGACTGCTCCCAGCATAATACCCAACAGCAGCTTATAAAACACGAGCTCTTCGGGTGAGATATCAGTAATCTACATCCCACCTGTTCTCCAAAGACAGTTCCAGAAGTCAGTTGGCTCCCCAAAACCATGCTCCAGAAGGGGGGTGCTTTTTGCAAAGTTCCACTGGGGTTCTCTGAGGCCAGGAAGCAACCTCAGGAACAGACCATCATGCATAACAGGTTTAGAAGTAGCAGCTGGCTTCCCAGAGCCACATATAGTGCTCTAGCATCCTTCCCTCCCTCATTTTCAAACCCCCATCCAGTAGGCACCTGCTGCCCTGGGGGGAGTGCTGCAAGGGCCAATCTTTCTTCCAGGCTAGACTTAGGGGCTGCTGAGGTTGCCCACATGACACTTGTTGGGTTAGGTGACTTTCTCAGACCGGAGGCTGTGCCTGCAATCCACCTGGAGAGGCTGAGCCCACTTGGGTAAAATCCATCATGGTCCACTGAGCAGAGCTCCTGGAAGCTTCTTAAAAACCCACCAGGAAGCTAATCTGCCTTCTGGAGCACTGGATGAGTCCCAGAGGCTCTCCCAGTAAGAACTGCAATAAGGCCCAGATTCTGGGAATGGGATTCTGACTCATGTCAGGCTGGCAGAGGGCCCAAGGGTGGCTACAGAGACAGCAAGTTCCTTGGAGTTGCAAGAGAAGCACAGGTTTGTATGGTTCTAGCATCACCGACTCAATGGACATGAGTTTGAGTAAACTCCGGAAGTTGGTGATGGACAGGGAGGCCTGGCGTGCTGCAGTCCATGGGGTCACAAACAGTCGGACAGGACTGAGCGACTGAACTGAACTGAACTGAGGAGAACTTCAAACTTATCAGTCAGGGGTTGAGATGAGGGGGAGGTGGGAAAGAGGAAGTGGTAGAGCTCTTCCCCCTCAGGTGCCTGACATCTGCTTTGAGAGGATTTCCGAGATGGAAAACACCTGGGCAGGGAACACTTTCACAGCTAGGACTCCAAACCTTCCCCCGGCTACAGGCTGGGACCCTTTGCCCTGTGTCCTGGGGAAGTATTTCTGACCTGTGGGAAATGGCCTTAGAGCCCATTGCATAACAAAGGTGGAAGGAAACCAAAAAAGTTCCTGGAGAGGATGGGATGGTCTCTGCCCTCAGAGGAAAGGGCCCAGAGGGCCTTGAGACAAAGAATCTAAGAGGCCAAGCTCTTTAAAAGTTTCTCAAGATCGCAGCATGGAGAGTTGGAGGAGGGGGTGTCAACTAACATGGGAATATATATATGTTAAAGGTTTCCGACTCCTCAGCTACTGTAAAGTGTCTGACAGTGAGGTAATGGTCCCTGTTGATCAAGTCTGCGAGCTCGTCTTCACTCAAGACAGCTTGTATGTCTCTTGGGAAAAGGAGCCTGGGGAGAGCATCCAGGCCCAGCTGTCCTAGTGTCACCCCAGAGACACCGGTGGGAGCATCCTTTCTCAGTCTAAGGCTCATCCGCAGTGTGAGATTTCATGCAGGCTGGAGCCCCCTGACAACGTCTACCACCTGTTGCATAGCATCTGTCAGGCTTTTCTTCGGAGCTAGTGAGCTCAACAGACCCCAAGTCTCCTCAGTGCTGCCCGCCTGAGAAGCCAAAGGCGCCAGAGAAGCCACAGCGCTCCCGCAAGTCAGGACAGAGGGAGAGCCAGTTTGCAAGGTTTCCAAGAATGCGAGCCCTTCTTGTGTGTGCACCGGCTGCAATGCATTCTGGGAATCTACTGTCCAGGCTGCCCCATCTGAACCGAAATGTGCAAATTCCTAAGAGGGAGTGGGGACGTTAAAAAATAAACTTGGGTCTCCGTGAAGACAGAGCAGTCAGACTTTTTGGTCAGTTAGTAGCCACTGAGGTACGCAATTCTCTTCTGCAGCTGTTGCTGCCGACACCGGAGCTGCCTTTTCTCCGTAGCCATCCTCTTCTCAGCTCCCACTAGGGCTTGCAAGTATTCCAAGGCCTTGCTCAGGATCACTACTTTGGGGGCCTTGGAGCAGGTGGCCAGGGTAGGGACCTGGTCCCTCAGGGCCAAGAACCTGGAACGGAGGTCATTCCGCCTTTTGCGCTCCAGGAAGTTATGGTTCTTCCTCTTGGTCACGTCCTCAGTGTCGGAACTGACAGGTTTGGGGTTGCAGGACTGGGAAGGCTCGCTTTCTACTGGTGGGGGACTCACAATTTCTTCATCTGCCTCATCTTCCTTTTCCTCCGGTGCATCTCTCTCCAGACCGTCTTTGTGGGGCCCTGGCTCTGGAGCCTCTCCTTGGGAGCAGCTTTCTGGAGGAAAACGGGCAGCATAGTTGTGCTGTTGTTGATGGATGGAGATGTGGAAGTGTTTCATACAGGGGTCCAAAGGGTCTGCTCGCACCGTGATGGTGACCGGCTTCCGGACACCCAGGGACTGCCTCTTCTCCACTGTCACAACGTCAATTTCTTCGCCCTCTGTCCGAGAAGAGAGATTGACAGAAGAAACACACCCCATGAGAAACACATACATAGACCCTATGCTGGAGTTTGGGAAAGGAGGTGACATCTTCCCAATTTAGATATAAATAAATTCAACTGGGGAGAAAGACAACTGATTCAATTGTATCAAGGCTAAGGGTGGTGTGAAGGAAAGGAAGGGAAATAAGCAAGAAGGAAAATATTCTCCAATTTCTCTTTGCACAGCAAGGCTTAGATAAGAACAAAAGGCAGACCCAAGCCAACAGCCCCCAGTCTGCACAGGCTCTCCCCTCCCCCACTGACGGGAAGGAGAGAAAGAGCTATCAGCCTGGGACAAAGTTTTAACTCTAAAGATCTTCCCTAGTCGGGCTCTTTCATACCCCATCAGAATTGTAAATGAGGGGTCTGTGGGCAGAGCTACCCTTTGTTCCAGCCCAGCACAGGCTGCACTTGGGAATTGTTACTTTTCACAAGTTATAAATCCTATTATTCCCCCACCTCTCTATTCTGCCATCCCTTTCAGCAGAAGAGTCAGAGAAGGGAGGGCTAAAACCCATCCTTCCTCACCCACAGAGGGGAGGGAAAGGGTTTCCCTTAGGAGCATTTTGCTCCTGGGTTCAACGGGTTTCTAAAGTCATCCATCATTTATAGGTCGCCTGCCTCACACGCTTCCCTGGACTAGAAGAGGATTGGATTTGTAACCACAGGTCGGCAGAAGCGACAGGAACTTCACAAAGGTACAAAAGACCATTTCCAAGCTACCTGTGCTAGGAGGTCAGGTGTTGGGGGACAGGATTGTGCGGCAAGGGAATGTCTTGATACAGGGGCCAGAACATTGGCAACACCTGGACATGCCTCTATCCTTCCCTTACTCCAAGATCTCTTAGGTTACCCCAATCAGGAGAGGGACAATTAGGGAAGAACGTTACTGCTTCGCACCGTTTTGCAGCTCCCACAGAGAAGGCCACCTTTATGCATTTCAGCCTGACAACAGAAGAGCTCAATTCTCGGCCTCTTTCTCAAATCACGAAGCTTGAGCCCCTTTGTCAGGAAGGCTTCCATTGTGTGGACAATCGCATTATTTCTCCATTAATAAAACCTGACCATTCAGCCCTCCTGGCCCCAAGACCTGTGATTGGCTGGCTGAGCGGAGTTTGGAATACGGTCTTCCTCAGCCCCTAGCCCCTATTGGCTGAGCTTAGCCGTCAGTCACTCTCCCCACCCCCCTCATTGTTTGCAATCTGTTGCATTTTGTTCTGGGCCATGTGGCCTGTGAGTGAACCAGGAGCTTGCAAACAGGTTCAGGGTAAAGGGCAGGTTAGAAAATGATTCAGGAGGCTTCCCCACATCCCAAACCTTTAATACTTCAGGGTTAAGCCCCATAGCTGGGGAAGGTTCTGCCTAAGAAAAAAATAATGTGAGACACCATTCTCCTTTTCAGAGAGCAGCGTCTAATTCTACCCAGACAAGGACATGTCCTCAGCTGGATGATCAGGTCAAACTTCCTAACGTGCAAAGGGAGAAACTGAGACCCAGGTCAGCCAAGTCCACACAGCACCTTTATAACATTCTGGATCTAAAACTAAGATCTCCGGATTTCCGAAACAATGCACTTTCCACTACCATTCCATCAGCTTTTGTAGAGATACATCTTTATTGGTTTCTTGATTTCAAAGTTCCCATTCCAGCCATTAAACAAACAGAAGGTCTTGGTGTAAAAAGCAAGCAGGTTAAAAATGACCTTAACATAATGAATTGGGGAAAAAAACCAAACTGACTTTTAATTGTTTGTGTTTCCTTCCTTATGTTCACCCTAAAGTGTATGATAGCCTCCATACCCATTCCCCAGTTCCCTCTAAATGGTCATGTAAATTATTCTTAAAAGCTACTTGAGTTTTCAGTCCTGATTTATCTGACACCAGCCTCAGTGTGCACCCTATAAGACACCCTTTCCAGTATTTCTCATGGGCACCTCGAAGAGGAGGTTAGGCTAAGAACAATATAGTCTGGTGGCACAGATGCAGCAGGCTGTGCTCAGTGAGATGTACACTTGAACTCAAGGATGGGGAAGGGGAGCCTGGAGCTCCATATCTGTGACCCCTAGCACTAACCCCAGAGCTTAGCACAAAGTAGAGGCCAGTGAACGTTTGTTGAATACAAATGAAGCAGCTGAAAGCCCTCAGATGAATTGTTCCTAGAGGAACACCTTCCCACCTCAGGCCAGAGCAAAATGGCAAGATGTACCACTTCTCAGATAAGCTACCAATAAGTTCCTCTAAACATCAGAGAAGTGCCTGGTTGGGATGGAGGAATGAGTAAAAGAAGCTGGATGGAGGGCAGGAAGCTGGCGTTCACTTCTGGCGATTTCCTATTTCTAAGCCTCGGTTTTTCCATCTGTTAATGGGGAGCAGTCATTCCTCCACTACCTGTTTCATGGGTGATGGTAAGGATGGATATGCGGTAAGAGGTGGGGATGCAGGAGGAGCCATTATTGTCATTTTAAAATAAAGCAGGCAGGAGACCAGGTTTTTTAAAGGATGAAGGCTTTGGCTTTGCACAAAAGGCTTCTCAGCTTCTCTCCCCAGGGGAGTGAGTTTCCCAGAGAAAGAGACTGCAACAAAAAAATTCAAGTCTGGAGTGACCCTTAAGGGACCCCTTCCAGCCTTCGGAGGGCAGAAATCCCCTATGGTCCAATCCCCGTATTGTTCTCCCTAAGCGCCAAGCCTCACCCTGTCTCCCTTGTTCCCTGGGGCTCCAATCATCATCAAAGGGACGCTGGCTCCCACGCCACTTCTTCAAACTGTTTACTAACACTCCCACGTGCCAGACAGACACCGCTGGGGGCTACACTGGCAGCTTCAGCCAGAGGAAGAGGGAGGTGGCGGAAGGGCTTGCGCAGACCCAGTGCCTGACCTCAGCGACAGAGGTTTGGCCACCCATGGGGTGCCCCCTCTTGGATGACCCGGGGCGGTCCTTACCCGAGTCGCTTGCGCTCTCGGACCCCGAGCAGGCCTGGGTCTTGGGCTCGCCCAGCGGACAGGGGGCAGCGGGCGCCGGGTTGCCGGCTTCGAGGCTGGGAGCGCAGTCCGGGGCGACGGGCGCCTTGGGCGGGTTCCCCCGGGGCGCGCCAGCGGCGAGCCGGTCGCTCACCGCTCTCTCCAGCCGTTCCCGGGCCGAGAAGCCGCTCCACATGCAGTCTCGGCGGATGATGGAAGCGTAGTTCCTGCCCCAAGCTTTCGAGTGACCCCGGGGTTCTGCATCGTCGCCGGCGCCCCCTCCGGGCCACGGCTCCGGAGGACCAATTCCGGGGCCCGCGTCTCCGTCGCCGGGACCGGAGCTCCAGGGCGGCGACGTGGGGGGCGACGGCACCAGCTCGAATTTCTTCCAGATGTCTTCGCTGGGCGCCGTGGAGCGGTAGAAATCCTCTCCGCAGTCATAGTCGTAGAAATAGTGTTGGTACGAGTCGAAGTCCATGTCCGCTCCCTGCGGGAGGGAAGGGGGACGTGCTGACCCAGGTGCGGGCCCAGGGAAGGAGGCGTCCCCCGGCCCCCCAGTACAGCTGGCTGCCAGGCTCTCGTACCTCTCCAACCTCACGGCTCGGAGCCCGCGCCCTTCCCTAGCGTCCCGGGCAGCCCGGCCCCGGGTCAGCGTGCCTGGGGAAGCCTCTCACAGCGCGCGGACTAGGCTGCAGGGAGCGAGTTCAAAGCAAACTTTGCCAGGGCCGCCCGGAGCGCAGCTCCGAGGGCCCGACCGGGTTGGGCGGGGGCGCGCTGTGCCCAGAAGGCAGCCTTCAGCCCGTCCCCCGGGACCCGCGCCCGTTCCCAGGCTGCCCGCAGCCTCACCTCGCTACCGCCACCGGCCACCTGGAGCGGACCGGCTCCCCGCCCGCTCGGGGCAGCGAAGCAGCCGGCACACTTGCACATGCGCGCCACCGAGCGCGAAGCCCGCACACAGGCCTAGCCCCCCAGCGCGCGCTCCCGCCCTCGCTCGCGCACGGCGGCCCAGACGCTCCCGGGAGCGGCGCGGGAGCGCGAGATGCAGGCGCATTGTTTCCAGGCTGCCTTATATCTCGTCGCGCGCCCGCGGCTCAGGGACAAGGGGCGGGCCCTGCGGGACAAGCCACGCCCACGCCTCCTCGGTCGACAGGTGGGGGCTGTGGAGTCCCAGGCCCATCAAACGAATTGCACAGTGAGGAGCGCAGAGCTGGCGGCTGGCTGATGCGGCCCGGCGGTCGCCCGGTGGGGTCGTGACTCCTTAGCGAGGCTCGGGAAGTCCTCTGGAGGCCGAACGAGAACGGAGCTCCTTGCAGACTCTGGGTTCAGGAAAACTACTCCCCGCCCCGCGAGCCTACTTCCCCAAGCTCGCCCCGTTTAGTTCTGGTACATCTGGCCCGCGAGGGGTGAGGTAGTACGGGGCAGCGGCACCTCCACCGCGCCACCTGGTGGTCCTCAGCCTTAAACCCCAGCCCGGTCCCCGGCACTGTCTTCATCACCCTTTGGCCCCGCTTCATCAGCTTGGTGTTCCCAAACCAGGACGGACCTCGGCGAAGCAAGGTGGTGAAGATTCCAGAGCCTGAAATTTAAACTTTGGAGCCTGAAATTTAAACTTTCTGAGCTTCAGTCTCATCTATAAAGTGAAGGGATGGCAATACCTCACAGGATTGTTGTGAGGATTTAAGAAGATGTAATATCTAGGGAAGGGAACTAGGCCAGGAGAGGCAAGCAGAGCAAACTTAGACCCTGGTATGGGTGATAAGGAGAATTTCCCCCCAAGAACAGATGAGGGCGATTCCCCTCCCTCAAACCACACACAAAGCACTCTGTATGAGCTGTCCTAATATAGGAAATAATGGGAATTTTGTGTCTGGAAACTTCATTCAGGTCTTTGTTTTGCTACTTACTAGCTCTACAGTCAAGTCCTTTGAAGCCTCTATTTACTTATCTGTAAAATGAGAACTTCGATTGCAGCTGCATCTCTGGCCAAGATGATGGACGTATAAACCTTGTATCCTCTTCTATGCAGACTTCCTTCAGTAGAAGAGGAAAAGCTAAACTATGGGGCATTCTGTTCAGACTAAGGAAAGTAATCTGGGATAGCAGCCAATACATCTAGTATGCTCTAACTGGCCTTCAAGGTCTGGTCTACAAGCAGCAGCCCAATTACCTGCTGTCTTTCTCTCCCACCGCTGGGGTCTAAGAACACCAAACTACTCACTGTTGAAATCCCAGCAGAGGGAAGTGAGATGTGCAAGCAGTTCAGTGTGGTTGGAGCATGAGACACTAAGTGTGAGTTGATATACAAGTTGACAGAAAAGGAAAGAAAGATGACAGCCTCAGTTTTGCGTATGTTAGCTCGAAGGTGCGTGCGGACATCTTTGAAGGCAGCAACTAGTTCTTACTAGCTTTACAATTTAAGAACGTAGAACAGCTTGTGATTGAACTTACTAAGTGACTCAGCCAACCAGATTTTATTGAGACAGCCTGTGTGTCCTGCTTCATGCTGAATGGAAGGCACAGATTAGAGAGGTTCCAGGTTGGTTGCAGCCCTGAGGCAGAGGGGTTGGAACTGTCTTTTGGGAACTTGTCCTCTGGTCTACAGATATCTGAAATGGTTGCTGTACTAGTCCGAGTTCTTGGTTACAAACGACAGATACATTTAAGCAGAAAATCATTTTACTGGGAATATTTGGGGTTTAGAATCCACAGGAGGCTGGGAATATGTGCTTGAGAAATGGATCTTCTTTCTCTATCAAGATGAGATTCCTTACTCAACAGCCCCTCCCCATGGTTCATTGTAGTAGGTGATTTCTGGAGACAACCAGGATGTGTCCTTACCTCAAGAACTAGAATAAAGTAAATTGTCTTCTGAGTTAGGCTGCTCCTTCACATTGCCTACTTTGTTTTCCTCACCAGACTGTAAGCTCATGGAGGGCTAGGTCCGATGTCAGCCTTGTTGACTGCTGCAACTCCAGAGTTTAGAACAGCCTGACACATCGAAGGTGCTTCGTAAATGTGTTGCCTGTTTGGAGACAAGTCTCTAATGCTTTAAAGTAGAGATGTGCCAGTCTACCTACTGGAGACAGAATCACTGTCAGGTTCAGTCTAGACTGTAATCTGAATAAAGGTATTGATACAACTGAAGAGAAGAAGATGCTAGTGAGAAGGAGTCTGGACAGTCAAGGAAACAGAGATCAAGAAGCAATCACCAGAGTGTCATCCTAGCCCTGTCTAGGGACAAAGATGCTGGTCCAAGAACAGTTCAGTTCAGTTCAGCCGCTCAGTCGTGTCCAACTCTTTGCGACCCCATGAATTGCAGCACACCAGGCCTCTCTGTCCATCACCAACTCCCGGAGCCCACCTAAACCAAACCCATGTCCATCGAGTCGGTGATGCCATCCAACCATCTCATCCTCAACATCATTCTTTGAAACCACCCAATTCACCACCCCCTCCCCACTTCACTTGTGCTCTGGATCACCAAGCAACCTGCTGAAAACCACACTGTTCCCTATGTAGATCCGCCCACAGGGAGAGAATGCACTCATCAGCGAACAAGAAGATCCAGTCTGCTTCAAAGCCCTGCTTCCCCTTATAACTTAATGAATTGGCATCTGATTTGAAATATTACTCTCCTGAGCCTGGTTAATGTGTGTCTGTTCTGCAGAGATGCTGCTGCTTTTAGGGCTAACAGCTCTGGCTTCTGAGTGATGTCTGGACCTAGGATTGTGATGAATTCAAAAACTGAAAAAATTCAATTTTTCTGCAATTTTAAATTTTATTTCCTTTTTAAAAAACAATTATGTTATGTTATTTATTTATTTGACTGTTTCGGGTCCTGGTTTCAGCACATGGACTCTCTTGTGGCTCATGGACTTAGTTCCTCTGAGACACCTGAGATCTTAGTTCTCTGATCAGGAATTGAACATGCTTCCCCTGCAGATTCTTAACCACTGGACCACCAGGGAAGTTCCTCCTTTACTTTTTTGAAAACATATTTTGAATCAAAAAATACATGTAAATCATTTTTCAAAATCAACTAACTGTTCAGTTCAGTTCAGTCACTCAGTCATGTCTGACTCTTTGCGACCCCATGAACCGCAGCACACCATACCTCCATGTCCGTCACCAACTCCTGGAGTTCACCCAAACCCATGTCCATTGAGTCAGTGATGCCGTCCAACCATATCATCCTCTGTCATCCCCTTCTCCTCCTGCCCTCAATCTTTCCCAGCATCAGGATCTTTTCAAATCAGTCAGCTCTTTGCATCAAGTGGCCAAAGTATTGGAGTTTCAGCTTCAACATCAGTCCTTCCAATGAACACCCAGGACTGATCTCCTTTAGGATGGACTGGTTGGATCTCCTTGCAGTCCAAGGGACTCTCAAGAGTCTTCTCCAACACCACACTTCAAAAGCATCAATTCTTCTGCGCTCAGCTTTCTTTATAATCCAACTCTCAGATCCATACATGACTACTGGAAAAACCATAGCCTTGACTAGGTGGGCCTTTGTTGGCAAAGTAATGTCTCTGCTTTTTAATATGCTATCCAGGTTGGTCATAACTTTCCTTCCAAGGAGTAAGCGTCTTTTAATTTCATGGCTGCAATCACCATCTGGAGTGATTTTGGAGCCCCCCCCAAAATAAAGTCGGTCACTGTTCCCACTGTTTCCCCATCTATTTGCCATGAAGTGATGGGACCAGATGCCATGATCTTAGTTTTCTGAATGTTGAGCTTTAAGCCAACTTTTTCACTCTCCTCTTTCACTTTCATCAAGAGGCTCTTCAGTTCCTTTTCACTTTCTGCCATAAGGGTGGTGTCATCTGCATATCTGAGGTTATTGATATTTGTCCCGGCAATCTTGATTCCAGCTTGTGCTTCATCCAGCCCAGCGTTTCTCATGATGTACTCTGCATAGAAGTTAAATAAGCAGGGTGACAATATACAGCCTTGACGTACTCCTTTTCCTATTTGGAACCAGTCTGTTGTTTCACGTCCAGTTCTAACTGTTGCTTCCTGATCTGCATACAGGTTTCTCAAGAGGCAGGCCAGGTGGTCTGGTATTCCCATCTCTTTCAGAATTTTCCACAGTTTATTGTGATTCACACAGTCAAAGGCTTTGGCATAGTCAATAAAGCAGAAATAGATGTTTTTCTGGAACTCTCTTGCTTGTTTAATGATCCAGCAGATGTTGGCAATTCGATCTCTGATTCCTCTGCCTTTTCTAAAACCAGTTTGAACGTCTGGAAGTTCACAGTTCACGTATTGCTGAAGCCTGGCTTGGAGAATTTTGAGCATTACTTTACTAGCATGTGAGATGAGTGCAATTGTGTGGTAGTATGACAAGGTTAAAAAATAAAAGGTAATCTTCTCCCCTCCCCTTACCTCCCCTGATTCCCACCCCCCAAAGGCAACTACTGGTTTACCAGGCTTTTTGTCCCTCATATTTCCTTCCATATTTTGACCAATACAGATGATCTAATTTTAAAATTGGGGAAACGGCATATAAACAACAGAAATTTATTTCTCACAGCTATTGGCTTGGAAGGTCAATAGGAATTTTTAAATTTCTGTTTATATTTAAAATAGAAGGAGATGGGAAAAAACACAGAAAGAGATGTAGGGGCTTCCCTGCTGACTCGGAGGTAAAGAATCTGCCTGCCAATACAGGAGACACAAGTTCGATCTCTGATCTGGGGAGATCCCACATGCCTTGGAGTAACTAAGGCCATGTGCCACAACTACTGAGCTTGTACTCAAGAGCAAGAAAACCACAACTGTTGAGCCTACATGCTGCAACTTACTGAAGCCCATGTGCCCTAGAGCCCGTGCTCCACAACCAACAGAAGCCACTGCAATGCAACTAGGAAAAAAAAGAAGTTCATGCACAATGAAGACCCAGCACAGCCAAAAATAAATAAATGAAAGTAAATAAAATTATAAAAAATAGAAGGAGATGTAGCTCTTATATTTCCTTTTCCATCACACATACTTCGTCTTCCCTTATTCATCCAAATAGACTTATAGATCAATTCCTTGTCCTTGGGTGTGTGCTCAGTTGTGTCCAACTCATGCAACCCCATGGACTGTAGCCCACTTGGCTCCTCTCTCTATGGAATTTTCCAGGCAAGAATACTGGAGTGCGTTGCCATTTCTTACTCCAGGAGATCTTCCTGACCCAGCGATCGAACCCGCATCTCCTGCATTGGCAGGCAGATTCTTTACCACTGAGCCACCTGGGAAGCATCTTTTACAGATCAATTATGAAATAAATATTCAATATGTATAATGTTTTGACTGTAGAGTATGGTTTATGGATTGTGAGTATGGATTACTCTGACTACATTTCCTTTATTTTTTTAGTTGTGGCATGCAGGATTTTCTAGTTGGTGCATGGAGGATCTTCAGTTGCTGCATGTGAACTCTTAGTTGTGGCATGTGAGATCTAGTTCCCTGATCAAGGGTTGAACCTAGGACCCCTGCATTGGGAGCACAGTCACTGGACTGCCAGGGAAGTCCCTACATTTCCTCTCTTAAGACATTTATTTTCAGAGTTATATTGTAATTTTTCTTTTTGGCTTAGATATCAGTGTAGATATTCCTTTCTATGGATATTTTTAATCTATGTAAATGAATCAAACCCTTCACATTCGCACAAGAGCTACAAAGGTTGCTTCATACGGTCAAACATGTCAGGCAATCAATCTATTGGTTCCATTTCTTTCTTGGAAACATCCCTCTAGGAGCCCTTTGTCTTTCTATTGCAGTTTGAACTTGATCTCTAGGTCTGCTTCACAACTGTCATTTTGCAACTTCCCTTCACCATCATCCTGGAAATTCCCTTTGCTTCTTTCCTGTTTTGGCTCCCCTGTTTTCTGGAGCTCATTGCTTCTTCTTTCTTTCTTTTTTTAAAAAATATTTATTTGGCTGCACTAGATCTTAGTTGCAGCCTGCAGGATCTTTGTTGCAGCCCATGGACAGTCTAGTTGTGCATGGGCTCAGTACCTCCATAGCATGTGGAATCTTAGTTCCCTGACCAGGGATTGAACCCACATCCCCTGCATTGCAAGGCAATTCCTAACCACTGTACCACAAAGGGAGAAGGCAATGGCACCCCACTCCAGTACTCTTGCCTAGAAAATCCCATGGACGGAGGAGCCTGGTAGGCTGCAGTCCATAGGGTTGCTGAGAGTCGGATACGACTGAGCAACTTCACTTTCACTTTTCCCTTTCATGCACTGGAGAAGGAAATGGCAACCCACTCCAGTACTCTTGCCTGGAGAATCCCAGGGACGGCGGAGCCTGGTGGGCTGCCGTCTATGGGGTCGCACAGAGTCGGACACGACTGAAGCGACTTAGCAGCAGCAGCAGCAGTACCACAAAGGAAGTCCCTGCTTCTTCTCTCTTGATTTACTTCCTCACATTGGCAGAGCATATCCTTTAGTAACTGCCTGAGAAAGGCTACTTGGGAAGTAAAATTTTTGATCCTTGCATTTCTGAAATTGACTTTATTATACCCTCACAGTTGATTGATAGTTTGACTGGGCATAAAATATTATATGAGAAATAATTTTCCCTAAGAAATTTAAATGGACAGGAATAGGGAAATTTAATTCAGATGACCATTATATCTACTACTGTGGGTAAGAATCCCTTAGAAGAAATGGAGTAGACCTCATAGTCAACAAAAGAGTCTAAATTCAGTACTTGGGTGCAATCTCAAAAATGACAGAATGATCTCTGTTTGTTTCCAAGGCAAACCATTCAATATCACAGTAATCCAAGTCTATGCCCCAACCACTAATGCTGAAGAAGCTGAAGTTGACTAGCTCTGTGAAGATCTACGAGAACTTCTAGAAACTAACAGCAAAAAAAGATGTCTTTTTCATCATAGGGAATTGGAATGCAAAAGAAGGAAGTCAAGAGATACCTGAAGTAACAGGCAAGTTTGGTATTGGAGTACAAAATGAAGCAGGGCAAAAGCTAATAGAGTTGTGCCAAGAGAATGCACTGGTCATAGCAAACACCCTCTTCCAACAACACAAGAGATGACTCTACACATGAATATAACCAGATATTCAATAGAAATCAGATTGATTATATTCTTTGCAGCCAAAGATGGAGAAGCTCTACATAATCAGCAAACACAAGACTTGGAGCTGACTGTGGTTCAGATCATGAGCTTCTTATTGCAAAATTCAGGCTTAAATTGAAGAAAGTATTTAAAACCACTAGACCATTCAGGTATGACCTAAATCAAATCCTTATGATTATACAGTGGAGATAACAAATAGATTCAAAGGATTAGATCTGGTAGAGTGCCTGAAGAACTATGGATGAGGTTCATAACATTGTACAGGAGGCAGTGACCAAGATCATCCAAAAGAAAGAGAAATGCAAGAAGACAAAGTGGTTGTCTGAGGAGGCCTTACAAATAGTTGAGAAAAGAAGAGAAGCAAAAGGCAAAGGAGAAAGGGAAAGATATACCCAGCTGAATACAAGGTTCCAAAGAATAGCAAGTAGAGGTAAGAAAGCCTTCCTAAGTGAACAATGCAAAGAGACCGAGAAAAACAATAGAATGGGAAAGACTAGAGATCTCTTCAAGAAAATTAGAAATACCAAGGGAACATTTCATGTAAAGATGGGCCAATAAAGGACAGAAACAGTAAGGACCTAACAGAAGCACAAGATATTAAGAAGAGGTGGCAAGAATACACAGAAGAACAAGATGAAAAAGGACTTAATGACCAGTGTGGTCACTCACCTAGAGCCAGACATCCTGGAGTGTGAAGTCAAGTGGGCCTTGGGAAGCATTACTACAAACAAAGCTAGTAGAGGTGATGGAATTCCAGCTGAGCTAGTTCAAATCCTAAAAGATGATTCTGTTAAAGTACTGCACTCAATATGTAAGGAAATTTGGAAAACTCAGCAGTGGCCACTGTAGCAGAAAAGGTCAGTTTTCATTCCAATCCCAAACAAAGGCAATGCCAAAAAATGTTCAAACTACCGTACAATTGCGTTCATTTCATATGCTAGCAAGGTAATGCTCAAAATCCTTCAAGCTAGGCTTCAGCAGTATATGAACTGAGAACTTCCAGATGTACCAGCTGGATTTAGAAAAGGCAGAGGAACCAGTAATCAAATTGCCAACATCAGTTAGATCATAGAGAAAGCAAAGGAATTCCAGAAAAACATCTACTTCCATTTCATTAACAATGCTAAAGCCTTTTACTGTGTAGATCACAACAAACTGTGGAAAATCCTTCTGGAGATGGAAATATCAGACCACCTTGCAGGTCTCCTAAGAAACCTGCATGCAGGTCAAGAAATAACAGTTAGAACCATACATGGAACAATGGGCTGTTTCAAAATTGAGAAGAGAGCATGTCAAGGCTGCATATTGTCACTCTGCTTATTTAACTTAGATGCAGGGTACATCATGTAAAATGCCAGGCTGGATGAAGCACAAGCTGGAATCAAGATTGCTGGGAGAAATACCAACAACCTCAGTTCTGAAGATGATACCACTCAAATGGTAGAAAGTGAAAGGGAACTAAAGAGTTTCTTGATGAGGGTGAAAGAGGAGAGTGAAAAAGCTGGCTTGAAACTTAACATTCAAAAAACTAAGATCATGGCATCCAGTCCCATCACTTCCTGGCAAATAAGGGGAAAAAGTAGAAACAATGACAGATTTTATTTTCTTGGGCACAAAAATCACTGCGGATGGTGACTGCAGTCACAAAATTAAAAGATGCTTGCTCCTTGCAAGAAAAGCTATGACAAACCTAGACAGCAGACATACCACTTTGCCAACAAATGTCTGTATAGACAAAGCTATGGTTTTTTCAGTAGTCATGTATGAATGTGAGAGTTGGACCATAAGGAAGGCTGAGCGCCAAAGAATTGATGCGCTAGAATGATGGTGCTGGGGAAGACTCCTGAGAGTCCTTTGGACAGCAAGGAGATCAAAGCAGTCAATCCTAAAGGAAATTAACCCTGAATATTCATTGGAAGGACTGATGCTGAAGCTGAAGCTCCAATACTTTGGCCACCTGGTGTGAAGAGCTGACTCACTGGAAAAGATCCTGATGCTGGGAAAGATAGAGGGCAAAAGGAGAAGGGGACGACAGAGGATGAGATGACTGGATGGCATCACTGTAACTCAATGGACATGAATTTGAGCACACTCCAGGAGACAGTGAAGAACAGGGAAACCCAGCATTCTGCAGTTCATGGGGTCACAAAGAGTTGGAAACAGCACAGCCACTGAACAATAACAACAATAAGAAATTTAAAGGTATTGCTTTCCTGTTTCTTAGCAACAAGGATTGCTGTGGAGAATATTTATATCTATCATATGGTATACAAAACTTTGTGTGTGACCAGTTTCTCCCTCTGGAAGTTCTGACCTTCTGATTTTTTTTTTTTTCATTGCTGTGTTTTGGTGTGGCTCTGTTGTATAATAAAGAATTTGACTGGCCCTTGTCTCCTGTCCCTAGGAAGTAGCCTCTAAATTCTTCAAATTTTCAGAGTGATAGGACTGTCTTTGTTATCAAGACCCTGATAATTCATTTTCATGCAATTACTCCGGCATCCCCAAATGGCTCAGTGAGTAAAGAATCCACCTGTCATGCAGGAGATATAGAAGATGAGGGTTCGATCACTGGGTCAGGAAGATCCCCTGGAGGAGGAAAACGGCAACTGACTCTAGTATTCTTGCTTGAAAAATCCCATGGACAGAGGAGCCTTGCAGGCTACAGTCCAAAGGATTGCAAAGAGTCAGACACGGCTGAGCAACTAAGCATGCACATGAGGTTACTTATGGTGGTCCCCTAGATAAGTTAAGATGACTTAGGATAGCGGTTGGTCAAACAAGAAAGACTAGCCTTGTGATTAGGAGGATTGGAGCATCAAGCTATGTGATACTCGTCTGATCTCTAGATAAAGGAAGGGGGCTGGAGATTGAGTTTAATCATGTGGACAGTGATTCAACCCATCATGCCCATGTAATGAAATCTCAATAAAAACTGAAGCTCAGGTAAGCTTTCTTGGTTAACAGTCCTCTATATCCATGTCCTGGGAGGGCGATGTGTTCTGACTCCACAGGGAGAGGACACTGGAGGCTTCACATTTGGGACCCTCAAACATTGTCCTATGAGTCTTCTTTTGGCTGGTCCTGATTTGTATCTTTTTTTTTTCCATAATAAATCTGTAACCATAAGAAAAGCATTTTCCTGAGATCTGTGAGTTGTCCTAGTTGTATTATCAAGCTTCAGGGGTTAGTGGGAACCCCCTGAATTTGTAATCAGTTGGTCAGAATTGTGGGTGGTTTGGAAACCCCTGAGCTTGTAGTGGGGGTCTGAAGGGAGAAGTCTTTCGGAGAACTGCGAAACTTGGCCTACTCTGCAAAACTAGTGTCAGAACTGCATTGCAGGATCTTTCTGCATTATGAACCTTCAAGTCTGGAAATCCATGCACTCTGCAATTATTATTTTTTTGGAAACATTTCCCTACTCCATTCATTATCTTTTCTTCTCTCTTTCTGAAATTCCTGCCATCTCTTTCTTCGATTTCTACTTCTATATGTGTGTATGGTTTTTCTTTACTTTTTTTTCCCCTTCTATTTGGGAGATTTCCTCAACTTCCAACCTATTGACTTAATTTTTGGATTATTATATTAAAAATAATTTTTAAGAGCTCTTTTTTTGTTTGTTTCTCAAATGTTTCCTTTTTCTAATTTCCTGTTTATCCCCGCCCCCCACATGGACACAATCGTCCCCCTTCTTTTCCCTCTGAGGCTATTAATAATAGTTTTTATATTCATTATAAACTTTGAAGTTTCCTTCTGCTACCTGTTTTCCCTGTTTCTTTGGAATCTGTTTCTACCTCCCCTTTTGTTTTGCTCCTTTTTTTTTTTTCTGTTGTTGTTAGAGACTTTCATCAAATGTCTGGTGATCCTTAATGTCAGCTTTTATTTACACGAAAGAATAAAGTATTAAAAGCTCACAGAAAGCTCTATGTGTATGTGGCGGGAGGAGGATCTATCAATTATGGAACTTCACTAAAGGGTGATTAAGCAGGTATCTGGCATTTTTACTTGGAACTCTTCAATTGTCTATATATGTGTGTTCTTAAATTTCCACATAGAGAAGTCTCTTCTAATCTACCAAGGGCAAAGTTTTAAGTTTCCCAGTGTTCTGGGAACCAAGATGGGGAAGGAGATGGATGAGAGAGTCTTATAGTTCAGCAAATACCCCCTGGTTACAGTACAGTCCATCACTCCTATTTTCAGCTGTGCCCAGTGTTCCCATATCCATAGCCTCTGAATTCAGTCTCCTGACAAGCTGGAAGAGGGCAGTCATTTGGCTGCAGAGGTTGAAGGAGGAGATTTAGGAGTCTAGCTCCTTATGCTTCCCTGCAGGCCTCCCCTTTTAGTGCCATCTGACAACCTGCCTTCAAAGGTATCCAGCACCTCCCGTTCCTAAGCTGTTCTTGGGTTCTGAGGCAGGTATAGACTTGTTTCTTGTTGATACTTCTCTCCCCTGGATAAGGAATTATATTTCAGCTTCCTCTGGCCTTTCGCTAAGCCAGCCAACCCTTATCCATCCAGCTCGACATCTCTCAGTTGCTGTTGTCTCCCCTCCTTTTCTTTCTTTTTAAAAATTAAAGTAGAGAATTCCTTGGCAGTCCAGTGGTTAGGATCCCTCACGTCCACAGGTTTGATCTCTGGTTCGGAAACTAAGATCCCACATACTGCACAGCTTTGCCAGTAAGTAAATAAATAAAAATAAAAGTAAAATTCACATAACATCAAATTCACCATTGTAACCATTTAAAGTGTACAATTCAGCGGTTTCACAAGGTGGTGCAACCATCATCTATATCTAATTCCAGAACACCTTCATCACTTCTTCCTGCCAAACCTATAACCATTACATAGTCATTCCCTACCCTCCTACACCCTGGCAACCTTTTATCCACTTTCCGTCTCTGTGGATTTGCCTATTCTGGACATTTCATATAAATGGGATTATACAATAGCCATGGCTCTTTGCATCTGGTGTCTTTCACTAAGTATTGTGTTTTCAAGGTTCACCCATGTTACAGCATATATCAAGACTTCATTCTTTTTTATGGCCCCTGCAGAGGAAGCTTGGAGTCTAAATAACTGTACTCCCAGTGAAATCCCCTGTATTTTAACTTTTTGAAGAACTGCCAAACTGTTTTCCACAGTGGCTGCACTATTTTACATTCCCACTGGTGATGTATAAAGGTTCTGATTTTTCCACATCTATGCCAACACTTATTTTCAATTATTATTATTATTATGATTATTATTGCCATCTTAATGGGTATAAACTGGTATCTCATTGTGGTTTTTTGAGGGGTGGGGTACACCTTGAGGCTTGTGGGATCTTAGTTCCACGACCAAGGATCAAACTTGGGCCGCTGCAGTGAAAGTGCCAAGTCTTAACCACTGGTGGTGGTTGTTTAATAGCTCAGTCATGTCCGGCTCTTTGCGACCCCATGGACTGCAGCTCGCTAGGCTTCCCTGTCCTTCATCACCTCCTGGAGTTTGCTCAAACTCCTCTCCATTGAGTCAATGATGCCATCCAACCATCTTGTCCTCTGTCATTCCCTTCTCCTCCTGCCTTCAATCTTTCCGAGCATCAGGGTCTTTTCCAATGAGTCGGCTCTTCACATCAGGTGGCCAAAGTATTGGAGCTTCAGCTCCAGCATCAGTCCTTCCAATGAATGTTCAGGATTGAATAACCACTGGCCCTAACCACTGAACCACCAGGGAATTGCCCTCATTATGGTTTTGATTCACTTTTCTCTAACTAATAATATTGAGCATCTTTTCATGTTTACTGACTGTTAGTATATTTTCTTTGGAGAATGTCTATTCAAATCCTTTGTTCATATTTTAACTGAATTGTTTGTCTTCTTGCCATTGAATTGTAAGAGGTCTTTACATAGTCTGGATACTAGATCCTAATCAGATACATGCTCATCCTCAGTCGCTTTACTCGTGTCTGACTCTTTTTGACCCCATGGACTGTAGCTCACCAAGCTCCTTTGTCTGTGGGATTTCCCAGGCAAGAATACTGAAGTGGGTTGCCATTTCCTTCTCCAGGGTATTTTCCCGACCCAAGGATCAAACCCACATCTCCTGAGGCTCCTGCATTGCAGGCAGATTCTTTACCACTGGGCCACCAGAAAAGCCCTTATCAGATACATGATTTGAAAGTGTTTATCCCCATTCTGTGGATTGTTTTTTCACTTTTTCCCTAGTGTCCATTAATTCGCAAAAGTTTTTAATTCCAATGAAATCCAATTAATCTACTTTCTCTTTTGTTGCTTGCTCTTTGGGGCATCATATCTAAGAATTCATTGCCAAATCATGTAGACTCATCTCTATGTTTTCTTCCAAGAGTTTTACAGTTTTAGCATTTATATTTACATCTTTGATCCATTTCAGTTAAATTTTGTACATGGTATGAGGTATGGGTCTAATGTTTCCTCTTTCTTTCTTTCATGCAATCATCACCACAATTTCAGAATACTTTAAGCACCCCCTAAAGAAACACCACATCCATTAAATAGTCATTCCCTTCCCTTCTGAGTTTATACGTTTCTCCCTAATCCATATACTGTCATTTTAATGGAATTTCAGGAATCAGTGGAGATAAACCCATGTGATCAATTCTCATGTTTAGCCAGAAATCTGCTCCTTTCAAACCGCAACAATTCTCACTTTCACTAGGCAGATTCCTGAGCCAGGTGGTCTGAGAGACCTTTCTGGAGGAGGGAAATTTGATATGAGCCTTAAAGATGTTTAGGATTCCAGTGGAAGTTAAAGAGATGAGGTGGGAGAAGATGAGAAGGGAGAGTTAGGGAAGAGAAAGGGGGAAGGAGGGGAGAGGAAGGGCATCAACACCAGAAAATTTAATCAGATTAAAATCTGATTTCTTATCCCGAGTCTGTGACTCCGCTTGAGTTTCATTGAAAAGCAATCCTTTCCTTAGAACCCTAAGAAATGTGGCCTCACTTTGAGTGCAGTGAGAAAGGAGTTCTGGAATCTTTGCACCTGACTCTGCTGCCAACCTGGGGAAGGGGCCAGGTCTAGAGAGGCAAGGACAGCTATCAAGAACAAAGACAAGTAGGCTACACAGAAAACTTCTCCATTTGCAAGCTGTGTCACACCGAGCCGGCCTGTACCGCCTTTCAGTATTCTCACCTGTAAAGTGGTTACAGTTATCTAGCAGCATTATTGGAGAATTAAATAATACTGTGGGCCAAGTGATTAGCACAGTGCCTGACCCAGAAGAAAATTATAAAAATGCCAGTTTTCTTTTTTTCTTTGGAGATTCAAGGTAAACCATATGCATGGAATCTCAATCAAGGGCTTGAATGTCTGGTGAAGGAGCTTGACCTGAAGCTGAAAGCAGTGGAGAATCACAGGAGGTTTGTGAGTGGAGGAGTGACACAGATATATCTGTGCTTTGGGAAGATGACTTCTGGAAGAAGAGTCTAAGCATAATGCAAGAGAGGGAGCCCTAGCTCTGCACCTAATTGACTCCATTTTCTCACATGAAAGTGAAAGTGAAAGTCACTCAGTTGTGTCCAACTCTTTGTGACCCCATGGACCATACAGTCCATGGAATTCTCCAGGCCAGAATACTGGAGTGGGTAGCCTTTCCCTTCTCCACGGGATCTTCCCAACCCAGGGATTGAAGCCAGGTCTCCCACATTGCAGGCAGATTCTTTACCAGCTGAGCCACTAGGGAAGCCCAAGAATACTGGAGTGGTAGCATATCCCTTCTCCAGTGGATCTTCCGACCCGGGAATCAAACCGGGGTCTCCTGCATTGCAGGCAGATTCTTTACCAACTGAGCTATCAGGGAAGCCTTTCTCATATGTGCCCTACACATATGAATGGTCCTCATTGGTGTTTCACTAGCGGACTATGAGTTATATGAAAACATAAACCCTAATACAATCAGGCCCTAACAAGTTTGCCTTTTTTAAAGATAGACCTGATGGGAGTGGGGGCAGCTGATGTAGCCAGCCTGAGCAGTCACATGAGGGGTGAGATGGGACTTTGAGATGCTCTGGGGATGGTGGTCATGGCTGTGGCCCAGGGGCCCTGCAGGCACTGCCCCTCATAGAGGTGGAATGCTACATGCCTGGTGCGTGAGGATAATTAGGAAACCATATGAACTCCCCTTAAGAAACTTTTTCCATGATAAGTGACATCCACACCTGGGTGCTGAGCTCTGAGCACAGGTGGAGCCGGAGAATCACCTGGAATGACTCTTCTGTCCACTAGAGGGAAACGCAGGCTAGAGTGACAATGGCTCCTGTGCGCAGGAGCCCCAAGACAACCAAAGGATTTGCCACCAGCAGCCTGAGTTACCTAGGCCCAGTCCTGTGCTGGAAAAGTTTGCACCAGCTCAGTGAGAGCTCATTATTGCCTTTTCAGGAACCATGGAAGCTAGTTGTTACATGTGGTCATTACAAATCAAATTAAGACTGCCGTGGTGGTCCAGTGGTTAAGAATTCAGCCGCCAATGCAGGGATGTGGGTTCAATCCTTGGTCCAGGAAGATTCCACACGCTGCAAGGCAATTAAGCCCATGCACCACAACTGCTGAACCTAAACGCCCTAGAGCCCCAACTACTGAACCTGAATGCCCTAGAGCCCCAACTACTGAGCCTGAACGCCCTAGAGCCCATGCTCTGCAACAAGAGCTCACCGAGGTGAGAAACCTACACACCACAACTAGAGAGTAGCCCCCGCTTGCAGCAACAAAGACCCACTGCAGCCATAAAAAATAAAATTATATAAATTTTCTACATTTATATATTTACCAGGGACTCCCTGGTGGCTCAAATGGTAAAAGAATCACCTGCAATGTGGGAGACCTGGGTTTGATCCCTGGGTTGGGAAGATCCCCTGGAGAAGGGGATGGCTATCCACTCCAGTATTCTGATTCCATGGAGAATCCCATGGACAGAGAACCCTGGTGGGCTACAGTCCGTGGGGTCACAAAGAGTCGGACACAACTGAGCGACTTTCACTTTATATAAATTTACATATAATTAAATATTAAAAACAAAGATCATAGAGACTCCAAACTCATCATTCCCCACTTGTTTTTACTGTATTTTACTATTATGGTGGAAGTATTATAGAATGGAGTGCTACTGTACAACTCCAACTTTGATAGCTTCACATTGGCCACGGTGGAGTGTTTACTCTGTAGAAGCCTGCAAATGCTACAAATCAGGTTGTCCCCGTCCCCCTATCCCATTCCAGTTGTTAAATATTTACCAGGAAATCACTGCCTAAGCCTTTCCCACATCACGTCTTGTTGGGGAAGAGATGGACTTTTGCCAAACGCACACTCAGAGATATCCCCATGGATGGAGCATCCAATCTCAGCAGGCAGAGGCTGTAGGAGGGTGAGTTGAGGGGAAAGGCAGCGGTTATTTCTGTGTTGTTGCAGGACCTTGGCCTGGAGGCCCTCTCTCAATCTCAGGCTTTGTGCAGTGTACGCCCTCCATCCGAAATCTCTTTGAACTTAAGTGCTCAGGTGTGCCTTTCGGTGAGTTCTGAGATCACCCAGCACTAGGAAGTTTTCCCCCACCAGAAGAGATGCTTCCTGAGAGCCAGGGAAGCACCCTTCCGGATCTGTCTTCCCAGGCTTGGCTCCAGTCCCTGGGCCAAAACGTTGGTTGGGCTACACAGTACACTGTGGAGGAAAAAGCAAGACACTGGTATCAAACAAATCTGGGCTCCTCCACCCCCTCACTGCTGATCTGAGAAGGGCACTTCACAATCTGGTCTTCAGTATCCAACTTGTCAGATAAGGATAGGAATACTTGTCATGCATGGCCGTCCTGAAGATTGAACCAGATTATCCATGGGGAGCTCTCCCTTGGGCCTTCCTATCACCTAGAAGGTGTTCCCTGACACAGAAACTGTTTTTGTTATACTTGTGGTGGGGGCTGAATTTAAACTGCCTCTGAGTCCCAGACCGCCCTGACACTCGGTGTGTCAACGAAGGGGCGTGGGACAGGAAGGACCGGGGGCAACAAATCCGTGGTGGCACCACTGGCAGACCTCCCCAGTACCCAGCCAGGAAGTGAACCCTCCCCCGACTCCAGGGTTGGGACTTGCAGGGTGGAGGGCGGGCAGCCGGACGTCGCAGACCCGGGGGTGTGTGTGCAGGAAGCGGTGACCGGGCCTGTCCAGGAGCCTCAAAGTGGCGGAAGGGAGGGAACACCGGCACCTGCATTGTGAAAGGACCGCTCCCGCTGATTCGCCGCAGACCCCCTGGCGCGCGTTCTTGGCGTTCGCTGCAGGGGCGGGGCCAGCCGCTTTCAGGCAGGTGGTCACTGGGCAAAGGAGACTCCATCCACCTTCACGCCTTCAGTCATTCAGGCATCGATCAGTTATGGAGCTGCGGAGGCGCTGGTCCATGATCCCGAGGACCTTCCTGTTGTTGGCTCAGTGGTCAGATGGCTGGGTTGGAATCTCGGCTCCTCCACTCTGTAGCTGTGTAACTTGGGGTAAATGACTTAACCTCTCTGGACTGTCCTCGGCCGGAATGTTGGATTAAATGAGTGAATAGTAACTCCACTACTCTGTTGAGTGTTGGATTAAATGAATTCCATGTGAAGCACTTGGAATCGTGGCAGCAACCAGTCAGTATTAAGTGTAGGATCTTTTCAGAAAATAATTTTTATTATTGGAAGACTGTTTCAAGAGTGGAGGCTTGGAGGATGCGCTAGAGGCTCCCCAAACAGTTGCACAGTGGGGGGTCTGAACAGTGGTTTTAAAAATATTGAAAACTGAATGCCAACCTTTGAGAACTGTGAGATTTCATCTGAAACTCAGATTTTGGCTTCTTTTTAAAAAGATTGATGGTCTGGGAAGCTTGTGTTTCATAACCTGCTGTTGAGTATTGTGCTAGCGATGTTCTTTATTTAGAGTGTATTTTCCTAAGTCTGTTGCAAAGTGGTGTTAATTGTTGTACTAGCAAAAAAAACTCTTGGGCAATTCCCTTGTTGCAAGGGTCTGCAAGGACAATTTATTTTGAAAGGCAGATATTATATTTAAGTTGTGGTTATTGATTGCCTCGGTTTTAAAATGTTGCCTTCTGAGACATCTAAAAAAAGATTTCTTAAACATGTCAGAATGGGGCAGTTTACGCCACTTGTATAATCGGACAGTTTATGCCCTGAACCAAAGAAAGGAGCTGAAGTCCTTCAGGATTTCACAGTTGGGCTAGAGGCCAGAAGTTAGTGATTAGGTGGAAGGTGTTGGAGACCTTACCAAGAAGTGGAGTGGAGTTGGAGGGAAGGAGGAGACAGGTGACAGGTATTTCAAAACGTTGTATGGAAAAAACCCGAATGAACTTTTTGGGCAACCTAATAGAATTGAGGGACTTCTGAGGTGGCTCAGGGGTAAAGAATTCACCTACTAACGTAGGAGATGCCAGTTCGATCCTGGGGTTGGGAAGATCCCCTGGAGGAGGAAATGACAACCCACTGCATTATTCTTGTCTGGAGAATTCCACAGACAGAGGAGCCTGGCGGGCTGCAGGCCATGGGGTTGAGCACTCACGTACACACAGAGAATTGAGTACACACATAGAATTGAGAGTATGTGGGGAATGGAGGAAAGAGAGGAGACAGGTTGACTTTTGGGTTTCTGGCCTGAGGGAATGGGTGGGAGGTAGACCCATTCGCTGACCTGAGGGTCTAGAGGAGAATAATGAGTTTGTTTTTAGCCATGTGGGGTCTGAGACTCTGTATCAGTCATGAAATCAGTGAGATAACTTGTATCTGGTGCTCTGAAGAGAGAGGTGAGACAGGAGACCTGGCAAAATCACCCCGGGGGTGTGTGGGAAGAAGAGAAGGTCCAGAATGGACCCCGAGGACCTGCTTCCATTAAGAGATTAAGGCACTGAAGGAATTGGAAGATGTAAAAGGAGGAGGAGAGGAGCCTTCAGATTCGGTCCAGAATCTCTTCCTTTTACACTGCCTGCCTCCCCAGGGGGCCTTATCCTCCTTCTGCAGCATTAGACTCCCTGGACTGAGGAATAGGTGGGGAGGAGGGGTTCTGACCAGAGCCTGATGTTGCCTGAAAGGGAAGGCGGAGGCAAGACCCCTGTCAAGTTCGGAACACCTACCTAAGTGCCCTTCAGAAGCTCTCTCTTGCCTCCCCTCACCTCCCCTGAGTCACTTGGTGGGCTTCTGGGACACTATTGGAAAGGGGAGCTCAGAGGAAGGGCCCAGCTGGGCCCCTCTGATGGCAGAGTGAGCAAAAGCAAAACCAGGAAATTCTCAGCTGTGAGAAAGTTACAAGTCCAGAGGTACCAAGAGCTGCCACATGGTAGGATAACTACAGGTCAGGCGAACCCCATCCCTTGTGACCAGGAGGTGTTGCAATTGTCATCCATAGAGGCCAGCGATCTTTCTTGGGAGCCAGAGATCTGGGCTGAGCTTTGAAATGTGCATTGACTCTTACTATGTGCCAGACACCATCATGCATGTTTTATCTAATCATCGTAAAATTTCCTACGGAAGAAATACAATTTTCTGCATTCTTCTTTTAAAAAAACACATTTATTTATTTGGCTGCCTTGGGTCTTAGTTGCATCATATAAGATCTTTTGTTGTAGCACATTGATTATATGCTGTGACACTCAGGCTTCAGTAGTTTTGGCACCCTTGGGTTTAGTTGCCCTGCAGCATGTGGGATCTTCATTCCCTGACCAGGGATGGAACCCGGGTCCCCTGCATTGGAAGGCGAATTCTTAACCACTGGACCACCAGGGAAGTCCTGCAATATTCTGCATTCTACAGAAGAGGAAACTGAGGTGCAGAGAACATAAGTAATATGCCAAGGACATGCTACTGACGAGAAGCAGAGTTGGGAGGTCAAGGGTGGAACTCAGGCTCCATCACTGTGGTTTCTCCAGGGATGGCTCCACTTCTGTGATGCCTTCTCAGTCTCCTTGACACTTGGGTTCTACCCTGGGCTTCATCCTCGCCTTCACACTCAATCAAAAAACAATTACCAAATCCTGTCAATCCTACCCCTCTACAGATCTTGCATCTGTTCCCTTTCCTCACTCCCGGAGTCACCAACCAAGCTTGGACCTCATGGTCTCTTGTGTTGGCGTTTCCATCAGCTTCCTCCTTGGTCTCCCTGCCTTCCAGTTCTCCCACCTCTACCCCCATCCCTCTTCCACATGAGCTTCCAAAGGTTTCTCTTAAAAGCCAAGTCTGGCCATGTCATTGTCCTTAACACCTGCCAACAATATCCCATTGCCCTACAGATAAAGTGCAAATGCCCTAGCAGCCCCTCTGTTCCAGTGGTGACCTCACCACTCCCCTGACTTGCTCCAGCCAAACAGGATCTGCTTTACCCTCTTCTGAACAGGCCCTGGGCTGGGCTTTCTTGACTCTGGACCTTTGCACCCACCGCTGACTTGGCTGGCCACAATCTCCCTTATCCATCTCTGCCGACTAAAGTTCTGGCCACCCTCAAAGGCCCAGCTTCATAGAAGGCTGTTTTGCCAGAGCCAAGTGTATCTTGGATGAAAGTTCTTGGTCTTCCTGACTCTCTCTCCCCTACTGGGTAGCATGAGCTTCTGTGTGTGTCTCCCCCTGTGTGCAGCACAGTGCCTGACATACTAGAGAGGTTCTGTAAGCGAGTCCCTTAGCCTCCATCCACCAACTCCTTTATCCTGGCTCTGACTGCAGGTTCAGGCCTGGATTCACTCCAGCAACAGCTCCAGCTCCAACTGCAGCTCCTGGCTCATCCCCAACTCTGATTCTAGCTCTGACCTGCTTCAAGCTGTAGCTCCAGCTCCTGGCCTAGCATCAGCTTTGGCTCAGTATCCAGGACAGGCTTAGCCTATAGCATTGGTCCAAAATCCATCCAACTGTTTCCTACCCTCCCAATCTCCAGATCCAGTTTCCTGGACTAAGGTTTCCTGCCTCAGCATTCCCCAGTTAGAAGGCAGGAGAGAGCATGGGAAGAGACTTAAACAGAGTCCCACACAGCCTGCTGTCTTCTGGGGTCACCCCTGCCATCAAGTCACATCACTGCAGCATCCCAGCCCAACATCAGGGCCCTGACCAGTGCTATGGGGACAAACAGGCCCAGGTTCAAAGCAAGAGCCTGTCATTTACTGGATGTGATCCTCGAGGCCCAGTCCTTTTGTCTACAAAGTGGGACAACAGTCAACGTAAGAATGGCTGGAGGCAAGGCTGTGGAGTTCCCACAGGCATGGTGCCTGGCACAGAGTAGATGTCAATAACTGTGAGGGCTTTTCCTGCAGATGCCCTTCACATTCCAATGCCCATTGCGTAAGGGCTCTCCTGTCACTATGACACTGGTGGGCCTGGCACAGCCTTGTTTCTTGGCTTCTGGCTGGGACTATTGTCCCTAGAGCCTGTTGGGCAGTGGGGACAGAGCCAAGGTGCCCTGCTGGAATAGTGCAGCCCCTGCCTAAAACTCCATGTCCCTGACGTCAGGTGCAAACACGAATCCACCAGGTATGGGGGGAAAGGTCATTCTTCCTTCTTTGTTGTGGGCTGACTATATATGTTTTGGTGGGGGAGACAGGATACCTTCTTCTCCCCTCTGATTGCCCCACTGAGTTTCTGTCTCATCAAAGCTCAGAAAGCAAGGGTTGCTATGAATAAGGGAACTTGAGGATCCTATCCCTCAAACCCAGGGACCACCATCAGTGGGGGTCTGGATGTGATGTCCAGGTATATGCATGTATAAGTATGGATTTATATGTGGCATGATGTGTGGTGGGTATAGGTGTGCTAAAATATCATGTGTAGTGTGTATTTGTAGGCAATGTGTGGTCTATAAATGATGAAGGATAATTGGAGGGCTGCACCTATAGTAGCATATGTATGGCGTGTGCATATGACTTTCGTGTATGGATAATTGTAACGTGGAGACAGAAGTGGACCTGGGCGTGTGGTCTAAGCAATACGTGTATGTGGTGTGTCTGTACGTGGTGTGGGGCAAGGGGAGAATGTGAGCTGGAGAGTTTTGTTAGGCAGTTGGCAGCAGGGAGGTGTTAGCATATCTGGGATTCCTGCTGAATTCTCCGAAGTGACACAGGCCAATGTCATTGTCCACTTGCTGAAAGAGTAGAGAAGGGCAGTAGGGGATAAGTCAAAAGAATTGAGTCTAGTCTTCAGAGAAGCCTGACGCTCCATGTCCAGCTGACTGCCCTGCCCTGACTCTGCACACAGCCTGGGAAAATAAATACAACCTTTGGAAGGCCTGGTGATGTGTCTGGGGAAGATACTACAGCTGGTAGCTCATGTGAGCACTTCCCTGCCTTTGACCAGGAGTCGAGGTGGCTGAGGCCAACGGCTTTGCTGCCTCTCACTGGTCCTAGATGTTTACTTTGAAGCTGTGGCCCCGGTCCAGAGTTTCCAGACACTACCTGCTAAGCAGGGTTAGCCCAAGTGCAAATTGGCATCTCGTGGAACTCCAGGCTGGAGAAGGAAAGTTTCAGAACTTCTAAGGCCATGCCACATTCAGGCAGCTGATCTCTGGAGGAACATAACTTTAACTCAGGCTGGTTCCTCCCTGTCCCACCTCTCAGTGTGCCTCTTTGCTCAGAATGGGCCGTACATCCCTCCCACCTTCAGAATCACCCCTTAGATAATGTGACCCTGTCTGTGTCTTCCCTCACTCCATGCTAGAGACACCCTGAATCACTTGCATCTCCAACAACGCACTCTGCAGCTCACTGCCTGAAACACCTTACTCTGCCTGGCTAACTGATTTCATCCCTCAGAAGTCAGGTTTAGCATCAGCTCATCAGGATGCTTTCTGAAGCTGAAAATAATAGTTGTCCCCTAATGTCCTCTAATATCTATTACCCTGCTTGTCCTCAGTTGTAGAACACTGGTTTTTAGCTGGGCAAGAGGTTGGCCTGGAGTAAAAGTTCTGTTTCCCGGAATTCCTTGCAGCTAGGTGTGGCTCTGTGACTAAGTGCTAGTCAGCAGCTTGTGAGCAGAGAGATTTTAGGCAACCTCCAGGAACTGTTTCTATTATTTCATTATTTTTATTTTTGGCCACACCATGCAGCATGTGGGATCTTAGTTCCCTGTTGTTGTTGTTCAGTCGCCCAGTTCAGTTCAGTTCAGTTCAGTCGCTCAGTCGTGTCCGACTCTTTGAGACCCCATGAATTGCAGCACGCCAGACCTCTCTGTCCATCACCAACTCCCGGAGTCTACCCAAACCCATGTCCATCGAGTCGGTGATGCCATCCAACCATCTCAACCTCTGTTGTCCCCTTCTCCTCCTGCCCCCAATCCTACCCAGCTTTAGGGTCTTTTCCAATGAGTCAACTCTTCGCATGAGGTGGCCAAAGTATTGGAGTTTCAGCTTCGACATCAGTCCTTCCAATGAACACCCAGGACTGATCTCCTTTAGGATGGATTGATTGGATCTCCTTGCAGTCCAAGGGACTCTCAAGAGTCTTCTCCAACACCACAGTTCAAAAGCATCAATTCTGCGGCGCTCAGCTTTCTTCACCGTCCAACTCTCACATCCATACATGACCACTGGAAAAACCATAGCCTTAACTAGACGAACTTTTGTTGGCAGTCGCCCAGTCGTGTCCAACTCTTTGTGACCCCATAGACTGCAACATGCCAGGCTTTCGTGTCCCTTTGCAGATCACTGCCTTGATGTGGTGAAGGAGCTTGTGTAACTCAGTGAAGCTATGAGCCATGCCGTGTAGGGCCACCCAAGACAGACAGGTCATAGCAGAGAGTTCTGACAAAATGTGATCTACTGGAGAAGGGAATGACAAACCACCCCAGTATACCTGCCGTGAGGACCTCATGAACTGAATAAAAGGACTTAGTTCCCCGACCAGAGATCAAACCGGTGCCCCCTCCGTTGGAAGCTCAGAGTCTTAACCACTGGACAGCCAGGGAAATCCCCAAGAACTGTTTTTAAAGGCAGAGTGTGCTGCTTTCACGCCTTCCTCCCTGGGATTGACTGGAATGCAACCATCAAGGCCAGAGCTTGCACAGCCATCCTGGACAATGCGATAGAAGCATTGTGTTAAGAATGGCAGAAGATGGCACAACAATAAAACAGCAAGCACATGGTCTCTGATGGTCAGGAGTCTACCACACTAGCTCTGGACTAGTTACTTCCAGACTTCTAACTGGTTGTAATGACTGTGATTTGGGGTTTTCTGTGACCTACAGGCAAATCCAAGCTTAACTGGTATACTTTCCTTGGATCGGCTGACTCTCCTCTTGTTCCCTCAGCTCTGCTGGCCAACACCCTCCGTTCTAATTGCCTAGTTCTCTTTGTTCAGCAGATTGTGAGCTCATGAGGGCAGGGTCCACGTTAGTTACCAAGCACGGTGTCTAACAAATCAAAAAAAGTTAGTTTTCATTAACAACCATGTGAAATATACATTCAGGCATCCAGATTTGGGTGGAACTGTGATCAAGGAGTTATTCGTATATTAGTATAGAATACAGTATAGTCTACAAGTATAAAAATGGTCACTGAAGTGGTGGAAGGGGATGGGGTAAAGAGAAAAGAGAGTTAAAAGAAGAGGTCCTTTAAGGTCATGTTGAGGGGGAGACACCCTAGAATGAGGCTGAGGAAAAAAGCCTGCGAGCTGGCAAGGATCAAGCAAAGGGCTGCAGAGCAGGTGAGCTCCAAGACCTCATGTGATTCCAGGGTTTCCTCAGCAGCTCGCAGTTGCCAGATATAGTAGCAGAGAAAGCAATCAGTTGGTTTGGCCCAGGATGAGGACAGGAGAAGATGTCTGCAAAAGAAATGCCAGCCCTGTGGGAGGAAAGGCAATGTAAAACTAGGAAGGGCTGCAAGGTTGAGAGAGGATGGGGCTGTGTTGAGGGATGGGAGGTCCTGATGGAGTTGAAAAATAGGTGATGTGAACATGCAGACCTGACACAGCTGGAAAGAATTTGACATTTTTTTCACGATGTAACCAGGCCACACGATGCCTAGGATAAACACAAGGTCATCAAATTGTGGGGTTTTGTTTTTGTTTTTTACTAGTTCTGCAGCACCCCAACCCCTGCTCAAAGTCTTTCTGGAGACTCTGGGAATCCCAGGGTCTTTTCATACATGCCCGGAGAATTCATTCATGAGGCTTCCTCCTCGTTTCCCTCTTCTGCTCAGGATCTCGGTGGAACCATTGATTCTTGTCAGTGCTAATGGCCAGAGGAAACACCACTGCTGGTGAAGCCCAAAGGGGGGCTGATGTGACTGCTGGTGCCCACTTGGCTCTGTGCTGAGGTCCCCTTGCCCAAAGTTAAGGGCCATGCTGCTGAGAGAAGCAGTGGTCAAGGGCTCAGGGATATAGTCTAGGACATCTGAGTTTCCATCCTGGCTCCGGCACTGGCTCTGTGACCTTGAGCAAGCTGACTAACTTCTCTGAGGAGAGGATATTGCAGAACTGATTTCATGGGAATGTGGTGATGTTAAAATGAGGAAATTCACTGAAATCACTTAGTACAGTGCCTCGCATAGATGAGTGGTTACTAAATGTTGATGATCATGATTTTTGTTATAGTCCTTCTTGCATTCATTAACTCATTTAACAAGAAGCTCTGTACATTTTCCCGTAGTTGCTCATTGCTTCAGCCAAAATGGATTTCCTGATGCCTCCCAGCATTTCGCATCTTGTTTTACCCCCCTATCACTTTATACATGCTGATTGCTCTGTCTGGATTGTCCTTCACTCCTCATCTGCCTGGCACACTTGCCCTTCCTGCCTCAGCTAGTACCTGGTGGACTTTCCAGCCTGGATCAGATATGTTCTCTGGGCTCACACGTGACCAGGGCAGTCTTATCGCACAGCTCCAGGGGGAAACAGCCATATAGACCTCAGAGTTGTGCAACATGCCAACCCTGCCCATGTCTCTCTTCTGTTTCCCTCTGTCATAATTTCTTTTTTTTTTATCAGATCCTTATGGTAATGATTTATTTACCTGTTGGTCTCTCCCTCTAGACTCTGAACTCCTTGAGGCCTCTGTCTGACAGAGTCTAGGCTCAGTGAATGCTTATCTGAATGAAGGGATCTTGGTCTCATCCCTGTGTCTCAGGGCTGCTAGAAGGCTGAGAAGACAGAATGAACAAACATGAAACATGTTAAGAACTAAGCATGTCCAGGAAGTTCACTGCCTTGAGTGTTTCAGATCAAGGCATTTCCGAGACAAACAGAGCTGTAAAGGAGGATGCTGTGGTCACAGTAGGGGACTGGAGTTGAGATGGAAAGAATGAGTATATACTTGGAAAACCCAACATCCCACACTTCTGGATTGCTCAGTTTTGGGGCGGGAAGAATTCAAGCCCATCATTTCCCATGATTTTCCTCTGGTCCAAAGTGAAGGAAGTAATCATTTTGAAAGCTCTTACAAGGACATTATATATCCTAGAGGGACTATCATAGGTTGATGCCTCTTTATAGGCCTGTTTTTATGCATATAGGCTGGGCCATAGCCTGAAACAAAAAGATGTGCTCAGAGGATCTGCCATTGTTTTAAAATATAGTTTGAGTTATCCTCACAATGGGCTGGGACCAGATTATAGGACTTTTAGGAAAGCGTTTTTCTTCCTCAGTATGGATTGGGTCACAGGGGAGGAGTTAGGGCTTTGCTGCAACAGTTCAGGGGAGATAAGATGAGGGTCTGAGGATGGCCAGTGACAGTGTCACCTTTATAAGGTACAGATGTGATCATTTTGCTCCTCTGCTCAGAATATTTTTTTAAATATTTTAATTAATTAATTAATTTGCCACATTGGGTCTTAGTTGCAGATGCAAGACCTTTCCTTGGGGCATATGGGCTCTCTAGTTGTGGTGCATGGGCTCTGGAGTACATGGCCTCAGTAGCTGTGGCACACAAGCTTAGTTACTCTACATGTGGGATCTTAGTTCCCCAACCAGGGTTCGAACCTGCATCCCCTGCATTGCAAGGGGACTGTCAACCACTGGAACACCAGGGAAGTCCCTAAGGCTCTTTTTAATGGATCCTCACTGTCTTTGGGATGAGGATACAAGGCTTCCTTCCATCTTCTCAGCCTCAGGGCTTACCCGTTCCCCAGCAAGCAAACACTCATCCAGCCCAAGCTGCTCAGTGTTTCTGCTCCCACCATCCTCCACCACACTTCCATGTCTGTGGTGTTCCCTTTGCCTGGCATGTCCTTCCCTGTCTCAGGAACTCTTACTCATCCTGAAGGGTTTGGTTCCATTGCCACCTCCTCTGTGAAGTCTTCTCAGACTTCCATCCCCCCCTGCCCCCGCCAACAAAATCTAGTGTTTTCAAATGTGTATTCAGATCTCTTTTAGGCCTTTCCCATATCATTTCATAAGTTAATCTGCTTATATTTGTCTCCATGGTTAGATGTTGCTTACTCAAAGGATGAGATTAGCCATGCTTTATTCACCCCTGTGTTGCTGAGTGGTCACCAAATAGTCTTGGTGAATATACTGACAAGTCCACCTTTACAGCTTCCCCAAGTATCTTTTTTTTCTTTTTTTAATTTAAGGCCCTCAACTTTTAAGTTTTAAACCCAGATCAGAAAGTGTTTTTCCATTGTCTATTAATCAAAGACATCCTGCCAATCAGAGGGATCAAAAGAAAGAAGGGAACATTTGTTGAGAGCCACCTCTAAGGCTTGTTTTGTACACATATATTGTCTCACCTGATCCTATAATACTATGATCAGATAAATTACAGATCAGATGAGTGAGGCTTGGAAAACTTAACTGACCTCAAAGTCACAGAGTTGGCTAGAGACAGAACTATTCAATAGTCTCAAACCCTGATGATCCTGCCTCCAGGCCACTCTCTAAGGGCCTCAGCTAAGCTTATCTCTTGTTCCTCATCACCATTTGATCACATGAGATCACAGGGTTACCATTGTGTCTGAAGGTAGCCAACCAAACCTGGAGGTCTCTGCATGCCACAGTGGAAATGGAAGCAGCCATTACATGGTGTTGGGCTGTCCAGAACACTTTTTGTGCACATGGGTAAAAGGAGGCCCAGATGGGAGGCGGCACTTCAGAGTTGCCCAAGGCAGGTTCTGTTTCTGCCACGTTGGTCTGAGTCCAACAAGTGACTTACTTTGCAAACTTCCAGCTCTGAGAGGGTCAAGGCCAGCAGAACAAGGTTTAACTGTCATGAAGGAATATGGCATGAGCGTAAGGAGAAGGAGGGCAGAGGCCTAGCTAGCCAGTAAAAGAGTAGCGTTGCCTAAGCTTCAGTCTCTACCCCTTCTTCTGAGATTAGGCTCTGGGCTCTTGCCCAGAGAGCACCTCACCTGACCTTGTATCTCTGAGGGCTACCTGGTAGGTTGGTCCAACCACTGGGGCTCTCTCAGAACTGTGGCATGACCTCAGGTGGCGTGGCTTTCTGAGCCAAGGATGACCTACTCAGCTTCTTCCACTCCATCATTCTTATATCATCACCTCAGCAGTCAATCTTCCTGAGGAGTAGGGCTGTCTTTCTTTTCTGGAAAGGACCTTGAACTAGGGGGAGTTGAGGATGAGAAAATGCAGAGGTACTAGGTGAGGAAGGGTATACCAGGTGTCTCAAGAAATCTCAGGGTACTCTTCATGCCCCTCAGCCCCAACTGAGGCTCAGAACTTAATCCCATCACCCAGCCAAATGCTGAAGCCCAGGATAGGAAGCCTCCCTGTGGAATGGTCTATGGCCTTTGAAATCAGCCCTGAGTTGGAGGATCAGCCTTGAAGCCTCTCCTGTCCCTCAGTTGCCCAACCAACATCCAGTTGCCCAGTCAACAGGAATACTGTTGACTAAAAAATATAGTCACCACCTGAAAGTAGAGTGTTTTATTCAGTGGGAACGTTAGGACCTCAAGCCTGGGAGACTGCATTTCCAGTAGCCCTGAGAAATTGCTCTGAGGTGCTGGGGGAAGGAGTCAGGATATATAGAAGTTTGTAACAAAGGAGGGCAGGCAGTCTGAACACCAAAGATTACTATTAATTAAGGAAAACCAGATATCTCAAGGAATTTAATGCTCTTCAATGTTTGGGAAGATGCAAGAGTCTAGGATTATTGAAGTCATTCCTTTCATATACATTGAAGCTATCTGGGGCCACCATCCTGTTTTTTTGATTTCTCACTACCCACCCCACTCCACCCAACTCCTCAGCAATCACCATGAGTGGGGGTGGGGGCAGCATCTGCTGTATCTGAAGCTTTGTTTTCCCTTTCAGGAGCCCTTATTCACATTTGGAGGCCCCAAATCACTGACAACTGTTACATCCTTGTTTATTGATATGGAAGGAAATGGTCTATTTCACAGTCTCTCACCATCGTCATAAATTCGACTGTATCTGGGAGATGTTTCATGACCATATTTTTCGTCCCACAGCACTAGGAAGCTCATCCCAGATCAGGCAAAAGTTCTTGCTGATATATCACTCCAGGTGTTAATTTCCAGATTCAGTTCAGTTCAGTCGCTCAGTCGTGTCCGACTCTTTGCGACCCCATGAACAGCAGCAGGCCAGGCTTCCCTGTCCATCTCCAACTTCCAGAGTTTATTCAAACTCATGTCCATTGAGTCAGTGATGCCATCCAACCATCTCATTCTCTCTCATCCCCTTCTTCTCCCACCTTCAATCTTTCCCAGCATCAGGGTCTTTTCCAATGAGTCAGCTCTTCACATCAGGTGGCCAAAGTATTGGAGTTTCAGCCTCAACATCAGTCCTTCAAATGAATATGTAGGACTGATTTCCTTTAGGATTGACAGGTTGGATCTCCTTGCAGTCCAAAGGACTCTCAAGAGTCTCCTCCAACACCACACTTCAAAAGCACCAATTCTTCTGTGCTCAGCTTTCTTTATAGTCCAACTCTCAGATCCATACATGACTACTGGAAAAACCATAGCCTTGACTAGATGGACCTTTGTTGACAAAGTAATGTCTCTGTTTTTTAATATGCTGTCTAGGTTGGTCATAACTTTCCTTCCAAGGAGTAAGTGTCTTTTAATTTCATGGCTACAATCACCATCTGGAGTGATTTTGGAGCCCAAAAAAATAAAGTCTGACACTGTTTCCACTGTTTCCCCATCTATTTCCCATGAAGTGATGGGCCTGGATGCCATGATCTTAGTTTTCTGAATGTTGAGCTTTAAGCCAACTTTTTCACTCTCCTCTTTCACTTTCATCAAGAGGCTCTTTAGTTCTCCTTTGCTTTTCTGCCATAAGAGTGGTGTCATCCGCATATCTGAAGTTATTGATATTTCTCCTGGCAATCTTGATTCCAGCTTGTGCTTCTTTCAGCCCAGCGTATCTCATGGTGTACTCTGCATAGAAGTTAAATAAGCAGGGTGACAATATACAGCCTTGACATACTCCTTTTCCTATTTGGAACCAGTCTGTTGTTCCATGTCCAGTTCTAACTGTTGCTTCCTGACCTGCCTACAGGTTTCTTAAGAGGCAGGTCAGGTGGTCTGGCATTCCCATCTCTTTCAGAATTTCCCAGTTTTTGGTGATCCACACAGTCAAAGGCTTTGGCATAGTCAAGAAAGCATAAATAGATGTTTTTCTGGAAATCTCTTGCTTTTTCGATGATCCAGCGGATGTTAGCAATTTGATCTCTGGTTCCTCTGCCTTTTCCAAAACCAGCTTGAACACCTGGAAGTTCATGGTTCATGTACTGTTGAAGCCAGCTTGGAGAATTTTGATCATTACTTTGCTAGTGTATGAGATGACGGCAATTGTGTGGTAGTTTGAGCATTTTTTTGCATTTCCAGATTAGGCTCATTGATAAATAATAAAATATTCTCTGGGCCCTCTATCTTCTAACCTGTTAGGATCAAGGATTTAACCTATTAGGATTTCCTTTGTTGCTTCTTCCCACACCTAGAATTACACTATTACAATTATTGATGGCATACAGAACAATATTTTTATGATCAATTGCTTCGTCACCTAGTCGCCATTACATTTGTTGGAGGCCTGGCTGCACGCTGTGAGACGACAATCTTTTAAAATAGACATAAGTAATGTAGCTAGTAACCTTGACAAAGTCATAGCATAACAGACAAAAGCATAAACAATTTGGAAACAAAGAACAAATTGAAGCAATGATTAGCGTAACAAGTGGTAATCCAGTTGCAATAACCATCAGGTTTATAGGAAAGCCAGGCGGAAAGCCAAATCTTGGCAGGATCAGGCAGATAGAAAAAGACAAATATCTCATCCCCATTTACAAGGCATTTTTTATCAACCTGTTGTAGATAACAGTATAAGAGAAAAAAGGTACCTGGGAAACAGATTTAAGTTAGCATATTTTGTAAAGTCAAGGTTATAAATCATATTTATCATTTCATTCAGTCTCATGTAACTGATTTCTGTTGATCTGGCTGAAGTAATCAGGTTTCCATTAGAGTCTGTCATTTTGTTAACCAGTTCAGTGGCATTAAGGCTATCGGAAACACCATTGTTTAAAAGTTCTTTTTATGAGTCTTCTTGAAAATCTTCATTTTGTAAAAGCAGAGTAAAATTATAATAATCTATAAAGGACAAAACTTAAAATAACATGGTATAAGATTTGAGTACAATGCAATTAGGAAACTTGGATATTTCTGCAACATATAACACTTGTATAATCTCTAGAATTATGACTGATAACATTATATCAGGACATATCAGATGTTAGGGATTTCATATAAATTTTGCAATACCTGTATTAATGATATTTATCCATACATTATAACCTAACGTTCACTTTTAGTAACTTGACAATATTTTTCAATTAGAAATACCAAATAAACTTAGTTTAACATTTGTCTCTGAGGTGTCTCTGAGGTGTCTTACACATCTTTTTTGTTTTTTTCCAAAGCATCCATCCCAGAGTCAGGTGGAGGCTGACAAGCTTAGTTAGATTTTGATATTTGGGAAGTTTGTTAGATATATCAAAAAGGTTTTAAAATACAGGATCATAAGTCACTGAAAGAATACTTATTCAACCAAAGTAATAAACAATTAAAGGGATACAAATACAGATCACTTAAGGGCACAGAAACTCACACAATTTGTAGTCAAAAAGAAGCACTTTTAACAGAGAGAAATCAAATTCCAGTCCTGTACTAACTCACTTAACGAAGTCCATTCATTCACTTAGTTAACTTCAACTCAAACTCAGTCAATCCTGACTATGTACAAAACTTTTTCCTCAGGATTTCTTTCCACAGTCTCTCATCACTTCTGTATCCAGTCTCTCATTTTCCATCTAAATAAAATCAACCAGCCCATTCTTTCTTTTTCCTCCCCAAAGTGTAATTCCATTTCTCATGCCTTGTTTTACTGAAAACATACATTCTATTTCTTACTGTATATTGAAAATTTGTATTATTGTAGTGCTGTATTATTCCTAATAGCTTTAATTACATGTTTAAATCAGAACCCTCAACTTTTGTGCTGTGCTGTGCTAAGTCACTTCATTCGTATCTGACTCTTTGTGACCCTATGGACTGTAGCCTATAGCCTTCTGTCCATGGGATTCTCCAGGCAAGAATACTGAAGTGGGTTGCCATTTCCTCCTCCAAAGGATCTTCCCGACCCAGGGATCGAACCGAGTCTGTTATGTCTCCTGCATTGGTAGGGAGGTTCTTTACCACTAGCACCACCTAGGAAGGTCCAGGTAAATTAGAATGGTAAATTAGAATCCTTGACTTTTTTTAAATTAATTAACTTATTTTAATTAGAAGCTAATAACTTTACAATATTGTAGTGGTTTTTGCCATACATTGACATGAATCTCCCATGAGTGTACATGTATTCCACATCCTGGACCCCCCTCCCTCCTCCCTCTCCATCCCATCCCTCAGGGTCATCCCAGTGCACCGGCCCTGAGCACCCTGTCTCATGCATCGAACCTGGACTGGTGATCTATTTCACATATGGTAATATACATGTTTCAATGCTATTCTCTCAAATCATTCCACCCTCGCCTTCTCCTAGAGTCCAAAAGTCTGTTTACATATGTGTCTCTTTTGCTGTCGTGCATATAGGGTCATCGTTACCATCTTTCTAAATTCCATATGTGTTAATATACTGTATTGGTGTTTTTCTTTCTGACTTACTTGACTTTGTATAATAGACTCCAGTTTCACCCACCTCATTAGAACTGAGAATCCTTGACTTTTAAAACCTCAATTTTAGTAAAACTAAGAAGTAAGTAAGTATGAACTCTTACCTTGGCGTTCTATAGATTCAGTTCTGTTCAGTTGCTCAGTCGTGTCCGACTCTTTGCGACCCCATGAATCGCAGCACACCAGGCCTCTCTGTCCAACACCAACTCCCGGAGCCCACCTAAACTCATGTCCATTGAGTCGGTGACGCCATCCAACCATCTCATCCTCTGTCGTCCCCTTCCTCCTGCCCTCAATCTTACCCAGCATCAGGGTCTTTTCAAATGAGTCAGCTGTTTGCATTAGGTGGCCAAAGTATTGGAGTTTTAGCTTCAGTGTCAGTCCTTCTAATGAACACCCAGGAATGATCTCCTTTAGGATGGACTGGTTGGATCTCCTTGCAGTCCAAGGGACTCTCAAGAGTCTTCTCCAACACCACACTTCAAAAGCATCAATTCTTCTGCGTTCAGCTTTCTTCATAGTCCAACTCTCACATCCATACATGACTACTGGAAAAACTATAGCCTTGACTAGATGGACCTTCGGAGAAGGCAATGGCACCCCACTCCAGTACTCTTGCCTGGAAAATCCCATGGACGGAGAAGCCTGGTAGGCTATAGTCCATGGGGTCGCTAAGAGTCGGACATGACTGAGCGACTTCACTTTCACTTTTCTCTTTCATGCACTGGAGAAGGAAATGGCAACCCACTCCAGTATTCTTGCCTGGAGAATCCCAGGGACAGCAGAGCCTGATGGGCTGCCGTCTATGGGGTCACACAGAGTCGGACACGACTGAAGCGACTTAGCAGCAGCAGCAGCAGATGGACCTTTGTTGGCAAAGTAATGTCTCTGCTTTTTAATATGCTGTCTAGGTTGGTCATAACCTTCCTTCCAAGAAGTAAGTGTCTTTTAATTTCATGGCTGCAATCACCATCTGCAGTGATTTTGGAGCTCCCAAAAATAAAATCTCTCACTGTTTCCACTGTTTCCCCATCTATCTGCCATGAAGTGATGGGACCAGATGCCATGATCTTAGTTTTCTGAATGTTGAGCTTTAAGCCAATTTTTCACTCTCCTCTTTCACTTTCATCAAGAGGCTTTTTAGTTCCTCTTCACTTTCTGCCATAAGGGTGGTGTCATCCACATATCTGAGGTTATTGATATTTCTCCCGGCAATCTTGATTCCAGCTTGTGCTTCCTCCAGCTCAGCATTTCTCATGATGTACTCTGCATAAAAGTTAAATAAGCAAGGTGACAATATACAGCCTTGATGTACTTCTTTTCCTATTTGGAACCAGTCTGTTGTTCCATGTCCAGTTCTAACTGTTGCTTCCTGACCTGCATACAGGTTTTTCAAGAGGCAGGTCATGTGGTCTGGTATTCCTGTCTCTTCCAGAATTTTCCACAGTTTATTGTGATCCACACAGTCAAAGGCTTTGGCATAGTCAAGAAAGCAGAAATAGATGTTTTTCTGGAAATCTCTTGCTTTTTCGATGATCCAGCGGATGTTAGCAATTTGATCTCTGGTTCCTCTGCCTTTTCTAAAACCAGCTTGAACATCTGGAAGTTCACAGTTCACATATTGATGAAGCCTGGCTTGGAAAATTTTGAGCATTACTTTACTAGCGTGTGAGATGAGTGCAACTGTGCGGTAGTCTGAGCATTCTTTGGCATTGCCTTTCTTTGGGATTGGAATGAAAACTGACCTTTTCAAGTCCTGCGGCCACTGCTGAGTTTTCCAAATTTTCCAAATTCTGTTTCCAAAAAAAACAGAAGAGACTCAATCAAATCTGTCTGAACTCCCAAGGAGATGGATGGGCATAAGGGGCCTCTGCTGATACCAAGGCTCCAGATTCCTGTAGAGCTCAGGCGGAGGAGAAGGAATCTGCTCTGGATCCCTTCGTGTTGGTTGCCAAAACTGTCTACTGAAAAACATAGTCACGACCTGAAAGCAGAATGTGTTTTATTTGGTGAGAATGTTATGATTTCAAGCCTGGAAGCCAGCGTCTCTGGTAGTCCTGAGAAACTGCTCCAAGGAGCTGGGGGGAAGGAGTTAGGATACATAGAAGTTTGTAACAAAGCAGGGCAGGCAGTCTGAATATCAAAGATTACTGTTAATTAAGGAAAACCAGATATCTCAAGTTAAGGAAATTAGCACTCTTCTATGTATGGGAAGATGCGAGAGTCTGGGATTATTAAAGTCATTTCACTCATACACATCTCAAGTATCTGGGGCCCGCATCCTGTTTTTTTGATTTCTCATCCCCCATTCCCTAGCTCGTCAGCAATCATGCCACGGAGGTCAGGGGGGAATTCGGTGGCAGCATCTGCTGGATCTCAGGCTTTGTTTTCCCTTTGGGAGCCCTTATTCACATCTGGAGGCCCAAAATCGCTGATGGCTATTACATCTTGTTTATTGATATGGCAAGAGATAGTCTACTTCACAACTGGTAGCCTCAGATGACTTGAAGAGCTCTTAGCTACTTTCTACACGAAGAGTTTCTCTTGGGACCCTCAAGAGTCTCTTCTTTCTACTTTCTGCCCTTTCATCTCCCCCCAGGCAAACAAAAGGACTGGGTACAGAATAGCCTCAGGCTACTCCAATGCTTGCTCAGCCCTAAGCTCTTCAGCCTGGCCATTTCCTGGCCTCAGACCTCAGACCATCACTATCCAGTTCAGCTCAGCTGTGTCCGACTCTTTGCAACCCCATGAACTGCAGCACACCAGGCTTCCTGTCCATCACCAACTCCTGGAGCTTGCTCAAACTCATGTCCATTGAGTCAGTGATGCCATCCAATCATCTTGTCCTCTGTTGTCCCCTTCTCCTCCTGCCTTCAACCTTTCCCAGCATCAGGGTCTTTTCAAATGAGTCAGTCCTTCACAACAGCTGGCCAAAATATTGGCGTTTCAGCTCCAACATCAGTTCTTACAATTATTTTCAGGACTGATTTCCTTTAGGATTGACTGGTTTGACCTCCTTGCTGTCCAAGGGACTCTCAAGAGTCTTCTCCAACACCACACTTCAAAAGCATCAATTCTTCAACGCTCAGCCTTCTTTACGGCCCAACTCTCACATCCATACATGACTACGGGAAAAACCATAGCTTTGACTAGATGGACCTTTGTCAGCAAAGTATTGTCTGCTTTTTAATATGCTGTCTAGGTTTGTCATAGCTTTTCTTCCAAGGAGGAAGCATCTTTTAATTTCATGGCTGCAATCACCATCTGTAGTGATTTTGGAGCCCAAGAAAATAAAGTCTGTCACTGTTTCCATTGTTTCCCGATCTATTTGCCATGAAGTGATGGGACTGGATGCCATGATCTTCATTTTTTGAATGCTGAGTTTTAAGCCAACTTTTTCACTCTCCTCTTTCACTTTCATCAAGAGGCTCTTTAGTTCCTCTTCGCTTTCTGCCATAAGCACCAACCAAGGTATAAACTTACCAGTGGCTCTTGAGATAAGTATGAGCTTCCCTAGTGGCTCAGACATTAAAGAATCTGCCTGCAATGCAGGAGACCCAGGTTTAATCCCTGGGTCAGGAAGATTCCCTGGAGGAAGGAATGGCTGGCTACCCATTCCAATATTCTTGCCTGGAGATCCCATGAACAGAGGAACCTGGTCAGCTACAGTCCATGGGGTTGCAAGAGTAGGGCATGACTGAGTGACTAAGCAGGAACTCATAAGTTAAGATAAGTATGTTTTAAAGCATGGGCTGGGCTCCTTTTTCCCAGAAGTCAGGGTGGTAGATCTGCCATTTAAGGACTAAAGAGATCTTACCACAGGATAACAGATTGCTATTCCACTTGGCAACACTGGCACCTGACACCTTCACTTAGCAACAATCTCTTAGCCTGTCCTGGCAGCACCCCACCGGGTCAGAAAAACCATCTTGAGTCACCAGATATAAATCCAGCCCCTAGCCATTTAAATCAAATTTTCTCCCCTCTGACTTAAATGACATTATTTGGTATGATTTCACCACACTAATCAATACTACCGATGATGGTGACTGTGGTGATGTTGATAATGATGACAAATATTTTTAAAAGGCAATCCACACTCTTTGTTCTTATTTATTTATCGAACAGAGTTAAGAAGCTCTCTGGGGCATTAAAAAAATTTTTTTAATTTTATTTATGTGTTTTTTGGCCATGCTGGGCCTTTGTTGCTGCACACAGGCTTTCTCTAGCTGTGGGGAGAGGGCTTCTCATTGCAGTGGCTTCTCTTGTTGTGGAGCATGCGCTTGAGGGCATGTTGACTTCAGTAGTTGCAGCGTGTGGCTCAGTAGTTGTGGCACACGGGTTCAGTTGCTCCACAGCATGTGGAATCTTCCCGGATTAGGGATTGAACCCATGTCCCCTACTTTAGCAGGTGGATTCTTTACCACTGAACCACCAGGGAATTCTGCTTAAGTTCCTAGTAAAGGCCAAGCACTGTTCTACAGACCCTACTTAATCCTCATGATTATACTGTGAGATATACAGAATTATTATCCTCATTTGACAGGTGAGGAAAGTGAGGCTCAAAGAGATTTTGTAATTTGCCCAGGAGTAAACTGTATAGTCAGAAAGATTCCCTGGAGAAGGAAACGGCAACCCACTCCAGCATACTTGCCTGGAAAATCTCACGGAGAAGCCCAGCAAGTTAGTCTATGGGGCTGCAAGAGTCCAAGACAACTGAGCGACTGAGCTCGTACACATGCACAAACTGTATGGCAGAGATAGACTATGAAGCCAGTGACCTGTCCTTCGAATCTTTGCATTTAACTCTGCTCCTCTATCTCCAAAGAAGCTCAGGGGACCCAGCAGCCTTCCCCAAAGGCCCTCAGGGGAGTACACTAGGGTATGAAGAAGCCCTTCAGGCTGGGCATGGTGCACTGTGAGGGCACAGACAAGTGGAAAGCAACAAGGGGAGCTCTGAAATGTATTTGCCCTTGGCTGTGAGACTAGGATACATCTAGAAAAGGTCAAGGATGGCCACAACGGTAGTTTCATCACTGAGTGGGGAGCTGCCTTTCTGCTCCTCAGGGAGAAGCCCTTGTTCTCATTGATATCCTAGATGAAAAGAATGTTGCTGTGAAGAAAGGGTCCAGGTCTCTGCTCCAGGTTCCTGAGGCTAATGGAGCTGATAAGGTTGCCTTTTGCCCACCTTGGACTGCAGCCTCAGCAAAGCCCCTTGGGCTCCAGGCCTGGTGGTTAGGGGGAAAGAGAGTAGGAGTGAGAGTGGCCAAGAGGGCCATGGAGGCACGTGGTCAGGACTGTGTGCGCCGGAGGACAGCATTTCTAAGTGACAAATTTACAGCCAAGCACATGGTTAGAAAAAGGGGCTTGACTCTGGGCATGTAAAACCGGTCCCTGCTTTCCCTCTCTTAGCCTCAGATTCATCAGCTACCCACTGATGTTGTGAGGAAATGAAATGGTATATACATAAAGCACTTAGCACAGTGCTTGCCCAGCAATAATTGGGAGCTGTTGTATAATAGCAGGGCCCTAATTCAGTCAGTGGTGAAGAGTATCTTTAGTGGAGTGTTGTGGGACTCTGTCCTGATCAACAGACCGGACGGCGTGGTTGAAGTGGAGAGGAGCAGCCTGGATCTAAAATTAGAGAGGGTGTAGGACTTCCTCCATTGGTCCAATGGCTGGGATTCCACCTTCCAATGTAGGGGGCGCAGGTTCGATTCCTGACAGGGGAAGTAGGGTCCTGCATGCCACATGGTGCAGCCAAAATTAAAAAAAAACAAAACAAAAACAGACAAATAAACCGAGAGGGAGAGGAAACAGGAGGCAATAGGACCAGCACTGAAAACAATTTCAACAGGCTGAAATAAGCAAGAAGACACTGTCGTTTTGTGAGCTTCATGAAGGGGGAGACACTACACAAAGCAGAAGGTCGGGTAGAGACCTGACTTGACCCCAGCTCCAGTGAAAAGGATCTGAATAATTTAATTGACCACAACCTGATGGGAACTAGTCATGGGAGAGAAAGACTCCGAAGCCCAGCAGTCTTAGGCTGCATTAACAATGTGTCGTGTCCAGACTGCGGGAAATAATAGGCCTATTGTTCTGGCTTGGTCAGGCCATATCTGGAATCTTACACTGCTACACTTTCAGACTGGAATCGGGCCAAGACGGGGGACCAGCCCGGCCTCGGCTCCCAGGCATTTGTGCTAAGCACTTCCCCTGCATTTTCTGGTTTCATACTCGAAACAGGTAGTCACTTAATATCTCTACCTTATATATGTAGGACAGTTAACTGGATTGCCCAGGATCAACCACACAGCTAGTAAATGAGGAGCCTGGGGCTTTTCTGAATGGGCTCCCCTTGTGCTTGTACCTCAGGGAGGCTGAGCAGGCATCATTGAACACATATTTAAGTTTCTACTACGAATCAGGCCCCCAGCTAGTCAGTGGGGATACAGGAGTGAAAAAGATGTGATTCTCAACCTTCCGAGAGCTCATGGTTTGACTGGGGTCTAAATCACTTCTGATGCAGTGTAATCCTCTAGGGCTGAGGATGTTAGGGCTGTGGACTCAAGCCCAGAGAGGGGCAGACAGAAGAGTGTCACACAACTCATGGCAGAGCCATGGGGGCCAGTCCAGGCCCTTTGCACCAATTCAGCTGCTGCACCTTGGCTCTCAGCAGTGGCCAAGATCTGTGTGCCAAGATGGGGATTTTCTAGGGCAGACGAGGAAGCTTGGTGTGGCCATCATGGGGCCACGAGACCTTCTCTCTCCTGCTGGCAATAAGATTTTATGAAAGAAAAAAGGAGCCTGACACAGCACCCACAGGCACAGGATTGAGTGGCCTTTGAGCAGTCACTTCACTGGTGAGTGTCTGGGAAGCCAGGAGTGACGGTGACACAAGGGACACACAGAGGCTAAAAGACTGTTTTCTGACATCTGTCTGGCCTCCCATCTTCTTTCTTTCTTTTTCTTTTGGCCAGACCCCAAGGCTTTGCAGGATCTTAATTCTCCACCAGTGATGGAGCGCCCTCAGAGTCCTAACCACTGAACTGCCAGGGAATTCCCCTCCCACCTTCTTTCAAGGAGCAGATTATTCAGCACTCTTTCAAATCTTTCCTTGACTGTTTCAACTCAGGGCTTCCTATCTCCCAGGGCTTCTTGTTAGGGAGACAGGTTCAGCCTTCTCATTTTTGCTGAGAGGGATAGTGCGGTGCTATGAAGAGGGAAGGCTTTGAAATGGGGCAAAACCTTCTAGCCCTGGCTCTGCCACCTAACAGCTGTTTCATTTCTCTGAGGTTTCCTCCCCTTAGTTGTAAAATTGTAAAACGGAGATAATAATAGTACCACCCTCACAGGGTGGTTACAGGGCTGAAGGAGGTCATGTCAATCCTGGAGGAAGTTCTCCATAAAATGCTGCTGTTACTATCATTGTGTGCTAATTGCTGTGGTCTCGACTCCTTTCCACAAAGTGGGGGCTTTCTGCCCGAAGCGACGCGCTCTGCGTCGCCTTGTCTTTCTCCCCCATCATGAGGACCCCAAAGATGCCACTGTCCGTAAGAAGAAATAGTCCATCTTAGGGAAAGAGAGAGGGGCATCGGTTAGGAAAGTGCCAGCGCTACAGCCTCCAGGTTTAGAGCAGAAGGAGACTCGACTTGACTCCAGACGTTAAAGGAGGTCAGTGGGCTTTGGAGCCCCTACTTTTCCTGGACCTGCGGGTCCGAAGTCATGAGGTGTAGATCTCGCTCTGGGAGAACTCACTCTGGGGGTCCTTGGGCAGGTCACTTTTAGCCTTGGGCTTCAGTTTCCTCGTGCGTGTCAGGTGGGTCTCCAGGCCTTCCCCCGAGGTTGCGCGGAGCACGCGCAGCCGGATACGGGTTCCGGACTAGAGAACGTGGCTGGATGGCACCAGCTAGCAGCCGGGTGGTTTGGGCATGCGGGAGGACCGGCGGGCTCCAGGATTGGCTGGAGGCGGGGTAGCAAAGCTCCAGGATTGGCCAGGTCAGAGAGGGCTGGGCGAACCTTTAAGAGGAGCGGGGGGCGTGAGGGGAGTGAGTGCTTCGCCCAGCCGCCTGCCGGTTTAGCTAGTGTGCGGCGACCGAAGTGGCGGCGGCGGCTACAACTACAACGCGAGCCCGGGCGGAGCGGAGGCCCGCGGAGCAGAGGAGCATCCCGGCCTCCAGGTCCCCGGGCGGCGTGGCCCGCGGGTCATGGCCAAAGGAGAGGGCGCCGAGAGCGGCTCCGCCGCGGGACTTCTGCCCACCGGCATCCTCCAAGCCGGTGAACGCCCGGTCCAGGTGAAGGTGAGGTCCCCACAACCCCAGGTGGAGGGTCTGGGATGGGGGGCCAGGATGAGATGGGGGCGTCGCGGGATAAGCCTGGTTCTGGGACACATTGGGCTAAGCCGGGAACAGAAGAACCCAGAGGCAGGAGAGAGCCCTGGGGGTGCCCTGGAGGCGGAGAGTGATGGAAAAGGTTTGTAGGCGCCAGGACCCCCTTTTGCCCACCCCAGCTCTGGGCATTTCTAGAGAGCAGCCTTACTGGCAGCTCCACGTGGTGCCGGGCTCTGCCTACCAGGTTTCCGTTCCTCTGTGATCAGCCGCTAAAGTTTGCTGCCCTAGACGCGAGGGAGACCCCAGAAATCTGGGAAACCCACCTTGGTCCCCCATCTCTCATCCGTCTACTTCCCACCCCCACATCCTACGCTAGTTTCTCAACTCAGCCGCGAGGGCCGATCAAGTTCATTCATAAAACAAGAGCTCTGCTCTTAAAGGAGCCGCATCCGGTAGGCTCTGTGTGAGTGTAGGTATCGGCCCGCGCGTACACTTTGCGCTTTGCCTGTCTTGTCCTTCGGCCCCGTTCCCAGCTCTCTGGACGTAATGAAGGACCCAGTGACATCAGGCGGCCCCAGAGAGGGATCCCAGGCAATATATCTGCCTGGGAGGTGACTGCTTTTTCGTTTTAATTTTATTAACTGATCTTTGGAAGGAGCCTGGGTAAGCAATTAATGCTGCTGCAATGTATGAGTAATCTACTTTCCCTGGGCAACCTTAACCTCCCTAGTGCCCCACCCAGAGAGAGCCCAACCCAGCACCTAGAGGCCTTCCTACCCCTCACCCCCCAGTCCCCACAACAAGATCCCCTGGGCACTGGGGGAGGGGGGCAGGGAGAGGGAGGGTAAGACATCTCCTGGGTTTGCCTGAAGGTCTGGCTGCCTCCAGGGGCCAGGGAGGCTCTGGGACAGATGGAAGGAACAGCTGTGCCTACAGCCAACTGGGCTGGGCCCTTACAGATCTCTAGAGCTCTCACGCAGTAGGCAGGTGGGTTCTACCCTCTGAACCATGGCTGGAGCCAGGCCTGGGCTTAGGCAGCTTCTGGCAGCAAGAGGATTTTCAGGTTGTGGCAGTTGGTGCTAGGTGGGGACAGGTTCACTGCTGGAGCATATTCCCCCTTCAGCTTGGAAAGAAACAAGACTGAGGCCTTGGGGGGAGTCATTAAGTGATGGTGCACTAATAAGGATCTGGGGTTGGGGTGAAGTGGCTTAGGGGCTACTTGCTCAGTATGAATTTGCCTTTTATAGATTTTTAAAAACAGAGAAGACCTCTCTTTTCTTGTGAGAAATGAGCTCTCCCTGGGTGGGAACAGGGCAAGGCAGACTTATCCTTCCTGGCAGAGTTGGTTAGAGGGATGGTCCTGGCTCTGGAAAGTTCTAGGATGGAAGCCAGTCTCGTAGGTCTCTTCATTCTTTCCTCTTCATCCCAGAAGGAACCAAAGAAGAAAAAACAGTTGTCCATTTGCAACAAACTTTGCTATGCAGTTGGGGGAGCCCCTTACCAGGTGACGGGATGTGCCCTGGGATTCTTCCTGCAGATCTACCTGTTGGATGTAGCTCAGGTGAGTGAGCTGAATTCCCTAGGGCTCCTCCATCATCCCAAGGTGGGAGAGACTACGGACTCTAGGTAGGGTTTTTTCCCTCAACTGGGAAATGGGACTAGGCATCGCTACACTTCTGCCTGTCAGAGTCACAGTGGATTAGAAATAAGGTTTGGAGAGTATCCAGAAGGGGAGTCTCTCAGCCCCAGGAGTCTTGGCTGGCAAGGTCAGGCAACTCCTCCTTGCCTGGCAAGAGCAGCAGAGCCTGGAGGGGTAGGCGATGGTGTGAGAGAATAAAGCCCGCTGTGATGTTCTTAGAGACTGGCACACCATGTCCCCAGCTGGACAGCGGTCAGCTGGCTTGGCTCAGGGGTTGGTGGATGTTGTCAGGCCTGTGGACGAGGTGCATCCCATCCTCACCTGAGGAGCAGAGGCATGCAAGTGGACAGAGGGGTCCTCACAGGGTACTTAGGGTATCACAGGGCTCCTTGGCCAGCAGCCTGGCATCCTGAGAATTCACCTTATCTGGTGCAAGAGTGGGAGGCCAAACTGCCAAGGCTCTCAGGGTACACACACCAGCTGTCTTTTGTATGTAACTTCTGACTTTGCAAACAAGGCGTCTTAGTGGTATTCACTTACAGATGGGGAACCCTGAGCCCCAGAAAGGACAAATGACTCCCTTTAAGTGGCTAGTTTTCAAGCAACTTCCATGGCCTGGGTCCTAAGTGGGATGCAAATATGAGTAACCCCCTGTCAAAATGTAAAAAGTTAGGAAAGTCAGATGAGGAAAGTCCTCTCCATCTTCCTGGAGTGATAATAATAGTGATAGTAATATAGTAATAGCAGAGGCTTGATGAATGAAGAAGAGTCCAGAAAAATTGTCTATAAGCCGAGAAGTTCTGGAGGCAGAGGTATAACTTTAATGGGTAGTGATAGTGACAGCCTACTTTCTCGACATTTTTTTCTATTTAATCCTTTTTCCACATCCAAGATAGAGCTTGACCCTGTAAGATAGGGATCATAACACCATTATACAGATGGGAAAACTGAGGGTCATTGTGGTGACCCAGCAAATGCTATCTCTGCTTTTATTTGGCTGCGCTGGGTCTTAGTTACACTTAGTTGCAGCACGTGGGATCTTATTCCCCCTCCAGGAATCAAACCTGGGCCCCCTGGATTGTGAGCATAGAGTCTTAGCCACTAGACCACTAGGGAAGTCCCTCAAATGCTCATTCTGGTATCACGAGGTTAGGGGCTTGTGAGAGGGAGACAAGGGAATGCAATCGGATTCATTCTAATTGATGAGTTTTCAAGAGCAGTGGAGGGGAGGACAGAAAGGGGCAGGTCTGGGAAAGTTTCTCAGGAGACACACAGTACCACTGCTATTGGGGAACTGTTGTTGTCATTATTAACAAGGCAAGTGATGATGCTTGAGGCCTGGGTAGGAGCAGTACAGGGTCCTAACTGCCTGGCTGAAGTGGGGAGGGAGCTCTGCTTTTGCCCATCAGTGAGGGTTGAGGTTGCCCATCAGATGAAGGAAGAGGGAGTCATCTTTTTTCTGTTCCTCATCCCAGGTGGATCCTTTCTCTGCTTCCATCATCCTATTCGTGGGCCGAGCTTGGGATGCCATCACAGACCCCCTGGTGGGCTTCTGCATTAGCAAATCTCCCTGGACACGCCTGGGCCGCCTCATGCCCTGGTGAGTAGAAGATGCTCCTTCAGGGTGGTAGAAGGCGGGGCCTCTGGTGTGTCTGCTACCCCATGGTCCTTCTCTCTGGTTTGTCACAGACTAGGAGGTGAGAAGAAGGGATGATGGCAAAAGCTTCAGCAAGGCCTCAGCTGGCCCAGTCACAGGCACTGGAAGGAACCCTTTCCAGTTCAGGCTGGTCCAGCTGTTACACTGAGCAGATTCCCCTGTCTCAGGCCCCATTCCTCCCCAAGGTCCTTTCCCTTCCATGAAACTGGAATTCTAACCTCTCCCACTCCATCACTTCCTATAGTGGTTGAAAGGTTACACTCTGGAACCAGCATGCCTCAGTTTTATTACCAACTTGACCACTTATAGCTGTACCACCTTGGGCAAGACATTTAACACCTCAGCCTCAAGTTCCTTCATCTGCACAGTGGAGATAATAATTATGCCTTCCTCACTGGGTTGTGGTGAGAATTAAATTTTGCAATATATAACGTATTTGGCTTCCCTGGTGGCTCAGACAGTAAATAATCTGCCTGCAATGCGGGAGATGTGGGTTTGATCCCTGGGTTGGGAAGAGCCTCTGGAGAAGGGAATGGCAACCCACCCCAGTATTCTTGCCTGGGGAATTCCATGGACAGAGGAACCTGGTGAGCTACAGTCCATGGGGTTGCAAAGAGTCAGACATGACCGAGTGACTAATACACACACACAGCATATAATGTACTTAGAACAGTGCCTGTCACATATTAAGTAATATATAACTGGGCACCCCTGCAGAGTGGCTCCTGGAGGTGGGGTAAAGGTGGAAGATAAAACCGAGAATGGGAGTGCATAACCTCTGGCTTCTTGGACCCTGAGAACAACCTTTTCCTTTGATACAAAGCCTACACTCCTCAGCTTCAGACTGTGAGGCAGGGTTGGGGGAGGTGGTGCCACAGATCAGACGGCAAAGGCAGGCACAAGGGACAGGCGAACAGGCCGGCCGGAGCTCTGGTTCCCTCCAGGACATCCTGCTTGGTGGTTGGGGGGGAGGAGGACATACCCCTTTCATCTCTGGCCCATCCAGGCTCAAGTGGGCGCCTTCCTGCCCCAGGGGCGCCCATACCTGGTCTCCGGCCTTCAAGGCCTTCAAAGCTCTTCCCACAGTCCCTGCCCCCCCACCACAGCTTCCTTTCCCACGAGGCCCCCCTCCCTCCGAAATCCCGCCAGCCCCTGGCGAAGGCCCAGGTTGAGGCCTTTGATCCAGGCTTCGGGGCCAGGGGACAGGAGAGCTTGCCTTACCTGCGCAGGATGCTGGGGCTCCCAGGGAGCCGGCCCCTGAGACTGGGCCCTTGTATCCACCTCCCTGGCAGCCGGTGGGGGGCGGGGCTCTGCTGCCACATCTCCTCATGAGGCACAGCCAATGGCAGGCAGCCACTCGGGCCAGCCTGAGGCAGCAGTAACCCGGGTTACTTTCAGTCACATTTGGTTCCTCAGCGGGCCGCTTGGATGGGAGTATTTTGGCGAGGGCTGCCAGAGGAGCCCTTGTTCTCAGAGGATTTGGGAGGGGAGGGGAGGGGTGGGGTGGGGTGAGGGTGGGGAAGGGGAGGAAGCCCTCCCTGTGGGAGGTAGGATCTGAGGCCATCTTGCCTGCCTGGGCAGGTGTGGCAGCCAGCTTGGTGAAGTAGCTGAGGGCCCTTCGGGCTGGTTTCTGATTTGACGCATGTCTCTGGACATGTCCTCAGCTGTCTGGGTGGGACCTCCTGGCAATATCTCTCTGAGTGGTACCCCCACCCCTATCCGAGTGCGTGCTGAAGGCTGCCATGTAATACACGTGACCCTCCTCTCCATCCATACCTGTTAGGACCTGGGACCCCTTCTCCTTTCAGTGTAAGAAGAGGCTGGGCCTTCCAGGGGTTCATGACCCCTGGGACCCCCCTCTCCTCCTAGGCCTCAGATCAGCCCCTGACCTCAGTCAGCATTTAAGTCTTCCTTTTCAGACCAGGAAGACTTTGACAAACACTTTCCCGGAGTTCCCAAGGCCGTCCAGTGAGAGGCAGGGTGTCAGCAGGGTCACAGGGGAGATGCAGCAGGGCTGGACCTGAGGTCAGAGTCCCAGCCCAGGGCTTTGCAGCTCCATGAAGTCTCCTGCTGGGCTTTCCTGGTGTGATAATCACAGCACTGTGTCCTAAGCGCTGTTCTACATTTTAATATTAACTACTTCAACCCAATGACGCAGAGCCAAAATCCTTACAATGGCCTATAGAGCCCTGTTATCCCCATTTCTTCTCCAAGTTCATCTCCTAATTCCATCTCCCATACTCCGGCCCTCTGACCTTGCTACTCCCCAGACCTGCTGGGGCACATTTCCGGCCTGAGCACCCTTGCCCCACAAGCTCTGCAAGGCCAACTCCCTCTCATCTTGGCACAGAGGTCACCTTCTCAATGAGGGCAACTTTGGCCACTTGGCTATGGATCGTACCCCCATACTCTTAATCCCCTTCAGCCTGCTTTCTATTTTCCACAGCACTTAATTACCATCTAATACGTTATGTAGCTTGTGTGTGTGTGTGTGTGTGATAAAAGACACTATTTAAAATTTTTTAAATTTACCATTTTAGCCATTTTCAAGTGTACAGTTCAGTGGCATTAAGTATGGTCACATTGTTGCATGACCATCTCCAGAACTTTTTCCAAACTGAAACTCTGTACCCATTAAACACTAACTCTCCATTCCTTCTTCCCCTCCAGCCCCTGGCAACCAATTGTCTTCTGTCTATGAATCTGACTCATCTAAGTGAGATCATACGAGATTTGTCTTTTTGTGTCACTTCTAGGTTTTATATTGTAGCATGTTTCAGAATTTCATCCCTTTTTAAGGCTGCATAGTATATATCTTATATTTACTTTTTGTTTGCCAGCTAGCATGTGAATGTCATGAGGGCAGTGACTTGTCTGTTTTGTTTCTTGATACATCCCAAGTCATTGGAATAGCGCTCAGCTCAGAATTAGCACTTGAATATTTCTCGAGTAAATGTTGAAGGTGAGGTAGGTATTCTTACTACTCTCATTTTACAAATGAGAAAAATGAGTCTCAGAAGTTAAAGAACTTGCCCAAGACCAAGTTATTAATAGTTAGTAGTAGAGCCAGAACTGGATCCCTGAATTGTCGGCCTTTCTTCTAACCACGGTTCTCCACGGCCTTGGTTCTCAGCTGCCTTTTCTTTTCTTTTTGAAATGACAGCACTGGGTCTTGGGTGCTGCACACAGGCTTTCTCCAGTTGCAGTGAACTGGGACCTCTCTCTAGCTGCAGTTCATGGGCTTCTCATGGTGGTGGCTTCTCGTTGCGGAGCACAGGCTCAGTAGTGGGGCATGGGTTTAGTTGCTCTGCGGCATGTGGGATCTTTCTGGACCGTGGGATTCACATGTGGGGAGGCAGACCTTTGCCACCCCCGCCCGCGCTTATAGTTATTTCACGGGGTCCAGTCCTCCCCTGCGGCGGCTCCAGAAGGAAACCTTCCCCTGGAGTTGGCCTCCCTCACCCCGTGTATACACACAATGGTGAGAACCCCAGCATTGAGGCTGCTCCTTCTCCCCGATGTCTCAGCCTCCATTCTCATCCCCCAGCCCATGGAAAGCCCCTGTCTCTGAGGCAGGCAAGACTTGGGGGATCTGACCTCATGCTTCATGCTCGGGATTGTAGGCCAGAACCCTGTCTCAGTCTGCCCTTCCAGGGTTGGCCATCAGTACCTTCCCAGAGACCCTGGGGTGGGTGGATCCAGAGGGAGGAATTTCCTTCCCACCGGGCACCCTGTGGGGCTGCCGAAGAGTCCAGGCCGGGCCTGAATCCTGGGGTTTTGGCATCCAGCCCCTACTCAGACTCTCCCCTTCCTCAGGATCACCTTCTCCACACCCCTGGCCATCATCGCCTACTTCCTCATCTGGTTCGTGCCCGACTTCCAACAGGGCCAGACCCTGTGGTACTTGCTTTTCTACTGCCTCTTTGAAACATTGGTCACGGTGAGTGTGGGCAGGGGAAGGAAGTCCCTGGGGCCTCCGGGGTTGGTGCCCAAAGCCACATCTGTCTGTCCATCGTCTGACTGGCCGAGGGCCTCTCTTCCATGCCAGTGTTTCCACGTTCCCTACTCAGCTCTCACCATGTTCATCAGCACGGAGCAGAGTGAGCGCGATTCTGCCACTGCCTATCGTAAGTTTCCCCAGCCCGCTGATCCCACCCGCCAGGGACCCAGAGTCCCCTACTCCTTGACCCTCCTACCGTGTTTCTTCCCTTATGGGCTCAGCTCTCTGCTCTTGGGAGTAGGTGTGAAACCATACTAAAAAATAACTGATTGCTCTCTTGAGACCAGAGAGGTACAAGGACCAGGCAGAGGTCACACAGCAAGGCCACAAGTTTAAGCCAAGATGCCATCTACCCTACCATCCTATAACCATTCCATCTGGAGCTGTTTCCATCACTTGGGACTAGGGCTTCTGGGGCTTCTATCCGTCTGACCTTCCTCCCTGGGGGCCCACAAGCCATGCGGTCCTTCCAAAGGACTTCTTTTTTTCTGCTCAGGGATGACCGTGGAGGTATTAGGTACAGTGCTGGGCACAGCAATCCAGGGGCAGATCGTGGGCCAAGCAGATTCGCCTTGTATCCCAGATGCCAATGCTTCTACAGTCAATCGCACGCAGAGCACCACCTTGATCAAAGAAACGGTGAGTCCTTGGCAAGGCAGGGATAGGGGAAGATGAGGAATGATGGGGTGGTTTGCAGTTATCCTCAGAATAGTAATAATGGCTAGTGTTGGTAATTTGTTGGGCATTTGTTACATACAGTGTTAATATGCCCACTTTGCAGATAAGGAAACTGAAGCACTGAGAGGCTAAATAATTTGTCCAATGTAATATAGCTAGTGAGTTGCAGAAACTAGGTTTGGGGAGATTTGAACTGTGGGCTTTCAGACTCCACATCCTGGCCTTCTTAGCCTTTTGTTCATCTGGACTTGTTCCAGCCTTGGGAAGCAGCAGTAGGCCCAGGCTAGTTTCCCATTTCACAGATGGAGACAGAGAGGCCCCCAGAGAAGGGACTGATCCAAGGTCATTGAGGGGAACTGCTGGGAGCTGGGATAAAATCAGACTGACTGTGTCTCTATGTGATCTTTACCTGCTTTATAGCAAAATGCATACCTGCTGGCGGCAGGAGTCATTGCCTCCATCTATGTCATCTGCGCTGTCATCCTGACCCTGGGCGTGCGGGAACAGAGAGGTGAGGGGTCTCAGGAAGGGGTGTAGGCCACAGTGTGGGCTGGTTTTTGTCCCCCTGCCTGGGCCTCAGACTCTGGGAGGGGCCTCTGCTCCTGCTCACTGTCCCCTCTGGAACCTAGAACCCTACGAGACTCAGCAAACCAAGCAGATGCCCTTCTTTCGGGGCCTCCGGCTGGTCATGAGCCATGGACCGTACATCAAGCTTATTGCTGCCTTCCTCTTCACCTCCTTGGCTTTCATGGTGAGTGGGGCTCTGATATGCTCAGCCTGATGGGGGAGTGCAATAGGGGATGAGATAGGCCTTAGAATGTGACAGGGCCTGAAGGACAGGTGGAATGGGGGTGGGATGAGCAGAGGTCCCCCGAGCATGTGAAGAGTCTTCAAGGCTCAGCTCCAGCATCACCTGTTTCTTTGTCCTTCTTCCCGCTATGCCGTCCTGGCCCCCAGCTGGTGGAAGGGAACTTCGCCTTGTTTTGTACCTATACCTTGGGCTTTCGGAACGAATTCCAGAACCTGCTCCTGGCGATCATGGTGCGTGTGGGGTCCCAAGGGTGGCCGACATGGCTTAGGCTATGCAGTGGTTCTTTGGATAGCCAGAGGATGTTTCCCAGACTGGCCCAAGGTCGTGAGGGATGAAGGAGGCTTCTCAGAACATTTGGATCTGACCTACAGTTGCTTAGGTAGCACTATGAAAGAAAGAGTTTGGGTACATATATCAAATCTTTATTGGAACTTCCCTGGTGGTCCAGTGGCTAAGACTCCATGTTCCCAATGCAGGGGGCCTGGGTTCAATCCCTGGCCAGGGAACTAGCTCCCACATGCCACCACTGAAGATCCTGTAACTAAGAGTTTGCATGCTGCAACTATGGGGGAAAAAAAAAGATCCCGCATGCTGCAACTAAGACCTGGCACAGCCAAATATTTTTATCTTTATATTGTACACCTTGAACTAGTAACTACTACAATGTTCTTGTCAATTATATCTCGGTAACACTGGGGACTGGGGTTAGGTGTTCAAGTAGAAAGCATAGCCAAAGCAAAGACGTGGAGGCCAGAACTCAGAGTTCTGTGCTCAGAGGGCAGCAGATAAGATCAGGACCTTGTCCCAGATCCTTGAAGAGCCATCAGCTGCCGTGGAGCAATCGAGGTGATGGCATCTGGCTGCTCCTGGTCAGAGCTAGCAGCACCTTTGGAGTCCTGGGAAGGGCAAGAGGGATTCCAGGGCTCTAAGCCACTTCCTTCATCCCCTTTGCCCCTCCACAGTTCTCAGCCACAGTCACCATCCCCATCTGGCAGTGGTTCCTGACCCGGTTTGGCAAAAAGACAGCTGTATACATTGGAATCTCGGTGAGTGGGGCTGAAGGGGTAGGGCCTGGGCTGACCTGGGGGTCGCTGCCGGGAGCCTCTCAGCTGACTCATCTTCCTACACCCACTCACCTAGTCAGCAGTGCCATTTCTCATCTTGGTGGCCCTCATGGAGAGTAACCTGATTGTCACATACGTGGTGGCTGTGGCAGCCGGCATCAGTGTAGCAGCTGCCTTCTTACTACCGTGGTAAGTGTATATATATATATATATGTATATACCACCTGGGTATGTTCCCCAGCCTCCCAGCTCCCCAGTTCTGAAACTCCTTAGGGAGGATCTGTGGGGACTTCTCTTTCTGCAGGCCATTCTGCAGGTCCAGGTTGGGAGTGGGGCAGGTCCTCCCAGGACCATTGTATAGATTGTGAGCCGCTTGAGCACACCTAGTCAGGGTAGGAAATGGGGGCTCAAACCCTGCACTTCACTTGCCCAGCTGAGCAACTGCATGTGGGGCTACTTCCTCTTGGAGGAAGAGGCCTTCTTTTTTGATTCACATAAAGTTGCCATCTCCTCACTGAACTGTGTGTGTACTATAGAACCGCCAGCCCCCAGAGGAGCGCTCTTACTGACCTGGACCACATGGGCTGGTGGAGGCCTGGGGCTGCTAGGGGGGAGGGTGCTCACGGCTGCCGCCTCTGTGTGCAGGTCCATGCTGCCTGACGTCATCGATGACTTCCACTTGAAGCAGCCCCACATCCACGGGACCGAGCCCATCTTCTTCTCCTTCTACGTCTTCTTCACCAAGTTTGCCTCTGGAGTCTCTCTGGGCATCTCCACCCTCAGTCTGGAGTGAGTGGGGTGGGGGTCTGGGTAGTGCTGGGCAGGGGCAGGCCCCAGGTGCCCCCTCCTCACCACTCCCCTAACCACTGGGCCCCACAGCTTCACCGGGTACCAGACCCGCGGTTGCTCCCAGCCAGCACGTGTCAAGTTCACGCTGAAGATGCTGGTGACCATGGCTCCCATAGTCCTCATCCTCATAGGCCTGCTGCTCTTCAAGCTGTACCCCATTGATGAGGAGAGGCGGAGACAGAACAAGAAGGCCCTGCAGGCTCTGAGGTGAGTGGGCAAGGGATGGTTGGTGGACAAAAGGGCATCATCCAGTCTAAGCTCTTGAAAAACGCCTCCTGGAGCAGCCACGCTCAGCTCTGCCTCCCACACATCTTCCCCTCCACCGCTCCTCCTCTGCTCTTCCCCTCTGCCAGTTCGTCACAATGGCAGTTGATGTATTTTTTTTTTTTTGACTTTTATGTTTTAAAAATATTTATTTATTTGGCTGCATTGAGTCTTAGTTGCAGCACACAGAATTTTTGTTGCAGTAAACAAGCTTCTCTAGTTGTGGCATGGGGCCTCTCTAGTTGCAGTATGTGGGCTTAGTTGCCCCTCAGTATGTGGGATCTTAGTTCCTCAACCAGGGATCGAACCAATATCCCTTTGCATTGGAGGGTGGATTCTTAACCACTGGACCACTGGGGAAGCCTCCTAGTTAATGTTTCTTGAGCCCTTTGACGTCTGCTTATGCTAAGTGATTTTACATTTATTCATTCAACAAGTGCGTATATGGGAAACCTATGTGTCAGGCCTTGGCCTAGTGAAAGATACAAACAAAAATCCCTGTCACCTAAGGGGTTTACATTTTAGAGAGTGTACTCATGATCTCCTGTAGTCATCTTAACAGCCTTGGGCGTCAGAGATTCCTGTGATTCCCACTCTGCAGATGAAGAAACTGAGGCTTAACCAGGAAGAGTGATAAGGGGCAGATCTGGGGTTTGAGCTCCTGTATTCTAACTCCAGAGTCCACACTCTTCACTGCTCTCCTGGCATGCAGGACCTCAGTGTGAAGACCAGAGGGCAGGGTGGAGTGAGTTATGCCAGCTCATCAGCCCGCCCAGGCCAGAGTATAGTACTGGAGCTTGGGGTGCCTTGAGGGCAGCAGGAACAGTGAACAAACCTACCAGCAGTTTCTGGGCTGAAAGCGGGAGTGAACAAACATTGTCCTGTGACTTAGACTAACCTGGCAGTCAGCTAAGCCTGCAGAGCCAAGATCCCTCAGGGAACAAGCAGGTGAGTAAGGATGCTTCCTCCAACCCGTCTCCTCTGGTTCTTGCAGGGAAGAGGCCAGCAGCTCGGGCTGCTCTGACACAGACTCTACAGAACTGGCCAGCATCCTCTAGTGCCTACTGGATGGCTCGAAGCCACTACATACAGGGCCTGGGTCACCAAGCCACACGAGGAATCGAGGCCCACTTGCCTGCTCCCTGAATAGCTGGTCTCCAGATGCCAGGAAGGGAGCTAAAAACTTCACAGTAAGCTGCTCCCTGAATAGCTGGTCTCCAGATGCCAGGAAGGGAGCTAAAGACTTCATAATAAGCTGCTCCCTGAATAGCTGGTCTCCAGATGCCAGGAAGGGAGCTAAAGACTTCATAGTAAGTGACTCAGGACACCTCCTGTGCCTATCATGGGGCAAGAATCAGCTGCCGGCCTCCCTGTGACCACCCTGGGGGCCAAGCCCAGGGACTGCTACTGTGAATATGCCAAGGACTGATCGGGCCTAGCCTGGAACACTAATGTAGAAACGTTGTATACAGAGACTAATTAATAACTTAATGACCATGTACATAGCAGCGTGTATGTATGTATATGTCTGTGAGCTATTAATGTTATTAATTTTCATAAAAGCTGGAAAACTGAGCTGCCTATTTCTGCGTTTGTTCTCAGCAACTCACTGAGCACTTCCATTCTAGGATGCAGAGAATGAGAGGGAGCATTCAGCCAGAATGTATGTGGAGGTGTAACAACAGCATTGGCTAACATTTACTAAATACCTGTCTGTACCAGGCCCAAGTGTGGAAGTTTTCCTCTCACCGGATGGTGTTCTCACTTAATCCTGGAAACCATCTTGCTGGGTCAGGACTGTCCCCATTTTATTTTATTAGTATTTTTAAATTTTTTGGCTATGTGGCATGTGGGATCTTAGTTCCCCAACCAGGGTTAGAATCCATGCCCTCTGCAGTGGGAGCACAGTCTTAATTACTGGACCACCAGGGAAGTCCCTTGTCCCCATTTTACAGATGAGGAAACTGAGCCCCAGTATTGTGAGAAACTTGGCTAAACTTACACAGCCAAGAGAGATCTAACTGGAGTAACATCCCAGGTGTGTGAGACTCCAGTATCTTAACCACTACCCACTGTACCCTGAGTCTGAGAACAGCCAGTTTGCTCTGCTCAGGCCCGTGTGCTCTGCTTTCGCCCTGTGCGTGCCTGAGCATGCGGGGCTGGCTGCGTTGGGCAGATTCTGTGATTAGGACCCTGGGGGCCCGAGAGACCTGTGATTCTCTACCACTGATGACAGTGTTGGAAGGCAAGTCTATGTGTTGGTTGAGGGGAAGGATCTCACCACTGGTGTCGGGGAGGAGGGAAGTGGAGAAGGCCTAGTTTGTAGCATTTGCCTATTTCCAGAGTGTAAATATTCCCACTGTAGCCAATTTCAAGTTACCAGTGGTTGCGCTCTCCTGAAAATTTCCTGAAAATTTCATAACTGGCCCTCGCAAGCTGGTAGGAGCTTGTCTTAGCAAGTCATTGTGCACAACACACTCAGGCCACCCCCACCAAAAAAAAAAATCAAGAAAACAGCACTTGCAGGATTAGAGGCTATCAGTCTAGCCCTTTATTTTATTGTTTTTAATAATTTTTTTTGGTTTTGTTTTCTTTTTTCATTTAGCCCTTTATTTTATGTAGATAGATAAATGAGGCCCAGAGAAGAGACATGGTTAAAATGTTTAGGCTTGGTTTTTACTTTGGATTTGGGGCTCCATTTTTTTTTTTTTTTGAATTGTAAATTTGAATTTACTGGCTGAAGCTCTACACAACCACTTTTACAGGCACTGTTACACATGCTTAATAAATAACTATTTCATTAGTCCTCATAACTTCCCCATTTTACATATCAGGAAACTGAGGTGCAGAAAAATTAGTAAGTGGAGAATCTGATACTTGAACCCAGGCTATCTCCCTATAGGGCCTGTGTTCTTGAACCACTGCTTTAGGCTGTTATGTGAACCAATAATTTTGCCACCACAAAGCCAGGTCCCACTGCTGCCTTTGGAGCTGCCCTCAGGGTCAGAGGCTGCTCTGGTCTGATCTCCACAGCTGGAGGATTCAAGGACTCCAAGGTGACATTTACAGAGGTCCACTCACACCTCCCTTCTCCCTCCACTCTAATCAATAAACACCAAATCCCATCTTTAAAACAGAAATTCCCTAAACCACCTAAGTTTGCTTCTTTCCCCGTCCCTGCAGTTGCTTCTCAGGTTTTATCTTCTCTCACCTGGATGATTGTACCTGTGTCTTCACTGGCCTCAATTTGATCTCCTCAAACCATATCTGATTCCTTCTGCAGGCTATTTAAGATAACGAAGTAGCTCTCCAGGTTAGAAATTTCTTTTGAGTCTCCATTCAGTTCAGTTCAGTTCAGTCGCTCAGTCATGTCCAACTCTTTACGACCCCATAAACCGCAGCACGCCAGGCCTCCCTGTCCATCACCAACTCCCTGAGTCCACCCAAACCCATGTCCATCGAGTCGGTGATGCCATCCAGCCATCTCATCCTCTGTCCTCCCCTTCTCCTCCTGCCCTCAATCTTTCCCAGCATCAGGGTCTTTTCCAATGAGTCAGCTCTTCTCATCAGGTGGCCAAAGTATTGGAGTTTCAGCTTCAACATCAGTCCTTCCAATGAACACCCAGGACTGATCTCCTTTAGGATGGACTGGTTGGATCTCCTTGCAGTCCAAGGGACTCTCAAGAGTCTTCTCCAACACCACACTTCAAAAGCATCAATTCTTTGGCGCTCAATCTTCTTTATAGTCCAACTCTCACATCCATACATGACCACTGGAAAAACCATAGCCTTGACTAGACGGACCTTTGTTGGCAAAGTAATGTCTCTGCTTTTTAATATGCTGTCTAGGTTGGTCATAACTTTCCTTCCAAGGAGTAAGCGTCTTTTAATTTCATGGCTGCAATCACCATCTGGAGTGATTTTGGAGCCCAGAAAAATAAAGTCAGCCACTGTTTCCACTGTTTCCCCATCTATCTGCCATGAAGTGATGGAACCGGATGCCATGATCTTAGTTTTCTGAATGTTGAGCTTTAAGCCAACTTTTTCACTCTCCTCTTTCACTTTCATCAAGAGTCTCTTTAGTTCTTCTTCACTTTCTGCCATAAGGGTGGTGTCATCTGCATATCTGAGGTTATTGATATTTCTCCCGGCAATCTTGACTCCAGCTTGTGCTTCTTCCAGCCCAGCGTTTCTCATGATGTACTCTGCATATAAGTTAAATAAGCAGGGTGACAATATACAGCCTTGATGTACTCCTTTTCCTATTTGGAACCAGTCTGTTGTTCCATGTCCAGTTCAAATTATCAGATGCAAATGTTCTGCCTGATCTTCTCAGGAACTCTTATCTCTACCATCTTTTTAAAATGCAAATTAAAAAAAAAAGGGTAAAGTAATTTAGAACTTGACACTTCCTTGGTGGTTCAGATGATAAAGAATCTACCTGCAATGCAGGAGATCCAGGTTCTATCCCTAGGTTGGGTAGATAACCTGAAAAGGGGACTGGCAACCCACTCTAGTATTCTTGCCTGAAGAATTCCATGAACAGAGGAGGCTGGCCAGCTACAGTCCATGGGATTGCAAAGAGCTGGACACAACCGAGTGACTAACATATTTTCAGGAGGAAATCCAAGACCCCTGCCAACTTCCCAGCTCTAGGTTTATATACAGGCCACCTGCCTGGCCCTTGAACATACCTCTGACCTCTGGTGCTCCAGCATGTCTTGGCTCCAGTGTGCCTCTCTGAAGCTATTCCTGCCTCCTGCATCTTTAGGGCAACTCTGGGAATCAATGCCCTCGTCATGGCACCAGGCAAGGAGGGAAGGGGTGGGCTGTGTGGAGCCAAATTAATGAGCTAAGACTTTAATGAATGAATGAGCAAGGGCTTTGTCAGCTACACCCAACTCCCACTCACCCACTTCCCTGGTGTCAGTTTCCCCCAACTATACAATGGGGATCTGGAATTGAAAACCCTTGCCTCTCCAGTTTCATGTTCACAGAAAATTGCTCTCCGCAAAAACCTCTTCTGACTTTTGAGGGCATGATTTAGGAGGCGGGATAGGTGGGGGAAGCGGGAAAGCAATCTGGGATCTCAGAGACCGCTTGGATCACTGGCTGCTCCACGTCTCTTCTGGACAGCTCCTACTTTCCTGTCCTTTGGGAGACGTTGCTGCCTTGACTTCCTCACACTTGGATCCAGCAGCACTGTAAAGCCTGCCTCTCCCTCTTCACTGTTCTCAGCCAGGCCAACCGCACACCCCTCCACAGACCCCTGCTAAGGACCAGGTGTGGCTTTGGCGCCACCTGCTGGAAGAAAGGGGAAACACCTTTTAACATAGCCAAGAAGGATTTCCAGAGCTATCATTGACTGGCTCCAGGACCCTGTTGTTCTTTAGTCGCTAAGTCGTGTCCGACTCTTTGCGACCCCATGGACTGCAGCACATCAGGCCTCCCTGTCTTTCACTATCTCCCAGAGTTTGCTCAAACTCATGTCCATTGAGTCAGTGATGTCATCCAACCATCTCATCCTCCATCGTCCCCTTCTCCTGTCCTCAATCTTTCCCAGCATCAGGGTCTATTCCAATCAGTCGGCTGTTTGCATCAGGTGACAAAAATATTGGAGCTTCGGTTTCAGCATCAGTCCTTCCAGTGAATATTCAGGGCTGATTTCCTTTAGGATTGACTGGTTTGATCTCCTTGCTGTCCAAGGGGTTCTCAAGAGTCTTCTCCAGCACCACAGTGTGAAAGCATCCTTTCTTTGGTGCTCAGCCTTCATTATGGTCCAACTCTCACATTCATACATGACTACTGGAAAAACCATAGCGTTGACTATGTTGACCTTTGTTGGCAAAGTGATGTCTCTGCTTTTTAATACATTGTCTAGGTTTGTCATGGCTTTTTTTCCAAGGAGCAAGCGTCTTTTAATTTTCTGCCTGCAGTCACTGTCCACAGTGATTCTAGGACCCTGGCTATCCATTTATGCAACAAATATTTATAATGAGCCTACTATGTGTCATGCATTGACTAGGCTCTAAGGATAGAGTGGTGAACAAAACAGAGCTTACATTCTTGGTGGGGCCAATGACAAATGGACATGCAAATAAAATAACTTTCGATTGCAGTTAAGTGCCATGAAAGAAATAAGCAGGTTGCTCTAATAGAGGGAACTGAGACAGAGGTCATTTTATTTTAGGGTCATTTATTTTAAGATATTTTGATGTGGGCCATTTTTAAAGTCTTCACTGAATTTATTACAATATTGCTTCTGTTTTATGTTTTGGTTTTTTGGCCACAAGACATGTGGGATCTTAGCTCCCAGACCAGAGATCAAACCTGTACTCCCTGGATTAGAAGGTGAAATCTTAACTACTGCACTGATAGGGAAGTCCTTATTTTATTTTATTTTAAACAGGTGTTCAGGAAAGAATCTTCTGAGAGAGTGATATTTGAATCAAATCACAAAGGAGGAAAATTAGCCAGACATTTGAAAAGCTTGGGGGGAAAGCTTTGCAGGTACAGGAGACAGCTAACATAAAAACTCTGAGGTAGGAAAAGAGCCTGGCATATATGAAAGGCTGGGAAAAAACAGTGCAGCCAGAAGGTCGTGAAGGAGAGGATAGGTGGTGTGAGCTGGCTTTGGAGAGGCATGCAGTGCCCTGCAGCCTGCAGCGAGAGTTTCAATTTTATTTTTAAGAGCAGCCAAAAGTCATTGAAGAGGTTTAAACAGAAAATTGATGTACATTTTTAAAAAAGCGAAGGCAGACGCAGATGGCACCAGGTTTCGTGAGCCATGTTAAGTGTTTTGATCTTTATCCTAAGAGCAGACAGAAGCCATTGATGAGTCTTTTAAGTGGGGGAACCATGTGATAGATCAGGAGTTTAGAAAGACGCATCATCTGCTTTGTGGAGAAGAGACTGAAGGAAGTGAAAGTGGAAACAGGATGACTAGTGAAGAGGCTGCTCTTGTAATGTCCCCGGGTAGTGAAAAGTACCAGAGTGGTACTGGAAATAGAAGAAACAGTGGTACTGGTGGCAGTGGGAATAGAAGACAGATTTGGCAGCTGATTGGCCTGGAAAATGGACAGAGAAATGGTGAGAGAGGGAGAGGGAGACAGAAATGAAGGCAATGCCTAGACTTCTAACTTCGGAAACAGATTGGCACTTCTCCTAGGTAATAGAGGGAACCTTGGAGAAGGAGCGAACCTGGGGGACAAAACAAATCATTTGTCACCTGTTTGTATCATTTTCATATAAAAAGAAATAATGTTACTTTATATTAATATTAATAATATTACTTAGAAATTCCACTAAATCAGGGAAAGGATGCACACGATCACCACTATTACTATCTAACCTCTCATTGGAGATACGAGCCAATGCAATTCGATAAAAAAAGAAATAAAAATTGGAAAGGAGTAGGTAAAGTTATCTTTATTTGTCAATGGTAGTTTTGTATTCCAGGAGAACCCAAGTGAATCAACTGAAAACCTAACCAAAAAAAGTCAGTAAGGAAATGTGTTATAAAATTAACATACAAAAATCAATACCCTTTACATATACACACTGAAACAGTTAAAACTGCATCCTTCAACATGACAACCACTACCGTGTGTGGCTATTTGAATTTAAAAGTAAAATAATTAAATTGAATAGAAGCAAAATTCAGTTTCTCAGTCCAACTGGTCACATTTTAAGTTCTCAGTAGCCACATGTGTCATATAATTATAGAACATACCCGTCACGGCAGAAAGTGCTGTTGACCAGTGCTGAGTTGGAAGGTATAATGAAAGACAAGATCACACTCACGAGAGCGACAAAATAGCTCTAGGAGAGAAACAGCTCTATATCAAACCACATGACGTGGTCACAGCCCCTCTGTCTAGACTTCTCTGTATTCCAGCCAAAGTCCCATCTCTTTGAGAATTTTCCCTGACTCTATCTAACAGAAGACTCTTGAGAGTCCCTTGGACTGCAAGGAGATCCAATCAATCCATCCTAAAGGAGATCAGTCCTGGGTGTTCATTGGAGGGACTGATGTTGAAGCTGAAACGCCAATACTTTGGCCACCTCATGCGACGAGTTGACTCATTGGAAAAGACCCTGATGCTGGGTAGGATTGGGGGCAGGAGGAAAAGGGGATGACAGAGGATGAGATGGTTGGATGGCATCACTGACTCGATGGACATGGGTTTGGGTAGACTCCGGGAGTTGGTGATGGACAGAGAGGCCTGGCGTGCTGCAATTCATGGGGTCGCAAAGAGTCGGACACGACTGAGCGACTGAACTGAACTATCTAACAGGCTGAGTCAGAGGTTCCTCCAGGATCCCCTAGTTAAACATACAGTTGATCCTCATTATTTGCCAATTCCATGTTTGTGAATTTCCCTACTTGCTAAAATTTATTACCAACCCTAAGAAGGGAGGCAGGAGAGGGAAGAAGAAAGAAGCAGCAATGACAGAGGTGGTGGAGAGCCAGGGAAGGGTTAGGACTGGGTGTTTTGGATGAGATCCAGAGCCTCCCCCTTTTTCTCCAGGGAAGCTGTGCATGGCAGGGTGGGGCTCACAGCTCCAGGGCAATCAAGGAAGTGAACGATTGCTATGGCCTAAAGCATTGTTCATTTTCTGGGGTGAGGCCTAAGCCCTAAAGTGGCCCAGCCTTGAGTGAGCTCTGATTGCTCACCCACCCAGGAAATTACCTTCTGTCTGACAGAGATCCTGTTGAAAATGACCTGGGATGGGTACACTAGGTCCCCGTTCCAAGGTGATCCAATGCGGTCTGGATAGCTTGGAGGGAGTATGGGATATGCTGGGGTGATCTAGGTCAGAGAAGCAAGGAGGGCATAGGACTGCCTGCCCTTAGAGTGGCTCTTCAGAGACAAGGGATGAGGCCTGAAGTCTCTCTGTCTCCACTGGAGTCACGGCAGTCACTCATCCCAGTACCTTCACTTCAGAACTCCCATATAGCCTCAAAGGATATCTGTACTGAAGAAGGCAGGGGAACCACCCAGGGTAGCCCCCAGGCTCAGAGAGGGTGATGGAGTCACACAAGGTCACACAGCCAACCAGAGACAGAAGCAGAGTGGAATCTAGTTCTCATTTCTCCACTTAGTATCATTTTTGTTTTCCCACCAAATGATCACTTTCTTAAGGACCCAGACTCTTGTCCTGTATGAGTCCCTTCCCCTTTACTTCTACCAGGGCCCAGATTCTGAGCTAGTTTCCCAGCAGATGGGTTTGGTCTTTTCTGTTAACACTCAGGTGTAATGCAGTTCCACTCCCTGCTATTCCTTAAAGGGACCCAGATACAGGAGCCACAAGGGAAGGGATCCAGGTTATCTAACCTAACTTCAACCTGTTGCTTGGACGCCCCTGAAACATTCCTGCCTTGTGGCTGGCTGGCTGCATTTTGCTCACACCTGCCATTGGCAGACAATTCATGATGGTTCAAGTTGGTCTGTTTTATTTGTAAAAAAAGTAAAAGTTGCTCAGTTGTGTCCGACACTTCGCAACCCCATGGACTATACAGTCCATGGAATTCTCCAGGCCAGAATACTGGAGTGGGTAGCCTTTCCCTTCTCCAGGGGATCTTCCCAATCCAGGGGTCGAACCCAGGTCTCTGGCATTGCAGGTGTATTCTTTACCACCTGAGCCACAAGGGAACCCCAAGAATACTGGAGTTGGTAGCCTATCCCTTCTCCTGCGGATCTTCCCGATCCAGGAATAGAACTGGGGTCTCCTGCATTTGCAGGCAGATTCTTTACCAACTGAGCTATCGGGGAAGCCCATTTTATTTGTAAAGAAAGGTGTTAAGAAAGAGATTCCTCATCCTGATTGGAACTAGGTCCTTGTGGTTTGTCCCCACAGACCCTGGATCTGCCCTTTGGAGTCTGCACAAAACACAACCTCCCTCCATCCATCTCCTACTTAAAAGAGTCAATTTCTAGACTCTTTATTCTGTTCCAGTGATCATATTTGTCTATTGCTGCTCCAAAGGCTCCCTGTATTAATTACTATAGCTTTATAAATCTTGAAATCTTCCAACTTTTTGGAAGTTGATGAAAGTCTTCTAACTTTTTTTTCAAGGGTTCTTGTATATTCTAGGTCCTTTAATTAGCATATACATTTTGCTCTCAGTTTATCAATTTATACACAGTCACTTACACACACATACTATACACATGGAATTTTAATTGAATTGCACTGAATCTACAGACCAATTTGGAAAAAAACTGACAACAATATTGAGTCTTCCAATTCATGAACATGGAATATCTGTCAATTTACTGAGGTTGTGTTTAATTTTTCTCTAGATAAGTCTTCTTTTTTGTTTTTGGCCATGCAGCTTGTGAGATCTTAGTTCCCCAACCAGGGATTGAACTTGGGTCCTAGACAGGAAGACCACAAACTCCTAACCACTGGACCACCAGGGAATTTCCTCTTGATATAAGTTTTATAGTTTTCAGTGTTGAGATCTTGCACAACTTTGATTGATTTATTCCTAGGTATTTAATATTTTTCATGCAGTTAAAAATGGTATTGTTTTTTAAGTTTCATTTTTCCAATTGTTTCTTGCTAGTTTGTAGAAATACATTTGTTAAGTATATTGATCTTGTATCCAGTATTCTTTTAAATTCACTTATTAATTCTAAGAAACCTTCACATATTTAATTAAAAATTTTTTTCATCCATCTTAATGTTCCAGCTGGTATTTTCATTATTTTAAAGCATCCCATGTTTTGACCATCATGTTTAAAACTGACTGACTCTCTTAAATATTCTGAATCCATTAACTTTCTAAGCTCTTCAGGACCTCCAGCCTATTGACCCTACCACCTTTTTTTGCCCTTCACCTTACTTACCTCTTGGGGTCCATGGTCTCATTATTATCATTATTTTCTTGCCCCCTTCCCCTCTATAGAGGGGATCTATAGATCTTGCCTGGATACACTTCTGTTTCAGTCCAAACCCTAGGCTCAAGGTGGTTGAGAAAAAGACACAATGATGTTGACTAATTTCACAATAAATGGGCCTGTAATGCTACTCATTCCCCCAGTCCCTTTGCTCTTCTGCTCTCAACTGACTATCTCACACCTTCTATCCTCTCAAACCTCCAAAGCCTTCTTTCCATCTTCACTCTCAACTCATGATCTTGCTTCTTATTTCACTGGAAGAACAATCAGAAGAGGACTTCTGCATTCTACAACTACATCAACCTACCCACCAGCACATGCACTCTCCTATTCAAGCACATTCCTTCTACAATAGCTTTATTTTTCTCTCTCACATCTTCCTCTTCTCCCTATCTAATGATTCCTTCTCAGCAGCTTACAAACACATCATGTTATCTCCTATCTTAAAAGCCAGATCAAACCAAATCCCTCCTCTGACAGCACACTTTTTTTTTCTAGGTACCAGCTCACTTCTCTAATCCACTTTATAGCAAAACATCTCAAAAGAGTGACTTCACTCCCTCTGCTTTGTCTACTCTTATTCTCTCTTGAACCCACTCCAGGCTACTTACCCTAAGCTGCAGGGAACGCTGTACAGGGAGCGGAGAAAAGAGCAATATTGAGAGACAGGGATGACTGGACTCTAACCCATTCAAGCTTTGCCCCACTGTTCCACCAAAACTGCGCTTACCAGGTCACCAAATGACCTCTGTGTTGTTAATTCCAGTGCTCAGTTGCCCTCGTATTTGCTCATCTAAGCCTCAGATGTTCATTTCCTCCTTGAAACTCCTTTGACCTCACAAGAACACCCTTCTCTCTTCTCTTCTTCCCTCCCTGACTTTCCTTCCATCTTCCCAACCTCTACCTGAAGAGCTCAGGACCCAATCTCAGACCTCTTCTCCATACTACCTGCTTTGGTTGATGGTTCTCAACCCTAATGGTCAAATGCCTGTTTTAATTTAATTTACTTTTTAACTGTTTCATCATAAAGAATGTCAAACACACAAACAAAAATGGAGAGAGTAGTACAATGTGTTCCTATGTAACTATAGGTTGTGGTGGTTTAGGTGCTAAGTCATGTCCGATTCTTGTGACCCCCTGGACTGTAGCCTGCCAGGCTCCTCTGTCCATGGGATTTCCTGGGCAGAATACTGGAGTGGGTTGCCATTTCTTCTCCATCATGTATCTATTATCTGGGTTCAATACTTAATAATATTTCTCCCCATTTGCTTTATCTATCCCTTTTTTTTTCTTTTTCTATTTTCTTTGCAAATCCCAGGCACCATGTCATTTTACTCTTACTTACTTCATTGTGACTCTCTTTTTCCTTTCTCTCTCTCTCTCTCTCTTTTTTTGGTAATTCAAGCAAAATTAGTATGCATTTCTTAAAGACATGGGCCATTGTCTTGCAAAACCACAATGCCAAAACCAAACCTAACCACATTTAAAATAGTTCTTTGGTATCATTTAATATCAAGTCCATAACTTATACTTTCCCTAACATCTCAGATATATCTCATTACCGTGAATTTGTTCAAATTTGGATACAAATAGGTCTCCATATTAGATTTTGTTGCTGTATCCTTTCAACGTTATTCATCACCAGCGGTCCTTCTCCTCCCTTTATTTTTCATATGATTGACTTATTGCAGAAACCAGCTCAAATGCCCTGTAGAATGTTCCACTTTCTGGATCTACTTCCTTTTTATAACAAATCTTTTGTAATTTGCCCTTTACTGTCCTGAAATAGGATTCAGAAATAATGTAGCTACTGTATCAGTTAGGGTCTGGCAGGAAACAGATGGCACACTCAAGCCGAGTCCAATTGAGTTCAGTTTTATGAAGGGATTGTTGACCAAGATGTGGGCAGAGTTAAGGGAACCAACAAGAAATGAGGGAGCACTGGAGGGCGTGTCCCATCCCTGGGCCTGAAGGACCAAGAGGAGGGAGTGGTAGCTCCCTTTGGTTGAACCCAACCAGAAGCCACTGGGCAAGGGGGCTGGTTGATGTCATGTATGAAAGTCTGCCTCCTGGGGCAGAGAGCAGGGTGCAGAAGAACAGAGATCTGGTCTGAAGGGACAAATGGAGAAAACTCCTCATAGCAATCTATACACATAATTTCAGAATAATGAATTGAATTTCCTGTTACAAGGAGAAACGAGGAAAACTGATGCATGAAGTGTTATATATTTGAATATGAAAAAATTTTGCACGACTTCACCAGAAGTCCTGATGGAACCATCAGATGCTTGCTTCCCAGAATCACTGTGTCTGCTGAAGCTGCACATGGAGATGGATCCAGCAGAACGGGAGTGGCATCTCAAATACAGAGATTGGTTGATTTTCTGAACAAGACAAAACACCCTCTTCCATCAATTACATGGAAATGGTATTCCTGGGAAACTTGGTGTATATTAAAACCATATGTTGAATACTCTGTGTTTATGTGGAGAATCAATTTAGGCTCTATGTTGAGATAAATAATAAGCATATTTTTCATCAAATGAATGTCTGATAGGACATTTGAAAGTCGTGTGGAACATGGGACAATTTCTGTTGTGCAGGACTGTCTTGTCCATTGCAGGATGCTGAGGAACTTTGGCCCCACCCACTGAAGCCTCGGAGTGCTCCCCACCCTAATCACCGTGACATTACCTAACCTCTAATCCCCCCAAAAAATAATTCTGGCAATTTTCCAAAATTTTCTTTAGTGGGTGGATTATCCTGTTGGAGAATCACTGGCTTACGTGATCTCCTCCGGTCTCATGGGTTTAAGTGCACAGACAGCTTCCAATTTATTCATTCAGCCTCATCTTCTCTCCTGAGTTCACACTTGTAGATCCAATTTCTACTTCATGTTTCTCTTTACTCATTAACTGGTATCTCAAAATTCATCTTTCAAACTAAGACCTTGAATCTACTCCTCAGCTCAGACACCCCCACTCTTTTCGTCTCCCAGATTTATTTTAGTTTAGTAATAGTTTAATTCTCCTAGTTGTTCAGGCCAAAACATCGGAATCATTCCCGACACCTGCCTTTTTCTCACGCTTCACTTGGGATCCATCAGTCAATTCTGTTGGCTCCACCTTCAAGTGTTAGTTGCTCAGTTGTGTCTGACTCTTTGGACTGTAGCCCGCCAGGTTCCTCTGTCCACGGGGCTTTCCGGGCAAGAATACTGGAGTGGACTGCCATTCCCTTCTCTGGGGGAATCTTCCCAACCCAGGGGTTGAATCTACATCTTCTGTGTCTCCTGCATTGCAGGTGGATTCTATACTCACTGAGCCTTTGCAGAAGCCCCCATCATAAGAATTTTGGGGGAACACAGTTCAGCCTATAACAGTTGGGTTGCATTAAGGAGAACATTGCTATTGTTTGAAAGTTAACTATAGACAGAAATTGTATATGAATTTTGCTGACTAGCCAAAGGGATAGACCATACCAGGTTGTTGGCATCTCAGTTCCAGTCTAACTTCCTTCTAAGATTCATCCTCACTTTCCCTATATTTTGGAGGCTGGAAGACTTAGGATTACATTTCCCAGATTCCTTTGACAGCTTAGTTCTAGACTGGGTCTTGCAGATGAAAGGTGTGCATGTGAGATTTGCAAGGCAGAGGAAAGGAGAAGCTATTGTTACTCTATCAGTGGTGACCAGGCTATAGCTTCTGCAGGCATCAGGTGATTTGGGGTGTAACTTCAGATATCCTCCCGTGAATCACCCACTTTTGTGTCTCTGGTAGCTGAGATCATTGGTGTTGGTTCCTTATGATTTCTGCACTTCCTGATTTCCTAAACATTAGCAGACATATTTTTGGCTTCAGGATTCTTTGCAAGGTACGTCTCAAAATCTCGTATTATTCATTACCAAGCTCTCTTCTTCCTCAACTGTACAGCCACAGAGACCAAACTGGCAGGCCAGTGTGTAGTAGCCTGGTTCTCCTACCAGGAGCAGAGGCAGGGAGCTTTCATAACACCCTCAGGATTTGGAGTCTGACATTTTTCCCAAGGGAACTCTGCACCTGGTGGTTGGTTGCAGGACATTTAGGGTGATGAATTAAATACTGCACATAGGATCAGAAGTCCTTAGTTCTAGGCCCAGCCCAGGTGATTGCTGCATGGTCTTGAGCAAAATCCTTGTCTTTTGGGATCTTACTTTCCCCATATATAAAATGGGAGAAAGAAGAAGAAAACACATTTGAATAATAGCTAATGTTTACATACTACTTTCTATGTTCCAGTCATTATTCTGAAGACTTTTTGTACATCCACTCATTGAATCATCACAAAAATCATATGAGAAAGGTACTAGTTCTATCTTACATTTGGGGAAACAGATATTAAGAAACTTACCCAAGGGACTTCCCTGGTGGTCCAGTGGCTAAGATTCCAAGCTTCCAATGCAGGAGGCCTGGCTTCAATCCCTGGTCAGGGAACTAGATCCTACACACCACAACTAAAACTGAAGATCCTATGGGCCACAACTAAGACCCAGCACAGCCAAATAAACCAATAAAATAAGTAAATATTGAAGAAAAACAAAACAAATCTAAATTGTTTTTAAAAATACACTTCTTTAAAAAAAAGAGAGAGAAAAGAAAGAAACTTACCCAAGTCACCCAGGAAGTCTGTGTCACTGGTGGGTTTTAACCATTAAGCTACTTGGCCTCTTGTTACATGAAAATGTGTGCTAGATGGCAATCAAGGGCTTCTTGGGTGGCTCAGTGGTAAAGAATCTGCCTGCCAATGCAGGAGACATGGGTTCAATCCCTGATCCAGGAAGATCCCACACGCTGAGGTGTAACTAAGCCCCTGTGCCACAACTAACGAGACTGTGATCTAGAGCTCAGGAGCCGCAAATATTGAGCCCACATGCTGTAGTTACTGAAGTCTGTGGGCCTAGAGCCCCATGCTCTGAAACGGGAGAAGCCACCACGATGAGAAACCTGCGCACTGCAACTATAGAGTAGCCCCCGCTCGCTACAGATAGAGAAAAGCCCACACAGCAACGAAGACTCAGCACAGCCAAACTACATAAATAAAGTTTTGAAATGGCAATCTATCTACAGTTTGGAAATGGCTGGTTTGAGACATAGTGACCTTTGTCCCAAGTTCTTTGACCTCCCCAGACAAAGCAGGAATTCACTGGATCCAGAAACTAAAGACATTAGGAACTATTCTGTTTCTTTTTCTTATATGTCTCTCTGCACATCTTTGCTTAGCTTTTTTTCCTACTAACAGGTAGAAGACGGCCAACTCGTAGCTCTGAAACATACTTCTCTGTTCAAGTGACCGCCCACATTTGAGTTGGCCACTCTTGACTCTAATTATTGATTTCCCTGAGAGAGATCCTATCAGCCTAGCTAGAATCTGGAAGTGATTGTCTCCAATCACTTGGAGGTGACACATTCACTCTCTTGACTATAAAGATATTTAGATCCTTTCTCACCGTTGTAGCCACGCGTTCTGGAAAACAAACTCACTCAGAAGGACAAAGCAGATAGTGGAGTGCAGTTTATTACACCGGTGGGCCCAAGGCAGAGTCTCCTCTTAGCCAAGGACCCCGACCAGTTTTTGTGAAAACCTTATATACCCTAAGGGTACCTGCTCAAACCCACCTCCCCAAATTCTCTGAAACTAGTCTGAACAAAGGAAAAGAAAGAGACAATCAAAGTGAACCCATGATTCGTATGCCTTAAGCCTAGGTAGTTAACAGTGGACAATTATCAATAGGCTTGTGGTCATACCCCAATAAGCATAATAGAATTTATGATTCTATTCAGTTACACAGATAATTAGGGTATTCTTTTAGGTGATGGAGAGTCTAGGTACGAGCCCTGGGGCTCTTCCATCCGGGAGGGGTCTGGTTTTCCAGTTGGTATGTCGTTTTCATAGATACTGGGCATATAGCTCAAAGTCCACAGTCCAGCCCAAGATGGAGTCCTGCTTTCAAGATGGAGCCTGTTCTGTTTCCTCCTTCATCACCAGCTCAGGGACAATAATATGTCTCTCTCCTTATTGAAAAATCTCTTCTCCAGGCCTGGCAACCAGCTTTCATCTCCCAGGGACAGTCCAGTTATAGTAGAAAGAAACTGCAATCTGAAGTTCTGGGATGGGATCAATGCCCAGGTCACCACTTACTGGCTGTGTGACCTCGGGTAAGTTATATAACCTCCCTGAGCCTCTGTGTAGTCATTTCAGAAAAATCAGAAAATGCAAACAATTGTAACTAGAAAAAGAAAACTACCTTTTTTGTCCTCTTCTTTTTACTAGGCTCCTTTTGATGTAACACACACAGGCACAGATGGGAGGAGTCTAAGGGTTTAGTTTCAAAGCTTTGGCAGGGTCTTTATGTCTTTGTAGGAAAAGGAAAAGCCATTAAGAAGTACCTGGCCCTTCAATAGCCCTACTCATTATTCCCAGCAGGCCTAAGCGAACACAGTTGGGGAGGCCAAAGATCAAAGAAAGAAATAAAGCTGTTCTGCCTTGCAAATAGAAGTCCTATTCCATTGTGAGAGAGACGGCCTTGCAAATTTCAAGGGTAGCGGAGGTGAGAGAGCTAAGTCAGGAACAATTAGTGAAACCCAAGAGGGGAGAATTACATAAACCTCTAGGGGAAGGTAGGCGACAGGGACAAGTATGGGAGGGGTAGGTTTCCCCTTCCTGTTCTGACCCAGTTGGTGGCAGCAGGCCACCTTTAATCTAATCTAATGGGACTCCTTAGAGGAATTTAGTAAAGGGCGCCCCTTCCCTGAGTGGGTACAGCTCTGTGCCAGCATGCAGGGTTTGGAAAGTAGAATGTGAGCTGGGGGGCTTCCCTGGTGGCTCAGGTGGTAAAGAATCTGCCTGCAATGCAGGAGACCTGTGTTAGGAAGATCCCCTGGAGAAGGGAGTGGCTACCCACTCCAGTATTCTTACTTGGAAAATTCCATGGACAGGCGCCTACATACTTCATGGTCTCCAAGGCTATGCTCAGCAGCCCTGAGGGCCAGCCCATCAGTGTAGACTAGTGGGCTGCAGGAAGATCTGCTTAGAAGGCGGGCCCTAATGGAGCCAAAACAAGGGTGATGCCCAGAGCTCTGCCCCATCTCAAGACACACCTGGTGAGATGAGAAAAGGAGAGACCAAGCACTCAGCCCAACTTGCTACCCTCTGAGATTACTTAAAATGAATTCTACAAAATAAATAAAGAACAAAGCAAACAAACAAAAAATTGCCTCTAACCTCCAATTCTAAACCCTGTGGAGACAACCCACAGCATCCTTAAAAATCCTGTGAATTCCTGGGGATTACATTCTGACGTTATCCTACTGGGTTCTTAATCTCTTCCACATGCATGCATGACCTCACTTCTTTCTCCAACTTTTACAAAAACTACTCAAACTAAGCATTCATTTGAGTAGTAGGTTTAAAACTGGGGTGGGGGGACGATCAGGGAAGTATTTACAATGAAGAAGGGAAAGCTCCAATTTTAAAGTTCTTTTCAGTTATTCTGCCATTTTATGGGTTTCTCACTCACATTTAACCCTGTGTACATCCTATCCTCCAGAATTTTGCTAGCTCCTATAGCTCTTCCTTTCCTATATGTTCCTCCTAGAATTGCCTTCTGCACTCCAATGTGTCCTTCCCTATTATGCAGAGCAATTCAGCTTTCCCCAGCTCCGAATGTGCAACATGGATATCTAAACTCATTAAGTGGGGGTCTTAATGGAATCCATCCTTCTTATAACACCATACATTTGATGTAGTTGCCAGAACCTAAAGAAAAAAAAAAATAGCTTCATTTACCACAAAATGCTGGTAAACCTCCTGGGTAATGTGGTACTTAATAAACAGGAGGTGTAGAATATCAGGTAAAATTAGTTTTAGCCAGAAATATACTGATCTTCTACTAGCGTGAGCTTTAAATAGAAATTAGGGGCTTTCCTTGGGGCTCAGCAGTAAAGAATTCGCCTACCAATGCAGGAGACGTGGGCTCGATCCCTGGGACTGGAAGATCCCCTGGAGAAGGAAATGGCAACCCACTCCAGTGTTCTTCTCTGGAAAACCCCATGGACAGAATAAGGTCTCTTGAAGTCTTCAGTTTGTCATTCACTAAAGTATGGAAGAGCTGGGCTTTGTAGGGTCTGAGGATTATATAGTTTTACCAGGTGCTTTTTATTTTATTTTATGACAGCAAGTCATGTGGGATTTTAGTTCCCCAACCAGGGATCAAACCCACACCCCCTGAGGTGGAAGAGCAGAGTATTAACCCCTGGACCACCAGGAAGGTCCCTTTACTGGTGCCTTTTAAAAATGCTGGTTCAAAAAAAAAATAAAAAATAAATAAATAAATAAAAATGCTGGTTCTTAAACAATAAAAAAATTATTATTTTAAATGTAACTCAGCGAGACTTCAATGTTCTGCTTTGGAAATGATGAAGGGGAAGGGTGCTGCACCTGGGAAGTGCTGTCACAAGTTAAGCCATTTTGTGCAATTTTGCCTAAAGATAGAGCTATCAGAGTCAATGCATATCTGGAGTATTTTATTGTCCATGATTTGTGGATAGAGATCAAAGCAAAAGATCTTACCTGGAGTTAAGTTTAACAAATCAGAAAGTGTGCTGTGTTCCAAGAAGTTCAAATACATCCTGCCCGGACTTCAGAGAATCACAGTTCGTATCTTGGATGATAGAAAGGTGAGGCCAAGAGCAACTATTGCAAACTGGTCTCTCTCTGTTCTGTGGAGAAGTGATGATGAAGCTGACATAGAAGTTTTTTTTTTGTTGTTGTTGTTTTTAATGTGGCTATGTCGAGTCTTAGTTGTGGCCCTGGGGATCTTGGTTGCTGCGTGCGGAATCTACTTCCCTTAGCAGGGTTGGAAACTGGGTCCCCTGCATTGGGAGTACAGAGTCTTAACCAGTGGACCACCAGGGAAGTTCTGACATAGAGTTTCATAATAAAGATATTTAGGATCATCTTTTTCAACCGGGTCTCATGGATAACCACACAGCTGGCAATCTTTCAGGATTTTTGGGAAGGCCAAAAAGTGGGGATTGGTGACGGAAGGGTGTGGATGTTGAGTAGCTTGGAATGGTTGGGACAGAAGGTCTCTCAGGGTGTCAGCAAAATAGAAGGTTCCAGGGACACAGTATTGGCTGTTCTCAACCCATATCATCCACATCCTGAATCTCCTTTCCCTGGTAGCTTTACAAAACCTGGGAAGAGGGGTTGTGAACTTGGTTGCAAAAAGCGGGGAGGGGATGATCTTTAAGGAAAAAGGATACATTAAATATGAATAAAATTAGGTCCAGGGCTTTGGAAGGGTCTCACACAGGAAAGGAAGGATGAAGCTAAGCTTCATTAGCTTCAGAGTAAGTGTGTCTCTATTTTGGCCTGAGTCAGAAAAACTTTTTCTGCACGCTGTATTTCTGGACATTGGTACTTCTGGAAGGCATCATAGAAAAAGATCAAAATCCACCATATTCATTCCTGCGGAGTGATGGCATAACATCAGAGCACCAACCCTGGGCCATCATAGGAACTAGCCTTTCACTAGCTCATCAAAGGTCAACTTTGTAATGAGAGAAGCGAATAGAACAGCACGGATCTATCTGGAAAACATCAAGTTATTATGACCATTTTTCCAGCATTCTCATGCTGATTGCTTAGAGGTTGTTTGCGCTAGCTGAATACACAATGAAGGATGGAGGAGAACCAAGATGATCAGGCCAATCTCTGCAATTTATAACCTCCCATGAAGTTCTCATGCAGCAACGCCTCCCTCTTTTTCCATTATTTGCTAGAGATAGAACATCACACTTTTTTTTTTTTTACAATGGTCCCTGGCTTCCTGAAATGTAGCCAGGGATGACATAGGAGGATATGTTTTCCAGTTGCCTTTCAAATTTGCCCATGAATGGATATCTGATCTGATTTATATTTTGAAAAGTTCCCTCTGACTCTTGTGTGGAGCCCTGCTAGTGGGGACATGAATGGAAGCAGGCAGGTGAGCTGGGGGCTCTGTAGTAGGCTAGGCAAGAAATGATAGGGCTTTAGACTTGGTAGGTAGACTTCAGAGAAGAGGTTAGAGTCTTTAAAAAGGAGAGTCAACAGGACAGCTAATGAATTGGATGTGCGATGAGGGCTGTAGGATGGGATGAAAAAGAGGATTCACAGTTGCTTCCAAGGATTTTGGCCTGAGCCACTAGATAAAATTTCAGAAAAGGGGAAGATGGGGGCAAGTATAGAAAAAAAGAATAAAAAATTCTCTTTTGATGATGAAATCGATCAAGTCAAACTCCATAGACTATGGAAAAGCGATTCTAAACAGTGCAAATTTTCAAGTCAATCACTTAAATATCCATTCATTAAAAAAACAAGCTCTATAAAAACCAATGCAAATACTATATTTAGATAAATAAATTTTGTTTCTTTTACCCTGACATAGAGAAGTCCATGTCTTGTCTGTGTTATAACTACATCAACACAACCAAATTTCACTTCCTCTGGAGACTTTCAAGGTTAAAAAAGTATGAAGAAGTGAAACTACAGCAGAAATGAACACACTGTAAATCAACTAGACTTCAATAAAATGAAATTTTTTAAACAAGAAGTCAAACTCAAACGACCATCATGTTTGCAGATCAAACAATTATATCTACAAAGGAAGTCTCAAGGTTTAATTATCACAACAAACAATTCTGATAGAGAATTTTGTTAAGTGGGGAAATCTTTTGTGTGCCTTCTCATTAATTAATTGATTAATTAATTATTAATAATCTCACATGCAAACAAAAAGTGCAGCTCCTTCCAAAAGGTGCCAATCCATGTCCAGTTCCGGCATCCATTCCTTCTCTGATTACATTTGCTCATTTAACAAACATGTAATGAATAGACATTATAACAGGCACAGGACTAAATTATGAGAACATAATTATGAATAAAACATTTCCCTTGTCTTTGTGGAGCTTGCAGTCTAGTTGGGGAGATAGAAAAGTAAACACATGGCAACTTCCAATGTCAGCAATCAGGAGCACTAAATAACCTGAAAATGTTCAGATGATGAACACTTAAAAATGCTGGCAAAATTTTAAGGGGAAAAAATGTAAGGAAATGCATAAATGAACTGGTAAGAAGAAAGAGTAATTTCCAGGGTCCAAAGTAAAGAGACAGCTGAAAACCAGAGTGGTAACCATGAAAGCAGATGATGTAGCTACCCGTGGGAAGACTTAATTCCAATAATCTAAAATAGTCTAGGATTAGGACTTCCCTGACATTCCAGTGGTTAAGACTTCAAACTTCCGTTATGGGGAGGAGGGGCATGGGTCCAATCCCTGGCTGAGGAACTAGGATCCTGCATGTCTCACAACAAGGCTAAAAAATAAAATAAATAAAACAAAATAAAATATTCTAGGGTATATTCAGTGTGGGAGGAGACTAGACAAGGACATCATTCCCAGGGGTGAGAATCACTGGGTGCTACCTTGAAGGCTGACTACCACAACCCATCTGGCAAAGTACTAGTCCAGCAAAGGTGCCAGCCAATGACAAGACAATCTGGACTGGTGGGAGAGGAGAGGAATCATAAATATCATAACCAGTTCCATTAAGCGAGGACTGTTGCCTCTACTTGAATTTTCTTTCTTGCTGGGTCATGAATTTTTTTTCTCTTTTATTGAGGTATAATTTTGTGAAATAACAGAAAAATATATATACTTTTCTCTCCCCCCTGGTTCCTGGCACAGAGCTCCTAAAGCCTTTGTAATTTCCTATTTTCAAGGAATTCTTAATTTATAATTAGTAAGAGCATTAGGAGCATCTTCTGTCTAACATTTGGTCTTTGACTCCAGGTCCTGACACAGAGTTTCTTGGAATTTCCTGAGTGATAGCAGGGCCTTTGTTCTAATGTGATGACTCTGAGTAGGCTCCTAAATGGGGGCTGGTCACAAGAAAGACCAAGTCATGATTAGAAGCTTGGAATTTTCAGTCCTACCTTCCATTCTCTAGAGAGGAAAGAGAGGCTTGGAGTTAATAATTGATCATGTCTGCGTGATGAAGTCTCCTTAAAAAACCCAATAGTATGAGGTTCTGAGTGCTTCCAGGTCAGTGAACATGTGGAGGTATAGGGAGACTGGCACGTCCAAAGGGATCATGGAAGCTCTGTGCCCATTCCCTGGTGCCTTGCTCTGTGCATCTCTGCTCTGTGGGCCTGTGTCCTTCATTGTACCTTCTATAATAAACTAGTAAACAGTGAGCAAACGGTTTTTCTGAGTCCTGTGAGCCATGCTAGCAAATTAGTCGAATCTTATGAGGAAAGCATTTGTTGTTGTTGTTTGGTTGCTCAATCATGTCCAACTCTTTGTGACCCCATGGAATGCAGCATACCAGGTTCCCCGTCCTTCACCATCTCCCAGAGTTTGCTCAAATTCATGTTCATTGAGTCAATGATGCCATCCAACCATCTCATCCTCTGTCACCCCTTTCTCCTCCTGCTCTCAATCTTTCCCAGCATGAGGGTCTTTTCCAATGAGTTGGCTCTTCACATCAGTTGGCCAAACTACTGGAGCTTCAGCTTCAGCATCAGTCCTTCCAATGAATATTCAGGGTTGATTTCCTTAGGATTGACTGGCTTGATCTCCATGTTGTCCAAGGGACTCTCAGGTGTCTTCTCCAGCACCACAATTTGATTGGAGGAAGGCATGCATACCTCCAATTGATAGCCAGTTGGTCAGAAACACAGGTGACAACCTGGACTTGTAATTGGTGGCTGAAGTATGTGGGGGAGGGGCAGTCCTGTAGGACTAAGCCCTTAACCTGGGAGATCAGACATTAACTTCAAGAAGATAGTGTCAGAATTGTCACCTATTGTAGGACACCCAGGTAGCATCACAGAGAATTGCTTGTTGTGGGGATAAACCTCATACATCTGGTGTCAGAAATGTTGAGTGTGGTAGTGGTGTGAGAGTCAAGGAGAAACACAGGAAGAAGGCTGGGTTTTTCCTTCTCAAGCTGACACAGAGTAATATGAAGAAAGTCAGATGTATTTAAAATGTAATTATCCTTCTTTTTCTTTTTCCCTTCCTTTAGACTCATGCATGATGTGAATTGAGATGGTTAAATTTGTCATTTTGTCAAGTTGCAAAATCATAATGGAACCAGGGGAGAAATGGATGCCATAACTGGACATGGGTTCTTTCCTTTCAGAAGGAGTTGAGTGTATTTTTTGTTTGTATGTGAGACAATTGCTTTATGTTAGGCAGAGGCATTTTAAAAATTGTATATGGCATGAAAAAAAGTGGGAGGGCGTTGCTTGGCAACCCATGGTTGGAATGCAGAGGACATCTGTTGTTTTCCTCAATCAGCATTCTATCTCCTTCTTTCGGAGTATGCTTCCACCCCCACTGTATGCTGGCTTGGTGGGGCTGTCAGTCATTGTTCTCTGCTCTTCCCTAGTTGGGGAGAGGGGGGATGGGGTCCAATCCTGACTAGGCCACTTAGAAGTGCCTTCTCTGGAAGAATATCTTACTGGGAGACAGTAAGACTGGGAGTCTTACTGGGAGACTCTTAAAGTTGATTCATTCTGACACACTGTCCTGAAGAGACTGTCTATTTGTTTCCGTCACTTACAAATCCAGACCTGGCCTGGTTCCTGATTATCTTGATACTTAACTGTTGAGATTATCTTTTTTTAAAAATACTAATTTATTTTTGGCTGCTCTGGGTCTTGGTTGCTGCACTCAGCCTTTCTCTAGTTGCAGAGTGGAGAGGAGGCTACCCTTTGTTGCGGTGCGTGGGCCTCTCATTGCTGTGGTGGTTTCTCTTGTGGAGCACAGGCTCTAGGCGTTAGAGCTCAGTGGGTGTAATGCATGGGCCCTGCAACATGTGGCATCTTCCTGGACCAGGAATTGAACCTGTGTCCCGTGCATTGGCAGGCAGATTCTTAACCACTGGACCATGAAAGAAGCCCCCAGATTATTTTTTGGTTTTGTGAATTTTTACATTTTCTGCTTCCTTAAGTTAGCCAGAGTTAGTTTCTGTTGCTTGTAGCCAAAGGAATGTATTTGGCAGTTAATTCCTCAGCACTAAGTTCAATTAGAAGAATCCCATAGCAAAAAGAACACTAAATTCAGTTAGAAGGGTTTTATATCAAAGAGGTCCCCCAAACAAGATGATATTGAGTGATTCAGCTTTTTCAACATCTGCATGTAGTAGGTTTCTCCCCAAGCATTATGCCGTGGTGTCTGGACTGGAAAAGGTTTTAGGAAGGGTACCAGTACTTGTTGATACCTTGTATGCAGAACCACCACCTAGGATATGGCCTTAAAGATTTTGCACTACAAAAAACTCCAGGGAGTGTCATTCACATAGATTATGATGTGAATGGTACCCTTGGTGATGTGTAGTGCAGTGACTTGTTACTCCCCTCTCATAGTTCCTGTTGCTGGATTTGGCTTTTTGTGTCAGCCTCATAAGCCTTCTCCTTCTCTTGAATTTTCCTCAAGTGCAGAGTTGAATTTCCCTCTCAAATTCATATGTGGAATCCCTAAACTCAGCATTGCTATACTGGGTGACGGAGCCTCTAAAGAAGTAACTAGAGTTAATTGAGATCATGAGGGTGGGTTCCTGTCCAATAGTGTTAGTGTCGTTATAAGAAGAGATACCAGAGAACTCTCATTCTCTTTCTCTCCACACACATACACGGAAGACATAGCAAGGTAGTAGTCATCTGCAAGCCAGGACCAGAGCCCTCACTAGAGACTGAATTGGCTGGCACCTTGATCTTAGACTTTCCAGTCTCCAGAATTGTGAGAAGGTTTATTTTTAAGTCACCCAGTCTATGGTATTCTGTTATGGCAGCTCAAGCCAACTAAGACAGATTTAAATAGATATGTGGAGGTAGAGAGAAGGGTATTAATGAATTTCATTTATTAGAAGTACTGACTTCCAAACTGTGTCCCATCTAGCTACCTTGCTACATGAAGAAGAAAAAATGAGTTGATTGGTGTCTTTTTGTTTGTTGTGGTTAAGGACAGGTGAATGGAAAATACGAGAGAGAATGGAATCGACTCTTTCTGTTTCATGTTTTCTTCAACATGTAATCCATAAATACCCTGTCAAAGTAATTATCACACCATGACTGCCACCACCTCAATCACACACACACAAGCACTAGAACAGTGCTTAATGGGATCCTAGTTCCCTGACCAGGGAAGTTCCAGCATGGGGCTTCATTTTGGGGTGATGAAAATGTTGAGGAATTAGATAGTTCTGATGGTTGTCATATATATACTGGAAATGACTGAATTTTACACTTGGGTGAATTTTTTCTATGTGAATTATACCTCAATGAAGAAAACCAGGAAGGATAGCAAGCTGACTTCTATACTTATAGATCTTTGACAATCAGCCATTTGGTAACTCCATCCAACTTTGCATTTTCTCCCCAAATGCATGGACTTAGAGAATAAGGAGAAAGAATGGATTATAAATTACAGAGCAGTATTTTTAAAAGCATCTATATTATATGCAAGGCTAATTACAAATGCCATATAAAATTCTACTAATATAAACAATCCTAAATGCAGAGCATAGCAAGTTAAAGCCTCCTAAACCCTGTTTTACGAGCTAATGTATGGTGGTAGTTAAATCCTCACATATCAAATGCCTAATAAAATAGAAGTTTATTTTTTAATTTAGAATTCCAAAGCAGGATTTTCTCACTGATCAATAAGCAGTACTCTCTTAAGCAATGACTCAGGGACCCGACTCCTTTCATCTGGTGTCTCCATCTTCCAACACAGAGCTTCCAAAGTTGCTCTTTCACAGAAAGAGAAAAAGCATGGAGAACTGTCTACAATTCCATTGGCCAGATCCCAGGCACAAGGCCATCTGTCTCTATAAGGGGGCCAAGAAATGTAAGCTAATGAGGGCCCCGGAGGAAGAAGAAAGAGATTTATTAAATTGCTGACCAGTCTCTGCCACACCCACCCTTCAGTTAACTCTATCAACAGTTTAGAGCAAAGTCCTCCAACTTCCTTTGTATGTATACATTAATATATAACAATATTTTGTAATGAAAGTGGAATCACACCGTGCACACCAGAGACTATGCATGGTCGCTGATTCAGATATAACTTACACTTATTTGTCATCCGTATACATTCAGAATTTAAGAACACACAGGTTCAAACCTCGGTAAGCTCCAGCACTGTTATTCGGTGTTCATGCTGACACAGACACTATCCAGCATACTCTCTCACATGCTTGCCTGTGTGGATGGCTAATCCCAAGTGAGAAGAATTGAATGGGAATTTCACAGCCCTGCTGACATTCCTCTTCCTCTTGACATTCATTGGCCTCTTATATTATCTGATATTTTAATATTTTCTTCATTTCATGGCACATTATCATCATTGGTTCATGCAATGCTCCTCATGTGTATTTTATATTCCCTTTCATTCCATGTGTGGCTCAGCTGGCTTCCTTGGTGGCTCAGCTGGTAAAGAATCCACTTGCAATGCAGGAGACTTGGGTTCGATCCTTGGGTTGGGAAGATCCCCTGGAGAAGGGAAAGGCTACTCACTTCAGTATTCTGGCTTGGAGAATTCCATTGACTGTATAGTCCATGGGGGTTGCAAAGAGTCGGACATGACTGAGTGACTTTCACTTCACTTCACTTCACTTCATTCGATAACCCACTTCCTTCCCACCCTATAGACACCTCTGGAATGGGTTTAATACATACCTTTGTCTTTGTGTTCTTGCAAAATGTATATTGCTTTGTGATCACATATATTAAATTTGCATAAGTGTTTTGTATGTATAACTTATTCTGACTTTTTATTTATTTATTTATTTATTTATTTGACTTCACTGGGTCTTAGTTGTGGCACACAGGATCTTTAGTTGTGGCACATGGGATCTAGTTCCCCGACCAGGGATCGAACCCAGGCCCCCTGTATTGGGAGCGCAGAGTCTGAGCCACTGGACCACCGGGGAAGACCCTTATTCTGACTTTTTAAAATCAATATTATTTTTATTTTTAATTTAAGATCCATCCATGTTATTGAGTATACATCTAATTCATTGTTCCCAACTGCTATATGTAGTACTCATGATAAATTTTTTTTACATATTTACTTTTCAAATGCAGAAACTCAGATCATCTCCATTCCTCTGCATCACAAATAATGCTGGAATGAACAGTCTAGTTCTTGACTCTTTACAAGCTTGTGTGGGAATTTCATTGCACTGTAGACACAGGGGCAGATTTGCTGGGTCGTTAGGTACACATATACAGTACTGGACTATGTGCCACCATACTGCGCTCTGGAATGGTTCCACCAGTCTTTATTCCCATCATGAAGAGTTCCTAGTTCCCCAACAAAGCTCATTATTATTCTCGAATTTTTGCTATTTGACTCGATGTGAAGCAATATCTCATTGTTCATTTCTATTTTTTCTCATTATAATTTGGTTTACACATTTCTTCATATGCTTGCTACCCTTCTGAGTTGCCTCTTCTGTGTATTGCCTACTCATATCCTTTCCCACTTTAAAATTTGAAGTTGTACTTTTAGCAAATATTCATGAGCTCTTTGTTTTTTTCTAGATCAAGGATTAGTAAACAATGGCCCACAGACCAAATTTAGCACGTCTCCGGTTTTTGTAAATAAAGTTTTGTTAGAACACAGTCATACCCATTCACTTATCATCTATTGTTGCTTTTCTACTACAAGAGTAGAGATGAACAGTTGTGTCAAAGATCATCTGTTCTACTAAGTTGACTTAAATTTTCACTATTTGTTCCTTTACAGGAAGTTTGCCAAATCCTGTCCTAGTTAACAATCTCTTATTGGCGTCAGACATGACAAACCTCTTTTCCCGTTTTGTCATCTTTGAACTTTGTCTATACAGTCCTTTATTGAACAACAACAAAAAAAATCTCAATTTACTGTAATCAAATCCACACATATTTTCTTTTTTACCTCAGGTTACACTTTTTTGAAGTTTAAAAAATGATTTCTGTTCTGCCTCTAGATTACAAAAATACCTTCATACTTTTTTTTTCCTATTAAATTCATACTTTTACCTTTTATGTTTAGGTCTTTAACCCATTTGGAACTCACCTTTAGACACAGTGTTAAATAGAGATCTAGCATTTTTCTCCATATAGTGAGACAATTTATCAAAAACTATCTACTAAACAATCCAATTAGCCTTTGTGCCAGTTTTCAGTGTATTGCCTCATAGTTTCAAATCTACGCTTCCTTGCCTGCTCAGCAAAAATTATGATGATCCCTTTAAATATTTCTCCATTCTCTATTAACATCTGGCATAATGTTAAGCTGGTCAGTAAAGGATGCCAGGGGAATACTGGAGGAAAAAAGAGATTTTTCCTGCTTCCTTCTCTTACCAGGCTCTTGCAGTATGCAATCTCTGTGATACCAGGTTTGCAACACATAACTCTCCAGCATCTGGTTCCTGGATTATGCAGCGGCCTGCAGTGCCCAGTATATAGCAGCTTCCCCTGGCACCTTCTCATGTAGATTTCCAGCAAAATTCACTGGTGCAACTTCATCATCCAGTGAAGAGGACACTACTTTGTCAACACATTCTGGGTTTCAGCTTGGAGGGCAAGGAATACTCTTTTGCAAGCATTGCCCTAGAGATAGTAGCTTTTCCTGACAGTTGAGATTCTTGTATTCTTTAGGTGCTCTCTTTATTTCTTACTACTCAGTCTCCCGTAATTTCATCCCTTGCTATAGTTCCTAGGTCTTTACATTAAATTTTTCCTGTTCATAATAATGTATGGTTTCTGTCTTGTGGTGGGACCCTGTCTGATACAGTCATATTCTCATTTATTTGTGCTATATTTTTATCATATATTAAATTCACATATTTATACCTAGGTCTGTCTCTGAGATCTAGTTTTAATGGTCTGATTTAATCTTAAATGAGATAACAGATGCAAAACACCTGGCCATTACCTATCATAGAGTAGGTACTCATTAAATGATATTAATCATGGTAGAGATTACATATCTTTGCCCTCAAAGAGTACCCACCTAGGACCAGTAATCTGACTGGTTTAATTTTGTGGGCTGGAAGTGGGGAGTCAGTCTAGTAGAGGACAGTGGCTTATTCCTCAGTTCAATCAACTTATGAATGAATGAAAACCCAGAAATCACTGGATTTTCCTGATTTTAAGCCACTGTTTTGTCATCATCCATTATTTAAATTCATGAAGACATTTATTCCCACAAGGTTGCTGATAGGTCTATTCTATAATTTTAAAATTTTCTTAAACATAATAATTATAAGTCTGGGTAATGTAGCCTCATATAGGGATTCAATGGAATACAATATATTCCAAGTATACATAATGCTTTGTTTCTTTTACATTCTCATCCCAAACAGGAAGTTTCTCTTACTAAATACAACTGAGCTATAAAGTAAAATCTAAACAAACAGGAAAACATGTCCTATTCTTGGAAGGGAAGACTTAAAATGTCCAGTCTATCAAAGTTTAATACAGTTATAATTATAAACAATATTTTTTGAAATGGACAAAATAATCTTTAAGTTGATTTTGTAGATAGTCTCCAGAGATGAATGTGATCAATTCCTTCTTCTGCTGATGGGAGTTATCTCTCCCCTTAAACCTAGACTGGACTTAATGACTCAATCGGTAGAATAGAAGGCTGATTTACTTAGTCAATAGAATGCAGAGAAAGTATCATTTTGGGATTTCCAATGTTAGATCATAAGAAATATTGCAGCTTCCTTGTGGATCTCTTGAAATGTTTTCTCTTCAAACACTTCCCCTCAGAACCCAGACACCATGATATGAGAATCCCAAGCCACATGGCTAGGTCATCTATAGGCACTCTGATTGACAGCCCCAAATAAGCTCCTAGTAGAGAGCCAACATGAATTCCCAGTTATGTGAATGAGCCATCCTTGACTGGCCATTTCTAGCTCAGTCAAGCCTTCAGATGAGTCCGGCCTCAGTCCCCATCTGACATTAATCACTTGAGAGAACTGCCCAGCTGAGGACTGTCCAGCTGGGCCCAGGCAACCCACGGGAGCACGAAAGATAGCAAATTATCATTTTAATTTACTAAGTGTTAGTGTGGTTTGTTATGCAGTAATAGATAACTGGAACAGAAATTGATAACAAAAGTGTCATCCTTCTATGACAAAAACCTAAGACATGTGGCAATGGCTTGGGACCACAAGGTTTTTGGAAGCTGAAAGGGCCTCAGGGAGACCGTTAGTGAAGATTTAAAGGAGAGAAAGGAAATTGTGATTGGAAGTCGGAGAAAAGGTAACTCCTGTTATGTAGCAGCAAAAAGTTCAGAAGTAGTAAAACACAAAATAGAAAATGTAGTGAATTTGGGTGAATTTGGCTAAGGAGGTTTCTGGGTAGACTGTCCCAAGCCTGACTGGTTTATTTTAGCTGTCAACGATAAGCTACAATGATAAGCTGTCAATGATAAGCTAAGAGAGAGATAAGTTAAAAGGGAACTAATCAGCTACTTAGAAAAATTTGGAGGATATATGAAGGACACAGGACAGTTTTTCTGCCATTAAAAATTCTCAAAAGAAGAATAGTCTTCAAATAAGGAGGAAGTCAAGAGTGCATCTGTAAGACTCTCTGTTAAGACTTCAGAAAGTTTAAGTACATATTTTATAGCTTCTCTCAAGTGAATGAAATCACTTCTAAGAATGTTAGAATGTCTCTTAGACTTTTTTTTTAACTAGACAAGAGAGCTTTTAAGAATCTTAAGGGTATTTCCTATAGCATACTGAATCTCAGACCAAGGTAGAGAAGGGCAGACCAAGGTATCTTGAAGACATTTGTGGATGTGACTTTTGAGAACCTAAATAAAATTCTCAGAAAACACAAATGTTCAGGAGAACTGCATTTTTAGAAATAACATCAGCTTCAAGTAAAGAGTACAGTTCAAAATGAAAAGAGCCCTTGAAACACCCAACTTCCTATGGGCAAGAAGCAGGATGTGAAGGCTACATATGAGCCACTTTTTAGGGAAAAGGAAGGATGACTCAATGTGAAGAACCAAGAGTCCAGAAGGCAGAGCTTAAAGCTACAGAGAATCACTCCCCAGAAGCAGGCGTGCATGAGTGCTCAGTCACTCTTTGCGACCCCATGGACTGTAACCTGCCAAGATGCTCTGTTCATGGGATTTTTCAGACAAGAATACTGGAGAGGGTTGCCATTTCCTACTCCACACAGAAGTAGGATTGGGTCCCAATCAAGGAAATAGAAGCATGTACCCGACTGGGATTTCAGAGCCTTGGAACACTCTCATGGGTCTCCTGTTTCTCCCTTGTGAGAAGTTTGTTTGTTTGTTTAACAGAAGTATTTATTGCATTTGTCTTATCCCCATAACACCACTGTATGCTGTGTTTGTGTTGCAGACAACTTGATTATTTTTTCATAGATATTCAGATGAAGAGGAACCATGCCCAAAGACACTCATCTATAGTTAGACCTCATTTAGATGATGAGATCTTGAACTTTGAGCTAATGCTATAATGAGATGTGATTTTGGGAATCGTGGGAAGAAGGTTCACATTCAATGGACATGAATTGTGTTGTCCGAAGGGTGGGCTGTGGTAGGTAGTCTTTAAAGTCGTTACACCATGAATCTCTTCTGTAGTTTCTTTTTACTCCAAAATTTTTGTGTGCCTTCTCTTCGTCATTTCACCAAAGATCTATTTTGTTATTCTTCTCAAGGAATCAACTTTTGGCTATGTCAGTCTTTTGAAAATCACATGTATTTGCTTTTTGCTTAGTTTCTCCTCTTACTTTTACTAACTCATTACTTCCACTTTCTTTTGGTTAGTTTTGTTGTTCTTTGTCTAACTTTCTCTCCCCTTTTTTTGGCCACACCCTGTGGCTTGTGGGAACTCAGTTCCCCAACCAGGGACAGTGAAAGCCCAGAATCCTAATCAATAGACCACCAGGGAATGAACTCTCTGTCTAACTTCTTGACTTAAACATTTAGCCCTTTAAGTTGTACCTTATCTTCTTTTCTAACATTAGCACTCAAGGCTTTGCATGAAATATGTCCTTCAAGTATCAATGTATAGTATTTTTTTGTCATTTCATTCTAAAAGCATTTTCTGATTTCTTATCTGATGAATTTAGCAGCATGTTTAAAATTTTCCAAATGAACAGGGCATTTTTAGTTGTTGCTGTTATTGTCCCCTAATTATGATTTAGACATCCAATGTGGTAAGTATAACACTGATTCTTTGGTATTTGAGATTTGTTTTTCAACAAGGCTACAGAATGGTCTAGAGTATGGTCAATATTTACAGAGGCTCCATGGAAATGATCAATGAAAATATATACTCTCTAATATTAGGTAAATTTTATAAGTAAGATACATTAAATCACCCCTTAAAACTGTGTTCCACTATTTAAAATGATGCTCCTTTGGGATGGACATGTACATGCTGCTCTGTTTAAAATGGGTTATCTACTGTATAGCGTAGGGAACTCTGCTCAGTGTTATGTGGTAGCCTGGATGGGAGGGGAGTTTGTGGGAAAATGGTCACATGTCACTTTGCTGTCCACCTGAAACTATCACAACATTGTTAATCAGCTATACGCCAATATAAAATAAGAAGTTAAAAAAAACAACTGTGTCTTAGTCTTGGGTCCTCCTGTGATAATTGTATGCCATTTGTGACATCTTTTGCAGGTGTCATTTCAGTTTCCCTTTTTTTATGAATGTGATATAAAATATTTCAAAATTTTATGATGTAGGCAGTATGTTTGGTATTAAACTATTAATTTATGGAGTTTTATACCTAATAGTTTGTTAATATTTTAAGATACTGGTATTTTATATCCTTTTTCTTTTTTTGGTTGCACCATGTAGCTTATAGGATCTTAGTTCCCCAACTAGGGATTGAACCCGGGTCCCCTGCAGTGGAAGTCCAGAGTCCTAACTACGGGACTGCCAGGAAATTCCCCTGATATCCTCTTTATATGAAAAAAATTGACTCCAAATTTTAAGCTGGAATGTCATGGCAAAATTGTCCAGAAAATCATTACAACCATGTAATTTGTAGAGATTTTCAATACTTAGATTAAGAATTATGTGCAAACTGGTCACAGTCTATGTTCTGATTATCAAACAAAAATAATTTTTAAATGGTTATAAAAAAGTTTATGTTAGCATAGAAAAAGATTGAATTCAGACATACATTTCAGTGTACATGAAAATTTTAGGAATGAAAAAACAGTCATCCTTTCTCAGGCAGCAAAGTATAGGCGATTTAATAAATGGCACAATTAGCCATCCACAAGAAAAAAAAAATAAGATTGGACTCCCAAACTCACTACATTCAGAAATAAAGCCTGGATGCATGAAATTTCAAAGATAAGAAAAAAAATTTAATAATATTTTGGAGTCTAAACATATAATTTAAGATTTAGAAAGATCTTTCATTTATTTTTTATTTTATTGAAGTATAGTTGATTTAAAATGTGTTAATTTTTGCTGTACAGCAAAGTGTTTCAGTTATGCATATATATATGTATGTATACTTTTCATATTCTTTTCCATTATGGTTTATCACAAGATATTGAATATAATTTCCTGTGTTGTGCTCGACAGCAGGATCCTGTTCTTTATCCATTCTTTATATTAATATAATAGTTTGCATCTGCTAATCTCAAACTCCCAATCCTTCCCTCTCTCTCCTTCCCCTCCCACCCAGCATGGCAACCAAAGTCTGCTTTCTATGTCTGGGTAGAAAGACCTTTTAAAGAGGAGAAAAAATCAGAAGATCAAGAAAAAGTTAGGTTTATTATAGCTCATAAAAAATATTTTTTTAATGTGAAAAGATAACAAAACAAAAAGTAGCTTGAAAAAATGTTTGCAATGCATGAAATTGAATAAGGATTAATACCTGCAGTATACAATAAGAGTCTATAAATTAACATTTTTTAAAAAGACAACTCCACGCTCTGTAGCAAAGGAGGCTATAGTTCATCCCATTAACCTCCCTCTTCCGTCTGTCCTCAGGAAGAGGGGCCTAGGAGAGTCTTGAAGGAGAAGTTGCTTTCCAAGGCTGTGTGGAAGAGTGGATCCTTGAGCTGTGCAAGGAATAGACTATGTCAGCAAGGGATGGACTGTGTGCATGACCTCTTCATTCAGGTCAGTTCAGTCGCTCAGTCGTGTCATGACCTCTCAGCTCTATATTCAAATAGAGAACTGCTCAACTTCCCAGCGGTCCAGAGGTTGAGAATCCGCTTGCCAGTGCAGGGGACATGAGTTCAATCCCCGGTCCAGAAGGATCCCACATGCCAGGGAGCTAAAAAAAAAAGCTCCTGGATCACAACTAATGAAGCTTGTGCTTTAAAGCCCCTGCTCTGCAACAAGAGAAGCCACCACCATGAGAAGCCCTCATACCGCAGCTAGAGAATAGCCCCCACTCATTGCAACTAGAGACAGCCCATGTGCAGCAACGAAGACCCAGTGCAGCCATACTGCTGTGAGGAGTGTAGAGCTGACAGCTTCCAGCTGCAATACTGCTGGGGTTTGCCACAACGTTCATGCCAAGGTGCAGTGTCCCTGGGTTATTCTTAGTCCATGGCTGAGCCCAGTAGGCCTAGCGCTGGGCCATTTGTTCCTCACGTAGGGTTCCGTTAATGCGAAATTAGCCTGGCCAGGGCTTTCTCAGTGCTGTCTGCACTGCCCTCTGAGGCTCTTCTTAGCCACTCCTCCTTTTACAGTGCCAGTCCTGTGTCATGATGTGAAGTCATGACATGACATGATGTCACGTCTCCCTGTCTACTCTGGCTTCTCATTTTTATCTTTTAGAGGCATTTACCCTTGAACTTCCAATTCCATCTTTGGCATCTGCTTGCTAGAGGACTCAGATTTAGTTTGGGGTGATTCATTGTGCAGCAATACATAACGAAACAGCTAGATGTGGGTGCTGCCATAACAAAAGCCCAAAACGTGTGGCGCTGGTTTTGAAACTGCCCGGCAGGGGCCGGAAGAACCTGAAGGGCAAAGGCTTTCAAAGAGCTTCAGTGAGAGTGTAAGCTAAAACCTAAAGGACTGGAAGAGAATTGTTGGAGGACACAAAGGACAGAGAGGAAAGGGGGTCCTTTCCCAGAAAGTTTGGCAACACTGTCACATGAAGTAATACAGAAAATAAATGTCTTTGTTGATCTCAAGGAGCCAACCAAGATTTCTAGGCAGGATACTGAAGGTGTTACCTGCTTTCTACACATTGCCTGTCATGAAACATGAAAGGAGAGAGATAAACTGAAAAATAAACTTAACTGTAAAGGAGACTGGGGCTTCCCAGGTGGCACAGTGGTAAAGAATCTGTCTGCCAATGCAAGATACTCGGGTTCAATCCCTGGGTCAGGAAGATTCACTGGAGGAGGAAGTGACAACCCACTCCAGTATTTCTTGCCTGGAGAATTCCATGGACAGAGCCTGGCGGGCTACAATCCTTGGAGTCACAAAGAGTTGAACACGACTGAGTACATGCACAAAGCAAAGCATAAAGGAGACCACATATGGTATGATTCCATTTATATGAAGTGCCCAGAACAGGCAAATCTATAGAAACCAAAAGGAGATTAGTGGTTGTTATAGCTGGACACTGAGGACTGTGGGGAAATGAGGAATGACTGCTAATGGGTACAGGGTTATTTTTTGGGGTGATGAATGTGTTCTAAAACTCATAGTGGTGATGACTGTAAAAACTCTATGAGAGTACTAAAAACCACTGGATTGTATACTTTAAATGGATGAATTGTATGGAATGTGAACTACATCTTAATAAAGCCTCCCTGAAAACTCAGGACCAGGACCAGGACTCAAATTTAAAACTGGTTTTCATTGTTGGCATCTCCAGATGGTAAATTATTCTAAAATTAAGAAGTATCTCTTGGGAATTCCCTGGTGGTCCAGTGGTTAAGACTCTGGTACTTTCACTGCCATGGCCTGGGTTCAATCCCTGATCAGGGAACTTAGATGTTGCAAGCCATGAGGTGTGGAGGTACAAAAAAAGTGTCTCTTTGCAAAAATAAAATCCAAGACACTATTAGGAAAACATTATCTAAAAATGAAATTAAAGGTTAACACTTCAAAATGATCTAAGGAGGTGTCCAACAGAACCTGTCAGATAGAAAGAAGTCTCCCCAGATATCTTAAGGATATTCACTCACAGTAGTCTCTTAGTGAGCCCAAGGTAGAGAAGAGCTGATCTCAAAGAGTTATGGCTTTTGTTGAAAGGAGTGGGATAAAAATCGATGCATTAAAACCCCCACAAAGCCTTTAAGGGAACTGCCAGTCCAGAAGCATTATCAGCTTAGACTAACAGGAACAAAATGAAAACAGGCCTTTGCAACCCTTTTATAGGCAAGAAGCAGTCTGAGACTACGTGGTTGCAAACTCAGTTTTTCTTTTGGGAAAGGAAGGATGATTCAGAGGGTGGAAACAAGAACCCAGACACTAGAGCCAGAAACCACAGTGAACAAGAATGACTCTCAGGCAGTTGGGCAAAGCTCTAATCCAACAAGCATTTCAGAATTGGCTCTGTTGTGTACCTCCTTCTTTCCCTCTTTTTGAGATTATCCAATGCCTTTCCCAGTATGGTATGAACAATGTATGTAGGGAAGAGATAACTTGCCACTTTAGTTTACAGATCTGTTATATAGAGAAGGGGTGTGAGGGAGAGACCAATTAGGAGATAAATTCAGAAGCTCTTATGATAGCCCAAGCAAGAGATAGTGGTGGTTTTGAGTAGGCAGCAGTGGAAAAAGTGATTAAGTGGTGAGATTCAATATATTTTGAAATTAGAGCCAGCAGGCTTTGAGTTAAGACATGAGAAAAAAGGAGAATTGAATATGAAGCCCTGGAAGAACTGGGTGAATGAATGTCCCACTGATACTCTTTTTGTCTGCCTCCTTTCAGAGCAGAATTTTCCAGAATGACCTACACTGTTGTCTCCATTTTCTCACCTCCCACTTTGTCATCCCACTCCTAGTTAGTCTCTGCCTACTACCTCTGCAAAATTGCTGTTGACAATACTACCAGTAACCACCATATTTCTAAATCCAATGGACACTTTCCCATCCTCTTTTATTTTTTTTACTTTAAAAAATTTATATTGGAGTATAGCTGATTTACAATACTGTGTTAGTTTCAGGTGTACAGCAAAGTGAATCAGTTATACATATATATATATATATATCTCCACTATTTTTTAGATTCTTTTCCCATATAGACCATTACACAGTACTGAGTAGAGTTTCCTGTGCTGTATAGTAGGTCCTTATTATTACCTATTTTATATGTAGTGTCCCAATCCCAATCTTACAGTTTATCCCTTCCCCCTTATCCCCTAGAAACCATAAGTTTATTTTCTACATCTGTAACTCTATTTCTGTTTTGTTGATAAGTTCATTTGTACCATTTTTTTTTTTTAGATTCCACATACAGCTTATCCATAATTTTTATCTTTTTCTGACTTACTTCACTCAGTGTGATAATCTCTATGTCCATCCATGTTGCTGCGAATTGCGTTACTTTGCAACTAGCCAATCTGATCACATGGACCACATTGTCTAACTCAATGAAACTAAGCCATGCCATGTGCGGCCACCCAAGACAGACAGGTCATGGTGGAGAGGTCTGACAGAATGTGGTCCACTGGAGAAGGGAATGGCAAACCACTTCAGTATTCTTGCCTTGAGAACCCCATGAACAGTATGAAAAGGCAAAAAGATAGGACATTGAAAGATGAGCTCCCCAGGTTGGTATGTGCCCAATACGCTACTGGAGATCAGTGGAGAAATAATTCCAGAAAGAATGAAGGGATGGAGCCAAAGCAAAAACAACACCCAATTGTGGATGGGACTGGTGATAGAAGCAAGGTCCAATGCTGTAAAGAGCAATATTGCATAGGAACCTGGAATGTTAGGTCCATGAATCAAGGCAAATTGGAAGTGGTCAAACAGGAGATGGCAAGAGTGAATGTCGACATTTTAGGAATCAGTGAACTAAAATGGACTGGAATGGGTGAATTTAGCTCAGATGACCATTATATCTACTACTGTGGGCAGGAATCCCTTAGAAGAAATGGAGTAGCCATCATAGTCAACAAGAGTCCAAAATGCAGTACTTGGATGCAATCTCAAAAACGACAGAATGATCTCTGTTTGTTTCCAAGGCAAACCATTCAATATCACAGTAATCCAAGTCTATGCCCCAACCAGTAATGCTGAAGAAGCTGAAGTTGAACAGTTCTATGAAGACCTACAAGACCTTCTAGAACTAACACCCCAAAAAGCTGTCCTTTTAATAATGAAAAGGGGGACTGGAATGCAAAAGTAGGAAGTCAAGAAACACCTGGAATAACAGGCAAATTTGGCCTTGGAGTACAGAATGAAGCAGGGCAAAGGCAATAGAATTTTGCCAAGAGAATGCACTGGTCATAGCAAACACCCTCTTCCAACAACACAAGAGAAGACTCTACACACGGACATCACCAGATGGCCAACACGGAAATCAGATTGATTATACTTTTTGCAGCCAAAGATGGAGAAGCTCTATACAGTCAGCAGAAACAAGACCAGGAGCTGACTGTGGCTCAGATCATGAACTCTTAATTGCCAAATTCAGACTTAAATTGAAGAAAGTGGGGAAAACCACTAGACCATTCACGTATGACCTAAATCAAATCCCTTATGATTATACAGTGGAAGTGAGAAATAGATTTAAGGGACTAGATCTGATAGACAGAGTGCCTGATGAACTATGGACGGAGGTTCATGACATTGTACATGAGACAGGGATCAAGATCATCCCCAAGAAAAAGAAATGCAAAAAAGGCAAAATGGCTGTCTGAGGAAGCCTTACAAATAGCTGTGAAAAGAAGAGAAGCAAAAAGCAAAGGAGAAAAGGAAAGATAGAAGCATCTGAGTGTAGAATTCCAAGAATAGCAAGGAGAGATAAGAAAGCCTTCCTCAGCGATCAGTGCAAAGAAATAGAGGAAAACAATAGAATGAGAAAGACTAGAGATCTCTTCAAGATAATTAGAGATACCAAGGGAACATTTCATGCAAACATGGGCACAATAAAGGACAGAAATGGTATGGACCTAACAGAAGCAGAAGATGTTAAGAAGAGGTGGCAAGAATACACAGAGTGAGTGAGTGAAGTCGCTCAGTCGTGTCCGACTCTTTGTGACCCCATGAACTGTAATCTACCAGGCTCCTCCGTGCATGGGATTTTCCAGGCAAGAATACTGGAGTGGGTTGCCATTTCCTTCTCCTGTACAAAAAAGATCTTCATGACCCAGATAATCACGATGGTGTGATCACTCACCTAGGGCCAGACATCCTAGAATGCAAAGTCAAGTGGGCCTTAGGAAGCATCACTATGAACACAGCTAGTGGAGGTGATGGAATTCCAGCTGAGTCATTTCAAATCCTAGGAGAAGGCAATGGCACCCCACTCCAGTACTCTTGCCTGGAAAATCCCATGGACGGAGGAGCCTAGTAGGCTAGAGTCCATGGGGACGCTAAGAGTTGGACACGACTGAGCAACATCACTTTCACTTTTCCCTTTCATGCACTGGAGAAGGAAATGGCAACCCACTCCAGTATTCTTGCCTGGAGAATCCCAGGGACGGCAGAGCCTGGTGGGCTGCCGTCTGTGGGGTCGCACAGAGTTGGACATGACTGACGCAACTTAGCAGTAGCAGCAGCAGCAGCATTTCAAATCCTAAAAGATGACGCTGTGAAAGTACTGCACTCAATATGTCAGCAAATTTGGAAAACTTAGCAGTGGCCACAGGACTGGAAAAGATCAGTTTTCATTCCAATCTCAAAGAAAGGCAATGCCAAAGAATGCTCAAACTACCACACAATTGCACTCATCTCACATGCTAGTAAAGTAATGCTCAAAATTCTCCAAGCCATGCTTCAGCAATAAGTGAACTGTGAACTTCCAGATGTTCAAGCTGGATTTAGAAAAGGCAGAGGAACCAGAGATCAAATTGCCAACATCTGTTGGATCATCAAAAAAGCAAGAGAGTTCCAGAGAAACATCTATTTCTGCTTTATTGACTATGCCAAAGCCTTTGACTGTGTGAATCACAATAAACTGTGGAAAATTCTGAAAGAGATGGGAATACCAGACCATCTGATCTGCCTCTTGAGAAACCTGTATGCAGGTCAGGAAGCAACAGTTAGAACTGGACATGGAACAACAGACTGGTTCCAAATAGGAAAAGGAGTACGTCAAGGCTGTATATTGCCACCCTGCTTATTTAACTTATATGCAGAGTACATCATGAGAAACGCTGAGCTGGATGAAGCACAAGCTGGAATCAAGATTGCCGGGAGAAGTATGAATAACCTCAGATATGCAGATGACACCACCCTTATGGCAGAAAGTGAAGAAGAACTAAAGAGCCTCTTGATGAAAGTGAAAGAGGAGAGTGAAAAAGTTGGCTTAAAGCTCAACATTCAGAAAACTAAGATCATGGCATCCAGTCCCATCACTTCATGGCAAATAGTTGGGGAAACAATGGAAACAGTGGCTAACTTTATTTTGGGGGGCTCCAAAATCACTGCAGATGGTGACTGCAGCCATGAAATTAAAAGACGCTTACTCCTTGGAAGGAAAGGTATGACCAACCTAGACAGCATAATAAAAAGCAGAGACATTACTTTTCTAACAAAGGTCCATCTAGTCAAGGCTATGGTTTTTCCAGTAGTCATGTATGGATGTGAGAGTTGGACCATAAAGAAAGCTGAGCGCTGAAGAATTGATGCTTTTGAACTGTGGTGTTGGAGAAGACTCTAGAGAATCCCTTGGACTGCAAGGAGATCCAACCAGTCCATCCTCAAGGAAATCAGTCCTGGGTGTTCATTGGAAGGAATGATGTTGAAGCTGAGACTCCAACACTTTGGCCACCTGATGCGAGGAACTGAATCATTGGAAAAGACCCTGATGCTGGGAAAGATTGAAGGCAGGAGGAGAAGGGGATAACAGAGGATGAGATGATTGGACGGCATCACTGACTCAATGGACATGAGTTTGGGGGGACTCTAGGAGTTGGTGATGGACATGGAGGCCTGGCGTGCTGCAGTTCATGGGGTTGCAAAGAGTTGGACACGACTGAGCGACTAAACTGAACTGAACTGATGACTAATATTCCATTGTACATAGGTACCACTCCTTCTATAGCCATTCCTCTGTTGATGGACATTTAGGTTGTTTGATGTTCTGGCTATTGTAAACAGTGAATGTTGGAGAGGGTGTGGAGAAAAGGGAACCTTCCTACACTGTTGACGGGAATGGAAACTGGTACAGCTACTGTAGAGAATAGTATGGAAGTTCCTTTAAAAACTTAAAAAAAGAGCTACCATATGATCCAGCAATCCATACTCCTTTGCATATACCTTGAGACAACCAGAATTCAAAAAGGCAGATGCACCCCAGTACTCATTGCAGCACTAATTACAATAGCCAGAACATGGAAGCAACCCATTTTCTTTTTATTTGGTCGCTCTACTGCATGTAGTGCAGAGACACTGCCTTTTTGAAGTATTTTCTTCCTTGGCTTTCTTGAGCCATGTACTTCTGATTTTCTGCTACCCCTCTCATTGCCCCTTCTCATTCTCCTCTTCTGGCTTCTTTTCTAATACACTATTAATGTAGATCAGTATCTCTGAATGACCCTTTTCTATACTCTGTCAATCCTAGGATTTCTAAACCAAGACCTCCTGCCCAGACTTGTCTTCTGAGCTCCAGTTCTATATGTCTACTTGCATATTCAAGAAATCCCATAGATAAATCAAATTGGCATGTGAGTGTAGGAGTCATCACTTTCCCCAACAAACTTACTCTTCCTCCAGTGTCCCCAGTCTCTATAAGGAAATACCATCTACCCAACTGCTCAAGCCAGAAAGCTAATAGTCTTGGCTACTTACCCTCTTTTACACATAGGCAATCAATCACTAGCTCCTGTAATTCTACATCTTGGATCACTCACTCTCAAATCTGTCTATTTCTTTTTATCTACTGCTGCCAAGCAAGATGTAGGCCAAGCCATCACCATCCCTTGTCTGGACTTTTATATCAGCCCCCTGCCTCTATCCAGCAGCCTCCTTGCATTTGCCCTCCAAGATATTTGCTTGTTTAGGCACAAACAAGATGGTGCTTTCCCTCAGTTTAAAGTCTGTCAATGATCTCCTACATCCTTGGAATTTACTCCAAATTGCTGGAGATAGCTCATAAGACTTTGCATAATCTGGATTGTGCTGTCTCTTTCACCTCAACCTCATATTATTTTCCTTTCTTTTCTGGATCCAGTCACAGTGATCTGCTCTCAATCCCTTGAACATGCCAAGATTTTCTCACTTTTGGACCTTCACGCTTTCCCTCTGCTTAAACAGCTCTTCTCCATTCTCTTTGTCTGGCTCTCGCTCACCCTTCAAGCCTCAGATTAATAACACTTCCTCCGGGCAGCTGACCCTAGCCCCCAGATTATGTCAGTCACTCTGTTGTGTGTTTTCTTAACCTTTTGAACTTCCACTTGGCAGCACTTTGCTTGTGCTTCTTCTAATCAGTTAGTAGAGTGTCTGTTTCATGTCCTCTTTCCCCAATAGAGTATTAGCTCCTTTACGACAGACCCTGCTTATTTTATTCACCATCATAGATAAGTATGTAGTTAGATACTCACTGAGTGTTTCTGGACTGGCTGACAGTTGGGGAAAGGCCCAAGTAGCACTGGTCTTGGGCAGACTAGACTTGCCTAAGGCTATAACCCCCACCCTTTCCTCTCTTAAGGGAAGTTATAAGGACCAGAGGAAATAAAAGCACTGGGTGACTTCATGCACTGTCCAGTACAAGATGAAAGAATATTCATCACAATTTTACTTATTAGAGTGAAAAATCGAAAAAAGCCAATAGCCCTTAAGTGTCCAGCAATATGGGAATGGCTTCAGACATTAACCAGTGGTTTAAGATAACTGCCTAATATACCTAATCCTTGTTTTTCAAGTAGAACCTCACATAGGACCCCAACGTAAGATGCATTAAAATTTGGCTCTTCTAGTGAACATGGGAGGTGGCAGAGCTTCATCTTTTAGGCCTCCCCAGTTTTTCCTTTCTCTCCCCTCCCCTACTTTCATCCTTTCTCCTACAGATCTTGAAGATGTTCCAGTTCCTGGCTCTATCCTCACTTTTCAAGTCAGGACATCATTTCTGTTTGGGTTCCCATGAGACACTCCCAAATACTTTATTGTGTCATTGTTACGCTGACTCAAGTTGGTTTTCTGTTACTTGTAATTTTCAAAAACAAAAACACTTTAAATAATACCGTTGCAGCTTGAAATTCATGTATGTAATGGAAAGAAAACTGTGTTTGGAGTCAGAAAACTGTTTTTAAATCCATGTCCTGACTTCAGGCAAAGAATCATTTTCAACTCAGTTTTCTCATCTGCAAACGAAGCTGAACTTTTGCAAGTAGTAAAAAAACAATATTAATATATTAAAAGGATCAGTATTGAGCAGGCTGTCAACAAACACTCAATAAATAAGATTAAAGTCTTGTTAGAAGTCCCTCCTACCCATTATAACTTGAAGGAGCATATTTAGTGCAGCCAAAGTTAGCAAGGCTGCCATCTTGTGGCAATTTACTGACACACTGAACAGGGTCACTTGACACATTTGAAGTAGAAGGTTCGTGGTCACATCTCTCTCTCTTTTTAAAATTCTTTGGCAACACCACGCGGCATGTGGGATCTTAGTTCCCTGACCAGGGATGGAACCTACAACCCCTGCGTTGGAAGTGCAGAGTCATGATCACTGGAACACCAGGGAAGTCCCATATCTTTTTCTGACTGACTCTCCTGCTTCCTCCTTTCTCTTATAAGGCTCCATGTGATTGTATTTGACCTACCCAAATAACCCAGGATCACCTCCCCATCTCAAGATCCTTAATTTAATCACATCTTCAAAATCCCTTTTGCCATGTAAGGTAGCGTATTCACAGGTTCCAAAGATTTGAACGTGGACATCTTTGAGAGTCATTATCCCACATATCACAGTGCATTTTTCTTCAGTAATATAACATTGGTAGCTTAAAACTGGCCACGATAGTATTTACAATACAGAAATTGGCAAATGCTACAAATCAGGTATTTCCCCTGTGGAGCGCATACTGTTGAAGTCTTACTGCATACCTCTGGTTCTGATGGTTTGTTGAGGTGAGGAGCTATTAGAATTATGATATAATCCAGAGGACACCTAGGGCTCCTCCTAGTTCTGCCATGCTTAGTACAAAAAATTGTGGGAATTTTATATAGGCAGGAGCACCAAGGTCTTCAATCCCTTAAGAAAAAAGTTTTGGGTGACCTACGGAAAATCAGTTATGGCTCCACCTAGAGGCTATATGATTAAGTTAAAGTTAATGCAGTATAGGTGGAAGTGATATCTGCCATTGGAGAAGGAAATGGCAACTCACTCCAGTGTTCTTGCCTGGAGAATCCCAGGGACAGGGGAGCCTGGTGGGCTGTCGTCTATGGGGTCGCACAGAGTCGGATACGACTGAAACGACTTAGCAGCAGCAGCAGCAGATATCTGCCATTTCTGGATCAGGACTTTTCCTTCATGCCCTATTTCTTTTTCCATCACTATGATCCTGATGAACGCAGGTGTTGGTTGAAAACAAAGAGAATATGGAATGTGTAGTGGATATGTGAAGTCAAAATTATCAGCTAAGGCCTTGTGGTCAGTTCCAGAAAGATTCTGTGTCACGTCAGCTCGATAGGTATGTGTGTGTGCAAGCTAAGTTGCTTCCGTTGTATCTGACTCTTTGTGACCCTATGAACTGTAGCCCGGAAGCCTCCTCTGTCCAAGGGATCCTTCAGGCAAGAATACTGGAGTGGGTTGCCATGCCCTCCTCCAGGGGATCTTCCTGACCCAGGGATCAAAGCCACGTCTCTCATGTCTCCTGCATTGGCAGGCAGATTCTTTACCACTTGTGCCACTTGGGAAACTCTCACTAGCTACATACTACAACTAATTTTCTTCTCCCCATCTTCCGATAGATATAGGGTGTGGCGTGTTGTGGTGGTTGCTGTTTGAAGTTCAATCCATAGGCTGATAAACATTGATGAAGGGTCACTGTGGAACTGAAGGAAGGTGAACATTATTCCAAAATCCTGGACTTGGAGCTGGATGAAGTAATTGATGAGACTTGGATTGATTCCTTTGCAGTGGGGGGCGGGTAGGGGGATAAGTATAGTGATGACAATTTGGTTGTAAAAAGGGAGGGTTGTTTTAGTTAGGAGTTTTGGTTTGTTTCATTTATTAAAGTGTTAATATAGAAAGAAAAGGATATATTGCTCTTGGGCCATCCAGGGTTTATTATCGTGACATCTATCACTTATTGGGCACTCAGCATCGGCATGCCCTTCATATATCTGGGCAATACTATCCCAAACAAAGAGAGTGCACCTTTTAACATCAAAGCTGACAGAGCTCGCTGTCACTTTCCTTGTATAGCTGACCCAGCCAACTCCATTCTCTTCAGTTTAAGTTCCCTGAGACAAATGATTTGGGAAAAGGAGAAAAGCCAATAAAAGTTCATTAATGAGTAGGTTCCTACTGTAGACAGCTGAAGCTCAGTTCCTCTGAGGACCCTCAAAAACACTGTGAAACACACACCTGAAAATGTCCCTCCAAGGGACAAGGAAGCTGAAATATTTGTTGACTGTTGGTTCTGGCTTTGAGACAGAAAGCAGAGTAGGCTTTGTGGAGTTCTTTAGGAAATTTTAGCTTTCCAGTCTCAGAAGCTGCAACTTCCCTTTTCTCTTTACTTACACATGATGTGATGGCTTGGGCTACAGCAGCAAACTTGCAACTTTAAGAGTAAACTGAATCACAGAGATATCAGCTCGGACATTACCGAGTCAGTAAAAGTGCCCACCTACGTTCTTCTTGTGAGCAAAACATACTTTAAAAAAAGATGTTATCCTAGTCAATTTTTCTCTTATCTGCAGCCAAAAGCATTCGTATTCCTGACTTATCTAGTCTTGCAGCCAAGGGCACACAGGCCCAGACTTTGAATCAGAAGTTACTGACATAAAGGAAATTTACTGGTGGTCCAGTGTTTAGGACTTGGCACTTTCATGACCTGAGCTCATTCCCTGATTGGAGAACTAAGATCCCACAAGCTGCAAGGTAAGGTAAAAAAAAAAAGTTAGTGATATAAAGAAGCAGATGCTTGGGACTTTCCTGGTGGTCCAGTGGTTAAGAATCCACCTGCCAATCCAGGGGATATGAGTTCAATCCCTGGTCTGGGAAGATCCCACAAGCCTCGGAGCAACTAAGCCAGTGAGCCACAACTCCTGAGCCCACATGCTCTAAAACCTGTGCTCCGCAACAAGAGAAGCCACCACTATGAGAAGCCTACACACTGCAACTAGAGAAAAGCATGTGTGCAACAACAAAGACCCAGTGCAGCTAAAAATAAAATAATAAATAAAAATTTTAAAATGATGCTCTTTGACGATGGGCCCATAGTGGCAGTGCTTCTAATGGCACCATCCAGGATGTTGACACTTCAGATCTTATTTTGCCTCCTAGTTACCTTTACCAGGGACAGAGACAATAGACTTTCAGAATCAAATAATAATTACTACTACTCATTGAATATTTAGCGAGCCAAATGTTTTTATAAATTTTCTCTAATTGTCATATTGACGATTCGAGATGAATTTTAACATATATGTTAAAATTTTTGGCCGCAGCATGTGGGATCTTAGATGAATTTTAACATACATATATATTTAAAATTTTTTTGGCTGCAGTATGTGGGATCTTAGATTCCTGACCAGAGACCAAACCTACACCCCTGAAGTAGAAGCACAAAGTCTTAACCACTGGACCAACAGGGAAGTTCCTGGATTTTAATATCTTTTCCTGAGGTTAACTACCTTGACCAATATTACACATTAAGTGGCAGTGTTGTGGTTCAGGTTCAGATGAGAGCGGTGCCAAAGCCAGATCTTAACCACTGTGTTATCATATCACCAATATCTCTTTTGCCAACTTGTAATGTTTGGACCTGAGAGCTTAACTCAGGGACTCTATCCTAGGAGGAGAAGAAAGATGGGCTCACATAAATTGTTGTCTGTCGGCCCCTCTGGCAGGGGGATACAGGATCTGCCCAAACACAGACAGGCTCTGGGCCAGGCAGCACAGATGCAGACACTCCTCTGAGCCAGGCTGGGAAACACTCCAGATGAACCAGCAGCCTTCTGTGTCTGAAACTCTGAGTGATAAGGAAGAATCTTGTGTGGCACCCTCAGAGACAAAGCGATCCTGCAGGTTTAGAATTTTACTGAAATCCAGGCAAAATAAATGGTAAAATACATGAAGAGGGGGCATGTGTGAGAATCAGTCAACTCTCTGCTGACAATTCTTGCTTGAGAAATAACTGCACTCCTTTCTCCCTTTCGCTTCCCAGGCTAGATTTTGAAAATCTGAGGCTGAAACCCCCCAAATCCAGTCTTCCACTCACCTCCTATTCACCTTTCTCCAAGTCTCAGAGCTACCTTGACCCCTCTCACCCTTTTCGTTTAGTCACATTCTCCATAAATATCTACTGAGTATCAATTTTGTGCCAGAGAAGCAAGGACTCTAACTTCAGAGTACTTAGAAGGTACTAAAAGATAATCGCACAAATAGTTATTTAATTAAGACTGTGCTATCTGCCAAGAAGGAAAAGTAACATTCAATGGGAGTGGACCCCTGGGGAACTAGATCTAGTCTGAAGGTTCCTATTGCGATCATCCTCTTTCGTCCTATCTGCCTCCTCTCCACTGACCCCTTTATACAAATGCTGTCTCCTGCACTGTCTTCTTTGCTGCATCCCCATGCTAAAGCCTTGATTCAGACTTCACTACATCTTTGTAGCTGCTTTCTAACAGGTCTCCCTGCCTCTTTTTTCACTTACTCAAGCCCATGCTCTACACCATAGAGTTGTATTTCTAAAATGTGATCTAACCCGCTCCCTCTCGCTTTCACATTGGGGTTTCACATCTCCTGCCTGGTACAACTTACTCAACCTCTTTTCTCAGGCTTATCTCCTATCCGTCTCCTCCAGGAAACTCTCACCTCATCCAGGCACAGATTCCCATCTCCCCTACTGTTTATTCATGCTTGCTCTGCAATGAATTCATCTCAGCCCAGGGAAAGATTATTCTGAATTCAAGGGGCTCACTGAGCATGGGCTTGATGAGAGCCCAGCATGGATGAGGCACTGAGTACTGGGCAATGAACAAGATCAGTGAGGAGGAAAAGCTGGAACCGATAGTCAGCACATCTTCTGATAATATCCCCCAGTGGTGATACTGGTTTCCACAATACATTGTGAAAGGTCCATGAGGGCAGTGACAGGGTCTGACTTGTCTACTGCCGTACTCCTAGTTGTGCCTGGTACAAACTAGTGTGGAGCTTAGCACAGAACTCAATAATTCTTTTTCAGTGTATAAATAAACTAAAAAAATGAAAGTCACAGATTTTTTAAAATTCTTAAACTGTCTTGCACTGGCGTCACAGTGCCTGTATTCAGACTTCTTAAAAGATCAGAAGTTCCTGAAGGGCAGCCGTGGTGATGTACTCATGTGTGCACTCTTTACAAAGAATCACTTTACCAAGTGATTTTACATGGGTTATTGCTTCTCTTTCTCATTACAACCACATGAATTACTATCCCCAGTTTATAGTTGGGGAAGATTTGTTCCTTATTTTCTTCCTTCTCTTTTCTGTTTCCTCCTTTTTCTCCCTTTCCTTTAGGATACATGTATGGTTTAGGCATTTCCTGTCTCTAATCCAGAAAGAGACTTAGAAGGGCTAAATGTAGAGCTGATTACAATGAGGGCCAGGCAGGCTACGTGCCCTGGGCTACCCACACAGGCCGGTTTCCCTGTTTACTCACATGGTAAAGAATCTGCCTGCAATGTGGGAGACCTGGGTTTCAACCCTGGGTCAGGAAGATCCCCTGGAGGAGGGTGTGGCAACACACTCCAGTATTCTTGCCTGGAGAATCCCATGGACAGAGGAGCCTAGCAGGATAGAGTCCATAGGGTCTCAAAGAGTCTGAAGCAACTTAGCATGCATGCGTGCAAGTGCATGTGTGTGTGTGTGTGCGCATGCGCACGCGCACACACACACACACACACACACACACACACACACACACACACGAAGCACTCAAATATAATCTTTTGGTGTTCAGTTCAGTTCAGTCGCTCAGTCAGGTTTGACTCTCTGCAACTCCGTGTACTGCAGCATGTCAGGCCTCCCTGTCCATCATCAACTCTAGGAGTTTACTCAAACTCATGTCCATTGAGTCGGTGACGCCATCCAACCATCTCATCCTCTGTCATTCCCGTCTCCTCCTGCCCTCAATCATTCCCAGAATCAGGGTCTTTTCAAATGAGTCAGTTCTTCACATTAGGTGGACAAAGCAATGGAGTTCCAGCTTCAGCATCAGTCCTTCCAATGAATATTCAGGACTGATCTCCTTTAGGATGGACTGGTTGGATCTCCTTGCAGTCCAAGGGACTCTTAAGAGTCTCCTCCAACACCACAGTTCAAAACCATCAATTCTTCAGTGCTCAGCTTTCTTTATAGTCCAACTCTCACATCCATACATGACTACTGGAAAAACCAAAGCTTTGGCTAGACGGACCTTTGTTGGCAAAGTAATGTCTCTGCTTTTTAATAGGCTGTCTAGGTCGGTCATAACTTTTCTTCCAAGGAGCAAGTGTCTTTTAATTTCACAGCTTCAGTCATCCTCTGCAGTGATTTTGGAGCCCCCCCCCCAAAAAAAATAAAGTCTGTCACTGTTTCCATTGTTTCCCCATCTATTTGCCATGAAGTGATGGGACCAGATTCCGTGATCTTAGTTTCTGAATATTGAGCTTTAAGTCAACTTTTTCGCTCTCCTCTTTCATTTTCATCAAGAGGCTCTTTAGTTCTTCTTCACTTTCTGCCATAAGGGTGGTGTCATCTGCATATCTGAGGTTATTCATATTTCTCCCGGCAATCTTGATTCCAGCTTGTGCTTCCTCCAGACCAGCATTTTGCATGATGTATTCTGCATATATGTTAAATAAGCAGGATGACAATATATAGCTTTGATGTACTCCTTTCCCGATTTGGAACCAGTCTGTTGTTCCATGTCCAGTTCTAACTGTTGCTTCCTGACCTGCATACAGATTTCTCCGGAGGCAGGTCAGGAGTTCTGGTATTCCCATCTCTTTAAGAATTTTCCACAGTTTGTGGTGATCCGTAAAGTCAAAGGCTTTGGCATAGTCAATAAATCAGAAATAGATGTTTTTCTGGAAATCTCTTGCTTTTTTGATGATCCAGTGGATGTTGGCAATTTGATCTCTGGTTCCCCTACCTTTTCTAAATCCAGCTTGAACATCTGAAAGTTCACAGTTCACAGACTGTTGAAGCCTGACTTGGAGAATTTTGAGCATTACTTTACTAGCCTGTGAGATGAGTGCAATTGTGCGGTAGTTTGAGCATTCTTTGGCATTGCCTTTCTTTGGGATTGGAATGAAAACTGACCTTTTTCAGTCCTGTGGCCACTGCTGAGTTTTCCAACTTTTGATGTTATGTCTGAATAAAGTTTATGTGTCAGACATGTTCTTGTTAAATGTCAGTATTTAAAATATACTCCAATTTTCGTTCCATATTTTGTCACATGATCATTTTCTTTTAAATATTCGGGGAGTCATAAAATTGAGAAGAGGCCCAGGTTTAGAGAACTTAGGTAACCTGACCAAATTCTGACCCCTGGTAAAGCACCTAAGCCATGACTGGTACCCTGGATGTCTTCCCACTAGGGGCATCACTGCCTTCAAATTGCAGCAGATGATTCCATTATGGTCTATCACAGGGGTTACGTTCTGAGGTTTAGTCACATAGATATGTTTCCTCTAAAATTCCGATACTTTGTGAACTTGGCAAATAATTCAGCATCCTCGCTTGAAAACTAGAGGCCATAATGGTACCTACCGCGGGGAGTTCCTATTAGAATTAAGTGAAAATGAGCTTGAAGCTTTCAGCAGAGGCCTGGCATGTACTCAGCGCGCAGTAAATGGTAGTCGTTATTATAAGAATTGTATTTGTTGAATGAGTGACTCTGGCATATAACGCTTGCATTGAACTTGAAGCTTGGAGCTGTCAGATGCGTTCAACTGAAGGGGTGGCAACTTGCCAATTTTTTTCTGGAAATAAAATCTTTGTGGGAGGATAATCACTGGTTGGAAAGCGTGAGCCTTGAGGGAACAAAGCTCAGATCCCCAGGCCCAAGGACCACGGAAGCGAAGCCTTCCTGGCGCCTAGCGGCCACCGTGCTGAACCTCCCCCAGACTGAGTGGCAGCCGGCTGGGAACGCCCAGCCCGGGGCAAAGATGCCTCAGAAGCCAGGTTTTAGCCGAGTGAAGCAGGCTCTCTTCTAATTCTGCTCATCTTTTTTTCCCCTCTCGATCATCTTATTCTCGGGGATCACACCCTGAGTGCTGGGAAGAAGGACTCCTAAACCGCGGGGCGGAGGCTTCCGCGCGGCCCCAGACCTGACCATCTATGGTCACAGAGCACCGAAAAGGAAGTGGGTTGCGCTTCCACCTTCCCAGCCCCGGCCAGAGCAAGCGGGGCGGCGGCGGGGGCACGCCCAGAAACCCTGAGCTATGCCTGAGCGCCCCCTCCGACCCCTCCACACACCCAGCCTCCGCAGGTCCTCCCGAAACATTGCCCAGACCAACGGTCTCTCCACATCACAAACGGGGAAACCGAGGTATCCACGCCCAGAGGGAGGCGGAGCTTAGCTTGGTCTACTATTGTTGGAGGGCGTGGCCTAGCCTTAGACACGCCCCCGTCGCGCCCGCCTCGGGGGCGGGGCTCTTTTCCCAAGCCAGCGAGGAATTCTTTCTCCCGGGCGTGGCGGATAAGGGGCGGAGTCACCAGCCGCGCGGCCAGACTTCCTCCCGGGTCCCTCCACTGGGCCGGCGTTTTAGCCGGCCCTTCATTTCCGGTGGGGGTGCCGCGCCCAGTGAGGGCCCGGAAGTGGGTCGCGCGAAGGTTGCTGGGCGGTTCTTGCCGGAAGTGGAGAGCGGCTGATCGCAGTCCCGAGGTGAGACAGAAGTCTGAGGTGAGTGTGCGCGGCGGGGAGTGACTGGGGTCCACTCCTCGGCCCACTAGCCTTTGGCGTTATTAATGGCCTTTCTGGCCTAGGTGCGTGCGGTGAGGCCTCCTGAGGGGGCCGGGACGGTGGGGCCCTTACGCCGACCCCGGATCCTGGGCGCGGTCTCTTGAGGTGGGGCCGGGGTGACCAACTGAGCTGGACTCTCCTGTGGAGGCCCTCCCTCCGCTAGATTTAGCGGTTCTGGAGGTCAGTCTCAACGGAGGCCTGATTCCTAAGGAGCTCTGACTGAAAGAAACCTCCGAGACCTTAGAGTCTTCACTATTCCTGGTCTCACCCCATTGCTTGGATGGGTAAACTGATTCCCGAAGAGACGAGGCTTGTTTAAGGTCTTACTGCGAAACAATCGTAAACAGTCTTTAACAGGGAAACAATCGGAATCTAGACCTTAGTTTCTTAGTTTACCAGCCCCAGATCCTCCTCTCATTCATTTCCTGGGAACCTTTCTGTACCTTGGGGTGGTCTTCCGGTAGGTGTCTCTCAGGCAGTTGCAAGTTTAAAGGCTACCCGCTGCGTGGAACTTTTATTTAAAATACGGCTTGTTTGGAATGCCTGGGGAGGGTTTTTTTGTTGTTGTTGTTTTTAAAGAGTGGAGCAGGTCTTTGTGTTTGCAATCTGAGAGCCTCCCCTTTCTCCTAGTCTGTAGTTCTTATCTTGAAAACCCAAGTTAACTTTATTGAAGGTATCTCATACTTCTGGTCATGAAATCTTTTGGCTCAGGTTTGGTCTGGCTCCACTGCAAAGCATCGGTAGCCATAGGTGCTTTATTTAATTTGTTTGAGCCTCATTTTTCTCATCTTTTAAGTGAAGATCTCTGCTCACCTCACAGGATTAACTTCAGTGTAACAAATTGTGTTTATTCTTTGTTAGGCACTCTGCCATATCCAGGGTTTGCAGAAACAAAATAAGGTAGACTCTGCCCTCATGGATCTGACATTGTTTGCAGGGAATTTAACAATATTATAAATGTGATGCATGTTAGGAAAGAACATGATATTATGGCAGTATGTAACAAGGGGCTCAGGAAAATCGCTTCTGCAGAAGCAGGATTTAAGATGAGTTTCAAACAACGAAGAGCTCCATGAAGACAGGATGAGAAACTTAAAGCAGAGGTTAGTATCAGAACTGTGTCAGTTGAAGCTCTTTATAGGGATCCCTGTTCAAGTGAAAAACGAGGGGGCTGGGGAGCCCAGCACATTAATCATTCACTAGTCATTTATTGAGCCCTTAATATGTGTGAGGCACATGTGAAATGAGGCACTTGGCCCTGGTGACCAAGAATACAGTAGTTCTCTAGGAGTGGAGGAGGAAGCAGACAAGTAAATCGTAGGTAGCTTAAGTGTTGTAGTGTGAGCGCAGGGCTCTGAGAGGAAGACTACCTGAGCCAGGTTTCCAGGCTTTGGGGAGGAAGTGGGAGGGTAAGTCTTGCAGGATTTATTTAGCCATATGGTGATCTGAAAAAGGAATTTCCAGCCAAAGAGTCCAATGCAAGAAATGGAGACTGGACGTTGAAAGACCATGACTGGAATTCCAGTAAAGCTCAGAGAAGTGGGGGAAGTGGGCAGTGGTGGGATCAAATATGAAGGCCCTTGTAAACCCTGCTAAGGAATTTGGAGCTTACCCTGAAAGCTGTGGGGAGGCTTTGAACACTCTTATGTAGGAAAATGATGTGGTCAGATTGATGTTTTATTAATTTGTCTGTTGGGGGGAGGGGAAGGACCTTAATAGGGAAGTAGACCAGTGTTCGGAAGGTTGAACAATGGTTTGAACTAAGACAGTGAGAATGGAAAGAAGAGGAGGGATCAAATTTGAGCAATATGAAAAAGATGAAATCCATAGATTTGGAGGCTGATTATTTATGGAAATGAAAAAATAGAAGGAGCCTAGGACAATTGTCTGATTTTCTGGTTTAGGGAAGTGGTAGTACTATTTACCAGGATAGGTACTCTATGAGGAAGGTTAACTGGAGAGGTGAAATAGAAAATGAATTTTGGACGTATTTACTTTGAGGTGTTTGCAGCACATCTAGGCAAAGATGTCTAATAAGGTATCCCGGCTAGAAGAAACAGCACGAACAAAGATGTGAAGGCAGGAGAGGGTTTATATTGTTCAGTGAAGTACTGGGGCCTCGGGTTTGTAGGGGTAGATAAGACCAGAAAGAAAAGGTAGTTGCTGCCAGGTTGTCAGGGGCTTTTGATGCCTTGTTTGAATGCGTTTGGATTTATTCTATGGTTGCCATTTTGCTTATTGAGTTAGTGCTGTTCAGTATAAAGAAATTTCAGTTGAATTTTCTTCCCTGTTCCCCAGAAATACTTCATCAGTCAGATGTTTTGGAGGAGTTTAAATAAAATGGTAGCAGTGAAAGTACTTTGTCAAGTACAACCTGTCATGCAAATCAAAAGTGGTAGTATTGCTAAGCTTCAGTGTGTGTGTGTATTTTTGATTTGCTTAGCTGTTTAGTTTGTAAAATGTTTCCAGCCTGAAGAATTGAAGCCTTTTTTTCATCCCTTTTCTTCCTTATACATACCTTTGTTTAGTTGCATTTATCTTTTCAACTAGGAACTGAGCCTTTAAAAAGTGACTTCCTTCTTTCAGTTTTCTCTGAGGCGTGGTGAGTCAAAGATGCATTTTACTTAAGCAAATGCAGTGTCATTGGAAGTTGAACCCTCTGGTTTGAAATTTAATCCTGAGATTTGAAATCTGAGGATCCTCAAGCCATATCTTAGGCAGTCCTAGTGATTATTTCTTTGCCTTACCCTCATCAGTTTCTTTATTTTCTATTAAGCTGTCTTTCATATCTACACTTAAGCATTTCAATCAAACCAGACTGCTTTTTTGAAAAGAAAATTTTCATCTTGTTACCCCTTCACTGGCTTCATTTTCCCAGAGAATCAAGTCTAAACTCTTTTGTCCAATTTACAGAGTTCTCCAGAGTCAGACCCTTAATATAGTTTTCATTGGGTGGTATAGATTGACATTCTGATTTAGAGAGTTCCAAACTATTAGCATTTTATTTGTACCTTTTGCACTTACCTTTTGCTCATGATTACATTAGAACAGAGTTTCTCAACCTCAGCATAATTCACATTTGGGGCCAAATAATTCTTCATTTTGCAGGATTGTGCTGTGCATTGTAGGATTTCAGCAGTATCCCTGGCCTCTACCTATAAGATGCTAGGGGCAGTCCCTCAACTGTGATAACCAAAAACGTCTTCAGATATTGCCAGATGTCTCCCGGATTGAGAGTAGTGCATGAGAAAATATCTTAGCTCTGATTGTATGGTGTCTTATCTCCAATTCAGTTCTTTGAGGGCAGGCTCCATTGCTGTGATTAACACAATGTATGGCACATGATAAGCGCAGGGTACTTTGCAAGGAATGGATCATGGGTTTCATTGAGGCGTCAAGAATTATTGTTTATTCAAGGAATTTCTGGGTGGGCTTTGAAGGACTGGCTGTTTTGTGGTTTTTTTCCCCTCAGAGAATGTGATCTTAATGAAGAAAGCCTTTGTTTAGGCACTCACTAGAAATGAGATTTGTATTAGTTGACAGCACAAGTCAGCCGATTTATATTTTTCCCATATTGGAGGTATATAAATTCCTGTTTTCTTTACCTGCACTTAGACAGCTTTCTTTAGCACACAGGGATTCTCATTTTATTTATTTTTGGTTGCGCTGGATCTTCATTGCTGCACACAGGCTTTCTCTAGTTGCGGTGACTGGGGGTTACTCTTGGTTGCAGTGCATGGGCTTCTCATTGAAGTGGCTTCTCTTGTTGTGGAGCATGGGCTCTAGGTGCATGGGCTTCAGCAGTTGCAATACTCAGGCTCAGTAGTTGTGGGCTCTAGAGCTCAGACTCTGTAGTTGTGTTGAATGGGCTTAGTTGCTCTGAGGCATGTGGAATCTTCCTGGACCAGGGATCGAGCCAGTGTCCCCTCTGTTGGCAGGTGGATTCTTATCCTCTGTATTATCTTCTGGATTCTTATCCACCAGGAAAGTCCCTATCATTTAGTTTAAATTGCATGCAGTTTATGATGTTGTTACTCAACATTTATTTTGACTGATAAAATTGCTATATAGTTGACCCTCATACAACATAGATTTTCAAGAGTTCACTTACACCGATGGATATGGAAGGCTGGCTGTAAAGTTATTCGAGGAGTTCCTGCTGCACTGAGGGCCTGTTCTCATACCTCCAAGTAATTCAAGGGTTGACTGTAGTTTCATGACCTTAAAGTTAATGCAGCTCTAGCATTCACCATGAAACTATTTGTTCTTGATTTACCATCACGTAAACATAATAAAAACTATCAAAGCTCTAAAAATACTCCTCAGCTACAGTGCAGCTTTGTTCGCCTTATATTACCAGACCTGTTGTGTCACATTTTTCCATTCCACTGCAAAATATAGTTGAAATGTTTAGTGGAAGGAGTGAGCTTTTTTGTTGTTATTGTTGTTGTCTTTTTCCCTCCAGGGGTCATTAAAATTCCTGTACTTAAGTTAATTATAGAGGTACAGTCACAGATCTTTTCATATCTGTAGCCGTAGCTGAATCATGGCTAGGGACAAATGACATCCTTGAATCTATCTTTATGCATGAGAATGGGAAATGCTGTTCTGTTTAAAGCAACTACCAATTGAAATCAACCAATGTGGTTTTTCCTTATGTAATGTAAAAGACGCCTCCTGAATGCTTTTATGCTGTTAGTCTTCATAATATGAATGAATTCATTGAATATAAAAGAGAGGGTAACCCATGACCACACAAAGTTATCTCTTTGCCCCAAAGCATTGAAACAGCTAGTTCTTAAGTCTGACTTCAGCTTGTACACAATTACTAACTTTACTCACTCCTGGAGCTTTAGATAGAGGACATGTTTATTGAGGTAACAGGAGACAAGTGCTGATATTGGGCAGAATTCTTTCCCTCCCTAGAAGACAGACCTTTCTTTCTGTTTTAATATAAACCTCAGGTGGCAGTGACTCGGGCACTAAATGTCATTGGTTTCATCGGAGAAACCAAATGCTTGGGGAAGAACAGTGGCTCCTGATTTGGGTTAGATTTAGATAGCATCTTTACTGGGGCAAAGTGCTATCTGTTCTTTGGTTTCTGGGTTACAAGCCAGCTTGTAAGTATCCTGTTAGCATGTGTAGGTTTTGCTCTGTAACATGTGATGAGAATTTCTATATTGTTAGGAGTAGAACTAGACTAATGCCTTATGGTTTAGTGGTAGCTTAGAAGAGATATCCAAGTGGGACTGTTTTGTTGTCTTTTATTTAAAAGAAATTATATAACTTAAAAAAAAAAAAGTTTGGAAAACAGAAGGGGAAATTGTCCAAAAATCCATCACTCTAACTTGACAAATATTGTAAATTTTGTGTTCTTTTCAAGTCTTTTTCCACAGTGCGTGTAGTCATTTCCCTGTAATTAGAAGTCTAAGCTAACACTGCAGTGAACATCGTCATGCCTATCACTTTTCCCACATTAGTATTACTTTCTTAGGATAACATCTAGGGAACAGAATTCCAAAGTAAAGGCCAACAGAAGCATTTTGAAGCAGATCAGGTGGGCTACAATAATATACAGGGTGACTTGTATAGTTGCTTTATTTTCAATTCTACTTAAGGGTATGACCTACAGGAACAACTACCAGACAAAGTAGAAAACATTTTAATCATAGCAGCTTTTTGTAAGTAGAAATTCATTCCACTGCCTTAATTGCCTAGTGAAAAGAGGCAAGAACTGCAGGAGTAACCTGGTTCCGTTACTTCTGAATGACAGGTAGAAGGAATTGGGTTGTTTGAATTGTTAGAATGAGGAGAATATGAAGCAGCTTTGGCAGGAGTCACTGACCATTTCTGATTTCACTTGGTTTCAAACCACAAAAGAAGTTGCTGGAGAATCAAGCTCCTCGTTTCTTTTTGTTCTGCATAATATCCCTCCAAAAGCCTATACATTCTCATTACTTAATGATGTTTCCTTGCTGATGACTTGCAAATGTTGATCTCCAGCCTTGATCCTTCCCCAAGCTTATTTCTAACTATTTATTGGATATTCCTACTTGGAAACTTCATCTTCTGTTCAAACTGTGTATCTAAGACTGACCTCATGTTCTTGCCTTAGCTAGAACATGCCAGAAACTTGTTTTTGCCTATAGCATCATCATTCTCTTACTTCCCTGGATTTGCCATTCTGGAGTCATCTTTGACTCCCTTCTCTGAATGCTACTGTACTCAGCAGTACCAGACAGTTAATACTTGTTCTGTGTTTAATGCTCACTTGTTTTGTGTGACCTCAGAGGGCAGAACCAAGACCAGTGGGTGGAAGTTGCAGGGAGACTGGTTTTGCCTCCATATAAGGAAGAACTTTTAAATACTTTGAGCTGTGTGAATGGAATAGGCTGCCTCCAGAAATCTTGGGTTCTCCACACTGAGGGCGTTTGAACAGAGGCTACCTGACTAATTGCTGAGGATGTTGAAAGATTTGTTCTTGCATCTGATTATGCTTTCTAGACTCCTTCCCAATCCTGAGAGCCAGTGATTCAGTGAAAGATAGCTTTGTCACTCCTGCTGGACTCCCTCAGAGCAGAAAAACTATTTTACTATTAATTCACGTGCTGGTCACTTAGTAGCCCAAAAGTGATTTTTTTTTTCTTTGCAATATCAAAAATGTTTTTTGCAGTAGCACTTTTATTTTGCAGCTAGTTGAACAGCTTTCAACCTAACCTAGACCCTAATATCGTCCTTTTTCCCCCAAAAAACCGATTCTCTCAGACAGTACTTATAAAAATTTTGCTTTCATCGTATTATTCCTTCATTCAAAATCCTTGAAAGGCTTCACATTTATCACAACACCAAATTCAAATACTGCCTGGCTCTCAGTGCCCTCCGTAACCTAGCCCACCTTGCTTATTTCCCATAATACTATGTGGACTATCTGCTCACACTCTGTGCTGAGCCTCCTTGGTCTCTATTTGCTTTTGATTGCTCTAGAATGTCTTCCCTTTTTTCTTTTACTTTTTCTGCCTCACTTCTCTCCTGAAACCCCTGAGACTAACTCTAGTCCTCATTGATTTCTTCTGAACTCCAAGCATATAGTCATTTATACTCTGTAATTTAGGACCGTACAACATCTTACAAAGGAAAAGCTCCAGTGTATTGGCTGATACTTTAACTTTTCCCAATCCAAATGAAATTAGTTAATCTCTTAACAGAACTTTAAAAATATAGTCGTCAGTATTTATTCCATTGGCATTTGTGTTGCCCTTCTCAATAAGAATGAAAGCTTCTATATGGCAGATACCATGGCTGCCATTTCTTCAGTAGCTATGACAGTGCTAAGCATTTTCATGTTATGAGCATCTTCTGTGTGCCAGGTTTTCTAGATGCTGGAAATTTGGGGGGGGAGGGCAGTTAGTAGAGCAGGGGCAGGGAGAATGAAGAAATTTCCCATGCTTCTGGAGCCTATATTCTAGTACATGGTAGGCAGTAATAACATTTTACATTTGAACTGCATTTTAAGGCTCCCAAAGAGACTGTGCTTAGTCACTCGGTTGTGTCTGACTCTTTGTGACTGTAACCGCCTGGCTCCTCTGTCCATGGGGATTCTCCAGGCACGAATACTGGAGTGGGTTGCCATGCCCTCCTCCCGGGGATCTTCCTAACTCAGGGATCAAACCCAGGTCTCCTGCATTGCAGGTGGATTCTTTACAGTTTGAGCCACCAGGGAAATCCCATGAATACTGAAGTGGGTAGCCTATCCCTTCTCCAGGGGATCTTCCCCACCTAGGAATCGAACTGGGGTCTCCTACATTGCAGACAGGTTCTTTACTACCAGCTGAGCTACTTATCTATAAAACCAACTCCTTTGATCCTTACATCTCTGTGTGTGAGGTGCATGCATGCTAAGTCACTTCAGTCGTGTCCGGCTCCGTGTGACCGTATGGACTGTAGCCTGCCAGGTTCCTCTGTCCATGGAATTCTCCAGGCGAGGATACTGGAGTGGGTTGCCATTTCCTTCAACCCAGGGATTGAATCCATATCTCTTAGGTCTCCTGCATAGGCAGGCTTGTTCTTTACCACTAGCGCCACCAGGGAAGCTCCAAGTGTGCTAGGTAATGATCTGTTAAATGACTGTCCTGAAGTTACACAGCTAATACATGGCAGAGTTGGGACTCAAACCTTGGTCTCCTGAATCCTGGTTTTGTTAAGACGAGTAATTAAGACTGCCTCGCCTTCTGAGGCCTTTATGATGAACGCTTAAATAGTTGGGAATCTGTATATTCGTTTATGGATGCTTACATACAGTTCTTGGCTATTGGCAACCAAAAATGGCAGGGAACAAGATTAGGCATAGCTGTTGTTCTCGGCTTTGGCAATTCTGTATTGGGAAAAATCTTATTTTAAATATTTACCTTCCAAATATGTGTCATCTCTACTGAAGGTGAAAAAATATTGGCCTCCGTGGAGGAAATTGAGAGCAGAGAAATTGAAGGCTGCTAATAATGTGACTCAGGACACCATAAAGAGACCTTGAAGCCACAGTGCTGTGCTCAACAAACAGCTGGGGCTGGATGCTGTGATGAACTCCTAGTCCCTTAAGCCCTTGAAAGCCATTGTGGAGTGGTGGGAAGAGCCTGAGAATTTGTGTTCTCCTGAACACAAATTTAACTTCTGTTGGTTTCTTTCCTCTAAAGATGGGAATCAGTATCTTTGTAACATACATCATAGAATTATTAGACAAAAGAAGCAGTAGTTTGATGATGTACTATAAGGGAGTTTTGTTTTTTGTTTTTTTCTTTATAAATATTTTGTTTGTTTTGTTGGCTGCACCTTGGGGCATGCGGGATCTTAGTTCCCCGACCAAGGATTGAACCTGTGCCCCTTGTGTTGGGATTGTGGAGTCCTAACCACTGAACTGTCAGGGAAGTCAGGAAATTTTGTTTTTAATTGATATTATATCATCTACTAAGGTTATCTTCCTTAAGGTATTTAGTTTGACAATCTCCATATCAGTAATTTGTGCCCAAGCAGGCTGTGTTTATTTGAAAGAGAATGTTTGTTAGATCCTACAATTAGGGGGAAAATTTTTTTTTTAAGAAAGGGAGAAAAACACCCCACACTTCTCCTCAGACTTGACACAGAGAGGAGACAGCCAGACTTGTGTTGAGGGGAGAGAGGGTAAAGGCCTTACTGTTATCATTTTTTTCAAGGACCTATATTAACCTATTGTGTTTATAGTGCCTACCACATTTATAGTACTGGAATTACAAAGGCAAGACATGGTCTCTTCTGTAGGGTGACTGATTGCCTGCTGACTATTAAATGATTTTAAAGCAGTGTGTGAAATGTGTGGCAGAGATAAGTACACAGTGAAATATTGTGGGAGACATAATGGAATTGCTTCTTGGTGAGATGATACCTTAGCTGAGATTTAGTGGACAGTGGGAATTCTAGGGGCAGATTGAGAAGGGAAAACATACCGAACTGGAAAAAGCTTCCTAGAGGAGGTGAAACCGTAGTTGAATCTGAAAAAGGCAGTAGGAGTTACGAGATAAGGAACAGGTTGGGAAAGGAAAGCAACCAAGCAGAGTGGATAGCATTGAAAAGTCTTAAAAGACTTTTCATGATCCTAGTTATGAGAGAAAGCATAACTCTTTCTGGAAAATGCCAGTAGTTTGGCTTGCTGTGGAATGTTGAGGAAAGGTGTGGCAGGAGATAAAACAGGGCCAGATTATGGAAACCCTTGTTGGGACTTGACTCTGAATCACTGTGGTAATAAGGGGAATGGATAAGAGGGTGTGTTAGTGAAATTAGAGGACACTAGTGAAGAGGTTATTGCAGTAATCTAGGCAAAGTCATGGTGGCTGAATTTTTATAAATCAGGATGAAGACAAGGGGCATCTATTTATGATAGAGCCTGTGGATTTTGATAACTGATGAAATTAGTCAGAAGGCAATTTAGTTAATGTTTATGGAATCCTAGCCATGTCTCCGGACTGAGCCAGTCAAGCACTTTCACATGTATTTCCTCACATATTCTTTCTACAGCCCTTTGGATTTTATGCTGTTGTTCCTATTTTACAAATAAGGAAGCTGAGGTTCAAAAAGTTTGATAACACTCAGACACAGAGACTCCCAATCTATCTGATTTCTCTAAAGAATAATGCTCTTAACCACTATACTGTACTGCTTAACAGTTTCCAGGTTACTGTCTTTTTTTTTTTTTTATTAGAGTATGGCTCCTTTACAATGTTGTATTAGTTTCTGCTGTACAGCAGAGTGAATCAGTTATATGTATACATACACCCCCTCTTAAAAGACGCTTACTCCTTGGAAGGAAGGTTATGGCCAACCTAGATAGCATATTTAAAAGCAGAGACATTACTTTGCCAACAAAGGTCCGTCTAGTCAAGGCTATGGTTTTTCCAGTGGTCACGTATGGATGTGAGAGTTGGACGGTGAAGAAAGCTGAGCGCCGCAGAATTGATGCTTTTGAGCTGTGGTGTTGGAGAAGACTCTTGAGAGTCCCTTGGACTGCAAGGAGATCCAATCAATCCATCCTAAAAGAGATTAATCCTGGGTGTTCATTGGAAGGTCTGATGTTGAAGCTGAAACTCCAATACTTTGGCCACCTCATGCGAAGGGTTGACTCATTGGAAAAGACCCTAATGCTGGGTAAGATTGGGGGCAGGAGGAGAAGGGGACGACAGAGGATGAGATGGTTGGATGGCATCACTGACTCGATGGACACGGGTTTGGGTAGACTCCCGGCGTTGGTGATGGACAGGGAGGCCTGGCGTGCTGCAATTCATGGGGTCGCAAAGAGTCGGACACGACTGAGCGACTGAACTGAACTGAACAACCCCTCTTTTTTGGATTTCCTTCCCATTTAGGTCCCCACAGAGCACTGAGTAGAGTTCCCTGTGCTACACAGTGGTTCTCATTAGTTATCTATTTTACACATCAGTTTATATATCAGCTCATTCGTGTCTGACTCTTTGCGACCCCATGGACTGCAGTACACAGGGCTTCCCTGTCCATCACCAACTCTCGGAGCTTGCTCAGACTCATGTCCATTGAGTCAGTGATGCCATCCAACCATCTCATCTTCTGTCATCCCCTTCTCCTCCTGCCTTCAATCTTTCCCAGCATCAAAGTCTTTTCAAATGAGTCAGTTCTTCACATCAAGTGGCCAGAGTATTGGAGTTTCAGCTTCAGCATCAGTCCTTCCAATGAATATTCAGGACTGATCTCCTTTAGGATGGACTGGTTGGATCTCCTTGCAGTTCAAGGGACTCTCAAGAGTCTCCTCCAACACCACAGTTCAAAAGCATCAATTCTTCAGTGCTCAGCTTTCATTATAGTCCAACTCTCACATCCATACATGACCACTGGAAGAAACAAAGCTTTGGCTAGACGGACCTTTGTTGGCAAAGTAATGTCTGTGCTTTTTAATAGGCTGTCTAGGTTGGTCATACCTTGCCTTCCTAGGAGCAAGTGTCTTTTAATTTCATGGCTGCAGTCATCATCTGCAGTGATTTTGGAGCCCCCAAAAGTAAAGTTTGTCTCTGTTTCCATTGTTTCCCCATCTATTGGCCATGAAGTGATGGGACCAGATTCCATGATCCTAGTTTTCTGAATGCTGAGCTTTAAGCCAACTTTTTCACTCTCCTCTTTTTCATTAAGAGGCTCTTTAGTTCTTCACTTTCTGCCATGTGTGGTGTCATCTGCATATCTGAGGTTATTGATATTTCTCCCAGCAGTCTTGATTCCAGCTTGTGCTTCATCCAATCCAGCATTTATCATGCATATAAGTTAAAGAAGCAGGTTAACAATATACAGCCTATGTATTTTATACATAGTAGTGTATGTATGTGAATCCCAATCTCCCAAATTCATCCCATCCCCCTTCCTGCCCACCCCTGGTATCCATAACTTTATTCTCTACGTCTGTGTCTCTATTTCTGCTTTGCAGATAAGTTCTTCTGTATGATTTTTCTAGATTCCACATAAAAATGATATTGTATGATACTTGTTTTTCTGACTTTACTCTGTATTACAGTCTCTAGGTCTGTCCGTGTCTCTTCAAATGGCACTGTTTTGTTCCTTTTTATGGCTGAGTAATATTTCATTGTATGTATGTTATATTTTCTTTATCCATTCCTCTATTGACGGACATAGAGGTTGCGTCCATGTCCTGGCTGTTGTAAATAGTGCTGCAGTGAGTATTGGGGTGCAGGTTTCTATCTTGATTACCTCAAGTGATTGGCGGCTGTGCTGTAAGTGCTGTATTACTGAAACAGTGATGGTGGGATCTGGAGGAGCACTGTTAGGGAAAATGATGAGTTCTTTTTGGGACATTTCCTTTGGGACATCTAGTTGATGTCTAGGTGGGAGCTCAATCTAAAATTCTGAATTCCAGAAGGGTGGCCTGAGCTGGATACACTGCTCTGGGAATTGTTAGTCTGTAGGTGGTTGTGGCGGTATCACTTGGCGAGTGGACTGAATAGTAATAAGATAATAGTAGTTGACAGCTTTGGAGTGGACATGACCACCTAAAGAATGGTATATATACATAGAGCATAGGACAAAGTATGTCTTTTGGTCCCTTCAATTCTAAACATTCTTTCCCATGACATCTCAAATTTCAGTCCACCCCTACCAAAAACAGAAAACTAGGTACTATTTTCCTATATTTGATTAGTGGTGGCATGAGATTAGCTTTAATGATAGCTGTTTTGTCCTTTCTCATTCTGCTTAAGTTAAACCGCAGAACGATAGCTTGTTTAGAATTAAAAACTTACAAGTACAAATGAAAAACGGAAAAGAAGAAACCAAAATCCCAGAAGCTGTGTTACTAAGCTATTAAGACAGATTCACCAACCCTGGCAGCCTTTAGAGACACTTGTACTGTGTTACCGTGTTAACAGTGTCCTCAGCCTGTAGCATCCATTATGTATGAAGGAACATGTTTTAATAACAGAATGAGTGGTATCTATTAGTGGAAGGTAATTGGGAATTTTTTGCATTCACTGCCTTTCTCCTTGGTATTTACATAGTGTGATGGATTATATGTTAGTCTGTCCCTGGATAGCACCCAGAACAAACAGGGCAGCAATTGGGATACTCAGTGATCATGCTGTAATGTAAGGGAGAGTTACGGATGCTTCTAGTCTGCTCCAGTAAGGATTTGGAGGCTTCTGCTGCCTCTCCAGGCCAGGGATGGAAAGGTTTATTTGGTTCACATTCTCATCTTTCTCTTTGATTAGCTTTTAAACAACACACTTTGGCAAATCACCAGCCTCTGAGAAATCAGAGCCTGTACACAGAAAAGAGTGGGCAGGGATGATCTTGTCTTTCTTAGAATATCTTGTGAGTTGCTTCTCTCTTCTACAGGGAAGACAATGTGTTAAATTGAGGTATTCTGTCATGTCATCATCTTTGAGGGAATTGTGAGTCTGTCCTCATTTTAGGTGGCTTCAAGGGAGTTGAGTTCATTCGTCTTCAGTTACCTGACCAGATTAATACTTTGAAATGAAATCTCTGTAAGTCTTTGGTTCAAATTTCACTTGACTGATTTTTACAAGATAACTTACCGTCTCAGCCACTTTATATTGATGTATATTGATAACGTTAACACTTACTTATATGTGTTTGTGGGCAACTTTCAGAACCCTTGTCCCTCTGGAGTTCTGGGATCCTGTACTTGAGGTTCATTGACTTCATAAATATTTATTGAACGCTTTCTACCTGCCAGGTAGTGGTCTAGATGGTAGAAGACAAACTTGTTTAGGAAACAAACCAGAAAAGATCCCTTCTCTTTTAAGAAGAAAGGAGCTTCCTTTCTTTAGGATATTAGACATTGAATGAGGCTAGTTCAGTAAGTTGGTATTTGTGACAAGATCTCTATAACAAGCTCTTATGGATATGTCTTGTTTTCCTTCCCTACTGCATATCTAGATCCTGTCCATCCGCCTTTGAAGTCTGGCTCAATTGGCAGCTTCTCCTTGATAGCCTTATCTGTCCCTTTCAGCTGATATATTCTTTTCTTTGAAATCTTATGTTATTTTGCCTGCAACTTATGTCACCTTGAATTTTTTTCTGTTTAATAGTTTTAGTGCACATGCGAAGTGCACGGTGAATAGTCCTCTGTTAGACTACAAGTTATTGTGGGTAGAATAAATATCCTGTTCATCTCGGCCTTGGGTATTCCGCATGCAGGCAGCAGGATATTGTAGGAAAAAACACTGAACTTAGAGCCAGAAGACGTGAATTTGAGTACTGGCTTCCCAACTAACTAACTTTGTGACTATAGGCAAGTCATTTAGCTTTATTTAAATTGTTTCCTATCTTTAAGAATATAGTAATTATCTTTCCATTCATAAGTAGTTGTTGATAGGCTTAATAAACTGAGAGAACATACGTGACTGTTCCTTGTAAATTCTAAATTCTTACACAAATACTTAGTTGATGATATCATAGTAAATATTCAGTAAGTATTTGGATGAGTAAGTATTTGCTTTCAGTTAACACTGTCTCCTGGGTAGTTCTTTTGCTTAATGAGGTCTCTATGCTTTTGCAAATATGCTAGACTATCTTCCATCTTATTTTACTGTAAAATGATTCTGTTCTTCAGAATTGGCATCTTCTTCATCTCCAGGGCATTCTTTTTTCTTTTTCCTCCGTAGGTTCTGTGTCATATTAAAGCAACAAATAACATTTGGTCTGTTTCAGCAGGTGGTACATTATGGCTGACATGCAAAATCTGGTAGAAAGATTGGAGAGAGCAGTGGGTCGCCTGGAGGCAGTTTCCCATGCCTCTGACACACACTGTGGGTATGGAGACAGTGCTGCAAAAGGTAAGCAGTATACACACCAGTAGACTGCTTTGAGTGAAACTTGGTGTCCTGGCCTGAAATTTTTCTATCTTGGTATATTCTCTCCTTTGGAGCTAACTTCCTGAAACATTTAATCTAGAAAGTTCATCGCCTGTAAGATCAGGGAGGAAGTGACTTGTATGCAAGGAGGCCTGTGGTTAAGTTATTTTAACCCGAGAACTTCCTGCTTGTATGCTATTTCCTGTTCTTTCTTTAGCAAAATGACTCTAGTATAAGTCAAATGACATGTGATATTAAAATTTCCTCTCTCCAAATTATTGGCAAATTGACCATTTTGCATGTGTACCAGTTAAATTATAGAATATTAGGCTAAAAGGAACTTTGGTGGGGGGTAATTTTGTTTATTTTCATTCTGTTGATTAAAAAAATCAAGCTCAGTTAGGAAAGGGGACTTAGCTAGGATCACGCAAGAAGTTAATGGTGATTCTGGAGCTAGAATGCAAGCTTCTGACTTATACTCCAGCCTTCTGTTAACTGTGTTACCTTGCCTCTCCTCTTTCATATGGAAGTGCCTTTAACAAACCCTCTTTCTCATATGTGACCATTCTTGGTGATGTGTCTGTCTTCAGCAGGAACAACTCCATATGTGCAAGCTTTTGACTCACTGCTGGCCGGTCCTGTGGCAGAGTACCTCAAGATCAGTAAAGAGATTGGGGGAGATGTGCAGAAACATGTAAGGAGGTTTGGCCCTTTTTTCTGTCTTTTAAGGACTGGTGGCTTTCTTCAAATCCTAGTCATCCTTGGTTTAAGAGCCCCTTGAGAGGCTCCTGGCTTCTTCTACCTGCACTGAGGAACTCAGTCTATGCACTGAAACAGTTTTTCAGTTTTTTTTCCAGGCCCTCTGCTTTTATCACATGCTCTGATGGGCTTCTTTTATATAGATAGCTTGCTTTGCTCATCTTGGTAGTGAGAATATGCTACCCCACTATGTTATATAACCAAGCCTGGGGTGGCTTATTCAAAGGACTTATCATCATGACTTAGCATTTATGAAACTGTGCTTGGTAGTTATGCTAAAACTATGCTAATGTGAGTTACTTTCACACTTAGCCCACAGTAAGAATATGAAGTAGGCAATGACAGGTGCCTCTGCACCCACCTCCCTTCATGTGCTGCTACCCACATTGTCACCACCACCCCCACTCTGTCTTTCTCTTTGGGACCCAGAACCTTCCTGCTAGTCTTTGAGTGAGCCTTTGTAAGCAGTAACCATGTTTAGGATCAGCCTGAAGCTTCAGTAAAACTGCCTGATCTTTGGAAGATCTATTTGAAGCCTCTTAGATACCATCTGTTGGCAGTGGTGTTAACTCTAGAGAGTGGGACTGGGACTTAGGAGTATGGGGCTTGCATTTTTACTTTATACAGTAGATAACATTTGAAAAAGTTTAAAACGTATCACTTCTACGTTTTAAAAATACAAACCCAGAAAAAAAAATATGACTTGACTTTGAATTTTTGTATGCGGTGGTGCTTATAGCTTCATGCTTTTTAAAATTCATTTGTCCACGGCCCTCAGTAAGAAATACATATTTGTAACCAAGATATGCATGTATGCTAAGTCTCTTTAGTCGTGTCCGACTCTTTGCGACCCTATGGACTGTAGCCTGCCAGGCTCCTCTGTCCATGGAATTCTCCAGGCAAGAATACTGCAGTGGGTTGCCCATGCCCTCATCCAGGGTTCTTCCCAACCCAGGGATCGAAACCATTTCTCTTACATCTCCTTCGTTGGCAGGCAGGTTCTTTACCACTAGCGCCACCTAGGAAGACCAATTAAGATAGATGTTTCACAAAATAGTGCTTATGCTGCTTGTATTGCACCTTTAAAAAAAGTAATTTCTAATGTATTGCACTCATTGTTCTACTGTACTTCACTTAATAAAGTGCTAATTATGTGTCACAAAGTTGATTTAATTATTTGTGGTAGGTCACGGTCCAACACTTGAAAATAGCTTTAACCTTATGGAGTAAATACTTTGAGAATTTGAGGCATAAGCTTAGGCTTTTGCTTTTACTCCTACCTCTGGTTTTTGAAAACAATTTTTTTTTTTTTGGTGATGAGAGGTAGGAGAGATTTTTCAGTGCACTTCATACCACACATGTGCAGTTACAAACTTGACTTCATTGAAAGCCCTAAGTATCTTCATTTCCAACTCTGGATATACAACCCTGGTTAGTTCTAACAGGAGCAATGGTATATGTAATTCTGGTTTCAGTCCCTGAAATCTGGATTACTTAAAGAAATCAACATGAAGTGCCTGGGTTGCTGCCGGAATACATGAGCGTGGAGGTTTCAGGTTTTTCTTATCAGGACCTGTCCAGTTGTGAAGTGTCGCTGATAGCTGATTCTTCTCCTGTCCTCTTGTTTTCAGGCGGAAATGGTCCACACAGGTCTGAAGTTAGAGCGAGCTCTCTTGGTTACAGCCTCTCAGTGCCAGCAGCCAGCAGGCGTAAGTTGGTTTGTTATGGTTTGATGCGCAGGACAGGTTGAGGGCTTTCTGCTAAGCTATCACAACACGTTAAGATAGACCTACCAGGCACCAAGTCCCAGGAGAGTCTGATTTTAAGCCCCACTATGGCAATGTGCCATTTGACAGTCTTTTCTAGCCTCTTGGCTTAGCCCAAATTCATCATATTGTCTCCTAAGTTCAGTAGGCCCTAGAGAGTGATTCTCTTGCTCCACTGTGGATGTGCTTATTAGTAAGACTGCTGGGGAGATTGTAAAAGTATTGTTTCTCCCCTTACCCTAAGTGGTTGGACATCTCTCTTTAACTTTATTCCTACCTCAAAATTTTATGCTGCCAAAGTATGAAAATAAATAGAAAATTTAGATTTTTCTCAGAGCCACACATTTTAAGTTTGTTTTGTTTCTTCTTTTTTGCATTTGGCTCTCCTAGGTAGAGGGGTAGTAAAATAAGTTTTTGTGCTAATGCTGTATTACAACCTGTGAACCCTCAACATGCCTAAATAATGTAAAAGTAGCAGAAGTAATGTTAAATATGTTAGACTCTAATTTTTAATCTTAAAAATTAAAAGACAAAAGGTTAAAGCATTTTGTCTAAACCTTTTTTTCCAACCCCACACTTTCCACAACACTTCAGGCAGCTGAGACATTATTATATTTCCCTTACTTTAGATCAAGGATTGGCAGACGGTAGTCTGCAGGCCAAATCTGGCCCACCACCTATTTTAAGTGAAGTTTTTTTGAAACACAGCCGTGTCCATTCCTTTAAGTATTGTCTGTTGTTGCTCTATGCACTACAACAGCAGAGTTAAGAAATAGCAACAGAGCCCGTATGGCCTGCAAAGACTGAAATATTTATGGTCTGGCTCTTTACAGAAAGTTTACCAACTCCTGCTTTAGACTGTTCTCATACTGAGATCTGAGAATCGAGATGTTCAGGAAACCAAGCTTTGTGGGAAGGATGAAAACACAGAAACACAAGATTTCGTCCATTATGCTAAGCTTCCTGCTCAAATGCCAAGTCCTCTAATTGCATTTGATTCAGCAGATCTCTTCTCAGCAGCTGCTATATGGCTAGCACTGTGTTGAGGGCTGTGCAGATGATAAAATGGGGCTAAAACAAAGCCCTTGTCTTTGAAGAATTAATGAGAAAGAAAAATACGTTCACGTGGATCTGTTAATAAATGTTGCGTGGTAAGGTGCCAGAATTGGCTGTGCTGACGAGAGATGCTGTAGGAGGCCGGCGTGGCTGGGGCTGGAGGGCTGCTCCTCATGAAGCAGAGGGGCATGTGGATAGATGGAAAGAAAAGAGCTGATCACGAGTGAGGGCCCAGAAATGAGTTCGTAGCTCCTGTTAGTGGGACAGAAAAGAGACAAATGACAGAAATGATAGAATTTTGTGGTACAGCTGGGGTATGGATCCTGATCATGAAGCACCACAAAATCCTGCCTGAGGAGTTGGAACTCTCTGAGGAGAGTGAGGCGTTGAGTAGTAGTGTAGCCAATGAATCTTTGGAGATAAATACAGAGTTTATTTGCATGCTTGTTGTAGTTCATGAAGAATTTTTGCCTTACAAGATCAGAGTTGAGCAACATAAAACATAAAAAGACGCTAACCTCTGTCTTTTCCTGCCTCTTTTTTCTAGAACAAGCTTTCTGACTTGTTGGCACCCATCTCCGAGCAGATCCAAGAAGTGGTGACCTTTCGGGAGAAGAACCGAGGCAGCAAGTTGTTCAATCACCTGTCAGCTGTCAGCGAAAGTATCCAGGCCCTGGGTTGGGTGGCTATGGTGAGCTGCACAGCTTCTATGGGAGGGAAGGGACAGAGGTCAGGAGATGTGGCTTGAAAGGCCCTGAAAAAGACAGCTTTTTCTTTTTCTAGGCTCCCAAGCCTGGTCCCTATGTGAAGGAAATGAATGATGCTGCCATGTTTTATACAAATCGAGTTCTCAAGGAGTACAAAGATGTGTAAGTCCAGCTTGTCCTCAAGGGGTAAAGAACAAACCCAGCTGGTTACTTGACTTGCTAGAGTAGGGCTTGGGTTAAGTTAAGGCTGGCCGTGGCTGCTGTGTTGATTCTCTTATCTCAGGGCTGCTCTTTGGAAAGTGTGATAGATGTTGACTCATAGAAGCTGGATTTGCAAGCAGGAAGTGTTTCTTCTTCCTCTTCTGCTTTTTCCCTGGGGTTTGTAGAGGGCTTTTGAGTTTTCTCATCCTTACCCTTAAAGGTTAGGAGCTTTTGCTGGATGTGAAAACTAATGCCCTTTTTTTTTGCCTGTGTGGATAAGATTTTGTTCCTTTGTTGAAAACTTCTAACTGGCTCAATGGCAAAAGTTAACAATAAGATTTACTGTAACGTGACCCTGACTATTCTTATGGTCAGGTAAAGTGAGAGGAAGGCTGCCTGACCACTGCAGGTATTGCATAAGGGGAGTCATTGTACATCCAACCATGTGTCCACCAGTGTGAACTTCTCCATCACTGGATTTGAGCTGGAGTGACTATAGGCACCTGTTACTTAGCTGCATAACTCTCCAAACCCTTCTTTTCTTCCTTCCTTTCATCCTCAGTAACCAGCATATGTTGAGTGACTACTCTGTGAAGGAGTGAGCCTTCATGTGGGTCTGAAATATCTCCCAGAACATCAGGCAGCTCCTTGATCCTTCCAGTAATCTGAAATTAAGCATCACAATGTTTTGATTATACCCCACTATTACACTCCACAATTTACAGTTGAGGAAATTGAGTTTTATGCTCAGTTCAGTTCAGTCGCTCAGTCATGTCCAACTCTTTGCGACCCCGTGGTCTGCAGCACGCCAGGCTTCCCTGTCCATCACCAACTCCCAGAGCTTACTCAAACTCATGTCCATTGAGTCGGTGATGCCATCCAATCATCTCATCCTCTGTCATCCTGTTCTCCTCCTGCCTTCAGTCTTTCTCAGTGTCAGGGTCTTTGCCAGTGAGTCAGTTCTTTGCATCAGGTGGCCAGAGTATTGGAGCTTCAGCATCAGTCTTTCCATTGAATACTCAGGACTGATTTCCTTTAGGATGGACTGGTTTGATCTCCTTGTAGTCCAAGGGACTCTCAAGAGTCTTCTCCAACACCACAGTACAAAGCATCAATTCTTTGGTGCTCAATAATCATGAAGTCTTCCAGCTAATAATACGAAAGAGAGGAGACTGGAACTACAGTGCAGTGCTATTTCTGTAATTTAATACTGATTATTTCCTCCTAAAGGGACGTGTTTTATTTTTAATTTTTTGGAGGAAGGCATATTTTTGACCTAAGGCATTATGTTACAAGGCAGTTGAGTTTCTTGGAGTCCTGAAGATCCATAGTGATGCTTGAGAGTCCTCTTGACCATGGCTTCAAGCATAGGATATTTGCTCTTTTCATTTTTTTATATAAGATTATGCCTAAGGTCTTATTGAGAAGGTGATGGCACCCCACTCCAGTACTCCAGTACTCCTGCCTGGAAAATCCCATGGACGGAGGAGCCTGGTGGGCTGCAGTCCATGGGGTCGCAAAGAGTCGGACACAACTGAGCGGCTTCACTTTCACTTTTCCCTTTCATGCATTGGAGAAGGAAATGGCAACCCACTCCTGTGTTCTTGCCTGGAGAATCCCAGGGACGGCGGAGCCTGATGGGCTGCTGTCTATGGGGTCGCACAGAGTCAGACACGACTGAAGCGACTTAGCAGCAGCAAGATCTTTTTATGCTTTGAAAAAACAGTTTGTTACTTTTTAAAAAAAGTTTAAGGCATATTGCTATAAGAGGTAGAGATATAGAATCCCTATCGGTATGGACTTTGGTCTAATTAGGGTAAGAGAATAAGTTTAAAAAAGAAGAAAAGAGAAGCTCAGTTATGATAGAACAGCTGCCATTGAGCAGAGCCTAAGGAGCACCATAGGCAGGAAAATGTGAGCTCACAGATAGGAAGGATCTGGAATCACTGTTGTAATGTACCCTGACTGCCTGCAGTGAGTTGTTCTTTAATTCTCCCAGGGATAAGAAGCACGTGGACTGGGTCAAAGCTTACTTGAGTATATGGACAGAGCTGCAGGCTTACATTAAGGAGTTCCATACCACTGGACTAGCCTGGAGCAGAACGGTGAGTTCTCCTCCCCTCCTGTCATTCCTCCAGGAATGGGTCTGCAGGTTTCTTAGACTTTAGTGCTACCAAAATTCAAGAAGACATGCTGGTCTTTCCAGTGGAGGACAGAAAGAAATAGAGAAGGAAAAGGGGTAAAAGAGTAAAGAAAGCAAGGGTAAGAGAAAGAATACTTAGTTCTACTCAATGTCAGTAAACATGGGTCAGGGGCATGGTTGGGCTGGAGGGGAGATAGATGAATGAATAACATCATCCCAACCCTCAGGAAGCTTAAAAATAGAGATACAAAACCCCAGTACCAGTCACCAAGCCAAGTGCTATTATAAAGGTACACACTGCAGAGAATGAGAAAGAGTGATTCTCAACTGGGAGAGAATCACTATACTTTCAGGAGTCATATTCTCATCTGAGACTTTTCAGGTATAGGATGGAAGTGCGAGAGATGGGTAACTGCAAAGCTTAAAGTAAATGCAGAATAAATGTAGAGATTGGTCATTTGCCTTCAGTAAGAAGACAGAGTCAAATTTTTAGGAGGAAAGGCTGAAAGGGAAGTAGTTGAGCCTTTTAGACTTTGTAATAAGTGATAAGGGGACTTCCTTGGTGGTCCAGTGGCTAAGACTCTGCGCTCCTGATGCAGGGGACCTGGGTTCAATCCCTGCTCAGGGAACTGGATCCCACGTGCCGCAACAAAGACCTGGCACAGCCAAATAAATGCATTTTTTTTTTAATTGCTGATAAGAAACTATAGTAGGTATTTGAGCAAAATAGTGATGATGATCAGATTTGTTCTTAAAAGAGTCATGGTATATAAGGTTAGGGGCAAGGACTTATGCTCAGAGTATGTAAGTACTCATGGTGCAAGGGGCTGATACAAACAAACTTAGGGAGATACAACCAAGATAATAGAATGAGTTAATGAGAAGACGATTGAACAGTCAAGCTTGGATGGTAATACTTTTCACTAAAATAGAGATGGGGTGATTGTACAGGAAAGGGAAGCAGGCGGGGGATGGTGAAATCAATCTTGGATTTTGTAAGTCTGAGGTATTGCTGATACAATTTTTAGAACTCTAGGTTTAGAGCTGGCAAAAGGGAGCTGAGTTGGGTGTGGGTCGGGAGCATTAATCATTGCGTCAATGGCTACAGTGAAAATCCTATGTATCTTAGACACATGTAAGGCCCTGTTGGGGCCGGTACCGAGGGGAAGAAAAGTTGACTGTGTTCCCTGCACTTACTATTCCAGGGGCCTGTGGCAAAAGAACTGAGTGGCTTGCCATCTGGACCCTCTGCTGGATCTGGTCCTCCTCCTCCCCCACCAGGCCCACCGCCCCCCCCAGTCCCCACCAGTTCAGGCTCAGATGACTCTGCTTCACGCTCAGCACTGTTTGCGCAGATTAATCAGGGGGAGAGCATCACACATGGTAAGTGAATGCTTTGGCAAGAGGAGTCAGTAAACAACTTGTTTTGGCAAGAACTTACCAGCTAGAAACCCGGCAGTCTGTAAACCAGAATCATGGTTTGTTTATGGGAGATTCATTTGGGGTGTTACATTCTTTCAGGTTGCCTAAAGGGACAGCAGAGTTGGCTTAAATGGAAATTGAAAATGGGTCATTATAGTTGTGGAAATCTCTTTTCCCATTGGAACATGATTTAAGGGGCACATAAAGAGTACCTGCTGTATTGTGCCAAGGCATGGTGCCAGTGGTTTTCCCTAGAGCTTTTTCCATGTTACCACATGGTCTCTTTGGGAAGTCATCATGGAAACGGGTGGTTAACTTCCTCCGAGGATGTATGTTAGTCATATGGAAAACTTGCCTAAGAATGACCTAATGTTGGCATAGAAAAGGTAGACAGTCTTATATACAGTAGGTTGAAGTCTAAATTATGCAACACTCTCCTAGGAATCTACCTATAAAAATATTGAAAGGACAGGTTTTAGACATTATTATTTATAGTAGCTAAGAATGGTGTAACAATCTATGTATCCAGCTTTAAGAGAAATGGTTAACTGTGGTATGTTCCTCATGATAGAATATTATGCAACCATTAAGTCTTTTTTCTGCTGTGAACCATGCAGTGTTTAAAGAAAAAAAAAACTAACCACACGGAGTGGTGGTGCTAAAAAGCTAGTGTTGCTTATGTAGATTGGGTTCTGTTCATAAGCAAGGCATGTGTCAGCCTTTTGAGGGTGATTATGGAATTTTTTTCCCTTAAAAAAATAAAGATATTTTTAGAAACTATAGGGTAACTTGAGAAAAATTTTACTGTGTTAATTGGTTAAATCAAATTTTTTTGGTCTAAGTGTGTATGCTTACATCTAAATAAAAAACAACTATGAATAGAAAAATTACTGGAAGGGAAGTTTCAAGTGCCAGCACTGATTGGGGGTGGGTGGTAAGTTAGCTGTGAATGAGGTTATTTTTCCTTTTGCCAAGTTTTCTCTATTATCACATATTACTTTTTTTTCCTCTGTTGCTTTAAAAACTATGTACATATTTCGTGAGTATATACTTAGTGTCTTTCTAGATCTTTTTCTTGTGTTTTTATACCCATCCCCCTATATATACACATTCTGCATTTTATTTATTTTTTAGTGGAATTTTATAACTTAACCTTGGGGTAGAAGAGAATTATAAAAGTGCTTCTCCAAAGGTGTGTGAGAGAACATCTCAGAGGCTCTGGGTTTTGGCTTTGAATTTTTGGTTAAGGATCAGTGTAACTTCTGATAGCAGAAGTTGGTTATTGCTTCAGCTCAAAGCCCTGGTATGAAGGACAGGAACAAAGCAGCTGTTGTTCTTACAGCCCTGAAACACGTATCTGATGACATGAAGACTCACAAGAACCCTGCCTTGAAGGCTCAGAGTGGTCCAATACGAAGTGGCCCCAAACCGTTCTCTGCATCTAAACCAGATCCCCCCAAACCAGTCACAAAGAAGGAGCCAGCTCTACTTGAACTAGAGGGCAAGAAGTGGAGAGTGGTGAGTTAAAAACGCCCAGAGTCGGGGAACAAGAAGTGGGAGCAAAGAGACTAAATGGGGCGCAGCCAAAAGAGTACAGGCTTTTGATTCCAAGAAAGTTTGGCATAGTCTGGTTTTTGGGGTGTGCTTACTGATGAAGTTCCTAAAAGGGGATCTCTTTAACAGGAAAATCAGGAGAATGTTTCCAACCTGGTGATAGAGGATACAGAACTGAAACAGGTGGCTTACATATTCAAGTGTGTGAACTCAACATTGCAAATCAAGGGCAAAATTAACTCCATTACAGTAGGTGAGTTCTTCTTGGCCCAGGCAGGCTCTGTCCTAGAGCTTAAGAGGGCAGGCACCCTACCTCCCCTATTTCTAGAGATTCTTAATAGAGTGCTTTCCTTTAAAGTTATACTGTTAACCTGTTCCCTTTCTTCTCCTAGATAACTGTAAGAAACTCGGTCTGGTGTTCGATGACGTGGTGGGCATTGTGGAGATAATCAATAGTAAGGATGTCAAAGTTCAGGTAACTTGATACCTTGGCTCCTTCCTTTTGGTCTCGGGGGAATTAATTGAAAGCGACACAGCCGACCCACAAATGTTGCTGTGGTAGAAATCTGACTCTGTGGGGTCTGTAAGCTGAGCTGCTCTGGATGTGGCAGGAAAGGAGTTGGCCCTTATCGTGAGCTGTTTCCAGCACCATCCCCACCCACCCCTAGTATCCAGTGTCTGTTGTACACCTGTGAGTTGTTGATGTGCTTCTGTGCAACAGGGAAAGCTTTTCCCACAGTTCACTGTTGTTCTTCCAGAGGCCAGAACTCAGTGCTCTTGGTTTCCTCTGCAGGTAATGGGTAAAGTGCCAACCATTTCCATCAACAAAACAGATGGCTGCCACGTTTACCTGAGCAAGAACTCCCTGGATTGTGAGATAGTCAGTGCCAAATCTTCTGAGATGAATGTCCTCATTCCTACAGAAGGCGGTGACTTCGTAAGTTTCTTGATCCCATGTGAAAACAGAAGGGGCTGAAGGCTACTGTTGGAGAAAGCTAGTTGAGGGACATTCTGCACCAAGTGGGTCCAGCCCAGCTGTGCACACCTCAAGCACATGGAAGCCTGAGATGGTCCCACAAAGCAGACCCCCTAAGGAGAGTGGCTTCTGCCTTTCTTAGGCTGAGCAGATGCTCAGGGTAGTAGAAAGGACTGGGGTTGAGTCACAGCACCCTGCTGAGCTGGTGCCAGGAAGCCATTCACATTCCCATCTGTACCTCACAGGTTTAACAGCTGTCCAAGGTCACTGATCAGTAGGAAATAGACTCAAACCTCCATCTGTCTAGCTTTGGAGGCTCTGTTCTCATTCCTGCACTGCACTGCTCCTTCACTGTCAGTGGGGGGGAGGTGGTCTCTAAGATGTGGTGCTGCCAGTTCCATAGCCCCCATAGCCATGCTTTCACAAGTGGATTCCATTTCTCATTACATCCTACTTGCTCTCACAGTTTAGTGCAAACAGGCATTGGGAGAAAAGTGTGAAGATTTAATTAACCCCATGTTGCCTAGCTCAGGTTTAAACTTGTTTGTTTCTGTTTGCAGAATGAGTTCCCAGTCCCTGAGCAGTTCAAGACCCTATGGAATGGGCAGAAGTTGGTCACCACAGTGACAGAAATTGCTGGATAAGCGAAGTGCCACTGGGTTCTTTGCCCTCTCCCTCACACCATGGGATAAATCTGTATCAAGATGGTTCTTTTTTAGATTTCCTCTACCTTTCTGCTCTTAAACTGCTTCTCTGCTTTGAGAAGCACAGCTACCTGCCTTCACTGAAATATACCTCAGGCTGAGATTTGGGGTGGGATAGCAGGTCAGTTGATCTTGCGCAGGAAGGTGCAGCTCTTTCATATCAGCTCAGCCACACCACCAGTCCATTCTTAAGCAACTGCAGACCAGGTCAGGTGTGTTTTAGCTTTCAGCCTTTGGGGATTATTTGGCCAACAAATAGTCTTTTGGGAAGAATATAGCAGTCCCAGGAATTAACAGGTCAGAATGTTCACACAAGTTAACTTTTTTCTAATGATGAGTGTGAAGGTAACAGAAGCTGATCCTAGTTAGTTCTTCTAACTTAAACTAATTTTCACTATTGACAAGTGAAGCAAAGGTTGCATGGGACCAAAGGCTGAAGCTTGGCCATCTAGCATTCCTAGCAAAATGATTTCCTACAAGCATTCCTTTTCTTCTGCATTCCATCCTGCACCTGCCCAAACCTGATAGTAGGTTGTCCTGTGTTAGCTGCTGTGGTGGTGCCCTGCACCCAGGCCAGCTAAAGGAGCCTTGGACCCTTTCTTTCTCGGGCCCCTGCCCAGCACCTTCCTACAGAGATGACTTAAAAAGAGTGAAAAAGAAAAAAAAAGGAAAACCATGCCATTCCCAGAAATCTGGCTCCCCTTTCTCCTTCTATTCTAGGTGCCCGTCGTCCATCTTCACTGCTTCCATGGCCCTTTCATACTCACAACTTTTGGCTTCTCTCTGGGCACCTGAACAAAGGACTAAAATTGCCACTGCAGGCTGTTTTTAGGTCTTGTGTAAAACTCTTGCACAGCCTTGCTAATGCAAATTTCAGTTTTTCCTCTAGGACAAACACTTTTACCAAAATATGCAACTTTTTCTTGCTGGAAAGAGAGATTGTCCTGTGATTTCTACCCATTTCCTGAGGCCTGTGGAAATAAACCTTTATGTACTTAAAGTTATACAGAAAATAGAATAAAATTAATACCAAACTCACTTAGTATTTATGTATATTTGCCGAACAGAGATGTAAGAACTTCGAAAAGAAAAATGACACCAAGGATAAGAAACTACTCTTTATTTTAGACAACTTCATAAAATTGTTTTCACCCGTCCCCACTTCTTGCCTTTCATCCCCTTGTTTTAGTTGAAAAGTCTTGAAAGAGGTGAAAGAAAACCAGAGGGTAAACTTTGTGGCACTTAATAAAGTGCTTCCCTCAAACGGAGCTAATCATTTCCACAAACTGGCATTCTGCAGGACAGTCTTCCAAAAGTGGTGCTAGGATTTCATGGGGTGAGATATTGTCTTTAGCAGGAATTCTCAAAAAGTCCTTAATATTCTAAGGTTGGTTGATCTCCAAGAGAAAAGGGTTATGGAACATTCCCTAAGCTTTCTTGAGAAATCTTTTTTTTTTTTTTTTCACAGAACGTATCAGAAGCAGTTTGGAGTGTGCTGGTAATACACATTTTTGAGATGGAAGTTAGAAAAGCCTGATCTCTTCCCATTTTTTCCCCTCCCATTCTTTGCTAATACCAGCAATAGAGTAACTCTGGAATCCAGACCACCAGTCCTATTCAGAAGGGACAGGTTTATCAAGGGTGGAATGGAAAGAACCAGCTACCTCCTTTTTCGTTTTAATTTTTAAACATTTTTCTTTAAACCTCCCTACCATCCCCATCTAAGTTAAGCAATATGAATACTTCTTGCCTTAAGCAATCCAATTGGGTGCTACTTCCCTCCTTTTGTGACAGAGCAACTAATTCATCACTACCTAAGGAGACAGTGCTACCAAGGCAAGATCATGGGCTGCCAGAATTTGTAAAATAATACCCAAGACACCACAGAAAGCAACATACTCAGAGGAGGGCAGCCTTAAAGAAATTACATGGATGCATTAGCCAAGCAATACTTTTCCGAGCACTGGTCAAATCACCAGAACAGTTAAGAAAGCATTTTATGTGAATACCTCAGACCTGGGTACTGGCCCCTTGGCTTGAGATTTTCCTGAGAAAGTCATTCATCTTAGACTATCTCATTGGTTTAGTTTGTTCAGTCTCTTCCAGGCCTGGGCAAAGCTCTGCCACTGACCTGACTCCTGATTCCTAAGAGAGTCTAACCATATCAAAGGTTGTAAAACAAGCTCCATGGCTATTAGCTAATTAAACTGGCATTCAACACCATCTGCTGATAGGATGAGGCAAAGGATAAGATTCATATCTTGGATCTTTCCAAGTGGGGCATGTTCGATGATGACTAGAGAAAAGGATTAGTTGCTAGCTGGATCTGAGCTCAGGCTTGGGCATAGAGGGAACTGGTTTGGAAGTGAGAGGGGTTCCCTGAGCTCTGGTTCAGACTACAAGGGTTTCACTCAAGGAAGGGTATGATGTTGGTGTAAAACCATTCTTCAGACAGTTGAAGATGGTCACCTTCAAGAGCCAGGAACACCAGCTGTCCAGCCTTGTCCATTGCCTTTAGCCCCAAGCGGTCCTGCAGAGAAAAAGGCCATAATTAAGAAGCTTAATGGTTTCACAGTAAAATCATAAATAATGTTAATGAGAGATTCTCAAAAATACAGTATTTTCTCTTTGAGTATTAAAATTTAGGTAAATGAAATGCCAACAAGGATACTTCCCTCCCATTTTTTTCCCTAAACATTAAAAACATGTTTTTGATGGCTGTTCCTCTCATTGCTTGAAGCCTTAGGTGGTAGGATTTTAGTCCACCATATATCTAAGCTGACTTGTCTTCTCTTAGGACACCATGGGGATGGGTTGGTGGTCTATTAGTGTCTTCTAATTTTTATGGGAAAAAAAAATTGGGAAAAAAAAAAGTTATGTGCCATTGAGGTTGTTCTATACAGAGTTTTATACTCTGCTTTCTGAAAAGTTTCCCAAAGCTTCTGGAGGACCACTTACAAGTGGGCAAGCCATGGACAAAACTGCCTCAAAATGTCAAGTGGGACCGAGCCAAAGATGGGAGAACATTAGCTACAGAACTTACAACATACCCAACTCTTAGATAACAAAACTCAGACACTTCCACATTCTGCAGCTGAACAAGTCATGACTCAGCTGGGGTGCTGAAGAACAAGTGTGGTTGGGAAGATGAGCAGTTAGGATGGTGCCAGAATGCTGCTCCTGCTGTTCAGTTGCTCAGTCGTGTCTGACTCGACTCCATGGACTACAGCACGCCAGGCCTCCCTGTTCATCACGAATTCCCCGGAGTCTACCCAAACTCATGTCCATTGAGTCTGTGATGCCATCCAACCATCTCATCCTCTGTCGTCCCCTTCTCCTCCTGCCCTCAATCCTTCCCAGCATTAGGGTCTTTTCAAATGAGTCAGCTCTTTGCATGAGGTGGCTAAAGTATTGGAGTTTCAGCTTCAACATCAGTCCCAATGAACACCCAGGACTGATCTCCTTTAGGATGGACTGGTTGGATCTTGCAGTCCAAGGGACTCTCAAGAGTCTTCTCTAACACCACAGTTCAAAAGCATCAAACCACCAATTTGAAACTCATGACAAGTTCTTGGTTGTAACTTGCAAAACTCTTAACAGACCCTAGCTTCCTTTTACCTCACCCGCGGCGGGGCACCAGAGGCAAGAGAAAAGCCAAGAGATGACAATTGGCCTCTGAAATTACTTGGGATCTGAACAGAAGGCAAGTGGTTCAGATGCAGCATCTCTGCACTTTAGGGAGAGTTATCTCCAAGATAAAAGCCTAAGAGTGTGGGAGACTCCGGAACTGGGAGTGGTGAAAAGCTGCTTGAGAAAAAGGCCTCCTGCTGAGCAAAATTCATAGCTCTGTTCCTCCCAGTCCCCTGTCAGTGCCTGGTTTAAAAACAGGACTTCATCATCTGTTGATATTAGTGTTTTAAAGTAACAGCCCTCCATGTTTTTGTCACGTGGGGGCTCTTTGGATTTGTTGTGGACTGTGCCTCAGCAAAGGAAGCCAGTTCTAACCCTGTTATCAGGAGTTAGAGATATGTCCCTTGCCCAGGCCTGAAAACACGAACAGGTCCTTCAACCTTCAGGATGGAGACTTCCGTGGACCAGTGCCGGATAAGCTGGTGCCACAATCAGCAGCCTAACGAGCCTTGCCCACAGCACGTGCTGTGCTGAGTGTACAGGGCCAGGTGTGTCACCCAAGCACCTAGCAGCTCCCAGAATAGAGCTGACAAGGACTGCACCTCTCCCCAGTTACCTGTGTGTATAGGGTGCTCTCCTGTAAGGGAATGGTCTCCTTGGCTTGGCCACTTCTGTAAAATCCAAACCACTACAGGAGAGGAGGAAGAAAGGTCAGATCAGACACATGGTGAACACTGCCAAACTATTTCAAGACTGGCTAGTAGCTACGACTACCGACAGACAACTCCCTAACGCTGCAGCAAGGAGGGACAACAAAGTGTGTCTTGAGTCATTTTTTCTTAAGGGTGGATCCTGAGGTATGAGTTAATCATTCCGAAGAGCTTTCCGATTCCCTAGAATTGCTGCTTCCTACAGTTACTGAGCACCTACTCTGTGAAAATCCTTGTGCTGTATAAACATTCAAAGATGAATTTATGTATACAGTCCCTATTTTTAAGCAGCTCTGGTCCAATGCACAGATACAACTAATTGTTTAGCATGGGGGTCAGCAAACTTTTCCATAATAACCAAACACAACATAATTTAGGCTTTAAGGGGCCAAGTGGTTGCAACTACTAAATACTGCCATTGTAATGCAAAAGAAGCCACGAGACAATATTTTTGAAATGAATACAGCTGCATTCTTTTTTTCCTCTGTCTTTCCCCACCAGCCCCCAGCTGCATCCCAGCATGGCATTCAAGATCCTGAACAGGGATCAAACCCACATCCCCTGCAGTGGAAGCTCATTGTCTTAACCACTGGACTGCCAGGGAAGTCTCAATATGGCTGCATTCTAATGAAACTATTTATAGACATTGAAATTTGTAATTCGTGTCATTTTCACATCATCAAAGTTTTTTACTTTTTCCTACCATTTAAAAACAAAAACCGTTTTCCTTTGTGGGCCATACAAAAGCAGGTGCAGGGTGGATTCAGCCCATAGGCTGTGGTGTGCTAGTCCCTGGTGCTCTGACACAGTGTGATGAACACTGATATGATAGAGGCTGATAATTCTTAAGAGGGAGCAAATTCTGTTTAGAAGAGGGGTGGCTTTCTGGATGGAGGAAATGACATTTGAGCTGAATGGGAGCTTGTCAGGGGGAGAAGCCCAGGGAAGGGCATTTTAGAGACTAAAGCATGAACAAAGGAACACAAAAGAAGAAACACATGCCAGGAGCAGGGCATTTCAATTAGCGCAATATGACTTGGTCAGAGAGGGGATGAAGTGATCAACGAAGTAAGATTAGGCTGGAAAGAAATCAAAGTCAAGTCAAGGCTGAACGTGAATGTGAACCTCAGAGAGTTATAGATTTTGGACTGGTGCTGCTGAACCTTCTCTAGATCACAGATGTCTGAAAATCTAGACAATCTAAATTGTCTAGACCATTCCTCAGAGAATGCAACTTCAGCTGACCCTTGAACATGGGTGTGAACTGCTTGGGTCCACTTATATGTGGTTTTTCAATACTGTGGATGCTGAGGGACAACTATAAGTTATATGCAGATTTTTGACTGTGCAAAGCATCAGCGTCCCTAACCGCTATGTTGTTCAAGGGTCAACTGTATATAAGTTTGCAAACAGTTTTGGGTGGTGGGGAGTTATAACCCTGAGTGTCCCATTTATAGAACTCAGAACCCCTGCTCTACACAAATGTGAGTGAAAGGGACTGACAATTTTTCCCAGCAGGCATCTGTGGGGTTGTTTTTTGTTTTTTTAAATTGATTTATTTATTTGGCTACATTGGGTCTTAAGTTGCAGTATGTGGGATCTTATTTCCCTGACCAGGGACTGAACCTGCATCCCCTGCATTGGGAGAACAGTTTTAACCACTGAACCACCAGGGAAGTCCCCAGGCAGCTGTGTTTTAATGCCACTTTCTCTGCCGGTCTCCTGGCACGTTGTGGCCTAAGAAGCGTCTCACCTCAGAATCCACAGGGTCCACAATGGAATCATTGAGGAATTTCACCATCACAAACTTCTTAAGGGCCATCAGGTTTTTCTTGTAGGACTCATTGACACCCTGGAGGAAAAGTCAATAGTAAGAACCTTGGGGACATTACCATCAGATTCTAGCCAGGGAATTAAAACCTTTCAGTGCTCTGGTCTCCCTGACCCTGGGTTTCTTCTCCATGGTAATGGGCTGCTTTTCTCGCTTCCTGCCCAGAATACACCAGGTACAGCCTTTTTCTTAGCATGCCATCTGATTGACAACACTCCCAGCAACCATGGCGTACAGATGGCGACCATGAATGGCCACCATGAATCTGTCACTGCGCTCCACAAGTCTCCATCACATAGGTTAAACGCTTCTAGCCAGAGAAAGCCAAGGCAAAATAAGAAACTGCAAACTGAGTAGTTCTGCCATACTCTTCTGTTCCCATCACCCCCTTTCAAATTCTGTTTTGTGTGTTTGTTTTAAACCTCCAGACAAGCCAATAAAAATTGGGCCAGAATCTACCAACCCATGTTCATCTCTAGGACACATTCAGTCCCCTGTGCAGTCTCTCTTCTTACGTAAATCACTCTTCTGAAAAAATATGACCCCAAAGCGAGCCACTGGAAAGGCTTCCCTCAGTAAGGCAGCAGTGAGGTTCCTGCCAGCCAGCACCTATTGAGCTCACCCTGCTGCCTCAACACTAGGCAAGAGGAAGAACCTGCAGGAAGAAAGCCAAATGAATTTCAGCCTCCCTAGAAGGAACTGAACCTCATAAGCACTGCCTCCCACAACACAGAACTTCTGGTTTCCTGGGTTCTGTCTGGGGTATTTTGGACAGTCACTGCTCATCTGTTTATAATGTCCCTAACAGGAAAGCGAATGCATAATTATGGTAGCCTGGGTTGGGTGCTTACTCTCTCTTGATTAATATCCGCCAGGAAGATGCTGTGGTTGCGGTATATGTCTTCCTTGATGGGGTCGTGCCAGTATTCTGCTTGCACCAGGCTGTGGGAGAAAGAGCAATAAAGGTGACCAAGCTGCACGTTAGTCAGCATGCCTGAGGCATGGCCCTGGGCACAGGCCACCAAAAGACCAGAGCTTTCTGTTCCTGCTGCCTGATCCCTTTTTCTTTAGCATCTCCTATGCTCCTTCCTTCTTGTCCTTGAGACCTAGCTTAAACATCTTTTCTTCAAAGACCATTCTGGCCAAACTAGGGACCTCCTCCATTACTGTCCATCACTGCATCTTGTTTCTTTCTGCCACAGCCTTAGCTGGTGCTAAGGGGGATCTAGTTCCCTGATCAAGGATCGAACCCAGGCTCCCCTGCATTGGGAACTCAGAGTCTTAACCACTGGACCACCAGGGAAGTCCCCGTGTTATCTTATTTTTAACTTCCAGGATCTCTCTCTTAACTCTCTAATGATTGGTTTTATTTGAACTCTTTTCTAGAGTCATGGATGATCTATTTCTGAAGATAATCATATAAGCTTTTTTTTTAAGGTTTCCTTCAGCTTCTCGAATTGCCATCTGTCTCTTCCAAGTCCCTTTTTACTTTTTGTTGTTTTGATCTGTCTTTTATTTTGGAAGCTTTCCTCAGATGTCTGACGGAGGGGTGGACGGAGGGGTGGGCTGGTGGTCCTTGGCTCACTGTTCATATTTAAACAAGGGCTTCTCTGATAGCTCAGTTGGTAAATCTGCCTGCAATGCAGGAGACCCTGGTTCAATTCCTGGGTGGGGAAGATTCGCTGAAGAAGGGATAGGCTACCCACTCGAGATCTCTTGGGCTTCCCTTGTGGTTCAGCTGGTTAAGAATCCACCTGCAATGCGGCAAACCTAGGTTCAATCCCTGGGTTGGGAAGATCACCTGGAGACGGAAAAGGCTACCCACTTCAGTATTCTGGCCTGGAGAATTCCATGGACTGTATTGTCCATGGGGTCGCAAAGAGTTGGACAGAACTGAGCCACTTTCATTGAGCTAAATGGAAGTTCTTCACATAAGACACAGTTTATCTACTGGTGGTTTCACTACGTGGTAGTCAGAAGGAGTCCTGATTTGTTGGAGGATTGCAAAACATCAACCTGCAGATCTTCTCTCTGGGACCAATCAGTTTTTTCAGGGAGGGATCCATCAAACTTCTGCCAAGGAGGTAATAACCTGGCTGCTATTACTCTGGGAATCAAACAGGAGGGGGTGGGTTTTCAATATAGTGTCTTATCACCATCCTGTGCTTATTATCCCAAAGTCTGGTACTTCTTGAGTTAAACTGCTCCAGAAAATAAATTTGGCTTCTCTTGTCAGGGTTGGGGACGAGCAGTCACTTGGACATACACTTAAGGGATTCGGGGAGTCTGATCATTGTTTCTACAGATTTTCAATGAAGAGTCTCATGCACTTACTCTACCAAAGTATCTTAGATGTCAAATTCCTGAGTCTTTCTGAGATTATAAAAAGTGAACTGGTCCCTTCTTGTCAGTGTTTCCTTCAACACACATAAAGGTTTCAGAATTTTCTGCTCTGCTAAAACAATTATCACTCATTCATCTGCTTTCTTTCAAAAACCGTGTTGACATCTTTTTTATTACCTCCTCTCCTCTCCTGTTCTCTTTGCCCTTGTGAGTTTATCACAGTTTATTCTTTTGCTTTATTGTTGTTTAGTCACTAAGTCATGTACGATTCTTTTGTGACCCCATGGACTATAGCCCGCCAGGCTCCTCTGTCCATGGGATTCTCCAGGCAAGAATACTGGAGTGGGTTGCCATGCCCTCCTCCAGGGAATCTCCCTGACCCAGGGATCAAACCCAGTCTCTTATGTCTCCTGCATTGGCAGGCAGGCTCTAGCGCCACCTGGGAAGCCCCATAACCATACTAGTTGATCCCAAATCTCAGCTATCACCCAGAATATTCCAGACCTACTAAATCCAAATTTCTAGGATGTAGCCCTGGAATTCATTTTTAATGAATTTTCCAGGGGGTCTGACATATAATTCAGGTTTGGGAACAACTGAAGGACAACATACTCCAAAAGTAATTCTGAATATTTTTAAATACCCAAACATATGTAGTTGAGGACACTGATGTAAGAGGTTAACCCTTTGCTGTTGACAATATAAAGAATCTGTCCTTCAAATATTAACAGTGATTTCTTAGCCAGAATAATTTCTATAGGCTTTGTTTTTTAAAGATGAAAATGTATTGTTGCAATTATATTCTTCTTATATAGAAAAATGTCCTCCCTTTCTTTAAATTACTATTAGGGCAGTTTTAGGTTTACAATAAAATGAAGCAGATAGTATAAACATATTTACAATCATTTGAATATCACTAGCAACTACTCCTAGAATCACGATTAGCATGAAAGTCTGCATGATATTATCATGCAGTGACAGTTCTGCATCCTTTTCAGCTAACCACACATACCGTTCCTGTATAGCTTTGTTGTAAGCCCCAGCATTCAGTGTTTTTCTGATGAAGTCACAGATGTGTGAGCTTTCTCCTGGGCACCGAGGGAGTCCAAAAACACCTACAGCAGTAGGAGACAAATATCCATGCCTTCAATAATCATGTCCTGAATACCTACTATGTGCAGGGCATTGAGAGAAACAAAAACCAGAAATAGATCCTGATTTCATTTATTCATTTCTTACGGAAATAATGTATTTGGAATTAATACTTTAACCAGCTTCCTCCTGGTGTTCCCTCTCTTTTCTGCCTCAGGCCCTTTGCACCTACTCCCCTCTGGAGGATGCACTTCTCTTACTGCTTCAATGGGAGGCCTCATTCTCATCTCTTGGGGTCTTGGCTTAGAGAAGTCATATCTGAGAACCTTAACTCAAGCAGTGCTTAACCCCTGTTCCTCCCCCGACCCAGTTATACCTGCATCCTCATCAATAACATTTTGGGGGGTACCAAACATACCAATTCTAAGTATATATTGGCAATAATTAATTTAATCCTTACAACCACCCTGCAGAGTAGAAATCATTATTTACAGCATATTACAGATAGGAAACTTTTAAATAGAGAGGTTAGATACTTTGTCCGAGGTTAGAGAGTAAGTGATAGAGCCAAGATATGAACATGAGCAGTTTGGTTCTAGTGTCCATGCCTTTCACAAATATAACCACTATCCTTCCATTACTGTATTTTTTTCTTTATCACAGTTACTATTATCTGTATTTATTTTGTTTGCTTGTTTTGTGTCTAGTCTCCCCCTACTAGGATGGAAGTTTCATGAAGGCAGAAACCTTATCTGTCTTGTTTTGAGGTTTTCAATAAATATTCGTGGAATCAATGAATGAATGATAAAGCTGTTTCTACCAATTTGCCTCTGAATAAAACATATACTTTTAAAAAGTATTTTCCTACCTATTATTTTATTTCATCCTCTGAAAAATTCCCGTGTAAGATGGGCAGCGTTTTATTTTAGCTTCTCTCTGGGAAAGGGACCCCATGATACCAAATTACTTCCCCAATTAACACTTAATTGGATGAATCCAATTTCCGGATTATAAGGGGAATCCTGCTCCTACACTCAACCAGCTTAACAGCTAAATCCATCAGAACAGAAATAAAGTTCTATCCTAAGACACATCTGCCCCAAAAGTTTATTGATTCTATCTAAATAACAAACCTGTTGGGGTTTTTTTTTTTTTGAAAGATTTTAATTTCTGCTGTTAATTTTATAGACAAAAAAAGCCTAGACACTATTCTTTGCCTAAGTCCCAATTCAATAGGACACCACTCATGTCAGAAAACAGGAAAGGTTGTTGGACTTTCCAAATTCCTCAACCACTGCCTGCTATATGGCTGCAACCATCTCAACTGCAGGAAATCATATCAATTAAACTAGAGAAAAGTAGGTGGTAATGTAATGACTCCCCTGTGTTCCAGGTCTCTGGAATCCTATTTTGTCATCATTGCTGGTTAGTTTGTTATAACTTGGAAAAACAGGATTTGGGACAGGATGGCTGATTTCTTGTACAAATAGAGATGCTGGAATACTTTAGGTGAAGAGGACAAAGTTACCTTGATGTTGTCCCCCAACTGAGATGAGATTGACCATGGGAGGTGATGGGCATCTCTGAGCCACTGCCCGCCTGGAGGAAAGAAAAAGGATTATCAGTTTCCACTGTCAGATGGAAATAGATCATCAATAATCAACTTCCCAGGGGAGTCTAGGGGAGAATGGGTACATATATATGTATGACTGAGTCCCTTCACTGTTCACCTGAAACTCACAACATTATCTACTAATCAACTATACCTCAATACAAAATTAAAAGTTTAAAAAAAAACTTCCCAGATTAAGTTACTTAAGCTGTGGTTCCCCAAAGCCACAAAGTTTCAGGATTTATTTTCCTCTGATACGGCCAAACACAAATCTTTATTCCTTCATAGAAAATAAGCTCCACAGAGCTTCTTCCAAGGGGCTATTTTAGAAGAGTCTCCCATCCAAGGTAGGTGAAGATTCCAAAAACACTAAACGGATAGATCTATCTGAATCAAAGGGAAAACAGTCAGTTCCATGTGATACGATATATAAGTGGTATGATGTAACAGAAAGGGACTTACAGAAATTGGCCTCCCTGGGAGAATCCCATAGCATTGTAGCCTTGCTGCAATTTAGGATCCTTAGCAAGAATCTGACACACTGTTGTTACTTGGGAGTTGACATTCAAAAAGAAGCTGTTCTCCACATCCTAAAAGAGAAGCCACAGAGAAGTCAAAGTATGGGGCTGAACACAAGCACTGGCACTTTCTCTAAGAGGCAAACTTGTTTAGGTTGGTACTCTCATAAGCCACTCAAGAACTCAAGTATCATTGTATGGTCTTCTGCTAAAAATGCAAGGTAAAGCATTTTAATAGTATAGTCTACGAAATCAGTCAGCAAACCTTCAAAGGAACAGAACTGTGAAGCTCCTCACCTCTCTGAGAGTCTTCCCAATCTCTAAAGATAAGACGTAAATTCCAGGTATTTTCTTCTCAACCATTTTTTTAATAGCACCCATACTTAAGGGATTACAACAGCTGTCTCCTAGACAACAAAGACAATCATGGAAACTTACGGGTAAAAACAACATTATTTAAATTTTTAAAACTTTGTACTTCAAAGGCATTAATGAATATACACAAAGACAACACATAAAAGAAAATATTTGCAAAACATACTTAATAAGAGTTTAATATCTGGAACATACAAAGAACTCTACAAGTCAACAAGAAGATCATCTAATTAAAATGGGAAAAGGACTTAAACAGACATCTCTTCAAAGAAGATATACAAATGGCCAACAAGCACACGAAGCTATGTTCAACATCACTGGTCATTAAGGAAATGCAAATCAAAATCACAATGAGGTACCAAAGCAAACCTACTAAGATGCCTTTAAAGCCTTCAATTTTTTTTTTTAAATTACCTTATTTAAAAATGGAAAATAACAGACTTACCTGGTGGTCCAGTAGTTAAGAATCCACCTGCTAATGCAGGGGACATGGTCCTATAAGATTCCACATGCCACAGGGCAACTAAGCCTGTGTGCCACAACTACTGAGCCCACTCGCCCTAGAGCCTGTGCACAACAAGAGAAGCCACCTCAACGAGAAGCCCATGCACTGCAACTAGAGAAAGCCCTCACACAGCAATGAAGACCTAGTGCAGCCAAAAATAAAAAATAAATTAAAAAAAAAATTAAATAGAAAATAACAAGTGTTGGCAAGGATAGGGAGAAATAGAAACCCTTTACATTGCTGGTGGAAATGTAATATGGTGCAGCCACTGTGAAAACAATTTGATGGTTCCTCAAAAAGTTAAATACACAATGACCATTTGACCCATTAATTTCAATTCTAAATACATAACCAAGAAAAGTGAAAACATATGTCCCTACAGAGACTTGTACAAGAATACTTAAAGCAGCATTATCTGTAATAGCTAAAAGGTGGAAAACACTCAAATGTCCATCAATGGATGACTGGATAAACAAATTATGGTAGATATATACAGGAAAATATTATTCTGCCATAAAAAGAAACAAAGTATTGAAATATGCTACAACATAGATGAACTTCGAAAACGTTATTTTAAGTGAAATAAGCCAGAAATGAAACTGTATAGTTCCTTTTATATAACACCTCCAGAACAGGCAAACCCACAGAAACAGAAAGCAGACTGAACATTTCCCGGGGGTGATGGGAAGACGGGGTGAAGAGCGATTCTTTAAAATGGGGTACATGTATTTTCTGCAGTGATGAAAAAGTTTGGAAAACAGAGAGAAGTGGTTGCACAACATGAATACACTAAATGCCACTGAACTGTATGCTTCAACAGGCTAAGTGTATGTTACATGAATTTCACCTCAACAACAACAAAAAGAACAACATTTTTTGCTCAGCTCATGTTGTTAACAAGTAATAACTTCAAAAGCCCAATACGGTGTCAGGCGGACCCCAAATTCACAATCGAAAATAAGCAGAGGTGCCTGTTCTCTTATCATCTAGAACATCTGCAGTTCACAGGCCCCAAAGCACCTTGAAATCTTCTCTCTCTTTAGGGCCAGGACAAGACAAGTAAAGAAAGACACATAAAGAAAGCTCATGTAAGTGCTGACATTGAACTTACCTTCTGCATTGTTTTTTCTTCCTGTTTCAAGGAACCAAGAACTAAGAATAGGAAACAGACTGACTGCTGAGTAGGATAAGTGGGCTAAGCTCATTTTCCATTTTGAACTTAATCATTCCATTTTCAATCTGAGAGTTAAACTTAAAAAAATTTGTTTTTAAAGGAGGAAAAGAGCTCGAGCAAGTTCTATTTCTCGCACTGAACTATAATCATGGGTTACTTAGGTGGCTTCCAAATAGACTGACTGTTGTCTGGGAGGACACAGAGCTCTCATGTTCTCTTTTAACTCCACTGCAGTAGCCCGAGGCCCTGGCACAGACCCTTGAAAGAACTATCTCTACCTACTGACTCTAATTCCTCTCTGAACATTTTTCTTTCACCTATTCAGTAAGGTTCTCACTCTCACCACTCCCCTAAAAGTGGTTTAATCAAGGTCATTAGTGATCTTCCCATTGCTAAACCCAATAACCAATTCTTAGCCCTCATCTTAGTTGACCTATCACCAACATTTCACAGTTTATTATCCCTTCCTCTTGAAACATTTTCACGTGGTTTCCAGGGCATTGCACTCTCCTGACTCCACCTCCTCCCTAGCTGTTCTATCTCTGTCTCCTTTGCTAATTCCTCTCCATCCCCTCGGGGGCTTCCCTGGTGGCTTTGAGGTAAAGAATCTGTGACAATGGGTTTGATCCCTGGGTCGGGAAGATCCCCTGGAGAAGGAAATGGCAATCCACTCCAGTATTCCTGCCTGGAGAATCCCATGGACAGAGGAACATGGTGGGCTACAGTCCACAGGCTCAAAAGAGAGTCAGACATGATTGAAGCGACTTAGCACGCATGCATTCCATCTCTTCATCCTCCAGATGCTGGGAATGCCTCAGAGCTCGGACTTTAGACCTCTTTCCTCTTCTGAATATTGTCAATCCCTAGGTGATCTTGTCCAGTCTCATAGCTTTAAATACTAGCCATATGCCAAAGGTTCCCAACTTAATCCTCCAGCCTGTATCTGTCTCAAAACTCCATACTCCAAATGCCTCTACATCTCCTGAATATGTAACCAACATCTCAAATTTAGTAAGTCCCAAAGCACATTCTTGATTTTCACCCCAAATTTGTTCACCTTACAGGCTTCCCCATTTTGGTAAAATGACAACCTCATCCTTCTCGTTGTCCAGGCCAAAAACCATGGAATCATCCTTGACTCCTTTCTCATCCCATATATAATCTGTTAGCAAATCCTACTGGTTCTATCTTCAAACTGTATCCAAATGCTGACTACTTCTCAACATCTCCCCTTTTACTATACTTTTTCAAGTCACCGTCACCTCTTGTTTCAGTTCAGTTCAGTCACTCAGTCGTGTATGACTCTTTGCAACCCCATGGACTGCAGCACGCCAGGCCTCCCTGTCCATCACCAACTTCTGGAGCTTATTCAAACTCATGTCCATTGAGTCGGTGATGCCATCCAACCATCTCATCCTCTGTCATCCCCTTCTCCTCCTGCCTTCAATCCTTCCCAGCATCTTGTTTAGATTATTGCAAAAGCTTTCTAACTTTTTTCCCTGCAAAGGTCCATGACCTCCTACAATCTAGTCTCAATATAGCAACTCGTCGTTGTTCACTCAGTTGTGTCCAACTTTTTTTGACCCCACGGACTGCAGCATGCCAAGCTTCCCTGTCCTTCAACACCTCCTGGAGCTTGTTCAAACTCACGTCCATTGAGTCGGTGATGCCATCCAACCATCTCACCCTGCTGTCTCCTCCTCCTGCCTTCAGTCTTTTGCAGCATCAGGGAATACAGGAACTAGAGTGCTTTTAAAAAGCAAATCAGATCATGTCACTCATCTGCTCAAAACTCACAACAATGTCCCATCTCTTCTAGCCAAAGTTCCTACAGTAGCCTTAGTAGCCCCAACAACATATGCAGGCCATCCTCCTACCCCTATTTTCTTCTGACTCACCCCGTTTCAGCTACACTGACCTGAGTGTTGCTCCTTGAACACATTAGACATACTGGATATACATCTGCCTCATGGCTTTGCATTTGCTGATCTTTCCACCATATACTCACATGGCATCTCCTCTCATGGACTTCAGGCCTTTGCTCAGATAATCACTTTTTCAGTAAATCCTGACTTTGCTCTATGAAACTGCAAGCCTCCACTTGCACTCTCTATCCCCCCCACCCTCGCTTTATTTTCCTCCATTGCACGAATCACCATTTGACATATGTTTTATTTATTTATCGTTTGTCTCTTCCACTGGGAAGTTCTAAAAGAGCAAAGAGTTTAGTCTGTTTAGTTTACTGTATCCTCAAGATCCAGTAGGTAGTCAACAGCTACGCGTCAAAAGTATAAACGAATTACAGGTGCCTAAGAAATCTCTGTTCAATGCATGAATGAACAAAAGGATGGAGATGCCGCGGTCACGCAGGCACAACCCTGCCTTCCTGAGCGACAGTCGGATGCTGCACCCTGACGCCACTGCCGTGAGATTAAACCAGGACACAGCGTAAAACCCTACCGCAGTGCACAGCCCTCTGTGAGCGCTCACCAAAAGACAGCTCCTTCCTCATCTCCCTTTCCAATGCAGGGTAACCCCCAAATCCTAAAACGTCGAGCCAGTCCGGTGTTGTGTGACCATGGTCCTCGCCCTCCACGCTTGCACTCTGCAGACGCGAACCCAGGCTTGGAGAGGGAAAGGGTCGCCAAACCCTTTTGACTCTCTTCTCACTCCCTCCTTCACTCACCCATCCCATGCCAGATCACCAGCGGCAGGGGAACCGGCGGGTCGAGATGCCCCAGCGCCAGGGAAGTGCAGGAACCCAGCAGGAAAGCGAGAGCCAAGAGCCACAAGCAGCTGGACGACGCCATCTTGACTCTATCACATGACTGCGCTCCCCGTGCCCCGGCCTATATGCCGGCGCGGGCGCGGGCGCGGGCGCGGGCGCGGGCGGGTCGCATCCGCCACACCTCCGCCTGGGTTGCCCCGGGCCGACGGGCGTCTCCCCTGGCTCCTTGCCCCAGTAGACTGCTCGCCACCAGAAATCAAACGCATGCCAACATATACTCAGTGCTTCCTGTGCATCAAGCACTATTCTAAGCGCTTTACATCTGGTAACTGCTTTAATCCCCATCACGCCCGAATACCCTTCTCCCCATTTTACACTTGAGGCACTGAGAATTTGGGTTAGGAACCAAGGTCACAGAGATAGTACGTTGGTGGATCCAAAGGCTTTGTTCTTACCCTTGCATCGCCCTGCCTTTGGAAGAAAAGTACTTTGTGGAAGAGAAGGAAGAAGGGAAGGAGGAAGGAAAAAAGAGCTGACTCAGCTCTTTATCAGAAATTGAAGGAGAGTTATAATTTCCAGGGCTAATCATGGCAGTGTGGTATTCGCTATCGTGAAGGAAAGATAGAACTTCAAAAGGCAAAGATAAAATGCCAGAGAAGGACTGGTACAAGCTAAGATAGAGAGGGAAGGTACATGTTTTCTAGAAGTGTCACAACTTCCAGATTGACAAAAGTGTCTGATGGATGTAAGCACGGCGGAAAAAGCCACTGTCACTTTCTGATATAATCTCAAAGTTGAATTATGGTAGGAACCTCTTATCCACCATTTCCTGCTTTTTATTTGCTTCCAGATTCATAATCTCAATCCTTGCCCGCAAAAGAAAAAAAATAATTTTTTTCAGCAAAACATTGAAATTGTTTAAATGGAGAGTTTAAGTGAATTAAAGTGTATCCATTATATAATGGAAAGTTGTGAGGTGGATTTTATAAAGGATAGGTAAATTTGCCTATGTGATGGTGGTGGTTTAGTCTCTTAAGTCATGTCTGACTCTTTTGCGACCCTATGGACTGCAGCCTGCCAGCCTCCTCTGTCCATGGGGTTCTCCAGGCAGGAATAGGGGAGTGGGTTGCCATGCTCTCCCTCCTCAGGGGATCTTCCCCACCCAGTGATCGAACCTATCTCTCTTGCATTGGCAGGAGGGTTCTTTACAACTAGCACCCCCTGGGAAGCCCAAAGTTGTATATAGTGACATGGGAAAATGTTTTTGATCTATTTTAAAGGAAAAACTAGGAACTGTATTTTTACAGGAAATATATATATATGTTGTTCTGAGCAGCAACTACTGAGTCCCACGCTCTGCAACCAGAGAAGCCGTGGCAACACTCAGGGCAACTAGAGAAAGCCACAAGCAGCAACGAAGACCCAGTGCAGTCAAAAATAAATAATAAGTTCTTTTAAAAAAGAAGTATATATATTGTGATGGATATACCACTCTATATTTACTGAAAATTATTGGGTTGTCCGCATGAAATTGGTGAATTTTATGGTATGTAAAACCTACCTTAATAAAGCTGTTCTTTAAACATCTGTATGTTCACATATTTCTACTGATTTTGACTGAAAGGATGAAGCATTGACAAGCAAAAAGAAAGAAAATAAATATATAAAAAGATCAGGAAGCTGTTAAAAGTGACATTTAGGGGAATGTGTTATTATGTCGACTGAAAAAAAGTGCAGAACATGAGAGCTGTGATGTAAGTTTTATTTGGGGCAAAGTGAGGACTATAGCCCAGAGACAACCTCTCAGAGAGCTCTGAGGATCTGTTCCAAAGAGGTTAAGGGAGGATGTCAGTGTATAATGTGATTTCCATGAAGCGAGAGACCTGCAGTCAGGCACTTATTTTGGCAGAGGGTTGCTGCTTTTCACTATAAGGTAGCTGCTAGTCAGGAGGAGCAGATGCTTCTGTTAATGATTTTAGTGCTCTCCTGCGCATGAGAAGATGCAAGAATTTGGGCTCATAAAATCTTCTGAAAATCTCTGACTACCTGGAGGCCTGTTCTACCTGTTGTTTCCAGAGCCCACAGTTCTTCATTCCTGATCTCCACCCTGAACTCCCTTCAGGGGATGTTGAAGGTCAAAGACTCCAGTGGCTAGTGACTTCATTCTTGTGATACCGCATGACAAGCGACAGTTTTTAGTTGCCAATTATAAGGCACTTTCATTTTGTGTTTTATACACTTCTGTATGGTTTTAATTTTTATAGGAAGGATACATAACTTTTATTTTTCCCCCAGTTTTATTGCAATATAGCTACGACATTGTATTAGTTTGAGGTATACAACATAATGAATATGTATAATAGATACATAACTTTTATAATCAGAAAAAGATACATGTGCATTAAAAATTATTGTATTTCTTGGTTAAGGTAATGAAATAAGGATTTCTCATAGACTCTGTTTCCACCAATACCCAAGAAAGTTTTAAAAGTGAAAATTTCATCCACAGCAAGCAAAGAGTAATAGCTTAATATCTTAAATGTCAGCAAGTGGCAGTCAAGAAAAGATATAGAAGATTCTGGTCTGGAGCATTCCATCCATACTCATACTGTTAAAACTCAAAATCCTAGAAATTAACACATACATATGCACATTATATCCTGAGAGAAAAGTAAGTGGCTCCCTTATCTTTTATCTCTTCTCTCCGGAGATGTGAAAATGGCTGCTTGGAAAGAAGGTACAGTGAGAAGTGAAGAATAGACTAAGTCTTTAGGTAGCAGCGAAGACTCCAGGAAAGCCTAGTGAATCAGGGAAGGCTCTTTCCCATAGGACAGTGAATTCTGAAATAGACCCTTGAAACGTCAGAAGTGATTGCAGAATATTTATATTTTAACAAAGACTGCATCCTACCTCCTCTGAGTTCTGCCCCCTCCTCTCCTTCAAACCAGCTTATAAGTCATAGAAAAAGTGTATACAGCATAAAATAACAGTCTCAAATTGCTGTTCTTTAGGAAAATCAAACCAGTTTCAAATCAAGTAAGAAGGAATTCAGGAGGCAAATAGAGAATCAGAAAAAATCACCCTAAGCGCTTCGAACTAGAATAATCTAAAAAGAAAATAAACTCAGTAAGCAAAACTCAAAAATGAGACAATAAAACAACTGAAAGAGATGGATAGGGAAATTGCACATCTGATAAAGCAGAGACCAAAGCAGTGTCATTAAAGAACTAATAAATACATTAAAACAGCAAGGAACAGAATAGACATGGCTGGAAGTTGAATTATTGATGTGGAAAAAGACTTAAAATAATTACAATAAAGGCAAATGGAAAAACACCAAGAGATTAAAACAATCAGAGGCAAGCTACTAGATATGGAAGACAGAAATTATTGGTGTCCCCAGAGTTAAGAACTCTTAAATGGAACAGAAGTATTAATAAATATAAGTATAGAAGTTCCTCTAAAATGATGTTAGTCTGTAGCTTGAAAGGCCAAATATTTGATACAGAATATTTAACCCTAAGACATAGTTCAGTTATTTTATTGAAATTCAGACATCCAGGCAGAAAAAAAGACAAATCATCTATAAGAAAAAAAGTCAGACTGTCCTCAGATATCTCAACAGCAGCATTCAGAGACAGAAGACAGTGGAGCATTGTCTACAGGGTTCTGAAAGGACAAATCTGTGATCTAAGAATTGTAAACCCAGTCAAGATGTCATTCAAAAGTAAAGGTACTGGGCGATTCCCACAAATATAAAAGAACTTATAGAAAAGAGAAATGCTTAAAGTGAAATTCAGTCAGTTAAGAAATAGGGCAAAATTAAGATTTTAAGAATTCAGGATCAACTGATTTTAATTTAAAACATGTTTTTTGAAAACAACAGAATAACAATATCAAAACCACTTTTTCTAACCTTAAATTGATATTTTAAGAAATGATAGCTCTTGTAGTGAATAAACCCTTATTTGATGTCTAGCTTTTCTTCTAGTTTTTAAAAAATTCTGTTAAATTCAACTAAGTTTGACTTTAACACGTGTTAATCTTTAAGTATGGACTTTCCTGGTGGCTCAGACAGTAAAGCATCTACCTGCAAAGAAATTTTTAAATAGCACGTAAATTATGATGCCGTCTTAAAAAATTAGATGTATCACTTACATTCCTATTTATCTATCATTCTATCTGTAATAAAGCATGCAAAGATATTTAGAATGAAGTTAGCCAAATGTTAATAGTGGTTATTTTAGATGGTGAGTTTTGAGGGATTTAAAATATTTCCTTTGTGTGTATGTGTTTTGCATTGCTTAAATTCTTTATAATGAAAATGTATTTTTTATAAGAACAACAGCATAATTTTTCTTAAAACAAAGCAAATTGAAAAACAAAATGTCAACCCTTCTCCCTAGTCTTCAGGATATGGTTGATCCTTTTGCTTTCAAAAAACAAAAAAACCCGAACTATCTTTCCAAACCTATCTCCCTTTAATCTTGAATTAATTGGTCTGATCTACTAGAGATATTGCCTGAAAATCCCTTATCTGCTCCTTTTCTACCATCATTTATATCATCTTAAATGGGCTCATCATCCTTATTCCAGGCAATACAGTCCATCCCACAAAGCTCAACCTCTTGTCTGTCTCTTCCATTGACCTCTTCAGAGTTTATTCCCTGCCCAAGCACTTTGTAATCAAATAGTTCAAAGTACGGAGAAGGCAATGGCACCCCACTCCAGTACTCTTGCCTGGAAAATCCCATGGGTGGAGGAGCCTGGTAGGCTGCAGACCCATAGGGTCGCTAGGAGTCGGACATGACTGAGTGACTTCACTTTCACTTTTCCCTTTCATGCACTGGAGAAGGAAATGGCAACCCACTCCAGTATTCTTGCCTGGAGAATCCCAGGGACGGGGGAGCCTGGTGGGCTGCCGTCTATGGGGTCGCACAGAGTCGGACACGACTGAAGCGACTTAGCAGCAGTAGCAGTTCAAAGTATCCATGTAGAGAAGTACCAGCAGAGTTCTTACATCCTTTGGATTTGGTTTTAAGAGGAACCATTTAGTATGAGACAAAGTTCTTTCAGTTTAAGTCAATTCCAGATTGTCATTCTAATAAGTAGCTTCTGATGCTTATTAATATTATAATAGGAAGTGAGAGCTTGCAAAGTCTGAATTCCAATGTAGCTTCAAAGAGTACTGAAAGTTAACGAGATACACATACATTCCCTGATTAGGCAGGGAACAATGAGAACTTGGAGAAGTATCTGAACACTCATAAGTTTCAGTTCTCTTTTTTTGCAGAGGAGAAATGAAAACACTTTTTATAGATTGTTAAAATTTGATAAAGTTGCTTGCTATTAAAAAACACGATTATTGATGACCAAGATCTAAACACCCACTGACTTTTCAATAAAATAAACAGAGATTTCAAGTGACCACATATTATAATTCTATAAGTAATAGCTGTAGAACCAAGTAATATGATTAGATCCTTAGTGATAGAAATATATCTGTATATCATCAAAACTTTGTAGCTCCAAAGGAAGCCTTCCATGTATCAGGATCTTATGGATCTTTAATTTTTTTTCCTCAAGCCTTTTTCACTTTGTCTAGTCTTATACTTCTATCTATTTTATCTGATGTTATATAGATCTTTGTTAGATTCGATTTTCATTTTGCAGAAATTGTATCTATGAGCATTTTTTTCATATAGAGTATATGATGTTACATATCTTGTATCCTACTTGTTTCTTATTTTGCCCTCACATTCAGCTGGCAGTTTGGCTATGTACAAAATTCTGACAAAGACTCCTTGACCAAACTTTAGACAGGCTACTCTGAGTCCTCTTTTTGACTTTTCTTCAAAAAGAGAAGCTTGCCTAGCCCAGTTTTAGCAAGAATCCTGCTAAGTTAGTTTAGCAAGACTGGCCCCATTCTTAGTATCTGATCACCACTGATATCTCAAGAAGTTACTAATTCCCTACCCTTGATATCTAAGTCCTTGGCCTGCTCTTAGCAAAAACCCTGTTGTGGGACTTCCCTGGTGGTCCAGTGGCTAAGACTCCGAGTCCCCAGTGCAGGGGCCCTGGGTTCAATCCCTAGTCAGGGAACTAGATCCCACATACTGCAACTAAGATCCAGCACAGCCAAATAAATAAAACAAACAACAAAAATCCTGTTGCGTGCTATGGGTTCTATGCCGCTTTAGTCGTGTCCAACTCTTTGCAACCATATGGACTGTAGCCCACCAGGCTCCTCTGTCCATGGGATTCTCCAGGCAAGAATACTGGAGTAGGTTGCCATGTCCTTCTCCAGGGGATCTTCCTGATCCAGGGATTGAACTCACATCTCTTAACATCACCTGCGTTGGCAGATGGGTTCTTTACCCACTGAGCCATAGAATCCTTTTACACAAATTTATCAAGAATCTCCCTACCCTTCAGGTCTCTTCTCTTAATAACTTCCACTCACAGACCCCCTCACTCCACTCTTCCAGCTGTCTTTGTTGTATTCAGAATTGAGCTTAGTTTCACGCTATGTTGCAATGGTACTAAATAAAATCTGTCTTTATACAGCCTTTAACTAGTATCTGGCTCAATTTCTTCTTAACAGTTCTAGGTTCAAACAATTATTCCCTCACGACGTTGAAGACATTCATTGCTAATGATGACAAGTCTCATTTCTTTATACGAGAACTTGCTTTGTTTGTTTGCTTCTTTTCCTCTTTAGATATCTGGTTGCCCATGCACATTCATACATAGGGAGTTAGCTTGAATTTCCTCTGCATGTGTGTTTTCCCAGGAGACTTATCCCTTAACTTTGAGCTCTAAGTGAGCAAGAGGTGAAGATCATATCATCATGTAGTCTTCTTCGAGGGTGCCTGGTGAGTAGGTGATCACTGATTCCCCCTTTATAGATCAGAGCCTTGTGGTGGAGAAGGGGCTTGTGTAACTCAAAGAAGCTATGAGCCACACCGTTCAGGGCCACCCAAGATGGATGGGTCATAGTGAAGAGTTCTGACAAAACATGGTCCACTAAGGGAGGAAATGGCAAACCACTCCAGTATTGTTGCTGCAGGAACCCCATGCTCAACATGAAAAGTCCAAAAGATATGACACCAGAAGATGAGCACCCCCAGGTCAGAAGGTGTCCAGTATGCTACTGGGGAAGAGCAGAGGGCGATTACAAATAACTCCAGAAAGAATGAAGTGGCTGGGCTGAAGCAGAAATGACCTCAGTTGTGGATGTGTCTGGTGGTGAAAGCCCAAAGCTGTAAAGAACATTATTGCATAGGAACCTGGAAAGTTAGGTCCATGAATGAAGGTAAATTGGATAATATGGTTAGATAGCGTCACTGACTCAATGGACAAGAATTTGAGCAAACTCTGGGAGATAGACAGTGAAGGATAGAGGAGCCTGGTGTGCTGCAGTCTGTGAGGTCACAAAGAGTCCGACATGACTTAGAGACTGAACAGCAACGAAATAACAAAAATAGCTGAATTGTTCCTAAGTGAACCTGCTTTTCCACTCCCCACCCCTTGGTTCCTTTTATACAAGATCTACTTTTTGTAAGGTAAACTATTCTCTCTAGGAGCCTGCTCCAGTCAAATCCCCACTGCCTTCAAAGAGCAGGTATACTGTGATTCCTTAAAAGAATCCTTAAAAGACAATTCCTTAAAAGGAAGTGTTTAGGTTCTTCCTTTGACGAATGCCCATGTCGGACTGTCTGTTGGAAATTCACCAGTGGAGTTCAGGTTACTGCCAGCCAATGAAAGTCATTCAGATGAGATTTGGAAAGCAAACGAGAAGTGGAAGCTATATATTGTTGTTTCTTGGCCAGCAGCAGGAAGACAAGAGGCTTTGCAGTAGTCTCCAAGTAGTTCCCCACGCCTCTGTGTCGCTTGCAGGAGTAATCATTGCAGTTTCTAAAACTTCTGACTCTTTGAAAGCTAGTGACAGGTCTGAGAACAAAGGACGACTTACTCTGAGCTTCAACACTCCAGCTCTTCTAATGGTTTGAGAAAAAAATCTCTTTACCTGAAATAAATTCCTTCCTGCTTTAAATATCTAAAATAGTTTCTGCTTCCCTGACTGACTTCCAACTGAAACAGTGCCATGACAAGGAGGGCTGTGAAGATAAATATGCTTTAAGACAAAATTGGTTAGAGAAGGTCCCATGTGGTGAAGGCAGGAGGTGTCAGCTCTGAGAAGAGAAGCATGGATTGAATGTCAGGGGCTCACAGCAAAGAACAAAGGGCCCAACAACCCTCCAGAAAAGAGTGCCTGGGGGGGGGGGTTGCTTTTAAACTGTGAAGATACATCCTTGTTTCTACTATGTCCTTGGTGCATAGCACATGCCTGACCCAGAACTGGTCTATGATAAACATGTCTAATAAACGTATAACCTAGTAGAGAACAGTGCCTTTTGTTGTGTTTTGATTAGGATGATTTTGATTTCAACTAATAGAAATCCCAACTCAAACTGGCTTAAGCAATAAAGTGAAGTCACTCAGTCGTGTCCAACTCTTTGTGACCCCATGGACTGTAGCCTACCAGGCTCCTCTGTCCGTGGAATTTTCCAGGCAAGAGTACTGGAGTGGGTTGCCATTTCCTTCTCCAAGGGATCTTCCTGACCCAGGGATAGAACCCAGGTCTCCTGCATTGCTGGCAGACGCTTTACCATCTGAGCCACCAGGGAAGCCCTAAAGGAAATATATTCCTTTTAAGCAATATTCCTATAAGCAATAAAGGGAAATATATTATTATACATAACTGAAAAGTTTTCAGAACTGTGCTAAAACTTGGTATCCGAACTTCGGTAATACACTAATCCAACAGCTCAACAAGAATGTAATATATTTTCATCCCTTATCTCTGCCTTCTGAAATGTTGGCATAAAAGTCAGTCGTAAAACTGACTTCTTTTTTTATGAGTTATGTGTTTATTGAGTGATACAAGGAATTCATTATTCTATTTCACAGTATCATTCCATGTGTAATAATGAGGATACGGCAAACATAAACACTCTTACCTTGACCTTCATTTGACTGGTGAAATATATCATTCAATGTATCTGGCTGGCATGATTGTCCAGTTGTATTTTTAAAAAACTTTTACTGGAGTATAGTTACTTTACAATGCTGTGTTAGTTTCTGCTGTGCAGCAAAGTGAATCAGCTAAATGTGTTCATATATCCCCTCTTTTTTGGATTTCCTTCCCATTTAGGTCACCATAGAGTACTGGGTTGAGTTCCCTGTGCTCGACAGTTGGTTCTCATCAGTTATCTATTTTATACATGATAGTGTACGTATGTCAGTCCCAGTATCCCAGTTCATCCCATCCCCTTTTCCCTCTTGATGTACATGCATTTTTTTTTTCTCTACATCTGTAATACTGACTGCTTTTGTTAATTGATTGATGCCCAAAGCTCCAGGGATTGGCATCGGGAATCTTTAGCCTAGGGTTTCTAAAAAAGATATGATTGGATTGGATTAGATCACAAGTCCACCCCTGGACCTGTGACTGTGGTCATGTGTGCACTGATCAACTCCACCCCTGAGTATGAGTCAGCTTCTCCAGACAAAATGAATAGTATGAAGGGAGATTTTTTTTTAAAAAGCTTTGTATTCTTAATATCTGATCTACTCGACTTTATTGCTAATTCTTGGAGGGAGTGATTCATATCTCTGTATAACTGGGACTGGGCTTGCTGTGGGAATCACTAGATCCATGGAGATTTGACAATGGGTAAAACACAACCAAATGATTCCATTTAGTGAGAGAGGATCCCATCTATCTGATGACAAAACCAGTCATTCTTTGTACAAGGATACTCATTCTCTGGAACTAGTGCTGATAAAGAAGGGGGCCTGTCTCTACCCTAAGACCTGACCCATAAGAGGCAAGGCCTGGGTCTTCAGAATTTCCTATAGCTACTGAAATGAGTGATCTAAAACCCTAAATCCACTTCCTCTTACCTACTCCAGGAATTAGCTCATGAATTTATTCTGTCTCACTTCTACATCATCAGAATTTCCCTGTCTACTTGATTGTTTCCATAAGCCTACTAACATGCTGTCATTTCTCCTCTCTTTAAAAGATACCTCCCTTGAACCTCACACCATCCTCTGGTAATTACTCCATTTCCCACCCTCTCTTTATGGAAAAAATAGATTCCTTTCAAAAACTTTGTGTAGAGAGAAGTCTCTATTGCCTCTCCTCTCATTTTCTCTTAAATCCATTTTAATCAAGCTCTTGTGCTAACCTGCTCTCATCAAGGTCGCCAGTGATCACAACTTCCCTAAATGCAAGGGTTTTTTTCTTCAGTGTTCACCTTTCTCAGCTTCTCAGCAGCATTCAGCACAGTTGATCCTTCCCTCCTCCTCCTCCTTCTTTTTTTTTTTCTAGTATTTTAATTCATGAATTAATTTTTTTTTGGCTCTACTGGGTCTTCATTGCTTTCTGCGGACTTTCTCTGGTTGTGGCGAGCGAGGACTACTCTTCGTTATGGTGTACAGACTTCTCGTTGAAGTGGCTTCTCTTGTTGTGAAGCATGGGCTCTAGAGCGCGGGCTTCAGTAGTTGTGGTGCGTGGACTTAGTTGCTCCACAGCATGTGGGATCTTCCTGGACCAGGGACTGAACCCGTGTCCCCTGCATTGGCAGGCGGACTCTTACCCAGTGGACCACCAGAGAAGCCCAAATCCTCCCTCCTTCTTGAAACCCATTTTTCACTTGGCTTTCAAGATCCCACATTCCTTACCCTTTCCCTCACTTGTTCCTTCTCAGCCCCCTCAAGTGGTTCCTAATCCTAATCTCTAAAGCAGAGTCGTAGATCAATTCTCTGACCTCGTCTCTATTTATACACACTCTGTGGGTAATGTCATTTGTTTAAAAACAATTTATTATATACTGAAATATTTATGGGGAAAGCAATAAATATCCAGAATTTGTTTTAAAATGCTCCAGCCCAGGGAGGAGCAGGGAAGGATGGGACAAGACTAACAAAATATTAGTAATTGATGAAGCTAGGTGATGGGTGTGTATATGATGGTTATGTTATTCTCTCTACTTTTGTATATGCTTAAAAGTTGTTCCATAATACAAATAAATAAATAATTTATTTATTTATTTATGCTTCTAGCCCTGACTTTTTCCCCCTGAACTTCAGATAAGTATTTTCAGTTGCCTAGTCAGCATTTTTACTTGATTGTTTAACAGTCATCCCATACTCAACACGTCTAAAATGAACTCTGGGCTATCCTTCCTCTTTACTGCAACCCTCCCCCTACCCCCCCAAACCCTATTCCTCTTCCATGGTTTCCTGTCTCTGTAAGTGACACTGTATTCACCCAGTTGCTCAGATCAAAACCTCTGGAGTCACCCTTCACATTTCTCTTTCTCTTATAACCCCACCCAATCCTATCAGCAATACTCATTCGGAATCTGGCAACATCTCATTACCTCCACTGCTACCACTCTTGCCTGTCATTTCTCCCCTGAGCTCATGCAAAGGCCTTGAAACAAGTTTCCTTGCTTCCACTTTGGCCCCTACAACTTGTTTTCCACAAGCAACCAGACTGATTCTTTGAAAATGTGAATCAGATCATGCTACTCCTCAACTTTCCAGTAAGGTCCAATCACACTTAGAATAAAACCCAATATCCTTACAATGCCTGCAAGACCCTACATGATCCTTCCCTAGCCTCCAGCCTCACGTCCCTGGCTGCATCTCTTCCCCCATCATTGTCATTCCCTGAGCTCTAGCGCACTGGCTTTCAGCTACTCCATGAGCCCACCAAGCAGACTCTCACCTTAAGATGCCTGCTATTCCTTCTGCCTGAAATGCTCTTCCCCCAAGTATTTGCATGGCTGACAACCTCACTTCATTCTCATCTCCATTCAGTGGTCACCTATGTAGAGAGGTGCAACCCTATGGACTGTAGTCTGTGAGGCTCCGTTGTCCATGGGGTTTTCCAGGCAAGAATACTGGAGTGGGTTGCCATTTCCTCCTCCATGGGATCTTCCCAGGAGGAAAGGGAATCGAACCCACTTCTCTTAACGTCTACCTGCATCGGCAGGAAGGTTCTTTACCACTAACGCCTTCTGGGAGTTTTCAGCAAATAATATATGTTAAATATACATATATAATTATTTATTTCCCTTTTCCTGTTAATTTTTCCACCTATTTTATATCCATTATTTTATGACTTGCTTTGTAATCTACCTAAGAGCAAGAACTTTGTCTTGTTTACTACTATATTCCTAACACATAAAATAGTTTACAGCCTACATAGTATAAGTCGATAACCAAAACTGAGTGAATGAATGGTTAAATGAGCGGGTCTTAGATAAGGGTTACGGAGAAGGCAATGGCACCCCACTCCAGTACTCTTGCCTGGAAAATCCCATGGACGGAGGAGCCTGGTAGGCTACAGTCCATGGGGTCGCTAAGAGTCGGACACGACTGAGCGACTTCACTTTCACTTTTCCCTTTCATGCACTGGAGAAAGAAATGGCAACCCACTCCAGTATTCTTGCCTGGAGAATCCTAGGGACGGCAGAGCCTGGTGAGCTGCCGTCTATGGGGTCGCACAGAGTCGGACACGACTGAAACGACTTAGCATAGCATAGCATAGCATAGCATAGATAAGGGTTAAAGACAGCTCTGTTTTTGAACACTCTAGAATGAGAGGTAACTCTCCTTCCTCACTCCCAGCTTCTCCCATGCTCACTTGAACTGATAAAACTGTATCCCTTTAATATCCACAAGTTTGTTCTTAGAGCAGAGTCAACCAACTCTGTTTAAGTCAGATGGAGCCTGGCTCCAGAGTCTAAGCCTTCATAAAGGAGCTGTGAAAATTCTGCTTGTGATGGTTGTGCCTTGAGAAATGAGGAAAGGAGTACATGGGTTAGTTTGTTCACATAGGAAAGTGGGAGAAAGTGCAGTGACAGAGAGGATTGGAAATGCTCTAAAGGACTGACTGTTCTGGGCATAGGCCTCCTGCTGGGTATAACCTGCTCACTCAGATGATATCCTGAGACCACAGATAACTCAGTGGATTTCTCCTTCTGAATACATGCCTTATCCTTACTTAGCACAGGAATGGTCTTGGTTCAGGATGGCCCATGAGCAGCCCTTTCAGATACCTCCATGTCCAGCGAGAACATGGTTGGCAGAAAGAAGAGCAATTAGGGAGAAGGAGGCTGCTGGTGCCATGCTTTCTCTTCTATCTGCTTGTACCCAATAAACAAGCACCTTTCTCCTTTCTATTAATCTGTCGTTGTTGTTGTTTAGTCACTAAGTTGTATCTGACACTCTCTGTGAGCCCCATGGATTGCAACATGCCAGGCTCCTCTGTCCTCCACAATCTCCCAGAGTTTTCTCAAATTCATGACAGTTAAATCAGTGATGTTATCTAACCATTTCATCTTTTGCTGCTTCATTTTGCCTTCCTTCTTTCCCAGCATCAGGGTCTTTTCCAATGAGTCAGCCCTCCACATCAGATGGCCAAAGTATTGGAGCTTCAGCTTCAGCATCAGTCCTTGCAATAAATATTCAGGACTGATTTCCTTTAGGATTGACTGGCTTGATCTCTTTGCTGTCCAAGGGACTTTCAAGAGTCTTCTCCACCCTGGAGAAGGAAATGGCAACCCACTCCAGTATCTTGCCTGGAGAATCCCACAGACAGGGGAGCCTGGTGGGCTACAGTCCATGGGGTCCCAAAGAGTCAGATGCAACTTAGCCACTAAACAACAATATGTAACTAAGATTAGGTTTTCATCATTGGGGAAATGATGTTTTAACAGTCAGTTATCCACTCTCCGAAAAAACATACCTAGACCTTACAAAGAAATGTGAGACAATTGTATTTAGCAGCTCTAATTATGAAATAAATGGCAACCCACTCCAGTATTCTTGCCTGGAGAATCCCGTGGACAGAGAGCCTGGCAGGCTACAGTCCATGAGGTCGCAAGAGGCAGACACGACTTAGTGACTAAACCACCACCACCACACACAGAAAGGAGAAAGGCTTTACTAAGTAGGACATGGAGCCCTGGAAGACATGAAGACAGTAAGCCAGCCCATACAAAGATTTAAATCAGCTTTGGCATGGCAGAAGGTGTCAAAAAGATGGAATGGACAACTGGCAGAAAATAATGCATATGAATAAATGTGTCATTTAAGAACAGAGCTGTGACACATACAAAGCAGGGAAATAGGTGTGTCATGCTCGAAGAACTCGAATGAAGAACACGTGTTAGCTTCTTAAGCCCATTGGTCAGGAAGTTACAAATTTAGTACAAATCTTGGCTCTAATGGGTTGAAATCTTACCTGGTTAATATGCCGTACCTGTATCAGTGTTGAAAGCAGGAGGCTGGGCACCACTACCCGTGTCGGTGTCTGCTCTGGTTTGGAGTAGCACTGTGGCATGACCTGTCCACTTTATAAACGTGCATTGCTTTTGAAACAGTAACTCTAGATCTAGGAGTTTCATCCCACTGGAATAAATATAGAAGTATAAATAATGTTTATTGCAAAGTTGTTTTAATTACAACACAGATTGATGAAATTGTGGTTATTCAATACAGTATTGTCCAGTTAGTAGAAAGATGACATTCTGTGTTTGCTCCTATGGAGTATTGTCGTACACAATATATTAAATGAAATATGTGATTTGCAGGAAAAAAAAAAAAAGAGTCTTCTCCAGCAATACAGTTAAAAGCATCAATTCTTTGGCATTCAGCCTTCTTTTTGGTCCGGTTCTCACATCCATACATGACTACTGGAAAACCATAGCTTTTACTATACAGACTTTGTTGGCAAAGTAATGTCTCTGCTTTTGAATATGCTATCTAGGTTTGTCATAGCTTTCCTTTCAACGAGCAAGAAGCTTTTAATTTCATGACTGCACTCACCATCCACAGTGATTTTGGAGCCCAAGAAAAGAAAATCGTCACTGCTTTCACTTTTTCCCCTTCTATTTGCCATGAAGTAATGGGACCCTATGCCATGATCTTCATTTTTTGAATGTTGAGTTTCAAGCCCGCTTATTCACTCTCCTTTTTCACCCTCCTTTTTCACCCTCATCAAGAGGCTCTTTAGTTCCTCTTCACTTTCTGCCATTACAGTGGTATCATCTGCATATCTGAAGTTGTTGGTATTTCTCCCAGCAATCTTGATTCCAGCTTGAGATTCATCTAGGCTGGCATGCCACATGATGTACTCTGCATATAAGTTAAATAAGTGGTGCGACAATATACAGCTTTGTCGTACTCCTTTCCCAATTTGGAGCCAGTCAGTTGTTCCATGTCTGGATCTAAGTGTTGCTTCTTGGCTTGCATACAGGTTTCTCGGGAGACAGATAAGGTGGTATGGTACTTCCATCTCTTTAAGAATTTTCCACAGTTTATTGTGACCCACACAATCAAAGGCTTTTGTATAGTCAATTAAGTAGAAGTAGATATTTTTCTAGAATTCCTTTGCTTTTTCTATGATCCAATAGATGCTGGCAATTTGATCTCTGGTTCCTCTGTCTTTTCTAAACCCAGTTTGAATGTCTGGAAATTCTTGGTTCACATACTGCTGAAGGGTTTTGAGCATTACCTTGCTAGCATATGAAGTGAGGGCAATTGTAAAGTAGTGTGAACATTCTTTGGCATTGTCCTTCTTTGGGATTGGAATGAAAACTGTTCCGAAAATGTCAGTCCTGTGGAAAACTGCTGAGTTTTTCAAATTTGCTGACATCTTGAGTATAGCACTTTAACAGCATCATCTTTTAGGATTTGAAATAGCTCAGCTGGAATTCCATCTCCTTCACTAGCTTTGTTGATAGTAATGCTTCCTAAGTAATGCTTTGTTGGTAAGTAATTCTTCCTAACTCCAGGACGTCTGACTCTAGATGAATGACCATACCATTGTGGTTATCTAGGTCATAAGACCTTTTTTGTACAGTTGTTCTGCGTATTCTTGCCACCTCCTCTTAGTCTCTTCTACTTCTGTTAGGTCCTTTCCATTCTGTCCTTTACTGTTCCCATTTTTGCATGAAATATTCCCTTGATATCTCCAATTTTCTTGAAGAGATCTCTAGCCTTCCCCATTCTATTGTTTTCCTCTATTTCTTTGTGTTGTTCATTTAAGAAGGCCTTCTTATCTCTCCTTGCTATTCTTTAAAACTGTTCATTTGGGTACATCTCTGCGTTTCTCTCTATTTCTATTAATAGCCTCACATTAAGAGAGATCCTTTCAACTGCTTCTTGTGGAGGAAGAATTGGAATCTCTTCTACTCTCAACTCTCCTGGCTCATTTGAGAACCATTCAGAACAAAAGAGAGATCCATTTATCCATATTCTCTTTGAGGAGGTGCTCTTGTCTGCTGAGAAACAAAATAAAAGGCAACAGTTTAGCCCTGGAAGACACTGGGATGCTTGAAACTCAGCTTGAATGGATATTGGCCAGAAACACTAAGCCATCAGGGTAGACAGGGTCTATTCAAGTTCACATGGTCATTTATTTGCTTAAAACAAAGACAAATTCTTATCAAAGTGAAATTTAAAATGCACATATGATTATTTCACCATAAGAGCAATTATCAAAACTTGCAGACTACACAACATTAATTGAGCTATGCAGAGATCAGCAATCCCTGACTGCTTGCTGGTTACCTTCAGAGCTTTTTGATACCAGCTATCAAAATGTGATAACTCAACTGTTAGTAATAGTTGAATGGCAACTTATAATAAATAGATAAACTGAGTTACAATGATCAATGGGCCTTAATAGAATAATATGATTGTAGCCATTGGGAAAAAAATCTACAGATAAGAATGAATTGGATGAGTGCACTGAGTTTTTCATCTCGCTATGCAGAAACACCACAGTACAAAAACTTTGGCAAATGTAGCTTGTCTTATATAGATCTTCTGTTTGGAACTCATTAGTTTTAAGGGCACCTCTGCCAGCAAATCAGTGTACTTGGATTTTACCAGAGAGCACGAGGTTCAGTTCTATGCTACCAACACCCATTAAAGTCTATTGCAAGGACTTCCCTGGTAGTCCAATGGCGGACTCCAAACTCCCAATGCAGGGGGCCCAGGTTTGATTCCTGGTTAGAGAACTAGATCCCACTTGCTCCAACTAAAAAATCCCCAAAATGCCAATGAAAATTGAAGATTCCACGTCCTGCAACTGAGACCCAGTGCAGCCAAATAAATCAATAAAAATGAATATTTTTTCCAGAAGTCTATTATAATAAGTGCAAAAAGTATTTTTCAACTACAAAATTAACTTAAAAATTAAATTATAACAAAAAGAACTGAAACTTATGGATGATAACACGAGGGACACACATTCATAAAATGTATTTTTTGAATGCCTGCTCTATTCCAGGCACTAAGTTGGGTGCTGGGAAACCAGATGAGCAAAAGGGAGTGGGCCTGGCCGTCATGGGACCTGTAGTTTGGTGGGGAGGCAGATACAAATGGAACATCTGTGAAAAAAATTATGACTTTACACTTCGGATTAATTCTATCAGTTCTAGAAAGGGGACTTGACCTAGACTGGGAGGTCAGTGAAAGTTTTCTTTTGGAAGTCACTCTTGGCCTGCAATATGAAAGATACGTTTACTTTGCAGAATTGGAGTTGACAATGAATAGAACATTTCAGGCAGAAGGAGGAGGCCCTGCAGAATGAGTAAGTGCAGAGCCTGTCCCTCATGCAGGTACTCTTAACGCCACCTAAGGGTTGAATCAAAACCGCCTGAAAGCTATGTATTGGTTCGTTACTCTTTGTTGGTAGCAATAACTTCCCTGGAGGCCCAGAGTAAGGACCAAGACAGATCATTACCACCGTGAAAATTAATAAAGGGAAACCTCACTAAAGGGGAGTCAGAGGCCAGGAAGGGGAGCTCTCACTGCAGTAGCACTCCACGTGGATTGCACGAAGAGCTGTCAGTTACAGACCTAGATGAAAGAATCCACAGGAAACAACCATCGGTTACAGGCTCCAACAGGAAAAACAGATGGGGAAACAATGGAAACAGTGACAGACTTTAGTTACTTGGGCTCCAAAATCACTGCAGATGGTGACTGCAGCCATGAAATTAAAACATGCCTGCTCCTTGGAAGAAAAGCTCTATGACCAAACTAGACACCATGTTAAAAAGCAGAGACATTACTTTGCTGACAAAGGTCCATCTAATCAAAGCTATAGTTTTTCCAATAGTCATGTACGGTTGTGAGAGTTGGACTATAAAGAAAGCTGAGCGCAGAAGAACTGATGATTTTGAACTGTGGTGTTGAAGACTCTCGAGAGTCCCTTGGACTGCAAGATCAAACCACTCCATGTTAAAGGAAATCAGTCCTGAGTATTCATTGGAAAGACTGATGCTGAAGCTGAAACTCCAGTACTTTGGCCATCTGATGCGAAGACCTGATTCATTTGAAAAGACCCTGATGCTGGGAAAGATTGAAGGCAGGAGGAGAAGGGGATGACAGAGGATGAGATGGCTGGATGGCATCACTGACTCAATGGACTTGAATCAGAGCAAGCTCTGGGAGTTGGTGATGGACAGGGAAGCCTGGCGTGCTGCAGTCCATGGGGTGGCAAAGAGTCGGACACGACTGAACTGAACAGGAAAAGATGCACACTGCATCTCCTACAAGAAACTGACTACACCAGCAACTCAGTCAATGAGAAATCTTCATCACCCTGAACTCTCACTTTTCTCCAATAGATTTTCATTGAAAACAACCCCTTCCAGCTTCCTCCTTTTTCTCTATAAAGTAACATTGCTCTCCTTTTGTTATTGTGTTCGCCTATGGCTTTTGCTATAGCTTGTTTGTCCAAATTGCAATTCCCCAGCTATTCCTGAATAAACACGTTTTTGCTGGTGAAATAACTATTTTATTTTTAAGGTCAACATCACTGATATTTATTGAGCACTTACTGTGAGCTGTCAATTTTTTTGTTTGGTTTTTTGGCTGTGCTGGGTCTTCATTGCTGCGTACAGACTTTCTCTAGTTGCAGAGAGTGGGTACTATTCTTCGCTGCTGTGTGAGAGCTTCTCATTGCAGTGGCTTCTCTTGTTGCAGAACCCAGGTTCTAGGGCTTGGGCTTCAGTAGTTGTGGCATACAGGCTTAGTTGGCTGTGGCTCCACAGCATGTGGAATATTCCTGGACCAGGGATCAAACCTGTGTTCCCTGCATTGGCAGGTGGATTCTCAACTGCTGGACTAGTAGGGAAGTCCCAGGAGCTGTGAATTTTGTTAGCAGTCATCAAGAAAAATCTACACTCCTCCTGTGTCTTTCTCTTTTACTCTCATACTACTTTAACACTGCTTCTGACACCAGAGGTGTGGGTTTTCCACACATCAAGTGATTCCATGACATCACCTGGATGATGTCAAGGAGTTTAAACTATCATCCTATGGTTTAAACTAAATTCTGACACTATCTTGTCAGATCTCAAAAGTCAAGGGGCTGAGTCTCACATGACTGGCTGCCCCCTTCAGATGCTAATCGTAAGTCCTAGGTTGTTACTTGTACTTCTGACCAACCGGGTGTAAATCTGGGTTCCCAGGACTCCCTCCTTGTGTTCAATAGCTTGCTAGAATGGCTCACAGAACTCAGGGAAACAATTTTGTTTACTGGTTTATTATAAACGTTTATTGTAAAGATTATAATAAAGGATATGCATGAACAGCGAGATGAAAAGATATATAGGGTCAGGTCTGTGGATCTGGGCTGTGCCACATTCCTGGTATGTAAATGTGTTCACTAACCCAGAAGCTCTCCAAACCCTCCACATTTGGGATTTTCAAGGAAGCTTCATTGTATAGGCATGATTGATCTTAACTCAGTTTACAGCTCCCTTCCCAAAGGATAGAGGTGGGTGGGGTTGAAAGTTCCAAGCATCTAATCATGGCTTGGTCTTTCTGGTGACCAGCCCTTCCCAGGAGACCCCCAAGAGTTGTCTCGTTAAAACAAAAACACTCCTATTGCCCTCAAAATTCCAAGGGATTTAGGAGTTCTGTGTCAGGAACCGGAGACAAAGACCAAATATTAGAGCAAAAGATGTTCCTAGTGCTCTTATCACTTGAGAAATTACAAAGGTTTTAGGAGTTCTGTACCAGGAACTGGGGGCAGAGAACAATATGCATTTTTTCTGTTTCACAGAAGTTTATGAAGATTATCTAATGAAACCAACAACAACCCTATGAAGTGAGCCCAATCATCCTCAATTTTCAGATGAAGAACCCAGGACAATGAAGTTGTCAAGGTGAAGGGCAGGTAAGAAACAGAATTTGAAGCCAACAATCTTTACTCCAGAGAACCAAGTAGCCAATCTCACTGCTACCTATGACTTGCAAAGTCTTACGAGACTTATGAACTCACAAGACGCAAAGGCATTCTGGAGTCACAATTCTGAGGAGTCAACTTCTATAAAGGATTTTATGCGGTATGAGCCTGCATGTGCTGAAAAAAAAAAGTTGGATGCCTAGCTTTTTCAATGGATATGGTGCTACATTTCAATTTTTAGTTTATTACATGTGTTCTGGCTGTGAGTTGCTTCAAATATTTTTTTATATAAGCATGAACATAAATAAATCTAATAAGCCATATATTGTTGGTACAGAAACTCATCTTTTACTTATGAGAGGTGGGTGTGGTATAAAGAAAATCAAGAGAAGGAGTCAGATCATTCTACAACATCTCTTACCAGAGTTTTTTCACTTATAAAACTGGGAGTAGCAATGTTATGTGCCAACCTAATGTTATGTGCCAGATGAGGGAGAATGGATACATGTATATGTATGGCTGAGTCCCTTTGCTGTTCACCTGAAACCACCACAACATTGTCAATTGGCTATATCTCAATAAAAAATAAAAAGTTTAAAGTTTGAAAAAAATAAGCAATTGGAAGTAGGGTATAATAGGCTAAGTTATTGTTCAATTCTTTCGGTGCCAAGATTCCGGGCTTCTATGGTGCCAGATTTATCAGTAGACCTTAATTTAATAGTCTCCTACTTTAGTTTTTTTTAAGTGGAGAGCAAGGAAAATTGTACCATATTTCAGAATGTAAAGTGGTAGGCAACAGCTGCATATTTAGATACTGAAAATAAAATTCTCTTAGAGTTCAAGGCAATACAAATGTACCATGCTAGTTTATTAACTATGAACCATGTACTGAGCAAAGCATAGAATATAGTAACATTAAAATATATTAAAATATTCATGCTGGAGATCAACATTTAATACATCTTCTTGATTTTTGAACCCCTTTCAGGGTAACTTATACTATAACAAAATTTATTTTAGTGTAGCATGTTTCTAGACATATTATTACTATAAAGTTCATTGTTAACTTTGTTTAAATTATATTTATGGTGCACAGAGATAAATTTAAACTTTTTCCAATTTAACAATTGGCACACACTGCTTATTTCAACTTAATTATTTAAGAAGATTATAATTTATCAATATATCAATTTAAAAATTATATATTTGTTGACCAGATATATTACAAGTGAAAAACAAGCAAAAGTTGTCTTCCTGACTAATTTTTAAGTTACTATGGGTTAAAAATGAAGAATTATTTGATTCTATGTGGTGGGGTTGTTGACTGACAAATAAAAGCTGCTTGACTCATGGAAATAATTTGGGAATTTTCCAAATCTTTATGAACAAAAGTAAACTATTGCTTTTAAGGATAATTTTTCCTGTAATTTGTGTGCACATGTGTGTGTGTTTATAGTATACAGTCCATGGAATTCTTCAGGCCAGAATACTTGAGTGGGTAGCTGTTCCCTTCTCCAGGGAATCGTCCCAACCCAGGTCTCCCACATTGTAGGCGGATTCTTTACCAGCTGAGGCACCCGGGAAGCCTGTATGTTTGTACAGGGAAAGTGTTTTCTCTATTTGCACTTATTTGGAAAATTTGTGGGCAAAACAAAAAATGAACAGTGATTGACTTAATTTTGTTAATATCTAAATGCAGTGTATTTTCAAAATACAATGAACAGAGCTAGGGTAAGCAGGCTGGCCCAGTGCTTTATGAGAATGCAATTTTATCTTGAATATTCAATATGGAAGCAATGAGATTCTGGGAACCCAGCTGGTGTTTAACTGGCTATGCAATTTATTTCCTGGAGACCAGCACAGATATTTGGATAGTTTCCTAATTCAATCCACGGACTCTCAAAAAGAAAATCTTGTTTGCAGGTGAGAATGTATTGTTAGGCATAATTTATAATATGTAGTGTGGATTTTTAGAAAATTCTTGATTTTTAAAAGTCTTTGGAATTTTGAAATTGGTCGTGAATAGAGAAGACCTATATGCTTTTAAAAAAAATCTATTTACATATAGTTGATTTACAATGTGTTAATTTCTATTGTACAGCAAAATGATTTAGTTATACATACATATACATATATGTATATATATACACAACATACTTTTTCATATTCTTTTTCATTATGGTTTATCACAAGATGTTGAATTCCCTGTGCTATACACAGTAGGACCTTGTTGTTTATCCATTCTATATATAATAGTTTGCATCTACTAATCTCAAGCTTCCAGTCCATCCCTCCCTGCCCCACCCCTTGTCAACAACAAGTTTGTTCTCCATGTCTGAAATCTGTTTCTCTTTCGTAGATAAATTCATTTATGTCATATTTTAGATTCCACATATAAGTGATATCATATGGTATTTGTCTCTCTTTGGGACTTACTTGACTTAGTATGATAATCTCTAGATACATCCATCTGCTGCAAATGACATTGAAAATACCTAAATACTTTAAAAAGCTTTGAAAATTATCAAGTTTATCCATTTAATTCATGCAATTAATATTTATTGACAGTTACTAGTGGGCTTCCCTGATGACTCAGCAGGTAAAGAATCCACCTGCAATGCAGGAGACACAGGAGACGTGAGTTCAATAGCTGGGTTGGGAAGATCCCCTGGAGAAGGAAAGGGCAACCCACCAGTATTCTTGCCTGGGAAATCCCATGAACATTGGTGCACTACAGTCCTTGGGATCGTAAAGATATGCCAGGCAGTGTTACTTGGACATCCCTTGTGGTTCAGCTGGTAAAGAATCAGCCTGCAATGTGGGAGACCTGGATTCAATCCCTGGATTGGGAAGATCCCCTGGAGAAGGGAAAGGCTACCCATGCCAGTATTCTGGCCTGGAGAATTCCATGGACTGTATAGTCCATGGGGTCGCGAAGAGTCGGACATGGCTGAGCGGCTTTCACTTCACTTCAGGAAGTGTTCCAGGCACTTGGGGTAGGTCAGTGAGCAAACTGCACAAAATTTCTTGTGGTGCTTATCACAGGGATGACAGACAACAGCAATAAATACAATAAATAAGCAAAGTAAAAAATTTTAGTGGGTGGTAAGTAAATTAGAATTAAAAAGCAAAAATAGAACCGAGCAAGGATTGCTAGTGCCTGCGCAGGTATTGTAATTTTATGTAATATGGTCAACATGGATCTCGCTGAGAAGGGACATTTATTCCAAAATTTGTAGAAAGAGGGGGGATTGAGCTGTGTGGTTATTGGGGGAAGAGGCTCCTAACCAAAGGAACCATTATATGCAAAGCCCCCAATGCAGAAATGTGCCAGGTGAGTCTGAGAAAGAAGAGACCAGTGTGATTGATGGAGAGTGGGTGGAGCTGACAATAGAGGCAGACAGCACCAGATCGGGTAGAGGTGTATCAGCCATGGTAAGGACCTTGCTTTTCACTCTAGATCAAGGTGGCTCAGCCATGGCACTGCAGGCATTTGGGGCTGAATATTTCTCTCGTGTGGAGGACTGCCCTGTGTATTTTAGGATGCTATGCAGCATCCTTGGCTTCTCCCCACTAGGTGCCACTAGCATCCTGCCAGTGAGACAAGTCAAAATGTCCCCAGCCAATGTCAAATGTCCCTTGAAGCAAATCCTCTTCCCTTCTGACCCTGGTCAGGAAATTCTACCTTTCAGCGTCTTGCCCACTTTTAGCTCCAGAACTTCTGTCTTCTTTATTTTTACATGATCAAGACGGGAAATATTTACATCCAATCTTCTGTGCTGTGCTTTGTCTATAATAAGTAAGTAAGTGTTAGTTGCTCAGTAGTGCCCAACTCTTTGCGACCCCATGGACTGCAGCCCACCAGGCTCCTCTGTCCACGAGATTTTCCAGGCAAGGATACTGGAGTGGGTTGCCATTTCCTTCTCCAGGGGATCTTCCCAACCCAGGGATCGAACCCGAGTCTCCTGTACTGCAGGCAGATTCTTTACCAACTGAACTACAAGGGAAGCTCTAGGTAAAACTATATCTAAACCTTATAAACAACAAATGCCTAACTTATTTTTAAAGTTATTTCGCAGTGATTTTAGAAGTTTCAAAATTATCTTTTTTTTTGGCCTCCTCTCACAGTATGCGAGATCTTCTTTTCCCACCAATCAGGGATAGTGGAAATCAACAGCATAGAACTTCTGTTGTTCTGACTATGTAATTATTATTCAGAGCAAAGACAAATAATAACTGCTAATTTATATAAATTCCTTGCCATTTTTTTCCAGAAGGCAGGAGGAATAAAGCAGAGTTAAAGCTGTGCTTGGTAAAGAAACAGCTGCTGTTGCTGTTATTCAGTCATTAAGTTGTGTCTGACTCTTTGTGACCACATGGACTGCAGCACACCAGTCTCCTCTGTGCTTCACTATTCTCCCGGAGTTTGATCCAATTCAGGTGATTGAGTCGGTGATGCTATCTAACATCTCATTCTCTGCCACTTCCTCCTTTTGCCTTCAATCTTTCCCAGCTTCAGGGTCTTTTCCAGTGAGTTGGCTCTTCACATCTCTTGGCTAAAGTTCTGGAGCTTCAGCTTCAGCATCAGTCCTTCCAATGAATATTCAGTGTTGATTTCCTTTAGGATTGACTGGTTTGATCTCCTTGTAGTCCAAGGGACTCTCAAGAGTTTTCTCTAGCACCACAATTAGAAAGCATCAGTTCTTTGGCACTCAGCCTTCTTTATGGTTCAACATTCACATCTATACATGACTATTGGAAAACCCATAGCTTTGACTATCCAGATCTTTGTTGGCAAAGTGATGTCTCTGCTTTTTAAAACACTTGGCATAGCTTTTCTCCCAAGGAGCAAATGTCTTTTAATTTCATGGCTGCAGTCACCATCCGCAGTAATTTTGGAGCCCAAGAAAAGAAAATCTGTCACTGCTTCCACTTTTTCCCCTTCTATTTGCCATGAAGTGATGAGACTAGATGCCATTACCTTAGTTTTTTAATGTTGATCGCTCTTTTTTTTTTTTTTTTGGACGTCCCGCTGGGATATGAACCTAAGTTGAGTTTTAAGCCAACTTGTTCAACTCTCCTCTTTCAGCAGTAGTCACTCATATTATCTAGGGAAAGGGAATGTTATTGTGGTTTAGACAAGCTTCTTGTTTTTGTCTGCTCAGCCATGATTATGGAGTGGTCTTGTTTTGTCTGCCTCTGTCATAATCAGAATGCTCTTATCTGATGTTTGTGTCCTGTAAAATTGTTTATGTTCAACAGGGGAACTCCATGGCTGAGTGGTGAGCCCCAGGCTAGCTCAGGCCCAGATGTGAGTGCCAGGACAGTTCCAGAAAAGTCAAGGACTGCTCTCAATTTTTAACGATATTAAGAATGTGAGGACTTTCCTTGTGGCACATTGGATAAGAATTCGTCTGTCAATGTAGGGGACGCCGGTTCGATCCCTGGTCCGGGAAGATTCCACAGGCCACGAGACAACTAAGCCTGTGCGTCACAACTACTGAAGCCCAAATGCCCTACAGCCCATACTTCGTAACGAGCGAAGTCTCGACAATGAGAAGCCTGAGCACCTCAACGCAGAACAGCCTCAGCTTGCCACAACTAGAGAAAGCCTGCACAAACAGCAAAGACCCAGCACAACCAAAAATAAAAACTAAAATTAAAAAAAAAAGAGAGAAATCAGAAATATTGGAGAGGGAGAAGTGCACTGGTAAATAATTAGAATTAAAATTTCTATTTAGAATTATTATTCACATTAGAGTAAAATGAAAGTAAGGAGATTAGTGTTGAATTGAGCTCATGACTCTGAAAGGCTTCCATTCAGCCAGTGAAGTGAGTAATGTTTATTTTTGGCCAGGTGACAGCCAACAGTCACTGAGAATGATACAAATGTAGCCCTAATACCTAAATCCTTCAGGTTTATCCCTCACTAAAAGGAACCCAGGCTTTTTGGAAGAGAGCCAGTGCCAATTCTCCAGGCAGAGAAACGCCTGGTACATATTGTTACTGATGGGAAGCACCCGTTCTTTGGGGAGTTCATGTATAGTGTTGGAGGAGGCAAACAGGCCAGTTTGAGAAGAAAGTTTTCACACACAGGGACAAACTAAATATTGAAAATCAATGACTATAATTAACTGAAACAAGTTGAATCTAGAAAATGTCTTGACTCCAGGATAATATGGGGGAAAAAAAGAAATATTAACATGAAGTATGGTTAAAATATAATGGCACGTAGAGGTAAATTATTAACATACCTTTATCAACATTTGGAAATGTTATTTATTGATTAAGCAAAATTGTAAGAAGTCCAGCCTAAAGCTGTGGTCATGACTTTAAACAATCACAAATTGTTATCCTATGAGATAGCACTGTCCAGTTGAAATAATATGTGAACCACATATGTAACTATTTTTATGAAAAAATTTTTTAGTGAACTTTATTTTTTAGAGCAGTTTTAAGGTCACAGCAAAATTGAGGGAAGTTACAGTGATTGCTCATCTACATGCACAGCCTCCTCCATTATCAACATCCGGCACCAGAGTGAAACATTTATTGCAATCGATGAACCTACACTGACACATTATTATCACCCCAAATCCATAGTTTACATTAAGTTTCACTCTAGGTATTGTTCAGTCTAATGGTTTTGGCAAGTGTGTAATGACAGGTAGCCACCATTACAGTATCATATAACATAATTCTACTGCCCTAAAAATCTTCTCTGCTCTACTCACTCATCCCTCCTTCTTCCCTATCCCCTTGGTAACCACTGATCGTGTTACCGTTTTCACAATTTTGCCTTTTCCGAAATGTCATAGAAGCACCACAATATGTAGTCTTTTCAGATTGGTTTCTTTCACTCGCACGTGTGCATGCAAAGTCGCTTCAGTCGTGTTCAACTCTGTGCGACCCTATGGACTGTACCCCCAAGCTCCTCTGTCCATTGGATTCTCCAGGCAAAAATACTGGAGTGGGTTGCCATGCCCTCCTCCAGGGGATCTTCCTGACCCAGGGATCAAACTCGCATTTCTTATGTCTCCTGCATTGGCAGGCAGGTTCTTTACCATTAGCCTCACCTGGGAAGCCCTTCTTTCACTTAGGAACATACATTTAATTCCATGTCTTTTTGTGTCTTGATAGCTCATTTCTTTTTAGTGCTGAATAATAATTCTGTTATCTGGTCATACTAGAGTTTATTTATCCATTCACCTCCTGAAGCTTATCGTGGTAGCTTTCAAGTTTTGACAATTATGAATAAAGTTACTATAAACATTAAACGCAGGCTTTTGTGTGGACATGTTTTCAACTCCTTTGTGTAAATACAAAGTAGTACAATCGTTGGTTTATATGATAAAATTATGTTTAGTTTTGTAAGAGGTTTTCAAATTGTCCTCTAAGTGGTTGAACCATTTTGCATTCACAGCAACAATGAACAAGAATTCCTGTTGCTCGACATCCTCACCAGCATTCAGTGTTGTCGGTGTCCTGGATTTGGCCCATCACTTCATGGTAAATAGATGGGGAAACACTGGAAACAGTGAAAGACTTTATTTTCTTGAGCTCCAAAATCACTGCGGATGGTGACTGCAGCCATGAAATTAAAAGACACTTGCTTTTTGGAAGTAAAAATATTAGACAGTGTATTCAAAAGCAGAGATGTTACTCTGCTGACAAAAGGTCCATATAGTCAAAAGTATGGTTTTTCCAGTAATCATGTATAGATGTGAGAGTTGGAATGCTGAAGAATTTATGTTTTTGAATTGTGGTGTTTGGGAAGACTCTTGAGAGTCCCTTGGACATCAAGGAGATCAAACCAGTCAATCCTAAAGGAAATCAACCCTGAATATTCATTGGAAGGACTGATGCTGAAGCTGAAGCTCCAATACTTTGGCCATTTGATATGAACAGCCGACTCATTAGAAAAGACCCTGGTGCTGGGAAAGATAAAAGGCAGGAGGAGAAGGGGATGACAAAGGACGAGCTGGTTGGATAGCATCCCTGACTCAATGGACGTGAGTTTGAGTAAGCTCTGGGGGATGGTGAAGGACAGGTAAGCCTGGCGTGCTGCAATCCATGGTCACGAAGAGTCAGACATGACTGAGTGACTGAACAACAACAACAATTGGTGTATAGTGGTATCTTATAATTGTTGTGGGCTTCCCTGATGACTCACACTGTAAAGAATCTGCCTGCAATGCAGCAGACCTGGGTTTAATTCCTGGGTCAGGAAGATTCTGTGAAGAAGGGAATGGCAACCCATTCCAGTATTCTTGCCTGGAGAATTCCATGGACAGAAGAGCTTGGCAGGCTACAGTCCATGGGGTTGCAAAGAGTCAGACACAACTGAGCTACTAACACACACACAAAATAGTATTAATTTGCATTTCTCTAAAGACATATGAGCCACAAAGAGTTCAACATGACTGAGCGGCTAAGCACATTACAATGACATTGAGGTGGAGCATCATTTCTTTCGTGTGCTTATTTGCCGTTTATGTATCTTCTTTGGTGAAGTGTCTGTTACGGTGTTTTCTAGTAGTCAGGTTAAAAAAAGATGCAATTAAAATTAACTTTAATGATATATTTGTTTAATCCAATACATTGAAAATATAATGATTTGAACATGGAATCAATACAAAATTATTAATGAAATTTTCATTTTTTTCATACTAAGACTTTGGAAATAGGTGTGTATTTTATGATTATAGCTTATTTTATTTTGTACAAGCCACTTTTCAAGTGCCCAATAACCTTAAGTGACCATAGTCTACCATGTTGGAGATGCAGACATAAGGACTCAAAAATGAGTTGCTTGGTTGAAGGGTAAATGTCAAAAAAAATATCAATGCTTATTATGATAACTCACTCTTCATATGTCCAAGTTGTGCAGAAAGATAAGACATACCTAGTAAAGGGGTGGGCTTCATAGGAAATCACAGAAATATCTCTTTAAAATGTTAGCCAACACTTATTTAGCACTTTCTATGTGTCAGGCACTGTACCATGAGCTTCACAAGGGTTATTACCAAAAACTTGGCTTCTCTGTACACCAGTGCCAGATCAAATCCCAGAGACAGAGTTGTGGGTGAAGTAGGAAAGGATATCTTTGTTGCTTTGCCAGTCAAAGAGAGGAGATTTCTGCCTTGAAAAACTGTGTCTCAGCCCCAGAGAACTAGATGAGAATTTTTATGACACTGGGTTAAAGATTCAGTCTCTGACAAGATTAGGGTGTGAGCAGGGTTTGTTTGCCCTTAACCTTGTCTCAGGTGATCAGTCTCCCAGTCTTGATGAGTCTGCTAGTCTCTGATCCCTTTAACCTTGCCTCCAGTGATTCCTTGACTATTTCTCCTTTGATTATTCTAATCTGCCTTTGGCAACTATTCTAATCTGCCTTTTGGAACTCAAGGAAGGTTATGGTGGTTGGAGTTCAGTTCAGTTCAGTTGCTCAGTCGTTTCCGGCTCTTTGTGACCCCATGAATCGCAGCACGCCAGGCCTCCCTGTCCATCACTAACTCCTGGAGTCTACCCAAACCCATGTCCATCAAGTCGATGATGCCATCCTGCCATCTCATCCTCTGTCATCCCCTTCTCCTCCTGCCCTCAGTCTTTCCCAGCATCAGGGTCTTTTCCAATGAGTCAGCTCTTCGCATCAGGTGGCCAAAGTATTGGAGTTTCAGCTTCAACATCAGTCCTTCCAATGAACACCCAGGACTGATCTCCTTTAGGATGGACTGGTTGGATCTCCTTGCAGTCCAAGGGACTCTCAAGAGTCTTTTCCAACACCACAGCTCAAAAGCATCAATTCTTCAGCGCTCAGCTTTCTTTATAGTCCAACTTTCACATCCATACATTGAAGACGGAATTCATAGGGCCTGGACTCCATCTTAGGCCTGTTCGTGCTGATCATGTGTGGCCACCTCTCTAATGGACTCTGAACTCTGTGCTTAGTGCCTATGGAAACGACAACAGAAGGATAAGACCTCCGGACAGGGGAACCTTGAAGATCGTATCCAGGTTACTCATCATCTAAGAGAAAACATACACTGCTGCTGCTGCTGCTACGTCGCTTCAGTCGTGTCCGACTTTGTGCGACCCCATAGACGGCAGCCCACCAGGTTCCGCCGTCCCTGGGATTCTCCAGGCAAGAATACTGGAGTGGGTTGCCACTGCCTTCTCCAGTGCATGAAAGGGAAAAGTGAAAGTGAAGTCGCTTAGTCGTGTCCGACTCTTAGCGACCCCATGGACTGCAGCCTACCAGGCTCCTCCATCCATGGGATTTTCCAGGCAAGAGTACTGGAGTGGGGTGCCATTGCCTTCTCCCAAACATACACTAGTCACCCCTGTCTCTGGACAGGCCGTAAATTTTTCTGTACCTATCGGAGTGTAACCTCGGGCTTATTGATTATTGGCCGATTGTTTAACTGTTTGAACACATAACACCTAAATGATGAGATTATTGTGATTATATTTACCCTTCCTTTGTTTATGTAAGTCTCAAGGAATTTGGGGTGGTGAGTTCGGACATGTACATATGGGGTATAAAAGATTTTCACAAATGCTGGTCGGGGTCCTTGGCTAAGAGGAGACTCTGTCTTGGGCCCGCCAGTGTAATAAACTGCACTCCATTACCTGCATTGTCCTTCTGAGTGAGTTTGTTTCCCAAAACGCGTGGCTATAACAACATGACCACTGGAAAAACCATAGCCTTGACTAGCCGGACCTTTGTTGGCAAAGTAATGTCTCTGCTTTTTAATATGCTATCTAGGTTGGTCACAACTTTCCTTCCAAGGAGTAATCATCTTTTGATTTCATGGCTGCAGTCACCATCTGCAGTGATTTTGGAGCTCAGAAAAATGAAGTCAGCCACTGTTTCCACTGTTTCCCCATCTATCTGCCATGAAGTGATGGGACCAGATCCCATGATCTTAGTTTTCTGAATGTTAAGCTTTAAGCCAACTTTTTCGCTCTCCTCTTTCACTTTCATCAAGAGGCTCTTTAGTTCTTCTTCACTTTCTGCCATAAGGGTGGTGTCATCTGCATATCTGAGGTTATTGATATTTCTCCCGGCAATCTTGATTCCAGCTTGTGCTTCTTCCAGCCCAGCATTTCTCATGATGTACTCTGCATAGAAGTTAAATAAGCAGGGGGACAATATACAGCCTTGACATACTCCTTTTCTGATTGGGAACCAGACTGTCGTTCCATGTCCAGTTCTAACTGTTGCTTCTTGACCTGCATACAGATTTCTCCGGGGGCAGGTCAGGTGGTCTGGTATTCCCATCTCTTGAAGAATTGTCCACAGTTTGTTGTGATCCACACAATCAAAGGCTTTGCCGTAGTCAGTAAGGCAGAAATAGATGTTTTTCTGGTACTCTCTTGCTTTTTCGATGATCCATCGGATGTTGGCAATTTGATCTCTGGTTCCTCTGCTTTTTCTAAATCCAGCTTGAACATCTGGAAGGGAGTTCATGGTTCACATATTGCTGAAGCCTGGCTTGGAGAATTTTAAGCATTACTTTACTAGCATGTGAGATGAGTGCAATTGTGTGGTAGTTTGAGCATTCTTTGGCATTGCCTTTCTTTGCAGTTGGAATGAAAACTGACCTTTTCCAGTCCTGTGGCCACTGCTGAGTTTCCAGATTTGCTGGCATGTTGAGTGAAGCACTTTCACAGCATCATCTTTTAGGATTTGAAATGGCTCAACTGGAATTCCATCACCTCCACTAGCTTTGTTTGTAGTGATGCTTCCTAAGGCCCACTTGACTTCACATTCCAGGATGTCTGGCTCTAGGCGAGTGATCACACCATCGTGATTGTCTGGGTCGTGAAGAACTTTTTTGTACAGTTCTTCTGTGTATTCTTGCCACCTCTTCTTAATATCTTCTGTTTCTGTTAGGTCCCTACCATTTCTGTCCTTTATTGAGCCCATCTTTGCATGAAATGTTCCCTTGGTATCTCTAATTTGCTTGAAAAGCTCTCTAGTCTTTCCCATTCTATTGTTTTCCTCTATTTCTTTGCATTGATCACTGAGGAAGGCTTTCTTATCTCTCCTTGCTATTCTTCATTCCTTTAGGGTTGACTGGTTTGATCTCCTCGGTGTCCAAGGGACTCACAAGAGTCTACTGCAGCACCACAGATCCAAAGCAACAATTCTTCAACACTCTGACTTCTTTATGTTCCAACTCTCACATCCATACATGATTACTGGAAAAACCATACCTTTGACTACATGGACCTTTTGTCGGCAAATTAATGTCTCTGCTTTTGAATACACTTTCTAGGTTTGTCAGCTTTTCTTCCAAGAAGCAAGCGTCTTTTAATTTCATGCCTGCAGTCACAGTCTCTAGTGATTTTGGAGGCCAAGAAAATAAAATCTGTCACTGTTTCCACTTTCCCCCCATCTATTTGCCATAATGTGACTCCTTATTGCCAAGTTTTGACTCAAATTGAAGAAAGTAGGGAAAACCACTAGACCAATCAGGTATGACCTAAATCAAATCCCTTACTATTATACAGTGGAAGTGACAAATAGATTTAAGGGATTAGATCTGATAGACAGAGTGCTTGAAGAATTATGGACAGAGGTTCATGACATTGTTCAGGAAGCAGTGATCAAGATCATCCCCAAGAAAAAGAAATGCAAAAAGGCAAAATGGTTGTCTGAGGAGGCCTTACAAATAGCTGTGAAAAGAAGAGAAGCAAAAGGCAAAGGAGAAAAGGAAAGATATACCCATTTGTATGCAGAGTTCCAAATAATAGCAAGGAGAGATAAGAAAGCCTTCCTCAATGATCAGTGCAAAGAAATAGAGGAAAACAATAGAATGGGAAAGACTAGAGATCTCTTCAAGAAAATTAGAGATACCAAGGGAACATTTCATGCAAAGATGGGCTCAATAAAGGACAGAAATAGTAGGGACCTAACAGAAACAGAAGATATTAAGAAGAGGTGGCAAGAATACACAGAAGAACTGTACAAAAAAGATCTTCATGACCCAGATAATCACAATGCTGTGATCACTCACCTAGGGCCAGACATCCTGGAATGCGAAGTCAAGTGGACCTTAGGAAGCATCACTACAAACAAAGCTAGTGGAGGTGATGAAATTCCAGTTGAGCTATTTCAAATCCTGAAAGATGATGCTGTGAAAGTGCTGCACTCAATATGCCAGCAAATGTGGAAAATTCAACAGTAGCCATGTGACTGGAAAAGGTCAGTTTCATTCCAATTGCAAAGAAAGGCAATACCAAAGTATGTTCAAACTACCACACAATTGCACTCATCTCACACACTAGCAAAGTAATGCTCAAAATTCTCCAAGCCAGGCTTCAAAAGTACGTGAACCATGAACTCCCTTCCAGATGTTCAAGCTGGATTTAGAAAAGAAAGAGGAACCAGAGATCAGGTTGCCAACATCTGTTGGACCATCGAAAAATTGAGAGAGTTACAGAAAAACATCTATTTCTGCTTTACTGACTATGGCAAAGCCTTTGATTGTGTGGATCACAACAAACTGTGGACAACTCTTCAAGAGATGGGAATGCCAGACCACCTGACCTGCCTCCGGAGAAATCTGTATGCAGGTCAAGAAGCAACAGTTAGAACTGGACATGGAACAACAGACTGGTTCCCAATCGGGAAAGGAGTATGTCAAGGTTGTATATTGTCCCCCTGCTTATTTAACTTCTATGCAGAGTACATCATGAGAAATGTTGGGTTGGATGAAGCACAAGCTGGAATCAGGATTGCCGGGAGAAATATCAATAACCTCAGATAGGCAGATGACACCACCCTTATGGCAGAAAGTGAAGAAGAACTAAAGAGCCTTTTGATGAAAGTGAAAGAAGAGAGTGAAAAAGTTGGTTTAAACCCAACATTCAGAAAACTAAGATCATGGGATCTGGTCCCATCACTTCACAGCAAATAGGTGGGGAAACAGTGACGGACTTACTTTTTGGGGGCTCCAAAATCACTGCAGATGTTGATTGCAGCCATGAAATTAAAAGACTCCTTGAAAGGAAAGTTATGACCAACCTAGATAGCATATTTAAAAGCAGAGACATTACTTTGTCAACAAAGTCCATCTAGTCAAAGCTATGGTTTTTCCAGTGGTCATGTATGGGTATGAGTGTTGGAGTGTAAAGAAAGCTGAACACTGAAGATTTGATGCTTTTGAACTGTGGTGTTGGAGAAGACTCTTGAGAGTCCCTTGGACTGCAAGGAGATCCAGCCAGTCCATCTTAAAGGAAATCAGTCCTGAATATTCATTGGAAGGACTGATGTTGAAGCTGAAACTCCAATATTTTGGGCACCTCATTCAAAGAATTGACTCATTAGAAAAGACCCTGATGCTGGGAAAGATTGAAGGCAGGGGGAGTAGTGTTTGACAGAGGATGAGATGGTTGGATAGTATCACCGACTCAATGGACATGAGTTTGAGTAAACTCCAGGAGTTGGTGATGGACAGGGAGGCCTGGCATGTTGCAGTCCATGGGGTCGCAAAGAGTCAGACACGACTGAGCAACTGAATTGAACTGATGGGACTGGATGCCTTGATTTTCGTTTTCTGAATGTTGAGGTTTTTTTTTTAATTTATATTTTTTCTGTTTATCTGGCTGAACTGTGTGTCAGTTGCGGCACATGGGATCTTTAATTGCGGCATGCAAACTCTTATATGTGGGACCTATTTCCCTGACCAGGGACGGAACCTTGGCCCTTGGCATTGGGAGCTTGGAGTCTTAGCGATTGCACAACCAGGGAAGTCCCAATTGTTGGGCTTAAGCCAGCTTTTTCACTCTCCTCTCAGTTTCATCAAGAGGCTCTTTAGTTCCTCTTCACTTTCTGCTATTAAGGTTGTATCATCTAAATGTCTGAGGTTGATATTTTTCCAACCTTGATTCCAGTTTGTGAGTCATCAGCTCAGCATTTTGCATGATATACTCTACATATTGCTATCCAGCTCCATCAATCACTTTACGGCAAATAAATGGGGAAACAGTGACAGACTTTATTTTCTTGGGCTCCAAAATTACTACAGCTGGTGACTGCAGTCATGAAATTAAAAGACGGTTGCTCCTTGGAAGAAAAGCTATGACAAACCTAGACAGTGCATTAAAAACCAGAGACGTTTCATTAACGACAAAGGTCCATCTAGTCAAAGCTATGGTGACTCTTGAGAATCCCTTGGACTGCAAGGAGATCCAACCAGTCAGTCCTAAAGGAAATCAACCCTGAATATTCTTTGGCAGGACTGATGCTGAAGCTGAAGGTCCAGTACTTTGGCCACCTAATGTGAAGAGCTGAACCATTAGAAAAGACCCTGATGCTGGGAAAGATAGAAGGCAGGAGGAGAAGGGGACGACAGAGGACAAGATGGTTGGATAGCATCACCGACTCAATGGACATAAGTTTAAGCAAGCTCCAGGAGATGGTGAAGGACAGGGAAGCCTGGCGTTCTGCAGTCTATGGGGTGACAAAGAGTCAGACAAGACTGAGTGACTGAACAACAACAACCACTCTGCATGTAAGTGAAATAAGCAGGGTAACAATGTAGTTTTGAAGTACTTCTTTTCCAATTTTGAACCTGTCCGTTGTTCCTCGTCTGGTTCTAACTGTTGCTTGTCGTGCATATGAGTTTCTCAGAGACAGGTAAGGTGGTCTGGTATTCCCATCACTTTAAGAATTTTCCTCAGTTTGTATGGTATTTGTTGAATTTTTTTCTCCATGAATAAGGTAAAGCAATCCTATCAAGAAAGCTAAACTGCACATAACTCTTAAAAAGTCTTTGGAACAAATAAACCAATGTCAGATAAGCTCTGTTTTCTGATGCAATAACTTTGGGAAAAGAGGACCAGATGGGTTATTGAGCCTGATCTCATGGGTAGAAACAGGGACTGGAGATCTCATAAAATACTGTCTTAGAATTTTCAATTTCCTCTGTACAGGGATTCAGTACCATAAAGGCATGTCTCCAAAGGTTCCCTAATTTCATCTCCGTGGCTAGTCACAAGCTTTCTAAGGAGAATCTTGAATTTTAAAAATGTGTACCAAGGATTTCTCTGGAATTTTGGTGGTTAGGACTCAGTGTGTTTACTGCTGTGGCCTGGATTCTATCCCTGGCTAGGGAACTAAGATCCCGCAAACTGTGTGGTTTGGAGGAGAAAAAAAAAAAGTATACCATTTCTTTCCATAGAAAAATATTTCTAAAAGTTTCTATTTTTATAGAAAAAAAAATCAGCCTAAAATTTATATAGTATCTCAAGGAATCTCCAACAGCAAAAATAATATTGAAAAAGAAGGACAAAGCTGTAGTTCTCACAGTTCTTGATTTCAACTCTGCTTAGCAACTAAACAACAATAATGGATTAGCTACAACAGAGTACAAATTGTGAACTATTTCATTAATAGCCCCTTTGTGTGTGCTCAGTAGCTCAGTTGTGTCCGACTCTTTGCAACCCTATGGACTGTGGCCTGCCAGGCTCCTCTGTCCATGGGATTCTCCAGGAAAGAACACTGGGTTAGGTTGCTCTTCTCCCAGGGATCTTCCTGACCCAGGGTTTGAACCTGAGTCTCTTAAGTCTCCTGCATTGGCAGGCAGGTTATTTACAGCTAGCACCATCTGGGAAGCTCCTCCTGTTTTCAAAGCTTAATCCAAAGCTACTGTAATCAAAACAGTGTGGTATTGGTGTAAAGACAGACATATAACTCCATGGAAAAGAATAGAAAGCCCAGAAAAAATAACCTTGCATATATATATATATATATATATATATATATATATATATATATATGGTCAAATAATTTTTGACAAGAATGGCAAGTCCACTGAACAAGGAGAGATCAGGCTGGAGGCTCTAAGAGAGAATCTTTTATTTGTCTCTTCCAGCTTCTGGTGGCTGCTGATATTCTTGCCTTTTTGTTACACCGCTCCAATCTCTCCCTCCTGCCTTGTCATCTTCCTCCATGTTCTCCTTCTTCAGACCTTTCTTAAAAGGACAATTGTGACTGCATTTAGAGTTGACCTGAATAACCCAAGATAATTTCCCTGCCTCAAGATCATTAATTAACTTCATCACATCTGCAAAGACTGTTTTCCATATAGAGTAACATTTATGGGTCCCAGGATTAGAATCTGATATTGATGAGGGTCATTATTTAGCTTACTACCTCCCCATTCTTTGACTAGTTCTTTTAGTAAGGCACAAATAACATATTTTACTACCCCAGTCATGGGATCAGCAATTTCTCCAGATACCTTTGTTCTTTTTTTTAATGAAGAATGATATTTGGAAGTCAAAATGTAGATGCTAGGTGGGCTTATTGCTATTAGAGTGTCATTCTTGTACCTCCTTTCTCTAGGACTAGGAAATAGGACCTGCTGGGAAATAATGTATGATTACACACACACACACACACACACACACACACACACACACACACACAAAGATACATATTATGTGCATTCTGAAAGATTGATCTGGAATCCACTTCCAAGGGTTTGCAAAAGCCTACAATTAAATATTCTGGAATACTGTTAAACTAATGGCAGTTTGAAATCAGCTATGGTGGGAATACTTACATCATGGAAATCAGCAAGCATTATAAAGCAGGTTTTTTTTTAAAATAAGAAAGCCCTTTTGCTAGCACATAACTACATATAACAGACACATACATCTCTCTATCTCTACTTATAATGGTTAATATTATATACACACACGTACACCAAGTAGGCTCACACCTCTACTTCTAATTCTAGCCCAGCATCACATGGTTTGTTCTAGTCTTTCCTGCTTTCTATATTTCTATCTTCTTCAATAGTCAGAAACCTGGCTCACATTATTCTCAGTATATTGACTTACTTACTCATTTTCCTGGCTATAGGAACCATCTCATTGGCCCTGTCCTTAGTGACCCTGACCAAAAGAACTGCCCCCTTAGCCCTGAACATGAAGGCCTTTTTCTGTCCTGACCTTTCGAGTTAGACCTAAGCCCCAGCCCTGCCAGCCCAGACCATCAGAGTAGTCTCCTTGGCCTGGGACCCCCAGCCCTAAACTCAACAACCAAATCTTGCCTTCAGTTCAGTTCAGTTGCTCAGTCGTGTCTGACTCTTTGCGACCCCATGAATCGCAGCACGTCAGGCCTCTCTGTCCGTCACCAACTCCCGGAGTTTACCCAAACCCATGTCCATTGAGTCGGTGATGCCATCTAACCATCTCATCCTCTGTCGTCCCCTTCCCCTCCTGCCCTCAATCCTTCCCAACATCAGGGTCTTTTCAAATGAATCAGCTCTTCGCATGAGGTGGCCAAAGTATTGGAGTTTCAGCTTCAACATCAGTCCTTCCAATGAACACCCAGGACCAATTTCCCTTAGGATGGACTGGTTGGATCTCCTTGAAGCCCAAGGGACTCTCAAGAGTCTTCTCCAATACCACAGTTCAAAAGCATCAATTTTTCAGCGCTCAGCTTTCTTTATAGTCCAACTCTCACATCCATACATGACTATTGGAAAAACCATAGCCTTGACTAGACGGACCTTTGTTGACAAAGTAATGTCTCTGCTTTTTAATATGCTGTCTAGGTTATTGCTAGGTTATTCCATATTGCTAGGTTATTCCATTCTAGGTTATTCCATATTGCTCCCTTATTCCAAGGAGCAAGGGTCTTTTAATTTCATGGCTGCAATCACCATCTGCAGTGATTTTGGAGCCCAAAAAAATAAAGTCAGCCACTGTTTCCACTGTTTCCCCATCTATCTGCCATGAAGTGATGGGACCGGATGCCTTGATTTTAGTTTTCTGAATGTTGAGCTTTAAGCCAACTTTTTCACTCTCCTCTTTCACTTTCATCAAGAGGCTCTTTAGTTCTTCTTCACTTTCTGCCATAAGCTCCTTAAGGATATTGCCTTAGCTCCTCATATTTTCTTCTTTGTATACTCTTCCCATTAAAAATGCTTATTTCCCTATTTTTTCTTTTAAGTGCATGGTGACAAGTGGTCAGCTTGACTCATTCATGTGGGTTGTCAGATAAAATACTGTTAAGTTTGGATCTGGGACATACTTATACTAAAATATTATTTATCTGAACTGGAAATCTAACTGGATGCTCTGCATTTTTCTTTGCTAAATCTGGCGATCCTAGTTAGAATTACAGACAAGTTTCTTTTAATTCTAAACACGATCTATAACTCTAGACTTCCCTGCACCCTCTGGGCTTCTACCTCTTTCCATTTTGAGTTCTTTCCACTGAACACCTCTGCTAGAAAGGCACAAGGTGTGCCTCTCTCTAGGCTTACTTTCTATACCACACCTTTTCTCTACCTTTGACCTGCACATACTGTTTTTGCTCCCCTCCAAACAGCTATCAGAGTTACGGACAGTGTCACACAGTTGCACACAGTCTACCACCAGAGAGCTTATTTTACTAATTAGTTGAAGTGTTTTTATCTTGGAATACGCATGAAGAAGATGAAGCAGCCTCATCAATCCTACAGAAACCTTTACCTAGTTAGCCAGTACTTTGTACACCCATGGAATTCTTCTCATTCCTCTACCATTATTTTTATCTTCTGTTAACCAGAATTTAAGAAACAAAGAACTGATTGAAATGAAAAGGTGTTTAATTGTGGTTTGTTAGGATTGCAGGCCAGGAAACACAAATTCAGGAAGCACTTGAAGTGTGTTCCAATGGACTACAAAATGAGGGGGGCCTATAAAGGCAAAAGCTGCAAGGTTACAGTTAGTTACATGAATTGTTTATCAAGAGTTGTAATTGGAGCTGGCAAAAAGTAAGGGTGCATGCTAAGTAAGGATTGCTTGGGGTTGAAATGATTGTACAGTTACAAGGACAGAACTTGAGCTCATAAGGTGGCAGTTGGCAGGTATTGTTCTGAATACAGCAGGTAGTGTCCTTGGGCCTGCTAGAGCTTTCAAAGAAAGCTCCATTTCTCAGTGGTGCAGAGAGGTGTCTGAGACCAGATCCTCCATGGCCATTTCACTCTATTTTTGTATGCCTGAACTGTGATTACCCCCATTATAATTTCAATTTGTCATCACTTCTTGTATTGAAAACTACCTATTTGGTTTGTTTGTTGTGGAATTATCTCCAGAGTAGACTGTTCAGTTAAAAAAACCAACAACAAGGAGAAGAACTAGAATAAAGAGAAAGTAAAGCTACTGTATATAAAGCTACCATATCTGTACTATATACAAACATGTGTGTATGTGAATAGAGTAATCTCTGAAGGGATAAAAATAAACTGTTTCATGATAGTTGCTTTCAAGGAGGGGAATTATGAGACTGAGAGACAGGGAAGGGAGGGATGCTTTTACTATCTATCAGTAGATGTTTGATAAGTACAAATGTTTACAAACTAAATGCATATTTTAATTATTCAAAAATATTTAATTTTTTAAAGGTGAAATTATCTTTCTATGTGGATATGCCCCTCCTTAAACAATAAGCTACTGCTTGAGATCAGGGACCATGTCTATCTTGATTTATACCCCAAGAGTCCAGGACTGTGTCTAAGTCAGAGTTATAATTTTGGCTCTTTATATGTATATAAAAATAGCATGTCCTCCCACCGTTTCATTTCCATTGCTATTACTGATATTATCTAAGTTAAACTAAACTGTATTAAATTATTTAATGTCAAACATAAAAATTAATGAATAATAAAAATAATAAATGCCAAATTCAGTTATTAAATTAATTTAAAGGGGATAACTATTAAAATAATAAGGCCTATAAAAACACTGGAATTTTTTTTTATTTAAATAAATTTATTTATTTTAGTTGGGGGCTAATTACTTTACAATATTGTAGTAGTTTTTGCCATACATTGACATGAATCAAAACACTGGAATTTTTAAAAAATTAGCTCTACTGAGGTATAGTATACAGACAATAAAACACCCATTTGGGTTGGTTTGATGAATTTTGACACATGTATATACACATGTAACGACCACAATCAAAAGACAGAAAATTTCTGTTACCCTAAAAAGTTCTGGATGTCCCTTCTCAGTTTCTACCTCTACCTCTCACCCCTGGCCACTGGCAACCACTGAATAATCACATTGCCACCTATTAATGAATTTTAAATAAATTTAACTACACACATTTATTAACAGAAAGTCTGTATTTTGCTATTAAATCAAAAAGCAAAGACTGCCCCCACACCCAAAAATGCATAGTTTGATCATGTTCTTATTTCAAGTCATGTAAAAAAAATTTTTATTAGAGTAAATTTGTCAAGTAGCATAAGAAGGAAAAGTAGAAAGCCTGCCTTCTTTTCAAGAGCAATAATAGCAGTTGCTATTTATTGAACATCTAATATCTACCAGGCACCATATTTGCACTTTACATGAATCCCTTTTCTCATTCGATCCTCACATTTACCCTGACAGCTGAAATATTCATTATTATCTTCCTTTTGCATATGGCTTAGAAGTACCCCTGACCTCAAGTAACTATGGTTAACACAAATGGATCACTCATTTAGAATACCCCAAATTCCAAGCTCTAAACAACCCACCGCATACCTTCAGTTTCAGTTCAGTCACTCAGTCGTGTCCGACTCTTTGCAACCCCATGGACTGCAACATGCCAGGCCTCCCTGTCCATCGCCAACTCCTGGAGTTTACTCAAACTCATGTCTATTGAGTTGGTGATGCCACCCAGCCATTTCATCCTCTGTCGTGCCCTTCTCCTCCTGCCTTCAATCTTTTCCAGCATCAGGGGCTTTTCTAATGAGTCAGTCCTTCACATCAGGTGGCCAAAGTACTGGAGTTTCAGCTTCAGCATCAGTCCTTCCAATGAATATTCAGGACTGATTTCCTTTAGGATGGACTGGTTGGAATGTAAATCCAGTCATTCAACCAGGTCCCCTCTCTAGTTCTCAAAAATAATGAGAAATACCATTGTCAACTCTGTGGCTCAAGGATTGCTGATCTTATCCAAATCTGTGCTTGGATAGACACAAAAGGCAAAGGAGAAAAAGAAAGATATACCCATTTGAGTGCAGAGTTCCAAAGAATAGCAAGGAGACATAAGAAAGCCTTGCTCACTAATCAGTGCAAAGAAATAGAGGAAAACAATAGAATGGGAAAGACTAGAGATCTCTTCAAGAAAATTAGAGATACCAAGGGAACATTTCATGCAAACATGGGCTCAATCAAGGACAGAAATGGTATGGACCTAACAGAAGCAGAAGATATTAAGAAGAGGTGGCAAGAATACACAGAAGAACTGTACAAAAAAGATCTTCATGACCCAGATAATCACAATGCTGTGATCACTCACCTAGAGCCAGACATCCTGGAATGTGAAGTCAAGTGGGCCTTAGGAAGTATCACTATGAACAAAGCTAGGCGAGGTGATGAAATTCCAGTTGAGCTATTTCAAATCCTAAAAGATGATGCTGTGAAAGTGCTGCACTCAATAAGCCAGCAAATTTGGAAAACTCAGCAGTGGCCACAGGACTGGAAAAGGTCAGTTTCATTCCAATCCCAAAGAAAGGCAATGTCAAAGAATGCTTAGACTACCGCACAACTGCACTCATCACACACACTAGCAAAGTAATGCTCAAAATTCTCCAAGCCAGGCTTCAGCAATATGTGAACCATGAACTTCCAGATGTTCAAGCTGGATTTAGACAAGGCAAAGGAACCAGAAATCGAACTGCCAACATTCATTGGATCATGGAGAAAGCAAGGGAATTTCAGAAAAACAATTACTTCTGCTTTATTGACTCTGCTAAAACCTTTGTGTGGATCACAACAAACTATGGAGAATTCTTAGAGATGGGAGTAGCAGACCACCTTGGGCTTCCCAGGTGGCACTAGTGGTAGAGAGCTACCTGACAGTGTAGTAGATACAAGAGACCAGGGTTTGATCTGTGAGTCAAGAAGATCCCTAGAGAAGGGCATGGCTATCCACTCCAGTATTCTTGCTTGGAGAGTTCCATGGACAGTGAAGCCTGCAGGCTACAGTCCACTGGGTCACAAAGAGCCAGGCATGACTGAAGCAACTTAGCGCACACACACTAGACAACCTTACCTGTCTCCTGAGAAACCTGTATGCAGGTCATGAAGCAACAGTTAGAACCTGACATGAAACAACTGACTGGTTCCAAATTGGGAAAGGAGTGCCAAATATACAAGGCTGTATATTGTCACCCTGTTTAACTACTATGCAGAGTACATCATGCAAAACACCAGGTTTGATGAATAACAAACTGGAATCAAGATTGCTGGGAGAAATATCAGTAACTTCAGATATGCAGATGATATTACTCTAATGGCAAAAAGTGAAGAGGAACTAAAGAGCCTCTTGAAGAGAGTGAAAGAGGAGAGTGGAAAAGCTAACTTGAAATGCAACATTAAAAAAACTAACATCATGGCCTCTGGTCCCATCACTTCGTGGCAAAGAAAAGGGGAAAATGTGGAAGCAGTGACAAATTTTCTTTTCTTGGACTCCAAAATCACTGCGGACAGTGACTGCAGCCATGACACTGAAGGATGCTTGCTCGTTGGAAGGAAAGCTATGATAAACCTAAACATTAAAAAGCAGGGGTATCACTTTGCTGAGAAAGGTCTGTATAGTCAAAGCACTCCAGGCTTCCCTGTCCTTTACTAGCTCCTGGAGTTTGCTCAGATTCATGTCCATTGAGTCAGTGATGCTATCTAACCATTTCATCCCTGCTGCCTCCTATTCCTTTTGCCTTCAATCTTTCTCAGCATCTGAGTCTTTTCCAATGAGTGGTGTGGCTCTTCACATCAGGTGGCCAAAGTATTGGAGCTGCAGCTTCAGTATCAGTCCTTTCAATGAATATTCAGCCCTTCCTTTAGGACTGACTGGTTTGATCTCGTTGCAGTCCAAGGGACTCTCAAGAGTCTTTTCCAGCACCACAAATCAAAAGCGTCAATTCTTCGGCATTCAGCCTTCTTTATATCCAATTCTCACATTCATATGTGACCACTGGAAAAACCATAGTTTTGACTAGATGGACCTTTTTGTCAAAGTGATGTCTCTGCTTTTTAATACACTGTCTAGGTTTGTCATAGCTTTCCTTCCAAGGAGCAAGCATCTTTTAATTTCACGCCTGCAGTCACCATCTGCAGTGATTTTGGAAACCAAGGAAGTAAAATCTAGATGATACTATATCTCAATTCCATTTAGTCCAAGTGGGAGGGAGTTCCAGGAAGAGGTGACAGATTGAGCAAAGGCATAGGCAGGAAAACTATAATGTGCAATGGAGTGGGAACATGATTGGGGAACTACCAAACAACTCTGTGCTTTTAGAAGTAACAAGCAATTGAACGTAAAAGCCAGATTGAGTATTTTTATTCTATTTGAAGCAAGAAAAGGCTATCATGTTTAAGCAATGGAGGTAGATTTAGAAGATGAATCAGGGAGTAAGTGGTAGGATCTGGAAACAGCAATATCCCTTGGAGGGCTCCTGCAATAGCCTAAGCAACAGAAAAGTAAGATTTGTCTATGAGTGGTTGTGAAATGAAGGAACTGATCCTTCCTTAACCCCAACAGATAAAATTCCCCAAAAGGAAGAGCAAAGAAGAGTTTTCTGGGGGGAATCTCCAGCAACAGGGAAAAGGCTGAAACAGTGTCTGTGAGGTTTTCAGAGTTTCTGCCTCCTTTGGGGTTTCTATACCTTTGAGGCCCCTGACTCTTCATCAAGACACAGCAAAAAAGCCTCCTAGCTAGCAACACCTGAGCTCCCAGGGTCCCAAGTCCAAAGGTGAGGGTTTGGGAGGGAGTGTTGACAGTCATGGTGGATAATCACTCAAAAGGAGATTCTAGGGTATAAACACTGCTCCCACCCACCAAGCTGCTCCCACCCACCAAGCTCTTCTTGAACCTTTAGAGGAGATGTTGTCATGCCCCTGGACAAGGCTAAGTGGAACTAGGTTAGAGAAGAGGTGGGTGGAAGAAAATTTCCTAAGAACAAATTGATAGGATTTGGCATCTCACCTGATTACATTTTGAGGAAAGGAAAGAGAGAGAATGGAAAATAATTCTGAGAAGCCTGGGTGTTGGCACCAGAGTGACTTACTTCTAGCTGCCTTTCCACTGATTCTTAAGCAAACTTCTGGTGCTAATTTTGTTTGTTTCCCAAGCCATCTTTTCTATAGGGATTCCATTATATTTCTTAGGATAAATTAGTAAATTGGGCTCTTGTGATTTAATTACCACCTGAGTGATACCATAGAACCAAGCTCTTGAATTTGCAAGTCAGAAATTCTAGCCTGATCAGTTCCTTTAATAATCCACAGTATAGGTCTGTTCTCTGATCATTTTATCACTCACAGGGAAATTGTGAAAATAAACCATTTCTACAGTCAGTATATGTGTGTGGGTCAGGAAGGTCTACAATAAGAGAAGCTAAAGTTTTTCTCTGAGACTGAACCTCATAGAAGTAATGGTAATATTTACTTAGAGATTTCTCTGTGTCTGTCCTAAAGATAAACTTTGGCTACATTTTATTAGACCTTATGACATTCTTATGAGATACAGGCTACAGTTATGCCCATCTTAAGAAACTGAAGTTCAAAGAAATTAAATGATCTAAAGGCACATTACTAACAAGCAATGGAACTGGGGTTCAAAGCCAGCAATTTGCATTTTTACATATATTTATATGAAATTATCACTACTATAGTAGGCATCCACAATGCTTTTTGAATTGGAATAGATGAATCTGCAAAAAGAAACAATCCTACTTCATCACTTGTAAATGTGTGGCTGATGGTGTATTGAAAAATACCCAGCTTCAATCAACAGAAACTGCGAGTACCCATGAAACTGGAATATCAATACAAAAAGTTAAAAATAAATTGTTGCTATTGTTGTTCAGCCGCTCTTTCCTGTCCGACTCTTTGTGACCCCGTGGACTGCAGCACGCCAGCCTTCCCTGACCTTCACCATCTCCCGGAGCTTGCTCAAACTCATGTCCACTGAGTCGGTGATGCCATCCAACCATCTCACCCTCTATCATCCTCTTTTCCTCCTGCCTTCAGTCTTTCCCAGCATCAGGGTCTTTGCATCAGGTGGCCAAAGTATTGGAGTTTCAGCTTCAACATCAGTCCTTCCAGTGAATATTCAGGATTGATTTTCTTTAGGATTGACTGGTTTGATCTCCTTGCAGTCCAAGGGACTCTCAAGAGTCTTCTCCAACACCACAGTTCAAAAACATCAGTTCTTCAACAGTCAGCCTTCTTTATGGTCCATACATGACTACTGGAAAAACCATAGCTTTAACTAGATGGACTTTTGTTGGCAAAGTAATGTCTCTGGTTTTTAATAGGCTGTCTAGGTTTGTCATAGCTTTTCTTCCAGGGAGCAAGCGTCTTTTAATTTCATGGCTGCAATCACCATCTGCAGTGATTTTGGAGCCCCCAAAAATAAAATCGGACACTGTTTCCCCATCCATTTGCCATGAAGTGATGGGACCGGATGCCTTGCTCTGTTTTCTGAATGTTGAGCTTTAAGCCAACTTTTTCACTCTCCTCTTTCACTTTCATCAAGAGGCTCTTTAGTTCTTCTTCACTTTCTGCCATAAGGGTGGTGTCATCTGCATATCTGAGGTTATTGATATTTCTCCCGCCAATCTTGATTCCAGTTTGTGATTCATCAAGCTCGGATTTTGCATGATGTACTTGGCATAGTAGTTAAATAAGCAGGGTGACAATACACAGCCTTGTCATACTCCTTTCCCGATTTGGAACGAGTCTGTTGTTCCATGTCCAGTTCTAACTGTTGCTTCTTGACCTGCATACAGATTTCTCAGGAGGCAGGTAAGGTGGTCTGGTATTCCCATCTCTATCAGAATTTTCCACAGTTTGTTGTAATCCACACAGTCAAAGTCTTTAGCATAGTCAATGAAGCAGAAGTAGATGTTTTTCTGGAATTCTTTTGCTTTTTCTATGATTCAACAGATGTTGGCAATTTGATCTCTGGTTCCTCTGCCTTTTCTAAATCCAGCTTGAACATTTGGAAGTTCTGTTCAAGTATTGTTGAAGCCTAGCTTGGAGAATTTTTTTTTAGCTTGGAAAATTTTGAGCATTACTTTGCTAGTGTGTGAAATGAGTGCAAAAAATCGTGCAGTAGTTTGAACATTCTTTGGCATTGCCTTTCTTTGGGATTGGAATGAAAACTGACCTTTTCCAGTCCTGTGGCCACTGCTGAGTTTTCCAAATTTACTGGCATATTGAGTGCAGCGCTTTCAGAGCATCATCTTTTATTATTTGAAATAGATCAGCTGGAATTCCATCACTTCCACCAGCTCTGTTTGTAGAGATGCTTCCTAAGGCCCACTTGACTTCACACTCCAGAATGTCTGGCTCTAGATCACACCATTGTGGTTATCTGGGTCATTATGATGTCTTTTACATAGTTCTTGTGTATTCTTGCCACCTCTTCTTAGTATCTCCTGTTTCTGTTAGGTCCATACTGTTTCTGTCCTTTATTGTGCCCATCTTTGCATGAAGAGCAAATACATTTGCTATATTGTAACTTCTGGGGGATAAAAAAAGAATACAAACATAGAGACTTCTTTTATTCATGCCCTGTTTCTGCCCCTAGGATGTACCTGAAACCTAGTAGTCTGTCAGTGAATATTTTTCTTTTAGTTTGAGCTACACTGCTTTCAGGATCTTAGTTCCCTGACCAGGATTGCACAACCACTGAGCCGCCAGGGAATTCTCAATATTTGTTAAATAAATGAATGAATGCCATTCAACACTGCCCTATAGTCGTGCACATACCTAGTAAGTATTCTTTCCTATAACACTCCTAAGTAACAAAGCTTTTTATCTCTCCTCAGAAGTTCAATACCGTGTCTCCTCCCTTCTGCTTGAAAAAAAGTGTCTCTAATTTACATTCTAGATCAATTTTTTTCTTGATGGGCCAGGGATTTTTTCAGATAAATTATAAAATACATAATTAATACATTATTACATATTTAGTTCATCATCATGAGAAACGCTAGGCTGGAAGAAACACAAGCTGGAATCAAGATTGCTGGGAGAAATATCAATAACCTCAGATATGCAGATGACACCACCCTTATGGCAGGAAGTGAAGAAGAACTAAAGAGCCTCTTGATGAAAGTGAAAGAGGAGAGTGAAAAAGTTGGCTTAAAGCTCAACATTCGGAAAACTAAGATCATGGCATCTGGTCCCATCACTTCATGGGAAATAGATGCAGAAACAGTGGAAACAGTGTCAGACTTTATTTTTTTGGGCTCCAAAATCACTGCAGATGGTGATTGCAGCCATGAAATTAAAAGATTCTTACTCCTTGTAAGGAAGGTTATGACCAACCTAGATAGCATATTTAAAAGCAGAGACATTACTTTGCCAACAAAGGTCCATCTAGTCAAGGCTATGGTTTTTCCAGTGGTCGTGTATCGGTGTGAGAGTTGGACGGTGAAGAAAGCTGAGTGCCAAAGAATTGATGCTTTTGAACTGTGGTGTTGGAGAAGACTCTTGAGGGTCCCTTGGACTGCAAGGAGATCCAACCAGTCCATCCTTAAGGAGATCAGTCCTGGGTGTTCATTGGAAGGACTGATGTTGAAGCTGAAACGCCAATACTTTGGCCACCTCATGTGAAGAGCTGACTCACTGGAAAAGACCCTGATGCTGGGAAGGATTGGGGGCAGGAGGAGAAGGGGACGACAGAGGATGAGATGGTTGGATGGCATCACCAACTCAATGGACATGGGTTTGGGTAAACTCCGGGAGTTGCTCATGGACAGGGAGGCCTGGTGTGCTGCGATTCATGGGGTTGCAAAGAGTCGGTCACGACTGAGCGACTGAACTGAACTGAACTGAGTTCATACAATTAATTTTCTTGCCCTAGCAAAATCACTGAGTACGTTGTTTATAAAGTTTTTCATAGTTTGTGTCTATAGTAATAATGAGCTAAAAAGGACTAAAAATAAAATATATTTGCATTCAAAGTTCATAAAATACTTTGTGCAAAATAATACATTTATATGTAATATTAACATAATACAACAGTAATACAAAATAAATGTTTTGATAAAAAATTAAAAAGTCATCTCAAAAAATTGTTTTTCATGTTTTCAAAAATGTTATTTTTGTCTTAAAACATTGACATTACCTCTTAAAATTAAAATACAAAATTATCACAATTTTAAATCCAAATTATATAAATATCAAAAATATTTCATTTTTAAGGATTAATTTAAGTATTATTAAATATTTTTATAAAAATAAAAGCATACTCAAGGCTAACATTCATTCTTCATCTATTGACAATGTAAAGAGTCAGTCTTTTTCTTCTCTCATGTCACATCTAGACACAGGCACATATGTCTATGTGTACGCATGCGTGCATGCTAAGTCCCTTCAGTCGTGTTTGACTCTTCGATCCTATGAGTGCGCCAGGCTCCTCTGTCCATGGGATTTTCCAAGCAAGAATTCTAGAATGGGTTGCCATTTACTACTTCTATATATATGTAAATAACTTAAGGGTCATAGGAATTGCAGAATTTTTTGCAGCTATAGGACACTGTGCTAATTCATCAGTTGTTTCTGAACCATGCATTGGAACATGAAGAGACACAATAATAAATAACAAACATTCACTACTACTGGGAAACAATACTTGGTTATGCAAGAACTTACTGCATTTGTGCTATCTGAGAGGAAGGACATGACAAGTTCATTTGTGCTTTCTCTTAAGTGCTTCTGTTGTTCAAATTCTCTCAGTGTTTCAAAGCAGCGCGTGTTTCTCTTTAAGTGGCACAACACAAAACTTTAAAGGTGTTATGATATGATTACCATTGAGGTTTTTCATATTGTGCTAAATTTTGCCATTTTAACCATTTTTAGGTATACCGTTCAGCATTAAGAACATTCGCTTTGTTATACAATCATCACCACCATCCATCTTTAGAAGGTTTTATCTTCCCAAATTGAATCTCTAATATTAATATTAAACACCAATTCTCCTTTCTTCTCTCTCTCCAGCCCCTGGCAACCACCATTCTACTTTCTGTTTCTGTGATTCTGATTACTCTAGGTTCCTCATACAGTATGGTGTATACTGGAATCATATGTATGGTGTATGGTGAAATCATAAAGTATTTGTCTCTTTTTGATTTACTTATTCAATTCAGGGTAATGCTGTCAAGGTTCAAGTACGCTGTAGCATGTCGGAATGTCTGTTTTTTTGAAGACAGACATTCATTCATTATTAATGGACATTTAATTCATTATTAATGAATAATGCTCCATTGTGGGGCTTCCCAGGTGGCACTAGTGGTAAAGAACCCCACCTGTGAATGCAGGAGATATAAGAGATGTTGGTTTGATCCCAGGGTTGGAAAGATCCCCTGAAGGAGGGCATGGCAACCCACTCCAATATTCTTGCCTGAAGAATCCCCATGGACAGAGGAGCCTGGTAAGCTGTAGTCCTTAGAGTCGCAAAGAGTCGAATGTGACTGAAGCACCTTAGCACACAATGTTCCATTGTATATATGTACTACGTTTTGTTCATTCCTTCAGCTACTGATGAACATTTGGTTATTTCCATGCTTTGACTACTATGAATAATACTGTGGTGAATGAGTATACAAATACGTGTTTAAATCCCTACTTCTAATTCACTGGGTGCTTTTAGTTTTGAGGACACAGAAATGTGAAGGAGAGAGAGGGTTCCCTGGGGTACTGTTAGTCATAAAAGAAAATTTTTAGGGTTGAATTTTGTGGTGAACACTTGACTTTGGATGAGAAAAGCAGCTATGGGTTTTTTTATATAGTTATATTTTCTGTGTGTGAACACATGTGCATGTACAAATGAGAGAAAGAGAGAGAATGAGGTTTGTGTCAGGGCAGGGACTTTCTTGCCTAGGCTTCGGGTAGTATTAACAATCATATCAATGCTATGAGCCTGGGTGAGTATGCCAATGAGTGTAGACAGACAAGAGACTGACAGACTGTGCCTGCTGCCTTTAGAAATCAGAATGGGAGAACAAGAAGGGGAACCATGAAAAAACACCAGAAGAATGTGGAGACTTGAAAACTTAGTGAAATCAAGTGTTGGGGAATGATCAATAATGCCAAATACTGCTAAGAAACTGGATAAATGAAGACTCAGAACTCAAGAATTAACACAGCAAAAGTGGTAAATTACTGGTGACATTAAAAAGAGAAGCGTCAGCAAGTAGTGGGGAATGAAATCCTGGCTGAAAAGGGTTCAAGAGAGAATGAAAAGAGAATAAGTGGAAACAGAGGGTTTGGCTATCTCTTTAGAGAAGTTTTTCCATAAAAGAGAGCAAAGAAGCAGAAAGAAAACTAAAGGAGACCGTGGTGAAGTCAAGGAAAGAAGTTTTGGTCTAATAATGGGACATAACAAGTGATGACTTTGTATCTCCAGTCCTGCCCTCTCTGAAGCTCCACAGTCATATATCCAAGTGCCTATCTGGTATCTCCATTCAGATGTCTCACAGGAGAGTCAAACCTTCTTCCTTTTTTAAATTGAGGTGTCGTTGACTTATATTAGCTTCAGGCATACAACTCTTGATTCAAATTTTTATAGATTATACTCCATTTATAGTTATAAAATATTGGCTATATTCCCTGAGGTGTATATCGTTATATTAGTAACATTTATTTTATACCTTGTAGTTTGTACCTCTTAATCCCTTATGCCTATTTTGTCCCTACCCCCTTTTCCTCTCCCCAGTAACCAGTAGTTTGTATCTCTGAGTCTGTTTCTTTTTTGTTATACTCATCAGTTTGTTTTATTTTTTAAGATTCCACATATAAGTAAAAACCTATAGTATTTGCCTTTCTTTGACTTATTTCACTAAATATGATACCCTCCAAGACCATCCCTGTTCCTGTAAATGTCTAAGTATCATTCCTTTTTTCTGACTGATATTACATTGTACATATATACCACACGCTCTTTAAATTCTGTTTATAGAATTGTAAAATGATGATAATAATAGTAACTTTTCCTGGTATTATTTATTAGAATTTTTGGTCTTTATTGAATTTGTTCCAATATTGCTTCTGTTTCATGTTTTGTTTTTTTGGCCAGGAGGCATGTGGGATCTTAGTTCCCCCACCAGAGAGAACCCACACCCCCTTTATTAGAAGGCAAAATCATAAAAACTGAACCATCAGGAAAGTCCCTATTTAGTAGGATTACATGAATTAATGTATATAAAGAATTTATAAAATTCAGTTCAGTTCAGTCAGTCAGTCGTGTCTGACTCTTTGTGACCCCATGGACTGCAGCACGCCAGGCCTCCATGTCCATCACTAAATCCTGGAGTTTACTCAAACTCATGTCCATTGAGTCGATGATGCCATCCAACCATCTCATCCTCTGTCATCCCCTTCTCCACCTGCCTTCAATCTTTTCCAGCATCAGAGTCTTTTCCAATGAGTCAGTTCTTCACATCAGGTGGCAAAAGTATTAGAGTTTTAGCTTCAACATCAGTCCTTTCAATGAATATTCAGGACTGATCTCCTTTAGGATGGACTGGTTGGATCTCTTTGAAGTCCAAAGGATTCTCAAGAGCCTTCTCCAACACCATAGTTCAAAAGCATCAGTTCTTCAGTGCTCAGCTTTCTTTATAGTCCAACTCTCACATCCATACATGACCACTGGAAAAACAATTGCCTTGACTAGACGGACCTTTGCTGGCAAAGTAATGTCTCTGCTTTTTAATATGCTGTCTAGGTTGGTCATAACTTTTCTACCAAGGAGTAACAGTCTTCTAATTTCATGGCTGCAGTCACCAGCTGCAGTGATTTTGGAGCCCCCCAAAATTAAGTCTGTCACTGTTTCCATTGTTTCCCCATCTATTTGCCACGAAGTGATGGGACCAGATATCATGATCTTAGTTTTGTGAATGTTGAGCTTTAAGCCAATTTTTTCACTCTCCTCTTTCACTTTCATCAGGAAGCTCTTTAGTTCTTCTTCGCTTTCTGCCATAGGGTGGTGTCATCTGCATATCTGAGGTTATTGATATTTCTCCTGGCAATCTTGATTCCAGCTTGTGCTTCATCCAGCCCAGCATTTCTTTTCTTTTTTTTTTTTTTCACGACTTTGAAAGATTGTAATATATTCTCTGGAAAACATTCAGCAGTATGAAAGCCCTCCCTGGGCCCTCCCGCCCTCTCATGGGTCCACAGCTGGTGGAACGGTCCGGAAATCCTTGAGCTCTGCAAAGGTCCCTGGTCAGTCCTTGGGGAACATGGGTTGACTATATCGGAAGAACCTGCTCAAGAACGGTTCTTGACGTCTGGGGAATCTTTTCGGGGAAGATCACTTCAAACTCAATAATGAGGTCCCCGCGTTTCTCGCAGCCCAGCATTTCTTATGATGTACTCTGCATATAAGTTAAATAAGCAGGGTGACAGTATACAGCCTTGTCATTCTCCTTTCCTGATTTGGAACCAGTCTGTTTTTCCATGCCCAGTTCTAACTGTTGCTTCCTGACCTGCATACAGATTTCTCAAAAGGCAGGTCAGGTGGTGTGGTATTCCCATCTCTTGAAGAATTCTCCACAGTTTATTGTGATCCACACAGTCAAAGACTTTAGCATAGTCAATAAAGCAGAAATAGATGTTTCTCTGGAACTCTTTGCTTTTTTGATGATCCAACAGATGTTGGCAATTTGATCTCTGGTTCCTCTGCCTTTTATAAAACCAGCTTGAATATCTGGTAGTTTATGGTTCACGTACTGTTGAAGCCTGGCTTGGAGAATTTTGAGCATTACTTTACTAGCGTGTGAGATGAGTGCAATTGTGTGGTAGTTTGAGCATTCTTTGGCATTGCCTTTCTTTGCGATTGGAATAAAAACTGACCTTTTCCAGTCCTGTGGCGGTTGCTGAGTTTTCCAAATTCGCTGGCATATTAAGTGTAGCACTCTCACAGCATCATCTTTTAGGATTTGAAATGGCTCAACTGGAATTCCATCACCTCCACTAGCTTTGTTCGTAGTGATGCTTCCTAAGGCCCACTTGACTTCGCATTCCGGGATGTCTGGCTCTAGGTGAGTGATCACACCATTGGGATTATCTGGGTCATGAAGATCTTTTTTGTACAGTTCTTCTGTGTATTCTTGCCACCTCTTCTTAATATCTTCTGCTTCTGTTAGGTCCCTACCATTTCTGTCCTTTATTGAGCCCATCTTTGCATGAAATGTTCCCTTGGTATCTCTAATTTTCTTGAAGAGATCACTGGTCTTTCCCATTCTATTGTTTTCCTCTATTTCTTTGCACTGATCATTGAGGAAGGCTTTCTTATCTCTCCTTGCTATTCTTTGGAACTCTGCATTCAAATGGATATATCTTTCCTTTTCTCCTTTGGTTTTCACTTCCCATCTTTTCACAGCTATTTGTAAGCCCTCCTCAGACAGCCATTTGCTTTTTTGCATTTCTTTTTCTTGGGGATGGTCTTGTTTCCTGACTCCTGTACAATGTCATGAACCTCTGTCCATAGTTCATCAGGCACTCTATCTACCAGATCTAGTCCCTTAAGTCTATTTCCCTATTCCACTGTATAATTGTAAGGGATTTGATTTAGGTCATAGTTGAATGGTCTAGTGGTTTCCCCTACTTTCTTCAATTTAAGTTTGAATTTGGCAATAAGGAGTTCATGATCTGAGCCACAGTCAGCTCCCAGTCTTGGTTTTGCTGACGGTATAGAGCTTCTCCATCTTTGGCTGCAAAGAATATAATCAATCTGATTTTGGTGTTGACCATCTGGTCATGTCCATGTGTAGAGTCTTCTCTTGTGTTGTTGGAAAAGGGTGTTTGCTATGATCAGTGAATAACTCTATTAGCCTTTGCCCTGCTTCATTCTGTATTCCAAGGCCAAATTTGCCTGTTACTCCAGGTGTTTTTGACATGTTACTTTTGCATTCCAGTTCCCTATAAGGAAAAGGACATCTTTTTTGTGTGTTAGTTCTAGAAGGTCTCGTAGGTCTTCATAGAACTGTTCAACTTCAGCTTCTTCATCATTACTGGTCAGGACATAGACTTGGATTACCATGATATTGAATGGTTTGCCTTGGAAACGAACAGAAAATTACCTAGCACATATTAAATTTAGAAAATTTAGAATTTAGAAAATTACCTACCACATATTAAATCTCAATGAATATCGATGATGATGATTACTATTATTATTAGGAATTGCTGGCTTATAGTACATGGGCATCTTAAATTATTACACATTCTTCTCCTAAATGATGTATCAGTTTATACTTCTATCAGCAGCATGTAAGTTCCATTTTCCTAACACATGCTACTAATTTAAAATTTCTGCCAATCTGATGGGTATGAAATTATATCTCACTGCTGTTTTAATTTGTACTTTGATAGTTACAGTAAAGTTAGGTATCTTGTCGTGAGTTTATTGGCCATCAGTTTTTTTTTTTCTGGTGACCTACCTTTCAATATATTTTCTCTAGTTTTATGTTATATTGTTTGATTTTTTCTTTTTGATTTTGGAAACTTCTTGGGATATTAATCCTTTGATGGTTATATATATAATGAATATTGTCTAGTCTTTGGGTTGTCATCATGCGCCACCTTTTATAACTTGTTATTGCAGAATTAACAATTTTAATCTAATAATATTTTCCCTTGTGGTTTGTGCTTTTTGGATCTTAAGAAATTCTTCTCTATATTATATTTATATTTCCTTTACTGCATCCAGCATTTATTGTTAGATATGGTTTGAGGTAAAAATCCATTTTTTTTTCCTTTTGGAAAAAAATGTTCCAGCGCCATTTATTGAAAAGTTCATCCTTTAGCTACTGACGTGTAATGCCCTCTCTGTTATAAACCACGTTTCCATGGGGTAGTCTTCATTTCGACCTCACAACCTCCACAACCTTGCTCATTATTATTTTTTTCTACTGGGGATGCTTTCCTTTAAAAAGGCTCTTCTCCTCGCTCCATCTCTCTCGTTCTTCAGATCGCATCTCAAACGTCATTCTTTCATATCTAGATTATGTCTACATGTAGGTCCCGTCTCAGCGACCCCGTAACTCCAAAAGTAATGGAAGACGGCAGTGGACAGGAACTTCTGGTTAGTTGTTGCCAGGCTGTTGCCAGGGCGGCTGTTGAGGAGGCCGCGGAGGGGAGGAGCGTCCATAGTTCCAATGACGGAATCCGGCGGGCGCCCGAGTCGCCCCGGAGTGCGTCACCGCGCGCGGTCGGCCGGGGGCGGGGCCAGGTCTGAGTCACGTGGCTTGGTTGCCTACGCGCTGCTGGGCCGTGGGAAGATGGCGGACGGAAAGGGAGACGCCGCCGCCACCGCCGGGGCTGGGGCTGAGGCTCCGGCGGGAGCCGGAGCCGGAGACGGAACCGAGACTGAGTCCATGGCTCGGGGCCATAGTCCCGCATCTCCGGCGCCGGTAGCCTCTGGATTGCGACCCTGTCTGTGGCAGCTGGAGACAGAACTGAGGGAGCAGGAGGTGTCGGAGGTCTCATCTTTGAACTACTGTCGGAGCTTCTGCCAGGTGAGGGGCGGACTGGCTGGCTGAGGGCGGCGGGGCGGGGAGGCCAGGGGAAGAGGCCCCAGATCCGTTGCTGCTGCCGGGGCTGGACTGAAAGGCGCCACCTCCGTGTCTTGCCGCGCCCCCGGGGCCGGGAAGGCCCAGTTCGGAAGCCCAACCGCTGGCCCCCCTCCGCCAAGTGCCCGACTTTGGCCACCGCCAAGGAGGGTTGCGCTGGGTCAGACTGAGAGCTGGGAGGGAGCCGGCGGCTCCCTGGAAGGGCCGTGCCCTGTCGTCGTTGCCTGTCCCCCAGCCGGGTGGTTGGAGCGCCATTGCCTCTTGAAAGATTGATTGCTCGTTTCTGCCAGGAGATCCTTTTTTGAGTGCAGATCTCCAAATTGGAAAGCCTGAATTTTCCTAAATAATTCGGAGATATATGTTGGGGCCAGAGACTTATCTTTGGAGTCAACGTCTTTTGGGCCCCTGAAAGGTATGACAGTTGGCTTTGAAAGGCGTCTAGGGCTTTCTGTTTAGGGATTGTGGAGCTGGTTGTTTGGTTTTGGCTGCCTTTTGGGGGGGGGGGAGGGGGTATTAAAGCTGTTCTTTCTCCTTTTCTGTGTTCTTTGGAGGATTGTGCTGCCAGAAATGAGGCTCTTGATCCTTGCAATTGTTATTCGGGTCTTTGAGTAGAAGAGGGTTGGGGAAGATGTGGAGTGTGGTCTGTTTTGGCAGTTCTATGACCATTTCTGTGCCATAGTGGGTCCTAACCTATGATTACATATTTCTTGGTATGCTCAGTTTCCTTTCCATGATCACGTCGCGATTTTTCTTTATAAATTTGAAGATGTGCCATGATTATTTCTTCGTCTGCTTGTTTGTTCTAACCAGGTTTTGGAACCGCCCTCTGCTTCTCACCTGGTGCACCTTAAAGAATGCAAAATAATCGTAGTGTGTTGGCACTTGGGCTCTTAATGAGTAGTTGAGCGTGCAGAATAAATTGCGGTGTTCCAAAGTTACAATTTTGAGGGACAATTTGCTCTGTTGGTCCGGAGGAGGATCAAAAATTGGCTTGATTGATTGGTTTTCTCCCTCCTCTCTGCTGAGCCAGAAGCACTTCCTCTTGTATGGATTTTGTCCATGGCAATGAATCTTTTTCATACATGTATCACTCCAGTTTGTCTACAGCCTGCAGCCTTTACCCTGAACTGTGAAGTACTAAGGTGTCCTCTGCATCTTCACTCGCAACGAACATTCTTACTATACAAATTTATAAACTTTTACCGACTCCATAGAATGGTGCCAGACACTTTACCAAGTGCTGAGGAAACATGAATCAGACAGCATTTACGTTTGATGAGTTTACCATTTGGAGGAGGTAGTAGAAATAGCAGTATTGCCAATGCAGTTTTAGTGATGATGGAAGAGGATACCTTGTACAAGGGGGGCGGGGCTCATGGGACATCTTATGGAAGACAGTCAACTAGTAAAAATAAACGTAAAGGTTAACTGCAGACTGTAACACGTATCAATACTTAGAAGTAACTGGGAGAGGCCAATTTAGATGGAGTGGCCTGAGAAGGCCCTGTGCCTGAAGGGTTGAAAATGAGTCTTGTTGAGAATTGGGAAAGGAGGTGGCATATAGTGTTACTGGTGGAGATGAGAGGGAAAACAGTGCTTTGGGAGAAGAGGGAACTAATTGGACCAGGATTAGTGAGGAGGAGAGCAGAAGATCTTTTGGTTTGGGATAAGCCTTCTAAGCTTTCCTTGTCTTGGAAGGATAGCAGGAATGGATATAACCAATCAAATTGAAGCTTGTCAGAGAATAACATATATATATATTTTATATATATGTGTGTGTGTTGCTTTAAGCGTAGTGCTTGTGGCTTTGATTTTGACTGATTTTTAATGTATTGTCTTTGCAACACATAGATATGTGAGGGCACAGAAGAATTTTTAAAAGAAAATATTTCTGTAAATTTTTTTAGTGAATTTTTTTTTTTTGGTCTGAAATTTTCCCAAAACAGTTTTTTACACTAATAAAAGTATCAGTGACAGTATGTTGTAATAGAAAGCACATTGGATTGGGAGTTACTTAGGTCTTAATTGTGACTCTACCACTTACTAGCTAATAACCTTGGGCAAAATGTGACTGTGAGATTATGTTTTGTTTTCTGACCTTTATCTGCTTGTAATGCTTTATACAAACAGAACAGAAAGTTTATTTTCAACTCTTCACAATATTTGTCACATTATTTTGGCATGTTTTTTCCCGTAGTCAACTTAGGGTGTCCTTTCTTATCAGATACAGAATATTTTTTTTTTAATTTTATGATGAAGGAGGAATAATTTCACCATCCAAATTTGGTTGAATAGCTTTTGGTTTCACATTGGAAAAGCAAAGTCAGAGTTTTTTCACCTACCGACTGTGTGTGCCTGACATTGCACTTGGTGCTAGAAATAGGGACCTGCCCTGCAGGAGTACCTAATGAATGTGTAAAGAGAGGTAGTGATGTTACATTATCATAAAGACCTCTCCTATGCTCTCTGCAATGCTTAACTGCCACGAAAGGTATTTTTATCATGTGTTTAAGTTAGAGATATTGTCTTAGGGACTTAGAGTGTGCCAAGTAGAACCTCCTGCAACAGGCTGGGACCATATTCCCTCTAGCTTTTGCAGCACTTAAAAGAAATGGCTCTGTCTTTGGAATTGCACCAAATCAAGAAATAAACTAGCATATGAAAGGATAGAGAAGCTTGTTTCATTCTGGGCATGTTTTCAATTTTCAGAAGTTTGTAAAGATGATCAAAATGAAACTTCATAAGTAATAGTTACTAAGAAAATGATCTTTAGATGAAGTCGTAGTCAGTGAAAATTTGTGTTCAGTGACTATTGGATGTGGATTTTTCCCCCCTTTCTCTCAGTTCCTTTTCTGAAAACATAGTCTGCTAGACATTGTGGATAAGATTAACTCTAGAAAATAGTCATACTTTGTTTTGCTGAAAAATTGATGATATCCTCTCAGGTTCTTACTATGTTTTGGGAACCCAGATTCCTAAAGTTTTCCAACTGGTTGGTGTATTTGTAACACAGATTTTGAAGACTTTTACAGTAGACTTCATTACAAAATTGACATTATTGGGTGAATGATTATACTTTGAGAGTATCGGGCACAGTGGCTTTATGAGTAATACTTGTTTATGAGACACTTCCAGTTCTGGACTAACAGTTACTTTGTAGATGTTTAAATGTTAACTCGGGGAGTATTGAATATATTTCAGTTTTCCCTAGATTAGTGATTGGGTCCAAAGGCCTAAGTCAGATAGTCATTCTATACCATCTTTACCATTTAAACTAGCTATGTGACCTTGGGTCATGTTAATTTTCTTTAAACCAAAGTTTCTCATTTGCAAATGTAATAATAGTACTTATTATTCTCTATGTAAATACATTGTTGTGTGGACTAGATAAAGCAATCTCTGTAAAAAGCCAGTGGCTCTGAAACTGAGTTACCCAGATTTCTTGGGATGAAAAGTCTTATCAGCCTTGCCCCCAGCTTATTTTTCAGCTCTTAAGTAGCCGGTCCCATCACTCCAGTTCTACTCTTATTCAGAATTACTGTACTTGGATACCATGGACCAAGTATGGGATCTCAGTTACTCTGTGATTAAAATTGTGCCTACAAGTTTTTATGTGCATTATTTTGGAAAGATGATCTTAACTGTCATTGGATTCATCAAGATTCAAAGCACACGTTAGGCTTTCAGTAAATATTTCCCAGGTGACTGATCTACAAAGGATGGCATCACTACTTTAACAAGAGCTCAGTTCATCAAGGAGAAGGCAATGGCAACCCACTACAGTGTGTTCTTGCTTGGAGAATCCAGAGATGGGGGAGCCTGGTGGGCTGCCGTCTGTGGGGTCGCACAGAGTTGGACACGACTGACGCGACTTAGCAGCAGCAGCAGCAGTTCATCAAGCATTTTTAGGTCTTTCCCTTTCGTTGTGCTGTGAAAAGTGAAAGTGAAAGTCCTTTGGTCCTTTCCAACTCTTTGCGACCCCATGGACTATACAGTCCATGGAATTCTCCAGGCCAGAAGACTGGAGTGGTTAGCCTTTCCTTTTACTAGCTGAGCCACAGGGGAAGCCTAAAAATACTGAAATAGGTAGCCTATCCCTTCTCATTGGATCTTCCCGACCCAGGAATCGAACCAGGGTCTCCTGCATTGCAAGTGGTTCTTTACCAACTGAGCTATCAGGGAAGCCTCTTCATCGTGCTGTTCTATCCTTTCTCACATTTTCTGCATGGCTGACTTCCTTGTTTAGGGCCCTGTGCAAACGTCACCTTATCTGTGAAGCTGTCTTTGATTTTAATAGATTTCCTTTTAGTTGTTTGCTTTCTTTTGACACTTTGCATATACTTGTTGTTCAGTTGCTCAGTTGTGTCCGACCCTTTGCGACCCCATGGACTGCAACACACCAGGCTTCCCTGTCCTTCACCAACTCCCGGAGCTTGCTCAAACTCATGTCCATTGAGTCAGTGATGCCAACCAACCATCTCGTTCTCTGTCGTCCCCTTCTCCTCCTCCCTTCTATCTTTCCCAGCATCAGGGTCTTTTCTAATGAGTTGGCGCTTTGCATCAGGTGGCCAAAGTATTGGAGCTGCAGCTTCAGCATCAGTCCTTCCAATGAATATTCAGGGTTGATTTACTTTAGGATTGACTGGTTTGACCTCCTTGAGGTCCAAGGGACTCTCAAGAGTCTTCCCCAACCCCACAGTTTGAAAGCATCAGTTCTGCGCTGAGCCTTCTTTATGGTCTAGCTCTTACATCCATATATGACTACTGGAAAAACCATAGCTTTGACTAGACAGACTTGTCGGCAAAGTAATGTCTCTGGTTTTTAGTATACTGTCTAGGTTCATCATAGCTTTTTTTCCAAGGAGCAAGTGTCTTTTTATTTCGTGGCTGCAGTCACCATCTGCAGTGATTTTGGAGCCCAAGAAAATAAAGTCTGTCCCTGTTTCCATTGTTTCCCCATCTATTTGTCATGAAGTAATGGGACCAGATGCCATACTTAGTTCTTTGAATGTTGAGTTTTAAGCCAGCTTTTCCACTCTCTTCTTTTACCTTCATCAGTAAGCTCTTTAATTCCTCTTCACTTTCTGCCATAAGGGTGGTGTCATCAGCATATCTGAGGTTATTGATATTTCTCCCTGCAGTCTTGGTACTGGCTTGCATATACCTATTTGGTTTTAACTCTTTTTCTTGCTGTCATGGTCTTAGTTCAGGCTTCATAATGTCCTTTTGCAGCTCTTCACTAATCTTCCTCGCCTTCCAAGTGACCTTATCTACAGTCCATTTTGATGTTCCTTCTAAATTATAAACATGATCTTGTTAGTCACTTTATTCACTAAAATTCTTCCTTTTTTTTTTTTTTGCCCCAAAGGCAAGATAAAATTCACACTTATTAACCTGGCAAGCAAAGCTTTTTAGGATCTGGACTGTTCACCCTTTACACCCAACTCTCTCTTTTTTTTGGTCTATCTTCACCCCAGTGTTCATCTCTCAGTCTGCTTGATTAATCCCAGGGTCCTCCCTTAACTCATCTGCTTATCTATCCTTCAATACCTGGCTCAAGTAATAAGCTTTTTCAAACATTTTCTGATTTCATTAGATAGAATGAGGTGACTCTTCCACTTAGAATATGTACTCCAGAAGCATCTTGTACATCAGCATGGTACCTGAATTTTTTTTTTCCCATGTTTATTTCTTGTATTGACTAGTAAGCCAACAAATCTTTGTTTTATTCTTGGTACCTAGCAATTAATACAATGCCTGGCCCACAGAACTAGTTTGTTGAATAAATTTTGTAGGAATGCCTAATGTAAAATCTGGTATACAAAAAGGCAGTTTTACCATAAGAAATTACTGTAAAGAAACAGGATAGGAGATTTTGGTCATTTCTTAGAGACATTACTTGTCAATTTGGCTTACATTCATATTAAGGTACACATTTACATGTGTGAAGTGAGGGCTAGTGTTGTTGGAGAAGGGCAAATATGAGGCATTATATAGTACTGAGAAAGATGCTCGGGCTTCCCAGATGGCTTAGTAGTAAAGTATCTGCCTGCCAGTGCAGGAGACTCAGGAGATTCGGGTTCGATCCCTGGGTTAGGAAGATCCCCTGGAATATGAAACAGCAACTCATTCCAGTATTCTTGCCTGGAAAATCCCACGGACAGAGGAGCCTTGCGGGCTGCAGCCCATGGGGTTGCAAAGAGTGAGACACGACTGAGCACGCATGACTTGGAGATGCTGAGATAGGAAGGATCAGTCTTCCAAACTCCTTGAGGTTGGTGTCCATGAAGACTCTTGAGCAATATCTTTTTATTTTTGTTTCTTTCAATTATTTATTTTAAAGGATTTTTATTAAATGCATTAGCTTTTCTTGTGCTGCCCTCTCTTGGGAGATATCTATATAGGAACTAGAGGACAGTTATAATCACAAAAAAGTAGTTTTTCAATGCATATAACCAAAACATCATTGTAAATGTGCTCTGTGAAGCAGTGGGAGCTTTGGGTGGTGTCATTTACTGTGGTACCACCTAGTCTCGTACACTGTAGCCTCTAGTGACTTCTGTGCCTACTTGTGGATCATGCTCTTCTGAACCATGTTAGTAAACAATCTAAATAGAAAACATCACTTATTTCAAGACTGCAAACACATTGGCAGACTAAAAATATTTGTTTTCATTCTGTTCTAGACACCTGTCACCTGTCCCAGAGGTCTCCCTTTACTGTCTTATCTGAAACAGTACTCCTTAACACTCCTTTAAACTATAAAGGGGAGAACTATAAACACTCCTTTATAGTTCTTTTAATCACTGACTACTGTCTGATATGTCTCTTTGTCTGTATGCCCACTTGGAACATAAGCAGCATGAGGGTGTTGATTGTTTTGTTTACCCCTACCTATATTAGTCCCTGGCTTTTAATAGCTACTCAGTCAGTACTCTTGCCTGGAAAATCCCATGGACGGAGGAGCCTGGTAGGCTACAGTCCATTGGGTCGCTAAGAGTCAGACATGACTGAGCGACTTCACTTTCACTTTTCCCTTTCATGCACTGGAGAAGGAAACGGCAACCCACTCCAGTACTCTTGCCTGGAGAATCCCAGGGACGGTGGAGCCTGGTGGGCTGCCGTCTATGGGGTCGCACAGAGTCGGACACGACTGAAGCGACTTAGCAGCAGCAGCAGCAGCAGTCAGTATTTGTTGATCCCTTATCTCCTTCCTTCCATAAATCCTTGACTAGACTCCTTGAGAGTAACAAGTGAGTTTTAACCTATCTTCTGGAGAAGGAAACGGCAACCCACTCCAGTATTCTTGCCTGGAGAATCCCAGGGACGGTGGAGCCTGGTGGGCTGCCGTCTATGGGGTCGCACAGAGTCGGACACGACTGAAGCGACTTAGCAGCAGCAGCAGCAGCAGTCAGTATTTGTTGATCCCTTGTCTCCTTCCTTCCTTAAATCCTTGACTAGACTCCTTGAGAGTAACAAGTGAGTTTTAACCTATCTTAGTCAAGAAATCGGAGAAGGCAATGGCACCCCACTCCAGTACTCTTGCCTGGAAAATCCCATGGACGGAGGAGCCTGGTAGGCTGCAGTCCATGGGGTCGCTAAGAATCGGACACGACTGAGCGACTTCACTTTCACTTTTCCCTTTCATGCACTGGAGAAGGAAATGGCAACCCACTCCAGTATTCTTGCCTGGAGAATCCCAGGGACGGCGGAGCCTGGTGGGCTGCCGTCTGTGGGGTCGCACAGGGTCGGACACGACTGAAGCGACTTAGCAGCAGCAGCAGCAGTCAAGAAATAAGAATTTTTTTGTCAAGAAGGTTATGCTACTTCCATTAGGGATCAGGTCTTACTGTTTTGCATTTTGATTAACTAAAAGTAGAATCTCGTTTTAATTTTATTTGCATTTGCTAAGAAATTCCCGTGGTTTCTTATATTCCACAAACATTTAAAGTGATGAATTTTTCAGCAAGGTTTGTTCAGCCAGATTGAAGTATTTATTTTGGATATGATTGACACCATATTAGAAAACCCAAACATAGATTGCAAGTTGATATAAAAAAAATAGATTCCTGAAACTTTCATTGCTGACATAAGCCAACATGGAAACCATGTGAAAAAATAGATATTTAATTGATTGAGCATCTTTTTGTGTGCCAGGCACTTGGGTAAGTGGTGGTATTTTCCTTTTACAGATAGAAAACTGAGACTCAGGGAAATTATGTAACTTTCCCAAGATCACACAGCTGTGGTGAAGTCTGACTCCAGAGCCTATGCTGTTTTTTTTTTTAATCAGCATTTCCTAAATTATGTTTGCTCCATGAAATACATGTATTCATGAGCACTTCTTGAAATAAGGATTCTCTGTTCATGTAAGTTGGGATGATGTTTGGAGAAATGCTTTTTTTTTTAAAATATAAGACACATTGTGACTCCTAGAAAGACATTTAAGTTTTGTATAACATTTGCTAAGATAAGGGTGTCTATAAAACATTTTGTCATGTTCTAAACCTTATATCAGCCCCCAGATCACATGTTTTGCTTTCATTATAGTAAAGCAAATCACTATGGTGAATAGTTGATTGCTTTATGTTTCTGCACACCACTGAGTTTTGATTTCTCGGTTTCAGCCTAAACGACTGTGAGCTTTTTATAAAAAAATTTCCCTCCAAAGTTTTTGCAGTTTTTAGATTATACTTATTGTCCCAAATGAACAATATTTTAATGTATTATAACTTTATGGAAATTGAGACTGAATTATATTTGAGACATATTTTGAGTTCAAGTTTATTCATCTAGGTTTTCCTGTATTTCTGCAACACAGCTAGCTTGGGAACTATAATACTGATGATGTAGTTATCTGTTTCTCCTCACTTTTGTGCTATACTGATTTCTCAATGTGTTTTTTTGAGGCCTTTTCTTGTCCTTTGGGGGGGAATCTAGTAGCTGATTGTGCTGACATTTATTTGGTTTTAAAGTATTTTTACTCCCAAAGAGATAACCTGAGTGTGCCACATTAGCCAGAACAGTAATGCCTTTTAATATGGACACTTATAAGAATTATTACCATGTATGATACAATAAATGACTTAGCTTGGGAATTGTATTTTTATGATAAATGGTTGTATAAAATAGGTGTATTTTAATTTGTGATTTCATTTTCTTTTTTCATATATATATATTTACATATATGTTTAAGATATATAAGATATTTTAAAGTAATAAAACTGGATACTTGTTTTTTGTGACTCCAGACTGATGCATGCTCTTTTTAGAAGTTTAAGACAAGATGTATAAATGCATAAAGCAAAAAGTGAAAATACCATGCAGTCACACTCTTTAACTCATGAACACATTCTAATTGTAAAAAATTAGAATAATGTAAAAGAAGAGAAAGTAAAGATGAAAGCTATCACATACCTCTATGTTTCAGTACTACATTTTCTTTAGATAACAGTTTGGGAATTAAAAGTTACAATACATTAAAATATTTTTCATTTTCATCATTCATTCATATACTTACAGAATTTTTCTGTATGATATGTACTGTCTTTAAAAAAGTGTCAAGTTTATATACTAAAACTTGCTTATTTCCCTTAATGTAGATATCTTTTCATGTGGAACACATACATATTGACTACATTAAAAAAATAACTTCATGGTATTCCATTGAAAACTGCATCAATTTTAAATTGTGCAGATAGCAAAACCGTCAACACTTTAAAAAAAAATTATTTATTTATTTGACTATGCTGGGTCTTAGTTGTGATACTTGGTATCTTTAGTTGCAGCATGTGGGATCTAGTTCCCTGACCAGGGATCGAACCCAGGCCCCTTGCATTGGGAACATGGAGTCTTAGCCACTGGACCACCAGGGAAGTCCCAACATTCTTTTTTTTTTTTTTCTTCCTTAAGAAAACAGCCATTTCAAAAGATTAATTAAAAACTTTTTTTAACTATAAAAGCAATGCTCAAGGCAGAGTATATAAAGTTACAGAAAAGTCTAAGGGAAAAGTAAAAGCCCTCTTCTGCCTTCAGTTCCTCCAGTCACTTGGCAGAGAAGTTAACAGTGTCTTGTGTATTTTTAAAAATGAAAATATACACTCTTCTGCAGTTTGCATTTTAATTTACTATATTGAGGACAATTTTCTGTATCAGTACACCACAGTTAAATCATTTGTGTTCTTTGCTGTTGTTATCACAAATAATATTGAAGTGAATAACCTTAAACATTAAGCACCAGTTATTTATATGCATATCATGAATTTCTGGAATTGAAATTACAGTACTGGACTAAAGAGAATGTTTTTTAAAACTTTGATAGATACTGGTCTTGCCATTTCTGATATTACTGAACTTATTAATATTTGCCCATTTGGTTATGGCAGATGATTGCTGTTCAGTTCAGTTCAGTCGCTCAGTCGTATCCAACTCTTTGCGACCCCATGAATTGCAGCACGCCAGGCCTCCCTGTCCATCACTAACTCCCGGAGTTTACCCAAACTCATGTCCATCAAGTCGGTGATGTCATCCAGCCATCTCATCCTCTGTCGTCCCCTTTTCCTCCTCCCCCTAATCCTTCCCAGCATCAGCGTCTTTTCCAGTGCGTCAACTCTTCACATCAGGTGGCCAAGGTACTGGAGTTTCAGCTTCAACATCAGTCCTTCCATTGAACACCCAGGGCTGATCTCCTTTAGGATGGACTGATTGGATCTTCTTGCAGTCCAAGGGACTCTCAAGAGTCTTCTCCAACACCACAGTTCAAAAGCATCAATTCTTCGGCGCTCAGCTTTCTCCACAGTCCAACTCTCACATCCATACATGACTACTGGAAAAACCATAGCCTTGACTAGACGGACCTTTGTTGGCAAAGTAATGTCTCTGCTTTTTAATGTGCTATCTAGGTTGGTCATAACTTTCCTTCCAAGAAGTAAGCATCTTTTAATTTCATGGCTGCAATCACCATCTGAAGTGACACTATTAAATTAACAACATTTGTGTATTTTTTCATGTGTATTAGGTATTTACTTTTTTCCCCCTGTGAGATTTGTCTTTGCTTTTTAAACATACCTCTATTTGAAAATGTTATTAGTTAAAAGTCATTAAAATTTGATTGTGTCTAATCATTCAGTGTGACCTTGTAATCCTAGGATTCCACGCTATTTGAGGTTCTCAAGAAGCAGAACCTACTGTAGAGTTAGTTGTGGCCTAAACGGAGGCTGTTGAAATGTATGATACAATTTAGTGATTTTTGTGAGAGATGTGTCAGTGTACTCATTTCCAACAAACATTTATTGATCGTTACTATTTTGGGGAGATTTGGGAATCTTTAGAAAGACTAATTCATAGCTGAGTAAATGGAAAGACCCTCGTGCTTTTCATTAGCTAGCTTTTTTTCTATGTTGTTATCTTTACACATTTTCAAATAAAGTTTCACTGAATGGACATATTACCTTGAGCCAAATCAATTTGTTATGGGGCTTCAAATTGCTACTTAAATGAGATGACCTTTTAGGTGTGATCCTCATTCAAAAGTAAATAGTTCTATTGAGAAACATTTTCAAAGGATTATTTTCTAAGTCGTCTCCAAACATTTGCCTTGTGCATCCTTATTGAAATAAATGAATATTAAATTTTTTTAATGCAATACCAATATATAAAGTACAAGCAAACACAGAAATATAAAAAGGGTGAGGTTTTTAAAACTAATTTAAATAAAAGTTTCAATATTGGACTTCCCTGGTGGTGCTTGGATAAGAATCCACCTGCCAGTGCAGGGGACACGGGTTTGATCCCTGATCTGGGAAGATTCCACATGCCGAGGAGCAAGTAAGCCCATGGACCACAACTGTTGAGCCTAGACTCTAGAGCTTTCGAGCCACAACTGCTGAGGCTATGTGCCACAACTGCCAAAGCCGGTGCACCTACAGCCTGTGCTCCGAAGCAGGAGAAGCCACCCCAGTGAAAAGTCCACGTACCACAACAGAGAGTAGCCTCTTGCTCGCTGCAACCAGAGAAGGTTCACGTGCAGCAACAAAGACATAGTGCAACTAAAAAAAAGTTTGAGTATTATATTCTGTCCCTTGATGGGTTATCATTTATCCCTCTAGGGTAAATGGTCATCCCAGTGGAAGCTACTCTACTAATTTGAGCTGAAGTTGCTTACATTGGTTGTTATGCTCACTATCCTTATTTGGCTCTTCCTTCATAGTGAAATCTTGATTTTGATGTTTAAAGGACTTGGTAAATGAGAATGTTAAACCTAAGACAAATTATCCCATGAAGTTCTAACAGTAAGTATGGGTAAAATATCACATTTGGTCAGTCTTATGTTTAATTGTCTAATGAAATGGAGAACATACACAGGAATGCACATTTGAAGTTAAGAGGTTTCATTTTAAATCCTCATTCCGACCCTCTTGTGACCTTAAACTTTGCTGTGCCTCTGTATTCCTGTCTATAAAATAGGGAGTAATTAAAAAGTCCCTGATGCTGGGAAAGATTGAGGGAAGTCATATCCCTACATAATTACTGGAAAAACCATAGCTTTGACTATACAGACCTTTGTCTGCAAAATGATGCCTCTGCTTTTGAATACACTGTCTAGGTTTGTCATAGCTTTTCTTCCAAGGAGCAGGCGTCTTTTAATTTCATGGCTGCAGTCACCATCCGCAGTGATTTTGGAGCCAAGAAAATAAAATCTTGACACTGTTTCCACTTTTTCCTCATCTATTTGCCATCAAGTGATGTAGTGAGAATTTGAAATTAAATCTCCTTCGTTTGAATTTGTTTTGGTATATAGGCATATTAATCAAAGATATGTGCCTGAAAAACTGTCTTAATCAAACTTCAAAAATAAGTTGTCAGTTATATTTAAAATGAGTAGCCAACAAGGACCTGCTGTATAACACAGGAAATTCTGCTCAGTTTTATGTGGCAGCCTGGATAGGAAGGGAGTTTGAGGGAGAATGGATTCATCTGTATGTATGGCCGAGTCTCTTTGCTGTCCACCTGAAACTATCACGTTGCTAGTCAGTGATACTCCAATATAAAATAAATTTTTTTTAAAAAAAATTGTAAAAAAAAAAAGTTAGATCTTTAATAACTGGGCAAAAAATCAAAAAGCAAATAATTGCAAAATACCTGCTATATGCTACTCAGGGTTCTGGTCTACAGTGAGCTTATTGTCTAGTGGAGAAGATAAATATTAAACGTTTTTTCCTATTGCGTTTGCTTGTTGTTACAGTAGAGCAGTAGTCAGTGTTTGATGGTCATATGTATTTATCCACCTTCCAACTAGTTTGCCCGTAGGTAGCAGGAAGGTAAGTAAAACAGTTCCCTTGCCTAACTATTATGTAGTAATTTAAAACATAAATGTTTTTGAGTAAACAACATTATTGCTCCTTCCAGTTGGTATAGACCATAAAGAGATGAATTTCCATGCCACTTTTTTATAATCAGCTTCATTGCCAAACTAAAAATTTGAAGCAAGTGTATGATTAAGAAGAGAAAAAACCCCACTAACTTAAGGGAAAGCAGGAATGCCAGAAATCCATCTTGAAATGGATGAGGGCTTTTTTATTTTAGGTTTGAAAATGCCAAAAAAACAAGTACCCCTTGAACATCCCAGAGCCATAAAATGTTTGAGCTCAGGAGATTATTGCAAAGAATCAGAAAGCTTTTGTTTATGTATATAAGGCATATGTACCAAGACATACCAAATTGTATTTATCAGGGTTATTTGGCCATAGAGAGTAGGAATAGAATTAGATGGAACACAGGCGTGATCTTTTGCTTCTTTATTGCATACAGAACTTTAAAGTAGTAGGATCATGTGTGAATTTTCCTTTTTGGTGTATTTCAGTATTTTTTTTCAAATTTAAACAGACAAAAAGATAGTGCTGTATGTATTGATACGAAAGGTTATCCGGGATCTGTCGTTTTTTATAAAAAAATGTTAGAAAACTATATTATTTTATAAGGCAGTGATATATGGAAAAGTTTGAAACATAGTTACTAAAGTGTTATCATTTGTTGCATTTCAGTGACGAATAAGTGGAATATTCCCTTATATTTCTTGTGTTTTTGTATGGTTTGTACTTATGTTACCCTTTTAAATTAATTTTCATTTTATCATCTGTTATTTCAGTATTTGTCTTTGCTTTTTTCCCTTGTTAGATCCTGTTTTCTGGCCCTCATGCCTTTGACTTGTTTTACTCCCCTATTTGGGGTGTGAGTTACCCTTCAATAGCTTCCTGAGGAGGTTTCCCCTCTCTTTTATGTTTGTTAGGCTGGGTATAGGAATCTAGGTTGAAAATTAGTTTTGCTCAAAACTTTGAAGGGTATATTACTTTTCAGAACAAATATTTCCAACATAAAAGTAGTGAAGTGCATAATGCTAAAATAAACACAACTTCAGAAATAATTGAAGCTACCTGTGTACGCTGTGACAGATATCGTCTACCTCCCACCATCATCCTGATTTTGCTATTTAATGTTTCTCTGGCATCTCTTTACTTTGTATTTGTGAATTTTAATATAATGTGTAATATCATTTCTTATGTTTTCCAACTTTGCTTAAATGATGTACTGTATAACACTAGTGGTAAAAACTCACCTGCCAGTGCAGGAGATGTAAGAGATGTGGGTTCGATCCCTGGATTGGGAAGATCCCCTAGAGGAGGGCATGACAACCAACTAGTATTCTTGGCCTGGAGAATCCCATAGACAGAGGAACCTAGCAGGCTACAGTCCATAGGGTCACAGAGAATCATACTGAAGTGACTTAGCATGAAGGCATGCACATGCATTCTTCTGAAGCTTTTTGAATAATGTTTCTAAGAGTTATCTAGTTACATGTATACTTTTTGGTATGTATAGTTTTGATAACATTCATTTTTTTATACATTCATGGTATGTAGTATTTCATTATGTAAATACATCACAGTTAATTTTTCCATTCTTTTTAATGGATTTGAAGGCATTTACATTAACTGCTGGGGTAGACGTCTTTTTTTTGTATGTTTATATCTGGATGCAAGAATTTCTTTCAGAGTATATGCTTAGAGTGGAATTCCTGGGTTCATACATAGGCCTATCTTCAACTGTAATAAATACTGCCAAGTTACTCTCCACAGTATTTGTAGCAGTTTATGCAGTTATCAGTGTTTGAAAGTTACTGTTGCCCTATATTCTTGCCAATACTTGGTGTAGTCAGACAGTTTAATTTTAGCCATTCTGGTGGGTGGACTGTGGTATCTTATTGTGGATTTTTTTTTTTTCCTGATGTGAAGAGTTGCTTATACTTTTGGTTACATTTATTGCTATTCAGATTTCCTCTTTTATGAGTTATCTTTCCCATTTTCTGCTCGTTTTTCATTTGGATTGTCTTTTTCTTAACAGGTTTTATGAAAGTATTCTAGACATGAATATACTTTGTTGGTCATTACTTCAGAATTATATTTTCTTCAGTTTATCTTTTCACTTTTTGTATTATCTTTATGTGCAGAATTTTTACATTTTATTACAGTGAAAATAATAAATCTGACAATTAAAATGTAAAATTTATTTAAATTTTTTTTTGTGGTTTTGTACATTTTGTGGATCATTGTCTTTTCTTAAAAATAGCTTATTGAGGTATAATTGACATACATTAAACCGCTCATATTTAAAACTTGATAAGCTTTGGCATATTTTTATACCAGTGAAACCAGTCAAAATAATGAATATACCCATCACTCCTAGAACTTTCTTTCTACTCCCATTGTATTTCCTCTTTCTTACTTTCCTTCCATAATAACTTTCCATCCTCACTCAGTTATGCTGCTTTCTCTATTGATTAGATTATAGATTACATTGCATTTTTAGAATTTTACATAAAAAACCTCTTTTTGGTTTTTTTCAACCAGTATAATTATTTTGAAATTCTCTTATGTTGTATATATTAATAATTAATTCCTTTTATTGCTGACTATTCTTTATATGGCTTTATCATGATTTGTTTGTCCATTCACCTGTTGGCCATTCAGCTTGTTTCCAGTTTTTGGGTAATACAAACAAAGCTGTTTTGAACATTCATATGTAAGTCTTTGTGTGAACAAATACTTTCTCTTGGGTAAATGAATGGGTGGGTCACATGTCAGGTTTTTCAGAGTAGTATCGTTTTACGTTCCTAACAACAATGTATGAGAGTGCTAGTTGTCCACTTCCTGATCAACGCGGTGTGGCCAGTCTTCTTACTGTAGTTTTAGCCATCCTAAAATCAGTGGCAGCTCACTGTGTCTCTTATTTGCATTTCCCTAGTGACTTTTGTTGGGTATCTTTTCACCTGCTTATTTACCAGCCATATATCTTCTTTGGAAATGTATCTTTTCAACTCCTTTGCTGACTTGAAAAAATTGGATTGTTTTCGTATTGTTGAGTTTTGAGAGGAGTGTGTGTGTTTCTGGACCCAAGCCCTTTATTCAATATGTTCTTTTTTTTGCTTTTTTAAATGTAGATGGCAAAAGGGTAGACAGATTGGAGGTGGTGATTTGTATCACTTTTAAGTTACATACATTCTGTCACTGGTTCACTTGGTATCTCTGGAGGGAATGCCCTTGGCTGTGATACAGATTCCACTGTGCTGAGGGTGGGCATGAAGAGAGCCTAAGCCTAGGGAGAGCAGATCATGACAAGGATGAACTGAGGCAGAGCAACATAGTGTCAGTCACACATTGTGGACAGAACTGTTGGTAAACTCACACGAGACACTGTCAAGAACTTCAAGGAAAAACTGGGTGAGACATTAACAGGAAAGAGAAGTCCTGCATTACTAGATGGCCCCAGGAGCAGCCAAGCCATGGCTTGTTGGCATGTATTCTCCTAGGCTGTGGCTTGTCTGTTTACTCTTCTTAACGGTGTCTTTTGAAGAACACATGTTCTTAATTTTGACAAAGTTCAATTTATCAACTTGTTCTTTTATTGATTATAGTTTTCATGTTATATCTGAGAAATCTGCCTAACCTAAGAGCACAAAGATGTTCTATGTTCTCTTCTGTAAATGTTACTGTTTTAGGTTTTACATTTAGATCTATGATCCATTTGGAGTTACTTTTTGTATGTTGTGTGAATGATGGGTGGAAGTTCTTTTTTAAAAAAATATGAGCATCTAAATGTCCCAACAGCATTTGTTGAAAAGACTGCTTTCCCACTGAATTGAGAAATCTCCTTTGCACTTGGCTGAAAATCAATTAGCCATATGTATGTAGGTCTATTTCAGGACTTTATTCTGTTCTATTGTTCTATTTGTATACCTTGATGCCATTACCACTCTCTTGTGTTGCTTTTTTCAAACAGAAAATACAATATTATGAAAGTATATTGCACACAGACAGGAAGAATGGTGGTTGCCAGGGGCTGGAGGGAAGGGAGGAATGAGGAGTTACTGTTTAATGGGTTCAATTTCAGTTTTGTAAGATGAAACAAGTTGTGTGGATGGATGTTGGTGGTGGTAGCACAGCGGGGTAAATATACTTAATATCATAGAACTGTTCGCTTAAAAATGATTAAGATGGTAAATTTTGTTACGTGTGTTTTGCCACAGGTTTTTTGTTTGTTTGTTTTGTTTTTAAGCTATATTGCACAATGTCTGGTGCAGAATGAGTACTCAGTCATTTCAGTTGAATGTTTTAAAAAAATCAAGAACCCACTGTTAGCTGGCAAATAATGGGGGTAGAAGTTCGGCTCCCCAGCTGAAAGGCATTTTATTTCACTCTTTTAGATAGCTGCCTCAGAATTATAATCCTCCCCAGTGATAAAGCTCAGATTTTAAAATTTTCGTATTTAAGAAGTATTCTACATCTCTTTAGTAGTAGTGACTTACTAAAACAGAAATGGGAAATACTTGAATTTATCCTCCTCTCTTTCCCCACTCTTCCTGTTCATGCTCACCCACTTCTGTTTCTTGGAAATTGCTCTTCTTAAATCTCAAGACATAAAGTTAACTTCTTTTGGTATTTTTTTACATTGTGGTAAAGTATGCATAATATAAAATTTGCCATTTTAGCTATTTTTAAGCATACAGTTCTGTGGCATTAAGTATATTATGTTGTTATGCAACCATCATCACCATTCATCTCCAGAACATTTTCATCTTCTCAAACTGAACCTCTGAACTCATCAGACACTAATTTCCTGTTCCTCCCTGTCTCTTGCCTCTGGTAACCACCATTCTATACTTTTTGTCTATGAATTTGACATAAGTGGAAACATATGTCACTTTGTGGCTTGCTTATTTCACTTAGCATGATGACTTTAAGATTTATTGACTTTGTAGCACGTGTCAAGTTTTCCTTTTAAGGCTGAATAATATTCCATTGTGTTTATATGCCACAATTTGTTCATCCATCCCTTGATGGATTCTTGGATTACTTCCACCTATTGTAAGTAATGCTGCTATGAACATGGGTACAAATAACTCTCCAAATCTGTACTTTGAGTTCTTTTGGGTATATATTCAGAAGCAAAATTACTGGATCATATGGTAATTCAGTTTAATTTTTGGAGAAACCACCATACATTTTGCACAGTGGCTGCACCAGTTTACATTCCCATCAACAATGCACAGGGGTTCCAAAATTTCCACATCTTTGCAAACATTTACAAACATTATCATTTCCAAATCCAATATGAAGCTTTTTCCCATTGTTTTCTTCCAAGAGTTTTATGATTTTAGCTCTTAGATCTATTTTTTCCTTTTTTCTTTTTTTTATTTGAAGTATAGTTGATTTACAGTATGTGTTAGTTTCAGGTGTACAGCAAAATTATTCAGTTACTTTTTTTTTTCAGATTATTTTCCATTATAGGCTATTACAAGATATTGCATATAGGTCTCTGTGTAATATGGTCAATCCTTCTTGCTTATCTGTTTTATGTGAAGCAGTTTGTATCTATTAATCCCATAGTACTCCTGATTTATCACCCACCTCCCCCTTTGGTAACCATAAATTTGTTTTCTGTGTCTGTGAGTCTTTTTTGTATATAGATTAATTTATAGTACTTTTTAGATTCCATGTATAAGTGATATCATATTTGTGTTTTTCTATCTGATTGACTTCATTTAGTATGATACCCCCTAGGTCCCATCCATGTTGCTGCAAATGGCGATATTTCATTCTTTTTTATGACTGAGTAATATTTCGTTTTGTGTGTTTGTGTGTGTACATGTACACACATACTTGTACCACATCTTCTTAAGTCAATTGTCTGTTAATGAGCACTTGAGTTTTTCCCATCTTGGGTATTGTAAATAGTGCTGCTATAAACATTGGGGTACATGTATCTTTTTAAATTAGATTTTTTGTCTTTTCTGTATTTATACCCAGGAGTAGAATTGCTGGATCATATGTAACTCTATTTTTAATTTTTGAAGTAACCTTCATAGTGTTTCCCATAGTGTCTGTACCAGTTTACATTCCCAACAAGAATGTAGGAGGGTTCCCTTTGCTCCACACCCTCTCCAGCATTTGTTATTTTCACACTTTCTGATGATAGCCATTCTGACTGATGTGAAGTGATACCTCATTGTGGTTTTAATTTGTGTTTCTCTAATAATTAGTGATGTTGAGTATCTTTTCGTGTGCCTGTTGGTCATCTGTATGTTTTGTTTTTGGAGAGATATCTGCTTAGGTCTTCTGCCGATTTTTTGATTGTGTTGTTTGGTGTTTTGATATTGAGTTGTAGAAGTTATTGGTATATTTTGGATATTAATCCCTTGTCAGTCATATCATTTGCAAATGTTTTCTCCCATTCCCTGTTTCAAAAAAAGACATTTCATTTTGTTGATAGTTTCCTTTGCTGTGTAACAGCTTTTAAGTTTGATTAGATTGTAAATAGGGTTTATTTTTGCTTTTATTTCTTTTCCTTGGGAGTCTGATCTTAGATCTATTTCGAGTTAATTTATGTATATGGTATAAGGTAAGAGACAAATTCTTTTGTATGTCAGTATTCCATTTTTCCGGTAGTACTTGTTGAAAAGATTATCCTTTCCCCTGCTGAGTGGTCTTGACACCTTGGAAAATCATTTGACCATATATATGAGGGTTTATGGGCTTCCCAGGTGGCCCTAGTGGTAAAGAACTTGCCTGCCAATGGAGACATAAGAGACGCCAGTTTGGTCCCTTGTTCTGGGAGATCTTGCGAAGGAGGGCATGGCAACCCACTTGCCTGGAGAATCCCATGGGCAGAGGAGCCTAGCAGGCTACAGTCCATAGAGTCACAAACAGTCAGACATGACTGAAGCAATGTAGCACGCACACACGCATGCACATGACGGTTTATTTCTGGACTGTCTAGTCTGTTTCATTGGTCTGTGTGTGTTTATGCCAGTACACACTGCTTTGATTACTGTAGCTTTGTAGTAAATTTTGAAATCAGAAAGTGTGACAGAAAAAAAAAAGAAAGTGTGAGATCTACAACTTTATCCTTCTTTTCAAGTTTGTTTTGGCGATTCAGGGTCCCTTGAGATTCCATGTTAATTTGAGGATGAACTTTCTATTTCTGCCCCCCTGCCCCCCCAAAATTGAGATTTTGATAGGGATTTCATGAATCTGTGCATTGCTTTGTGTAGAATCAACATCTTACACCATTGTCTTCCATTCCACAGACGTTTTTGTGTCATGTCTTGCCATTTATTTGTGTCTTCTTTAGTGTCTTTGATTAAGTTTTAATGTTATAGTTTTCAGTGTGTAAGTCACTTCCTTGGTTAAGTTTATTCCTCTATTTTTAAAATTTGTTAATTTTTGGCTGCACTGGGTCTTTGTTGTAACCCATGGGCTTTTCATTGTTGCATGTGGGCTTTTCTCTAATTGTGGCACGAGGAGCTACTCTTCGTTGCAATACATGGGTTCTCATTTTGGTGGCTTCGTTGAGGAGCATGGACTGTAGGGCGGGTGGGCTTCAATAATTGCAACACATGGGCTTAGTTGTCCAATGGCATGTGGGCAGACCAGGGATTAAACCCGTGTCACTTGCATTGGCAGGCATATTCCTAACCACGGAACCAACAGGGAAGTCACTATTCCTATATTTTTGATGCAATTATAAATGGAATGGTTGACTTCTTTTTCAGATCGTTCACTGTTGTATAAAAACACAACTGAGGGAATTCCCTGGCGGTCCAGTAGTTAGGATTCTGTGCTTTCATCCCTGGCTGGGGAACTAAGATCCTGCACGCTGTGTGTTGCAGCCAAAAACAAAAAAACAACACAGCTGATTTTTGTGTGTTGGTTTCATATTGTGCAACTTTTCTGAACTTGTTTATTTGGTTAGTTTTTTTAATGTGGAATTTTTAATATTTTCTACATATAAAATCATGTCATCTGCAAACAGTGATACTACTTTTCTTTCCAATTTGGATGCCGTTTATTTCTTTTTCTTGCCTTATTGCTCTCACTAGGACTTCAAGTACTGTATTTAATAGAAGTGGGGAATGTGGGCATCTTTCTTCCTGACCTTAAAGGAAAAGCTTTAAGTCTTTCACCATTGAGTATAATGTTAGGATTTTTCATTCATGGTCTATATTATTTTGAGGTACTTTTCTTCTACTCCTAGTTTGTTGAGTGTTTATCATGAAAGGTTATTGAATTTTTCAAATACTCTTTCTACATCAGTTGAGGTGACGTGAGGTTTTTTCACTTCATGCTCTTAATGCGATTTTCATATGCTGAACCATCCTTGCATTCCAGGAATAAATCCCACTTGGTCATAGTGTATAGTTTATTTTAATATGCCATTGAATTCAGCTTGCTAATATTTTGTTGATGATTTTTGTATCATAAGGGATATTGGTCTGTAGTCTTCTTTACTTATAGTCTTTGGCTTTGATATCAAAGTCATACTGGCCTCATAGAATGAGTTAGAATTTGTTCCTCTTCAATTTTGGGGGGAAGTTTAACTGTTGAAACTGTTCTCATTCAAGCTCTCTTCCTTACTATTATTGATAACTGAGATGAAGATACCATATAGATGCTGTAGTAATTAAAGATATCATAAACATGAAAATTTTTATTCAGTCACAGTAGTAATGAAAGGATTGTAAATTGAATAAACAAAAGACTGTATTTGCCCTATCCATGTGACCCTGAAAAGATTGTATTTAGATTGTAATGTGCAATAATTGTGATAATTTCTCAATCTGTCGATATCTTACATAAATAATAGGAATGTAAATTGGAACAAATTTTCTGGTGCAGAATTTGGCACTATGTAAATTCTTAAAAATTATGCATCCTTTGACCCAGCAATTCTGTTTATAGAACATTGTGTTAAATATTATAATAATTATATAAGTATTGCATATAGAAATTTCTAACTTTGCATAGTAATGAAAAGTTAGAAACCATCATGTTCAGAAACAGGGACTTGAGTAATAAATTGTGGTATACACATGAGGTATAAAAATATTGATGTTGAAGAAAGTTTTACAAAACAGTATAGCTTGAATCCATTAATATGCTACTATTTAGGCGTAAGAGTCGGACACGACTGAGCGACTTCACTTTCGCTTTTCACTTTCCTGCATTGGAGAAGGAAATGGCAACCCACTCCAGTGTTCTTGCCTGGAGAATCCCAGGGACGGGGGAGCCTGGTGGGCTGCCGTCTATGGGGTCGCACAGAGTCGGACACGACTGAAGCGACTTAGCAGCAGCAGCAGCATTTAGGCGTAAAAACCCCTCAAACTTAATTTTATCTGTTAACAGTGGTCTGTTTTGGAGTAGTGATAGTGTTTATTAATGACATTTTTGTTTTTACTTCTCCACTTATCTATATTTTTTTTAAACAATAAAGGATATTTTATTACGAAACAGCAAAAGATACATTTTCTTAAATTTTTATTTGTTTTTGGCCTTGTTCAGTCTTCGTTGCTGCGAGGGCTTTTCTCTAGTTGCAGAGAGGTGGGGCTGCTCTCCAGTTGCAGTGCGCGGGCTTTTCATTGTGCTGGTTTCTGTTATTGCAGGCTTTAGTGACTGCGGCTCCTAGCCTCTAGAGTACAGGCTCAGTAGTTGCGGCGCACGGGCTTAGTTGCTGCGTAGTATGTGGCACCTTCCCGGATGAAGACACAGGGATTGAACCTGTGTCTCCTGCATTGGCAGGCAGATTCTTTACCACTGAGCCACCAGGCAAGCCCAGCAAAAGATATTTTTTAAAATTGAAAATGAAGTTAGCATAGTTAAATCCTATGACAGAATCAGTATCTAAAAATAATCTTGGTCGGCTAGGATGATGGGTTGAATCCAGTGAAAGTTAATCAGAAAAGATAAATAGGTAGGTAGATAAAGTAACAAGTCATATTTCTGGGTTTAAAAAGCCAACTGTAACCAATATAAAAAGTGTGAGATGCGGTCTAATAGCAATGTATGTTGTAAGACTTAAAGGTTGTAATTTACTCTAGCCACTTTCTGAATGTAAGCAGCCAGCTGTTCACTTCCCATTACATTTCATCTCATACCCAGCTTAGTCTCTTCGAGAGAAATCTCCCATGCTTCCTCACCAAGTGATGTTAAGTCTTGTCACTGTTTTGCCCCATCTGTTCTATTGATTTTTTCGGATTTTGTTCATGTTGCTGTCTACCTGAGTTTCTTTTCCCCTCACTTTCCCATTTTCAAACTCAAGTGCTACCCCTGCTGGAAGTCTGTCTGTCATAGTACAGTCACATTTTACTCAAATTTATTTAATTCTGGGAATTTCACATGTTGAGAAATTAAAATCAATAAGATTTCTTGCTTTACGGACAAAATTTGAAGTAATGCAAATCCTCTTCTATTAAAAGTCACATACAGACAGATTTAACAGTAAGCACCAATTACCAGATACGTTTGTCATTTCTGTGTGAACCACCAACATTCTAAAGTGTGGAGCATCAATCTCACTATTGCTGAAAAACTTTCCCCAGAAGCAGTCACTTTAAATGGGATTGTAAACTCTTGGGAATAAGATCAAATGATGTCCATGATACTACTTGTTGTAAAAGATTAAAACTAATGCTTGGGGGCAGGAGGGGGAGAATTTAAAACACAAGTAAAATAGTTGTAGAATTGTGCGTTCTTGAAAGTCTTGTAGCAGAGTGACTAAGTGTGGGCTCTGGAGTCAGATGACCCCAGTTCAGATCCTAAATCCAGCATTTACTACAATGGTGACTTTCAGAAAATAATCTCTCTGTGCTTTTGTTTCCTCATTTTAAAAATAGGCTGATGATAAATCACTTACCTCTTTGGGTTATTGTATTAAATGTTAGTACCATGAAAAGCTCTTAGGAAAATACCTAGTGCATAGTGTATGCTCAAAAATATTAACTATGATTATTCCACTGGAAAAGTTAGTCTCAAACCATTTGAGTCTTAAATTGGAATGCATCCCTGCATAAACAATGACTATTATGAAAAAAATTCTCCTTCCCTGGTAGTTTCAGAGAATAGTCCAGATGCTGCCAACCTGTTTGAAACCATATAGTGAGGAATGTAGATAGAATTGGGATAAGGGGGGATAATCTTTCCTTCTTCTTGTAAATATAATAATGCTTAATAAAGAAAATTTGGGAAGAATTTCAGAAAAATATAAAAATGATACAAAATTGTTTATAATCCTACTACTGTTGTTCAGTTGCCCAGTCGTGTCCGACTTTTTGCGACCGCATGAACCGCAGCACGCCAGGCCTCCCTGTCCCTCACAGTCTCCCACAGCTTGCCCAAGTTCATATTCATGGCATCGGTGATGCCATCCAGCCACCTCTGACACCTTCTTCTTCTGCCCTCAATGTTTCCCAGCATCAGGGACTTTTCCAATGAGTCGTTTGTTCGCATCAAATGACCAAAATACTGAAACTTCAGCTTCAGCATCAGTCCTTCCAGTAGTTCTTCCTAACATTAATATGGCTGAATTCCTTCTAAATTTTTCCCCCTGTGCATTAATTTTTTATGTACAAATAAATTATGATTCTAACACATACACAGAACTGAAGGGTATTTAACCTAGAGAAGTAAACTGTTGTGGCATTCCAGATGAGGGATGTTCGGAGCCTAGTCTTAAGTCACTGGCTACAGAAATAAAGCATAAGATCAGTTCAGTTCAGTCGCTCAGTTGTGTCCGACTCTGCGACCCCATGAACCGCAGCACGCCAGGCCTCCCTGTCCATCACCAACTCCCGGAGTCCACCCAAACCCATGTCCATCGAGTCGGGGATGCCATCCAACCATCTCATCCTCTGTTGTCCGCGTCTCCTCCTGCCCTCAATCTTTCCCAGCATCAGGGTCTTTTCAAATGAGTGAGCTGTTCGCGTCAGGTGGCCAAAGTATTGGAGTTTCAGCTTCAACATCAGTCCTTCCAATGAACACCCAGGACTGATCTCCTTTAGGATGGACTGGTTGGATCTCCTTGCAGTCCAAGGGACTCTGAGGAGTCTTCTCCAACACCACAGTTCAAAAGCATCGATTCTTCTGCGCTCAACTTTCTTTATAGTCCAGCTCTCATACCCATACATGACCACTGGAAAAACCATAGCCTTGACTAGATGGACCTTTGTTGGCAAAGTAATGTCTCTGCTTTTTAATATGCTGTCTAGGTTGGTCATAACTTTCCTTCCAAGGGGTAAGCGTTTTTTAATTTCATGACTGCAGTCACCATCTGCAGTGATTTTGGAGCCCAGAAAAATAAAGTCAGCCACTGTTTCCACTGTTTCCCCATCTATTTGCCATGAAGTGATGAGACAGGATGCTATGATCTTAGTTTTCTGAATGTTGAGCTTTAAGCCAACTTTTTCACTCTTCTCTTTTACTTTCATCAAGAGGCTCTTTAGTTCTTCACTTTCTCCCATAAGGGTGGTGTCATCTGCATATCCAGGGTTATTGATATTTCTCCTGGCAATCTTGATTCCAGCTTATGCTTCCTCCAGCCCAGTGTTTCTCATGATGTACTCTGCATATAAGTTAAATAAGCATGGTGACAATATACAGCCTTGACATACTCCTTTTCCTATTTGGAACCAGTCTGTTGTTCCATATCCAGTTCTAACTGTTGCTTCCTGACCTGCATACAGGTTTCTCAAGAGGCAGGTCAGGTGGTCTGGTATGCCCATCTCTTTCAGAATTTTCCACAGTTTATTGTGGTCCACACAGTCAAAGGCTTTGGCATAGTCAATAAAGATGAGAGACAAAGGTATTAATGTTTTTGCCATTGAATCAATAAACTTTGGTGTGGTGATTTCAGAGATAGTTTTTTTTTTTAGCTCTGGCTCCTGAAAAGAGACAGATGGAACATAGGAGGAAGAGCATATTTGCTGGGGAAGATGTTTGTTTTCACCATGTTGAATTTTAGATTTGAATAGGACATCCAGATGGAAATGTCTAACAGGCATTTGAGATATATAGCAAGGACTTGAGAGATAATCTGCCTGAGATATGAATGAGAACATCCTGTGAAAGTGTTTAAGATAAAGATGGTACCTGATTGGGCTAATTTTATCTGACCTCTCAGTGTACTTAGTTCTTTAAGGGCAGGAATGGAGTCTTCATCTCTGTTACCCTCCACATTATTGCTACTTAGTAAACTTTAGTAGGATAAATAAGTTTACTGAAACAAAGAGAAGAGGCCATTAATTTGGTTTCTGAAGAATACCAATGAACTTGAGGGAGTCATAGTTATTATTTAGTGCCCCTGTCTTAGTTTTGTTGGTGTCTAAAATTTAAATTTCTAAAGAGAAATAAAAGACTCCATTTTTCTTTTCTGCTTTTGATGGAATTTTGTTTACACGAGTTACTTAAAAATGTTATTTGGATGGCTATAATTCATTCAATTTAATCTTGCGTTCTTAAAAACAATGACAGTAAAGAAGATTGTTCCAGTGGTTCTTCCAGTGTCCAGAGTATGCACATAGTGGATATGTTAAGGACACCTCCCTTGTAAAAAATTTTTTTAACCATTTTAACCTTTTATTTTATATTGGATTATAGGCGATTAACAATGTTGTGACAGTTTCAAGTGAACAGCGAAGGGACTCATCCATACGTATACATGTACCCATTCTCCCCCTAACTCTCTTTCCACCCAAGCTGCCACATAACAATGAGCAGAGTTCCCTGTGCTATACAGTAGGACCTTATTGGTTATCCATTTTAAATATAGCAGTGAAGGACACTTCTTTAATGTGATTGCATATAAGGGGGGAAAGATTTAGGAATATAAAAAATATATAAATAAGTATGGGGAAAATGTAAACATAAGTACTCACGGGGTATTGAATCTTGTGTGACTTGGGAGGCTTAATTGGATGTCTTGTCAGAAGATATTAGATTGGTGGCAGGAGCTTCTGAGTGAGAAGGTGGACTGTAGAAAGAACAGCCTCATCTCTATGCCCTCCACCCTTCTTTTTGCATACGTTAGCCAGCAGTTGGTTAATTTGCACATGTGGTTTCAACTGTCATGCTATGTTGACTCATTCTGAAAGCTCCAGGATAGGCCCCTGTGTCTTTCCCCCCAGTACCTAGCTCCTTACTGAAGTAGGCTATGAAAAAATATTTGGCAAATGAATAGAATGATGAGTTTATTCAGTAAAATGGTAAATTTATTCAGTAAACATTTAATGAGACTTGAATGTCCTATAGAGATGGAAGTGAGTGGAGGAGTGTTTGGCCTTCTGAGGTTGATAAGATATTATCTGACCTTTAGGAACGTAAATTCTGATACTGAATATAAATTTGTAAAGCCTTCTGGTTTTCAGATTAACCAATGCAGAAAATAAGTAATTTGCTGACCTAAAACAGTTTCTTTCTGACATAGATTTTAAGAGATTTGTTAAGAGATATGTGAAATAATCCAAAATCACTGTGGATGGTGACTGCAGTCATGAAACTAAAAGATGCTTGTTCCTTGGAAGAAAAGCAATGACAAACCTAGGCATAGCATTAAAAAACAGAGACATCACTTTAAAAAGCAGAGACATCACTTTGCTTACAAAGGTCTGTATAGTCAAAGCTTTTATTTTTTTTCCAGTAGTCATGTATGGATATGAGAGTTGAACCATAAAGAAGGCTGAGTGCCAGAGAATTGATGCTTTTGAACTGTGGTGCTGGAGAAGACTCTTGAGAGTCTTTTGGACAGCAAGGAGATCAAACCTGTCAGTCCTAAAGGAAATCAACCCTGAATATTCACTGGAAGGACCGATGCTGAAACTGAAGCTCTAGTACTTTGGCCCCCTGATGTAAAGAGTTGATTCATTGGAAAAGACCCTGATGCTGGGAAAGATTGAGGGCAGGAAGAGAAGGAGGTGATAGAGGACGAGATGGTTGGATGTCATCACCAATTCAGTGGACATGAGCTTGAGCAAACTCCAGGAGATACTGAAGGACAGGGAAGCCTGCAGTTCATGGGTTTGCAGAGAGTCAGACACAGCTTAGCGACTGAACAGCAACAGTGTGAAATCTTATTTATGTAACTAAGAAGCACACAATTCTGCATTCCTTCTCTTCACTCATTTAGCTAGAAATATTATTATGGGGTCAGTTTTATCATCCTCTGTTATCATTCAGTTTTTTTCTTATTTTATTAAATTTGAGATTTGATTAGATGGGGACATAATGCTCTTCTGAAAATATAGAAGGCGTCAACTTCTTTAAAGTGACTGTGGTAAAACAGCAAGATACTTAATTGAATGGATATACTGAAATATTAGGTTGGTGCAAAAGTAATTGTGGTTTTGCATTGTTGAACTTTGCTGTTTGATATTGGAATATATTCTTAAGTAAACGTGGTTATGTTATACATCATTTTCATGTACTTTTCTCACTTTATGGTTTTGCTAATGACTTATTGCTTGCTGTGTATTTTATATTTATTTTAGACTATGGAAATGATATTAGACAAAAATCAAATTAGAGGGATTTTCTCGTTCGAGTTCAAAATGAGTCGTAAAGCAGCAGAGACAACTCCCAACATCAACAACGCGTTTGGCCCAGGAACCCCTCGTGTATGCACAGTGCAGTGGTGGTTCAAGAAGTTTTGGCAGAGGAGACAGGAGCCTTGAAGATGAGGAGCATAGTGGCCGGCCGTCAGAAGTTGTTGTTCAGTCGCTCAGTTGTGTCTGACTCTTTTGCAACCCCATGGACTGCACCATGCCAGGCTTCCCTGTCCTTCACTATTTCTTGAAGTTGGCAATGCCCAATTGAGAGGATCACTGAAGCCGATCCTCTTACAGCTACATGAGAAGTTGCCGAAGAACTCAACTCCTACCATTCTGCAGTTGTTTGGCATTTAAAGCAAATTGGAAAAAGCTCAGTTAGTGGGTGTTGGACTGCAAAAAAAAAAAATCATCTTTTTGAGGTGTTGTCTTCTATTGTTCTGCGCAACAACGATGAACGTTTCTTTTTTTTAAAAAAAAAATATTTCATTTGTTTTTTTGTCTGCGCCTGGTCTTAGTTGCAGAACATGGGATCTTCAATGCGGCATGTGGGTTCTAGCTCCCTGACCAGGGCTTGAACCCATGCCCCTTGTGTTGAGAGCATGGGGTCTTAGCCGCTGGGCTACCAGGGAAGTCCCCAATGAACCATTTCTTGATTGGACTGTGATGTGCAACAAAAGGTGGATTTTATATTACAACTGGTGACGACCAGCTCAGTGCTTGGACTGAGAAGAAGCTCCAAAGCACTTCCTAAAGCCAAACTTGCACCAAAAAAAGGTCATGGTCTCTGATGGCCTGATCCACTACAGCTTTCTGAATCCTGGCAAAACCATTATATCTGGGAGGTGTGCTCAGCAAATTGAGGAGATTCACCCAAAACTGCAACGCCTGCAGCCGGCATTGGGCAACATTCTGTTGACCAATTCTTCTCCACGACAATGGTTGACCACACATCACACAACAAATGCTTCAAAAGTTGAATGAATTGGTCTATGAACTTGTGCCTCTTCCACCTGACCTCTTGCCAACCGACTACCACTTGTTCAAGCATCTCAACAACTTTTTGCAGGGAAAATGCTTCCACAACCAGCGGGAGGCAGAAAATGTTTTCCAAGAGTTTGTCGAATCCCCAGGCACGGATTTTTATGCTACAGGAATAAACAAACTTACTTCTTGTTGGCAAAAATGCATTGATTGTAATGGTTCCTATTTTGATTAATGAAGATGTGTTTGAGCCTAGTTATAATGATTTAAAATTCACAGTGCAAAACCGCAATTACTTTTCTTACCAACTTAATAGCTTAAGTATCTTGATCATTCAAGTATGCAATGATCAGATAATTGAGTGTGTAAGTTAAGTGAGCTTTTATTAAAGTATGATATAATGGTTTATCATTCATTTCCCTTTTAAGTTTTTTTTTTTTAAATAATCAAGACAGTTGTTAATTATCAGAACTGATACAAGGACTGTTATTGTGAAAACTACAGAAAAAACTGCAGAAAATCAGCGGAATCCTGCAGTACCACCAAGCTATTTGTAGTTTGCTAGGCAGAAAGATCAGAATATAGGAAGTTAGGAATCCTTGAAGAGATTATTACTGAAGTAGCCTTAACTCCCTACCTAACCAGTCAGAATGTGTGTACTAGGGGGTGGGAAACTTGCATAATTCAAGTCTTAACCTATTAATTAAGCATGTATCAATTAAGCATAAGCAAAACCTATTCAGTTATTAGAGGAAAGAAGTATATTACTAGAAGGGAGAGCAACTTTGTGGAACCTAGAGAGACTCCAAACAAGAACTTAGCCTATTTTCCACACTGTCCAAAGAGAACAGAAGCCAGCTTTCCATTGTGATTTGAACATGTAATTTTTTAGGCCTTATTGTGGTTCTGATTTTCCTTTGTTTTAGATTTTTAACTCACCAGAAAACCTCTTATATCAAAATATGGGGATTGAGGTACTCTGGGTGGTAATATGACTGTCCCCTTTGTAAACAAATAAACTGGCATCTGGCATTGTTTTTGTTAAGTTGCTAAATCGTGTCTGACTCTTTGTGACCCCAAGAACTGCAGCATGTCAGGCTTGCCTGTCTTTCACTATCTCCCAAAGTTTGCTCAGACTCCTGTCCATTGAGTCAATGATGCCAACCAACCATCTCATCCTCTGTCAACCCCTGCTCCTCCTGCCCTCAGTCTTTCCCAGCATCAGGGTCTTTTCCAATGAGCCGGCTCTTTGCATCAGGGGGCCTAAAGTACTGGAGCTTCAGCTTCAGCATCAGTCCTTCCAATGAATATTCAGGGTTAATTTCCTTTAGGATTGACTGATTTAACTTCCTTACTGTCCGAAGGACTCTCAAGGGTCTTCTCCAGCACAACAATTTGAAAGCATTTTTTTGGCGCTCAGGCTTCTTTGTGGTCCAGCTCTCATATCCCTACATGACTCTTGGAAAAACCATAGCTTTGACTATAGGACCTTTGCAAGCAAAGTGATGTCTCTGCTTTTTAATATGCTGTCTAGGTTTGTCATAGCTCTTCTTTTGAGGAGCAAGCATCTTTTAATTTTGTGGCTACTGTCACTGTCTGCAGTGATTTTGGAGTATCTGGCATATATGTTAGTTTTTTAAATAACTTCATTAAATATAACCATAACCTTTTATAAACTGGTAAGTGTAAATTAAGCCTAATCAGTTCCATGTGTGTAGAAAAAAGAGCTAAGACACAGCAATGTCTCTTGTCTAAGGCAGGAATCATAGTCTTGTATAACCAGTGTATTGGTACATGGTTAGTGTTGTATTAATGAAACTAATTACTAAATTTCAGAGATGATAACTCCAGACCTCTATTGAGAACAACTGTCAGCATTTTATGGCTCTATTCTTAGATTTATTCTCATGTCAAAAGAGCAGTTCTGCCTTTAATTCAACAGAAACAATTCACTAAGTGATGAAAATAGAATTCTCTAAACAAACTAGAGTGAAATAAAAGGTGTATGCATCTATTAGAAAAAAGGGAAGGGGTAGTGCATTTGAGAACAAAGATAGTCTTGTTTGTTTCATTGTCTTTATTTTTAAAATAATTAAAACTTTATTTTTTAGACCTTGTTGCAGTATGCAAGCAACAAGAATGCATCAGAACATATTGTGTATCTCCTGGAGGTGTATCGACTTGCCATCCAAAGCTTTGCCAGTGCTCGCCCGTATTTAACTACCGAGTGTGAAGATGTCCTGTTAGTGCTTGGCAGATTAGTACTGTAAGTTTAAGAACTTAAATCACTCTTAAAATTGAGTATTTTTGGTTGTAATGTTTGCCGGACTTCTCTTTACTATGGCATCACATTGTTTAAAGGGTCATACCTTTGAATGAAATTTCCTTTGCTCTGACCCCTTTGTATTCCCATTTTCAGGAGACAAGTATAAGTGAAACTGCAGCCAAGCAGCATAATATTTAATTGCCCCTAGAGTCTCTTTTTCTACTCAGGCTTAGATTGATACGTTCTCTTTCTGTCCTTAGGTATGGATCAACTGAAGCGATGGAGTAGCTGGAAGGTGTAGTGGTCTTTGAGGGAATTACTGTGAAATTGTGCAACTCAGTTGTATTATTTGAATTTTACTAGCAGAAAGTATCAGGGCACAGTATAAAATTACCACCCTGAGAGTCCATGATGATTTAGCTGATATTTTAATACTTAACTACCGAATAGCAGACAAAATTACACCTTTAATGTATTTTATTTGCAGAGTGAAAAAATACAACAGCTGTTAGTTTTTAGTTCTGGAATCACCTTGATTCAGTTAACAGATTGTTGGTAGGATAAATTTTAGTCTGGTGATCGATTTTACTTTTCTGTGGTCTTAACTGTTTTCCTTCCTATTTTCCAAAACCCCAGACCTCTAACATCATACTTTTTTTTGGGAACACAAATATTCCTTGTTTTATAATCCTGTTATTCCTCCTCTAAAGCTTCATAGTTATTCTTTTTTCTCTTTTTTAAAGTTGAAAAGTTAATATAACAATGTTGGATAAAATTTTGAAGAGTAAAAAACAAATTTGAAATAGTCTAAATAAATCTAAAATGTCTGTTGTGTCACTGTCGTACTGTACTTGATTATGACTATAACCAGTGTTATATACTGACTTAGTTTTTCATATTCTAGGAGTTGTTTTGAATTACTGCTTTCAGTGTCTGAAAGTGAACTGCCATGTGAAGCCTGGGTACTCTTCCTCCAGTCTTTACAGGTGGGTTGATTTGGCCTCAAAAAAGGTCTCTGTTTGGATATCCAAGACACCTAGTTAATTTCTCCCAGTAAACTAAAATTGGAAACTTAGAACAAAAACAAGTTCATTATATATTGTATTAAGTTCATGGAATGAGAAAGAGGCCTTTCAGATGAAGAGTGTCCTAAAAATTACTTGGTTTTTTCCTTTCATTTGGTTTTGTTAGTCTTTACATAGCTTAGAAGTCAACAAAAAATTTTTCATTCTTTAGAAACAAAATTTTAGAATAAATCTATTAAAATATAAAATTGTATATGTTTATTATGTAGCACTATTTGGTTCATTCATAGTACATTTATCTAGTAATTTCCCCTAAAATTTCAGGGTCTTATAATGCTAACAATTAAAAGTAGTCATCAGACATTCTGTTCATACATTTTACTTATAGGAGAGCTACGTTAGTTCATCTTTTGGCTTGATAATAAGCGTTCTTAGATGAGCAGATCAGAAAAAAGCAAGTTGGGGAGAGGAGAGTAAGGTAGGAGAAAAAAAGCAAGTGTCACTGCCAGCAATAGAAAGCAAATTTGCCTGGTAGCAGTAGAGATAGAAAAACTGTTTAAAGAAAACAGACATAATAAGTAAAAAAGCTATCATTCAGTTATTATCATTAATTATGTGGTAAACAGTACTCTACATTGTTTTTGCATTTTGTATCTTTTAATCAAATTGCAAACCTTATATAACATAGAAATCATTTGAATCACAATTTATAAATAGGGAGGCGGGCATAGAGAGGTGAATTAACTTGCCTAAAGTTAACACCTAGATTTATACCTAGAACTTGCTTTGTTTAACTGTTTCCTCAAGGACAGAAACTCCATAGTAGCCTGGACCTGTTTCATGCAGGCATAAGTCAAGGTTTGCATGTTAATAGACACACCTCATTATTTGAAAATTTCTTTCTTCTTGACTGTATAATCCAAAACGAAATGATATAATGTTCAGTTCAGTTCAGTCGTGTCTGACTCTTTGTGACCCTGTGGACCGCAGCACGCCAGGCCTCCCTATCCATCGCCAACTCCCGGATAATTGTTACTTTTTAGATTTTCTGTTTAAGAAGAATTCTTTGTCACATTCTTGGCATGTTCTAATCCCTATAATGTCCTAACTCTTCACATATTCATACAGTTGTTAAAATCATCTTTCATACAGAGCATGTTGATTTTGTCATTCTCTGTTTTGGGGTCTGCCAGTAGTTTTGCCCTGGCATAAGACATTCTAGAAGGGCAAACGAACTTATTCTTATTAGGGCTGTTACTATTATTTTTTATTAGCATCCCTTTGCAGAGTGATACTTTCTTAGTATCTCTTCTTAGATTTCTTCATTCTTTTTTTAGATTGTATGTCTAAATAAAATATTTGCCTTCCTCCCTACCTGTATAACTTTGTTAAAATATTTATCAGACAATTTAGGATATATATATTCACATTTCTGAGTATGTGTTCAATAAAATAAATACAGTAGAGGTACAGATAAATATAAGACACAATCCCTGGAAAAATATAAAGCATGAAAAATTGAAGTTTTCTTATTTTAGGTAAAAATGGATAAGGCTCCAGATTGTTTTGAGGATACCTTTGATAAGAGAATAGTTTTACCAGGCAGGCCACAGAGAGCATTCTCAACCACTATTTACAGCTTTTGTAACCCTTCCAGACCTTTTCTTTATGGATATAAAAATACATTCTGAAATGGAGTTTTAAATAAACAAAAATGAGATCCTATGTTTTGCAACCTTTTTAACTTAATGATTTTATCATGGACATATGTCTAGGATTGTATATGTAGAGCTTCCTTGATGACTGCCTGGGATTCTGTTATGTGGCTGCACCATAAATTATTTAGCCAGATCTCTTTGCTGTTTATTGTAAATAATGCTAGAGTGAATATCTTGCACTTGTATTTCTATATTGTAGATTTCAAGATGTGGACTTCGGATAGTTTTACCTTAAACAAGAAATTATTTTTAAAATTCCACCATAGTTTTTGAAGACTCTTATTTGATGTTATTTAAAATTTTTTTTGTCTTTATTTGTTTATTGGGTCATGCTTCTCAGCTTGTGGAATCTTAGTTTCCCAACCAGGGATTGAACCTGTGGCCCCTGCATTGAAAGTCCCTGGAGCCATCTGTCATTTAAAAAGTCTTTTGATAGAAGAATTTCAACAATTAAAAAGATACATAACAATAGATATCATTGTCATGCTTATGTTAGAAGGAATAGGTTGCCTATGTGAATACTGCAGAATCTTTTAAAAGAAAGCTGTGCCAGTGACCTTAAAATAATTTAGTAATTCAAGGATGTAAACTGAATTGTGGTGATAATTTTACCTAGGGGAATTCAGGGAAACATTTTAAAGGTACTCTTTAACTTAGTGAAAATGCCCTAGTTTCATTATTTAAAAGCAGCAACAGAATTTCATAAAACTTTGAGGATAGCTTTTTTCCCCCCTGCTTATTTATTTTTAGGAAATCCAAGATACAAGGCTTTTCATAGACTTCCGGATATATTGAAAAGGCAAAAAGACTTTTTATATTGCCTGTTTTCTGGATATGCTTTTTTTTTTTTTTTAGGAGTCACATGATGCATTATTGGAATTTGGGAATAATAACCTACAAATACTGGTTCATGTTACCAAGGAAGGGGTGTGGAAAAATCCTGTTCTTCTTAAAATTCTGTCTCAACAGCCAGTAGAAACAGAAGAAGGTAAGATTAAAACTATACTGACTACTGAAGGAGGATTTAGTTCTAAGAGAATTAAAAATTTTTATGGGTTAAAATTTTGTGAATTTCACCTGTGTGAAATAACCAGTCATTCTGGTCTCCTTTGAATAATAAAAACTAGCCATTAGCACTTAATGTTTAAAGATTCTTGAATTTTAACATAGAGTTTTAAAAGTATCCCTTTGTACTTGTTTTTAAATATTGCTTTGAATAGCAATGTTTATACAGAGCTCCTGTGATAGAAATTAATAATCTGCTTCTAGTCCTTGGTGTATAGTAGAGCTTTGCTTATATTTTGTTTACTGGTTACTAGAGCTGAGGACTATGACAGAAAATTACTCTTTATTTTAGATTTATGAAGCATTGGAATTTAGCATTTTATAGAGATATACAAAGAAGAAAATTTTTATTTAAAAATTGTCAGTTGAAGACCAACAGATTTATGGGTTTGGGTTGATGTTTGCATTTAGACACACAAAATATCTCATTTTACATGTCCAACAATTATGATTTTGTTTGCTTTAAGTTAGTAGAAAATTAACAAGGATCACATCTTTGTTAAGTATGTTTCTGGAATAAGAATGAGTTTCAAAACAGTTTTTATTTACACTTTTGATATATCTTTAGTTCAAGTCTCAGGCCTTTTGTATGTTGATGTCTTAAAATATGGGCCTCCCAGGTGGCATTAATGATAAAGAACCCGCCAACTCCGGAGACATCAGAGACAAGGGTTTGACCCTGGGTCAGGAAGATCCCCTGGAGGGAGGGCATGGCAACCACCTCCAGTATTCTTGGCTAGAGAATCCCATGGTCACAGGAGCCTGGTGGGCTACAGTCCATAAGGTCGCAAAGAAATGGGCTCAACTGAAGCTACTTAGCATGGAGACACGTCTTAAAATATTTCAGTTAACTTATTCATTCCTCAAGTTTGATAACCTATTATATACATGTTATTTGGGTTTTTCTTTATAGTGAGATGATTGATAATAAGAGTGCTTAGATTTTCTCTTGGTCCCTTACCTCTGATAATTCTACTGCTTATCAGTTATACTGACAAGAAAAAAAAAAAGACCTGTTAAATAGAAAATAGATTTGTAAATATGTTTTATGTTGAGGTTCTTGATAAATGGCATCCTTTTGTAAATATAGGCAGGTGGACGCTCAGTGATTGCCTTTATCATTATTAAAAATTGCATTGGCAGGAGGGGTATTTACCACTAGCACCACCTGGGAAGTTTTTTTAAAAAAAATTGTTAGAGGACAACGCCAAATAGTTGCAAAAGGATCCTAGAATTAGCAGATTCCCAGATAAGGATCCAGGAGTGAAGACTGCGTGACCTTTGTAGACAGGCCCAGGCCCCAGAGGGAACAGATGGAATTGGATTAAATGTCCCCTGTTTTTCCTGATGTAACTAATCAAATATTTCACCCTCCTACCTCTGGAATTAATAGTACTCAATTTCTTTTTACATAGAAAAAAAATGGAGAGAAGCACTGTTTACCTAATATCCCATGGTATCCTGTATATTCAATAAAGATTAAGTACCTACCATCTATAAAATTCTGAATGGGTATAGGATACCTACATATGTAAGGAATTTTTCTGAGAACCACAATATAAGTGGTGAGCAGCCTGTGACTGGCTTACTTTTGCAACTGGCCCTTACTAATTTCAGATCAACAGATTTAGAAAGCCTCCTGTGTAGCTTCATTGCCCTTGTAGCCGAGATATTAACACATTTGATACTTGAGAGCAGTGACTATAATTTCATTAATTGCCATTTTCAGTAGTATACTAATCAGAAACATTAAAAATAAATTTTTTAACTTCCAAGTAACTGAGTAAATGCCTTTTGGTTTAGTTTTTTGAACAAAAAAAAAGGTGCATAAGATTTTTATTTTTCCTGCCATGAAGTCTCAAATTTACCACTGCCTCCCCCCCCCATGGGCCTCCCTTGTGGCTCAGCTGGTAAATAATCCTCCTGCAATGTGAGAGACCTGGGTTTGATCCCTGGGTTGGGAAGATCCCCTGGAGAAGGGAAAGGCTACCCACTCCAGTATTCTGGCCTGGAGAATTCCATGGACTGTATAGTCCATGGGTTCGCAAAGAGTCTGACACAACTGAGTGGCTTTCACTTTCACCCCCACCCCCAAAACGTTTCTTACTGAAGCATGTAATATGTACCAGTTGTTGACACTTTTGCCTGGCCTGATCGGCAGGGAAATGAACAGGTCCTCCCACCCGGGTATCAAAGGCCTTTACCCCAGGCCACCCTAGCAGCCTACCACAAAATGTAGAGATGGCAAGACCAAGCCCAGCCAAGGTCCCCCTGGTGGTTCCTGGCCTGAGCCCCAGTGCCCGCAAACCACCCATACTTCTAGTGGCGATGGCAGCAGCCCACAGCTCCAAAGTCCTCAGGCCTGTCAGCCTTGGAGACCCCCTTTCACTGTGCTACAGCGGTTCCAGCTAGAGGAAACCCAGAGCTGCCATCTGGTATCTGCCAGTTTTTCCAGCTGACTTGTGCCTTACCCAGCATCTCCTCCCCTATTAATTCATGACATCAAAACCCTGGCTTTTCCTTATTTTTCTTGAGACTCAGGAAGCAATAGGCTTTTGCCCTTTTTTTTCCTCTCCCTACTAAGGGTTGAGGGAAGAGAGCCATCCTAATTGTTCAGAGGCAGTAACTTCGTCCCCTCAATCTAGTAGAGAAGGAACCAGCCAGTTCTTACTTCTTCCTGGTGGTTTTTCTTCCCACCCCAGTCTGTTTTTTGTTTCCCTTCTGCCACATACCTCTGAAGCCATTGTGTGAGTTGTCATGTGTCACCTGAGCCTTCAGTAAAATAAACAAACAAAAACTCTCTTCTGTTAAAAAAGGAAAAGATAAGTTTTCACTGGACCTTAAATGTTACGATTTATTACATGTTGAAGTATATAGGAGGTAAACCATCATGATGTTTGCAACTTACTTTTAAGTGGCTCAGAAAAAGAAAAACTAGACAAAGAAATATGGCCAAACAGTTCAATTGTTGAATCTAGCTGGAGGAGAGGATATATGGTTAAATATTTTTTGTATTAAAATGTTTGAAAAAATGAACACAGAAGGGAACACAATTGGGAGTGTACACTTTATTGTGTCATTTTAAATAGTGAAGTGTATGGATGGATTCCTTTTTAAAAATACAGTTAAGTAAGGATTGATTTTAACATAACAAAGTGTTTTTAAAATGCAACTTTGATCTCTTTGTTAAAAATTAATACAGTAGTTTAACTGTGACTGTAATATGTTGAGTAAAGTAGTTTTACCTCATAGAAATAATAGCTGTGATTTATAGTGTGCCTGTTATGTGATGGGCACTGTATTAGTACTTTCCATCTCATTTAATCCATTCAACAGGCGAGAGATTACACATGGGCAAGGCCATATAGTTAAAATTGTGGAGACAGAATTTAAGCCCAGGTGAGGAAATATTTAAAAGTTTTTCATTGATTAAAAGTGATAACCGTTTGTTTTCTAAATACATGGTTTTATCCAAAAGTTAACAAGACACGGTATTTGTCCTCAAATTGCTGATAGTATAATAAATTAGATATCAGAGACAAATAATAGCAAGTAGTATTGAGTATTCACTCTGCCTGGCCCCTGTGCTCAGTGTCTTACTTGCATTCAGGTATTTCATTTATGATTCTTTCATCTCTGTAAGGTAATCTTTTCATAGTTAAAGAAACTTGAGACTCAGGAAGGTCTGATTTGTCCAAGGGCCTCACAACTAGTATGTGTGAGAGTCATGATTCAGCCTCAGTTAATTGATTCCAAAGTCTAAGATCTTAACCTTTATATACTCTGATGATTTATTACTATATGTAAAGAGAAAAATAAGTGTGATAAAAGAAGTAAAATGTTATGGGAATTTAGAAGGGGTTGGGTTGTATAGCTAACATACCTATTTTCAAGTGTGAGATTTGTGAAAATGCATATACCTGATAGAGTAGATAAATGGAGCATAATCTGTTGTTAGGCAGTTTAGGATGGAGGGGACAGATGTGGCAGGAAATAACATGAAGTAATTAGGTTGGAGAGAATTTTTAAAAGAATTGCTAGGACACGGTAACTAAGTTGATTTTCTTAGGAAAGGAGTTGGCAAGGAAGGGTAATGCCAGAATTTAATTTTTTAAAAAAAATTGAGAGAATACCATTACTGAAAATAGAAGTAAGGAATGAGGAGCTATTTGAGATATGATTGTGAGTTCATTTTGTGGAATTTAGTGCTTGTGGGACTAAAATAAAGAAGTCCAAATGCAAGTGATCTATTTTCTGTCCATGCCTTTTGACCTTGACTGTGTATGTATCTGTGGAATTTAAAGCCAGAACACACAGACACATATCCCAGGTCCAGGCTCCATCTGCTAAATCAGAATCTCCAGAGTTGAAGCTCTGAATACTGACCTTTTTGAAGTGCCACAGGAAACGAGCCCCTTGCACCTATGCATGCTGAGAGTATAAATTGGTACAATCTCTGGACATCAATCTGGCAGCAGTTTCACTTCTAGGAATTTTTTCTATAGATACAGCCATGCATTGTGAAATGGTCTCTGTACGGGGCTGTAAATTGAAGCATTATTGACAGTTACCAAAGATTGGAAACAACTTGCAGGTTTATCAGGAGGGGATTGGTTATATTAGTTATATTTGATCTGTACAGTGGAATAATACACACTTGTTAAAAGTATTGAGCTCTCAGTGTACAGTGATGTGATAGAATGACCTGTATGATATATTAAATAGGAAAAGAAATAGGTTTTCTGTACTCAGAAGGATAAACAAACTGTACTGGAAGGATAGAAAAAATGATTATTGTTTCTTGAGGGAAGAGACTAAGAGACTGGAGTCAGAGTAGAAGGGAGACAACTTTTAAATATACATCTTTTTGTGTGCCTTTTGACTTTGTGTCATTTGCATGTATAATGTTACCTATTTTTTTAAAAGAGAAAATTTAAAAATCTCTACGGTTGATTCTCATATGTCGTTAAGATTGGGCCAGTGGTTCCCCCAACCATGGTGGTTTATCATTAATTTTAACAATTTCTGTTCCACATGTGGCCTGTAGACCTAGTAGCATGGATGTTATCTGTGAGGCTTATTAGAAAAGGATCCCAGATCCCATTCCAGACCTACTGAATTAGAATCTGCATTTTAATAGGATTTCCCTGGTGATTCAGGCACTTTCAAGTTTGAGAAACACTGTGTTAGGTGAACCATCTAAAACACCTAAAGTATTCACTTGCCACTCATCTTAACATGTACATTCCCACCTCTGTTCTTTAAATAATACTGTGTAACAATGCCACACACTTGTTGACTATTTACTATTTATAAATCAAGGGCTTGTTCAGAACACTGTACAAATCAATGTGAGTACTGCTCCGAGCAGCATTTTCCAAAGTGTGTACTGAACCAGGAACATGAACTTTATGTCATGTTAATGACACGTGTAAAAGGGTTCTCTGGTCAAATCAGTTTGGGTAACGTTGGGTTTAAATAAGAGTGAACAGTTTTCTTCATTGCAGGACTGTTCAGAGATTTGACCAAGGAATCCTTTTTTTTTCTAGGACTATCTCTCAGGTCTTTTGCTCGGTGGAACACACTTTGAGAAATGCCTGGTTTAGAGGAAAGACCACCACTGGCTTTGGAATCCTTGGCAAGTTACCTAATTTCTCTGAGTATTGATTTTCCTAACCTTAAACCGGGGATAACAATACTTGCCTTGGTGGTGGTGTGAAGAATAAATGAGAGGTGTGTAAAAACACTCAAAGCTTGGTACCTCATGAGTGTTTAAGTGGTAATTGTTAATATTACACAGGATACTTCATTTTTCCTTGTTCTGATGTTTATAGTTCATTTCACTGTTCCTTACTATCCTTATCAGGATGTGAGGGAGGAGAAAGTGAAAGAATGAATTTTGGTGAAATGTTAGTAGTAGCTTTATTAAAAAGTTTGGTGTTTGTGGGACTTCCCTGGCAGTCCAGTGTTTGGGGCTCTATGCTTCCAATGCAGGGGGACACGGGTTCAATCCTTGGTCAGGGAACTAGGATCCCAAATGCCGTTTGGTATGGCTTAAAAATAGAGTAAAAAAAAATTTTTTTTAATGGTTTGATGTTCAGAATAAAACTGCTAAGTAATATGGGAATAATTAGCAACATTATTTTGCTCTTTACTCTGTTAAATGAGTACAGAGATCAGAATAAACTTCCAGTTATATCAACTGACCTTTTATCCGCTAAAAACAAACAACAACAAAACATATCAAACTTTCGTCTTCACAACCTTGGTATGTTATGTGGTATGTTATCAAACTGTTTTATTTTTCCTTTTTTCTAGTCAATAAATTGATTGCACAAGAAGGACCTTTCTTTCTGCAAATGAGAATAAAACATTTGTTGAAATCTAACTGCATCCCCCAGGCTACTGCTTTATCAAAACTGTGTGCAGAATCTAAAGAAATTTCAAATGTGTCATCTTTTCAGCAAGCCTATATCACATGCTTATGTTCCATTCTTCCTAATGAAGATGCTATTAAGGAGGTAGGTAAAGCAAGTAACTGCTGTTGTCATTCATACAATGAATTTATTAGATTTTAATAATTGTTGCATGACAGGATGAAAAGCAAGACTTTTTTGGTCAGGCTGCTGCTAAGTACCATTTTAATTGTATATTTAACTGTTCAGCACATTGAATATAAAATTGTGTCTTTTAGGTATATTTGAAAAGTAGATAATTAAAAATATGCAGATAAATGCTTATGAATTTGGCTGATGGTTTGTTTTGAAATGTTTAAATGTGAAAGTCACTTTTTCTTAAACAATTTCTCTGGGAAATGTAGACATTATTAATAGTGGTGTCAGGAGATAAACTAAAGATAGTGGCAGTTAGCTTAAGTTACTTTATACATTTAACTCTGTAAGCAGAGAAGTATAGGACTTTAGAACCCATGGATATACTTTGAACAATAATTAAGCAGACAAACAGGGTTTTTTTTTTTTTTTTAGCCTAAATCATTGTTTTCCTTAGAAAAGTTGAAATTAGTCTTTTGATAAATTATACAGAGAAAAATAAGGAATTCCAAGGCTATATTTCATCATCTACCTTTAATTCTCTTACCTGCCATTCAGGTCTTACATATGGATTCTCATTTTACCTCTACACTGAACTTTCTTGTTAAATGAAGGAATCACAAGGATCTGGTTCTATGCTGTAGTGATTCTTAAACTTTTATGACAATTTCAGCTGTAAATATCTTATTCTCCAAGTGAAACTGTCTTTCCATTTTAATAATTTTATTTATTTGTTTATTTTTGGCTGCGCTGGGTCTTCATTGCTGTGTGGGCTTTTCTCGAGTTGCTGAGAGCAGGGGCTACTCCAGTTGTGGTGCTTGGGTTTCTCATTGCAGTGGCCTCCCTTGTTGCAGAGCCGAGGCTGTAGGATGCACAGGCTGCAGTAGTTGTGTCTCCCAGCCTCTAGAGCACAGGCTCACGAGTGTGGCTTAGTTACTCCTTGGCATGTGAGATCCTCCCAGATCAGGGATGGAACCCATGTCTCTTGCATTGGCAGGCGAATTCTTTACCATTGAGCTACAAAGGACGCCCCTATCTTTAGACTTTAATGTACAGACTCCACCAGGACCAACAAATCTGTGGGTCCCATCTGCTTTTCACTCTCCTTCATTCTTCTCATGTACTCACTTCCCTCCTTACCCTGCTTTTCCGTAGTCAGTCACTATTATCACTCCTTTGCATATATCCTCAACTCCTCTGCTGGTCTCTTCCTTAATTATACTTATCTGACTAACCTGTATCCTCATTATCCCTACATCTCCACCTCCTTTGTATATTTACCTGCATTAGTGGTTTGGGTGGGGAAGAACCTGCCAACTGATTTACTTTAATTGAGTCATACTATGTTTCTTTATAGTCTATTCACTCTCCCACTCTCTGAGGTTACTATTTCATACTCTTAACTTTTTCTTTTAACCTATACTACAGTACCTTCTGTCCCATCTCTGTCTCCACTGATGCACTCTCTTCCTCTTTCTCTGAGGAAATTGGGAATGTTGGAAAAGAATTTCCATGGCATCTATTGACTTACCTGCATTTATGTATTTACACCTTCTCTTCTGTTACTGAGGATAAACTATATCTGCTTTCCCCCGTAAAGACTGACAGTCTCCTTGACTTCTGAATCAGATCCGATCTGCTCTTGTCCCCTCAAGGTTAATGCTGCAGCTGTTCTCCTTTTCTCTACTGCATTATCAATTCCCCCTCTGCTTGTAACCATCTTAGCAGCACTTATGCTGTTATTTCTTCCATTTTTAAAAAAAGAAATGCTTCTTTCAACTACCACCTCGTTTCTCTCCTCGCCTTTCAGTATAATTTCTCAAGTGAGTTTTCTGAATTTACTGTGTAACGTTTTTCTCCTTGAACATATTCTGCTGTGGTGTTGCCTTGTGCCAGCCAACACATCACTAAAGCCAACTACAAAAGCACTTCTAAGAGGGAGTTTTATAGCAATACAAGCCTACCTCAGGAAACAAGAAAAATATCAAATAAACAACCCAACTTTACATCTAAAGGAACTTAGCAAACAAAACCCAAAGTGTAGAAGGTAAGAAACCATAAGGAATCAGAGCAGGAATAAATGAAAGAGAAATTTAAAAAAATAAAACAATAGAAAAGGTCATTGAAACTTTCAAAAAGCTGGTTCTTTGAAAAGATAAACAAAATTTCATGTCTTTTAGCCAGATTCATCAACAAAAAATGAGGGCGCAAATCAGTTCAGAAATGAAGAGAGCTCACAACTGACACCAGGGAAATACAAGAGATCATAAGAAATGACTACAGACAGCTATATGCCAATAAATGGATAACCTGGAAGAAATGGACAAATTCCTAGAAATTTATCTCTCCCAACACTGAACCAGGAAGAAATAGAAAATAGGAACAGACCAATTACCAGTAATGAAATTGTCAGTAGTTTTTAAAACTCCTAAAAAACAAAACTCCAGGACAAGATGGCTTCACAGGTGAATGTTCCAAACATTACAGAAGAGTTATTAATACCTGTCCTCAAACTATTCTAAAATCTTGTAGAGGAAGGGATACTTCAGGACTTTGCTGGTAGTCCAGTGGTTAAGAATCTACCTGGCAATGCAGGAGACACTGGTTTGATCCCTGGTCTGGGAGGATTTCACACACCTTGGGGCAGCTAAGCCTGCATACAACAACTGCTGAAGCCCAGGCGCCTTTAGCCTGTGCTCTGCAACAAGAGAAGCACCACAATGAGAAGCCCATGCACTGCAACTAGAGAAAGCCCACATGTAGCAACAAAACCCAGGCACAGCCAAAAATAATAAATAAATAAAATTAAGAAGAAAAAATACTTAAAACTCATTACACAAGGCCAGCATCACCCTGATACTAAAACCAGACAAAGACACCATGAAAAAAGAAAATTACGGGTTAATATTACTGATGAACATAGATGTAAAACTTCCCAACGAAATATTAGCAAAGTGAATTCAACAATAAAGGATCATGTACCATGGTCGAGTGGGATTTATCCCAGGGATGTGATTATGGTTTGATATCTGGGCTTCCCTGTTAGCTCAGCTGGTAAAGAATCCACCTGCAACGCAGGAGACCCCGGGTTGATTCCTGGGTCGGAAAGTTCCCCTGGAGAAGAAATAGGCTACCCACTCCAGTATTCTTGGGCTTCCCTGGTGGCTCAGATGGTAGAGAATCCACCTGCAGTGTGGGAGACCTGGATTCGATCCCTGGGTTGGGAAGATCTCCTTGAGGAGGGCATGGCAACCCACTCCAGTATTCTTGCCTGGAGAATTCCATGGACAGAGGAGCCTGGAGGGCTACAGTCCATGGGGTCGCAAAGAGTCAGGCACAGCTGAGTGACTAAGCACACACACATCTGCAAATTGGTCAGTGTGACTCAGCACATTAAATTGAAGATTAAAAATTATGTTAATCTCAATAGATGCAAAAAAGGCTTTTGACAAAATTCAGCATCGGTTTGTGATAAATAAAATACTCAAAAAGTGTGAATAGAGGGTACATACCTCAACATAACAAAGGCCATATCTGACAAGCCCACGGCTAACATCATACTCAGTGATGAAAAACTGAAAACATTTCTTCTAAGATCAGGAACAGAATGAGGATGTTCACTCTTACCACTTTGATTCAACATAGTATTGGAAGTTCTAGCCAGAGTGAAAGTGAAAGTCACTCAGTCGTGTCCGACTCTTTGCGACCCCATGGACTGTAGAGTCCATAGAATTCTCCAGGCCAGAATACTGGAGTGGGTAACCTTTCCCTTCTCCAGGGGATCTTCTCAACCCAGGGATCGAAACCAGGTCTCCCACGTTGCAGAGTAGTCACACAAAACAAGAAGAATCCAAATTGAAAAGGAAGAAGTAAAATTGTCACAGATGACATGATGTTTTGCATAGGAAGTTCCAAAGACACCACCAAGAAACTACTAGAGGTCATCAATGAGTTCAGTTTTAAAGTTCATCATGAGTTCAGTAAAACTCATCAGTGAGTTCAGGATACCAAAGAAATACACAGAAATCTCTTGTACTTTCTATACAGTAACAGTGAACTGTCAGAGAAATTGAGAAAACAGTCTCATTTATAGTCACATGAAAAAGAGTAAAGTTCCTTGGAATGAGTTTAAGTATGGACGAAAATACCTGTATTCAGAAAACTATAAGAACCCCCCTTGAGTAGGAAATGGCAACCCACTCCAGTATTCTTGCCTGGAGAATCCCAGGGACAGGGTTTCAAAGAGTCAGACACGACAGAGCGACTAAGCACACAGATGAATGGATAAGTACATCCAGACAATAGAATATTATTCAGTGTTAAAGATACGTGAGCTGTTGAGCCATAAAACACTTGGAGGAAATTTAAATGCGTATTACCAGTTGAAGAAGCCAGTCTGAAAAGGAAGGGAGGGAAGATTAGGTGGAGCAAGTGGGAATTTTAGGGCATTAAACTACTCTGTGTGATAATATGATGTATCATAATTATATTATAATATATTTATAATGCCATAATACTATAACATAATGTATAAAACATGTCACTGTGTCTTTGTCCAAACCCATAGCATGTGCAGCACCGAGAGTGAACCGTAATGTAAACTATGGACTCTGGGTGATTGTGATTTGTCAAGTAGTCCAATCAGTTGTAACAAATGTCATGCTCCAGTGGGGGAACGCTGATAATGGGAGAGGCAGTGACAGGGGCTAAGTGGGAAATCTCTGTATCTTTCTCTCAATTTTGCTGTGAATCTAAAACGGACCTAAAGAAATAAAGTGTTTTATTCTAAAAAAAAAAAAAATGGAAAACTATAAGACACTCATGAAAGAAATCGAAGGTGACACAAACAGATGGAAGGATATACTGTGTTCCTGGATTGGAAGAATTACTACTGTTAAAAAGACCATACCCAAGGCAGTCTACAGATTTCAGTGCAAACCCTATCAAGTGCCAATGGTACTTTTCATAGAACTAGAACAAAGAATTCTAAAATTTGTACAGAAACATGAAAAATCTCAAGTAGCCAAAACAATCTTGAGAAAGAACAACAAAGCTGGAAGTATCATGTTCCCTGACTTCAAACTGTACTACAAAGCCACTGAAATAAATGTTGGGAAGGGTAAGGAGATGGAAGATTGCTTGCCTCTAATAACAGCTGCAATGTTATGTATTGGGAAGCTTAATCAGAGTAAGATGGAGTAATGGTTAGTCTCAGCACCTGATATATGCCAAAAGAATTCAGAAGAAGCAAAATTGCTAGACCTTAGATTTGATTCTTCTTCTATAATAACAACTTTTCCTTTAATCTCTCAGACTTTGTTTATTTGAAACTTGTTTTGTTTTTAGCATTGTATTAGGCATTGGCAAATACATAAGTGTGTATATGGCCTTGTTTGGTTGCCAGAAAAAGTAATAAGATACTCAGCTATATGACAGTTCCCCAAGATTAGGTAGAAATGGAGAGCATATCTTTGTACAGTGGTATAGAGCCTTTTATAAGGCTTTATAAAAATTGATCCTTGAGTTGGACCTTGAAATAATGGTGGGGTTTATGCAGGTAAAAAGAATGGTTTGGGGATAACTGTGATAGTAAAGGTACAGAAATGAATGTGCACTTTGTAGGGAACCACTAGAGAACACCTTGCCTGGGGAAAAGAGTGGATGTTGAGGTCTTATGAGAAGTAATAAGACCTGTTGGATAGGGAAGAAGTAAGGCCTCGGAAACGGCAGTGCATTTGAACTTTTGATGCAGTAGAAATTAGGACGGTTTTGAAGATAGGAAGTAAAATGACTGAAACAGTGTTTTAGGAAGCATAGACAGAAATAGATTTAGGAGAAGAGATTGGAGTTACCAAGAGGAAAAGGAATGGGACTTGCTCACAGGACCAAAATAGAGGATAATGTGCAGAGATCCCTTCAAGAGACTCATAAGACCTTGAGAGACTGGAAGAAAGGGAGTGTTCTGCTGACAAAAATGGCAAAGAAGGGAGAATATGGGACACTTTGTGCAGAATCTTTCCTGGTTTATTAATAACAAGGCAAGAAAATAGAATTTCTTCCTGAGGTTATACAAATATCAACAAATTTGTTGAGAATATGAGGAACTGGGTTATTGGAAGTATGATTTGGTTTTTCTACAACAGGGATTGGCAAACTATGGCCTGTGGACCAGATCCACCCTGCTGTTTGTTTTGGTAAATAAAGTTTTACTGGAACACAGTCACGCCCATTGGTTTATTATTTATGACTGGCTTTGCTCCACAGTAGCAGAGCTGAATAGCTGTAACCAAGACCATTTGACCAGCAACGTTGAAAATATTTTCTCTCTTATCCTTTACAAAAAATGTTTGCTGACCTTTGCTATGCAAGATTCAGATTTCCTAGTGTATTACAACCACAGAATATCGTTTAGTTTAACCTTCCATGTTTTATCAGTGGTGAAACTGAGGCGAAGAGTTAGTGTTTCCAAGGCCCTACCTTCATTAAGCTAATTATTGAGTCCAAGCCCAGGCCAGAACTCAGATCTCCTGACTCCCTGGCCAGCTCTTTTTACACTGTACAACTTATTACTAGTTGGTAAGCATTGATGAGTCATGTTCTCATAGGAAACATTTTGGTGGTATTTCATTCCATTCATGTTTATACATTTATGTATAGATGCAACTTAAAATATTTTTGTAATGATTGGGATTAATTTGTTAAGTATTGGAGAAGGCAATGGCAACCCACTCCAGTACTCTTGCCTGGAAAATCCCATGGACGGAGGAGCCTGGTGGGCTGCAGTCCATGGGGTCGCTAAGAGTTGGACACGACTGAGCGACTTCACTTTCACTTTTCACTTTCATGCACTGGAGAAGGCAGTGGCAACCCACTCCAGTATTCTTGCCTGGAGAATCCCGTCTATGGGGTCGCACAGAGTCGGACACGACTGAAGCGACTTAGCAGCAGCAGCAGCAGCATGTTGATGTGAAAACATTTGGCACGCTTCATAAAATTATTTTTAAAGGAACACTGGTACCATCATAATTAGTCTCTAATCCAGTGATGCTGTTTTTTGCAAGTGAGAGTACAATTAAAGAAATCTTAAAAATTTGCTTTGGAAAAAGACCAGTGAATCACTTGATGTTCATTAATTGGAGTTTAAAATCAGCATATGTTCTAAGGCAGCGAAGTTACATACACATTTGCCATCTTCTTCTGAGTTCAGGAGAAGAGTCAAATTAACTTCAGCAACAGCTGGGAATAAAAGTACTTATGTGTTGGCACCTGTGGGTATCACAACAATGGGTGTGTGTAATGGGAAACCTCTGCTGGGGAAGATTTAGCCAGGCGCAATTAAGGTTAATTGATGGAGTCAGCTTCAAAGCCAGAATTTATATATTTTTATTACTGAAAGAGAGAATCTTTGCAAAGATCGAGTTTTCCACATATAGTATAGAGGATAAAGCTGTTTTAAACATGAAGCACTTCTGTTACTATGAAGAGCAAGAAATCTGTCTGCAGAGTTGTTGACACAGATGAGGTAGGGGTTCAGTCTTGATCCTTGAATGAACTACATCTTCAGTGTCTGATGTGGTTACAAGGCTTGTTTCTCCTCTTGATGGGAAAAGGAGAAGACAAGACAAACAGGACCTGATTTACTCACAGATCTAACACTGTTGGGAATTAACACAGTCACTAGGTATATAAATGATAAACAGAGCAAATACATTTAAACAGGACCCACTGGGAATTCAATTTGGGAATAGAAGAAACAGTAAACAAGAGCATAGAAATTCCAGGTGTAGCTTAAATAAGATTTAAGATGGATCCTGAATGAGGAATAATAAAGTGTGTAATTAAAATCTGGATAATTTACTTCATGTAACCTTATGGTTATATGGTGAATAAGATGTATGCTCAGAAAATACACTAAAGGTAGATTGTATGAAGAAGTGGAAGGTTTGCCTATTGAAATATTTATCTCCTAAAGCAGAGTTCTTTTATTTATTTATTTTTTAATATTTTATTTACTTGGCTGTATTGGGTCTTCTTAGTTGTGGCATGCAGGATCTTTCATCGCCGCACACAGACTCTGTAGTTGTGTCTTGTGGATTTAGCTGTTGTGCAACGTGTGGGATCTTAGCTTCCCAATCAGAGATCGAACCCATGTCCCCTACATTTCAGGGTGGATTCTTAACCACTGGATCACCAGGGAAGTCCCCCCGAGTTCTTTTAACTAACTTTGAAGAGACTTCTTCCTAGAACTCAGTATATATTTGAATCTCACCTTTACTGTTACTTTCATGGGTTGTGCTCAGTCGCTTCAGTAGTGTCTGACTCTTTGTGACTCTATGGACTGTAGCCTGCCAGGCTCCTCTGTCCATGGGATTCTCCAGGCAAAAATATTGGAGTGGGTTGCCATTTCTTTCTCCAAGGGATCTTCCCGACCCAGGAATCGAACCCACATCTCCTGCATTGCAGGCAGATTCTTTACCAACGGAGCCACCTGGGAAGCCACTTTCATGGGTTGCATGTGGGTGTTTTGGTTGATACATGATTATACTGTAGGAATCATTATGGAGAGTTAGTCAGACACAGTCATTTTCAAGAATTCAGTAGGACAGTTCAGGTGTCTCTCAGATACTCAGAGCCATAGGATTTTTCAGAAACATCAGTGACCATTTATTTCTTCAAGAAACATACAAGTGACCAACTTGATAGCATGATGTTGGTCTGTGGTATTGCTGCAGTTTAAAAGAAACCTGGTTTTTAGAAGCACAGCCTTTTTTTCACGGGATGTCTATGAACCTGATGAATAATTCTCCCAAAGTAGACTCAGGGTTATTAGACATGAAGACTTGCTAAGAGTAACTCCTCCCTTTTTCCTACTCAGGGATGCAAGTGAGAAAGATCTCATTGTATGGATAACCTTAAATCCATTTTGTCTCTGTTTTGAAAGAAACATTTACCAGCTTGTTTTTTAAGATCTACTATTAGGAACAACGCAGAAGGAAACAGCAACCCAATCCAATACTCTTGCCTAAAAAATTCCATGGACTGAGGAGCCTGGTAGGCTACAGTTCATGGGGTCGTGAAGACTCGGACACGACTGAGCAACTTCATTTCACTTCATTCAGTTCAGTTCAGTCACTCAGTCGTGTCCGACTCTTTGTGACCCCATGAACTGCAGAACGCCAGGCCTCTCTGTCCATCACCAACTCCTGGAGTCCACCCAAACCCATGCCCATCGAGTCGATGCTGCCATATAGCCATCTCATCCTCTGTTGTCCCCTTCTCCTCCTGCCCTCAATCCTTCCCAGCATCAGGGTCTTTTCCAGTGAGTCAGCTCTTTGCATCAGGTGGCCAAAGTAGTGGAGTTTCAGCTTCAACATCAGTCCCTCCAATGAACACCCAGGACTGATCTCCTTTAGGATGAACTGGTTGGATCTCCTTGCAGTCCAAAGGACTCTCAAGAGTCTTCTCCAACACCACAGTTCAAAAGCGTCAATTCTTCTGTGCTCAGCTTTCTTTATAGTCCAACTCTCACATCCATACATGACCACTGGAAAAACCATAGTCTTGACTAGACAGACCTTTGTTGGCAAAGTAATGTCTCTGCTTTTTAATATGCTATCTAGGTTGGTCATAACTTTCCTTCCAAGGAGTAAGCATCTTTTAATTTCATTGCTGCAATAACCATCTGCAATGATTTTGGAGCCCAGAAAAATAAAGTCAGCCACTGTTTCCCCATCTATCTGCCATGAAGTGATAGGAACAAATTATTTTCCTTATACCCCAGAACTGATCAGGAGAATACTAGATTGAAAACCATTATTCTTGAGAAAGGTAAATGTTAAAATATTACAGTAATGTCACTGGTCAGAATACTAGTTTACCTTGGTAGCCTAAGCATGGTGATAACTAAAGAAGACCAATAAGTCATCTAAATGCACATTCTTTTATGCCAGTGACTACCTGTTGTACCGTTGGTGTTTAACCCATAGTATGTATTCATTGGAGACTGTGCTAGGCACTGGGAATACAAAGATGATCAAGACACAGGGAGAACCAGCAGCAGACAGTGTTCACACAGTGTGAGATATGGGGAAAGGTTGGTGCTGGAAACTGAGTTCCAAGTTATCAGCATTTGAAACCAGAGAGTGGAGGGCATTCACTTTTTTAGACCTCTGGAAATTAAAGGCTTACCATAATCCTAGAAAGTTTTATTCAAGAAAAGCACATAAATGTCAGAACAGTGAACTTGGTGGCATTTGAACCTTGAACCAGTAAGCTTCCTAGCAGCCATCTGAGGAAGCAGAATGGTTTTGGAACTCTGCAAAAGCCTGTGTCCACAGAATTGTCACTCTTTGACCTATTTGGCAACATTCCGAAAAACCTCTACTCTCAACATTTGTTTTTATTTGATTCAGAGCCCACTCTGCCAAAAGATCTATTCTGGGGCACTTATCAGAAATAATCATTGAGAATTGTTTAACATGACATTTGTCTGAGGAGGAATTACCAGTTCAGGTAACAAAAGGCTGACAAAAAATTTAAAAAGAAAAACTGAGATAAAGGATATCCATAGAGGACTTTGAAAACCTCTGATGTATTCCTAGTACTCTGGAAGGTAACACAAATGTATAGTGCTGTGTGTCTGCCAAGGAATGACTTGAGAAGGCTATAATCCCTCACTCTTGTTTACCGAGAGGCTGCATACAAGTAGGAGATGAAGGGTAAAGTAGAGCTGTTAACTTCCTCCTGAAATATTGAAAGGATGCCCCAGCACACACACACAGCTGCTTGGCAAAAGCAGAAAGACTACTGGTGGTCCAGTAGTAAAGAATCCACCTGCCAATTAAGGTGGACACTGGTTTGATCCTTGGTCTGGGAAGATTCTGCATACCTTGGGGCAACTAAGCCCATGCACCACCACAACTGAAGCCTTCATGCTCTGGAGACCATGTTCCACAGCAAGAGAAGCCACTACAATGAGAAGCCCATGTACCACAACTAGAAAAAATAGCTTGCCGCAATTAGAGAAAACCTGCCTGTAGCAGAGACCCAGTGCAACAAAAAATAAAATTTTTTTCAAAAGTAGACTTACTTTTTCACAGCATTTAAGCAACATATTCAGTAAGCTAGTGAAGCAGAGACTGTAGTGGCCACATATGACAAAGGTTATAGGCTTTACAGAATTATTCCAAGAAAATCACTAAACAGATAGTAACAATAGTAAACCCCAAAGAGGTAGAAGATTCTGATTTCTGGAGTTGCCACAATATAGCATTTAAAATATCCACTTATCATTATTTAAAAAAAAAAGGTAGCCCATACACAGGCAAGCAGTATGAAAAGGCAAAAAGATATGAAACTGAAAGATGAACTCCCCAGGTCAGTGGTGGTAGTGGTGGTGGTTTAGTTTGTAAGTTGTGTCTGACTCTTGCAATCCCATGGACTGTAGCCTGCCAGGCTCCTCTGTCCATGGGATTCTCCAGGCAAGAAAACTGGAGTGGGTTGCCATTTCCTTCTCCAGAGGATCTTCCCAACCCAGGAATCGAACTCGGGTCTCCTGCATTGCAGGCAGATTCTTTACCGACTGAGCTATGAGGGAAGTCCTATGAGGGTACCCAGTGTGCTACTGGAGAAGAGTGGAGAAATAACTCCAGAAAGAATGAAGAGACAGAGCCAAAGCAAAAACAACTCCCATTTGATGTGACTGGTGATGGAAGTAAAGTCTGATGCTGTAAAGAACAGTATTGCATAGGAACCCGGAATGTTAGCTCCATGAATCAAGGTAAATTGGAAGTGGTCAAATAGGAGATGGCAAGAGTGAACATAGACATTTTAGGAGTCAGTGAACTAAAATGGACTGAAATCGGTTATTTAACTCAAATAACCATTATATCTACTACGGTGGGCAGGAATCCTTTAGAAGAAATGGGATAGCCCTCATAGTCAACAAAAGAGTCTGAAATGCAGTTCTTGGGTGCAATCTCAAAAATGACAGAATGATCTCTGTTTGTTTCCAAGGCAAATCATTCAATATCTCAGTAATCCAAGTCTGTGCCCCAAACAGTAATACTGAAGAAGCTCAAGTTAAATGGTTCTATGAAGGCCTACAAGACCTTCTAGAACTAACATCCAAAAAAGATGTCCTTTACCCAACCCAGGGATCAAACCCAGGTCTCCCACATTGCAGGTGGATTCTTTACCATTTGAGCCACCAGGGAAGCCCAAGAGGAACAAAAGAGCCCCAAAATACATGAACTGGCCGAGTTGAAGGGTGAAATAGACAATTCAAATACAAAGATTGGAGACTTTAATACCCCACTTTCTGTAGTGGATAAACCAACTAGACAACAAGGATATGAAAGGCTTGAGCACTATTGTAAACCAGCTAGACCAAGCAAACATCTGTGGAATACTTTATCCAAGAGCAGCAGAATATACATTTTTCTCAGTTGCACATGGAACATTCTCTAGGATAGAAATATGTTAGGCCATAAAACAAACCTTGATAAATTTAAAAGGATTGAAATCATACAGTGTGTTCTTTGGCCACAGTGGAATGAAATTAGAAATCAGTAACGGAAGGAAATTTGGGAAATTCACAAATAATGTGAAAATTAAATAATACCTCAAAATAAGCAGTTGATTGAAGGAAAAAAATGGTAAATTAAAAAACACATTGGGACAAATGATGAAAATCACAACACACTGAAATTTATGGGATCAACTTGAACAGCACTTAGGGGAAATTTATGATTGTAAGATGTCAGTCTTAAAAAAGAACAAAGATCCTGGGAGTTCCCTGGTGGCCTAGTGGTTGAGATTCTGGGCTTTCACTGCTGTGGCCCAGGTTCACTCCCTGGTTGGAGAACTGAGATCCTGCAAGCAACATGGTGTGGCAAAAAAAAAAAAAAAAAATGGAGACCTCAAATTAATAACTTAACCATCTGCCCCAAAAGATAGGAAAGAAGAGCAGACTAAACCCAAAGCAAGCAGAAGGAAGGAGGATGATAATGATTAGAATGTAAATAAATAAAGAAAACAAAATCAATAGAAAAAGTGGTAAAAGTTGTTTTTAAAGATCAACAAAGTTGATAAAGTTTTAGTTAGACTGAACATAAGAATACCCAGATTACCAAAATCAGGAACAATGAGAGGACACGACAACTGACACTGCAGGAATAAAGATTATAAGAGTATTCCTTGAATGACTCTATGCCAAAAAGTTAGATTTACTAAGATGAAATGGACAGGTCTTAGAATGAAACAAGCTACTAAAACTAACCAAAAAGAAAAAAAAAACAAAACTGAATATACATACCTGTGACTAGTAGAGAGATTGAGTAGGTAATTTTAAAATTTCCCATAAAGAAAAGCCCATACCTTCACTGGTCAGTTGTCTAAAACACATACAGAAGAAATTACACCAGTCCTTCACAAAGTCTTCTAGAAAATAAAAGGAAAGGGTGCTTCCAAACTCATGCACTGAGGCCCTTATCCTGACAACCAAAACCAGATGAAGACATCAAAAGAAAGATACAGACTAATATCTGTAATGATTATGGATGCAAGAATCTCAACAACCCAGCAATATAAAATAAAGGAGTGCTGTCTGCCCTCTGTATCCATAGGTTCTGCCTCCCAACTATGGATTAAAAATATTCAGGGGAATATTTTCCAGAAAGTTCCAAAAAGCAAAACTTGAATTTACTCGCTCCAACAACTGTTTACATAACCTTTGCATTGTATTGGGCTTCCATGATGGCTCAAGGGTAAAGAATTCACCTGCAATACAGGAGACACTGGTTTGATCCCTGGGTGGGGGAAGATCCTCTGGAGGAGGAAATGGCAACCCACTCCAGTATTCTTGCCTGGAGAATCCCCTGGACAGATGAGCCTGGCGGGCTACAGTCCATAGGGTCGCAGAGAAACGGACACGGTGGTATTATGAATAATCTAGGGATGATTTAAAGTGTACAGAAGGATATGCGTAGGTTATATGTAAATACTGTGCCATAGAATAAAGGACAAAAGCTATGTTTGTCTCTGTCATCAGAGACAGAAAAAGCATTTAACAAGATCCTTACACGCTTTTGTGTTAAAAACATTCAGCAATCTGGAATAAGCTGAAAACTTCCTCGCCCCGATAAAGAGCATTTGTGGAAACCCATGGCCGACTTTATACTTAATGATGAAAGATTGAGTGGTTTTCCATAAGATCAGGGACAAAACAAGAATGTCTGCTTTTGCTACTTCTATTCAGTATTGTATGGGAAGCTTTAGCTGGAACAGTTAGGGAAATAGCTAAAAGGCATCTCGATTGAAAAGGAAGGTGTATAACTATTTCTGATTGCGTGTATCATGATCTTGTATATAAACGATCCTAATGAGATCAATATACAAAAATGATTTTTATTTATATACATCTAACAATGAACAATATGAAAATATAATTAGGAAAACAATTCCATGTACAATAGCATCAAAAAGAATAAAAAATCAAGGAATAAATCTTTTAAAAGAAGTACAAGACTCATTGGTATACTCAAGACTTCAAAAAATGTTGAAAGAAGTAAATGGAACAGCATCCCACATTCATGGCCCAGAAAACAATACTTTGAAGACAGCGGTACTGCCCAGATTGACCCCCAGATTCAGTGCTGCCTGTATCAAAACTATGTTTTTCTCTCTTGCACAAATTGACAAGATGATCCTAAAATTCATGTGGAAATTCAAGGGGCCCTGGATAGCCAAAACAGTCTTGTAAAAGAACAAAGTTGGAGGGCTCATTCTTCTTTATTTCAGAGGTCACTAAAAATGTCAGTAATCAAGGCAGTGTTTTCCTGGCAAAAGTGTAGGCAAAAAAAAAAAATCAATAAACTGAAATTGAAAGTCCAGAAATAAGCCTTCATACTTCACGGCCAGTTGATTTTGTACATGGCTGCCAAGATAATTCAGTGGGGGAAAGAATAGTCTTCAATAGTTGGTTCTTTAACAAATGGATATCTCCTTGCAGCAGAATGAAGTTTAACCCTTAATACCATGTGCAGAATTTAACTTGGAATGAATCACAGACTTAAATGTAGTAGCTGAAACTGTATCATCTTCAAAGAAAATACAAGAATTAATCTTAAAGACCCTTGATTACACTGTTGTTTCTTACATATGACACCAAAAGCACAAGTGACAAGAGGAAAAACAAGTAGGACTTTATCCAACTTTGTATGTCAAAGTCAACAACGTGAAAAGTTGATCTGCAGAATGGGAGAAAATATTTGCTAACCATATATTTATATATATATATATATTCAAGAATATATATAGGACTGAATATATGTAGAATTGAGCTGAATTCTTGAATCCAGAATATATGTAGAACTCTTGAAGATCAATACTAAAAAGATAAATAATTTAATTATTAAAACGATCAAATTGTTTTTAATCATTAGATTGGTTTTTTTTTTCCTTTGAACAGTTTTAGATTTACAGAAAAATTGAGTGGAAAGTACAGAGTTCCCATATGTACTCCCTTACCCCTAGAGTCACCTGTTGACATCTTGCCATTGATGTCTTAAATTTGTTAACAGGAGGTGAGCCAATACATTATTATTTACTAAAATCCATAGTTTATATAGGTTTCACTCTTGGTGGTGTACATTCTATGGGTTTTGACAAACCTGTAATGACTTGTATCTACCATTGCAGTATCATACAGCATAGTGTCACTGCCCTAAAGTACTCTGCCTATTCATCCCTCACTCTCCTCTCATGCCCCTGACAATCACTGATCTTTTAACTGCCTCCATAGTTTTACCTTTTCTGGAATATCATGTAGTTGGAATCATACATTATGTAGCCTTTTCAAATTAACTTCTTTCACTTAGCAATATGCATTTAAGGTTCCTACATGTTTTTGTCTCTGTCTCTCTTTTTTCCCCAAATTATTATCAAACTTATATTGCCCTTATTTAATTTTTTAAAATTATTTTTTATTGAAGGATAATTGCTTTACAGAATTTTGCTGTTTTCTGTCAAACCTCAACATGAATCAGCCATAGGTATACATGTATCCCCTCCCTTTTGAAACTCCCTCCCATCTCCCTCCCCATCCCACCCCTCTAGGTTGATACAGAGCCCCTGTTTGAGTTTCCTGAGATATATAGCAAATTCCCATTGGCTATCTATTTTACCTATAGTAATGTAAGTTTCCATGTTACTCTTTCCATACATCTCACCCTCTGCTCCCCTGTCCCCATGTCCATAAGTCTATTCTCTATGGCTGTTCCTCCATTGTTGCTCTGTAAATAAATTCTTCAGTACCATTTTTATAGATTCCGTATATATGTGTTAGAATACGGTATTTATCTTTCTCTTTCTGATTCACTTCACTCTGTATAATAGGTTCTAGGTTCATCCACCTCATTAGAACTGACTCAGATGTGTTCCTTTTTATGGCTGAGTAATATTCCATTGTGTATATATACAACTTTATCCATTCATCTGTCCCATGTTCTAGCTCTTGTAAATAGTGCTGCAGTGAACAATGGGGTACATGTGTGTCTTCCAGTTTGGTTTCCTCAGGGTATATGCCTAGGAGTGGGGTTGCTGGGTCATATGGTGGTTTTATTCCTAGTTCCTTATTTAATTTTTTAAACCAACCGAAGTCCATGTTAGGTTTCAGTCTTTGTGCTGTGTATTCTGTTATCTGAAATTCTCAGGAGTCTAAATCTGCTATTTATTGTGTGTGGTGACATTTCTGGAGTGGCTTGTTTATTTGTGCTTTTTATCGTTTGGGATCGTGAGCATCAGTTTTGGTGGGATGGATGAGGGTAGGGAATGCTTTATGTCTGAAAATTTTCATAGGCCTTGGTTAGCATGTATCTCTATAAATCATTTTTACATTTACTTCTACCAGGTGATTCAAAGATATTACCAGCCAGAATCTTCTTTTATTTTGTTTTTCTCAGTTTGGATTTTTTAGACAAACAGAATAGTATTATATCAGACTCCTAGTTTGAATGAGGACAGATTAAAATTCCCACAACCTTTTTGGTCCTACAAGAACCAGGGTGAGATGGACAAACATATTTTCCTGTTATATCCCTGTTCCTCCCCTTTTTTTTTAGTCTGTACTTTCTCTGAGTTTTTAGCTCTTCAGGGGTTCCAACCATATACTGAAGGGCTCGATGCCAACTTCCTGTCCTCAGGTTCAAGCTTTATCATCTAAACACGACTTGTAAAACCCAAGCCTCTCAGTGAAATTATCAACAACCCAGCAAGTTAAGGCAGTTGTCCATTCACACTTCTTTCTTGAGTTTTCAACTGTGTATTTAAGAAACATACTAGTTGTGTTTTATCCAGGATTTCTAAGTGCTTTGCCACAGGAGAATTTTCAGACATTATTCTTGTCAAGTCCAACTCTTTGTTTTTATTCCTTATTCAGCACCAGGGCTGGCAGGAAAGTATATAACTATTATATATAAAATTCATAGGGTAAAGTGTTATGTTTTTTGTCTTTGACACCTGAGTTTCCAGCATTAGCCTTTATCCACAGATTTTGATTCTGGTAAATTTAAATGTCATTAATAATGTTTCTGCACGATTTATATTTTTGTATCATTAAGTTTATTAGACTTTATGAGGTAAATCTTGATAAGGAAAAATCTGAGGAGACTATTGAGGGTTTGGAAGAAGCTTAAGGTGAAAACATGGTGTATAATGAATGAACCTGAATAATCTTTCAGATGCATCTAAGTTCTTAGCTGGTTTTGCTCACTGTCAGTTCATTTCAATTCAGTAAATGTCTAGACGTAAAACAATCACTATATTCCTTGCTGAACTTCATAGAGCAAACAGTTGGGAATATAGTTTCCTTTCTATTTAGTAATAGTGTATTGTCAGTTCTGTCCTTAAGGCATCTCAATATAGCATAATGGCCAAGAGTATAGACTCTAGAGCCAGACCATCTGGGGTAGATCTAGGGATGTGTACTACCTATAAAACTTTTGTCAAGTTACTTAATCTCTCTGTGCTTCAAGTTTTATAATCTATAAATAGGGATAACAGTAGTTTATCTACATTGTAGGACTGTTGTGTAGATGTAATAATTTAGTTTATATAAATTTGTCAAACAGTACCTGACATACAGTAATGCTGTATAAAGTTTAGAAATATTATCTTCATCATTATTACGTTTACAATGCTTTATTTTCTTCACATCTTATTGCTGTCTCTGCCTCAACAATCTGTTTACATTCTCCTTTCTGTCTTGTGGACTGATAAAATAACTCTTAAGTCACAGTAGAACATTAGGATAAAAGAACAAATATACAATCAACATAATCCAACCTTTCTTTAATAGGTACATATTTGCAGTAGTCATGTATTGAACCCATGCTATGTAGTTAGTGTATATAGACAGAATACTCGATTAAAACTCACTGTATTTTTAACATTAGTTATTATTGAGTTGTAAGGTCTAAGGCTAATTTTTATGTTTTTCAGGTTTTCTAATATAAATATTTTTATAATCAGGAGAAATCTAATAAATATAAGTTAATCAAACTAAAAACTATGCTGAATTCCAGTCATCCCTTTCAGGTATATGTCCAGAAGAAACAGTAACAGCAAAATCCTCTGATTCCCCATAAAACACAAAGGATAAATTCCATGTCTTAGAGTCTCCACTGGCATTAGCCTATAGGTACTTTTATGGAAATCAGCAAGAAATACCATACTCCACTATTAACCTCCTTAGCTAGTTACCTTCATGTAATGTGAAGCTGCACAACTCTATGGCATGGCTGCATTCATGATACCTTCTGGTGTGCAATTGAGCTCTGTCCTAAATCTCTGTGTGCTGTGTGCTCAGTTGTGTCAGACTCTTTGCGACGCTATGGACTGTAGCCTGCCAGGGGATTGTCCATGGGGATTCTCCAGGCAAGAATACTGGAGTGGGTAGTACTGGGTTCGATTCCCAATCCAGGAATCAAACCAGGGTCTCCTCTTTGCAGGCGGATTCTTTACCAGCTGAGCTACCAGGGAAGCCTGTCCTAAGTCTCTAATCTTTCTTATTACATCAACCTTTCTTTCACTGAGTGCCAGCTAAGCGTAAATATCACTCTTTGCAGTTTTATCAAATAATCCTCCTCCCCTCATATGCCATGACTACTCTCACATTTGTTTGTTTGCTCATTCTGGCAACTTTTGAGGGGTCATTTCCACCTTTGTCCATCTAGACGCTGGTATACCCTGAAGAGCTATTTTTCTTAAACCCTTCTTTGCTTACTCCAGTCCACATTATGCTTCTTGTCTTCAATCTTTCCCACTTATCCTGCCATTTTGTGCTCACTTACTTGTTTATTTTGTAGTTATCTTTCATTCCAGCAAATATTTATTGATATTCCTTCATGTGCCTGGCACTGTTGTACACTGAAGATACAGTAGTGAATGAAATAAATTTTTGCCCTCCTGAAACATGTGTTCTAGTGGATAAGATAAATAGTAAACAAAGATTTAATTATTATTTGATGCATGTGTTATACTTGTCTTAATAGCTATAAAATGTAAACCCAGAAATAAGATCCATATTTAAGAATAAGAAAGTTATTTCAGTACCTGTCCAGGTACAAAGTATTTCTATATACTGATTGAAATTCTCAAAATCTTGTCTGTGACCTTCGTTTTAATTTACTTTAGCTGATAAGTATTTTGTGGCATGTATTTTGTTTTTAGTGTGCTTTTAACCTTTTTATTGCAATAGCTGGGGACAAGTAATATAACTGTATTACTAATGACGTGTTAAAAAGTATGTCATCTTAATTTTTTTGTCATATTTCCACATTTCCTCTATATTCAAGAAAATGCAGGTATTTGGGGCAAAATACTAAGATTCTCTTCACCCCCACCCCAAGAAAAAAAGTTAACTGGTGTTTATTTGTTAAACAATGATCCTGAAGCAAGCATTTAGGGCGGTGGTGGGTAAAAGTATGAAACAAGGGTATGGTATTGGCGTTTTGGGGATTTAGAGCCTGTAAGGAGGGACAGGTAGCAGACACAATCAGATTTGTTTATTATTTAGTAAAATGAAAGTGGAAAGTAAAACTAGAAGAATGGTCCAGTGTTAATAGCCTAGATAGGTGTATGTGAGGCATATGAGTTCTTAATCAGAAGGTTAAAATAGTTCTACTGTTAAATAGGCCCACTATGAAATAGTGCTACTTTCTCAGTGAAAACCTTAATGGAAGTAAAACTATCAAGTTAATGAATAATAAAAAAAAACATGTGTTAAGATTATGTGCTTGGCTTCCCAGATGGCGCTAGTGGTAAAGAACTTGCCTGCCAATGCAGGAAACATAAGAGATGCAGGTTCGATCCCTGGTTGGGAAGGTCCCTTGGAGGAGGAAACGGTAACCCACTCCAGTATGCTCGCCTGGAGAATCCTATGGACAGAGAAGCCTGGTAGGCTACAGTCCACAGGGTCACAAAGAGTCAGACACAACTGAAGCGACTTAACAGGCTTGCATGTGCTTGGGTGCTGTGGACCTTGTGTTAGAAACGTCATTATCAGGCATATCGGGTATTTTAAAATGTAAGGTAAATGGCAATATTGAACACAAACTAAAAGAATGTTATTATTTAAAATTTACTAGAAATATATAGCTTTTGGAGAAAAGTTGGAAGTCAGTTTGAGAAATTGCTAGAGATTAGTCCAGTGCATGACTTTGGGTAAAGTCCGGGAGTTGGTGATGGACAGGGAGGCCTGGCGTGCTGCGATTCATGGAGTCGCAAAGAGTCAGACACGACTGAGCGACTGAACTGAACTGAGTCCAGTGCAGGGGCATGGTTACCACAATTCGCTGTGGTAGACTCAGAAGGCACTGAGATACTGGAAGAACAAACATGCTTCTCTTCCCAGGAGCTCGCTAGACTTGATGTTCCAGCAGTGCTGCTCTGTTACTCTGTTACACTGAAATATTTCTGTTCCTTCAGTACCATGCTCATTTTAGGCCCTTGCATGTCTTTTTCTTCCTGTCTGGAACAATTTTATTTCTCTCTACTTTTTCTCATGGCTTATTCCTACTCATTCTTTTAATTCACATAACAGTTGTGACTTCATCCAAGAAGTTGTTTTCAAATCCCTTCCCCCAAATTTCAGTTAGATTTTTCTGATGAAAGGTATTTGAAAAATACTCTGTACATCCCCAGTGTAGTCTTTAACATACATTATAATCTTGCTTATTTATTATCCCTGACTGTGAGTTACATGAGGGCAAAAATGACTTGTATCCCCTATGTCTAGCACAGTACATAAGTATTTAGTAAATAGCACTACTTTGACTGAAGGATACTTACATTTTCCTTCTGACCAGATTTAGTGCACAGAGGATTTTGGATATCATTTATAAGACTGCTCTTCTCCTCAAAGAGTTCATCATCTAGTTGGAGGGCCAAAATAAAATCATGCGAAAAGGTAAAATAACATAATAAAGGCCAATGTGAATCACTAGTTTAATGGTTGACTCAAAGTAGAATTTAAAATAGCCCAATTAAAAGTTGACAACATGCTGTGAATTCAGGGCAGGGCAACAGATAGATCACTGGGTGCTAGAGTAATCTATGAATGCAGACTTGATAATGGAAAAGGAGTTTCAATTGGATGTTGGAGGAGGAGAAGGATTGGTTAGGCGAGAGGACGAGGAACTGTTCTGGCCTATTAGACACTGTTACTGTTCTAAGCACTTTGGTTCCAAACGATGAAAGCCTGTATATCTCTGAAATGTACCCTTTCAAAATTTAAGGATTTCCCTTTAGGAGTAAGATGACATGAGATTAGTTTTTCACTTTGTTTCAGTTGACTTGAGACAAGAAACTGTCTTAGGCTCATTTTTTGTGTGAAGTAACAATAGCACCTGCCTTGCCAATCTTACAGATCTTACCATGTTGATAAAGTGAGATATTACAGTAAAATTATTTGAAATGAATAAAAATATTCTAGAAATGCAGCTTGTATTTATTTCCATTCTAATGTATATGCCTGGCAGTAGAGAGCTTCTCGTGCTATTTCTCAGCTTGGAGATGTTACACTGCTGCGAAAATTGAATGTTAGAGTTCTTGGTTATCACCATGAGCTTTACCATGGTGTGGAGGGTAGGTGGTGGTTGTGGTGGCTCTGGAGCAAACCGTGTTACTTGCTGTGGAATCCTCATTTTGATCCTTCAGCCAGTGCAATTTTAAGTGGTTCTGTTTTGGTCATTTTGTCTCTGGATGACCTTTCTGATTGATTCAGCTATGGTAGAGGATGTGGAATTCCATTTTCATAATGTATGATTTTATTTTTTTCCTTGAAACCTGAATTTAATTATGTTTAGGCTTTAACAACCTAACTTTCCCTCCCAACACTCACTAGATGTAAATTTGCATCAAGTGATTTTTGCATCTGAGAATGATCTTTTTAATTACTTTCTAGTATCCCAAGGTTCACTTTCTTTTTTCTTTTTAAAATTTATGTGTTTTATGAAAACAGTTTTTTACTATTTACTTTTAATGAAAAGTTTTAACTCTGACTTTAATAGGCACATGTACCACATCTTTAAAAATTGAGATATAATTGACATATACTCTTAGCAAATTTCAGATATGCAGTATGGTATTATTAACTGTAGTCACTATGCTGTACTGAAACGTAACAATTCTTGCAATAACTATGAGGGAGGTTCTATTATTCCCATTTGATAGATGAGGAAAGAGGCAGTAAGTTACTGAGAAGTTATATAACTTATCTAGGATCACACAGCTAGTAGCTATAGAGCTGGGAAGAGAATCTATACAGTCTGGCTCTACAATAATTGCTTTTAACCACTGTACTAAACTGCTTATTATGTCATTGGATTGTCCTTGAAAAGATTAAAAAACACAGAAATAAGATTTACTTTGTAAACTGTGAACTGTTTGCCCTGGTTAGACCTGATTTCATTTATTCCATTTATTAGCACATATTTACTAGGTGTCTTTATGTTGCGGACACTGATAAATGCTGAGTTTTGAACAAGATGTACATAATCCTGAACTCATGAAATAAGAGACTTAGAAACACCAGAGATGAGCTAAACTATATGCTTCATTTGCCTTGATAATACACCTCATTTGTCCTGAAAATATCATTGTTTTGTATGGTTGGTGCCTAGTATAATTGACATTTATAGTGCTGACACAGTCATGAAATAGATTATGTTCTTCATATCCTGTCTGTTAAGACAGGAAAAGGATAAAATAGACTGAGAAAGGTTCTTTAGAAGTCTTAATCTCCTGTTTTACCAGTATACAAAAAGATCCCCAGAAAATGCTACTTATTCGCTCCGAGATTGGTTTTTTGTTTAAGATTCCTATAAATAGTATAAATATAAAAGATCTGTTTCTGAAAGTGTATTAGTTGTATGAAAAACTCATTTATACAAAATATTTTTTCCTTAATTATATGAGAAAACTATATGTTACCATAGCATTTATATTTAAAACAGTTTCTCAGCAGGCCTCCTTTAGCCCTACTGGAAGTAAGGGTAAGCATGGTATTTTTCTTTCTGTAACTTGAGTGACTTGAATAAAAGTGAACAAGAAAGAAACAAAAAACAAGGAAAGAAAAAAAGATGATGATACTTCAGGTGAAAATAACCTGAAGTTATGTATAATTTGATTCTTTTATATAGTTAACAGTGTTCATGAGTAATTTTTTTTTAACTCTACAAAAATGTTTTTATCAGTGTTGGGACTGCAGTGGAACTTCCTCATAGTGTCTGTTTTCTTCTGTTTAATAATTTCTTGTATGAAATATTCTAGCAGACTCAGCCATTAGTAGAAGAAAATTATACGCCTCTAATTCTTGCCTCATGAATTATCAAAGATGGAAAACGTTACATAAAGAAGCTTCATGTTATATAACAAAGTTTACAGAAAAGTCACCATTTTCCTTTTGACTTAGTCATCTCATTTTTGATAGATTGCAAAGGTCGACTGCAAGGAAATACTAGACATCATATGTAATCTGGAATCTGAGGGTCAGGATAACACAGCATTTGTTCTTTGTACGACTTACCTTACCCAGCAGCTCCAAACTGCAAGTGTATATTGTTCTTGGTAAGTATATTTAGTTTTTATTCCCTTTATTTGTTAGTACGTAGTATAGCATTTAGGGTTTATGTAAAACATTGGTTTGTTTCAAACTTAAAGTCTTAAGTGGATGATATGAGAAGTAAATCTCACTTACAAGCTAAACCATTTAATTAAAAATATTGAGTCCAAAAATAAATAAAGAGTGAAAAGTCTGAGCTCCTCTTGATTATTTCATGGAGGGTTGTCTGTTAACTTCAATATAAATCTTCTCTGAAGATAAAATTATGGCAGTATGAACCAAATAGGTGTTGGTTTGTTATCCTTAACATTTATTTCACATCTGGTAGTCACTTTCACCCTCATATTTGGAAACTCACTAATTATCTCGGTTTCTAGGTCACACTTGCACTAGAGAGGGAAATTCTTTTGAATAGTAATCTTTTTTGCAACTTCAGTACTGTTCAGCAAAATTGCATTATTTGGTTTTAATTCAGTTTGTCTTGCTTGCGTACAGAGTACTTAGTTGCTAAAAAGGAAACAATAAGTGTAACCCATGGGTCTTGCATCCTAACTGTATTGAAGCTACTTAGGACAGCAGGACACACCTCTAAAATGTAATACTCTGTCAGTAAGTATCCGATTAGTGGTATGGATAACACTATAAGGTACTAGAGAAAGGTGCTCACTGTATACCAGTATTTAAGCAAGGTGTTAGAGAGGAGGTAGTATTCAAAGAATGGATTGGTTGGATTTGCATCATCTTGATTAGAAGAGCTTTTAAGGATGACTTGAAGTTGGAAATAAGCATTTTGTTCCTAGTAAGTGCTTATAAGCATTTACTAGGAAAACCTAGTAAAACCTTTTATATATACTTTAGCCCTTATTGATCTCCCTCTGGAGCATCTGTATATATTTGTAAAGTTTTATTGCTGTTAGCATTTTTTATGTTACTGTATTTATTTACTAATTTGTGTAGAAATATTATTTGTGTTCCATAGATTATCTCACCCAGTCCTCATAATAATTATTGTACAGATAAGGGAGTGGAAGATCTAAGGAATTCTAGAAGTCTTCAGTTGCCCAAGGTCTCAGGGCTAAAGTCATAGAGTGAAGCCCAGGGTTTTTGGCTTCTCATACAATTGTTTTCCTGACACAGGGCCAGAATTCAAATGGCAATCTTCTACTACCACGTCCTCAATGCTAGAGTTACATCTGCTATGAGGGAGGAGATAGTGGGACAGGACTTAACTATATTTTGTAATAATCATTGTGGGCATTTTATTAGCCAACCAAAAGAAATGATGTAAGTAAAAAGAAATTTTAGCAGAGCAGTGAGATTTTTTGATCACTATCAAGTAGAAGGATTTGTTTGCTTTTCATGCATAAGAAATTGGAGATTTTAACCTCAGCAAAGCAGATGTATTTATTTACTTGTGGAGTGACCCCCGTTTTTTCTTTTAATAGTTATTTTCTTTGCCTATAATGAATATAGGCATTTTTTTCTTTTATAGTTACTTTCTTTGCCTATAAGGAGTAATATCAGCTAGCTACAGCTAGGTTTTTACTGCAAAGAAATCACATTAAGTCACATAGGGAATGTGTTACAGATTATAAAGAGGTTTTTTTTTTTTTATCTCATTACACTACTACTATTTTTATTTTTTATAAATTTATTTATTTTAGTTGGGGGCTAATTACTTTACAATATTGTAGTAGTTTTTGCCATACATTGACATGAATCAGCCATGGGTTTACATGTGTTCCCCTTCCTGGACCCCCCACCCACCTCCCTCCCCATCCCATCCCTCTGGGTCTTCCCATTGCCCCGGCCCTGAGCCCTTGTCTCATGCATCGAACATGGAATGGTGTTCTGTTTCACATATGATAATATACATGTTTCAATGCTATTCTCCAGATTATAAAGAGTTTTTTAAACTGTAGTCACATGGTTGTTGTAATATTCTTGATACAGCTTCCCTTGTTTCCCTAATGGGTCTAGGATTAATGCTCTTCTCCTGCAGCAGGAAGGGATTAACAGGGATTTCCCTCTTGTTGGCCTCCTAAGGAGCTGTAATGAGTAAAGGAAAGGAAAGAAAATCTTAAATCACTTCACACTTTGTTAAAAGTAAGCTACTTCCAGGCATTTCAGAGGGAAATAGAATATAAAATTTTAGAATTTTAAAGTATTTTTTCACTCTTCTATTTGGAGGGAGGGGGGTGGGTGGTAAGGTAGTAGATATTGGAGTTAGAATAGCCATGACATAAAAACTGAATTTTACTAAGGAAAATAAATCCCAGGAATTCTGTTCAAATAGATTAGATTCTTTTGTTGTGATCGAGATGTCCCTGTGTTGAAGATAGTAGGCTATATGGGAGTATTTGTCTAGAAAAGAAAAAAAAAATTAATTGGCATTTTATCAGCAACAGTAAAGTTGGAATATGATAATAAAAGCAGTCACTTATTTTTAAATACCTATACTAGAATTTATAAAGTGTCATTCTTGACTTTGGTTACCATTGAAGATAGTTGAAAGGTAAACTATGTAACTGTTGCCCAAACCTTTTTATTCTTTTAGAAATTTCCTTCAGAGATGCTTAACAAATGGCGATAAATCTTATTACTTTGTAGCAGTTACCATATTATTTATCTCAAAAGGTATATCACTTAGCTTATTCATTAAGCTTGGCCACAGAAGATTTTACGAAAAGTCAAGGAAGGGCTGAAGGAGTGAGTTCCCCATAGATGTTTGGCAGTGGTAATGTAATTAGAGTAGCCATGCAAGTGAGAAAGGTGACCATGTTGAATGGGACAGTGTACATACAGATGTGTACTCAGTTGAACTTTAATCTCCACTCTAAACTTTCAGTCAGTGTTTGATAGGTTGACCTTTGGTTTCTATGGCACTTCTAAGCTTAAATCTTGTGTGTTATATATTTATGTTTCTTCAGATGTAATTTCATGTCTGTTCTGTCTCAACTAGACTGTGTTGGATATACCAGGGTCTTCATGTATGTTGTCTAATTTACAGGTCAGTCCCTAGCACCTGGCAAAGATCAGATCCATATCTATATGTTTTATTAATATTTAACTGAAATTTTTAAAGGATGAAAAAAGGTCATGAGAATCAGCCTTTCCAGGAGCCCTCTTTAAGGGGTAGTCATTCCTTAATTCCACAAAGTTGTCTTTACCTTGCTTCTAAAATGTCTAAATTCTGGATCACAGTGTGACATCATGGGCCTCCTGCTTTGCAGAAACATAGTTTAAAGTTCTTACTTGGTAGATAGATGTCTTTCAGTTTTTCCTTTAAATTTCCTTTCCAATTTTTATAAATTTGTATGTCATTTGTTATCTTGAGGTAGGCAGTGACCTAATTTGAAGGTGAAGTAAATCATCTGAACATTGGAAGTATCCATACAGTAGAATCATTTTCAGTATATGCTTTAATGATTGTCTATTTTAAAAGATCACATCATTATAGTGATTAAAGAAGTATTATCCTAGTACATGTATGATCCGGGAGACTATAAATTGCTGGTGGTAGTTCATTATTCTGGTATGTAGATTTGAATGGATGGTTAAAGTGACATCTTGACTTTCTCACTAGTAACTAATCCACTAGTTGTCATGGTTTCAGGCATGTTTTTATGTTTGGGAGGGCAATAGTAGTTTTAAATTGTTGAATTGAAACTGTGGAAATATGTATACAGATATAAAATACATGATAGAAATTCTCTTTTTTGATCATGGTTATTTGGAGTTAAGATAACCAGAGTTTGAAATACTTAATTTGGAATCAATCAGACCCCACACATTCTTTTTTTTTTCCCCACACATTCTTATTTATTAAAAAAATATTTTGAGACATTTTAATTCTCAACCTGCCTTTTATTACTTTATCAAATTTGCCTAACTTTAAACTTCTATCTAATGGATGAATTTTAGATACTAGATATTCTTTACCCTTTTTATAATAATAATAATAATAATCAGATATAATCAGATTTCACTTTATAATCAGATTTCACTAGCTTTGATGATTTTTTTCTTTTCAAAAAGCATAGATTTCATGTACATATATTTAGGTAGGTACTCCTTTTTATCTCTGAGCATATGTAATTCTCCATTTTCTAAAGTTTTGTTAGTAAGATAAACATATGCGTAAAACATTCTTGTACGTTTAAAAATGAACAGTCATCCCAATTACTTGCCTGGTAGCTATTTTCATAGCTGGCCTATCTTATATCTATGTAAGAATTTTACCATATCCAAATGCCAGTTACCTCCTTAAAAGTATGAGAAAATAATAACATTTCTCTTCTGTTTTGCTAAAGAACTTTCCTTGCATTCACATTTCATATTCATGTTATAACTCATTTCTGTCCTGGATGTTTTTGAGTTTCTAGTGTTTTTTCTTGAGAGTTCTCTCTGAACCCATTCAGTGCTTTTATGTAACTTATTCTTTTCAAGCTTTTCTTTGTATATTTGTGGGATTCTTCTGTTGTAGCCATTTCCAAGAGTGTCATTTTACTAATTTTATTAGTAATATTTAAGCATTCCAAGATACAGGCCTAAGTAGCATTATGACATTTTAGAGATGGAAAAGGATTTCTCATGAGATTAATGTGGAGAAGTATACCATTAGACTATTTCATGGTTGTATGCACTTTGTTAGCAGCATAGTAATGTCTGATGATCCCTGTCCACTAGAACAGGGCTTGATTCAGTCAGTATAATTACCAGTGTAAGGAGTAAAACCTTTTAGGACAAGGTGGGATCTAAAGAAGTCTTTGAAAATGTCAGCATAAAGGAAGTAGTCTTCTGTTGTTTTTATCTTTCCCCAGGCACAAAGAAGAAAGTGGGGAAATTTTCAAGGAGGATTCTTTTTAACAGTTTAACCAGTTTGAGAGGAAGCAATAAGGAATACAGAAAGGGAGGTGGCAACCCATTCCAATGTTCTTGCCTGGATGATCCCATGGACGGGGGTGCCTGGCGGACTACGGTTCATGGGGTCACAAGGGAGTCAGACATGACTTGGCCACTAAACAACAAAAAGAGGGAATATATAGACAGTTTGTTCTTCTAGATTTTGTTACACTACTGTCAGCTTACTTTCACAAACTGAAAAACTGGGGTAGCAATACCAGTTCCTTTGAATGTTTTATCATAATCTCTTTCTTTTTTTTAATAGGGAATTGACTCTCTTTTGGAGTAAACTGCAAAGAAGAATCGACCCTTCTGTAGACACTTTTTTGGAGCGCTGTCGTCAGTTTGGTGTCATAGCTAAAACACAGCAGCATTTATTTTGCCTGATCAGAGTTATACAAACTGAAGTGAGTAATTTATGCTTTTTGTGCTGCTAGTTTATGGAGGGAAGAAATAAGTGGGGAGACAACTTCTCAGGCAACTCTTTTTAAATAAGGGAAAATGAGAAATAATGGGGTTTAATAAGATTATGGAACTGGACATAGCTAGCTGTTTCTGCAGATTTACTTCCTAGGAATCTACAATTTTTCTTCGTGGAAAATAGTGATTGACATTACAGACCACTGGAGGAAGGAAAGATTGTTTCTTGATTGTCCCCTCAGTCACCCCAACCTAGGTCTGGTTTTCTTAGAATAGTGTTCTGTATTATATACAGACATGTTTGTTGACAAATTAGGATAGTAATTATTAGTGAAGAAAGTATAATTGTATTTTCCAGCTCCTTGATAATGGAATGACTAACTTCTTGATGATGGAGTGATAGATTCTCTAGGTTTTAGAGGAATGGACTGTACACAGATTGCAAGCTTCTGTGCAAATTAGGAAGCAAGTTAGTTTTGTGTTGTTTTTTAAGAAATAAATATTTCCTAAAATGAAGTGCTATGTATAAAACCTTGCTTTTTGAATTCAGCCCATAAATTAATGCTAAGGCTGGAGCTTTAGATGAACCTTATGCTTGGTTTCTGTTTTTAGTGTCTATTCAATGACAGAGCGGAGAAGGCAATGGCACCCCACTCCAGTACTCTTGCCTGGAAAATCCCATGGACGAAGAATTTTCCGTCCATGGGGTTGCTAAGAGTCGGACACGACTGAGTGACTTCACTTTCACTTTTCATTTTCACGCATTGGAGAAGGAAATGGCAACCCACTCCAGTGTTCTTGTCTGGAGAATCCCAGGGACGGGGGAGCCTGGTGGGCTGCTGTCTCTGGGGTCTCACAGAGTCGGACACGACTGAAGCGACTTAGCAGCAGCAGCAGCAGCAGCAGCAATGACAGAGATCCCTATATACCCATATCTATGATGGTTTATGGGTATGTTTTATGGGTTACTTCTTTGACAACATCGAAGGATTGTTTATACTAAAGTCAAGGCACAGTTGTATCATTGATATGTTCTATCTCCTTTAATGTATCCTATTTTAGTACTGTCCATATCCTATTTTAATACTGTGTATCTAGTCTTCTCCAGTGAAGATAGGAAAATGTAAAACAGTTATCAGAAGCAAATTCATACTTAGACAGGCTAGGTGATTATTATTTCTCATCACTACAAATGAAGTTGTGTCCCTATCATAGGAGCATGTTCAAGTAATTACAGAACTTGCCTGTTTAAAATAACCAGTGGTACAACTGGCCTTTTAAAAGTTTTGGCTTTAGAGTTTGTTTCTTTTTTTTTAATCTTTAAGGAAAGGCTGAGTTTTCCCTTGCTGCATAAGAGATTACCACAGCTTATCCCTAAAGTCAACACCCATTTATTAGCTCACAATTTTGTAAGGCAGAAGTCCAGCACAGTGTGGCATGGTTCACTGCTCAGTATCACAAGGCCAAAATTGAGGTGTTGGCCAAGCTGAGTTTTTATCTGGAGGCTCTGTGGACAATCCACTTCTAAGCTCATTATTATCGTTGATAGAATTCAGTTCCTTTCAGTTCTAGGGCTAAAATCCTCATTTTCTTGCTGGCTGTCAGCCACAGCCTGTTTTCAGCTCCTGGAAGCCAGTCTCATTTTCATGCTTTCATTTTGAAGCCAGCAAAGGCACAAGGAATTCTTCAAATATGACCTCCTTCACCTCTGACTTCCAGACCTAGATTTAAAGAGCTTGAGTGATTGGGTCAGGTAATCCACCTGTCTTAAGATCAATGGGTTTGGGGCTTTAATTACATCTGCAGGGTCTCTTGCCATATAACATAACATAATCAAAATAATAATTCCATATTTATAGGTTCTGTTTATACTCACAGTGAGGAGATTATACAAAAGTGAAGGTCAGGGGGTCATTTTAGATTTCTCTTTACCTCAGGGAACCACAAAAATGGGAAAACTGTTAGAGGATTAGAGAAGGTGGGTTTCTGACACATACCAAGGAATTTGCCGTCCATTTGTATAACCAGAACCCCTTTCATCCTAGTCTAGGATATTTTCCCCCTGTAATCTTTACTTATGATATTTTCCCTAAAGGGTAGAAAAGCTGTGGTCTAGTAGGTGGAAGGGGAGTGAAATGGAATTCCTTTCAAATTGAGCGAGGCACCTCTAGGTTTTTAAAAGCAAGAGTTGATCTAACCTCTATCATTTGGGATCTAGTTCTACTGTGAATGGAGATATCCCATGATGATAGTGATGTAAAGAAGAAAAAAGTTTTTCCTTCTCATACAGATCGATAACCCAGCTAGACAGGCCAAGGATCCTCTCATGGCTCCACATATCAGAAACCCAGGTTCCTTTTATCTGCTGTTAACACATAGCTTCCATCTCATGTTCCAAGAGCTAACTATTCCAGTCCCAGCTATAATGTCTTCATTCCAGGTAGCAAGTAGAGGAGGGAGCAGACCAAACTATGACACACCTTTTCCCCCATTTCTTCTAACACATAGACAAACATGGTCCACCTAGCTACAAGGGGGAGCTTGGAGATACACTGATTATTCTGGGTGACTTTGTAACCAGATAAAATCAGGTATTTGGTTTTTGTAAAAGAGGTGAAATGATATTAGTACATAACAACCAGTTACATAGCCCTTGGGAATGAAAAGATTAGTGAGGCTGAAAAACTTTTGTGGGCATTGGGTCTCTTGTGGAAGGCAGGCCTTGTAATAGTACCTCCTTATTTTCTGGGTTTTAGTTTTCTCTAAATAAAGAGCTTAAAGCAGATAATCAATTAAAGGTGCTCAAGAGTTATTAAACTTTGATTCTGTGACTTGAGAAACTCATATTGGAAGGGATGACTTTAGAGAATCTTGGGTCTCTCTCAAGACTTTAAAAGTAGTATGACAGAAGAATGGATATAGATGTCGGGTATATTTGAAGTGGAAGGTATAAGAAGAGGGATAATCTTGAAGCTAGTTTATTTGACCATTGAGCTCTTTTTGGTGGAACATACAAGTTAGAACCATTTTGCAAAATTTTGTCTAGTTTTATTCCCTTCTCTTTAGTAATAAAGAACCTGAAAATTAGAAATGTGTGACTTGTAAGGATCTAGACCCTGGGTACCCTGACAAATGGTATAATGGTTATCATTTGTAAGTCAGATATAATGGTTATCATTTGTAAGTCAGAGCACAGAGGACTTGGAGAAAGTCCATCAAGTTTTAAAATCTTTCATAGGTTCTTAACAGGTTACTCAACCCCTTTCCCAAGACTCTGTGAGGTAAACAGCAAAGAATCCAGATCTGTTCTTTCTTAAACAGCCCAATCTAGTTGAAATGGTAAAATTTGTGAAATCACTAAGAATACTTTTCAAAAAAAAACCCCACAAAATTTCCATTATACATTCTGAACAGATAGTTACTTGTTAAAGGAGTGGTGAATAAATTAGAATTAGGGTGTGGAATGTGCAACTGAATTTTGAAGAATCTGATGGAAATGAATAATTTGATAGGTTTTAAACAGGAGACTGAAGAAGTGACTTGGCACATTGTATAAAGGGCACGTGGGATATAGCCAAGTCAAATGAGGATAATCTATGCAAAAAGTTTGTTCAGAATAATGTCCAAGATTAATAAGGGTTCTGTATATTGATGGCAGTTATTTCATTGTGTTCTCAGCATTTAGAATGGTACCCAACACAGAATAATAGCTTAGCAATTGCTTAGCAATTGATATTTGAACAGTGGGATTTATCCTCAAATATTTTATATGGGATTCTGTTGAATATGTACTGGGTGCCAACATTGTATTAATCACTATATGTTACCTTACTTCATTTTTATAACAACATTAGGAGAAAATCTAATACTGCCGCTATAGTTGTCATTTTACAGATAAGGAGACTGAGGCTTAGAGGAGTTAAGAACTTGTCACTGTTGTGAAGCTGGGGTTCAAAGGCATTCAGAGTCTGGCTCAAAATTCTGTGCTTTTCAGTACCGTGTTTTAAGCTACTCTGCCATAAGATCCTGCTTTTCTCTGTTCATATTATTTTCACGTACCCTTTCAGCCTCTCACATGAAAGAATCATCTTAAATGCACTTGCCTTTTATCATATACAACCAGGTCTTTTTCATGATTTTTGACTGATTTCTGAGAACCTGCTGCTATAGAGAAATTTTCTTTTGTTTTTCTGTGGAAACAGATTCACTACACCTGTAACTATAAAGTACTAATTTTTTTTGGAGGAAATGGAAAAATCATTTATTTTACCCTTGAGGTTTTGAAAACACCCAGTTGTTCATGATACGTGAATTTTTAAAACTGAATTCACTCTTAAACTCTCTTATACACATGTATTTCCTCTTAAACCCATTTATTTAAGCCCTGTCCTTCCTACCCAGCTTGAGACAATTCTTTTTTGAATCTTTCAGTGACCTTATTTATTCTGAGCTCCTCTGAATTTATCTGCCTTTTTTATTTACACATTTGGCACATAGGTGGATTCCTTGAGGGTTATGGACTGCTTTAATATGCTGTGCTTTGGGACTTCCTTGGCGATCCACATTTCAACTGCAGGGAACGTGGGTTCTCTTGCTGGTTGGGGAACTAAGATCCTGCATGCTGCACAATGTGGCCAAATAATAGTAATATGCAGTGCTTTATAAAGTTGGATACTCTATAAATGTACATTGTTGTTTATAAGTTTTAAGAAGAGTGTATGTGTGTATCTTATCAGTGAAATTTACATAGTGTTTCCAATTTTATGTAGTTTTCCAAATGGAAAAAAAACCTTTTCTTCCTGTTTTTCTTAACAGGCACAAGATGCTGGTCTTGGGGTGTCGATTTTACTGTGTGTCAGAGCTCTTCAACTCAGAACAAGTGAGGATGAAGAAATGAAGGCATCAGTTTGTAAAACAATTGCTTGTCTTTTACCAGAAGATTTAGAAGTTAGACGAGCCTGTCAACTGACAGAATTCTTAATTGAACCCAGTCTGGATGGATTTAACATGTTGGAAGAACTGTATTCCCAACCAGATCAAAAATTTGATGAAGAAAATGCACCAGTTCCAAATTCTCTCCGATGTGAGCTTTTACTAGCTTTAAAAGCCCACTGGCCTTTTGATCCTGAATTTTGGGACTGGAAAACTTTAAAACGACACTGCCACCAACTTCTAGGACAAGAAGCCTCAGATTCTGATGATGATCTAAGTGGCTATGAAATGTCTATTAACGACACAGATGTTTTAGAGTCATTTCTCAGTGACTATGAGGAAGGTAAAGAAGATAAACAATACAGAAGAAGAGATATGACAGATCAACATAAGGAGAAAAGAGACAAGAAACCCATCGGTTCTTCTGAAAGATACCAGAGGTGGCTTCAGTATAAATTTTTCTGTTTGCTATGTAAGCGAGAATGTATAGAGGCCAGGATTCTTCATCATTCTAAGATGCATATGGAGGATGGAATTTATACCTGTCCGGTTTGTATTAAAAAATTCAAGAGAAAAGAAATATTTGTTCCTCATGTGATGGAACATGTCAAAATGCCACCAAGCAGAAGGGACCGCTCTAGAAAGAAATTACTGTTGAAAGGCTCTCAAAAGGGGATTTGTCCCAAGAGCCCCTCTGCAGCCCTGGAGCAAGGTCAGTCACTGAATGAACAAGCCAAAGGAGAGTCACATGAATATGTCACATTCAGCAAATTAGAAGATTGCCACCTGCAAGACAGAGATTTGTACCCATGTCCTGGCACAGACTGTTCCCGTGTGTTTAAGCAGTTCAAATACTTAAGTGTGCATCTTAAAGCTGAACACCAAAATAATGATGAAAATGCCAAGCACTACTTAGATATGAAAAATAGAAGAGAGAAGTGTACTTATTGTCGACGACATTTCATGTCTGCTTTTCACCTGCGAGAACATGAACAAGTGCATTGTGGTCCTCAGCCTTATATGTGTGTATCTATAGATTGCTATGCTAGGTTTGGATCAGTGAACGAACTGCTTAACCACAAACAAAAACATGATGATCTGCGTTACAAATGTGAATTAAATGGCTGTAATATTGTTTTCAGTGACTTGGGACAGCTTTACCACCATGAAGCACAACACTTTAGGGATGCATCTTACACGTGCAACTTTGTTGGCTGTAAAAAGTTCTATTATTCCAAAATTGAATACCAGAATCACCTCTCGATGCATAATGTTGAGAGTTCAAATGGAGATGTGAAGAAGACAGTGAAACTTGAGCCGGCAGCAAGTGAAAAGCAGGATTGTATTGATCAGCCCCATCTACTTGACCAAACTGATAAGTCACATTTACCAGAGGAGCTTCTCTTCTGTGCAGGATCAGCTAGTTCTCAGATAGAAACTACAGAAAATCTGAAAGAAAACAGTGACAGTAATTCTAGTGATCAGTTAAGTCATAGCTCTTCAGCTTCCATGAATGAAGAGTTAATTGACACACTGGATCACTCTGAAACCATGCAGGATATATTATTATCTCATGAAAAAGTTTTTGTGCCCTCCAGTTTAAAGGAGAAATGTTCCAGTGTGGCAGTTTGTTTTGATGGGACTAAGTTTACCTGTGGTTTTGATGGCTGTGGTTCCACATACAAAAACGCAAGAGGCATGCAGAAGCACCTAAGGAAGGTTCATCCATACCATTTCAAACCCAAAAAGGTAAAGACAAAGGATCTCTTTCCCTGTTTGGGTAATGAACACAATCCAACAACTGAAAAGTTTGATGCAGAACCTAAACCCAGCTCAGATACAAACAGTGACTCCCCAGATGAAGTTCTGGATCACAATATCCATACCAAGTGTAAACGAGAGCATCAAGGCTATTCCTCAGAAGCTGCCATCTGTGCGTCTAAAAGGCCCTGTACAGAGGATACCATGTTGGAACTTCTGTTACGCTTGAAACATTTAAGCTTGAAAAACTCAATAACCCATGGATCTTTCTCAGGGTCATTGCAGGGGTACCCATCCAGTGGTGCTAAGTCTCTTCAAGCAGTTTCAGCTACAATCTCAGATCTTAATTTTCAGAATCAAGATGAAAATATGCCAAGTCAGTACCTGGCGCAGTTGGCAGCCAAGCCTTTTTTCTGTGAGCTTCAAGGATGCAAATACGAATTTGTGACTAGAGAGGCTTTGTTAATGCATTATCTTAAAAAGCATAATTATTCAAAAGAAAAAGTCCTTCAGTTAACCATGTTTCAACATCGGTATTCTCCGTTCCAGTGTCATATTTGCCAAAGGTCATTTACGAGAAAAACACACCTTAGGATTCATTATAAAAATAAACATCAAATTGGCAGCGACAGAGTAACTCAAAAACTGTTAGATAATGAAAAATGTGATCATGAAGGCCCATGCTCAGTAGACAGGTTGAAAGTTGATTGTCCTGCGGAACTTGGAGGTGATGCCACCGGTAACTCTGAGAAGCCACACTGTCATTCTAAAAAGGATGAGTGCAGTTCGGAAACAGATTTGGAGTCATCCTGTGAAGAAACAGAAAGTAAAATATCTGATCTCTCATCACCTATAGGAAGCCATAGAGAAGAAGGAGAAGGAAGAGAGGGCAGAGGTAGCAGGAGAACTGTTGCTAAAGGAAATCTCTGCTACATTTTGAATAAATACCACAAACCATTCCATTGTATTCATAAAACTTGCAACTCCTCCTTCACCAATCTCAAAGGCTTGATTCGCCATTACAGGACTGTACATCAGTACAACAAAGAGCAGTTATGTTTAGAGAAAGACAAAGCGAGAACCAAAAGGGAACTTGTCAAATGTAAAAAGATATTTGCCTGCAAATATAAGGAATGTAACAAACGCTTCCTGTGTTCCAAAGCTCTTGCGAAGCACTGTAGTGACTCTCATAACCTAGACCACATTGAAGAGCCGAAAGTGCTTTCTGAAGCTGAGTCAGCGGCCAGATTTTCCTGTAACCAGCCTCAGTGCCCTGCTGTTTTTTATACATTCAGCAAGTTGAAGCACCACTTGATGGAACAGCATAACATTGAAGGAGAAATACATTCAGACTATGAAATTCATTGTGATCTTAATGGCTGTGGCCAGATTTTCACCCATCGCAGTAATTATTCTCAACATGTATATTACCGACATAAGGACTATTATGATGATCTGTTTAGAAGCCAGAAAGTGGCAAATGAAAGGCTACTACGGAGTGAAAAGGTGTGTCAGACAGCTCACCCTCAGGGGCACGAACATCAGACGACCAGGAGATCGTTTAATGCCAAGGCTAAAAAGTGTGGCTTAATCAAAGACAAGAAAGCTCCAATTAGTTTTAAAACGAGAGCTGAAGCCCTCCATATGTGTGTGGAGCATTCTGAGCACACGCAGTACCCCTGCATGGTTCAAGGATGCTTGTCTGTGGTGAAGTTGGAGAGCAGCATAGTGAGGCATTACAAACGCACCCATCAGATGAGTAGCGCCTACCTAGAGCAACAGATGGAAAACCTTGTCATGTGTGTGAAGTACGGTACCAAAATTAAGGAGGAGCCCACTTCGGAAGCAGAGCCCTATATAAAGAAAGAAGAAGATAGAAGCTGTGAATCAGAGCTCACACAGCACAGCCTTTCCCCAGGTGACACTAGCGTACCTGTCCAGACTGCTGATCCCCGTCATCCAGGTGAAAGGGATGGAGGTCAGAAAGGATGTACAGAGAGCAACCCAGTTTTTGATGCAGATTCTCTGCTCTACAGAGGAACTCTGAAATGTAACCATAGTTCAGAAGCCACTTCTTTGGAACAATGTAATATAGTTCAGCCTCCTCCTTGTAAAATAGAAAATTCCATATCTAATCCTGATGGGACTGAAAGTGGGACTTATTTCACAAGTTTCCAGCTGCCTTTACCAAGGATCAAAGACTCAGAAACGGGGCAGCAAAGTTCAGGGCAAGAAAACACTGTAAAAAATTCAACCCATGTTCCAAAAGAGAATTTCAGGAAGCATCCACAGCCCAGGTCGTTTGATTTGAAGACTTATAAACCCATGGGATTTGAATCTTCGTTTCTGAAATTTATTCAGGAAAGTGAAGAGAAAGATGATGATTTTGATGATTGGGAGCCTTCAGAGCACTTAACTTTAAGCAGTTCTTCACAAGCCTGTAATGACTTAACAGGGAGTGTTATGGCAAATAATATGGTGAATGACAATGACCCTGAAGTTGACATACCTCATTCTTCCAGTGACTCTGCAATTCATGAGAACCTGACTGCAATCCCACCTTTGATAGTAGCTGAGACTACAACAGTTCCCTCCTTGGAAAACCTGAGGGTTGTATTGGACAAAGCATTAACAGACTGTGGAGAGCTTGCCTTAAAACAGCTTCATTATCTTCGGCCAGTGGTTGTTCTCGAAAGATCTAAGTTTTCCACACCAATTTTAGACTTGTTTCCAACAAAAAAGACAGATGAGCTTTGTGTAGGAAGTTCCTAAATAGCAATTTTGTTTTAGAAACAGACTGGCTCCGGCACTGCAACTTGGGGACAATTGCCAACTTGAACAAAGGCTGAGAACCAGCCACACCGTCGTTTAGGGTAGAATAGGCTGTGTATTTACATGAATGTATAATATCTATGTCAGCAGTATTGGCTGAGTCCATTAGCTCTCCAGTTGGTTTATTGATTGGGTTTTTTGTTTTGTTTTGTTTATTAAAAAATGGAACTGTATTCTTGTTTGGTGCTAATTAATACATCAGAATATATTGGGGCTTCCTTTTTCAAATTAAGTGTGCATGATTGTATATGGAACAGATACTAAGATCCCAGGGTGGGAGGGCTAGGGAAAGGGATATGGAGTTCTTACTTGACTTGAATGTGCACCTGAGGGTGCTTTGTGTAATATATTGTACACTACAGCATCTTATATTTTTTGAGTTGAGTTTCAATAAATTACAATTTTTCACCCATTTTTTTGTTTACTCATAATGAGTTTTCATGCCATACATGAAATGGGAATTGCACATATATTTTCTGAAATGTGCACTTATGTTTTACCCCGGTTATTAACCAAACCATTCAGATCAAGCTTCCTTTTGAATGACTTTTGTCTTAAAAATTTTGTGGAAAGAAAATTCTGAGATAGAGTAATAGAGTAATTAACTCTGGTAGTCAAGGTAGCTCCTGGAAGAGGATGTTCAGGAATTTTTCAGGTAGAAAGGAGAGGGTATGCCAGGCATAATGTGAAGGGCTCAACACATTCAGAGATAATAAAGCCATGTTTCCAGGCAACTACAAATAATGTGATGGGCTGGCAGTAAAAGGGGAGCACTGGAGCAGATGAGCTTCTTGTAGAGATAGGAGCCAAACCACGAACACTGAGGACTTTGGACTTGAGTCCACAGGCACCCGAGAGCCTTTACAGAATTTTAAACAACATCCATGTTAATCTGTAGATTGCTTGAAATGAGCATGGTTTGAGGGCCTGAGAATAGAAACAGATCTAAGACTGTTAAAGTAACTGAGGCAAACTTGGTGAGAGGCAAACAATGGCAGCAGGGGGATGAGTAGATGAAATTGAGAAATTTAAGAGGATTATTAGGCACTGGAGGGTAGAGAAAATGTTTTGAGGAAAACTTAAGGTTCTGTAGTGATGGATGCAACCAGTTGAGGCAAGACTAAAATGGAGTTTGGGGGAAGAGAATAGAAACATAAGATGAGTTTGGTCTTTGTGTTCAAGTTTCAGTGGACTGTGGGACATCCATGTATAATGACAAGAAAAGCAGTGTTTTCTTATATAGCAGCTTTATTCTCTGTTCTTTGTGAAGTCACTTATCATTATCTAACAATGAAATGACACAGATACTCCTAAAATCCCCTTCTTATGCCTCTGGTTAGAATTTTAAGATCTTTCCTCTGACCCTTAAAGCTTGTTTTGTCAGCTCTTAAAGACTTTTATTCTACCACCTCCTCACCCTAAGAGTCTAAAGCACCCCACTACTACCACCACCAAGCCCAAGTCATTTCTTGGCTCCGATCTTAGTAGGATACAAGATTCTGTCGAAAGCAAAAGTGGCAGAAACAGTGGAACTTCTTAGAGGCCGAGGTCACTACTGACTGGGTTCTTTGGGATCTTGAGCTCATTTCCTCTCGGGGCTTCAGTTTCCTGCCCAGAGAAACTGGGTGTTGAGGTGTAAGTGTTGGGGTGTAAGTGATCGTTTCAAAAGGTCCTTTTACCTTTGGTCTGAGCATGAGAAATAACTAGTGGCCCCATCTTAAAAATTCTTCATTCTAGAGATTTTTAGACCAGACCCAGACCAAGAGAAAGCTGCTAATTTTAAGACTCAGCTGTATCCATTCGAAAAGGGGGAGTCCCCAGTGGTCCAGTGGTTGGTTACTCTACACTCCCACTGCAAGGGGCACAGATTTGATCCCTGGTTGGGGAACCAAGATCCCACATGCTGTGTGGTTTGGCCAAAAGAAAGAAAAAGACTCAACTGTATTCATTCGACTAACTCCTACACCCTGGAAGGACCAAGTGAGTCCATTGGCAATAATACCAAACCCTAGTTTTTAGAACCCAGTTGAAAGTTGGCTTTAATATGATTGTAGAGCATTTTCTATTCTACTTGGGAGTGGTTTGCTTCTTTTGATCCTTTTTTTTAAAAAGATGTTTCAATGTGGACCATTTTAAAAGTCTTTATTGAATTTGTTACAGTATTGCTTCTCTTTTTATGTTTTGGTTTTTTGGCTCAGAAGCATGTGGGATCTTAGCTCCCAGACTAGGAACTGAACCTGCACTCCCTGCTTACTAGAAGGCAAAATCTTGGCCACTGGATCGCCAGGGAAGCCTTTGATCTTTATTGAGGACGATGTTCTGTTAAAACCAGCATGTGTGATTATATGATAATATATAGAAGGTCAGAGGGTCATTTTTGAAGCTTTCAGTACTATCATTTTTACTTTCTATCTCTTTGGGGATTGTCCTCCAAATCCTCCAGACCTGGAAGCACTGAGTTTGTGCCCCCTAAAATTAATAGGTGGAAATCGAGAATGCCAGACACTTTGATTCTTGCACTTTACCCAGAATTCCCCTGCTTCTGTGTTTCTCCATGTTCATGAGCACATATGTGAAAGGGAGCAAGTGGGCAACGATGGAGAAGAAAGGTTTTGATGAGCCTTCCTAGGGATTTCAGCCCCAATCTATCCCCTCTGTCCCAGGTTGCCTGCTTCTGAGCTGCACTGGCAAGGACAGTCATTGAAGGACAGAGTTAGTCATTAGCCAGACACTTTAGTGCACACATACTTAAAGATAATTACAGGTATTTTGGGAGATAACAAGCGAATTTGTTAAGGAGTCTGCCATAATGGAGCTTCAATGTGAGGGCTGGGGTAGGCTTTCCAGGTGGCGCTAGTAGTAAAAAACCTGCCTGCCAATGCAGGAGACTTAAGCGACACTGGTTCGATCCTTGGGTCAGGAAGATCTGAAGAAAGACGTGGCAACCTACTCCAGTATTCTTGCCTGGAGAATCCTATGGACAGAGGAGCCTGGCGAGCTGCAGTCCATGGGGTCGCAAAGAATCAAAGTATGACTATGGGCTGGCAGCATGGATGTCATCTAGGAACTTGTTCAAAATATAGAACGTCAAGTCCAGACCTTTTTGGCCAAAATCTGCATGTCAGTAACATCTCTAGATGATTCATAGGCACAGAAAAGTTCTAGAAGCAGAGATGTAGAATACAAAGTGAAAAGTGCTGTGAGATTGCAGGATAATTACATTTTTTTTTTTTTAGTACTTAAAATTATCTTGTTGAATTTTCATAATTCAATGAAGTCAGTACTGTTAGTATTCTTCTTTGACAGATTAAAAAGATGGGGATGCAGTGTCTAGCTGATAAAAGTTAGGAAGAAGTGGAGCTAAGTTTTCAGTCTCATCTGACTGGAAAAACATCAGGAAGGGGAACTTAATGTGAAGGATGAAAGACGGAAAGTCGCAGGTGGATTTTAAAGTACCAGAAATACCAGTTTTGTAATTAAGCTGTACTTTCTGTGAAAGTGAGTAGTGGGAAAGTTGGAAGCATAGGTAAAACCCAGGTCCTGCAGATCCAACTCGAGTCATGCAGGTTCAACTCCAGTTATGCGTCCAGTGTTGACAGTTCCTCATTTGAGAAAGAGATGGAAAACAGAAATTACTGTTTCTGTAAATAACATGTGACCTTTGAAAAGGATTTTCTTTTCTTTTGCCAAACCACAGCTACTTGCAGTTTCCCCAACTGGGGATTGAAGCGCAGCAGTGCTTCCAACTCAGCAGTGGAAGCAGAGTCCTAACCACTGGACCACCAGGGGATCCTCTCAATTTTTCTTTCTGAAAGAAACTTCTAAAAGAGAAGTTGCTCAGTCCTCTCTTCATACCCATAGTAGCCTGTGAGACCGCGTGGCTTTATACTCCTGACTTGGGACATGGCCTCCTAATGAGTAAAACTGAGTCTACAAAGAGTGGCCCATTGTGCTAACAGGCCTGCTTGGTCTACACTTGCAGAAATATACTCTGTGATGGCCTGCATTTGGAGGCCTGAGCCTCTTCGAGAAAGGTAACCTGTTCAACAAACATTAAACAAAACTGAAAATAATTAAAAGGGCTATGAAAGATGTCCAGACTGAGGGAACCAAAAAAGGACAGAAAAAGTTTCCGTAAAGAAAGCAATGTTTAAACCCGAAGAAACGAGAAGTTGGGATAATCCAATTCTGTGCCAAATCTTTGTGGTGTAACAACTGGATGTGTTAGCAACATTGGCAAGTCTAGTAGAGCCAGAGTTAAGGGAAAGGGAAAGGGCTAGAAGATTGGATAGGTCAGCAGGAAGCCAGTGTCTATAACCATGTTTGGGTTTTGTTTGACAGAAAATGAAGAGCCTGGTGAAGGATTGAAAGCGTGTACCAAATAAATCACAAGTTGCCGCGTGTGTAAGTCAGAAAGTCTTAATAGGGCACTACTGTGGAAATGACTCAAAGATGGATGGATGGCTGATACTAAAGGTGGGCTGAGATATACCTTCCATTGTGATCAATTCTTCCTCAGTGTTCAGGAGTCCAAGAGGAGTCAAAACAACAAATGGGTTTTTCAGACTAGATTCTCTGAGGAGCTCTATACTATTGAAGTCTACAATACCTAGCATTTGATCATAAACATCACTATAAATGATAGTTGCCTTTACCTTCTACACAAATCACCGAATTCTCTTTACTGTAGTCCTACAAGGTGGGAATTCCTCTTGCTTTACCAGTGAAGATACTGAGCCTCAAGTAACCTGCCCAAGGTAACAAAGTTCATGAATAGTACAGCCAAAATTTGAAGCCAGATCCATTAGACTCCCAAACGCCTATCCTCTTAACAGCTACTCTGTAAAACTTCTATAGAAACAAGTACACCAATGGAATAGGCACTTGATGGTTAAACAGTTTAGGCTATAAAGATATTTGCAATTCTTCTAGGGGACTTTGTATTTACTTAAAAATACTCGAATGCCTGCTATGTGCCAAGCAGTGAATACAATGAACATACAGTAGTGAATAAAATGAACATGGTCCCTGTCTTCCTTCAGTTTACAATAGTCATGGAAGACATTAAGTTCAGTTCAGTTCAGTCGCTCAGTCGTGTCCGACTCTTTGCGACCCCATGAATTGCAGCACGCCAGGCCTCCCTGTCCATCACCAACTCGCGGAGCTTACCCAAACCCATGTCCATCGAGTCAGTGATGCCATCCAACCATCTCATTCTCTGTCGTCCCCTTCTCCTCCTGCCCCCAATCCTACCCAGCATTAGGGTCTTTTCCAATGAGTCAACTCTTTGCATGAGGTGGCCAAAGTACTGGAGTTTCAGCTTCAACATCAGACCTTCCAATGAACACCCAGGACTGATCTCCTTTAGGATGCATTGATTGGATCTCCTTGCAGTCCAAGGGACTCTCAAGAGTCTTCTCCAACACCACAGTTCAAAAGCATCAATTCTGCGGCGCTCAGCTTTCTTCACCGTCCAACTCTCTCACATCCATACATGACCACTGGAAGACATATCAAACCCCAAATTGCACAAATAACCTTAATCGTGTTAAGTGTTTTGAAAGTAAAGTATAAGGTGCCATGTAACAGGGATCTAGTGTAGGATGTCTTGGGTAATGATTCTGTTGTCACAACCATATTTTTCTCCAAAAAATTTCTGGTTGCCATTCTTTAATGGTTTCTGGCCTATGTTTAACTTGTTATGGTAAAACAATTACCTGAGTAATTTTTATTCCTTTCTAGAAAAGATTCTAATTCTGATCAGTCACAAGCAGACTATGGATTTAACATCATTAACAGGAATGCCTAAATCAGTAGGTCATTTTGACCTGACATGGTTTTAATACTATATATCCAACAGCATTCTAGACTCCATGTTCTAGATGGGTCCCTGACACCCTGGTAGCTCAGTCAGTAAAGAGTCTGCCTGAAATGCAAGAGACTCGTGTTCGATTCTTGGGTCGGGAAGATCCCCTGGCGAAGGAAATGGCAACCCACTCCAGCATTCTTGCCTAGAGAATCCCATGGACAGAAAAGCCTGGTGGGCTACAGTCTATGGGGTCGCAAGAGTCAGACACGACTGAGCAACTAAGCACACAGCACACGCTGGCACCTTGAGCAACTTGCTGTACCTCCCCTTCCTGCAAGAACAGGACAGCTAGGACTTCCCTGATGGTCTAGTGGTTAAGAATCTGCCTGCCAATGCAAGGGACAGAGGTTCGATCCCTGGTCCAGGAAGATCCCACATGCCATGGGACAACTAAGCCCATGCACCACAACTACTGAGCCTAGAGCTGCAGCTACTGAGCCCGTACACCTAGAGCCTGCACTCCACAACAAGAGAAGCCACCCCAGTGAGAAGCCCACACCCTCCACAGAGTAGTCCCCACTCACCAAAACTAGAGAAAAGCCAAAGAAGCAACAAAGACCTAGCACAGCCAAAAATAAACAATTTTTTAAAAAGAACAAAATAGTTATTTTTTTCCAGGCATCCTTATCCATGTTCTTTCTTTCAGTCAACCAGATGAACAAATCAGAAGAGCACCAGACAATATTTTTCTAAAAGTTTTCATAATTCCCCCTTCCTTACCATGCCCCTCCTCTCCTCTTGGTACAAGTCCTCTCTTGGATTCTTGCTGTCTTCATAACTGATCTCACAATTTTTATGATACACTTGTGTGTGAACTACCTTTTTTCATGTAAGACTTTTTGGAATAGACCTTGTATTTTATCTTTTCAAACCTCCTTGCCAAGTACATAGGTACTAGTCAGTAAATAATGGATTTGATAACATGGCATGTAGGTTATGGGACAGCATGCTATTCTTTACAAAGTGCTTAGGCAATTGTATAATTTGTTCCTATATATATCTTAGGAAGGAGATGTAAATAGATGAGCACAATGAGGCTCAAATATGTCAAAAGCTTACCCAAAGATCACAATTTCTAAGCAATAGTGACATACAAAAAAGGAAATGCTACAAAATGATCCAGTAATAACCTACCTCCACATTTACCAAGTAAACTATTAGCTTGGATGTGTGTGTGTGTGTGTGTATAGTCGTGTTCGACTCTTAGCGACCCTGTGGACTGTAACCTGCCAGGCTTCTCGGTCCATAGCATCCTCCCAGGCAAGAATACTGGAGTGGGTTGCCATTTCCTTCTCCAGGGGATCTTTCCAGCCCAGAGATCAAACCTGTGTCTCCTGTACTGGCAGGCAGATTCTTTACCACTGAGCCACTAGGGAAGCCCAGCTCTTTAGAAAGTCCCTCTTTAAATCCTATCTCCTCAATTCTCCACTTAACCTCACTTTTCTCATTTGAAATGTGAAAATAACTGCTCTCCATCCCGTGGATTTTTGGAAATGCACTATACATGAAGAGGGTAACCACACGTGGCTACTTAAATTTAATTAAAATTAAATAAAATGTAAAATTCACTTCCTCAGCCATACTCTCTCCACATTTCAAGTGACTAGTGGCTTCCACGTTGGAAAGAGCAGATACATTATTGCTGAAAGTTCTATTGAACAGTGCTGTGTCAGCGCTAGGACTGGTCAAAGCTCAGAGAAAGTGATATGATTGAACTGAAAACTCAGGCCATGGCCTGGTTGGTTTTGAGTGAGAAGGTTCAGTGGGTGGGTGGGAAGCAAGCTGTCCTTCAGAACAGTGACATCACAAAGAACAGCTCACAGTGGCTCCGGAACACCTGGACTCCCAGACCACTCTTCCTAACTCATATCTAGGTTCCTGAAGCCTCTGCACATGTAGTTCCTGGAGCTGCTGGTATATTAAAATGTCATCTTCATCTTCTATCTGGGACACCATCACAGATTCTCTCTCTCTGAGCTCGATATGGAATTATCTACAAGCAACTCTTCTGGGAGAGACTAATGTGCCTCAGCAAACAAACTTGGGGCCGCTAGATAACCTTGCTCCAGCTGTGCAAGTTATCCTGGGAATTTCCTTTTTGATTTTGTTGGGAGTGGGAATGTATGCCTTATGGAAACGAAGTGTTCAGTCGATTCAGGTTATACTCTTTTGTTATGGAGAAATTTAAATAGTTGCGCGTTGTGAAATTTGGTCAGTTCTCTCCCATATTGCTGCCACCCAGTTTTAACACCATGCAGATGAACGAGAGTGTACCTTTTGTCTCTGTAGTTGGTTGAAATTAGGTTATCCTTAAAAACTTTCCTTCAATTAGGTTGACATAAAAAGGCTTTCTCACAGTGATCTCTGGCTTGCTTATAATAAAACAGATTAAAGAAGCTTATAACATGAGAAGGCAGCCTTATCTCCAGAATTCTTTGATCATGTATTTGTATTCATCTTTGAGTGTCTAACCGTGTACCCGACACCATGTAGAATACTTCTTATAGAACAGCACCACAAGTATAACTGGGATCTTGGGTTTTGCCTTTCTGTTCTTACTGTGCCTTTGCTCTGTAACGGATGAGGAACCATGTATATGTTTATTTAGTCATTGCAATGAATGTACAGGGGCTCTTTTGGGGATTAGGAGTATAACTGGCTGGAATTACAGGAAACATTTAGGATTTTATATACTTCTGTTTAATTACCAGTAATAACAGCTATATTTATAACATAGTTAAAATCTTTTGAGAATCTCAACAATTCCATGAAATACATCGAGTTTCTTTTCATGTGACAAACAAGGAAACAGGTGCATTTCAGCCCAAATTTAAGAAGATGGGGTTTAAAGAGGGCTTTGTTAAGGAGTGACTGGTTTACTTGGTAAATGCTGAGAGAAGTTATTATTGGATGATTTTGTAGCATTCACTTATTTTCATGTCACTCCTCTTGAGAAATCACTCACCTGCATCTCTCAGCCTTTGAAAACCCTGCATGGTAGGCAGGGCAGGGATTACCGACTCCATTTTGTAGGTGAGGGAATTTGGTTATCACCTACCCAAGGTGACATAGATTGTAAATGCTGGCCAAGCTGAGATTCGAACCCGATTTTTAGCATTCCAAATTACATTCTCCAAAATCTCACTTAATATAGTCCAACTGATCGAAATCCTTAACAGGGATTTGTGTGTCTACATATTCATATTCTGCATTTCAATTAGCTAATAGAAGAAGAGAAGGCAAAACACCAAACTCTTACCTGTGCTACTCGGTTCTGCTCTTGTTTGGTTATTGCTTAATTCAATCAGATGAATTCACAGCCCTCCAGGCACTTCATCCAAGAAAAAGAGGTGTATAACAGAGTGGTCAATAAACTCTGGAGTCAGGCTACAGGGGTTTCTTGGTTTCGCCACTTCCTGAGTGAGCTGAGAGCAATCCCTTAGGCTCTAAACCCGTTTCCTTATCTGTGAAATGGGTTTGATAACAGTGCCCCCTTGGGGGTTTTGTGAGGATTAAAGGCGGTATTGTATGTATAAAACTTAGCACGTAACAGTGCTCAATAAGCAATGCCAGTTACTATAAGGAAAAAAGGTAATTTTTTTTTCTTTTCCTAGTTAGACTCTGTCCTAGCACCTTAAAAAAAATATTTCCATGACCAAGAAATCCAGTGTTTCAGACTGCTGTGTCCTAAGAGAATATACATGGAAATCAGAATTCCTGGATTCCAGTCGTGGCTCTACCATTTCCAAGTATATGACCTTGGACAATGACAGAGTCCCAACTGGAAGGTATCTAAATGATTATCGGGTTTGTTTTTTTCCTACATAAATAGGTCCTTTACAGGCAAGGAAACTTCTACCACAGAGCCTTGCATGAAGCAAACTTTCAGCAAACATTATCTACTATTATAATCTTTATTAATTAGATGCAAATAATAATCCCTGACCTGCCTACCTCTCCACTTCGTGGTAAGTAAAGATCAAAAGACAAAATAGGTGTGAGGATGTTTTGTTAGGAATGAGGGATTATTATTACTATTAGAGTTTTGTTTTTGCATCTACAGTAGACTGTCACATTTCATGTGAATAAACAAGTAACATTCAACTTCTGTTGTTTTATTTTAGAAAATACTGTTGTTTGCAATCACACTCTACAAACTTTACAAGAAAGGCTCAGATTTTTTTCAGGCTTTGCTGGTCAACCCAGAAGGGAGTGATCTCACACTTCAAGACAATAATATTTTCCTGTCTCTGGGTCTGCAAGAGAAGATTCTGAAAAAGCTTCACACAGTGGAAAACAAAGTGAAGGACCTGGAAGGGATGATCATTTCCCAAAAACCTACCACAAAGAGGGATTACTCCTCTGAGCACTACTGCAGCTGCTCCGACTGCCAGAGTCCCTTGCCTACATCAGGGTTTACATCCACATCTGAAATGTGATGGGACTCCAACCTTTTCTAGAAAAGTGCTGTTTTCCTTATGTGCGTGGTGGTGTATCAATAAAGACAGAGAACTATATTGAAATTACCTGGCCAGGACTGGTTCTCTATTCAGCAGGGCCGTTTCCACTTGTGTGAGTGGTGGAGTCACATGGGGAATCATGGTGGTTAAAAATGTCTGAGATTGTGGGGCCTGCTTGGCAGGCTGGAGACCATAGTAGCCATATAGAAAAGGAACCATAGGGAAGGGAATAGAAGGGAGAATGGTCAGGGATGTGACCTTGAGTTCCATGCTGAAGAGGTTGGATTAGATACAATAAAAACAGGAGAGTACTGTTAAGGGTGATGCTGTGGACTGCCCTGTAGAGAGGGAGGCTGACTTTTGTGTTTGTTTTTGGTCTAAAATAGGCAACCTGGAATCTCCTTGCATTAATTATCCAGAGGTGGGCAAAGATGGGGCTGGACTTAAAGGAGATTGTTTGATTTTATCCAACTTTTACTAATTCTTACTCTGTGCTAAGAGCATTATGGTGATTCTTGGGAATCTGTCCTGAATGTTTCTGGGGCACTCAGTTTTGGTGGTTGGACGGGTAATTTCAGAACAAGAAATTACAAAAACAATACAGGGAATTCCCTGGAGGCCCAGTGGTTAGGAGCCTACACTTTCACTCCCAAGGGCATGGATTCAATCTGATACCGTGCAGGGCCCCATGGGGCTCCTAGGTACAAGGTCTTTCTGCACCCCCCATTTCTTTGATTATAGGAAACGGCCTTCATTCAACCTCTGTGACCTTCCCTGAGTTCCAGTGGGTAGATTCAAGCTGTTGTTAATTAGGGAAGGGTGGTGCATGCATGCATTCATGAGTGCTTGGTCTTGTCCGACGACTCTTTGCAACCCCGTGAACTGTATAGCCTGCCAGGCTCCTCTGCCCATGGGATTTCCATGGCAATAATACCAGAGTGGGTTGCCATTTCCTATTCCAGGGTATCTTCCTGACCCAGAGATCGAACCCATGTCTCCTACATTGGCAGGCGGGTTCTTTATCAGCTGGGCCACCAGGGAAGCCCATAATTAGGTATGGAGGAGATAGACTAGGGAGAAACAGTCAAGAGCAGCTTTGAGGCAAGGTCCTGTTTCCCCATCAAGAGCACAACGAGATCTTTGAGCTGTTTTGCAGTACTGAAACCCCTCCCGGTGGGAGAAGTTAATGATTAATGATGGTGTGCTGCCCACGGCATGGAGAACCCACACCAGTTGGACCTGAAGGTTGTTGATGCTGACTCCCACTTACTCACCACCAACCCATCAGAAGAATGTCCAGGAACTGATCATGCCATCTTTGAACAATACTATAAAACTTCTATCTTCCCCAAGTGGGACACGTAATTTTGAGGGCATTAGCCCACTGTGTCCCTCTTTGCCTGGCAAAGCAATAAAGCTCTCCTTTTCTGCTTCACCCAAAATTCTGCTTCCCAGATTCAATTAGGCACCAGTGTACAGAGAAGCTGAGCTTTTGGCATCAGATCCCTGGTTGAGGAACTAAAATCCTGCAAACCGTGTGGCCAAAAAAAATTAAGAAAGGATAATACCGAACAAGGGCCATATCATCTTGACTTATGTGAATTTTCCTCATGTGAATCCAGGCTTAGCAGGGAGGGAGGAAGGGAAGGAGGCACCTACCTGCTGTTCCACTCAATGAAGGTGTCCCCCTGATGAGACAGATAGCTTCCTGGAGAGATGGTGGTAGGTGGTCTTCTCAGTCTCAGATTCCACAAACTTTGTTTGTTGTTCAGTCACTTAGACATGTCTGACTCTTGGAGACCCCATGTACCCTAGTCTTTGAGACCCCATGTATCCCAGCATGCCAGGCTTCCCTGTCCTTCACTATCTCCTGGAATTTGCTCAAACTCATGTCCATTGAATCAATGATGCCATCCAACCATTTCATCCTGCTACCTCCTTCTTCTCCTTCCCTCAATCTTTCCCAGCATCAGGATCTTTCCAGTGAATCGGCTCGTCACATCAGGTGACCAGAGTATTGGAGCTTCAGCACTAGTCCTTCCAATGAATATTCAGGCTTGATTTCCTTTAGGATTGACTAGTTTGATCTTCTTGATGTCCAAGAGACTCTCAAGAGTCTTCTCTAGCACCACAATTCAAAAGTATTGATTCTTGGGCACTCAACCTTCTTTATGGTCCGACTCTCACATCTGTACACGACTACTGGAAAAAGCATAGCTTTGACTATATGGACTTTTGTCGACAAAGTGATGTCTCTATGTTTGTCATAACTTTTGTGTGTGCTTTTTGCTACAACAAGTGTGATTACAGTCACTGAAACACTTTGACACCTAAATGAAATATTTTATGTGCAAATAAACAGTAATTTGTTGCCATACTCGAGAAAAACTGGCTGCCTTTTTCCACAGGAGACAATATAGCAGTCTCCCAAGTGGCATCTTCCTAAGGGATTTCTGCAGGTAATTCTGATCATAACTTTTGTCTAGTGCACGGGAATTAAAATGCAACCCTGAATCAAGATGAGACCATGCAAAAATTGACTAGTGAATACAGGGTGGGGGCCAGAAAAGGCTTTGAAGAGAAAGTGACATTGAGTTATCCCATAAAGGGTTACATAGGCAGACAATGACATGGAAAGTATTCCTACTGGTGGGGTTATCACAAAGCCATAGACAAAAGAGGATGGCTGACATGGAGGACAAAGAGAATTTCAGGATGACTGAGAACTGGCTATTTCCAGAGCTACCATGAAGGATTTTGGCTTCAGGCAAGGACACACTAACCTCATTCTCAAATCAGCTTTAATTCGTGATGTGAACACAACAGATGGGGGTTATCAATAATGTACATTATCTGACAGTGTGGGTGGGAAGGTTTTTAATTGTGCTGCTGAAGGAGTGCCAATCAATCTTTTAAAGTCAGTGTCTCAATTTTTGTCCTAATTGTCAGTGCCTTCCTGCAAAGTTCCAGTTTTCTTGTCTTGGTTACCGCTCTGGGCTATATCAAAAGAAGGACCTAGAAGAGTAGAGTGATGTTGAAACAGGGCACAAATTTTAAAAGAAGGGCCCAAGGACATGATATAAACTGATTAGACCCAAAGAGGTCCAAGATGGTGGACAAATCAACTTCCACTAGACCTGGTGCTTCAGTATACACTCATTTTAACACATCAGAAAGCTAAATGAACACCCACAGGCATCATGAGAGTTCTGAGACTATCAAAGATCAAAAAGTGAGTAGTGGCCCAATTCCTGGAACTCCCTACCCCTTCCCCAAAATAATTGGAATAATTTTCCCACTCTTGAGCCTATGAAATTACCCAGCCCATAAAAAATAACCATGTCATATTTCAGGGTCTCTTGCTTTCTGAGATGGCCCAGTCACTATCTGTGGGGCGTGCTTCTCTCTAAACAAATCCATTTCTTACCTATCACTTTGTCTTTCACTGCATTCTTTCTGCTCTGAGACACAAAGAACCTGATCCTCAGTAAGTCCAGACACCAGGTGAGTGATTCTAATGAAAAGACCATGGATTCAAGTTCCAATCAGAGGTGCACCATTTCAATGTCAGGTAATGAAGGGCCTTAAATTTCATACCATTACTCTTGGAAATGGCCCAGTATAGGTTTTTAAACAGGGAGTAACATAGATTTGGGAGTCTGTGAGGAAGACAGAGGATACAATGAGCTAGATGCAAAAGAAACTGATGGGGGTCACCTTGTTCCTAGTTCCAGAAAAGATAGGTGATTCACACTACAATCATACGAGATTGATACCAACTACTCATTCCTAGTGGGGAAGGGTCATTCTTTTCTTGAGATCAAATCACTTAAATACATCAATTAAGAAATCTTGGATGCTTGGCAAGCAGAGAATCAAGGCAAAATAGGGAAAAGGTTTGAGAGCTACTTTATCATTCAGGTTAGATGGGGTACATGAACTACCTTATACCAGTGGCCACCACTCTAAGGAGGAGAATCCTTACCCACCAAATTCAGTCTCTCTTCTTTGGCAAAACCCAGACAACAGCCTGTTTTGAGGCTTCCATGTCAGTCTCCATGCAGGCCAGCCCATCTACTTTTTTTTTTTGGTAGATGAAGGCTTGTTTTTATTGAATGAGTGATCTATGCAATTGCTGAGGCCACTATGTACAGAGAAAAAGGGGAGAACTTTATTTCTTGGTCTCTTCCTTCTTGGACAGAGTCTTGATGATCTCCTCCTTTTTGGCCTGGAGATGCTCTTCATGGTGCTTGCGGGCTTCCTTGGTCTTAGACCTGCAGGCCTCAGCCTGGTCCACCAGAAGTTTCTTATGAGTCTTGTCTGCCTTCAGCTTGTGGATATGTTCCCTGGGGATCTGCTTGTTTTTGACCATGTTATCCTTCACCTTCAGGTACAGGCTGTGATATATGTGGTGGTCAATCTTCTTAGATTCACGGTACCAGCTGAGCAACTGGCATAGAATTATCATCCTCCTCATCCAGGTTACCTTCTCGGGCATTTGAGCGTTGGCAGTACCCTTTGGCTTACCTATGCCTATATGCCTGCCCTTCCGGTGAGCCAAGATGTTTTCAGGCATCAACCCCAGGAATGGACAGTCACAGGCTTCCCCATGATCAGCCCATCTTTGATCAGCTTCCAGATCTGCTGATGGGAGTTGGCATTGGTGATTTCATTTGTCTCACTGGGGTCCAACCAGACCTTCTTTTTGCCACAGCGGAGGACCCTGGAGGCAAGCCTCTCCTGAAGTCTGAGCATACTCATGGCTGTGGCTGCAGTGGCCAAAAAACGTATTATTTTTTTTTTCACTGATGAATTGACATTTGTGGAGCCCCTTTCTTGTATTAGGGTTAGGGCTAAATAAAGTTACAAAGGATGAATAGGGGCTGTCTCATGGAGCTCTTCAGCCCATCTATCAATACCATTTTTCTGCAAAGGGGAACAAGTTATTACTCACTTTCCATGATTCACTTCTCTACAGCTACACCCCTACCACCCAAGTCCCAGCCACAAACATTTCTCACCTGGATCTTCTATGAATTGGGCTCCTAACTGGACTCTCTACTTTCATCTTTGTCCCCTTTCAATTTATTCTTTACAGAGTAGCTGGAAACATCATATTAGTCCTTTTATCAAAACTTTTTAATGGCTTATTATTTCCTTCTGCATAAAGGTCAAATTCTTAAGTAAAAGACTATGCATTATGGCATGACCCCTATTCCCCCCACCTTCTTACTTTTCCCACTCTTTCCCCAGTCTCTTCCTCCTCAAATATGCTAAACACTGTCAGACCTCAGGGCCTTTGCTCTTGCTGTTCACTGTGTATGGCACACTTTTCCCAGACCCACAAAGTTTTTCTCTTACTTTCTTTGGGTCTGTCTGTCCTCAAATGTCAGCTAATCTTGTAAACAGATAACATATGGGGCCCTCAGAGAAAAAGAACGAGGCATGGCTTTCTTGACATAAGAGAATCCATTTTTGGCCTAAGCCATTTTGTGATCTAAGCCTGGCCAAAATTGTTGCCCTTGAACAGGTCTCAGTAATTAATGAGCTTAAGTCATGTTCCAGTGTCAGAGCTGGACCATAAAGAAGGCGAAATGCCAATTATTGATGCTTTTGAACTGTGGAGAGTCCCTTGAATTTGAGAGTCCCTTGGACAGCAAGGAGATGAAACCAGTCAATCCTAAAGCAAATCAACCCTGAATATTCACTGGAAGGACTGATGCTGAAGCTGAAGCTCCAATACTTCGGCCACCTGATGCAAAGAGTCAACTCAGTGGAAAAGACCCCGATGCTGGGAGATTGAGGGCAAGAAAAGTGGGTGACAGAGGATGAGATGGTTGGATGGCATCACTGACTCAACGGACATGAGTTTGAGCAAACTCTGGGAAATAGTGAAGGACAGGGAAGCCTGACATGCTGCAGTTCATGGGGTCACAAAGAGTCAGACAGGACTTAGCGACTGAACAGCAACAACAAGGGAACAAAAGAAGGCAGGAACAAAGGAAAAGCAGTCAAGAAACAATAGTTCAGTGCTAAAACAGAGTCTTTTAACAATCTGATATATATCTTTGAGCTGTTCTTCAGGAACTAAGGTCTCCACCTTAGTGGCTTCCCTTGTGGCTCAGATGGTAAAGAAGCTGCCTGCAATGCAGGAGAGCTGGGTTCGATCCCTGAGCTGGGAAGATCCCCTGGAGAAGGTAATGGCTACCCACTCCTGTATTCTTGCCTGGAAAAGTTCATGGATAGAGGAGCCTGGAAGGCTACAGTCTATGGGGTGGCAAAGAGTTGGACACAACTGAGCAACACACAAGGTCTCCACCCAGGTGGAGGATGGTAACTGTCAATACATGCAAAGATCCCAAACTGGTTGGAACCTAAGGAATGATAATGTTGATGTGTTCTGACCTTCAGTCAACTAAAGCTTGGGGTCTGGCAAGCTTTGTGCCAATTCTATGCTGAATTCTCTTTAACTTGAACCCCTTCATGAATATGCATGTTCCCATAGTTCAAAACTTCCCCAATTTTGCTGTTTGGGGACATACTGCTGTGGGAAAAATCCATAGCGTTCTCCTTACTTGCTGCAAGACATAAATCATTCCTTCTCCCACTCTTTGACTTGCTTGTGGTTTTTTGTTTTTGTTTTTGGCTGCACCACATGGCTTGCAAGATCTTAGTTCTCTGACTAGGGATTGAACCCAGATCCTCAGCAGTGAAACCAGAGTCCTAACCACTGTGATAGGAATGTGTGTGTGATAAGTCACTTCAGCCGTGTCTGCCTCTTTTTCAACTTATACAGTGAAGCCCGCTAGGCTCCTCTGTCCATTGGATTTTCCAGGCTACAATACTGGAGTGTAAAAACAAACAAATAAACAAAAGAATACTGGAGAGGGTTGCCATGCCCTCCACTAGGGGATCTTTCTTGCCCAGGGATCAAACCCACGTCTCTTATGTCTCCTGCACTGGCAGATGGATTCTTTACTAGTGCCACCTGGGAATAGGAATAGACTAGAATAGTTATACAGGTAGCTGTGAAAGTTCCAGTTTTTGTTCTTCAGTTGCTAAGTCATGTCCAACTTCTGTGACCCCCATGGATTGCAGCACGCCAGGCTTCCTTGTCCTTGTCTCCTGGAGTTTGCCCAAATTCATGCCCAGTGAGCTGGTGATGCTATCTAACCATCTCATCCTCTGCAATCCCCTTCTCCTTTTGCCTTCAATATTTCCTGGCATTGTTACCCAAAGGAGGTGTGTGCGTGGGGGGTCCAGCTGCTCAGTGCTCAAAAGCCAATAAGCAGACCAGGTTGGTGGAAAGCAAAGTTTGCTTTATTTCAGACGCTGGCAACTGGAGGGGCGGGTAGCAGATATCTGTCCAAAGGCCAATTCCCCCAGCTCCCTGCCAATAAGGAGCGGATGAGAGTTTTTATAAACAGAGTGGGTTGGGGGGCAGTGGGTTATATGCAGAAACAGCAGAGTCATCTCTAACAGTCATGTTCAATTGGTCATCAGTTGTCTGACCAGCATCATCTTGGTTGTTTTAGGTACAGTTAATCTTCAGTTCCAGGGTGCATTTGTTCCCATTTCTTTGAGGTCAGTTCTCAGAATTGTGGCAGCTCAAGTATTGGGTACGGTCTGGTCAGCATGTAGTTAACTTCTCCACCTGGTGTTTTGGTATCTGTAAGACAGCTCACAGGATATGGCTCAAAACATTATCTATAGCTCTTGAGAAAGAACTAAAAGTCCTTGACTATGCTTAGTGACTGCATTATTATTTAGTCTCCTTTGTTTTCCTTTGTTTCCACATTTCTCACTTCTCTGATTAAACTTATTCTTTGACTAAAGTTTTCCACAGGCAAAAGGCAGGCAGAGGACATGGTGCGGGGGGGTAGTCAAGGACCATATGCTCCTGCTCTGTTTCAACATCAGGGTCTTTTCCAATGAGTTGGCTCTTTGCATCAGGTGGTCAAAGTATTGAAGCCACCTCCAATGAATATCCAGGGTTGATTTCCTTTAGGACTGATATATAAAGGGAAACCTAGGAAACTTTGGGAGACCACTGTATGTCAATGATCACTCCAGAAAGCTATCAGAACAAGGTCATGAAACTAAGTAGTCTTGCTTAACTATAAAGCCAATAAGACCACAAGATACACCTCCGGGTCATTAGGTGAAAGAAAAATGTCACTACCCTTCTACTGATTTGAATAAGCACTATGATAACGCTAGTTTGACCCCATAGGGTCAGACACTGTCTTCCCGGTATGAAGGAGGAGCTAATGATGTAAGCCTGATGTCTACTCAAAGAAGGAGGTCTTTCCTACTCCAAAACTTTCCTTTGATTATAAAATTGTACCCCACTTAATCTTTGGGGCAGAGCTCCCTAGCCTGCCCACTTTCATCTCTTGCAAGCTTCCTATATTAATAAACCTACTTCTTGCCTATCAGTTTGTCTCTCAAGGAATTTTGTGATGAGACATCAAGAACTTGAGCTTCACTAAGTCCTAAAATCAGGTGTGTGATCTTAGCTGGAAGACCATGGGTTTTGCCAGGGTTCAAGTCTCAATCTGACATGAACAGTTTCAACTGGACTGCCAGGGAATTCCCACTGGTTGTGTTCTTTGGCTCGATACCCACCATAAAGACTGGTGACCCAGTCTTTTGCATAACAACCTGAGAGGTTTTCCTTGACCATCTAATATGAAATAGTGCCCATCCCAACACACTGCCTCCCTCTTTCCCTACTTTTTCTTCATAGAACTTATCACATCCTCAGCTTTTACTGCTGTAAATATGTTTCTTAGCTATCAACTCCTCATCCACTTCAGCCCACTAAGAAAGTTAAGTTTCAGGAGAGGAAAGGGCTTTGTTTGGTTCACTGTAATATCCTCTGCACCTAGAACACTGTCTAGTACTTCAGTTCAGTTCAGTCGCTCAGTTGTGTCCGACTCGTTGTGACCCCATGAACTGCAGCACACCAGGTCTCCCTGTCCATCGCCTTAGCAGACATATATTTATTGAATAAACGATTGAGTTCCAGTTTTGACTTTTAGAAACCTCATACCAGCTTTCTGATCCCGTCTCCTCAGGCTAATGGTGACAGATCAACTAAGGTGCGATTCTCCCAAGTATGGTGAGCTAGCAGTTAATCTTTATTGGACACTTACTCAGAGCCAGACACATGACTAAGAGCTTTACATGATTTTCCTCATTTAATCCTCACAAAATGAGGGGGTAAATACTATTATTCTCATTTTACTGATAAGGAAATGATGCACAGAAGTGTTACGTTACTAATATGTGGTGTAGCTGTGAAGTCCTAGCACGCAAGCAGTGACTCTACGTCTGTACCCTTAGCCACACAGTCTAGATGGCAGGGGCGTCTGTGAGGCTCTGAACTAAATACAGCAGGCTGGATGGACCCAGAGAGAGGAGACAAGATTGAAGCAGACACAGCAATGAAAGTCCAAGAGAGCATTTTGAGAAAATGTTTATCTCCTTGCATTTTTAAGTTGATATCTAATTTGTCTTCCAAAAGAAGGCTGAGGACCAAACAATTGATGCTTTCAAACTGTGGTGCTGGAGAAGACTCTTGAAAGTCCCTTGGACTGAAAGGAGATCAATCCTAAAGGAAAACTACCCTGAATATTCATTGGAAGGACTGATGCTGAAGTTGAAGTTCCAATACTTTGGCCACCTAACCTTGAAGAGCAGACTCATTAGAAAAGACCCTGATGCTGGGAAAGATTGAAGGCAAAAGAAGAGGGCGGCAGAGGATGCGATGGTTAGATAGCATCACTGACTCAATGGTCATGAATTTGAGCAAACTATGGGAGACAGGGAAGGACAGGGAAGGACAGCACACCCCCTGGTGTGCTGCGGTCGATGGGGATGCAAAGAGTCAGACACGACTTAGTGACTGAACAACATCTAAAAGTTTTCATCATAAATTGGAATTGTTGCAATGAATGTAAATCCTGGGAAATTGTCAGTCAGTTCAGTTGCTCAGTCGTGTCCAACTCTGTGACCCCATGGACTGCAGCATGCCAGGCTTCCCTATCCATCACCAGCTCCCAGAGCTTACTCAAACTCATGTCCATAGAGCTGGTGATGCCATCCAACCATCTCATCCTCTGTCATCCCCTTCTCCTCCTGCCTTCACTCTTTCCCAGCATCAGGGTCTTTTCCAGTGAGTCAGTTCTTCACATCAGGTGGCCAAAGTAATGGAGTTTCAGCTTCAGCATCTGTCCTTCCAATGAATATTCAGGACTGATTTCCTTTAGCATGGACTGGTTGGATCTCCTTGCTGTCCAAGGGACTCTCAAGAGTCTTCTCCGGCACCACAGTTCAAAGGATCAATTCTTTGGCACTCAGTCTTCTTCATGGTCCAACTCTCACATCCATACGTGACCACTGGAAAAACCATAGCTTTGACTAGATGGACCTTTGTTGGCAAAGTGATGTCTCTGCTTTTTAATATGCTGTCTAAGTTGGTCATAACTTTTCTTCCAAGGAACAAGCATCTTTTAATTTAATGGCTGCAGTCACCATCTGCAGTGATTTTGGAGCCCCCCAAAATAAAGTCTGTCACTGTTTCCATTCTTCCCCCATCTATTTGCCATGAAGTGATGGCATCATCAACTCGATGGACATGAGTTTGGGTAAACTTCAGGAGCTGGTGATGGACAGGGAGGCCTGGCATGCTGCAGTCCATGAGGTCGCAAAGAGTCTGACATGACTGAGCGACTGAACTGAACTGATGGGACCAGATGTCATGATTTTAGTTTTCTGAATGTTGAGTTTTAAGCCAACTTTTTCACTCTCCTCTTTCACTTTCATCAAGAGGCTCTTTAGTTTTTCTTCACTTTCTGCCATAAGGGTAGTGTCATCTGCCTATCTGAGGTTATTGATATTTCTCCCAGCAATCCTGATTCCAGCTTGTGCTTCATCCAGCCCAGTATTTCTCATGATGTACTCTGCATAAGTTAAATAAGCAGGGTGACAATATACAGCCTTGACATACTCGTTTCCCGATTTGAAACCAGTCTGTTGTTCCATATCCAGTTCTAACTGTTGCTTCTTGACCTGCATACAGATTTCTCAGGAGGCAGCTCAGGTGGTCTGGTATTGCAATCTCTTTCAGAATTTTCCACAGTTTGTTGTAATCCACACAGTCAAAGGCTTTGGCATAGTCAATAAAGCATAAGTAGATGTTTTTCTGGAACTCTCTTGCTTTTTCGATGAAATTGTAAATTGTAAACAATGACAATTTAAGATAAAACTTAAATCATTCGTCATAGGATCTACATAACAACTGAATAACCATCATCCGTTTAAAATTACATAAATGAGGTCTTCAACATTCTGTAATTCTACACTGTTCTTTTATAACTTATATTTATGTTCTACTTCCCCATAGAATGGTATCCAAATGTAATATGTTTTATGTTTGAAAAACATTTTACTGATCACATCTTTGCAATAAAAATATGTATATAGGTCAAATTTTAAACTATTTTCTGTAATTGTATGACTGTATTAGAAAGAATTCTTCTGAACTAATTATTATAGTCATCTTTAACATGTACCTGCTCAAAATGACATGATTACAAATTTGATAATACATAAACATAAAAGGTAAAATTTTACTGGAAATGCAACTCTCAATGAGACAGATGGAGCTTCTCTACCAATTAATTCATGTATCTGAATGACTACTTCTTACTGTTAAGATAAAAGGTTTCCCTTTCATTTCCTTTTTGTTTTAGTTGATACAGTGCTGAGGAATACTACTCACAAAAATATATGATAATGCTGGTAGTTTTGTTAGAAGACTATTACTCAGTTCTTTGGTTTTATGGACAAAAAAATGCTACCTGCTATTTCAGTAAACAAAGAATGTTGCCTGCAAGAATTCCCTGCTGCCCTTGTGGTTAGGAATTTGTGCTTTCACTACAGTGTCACTGGGTTCAAATCCTGGTCAGGGATCTAAGATCCTGCAAGCTGCAAGTGGTCAAAAACCAAGAAAACAACAACAGCAAAAACAGAGAATGTTGCCTGCCATCAAGCCATCAGCTACTGCAGCCGCCCCAACATTGCGCCCTGAGAGGAATTTAGGATGGAGAAAATGAGCATACCGGCCCTAGATAGTAAGATGTTATATCAGAAGGAATTTCAATGAGCCCAGAATCTTACATCTTCCCATTCATAAAGAATTGATGTTTTTGAACTGTGGTGTTGGAGAAGACTCTTGAGAGTTCCTTGGACTGCAAGGAGATCCAACCAGTCCATCCTAAAGGAAATCAGTCCTGAATATTCATTGAAAGGACAGATGCTGAAGCTGAAACTCCAATACTTTGGCCACCTGATGCGAAGAACTGACTCACTGGAAAAGACCCTGATGCTGGCAAAGATTGAAGGCAGGAGGAGAAGGGGACGACAGAGGATGAGATGGTTGGATGGTATCACTGACTCAATGGACGTGAGTTTGAGTAAGCTCCGGGAATTGGAGATGGACAGGGAAGCCTGGAGTGCTGCAGTTCGTGGGGTCGCAGAGTTGGACACAACTGAGTGACTGAACTGAACTGAACTGAGTCACAGAGAAGCACTGAAACCATTAACTTGAGAGGCCTGTTTTTTGTGCTTAGCAGTAATATTTTCGTGTTTACTACATGTTTTGTTTTGTTTTTTTCCCCAGCAAAAACTCACTTATCTTGGCTTACCCCTTACTTCTTTGAAACAGTCCCTCAGAGTTCTGAGAGGCCTTTCCAGGTTATAGTCTTCAGCAATGTCCTTAAAAAAAAACCCCACATAATTCTCAGCTTTTAGGTTTTGCATTTTTTTTCATTGGACAGTTTCCTTCTCACTTTATGTCAAAAATCCAATAGTGTTCCTTCATCAGCTGACAGGTCAATTAGCTCCACTACTAATTTTGTTGAAAGCAAAGAACTTATAACCATTTGTCTTGCAAAAAAAATTGTTATTCTATCATTAGATTCATTAACTTTCTCAAGGGACCTTTAATTATACCGATCACTCTCACTGAGAGGCATTTAGGAAGAGATGAGAAATTCGAGATACTGTTAATTGCAACACATCTTTAGCATTAAAATATCACTTTAAATATATCTTAGCTGCAGCTGTAGCTTTAGCTCAATTTATTGTAAATAAGAATCATGCAAATTAGCAAGGCCAGTCCCTTTGTCAAACTAGTTAAATCAGACTTCAGTCAGAAAAATTTTCAAGTCAAATCAATGTGCTAACAGGTGTTATTGTGATCACAAATCATTTGTAAATTTCAAGCCACACATGGCACTAAGTTTTGATAGAAATCTGTTCTTAGATAAGGAGTAAAGCTCTTTCACTTTAGGTATTTTTTTTTAACTTTTCATTTTATATTGGAGTATAACTGATTGTTGACACTTTCAGGGTCACAGCAAAGTGACTCAGCTATATATAGTATGTATATATTCTCCCCCTCCCCTGTAACCAATCATCAGTTTGTTCTCTAAGTCTGTGAGTCTGTTTCTGTTTTGCAAATAAGTTCATTTGTATTATTTCTTTTCAGGTTTTGCATATAAACAGTATCATGATACTCCTCTTTCTGTGACTTTACTCAGTATGACAGTCTCTAGGTTCATTCATGTTGCTGCAAATGGCATTATTTCATTCTTTTTAATGGATGAGTAATATTCCATTATATATACATATATATATATACCCACACACACACACATATATATACACCATGTCTTCTTTATCCATTCCTCTGTTGGTTGATATTAGGTTGCTTCCCTGCACTGGCTATTGTAAACAGTGCTCCAGTGAACACTGGGTGTATGTATCCTTTCAGACTGTGTTTTTCTCTGGATATATGCCCAAGAATGGGACTGCAGGAGATGGTAGCTGTTTTTAAAGGAAACTCCATACTGTTCTCCATAGTGGCTGTACCAGTTTAAATTCTCAATTTAAGTTTAAACAGTGTAGGAGAGTTCCTTCACTTCAGGTATGTCTAACCTAGCTCCTTGCTTTAATCCAGGGCACACTCTCTTTGGCAAAATGCCACCTCTGACTTCACTTGGGATGGGAACTGTGAGATTTTTAAATGAAAGTTCCAAAGCAGGATTTAGACTACAATATAGCTGCTAAGTGCTGTGTTGTCGTTCCCCCTGCTAAAAATAAAGGTGTTTCTTTACTATACCTGTCTGCTATGCTCCAGTAGCAGCCAGGGACGCTTGGTCTCATACATGTTGAAGAAAAAGAAAAAAAAAAAAAAAAAGAAAGTTCCCGCCTGCTGCAACTACTGAGCCAGCCTGCTGCAACTAGCAAAGCCCCCCGTTAGGACTCAAGACTTTCACTGCTGTTGCCTGGGTTCAATTCCTGGTGAGGAATTAAAATCCTCTAAGAGGTTGTTGTTTAGTCGCTAAGCGTTGTCCAAGTCTTTTGAGACCCCATGGACTGTAGCGCCCCCCCCCCCCCGCCCCCAGACTCCTCTGTCCATGGAATTTTCCAGGTGAGCATACTGGAGTGGGTTGCCATTTCCTCCTCCAAGGGATCTTCCAGACCCAGCGATTGAGCCTGCAACTCTTGTGTCTCCTACACTGGCAGGTGGATTCTTTACCACTAAGCCACCCGGCAGCCCATACCTTGCCTTACCTCTTCCATTCGGCTGTTCCTCAGTTGTATTCTTATAACAAACCTGTAATGTAAGTGAGGTGTTTTCCTTAGTTCTGTGGGACGTTCTAGAAAATCTGTGAACCTAACGGGTACAAAGTGGCAAAAGAAAACAAAAAATTCCTTACTACCGCCCACTCTCTAAAATGCCTAAATTCAGAACAGCTCAGTAAAGTAAAAATACTACACTTACAATGTCTACTCCCACTCTTAACTATTTCTTTAGTCTTAAAGTTTCCCCGGGATGCACACCATGGTCTGCGAAGCACCAGTTTAGAGGAATGATTCCTAGAGCCTGGGAAGCCGGCTCGTCTTCCGTGTTTCCCCAGGGCTGGAGCAGCGGTCCACTCTGTTCGTTCCCTGCTGCTGCTGCTGCTAAGTCGCTTCAGTCGTGTCCGACTCTGTGCGACCCTATAGACGGCAGCCCACCAGGCTCCGCCGTCCCTAGGATTCTCCAGGCAAGAATACTGGAGTGGGTTGCCATTTCCTTCTCCAGTGCATGAAAGGGAAAAGTTAAAGTGAAGTCGCTCAGTCGTGTCCGACTCTTAGCGACCCCATGGACTATAGCCTACCAGGCTCCTCCGTCCATGGGATTTTCCAGGCAGGAGTACTGGAGTGGGGTGCCATTGCCTTCTCCGCTGTTCGTTCCCACTGAGCCCCAAATACAGTGGACTGGTCTTGGCCGCGGAAAGTACAGCAGAGGTTCAAGAAGTAATTTCCTCTCTGGAGGCTACAAAGCGGAGATTCAGCCACACTGCCTCGGAAAGAGGGGAAACCGGAACCCTTAGCAGGCACCCGGCGTGAAGTGGAGGGGCGAGGGGGAATGTTGGTGCAACGCAGCAACAGGGACGCTGGGACTGGCGGAGGCCGGAAATCGGCAACTGGACCTTCCTCGGGCCGGAAGTGAGAAAGGCGGGGCTTGTCTTGCTCCAGCAGACACTAGGCGGCCCTAGGGGGCGTCGGCATGGGGAAGAGTGTCTGTGTAACACTGCGGGCTGAGCGGAGGGAATGGGATGGGCGGGGTGTCGGTATAGGGGCGTTCGGGAGGGACGCGTATTGCTGTGACACTGCGGGGACTCTCTGAGGGGACGGGTGTCGGTGTGGCACCAGTGCACGCTGAAGGAGCCGGCGGAACCGGGTGGCCATGGGGATGTGGGCATTGCTGGACGCGATGTGGGAGATGCCGGCCGAGAAGCGTATCTTCGGGGCCGTGCTGCTCTTCTCCTGGACAGTGTATCTCTGGGAGACCTTCCTAGCACAGCGGCAGGTGAGCCTAGACAGGGCCCACCTGACTCCGACTCCCGGCCTGCCCTAAGCCAGCCTCGTTCTCCACTCCAAGTCCCTGGATGATTGCTGCGGCCACAGCAGCAGCCTTGACTCGATGGGTCCCTATGAGCCTCCTAGCTTGGCCCGATGGCAGGGTAGGCCTTGAGGGAATCCGGTGCTTCAGGATGTTTTCCGCAACGTGGTCATGCGCCTCAGGCCGATTAGGGCCTGGTCAAAGGGGAATCAGGGCTTCCGCCTTGTCAGGCCTGAGCTGTTGTACCTGCCCCACAGCTTCCTGAAGATTCTCGGACCCAGACTTACCTCCTTTATGTTTGGCAGCAACTCATAAGCCTTCAGAAGGAAGGTGCTGAAAGTTTAGAATCACAGCTTCCCCATGACATTTGTGTCTTGCTTAACCATAGGACTAGGAAGCCGTTTTCTGAAAATAAAGATTTCACAGTTCTTTCAAGGACCTGAACTCTTTTCTCTTAAAAAAAGAAATAAGTATATTGGTTTTTGCCCAAAGAACAGTATTTTCTTAAAAGCATATTTATTGTTTTTGTTCAAACAAACAGTAAAGTAGAAAGTGAAAGTTACCTAGTAACAGTTCTCTGGAGATAATCAGAATTAACAGTTTGATGGATTACAGATCTGAACCTTTTTTTTTTTCTGGCAGCACGGTACTGCTTGAGGGATCTTAAGTTTCCCTACTCGCCCTGGCAGTGGTAGGGCAGAAGTCCTAACCACTTAACCATCAGGGAATTCCTGAAATCTGAACTTTTAGATGAGATAGATTTTTAAGTGTAATTGACCATTTTAATTGACCAGTCTTTCCTGCTGGTTTTCTTCTATGTTGGCACTGAATTGTCAACTGTGATGGTGAGGAAAACCTTTCCTTTTTTGACTGCTGGAACCTTTCTCTTGAGCATTACATTCTTTTTCCTCTGCAAATTTTTCCTCTCAGATTGCATTCTGTATGAATCTTTAAATTGAAGATTTTAATTTTGCTATGTCTGTCAATGTCTGGATTCTATCTAGATTTCTTTTTTTAGTCCATGATATTCAAAGAGGTGTTAAGCTGTATAGCACTAGGTTCTCTGACTAAGCTCTTAGGATAGCTTCATTAGTACAGAATCTTTAGGCCTAGAGAAGTACCTTTGCAGAAAGTAAGCACACAGGATGTAGTGTCTAAATTGAAGATGGGGTATTGAACATCTACCTGTCTTTAATAATAAGCTTAGTTATAGTAACTACTTTTTGATAGTCTTCTTTATTCAATTATGCTTTAATGTAATGCCAACTATCAAGGGATTGTTAAGGTGTCCAATAATAAATAGAAAAGCCATTTGTTATAAAACCATTGTAGAAAATGCTGTCCATTATATTATTTGGAATCTGTTCCCTCTATTATGTACCATTAGAGTTTGGTATAATAAGAGTTTCTTTCTTGAAGACCTGATCTGTTTCTGTCATTTCTCAAACTTCCCTTAATTTGGCTGCTAGAATCAAATTTAATGACTAGTCCCAGTAGCTGTGAATGTCCATGGTTAGCATATTTACTTTCTTCTATCCAGGGATTTGTTTTCTGTGTTATAGGATATATGTTATTCCTGGAATGATTGGTAGCCTTTGTAATGTTACAATTTTGGTTTACCTGTGCAAACTTAAGTATGATGACGGCTTTGATTTTAATTTCACCTAGTCAACTAGTTTCAGGTTCTCTCCTTTTAGTTTCTTCCACCAGTTGTTTTAGTGGTCAGTGTATTTGAACAAATGCAGTATTTGTGTATGTATAGAGCAAATTCATCAGGCTTAAGTGGCAAATTAATGTTATAAGCTAGTCAATGTTTGATTGTAAACAACTATTGTAATAAGTAACAAGTTGGCTTGACTGTTTCCTTAAGGTGTTTTCTTCAAAATATTTCAGAGACGGGTATATAAAACTACAACTCACGTACCGCTGGAGTTAGGACAGATCATGGATTCAGAAACATTTGAGAAATCTCGACTGTATCAGCTGGATAAAAGTACTTTCAGCTTCTGGTCAGGACTCTATTCAGAGGTTGAAGGCACTGTGAGTACCTTACTTCTTGGAGAGACAATCTCTCAAATTATTTAATACCTTGTAATGTTTATTTTCATTTTTGTGTTTTGTGACACAAAAGAGGGTAGGTACCACACCTACAAATCCCGGAATACCCTCTTAACCTTTATTGTTTATAGTAATGAGTGGGAGCAAAAGAGGCAGAAACATAACTGTCTATAGACAGTTGAAAATTGTGGAATATGGTAACTGTCACCCTGAGGCCATGTATGAAAAAGAACCTTACATTGTAAGTTATTTTTGTAGCAATTTCAACTTGTCTTCTTGCCTCACTCATAACTCTAACCTGTCTTCCACATTGCACCCCAAGGAATCCTTAAGCACAATTTTGATCATGTTATTCTACATAAAACCTTTTGCTGGCCCACTGTTTCCTTCAGAGTAGTCTAAATTTCCTGGCATGATTTAAGAGGTCCTTTTGGCCGGGGCATTGCTTACTTGAGCCTCATCTTTTTATTCCTTCCCCAAAATTCTTCCCACTCCTTTATTGTCCATCTCACACCCAGATTGGTTTCTTATGACCTTGAGTCTTTTCACATGCTGGTATCTCTGTCTAGGCAGCCCTTTTTGTCCCCCTTCATCTCCACTCTTTCACTAGGGCCTGATTAATCCTACTCTTCCACTAGGATCCAGCTGAGACATTATCTCTTCTAAGAAACTCTTTGAAATTTCCCCATCCCTCAAGTCTGGGTTAGGCAGCATTATTCCCATCAGAGTATTTACTTAGCACATTGTATTGAATTTCCCTGTTTGGATGACAGACTGGTAGTTCCTTAAAGACAGGTTACTTTAAAGTCTTGTTCATCATTTTATACCTAGTATCTGGCATATAGTAAGCATATAATTCGTATTTACTGAATGAAGTAATGAGTGACAGATAGTTTTTACTTAGTAAAACAGGGCCAGTCTTTCCCCATACTAAAAGAAGAGAGGCTGTAGAGTACAGAGCCGTTTCTCTGTCTTCTTGTGGTCTTTCCTGGCCCCTGACCCTGGTACTTTTTTAGCCAATTTTCCTAACTGCCCCTCCACAGATATCTGTATGTCTGTTTCTGTACTGTCTGTGTATATAAAACTGTGCTTTACCCATAAAATGAGTAAGATTTTTTCACACCCCTACCCATAAGACTGATTCTTGGTTTTCCACCCCTGAGAACCATGGATCCTGGAGAAGGAAATGGCAGCCCACTCCAGTATTCTTGCCTGGAAAATCCCATGGTCAGAGGAGCCTGACATGCTGTGTCCATGGGATCACAAAGAATTGGACATGACTGAGCAAGTAAACAGCAGGAACAATGTAAAGTGCATGCTGTTGAGGTTCAGAGCTGACTGAACTGCAGTGGCTTGAGTTTGAATCTCAGCTCTATCATACTAGCTTTGTGACCTCAAGCAAGTCATTCAACATTTTCTGTGCCTAAAATTTTTCATTAAAATCGTATGATAATAATAGTTCCTCATTCATGTGTTGTTGAGAGGATTGAAAATTAGTTAATATATGTAGGATGCTTAGAACAATGCCAGATCCACTGTAAGTGCTCTGTAAGTGTTGGCTATTGTGTTTTTTATCATCATAGTCATGGCTATCACTAACCCCCCAGAACTCTTTTATTTATTTATGTTTTTATTATTTTTATTTTATTTATTTATTTTTTAAAGACAGATCTGCTACTCTTTATCCATTTATAAAACTTAGCTTAAAACTCAGCACCATTCTGTTATCCTGAAATGTGACTCATTCTGTGTATCTATCATATATCTAACTGAGCCAAAACACCATACTCGACTTATTTCATTAGGCACAAAATTAAGTTATATAAGTTAAATTTTGTTGAAGTTTTTAAGAGCTACTAGTGATAAATAGTGGAGAAGGCACTGGCGACCCACTCCAGTACTCTTGCCTGGAAAATCCCATGGACAGAGGAGCCTGGTAGGCTGCAGTCCATGGGGTCGCTAAGAGTTGGACACGACTGAGCGACTTCACTTTCACTTTTCACTTTCACGCGTTGGAGAAGGAAATGGCAACCCACTCGAGTATTCTTGCCTGGAGAATCCCAGGGACGGGGGAGCCTGGTGGGCTGCCGTCTATGGGGTCCCACAGAGTCGGACACGACTGACGTGACTTAGCAGCAGCAGCAGCAGCAGTGATAAATAGTACAATATAGAGTGATATATACATGAATAGAATCCAGAAGTTTATATTAATGAAAAATGGGTATATATTTAAAAAAAAATAGACTAGACTATTTTGTAGAGCAGTTTTAGGTTGACAGCAAAACTGAGTGAAAAGTACAGACATCCCCATATACCCCGTGCCCCCACATATGTGCAGAACTCTCCCACTGTCAACATCCTGAGTCACAATGATGTTTGTTTCAATGGATTAACCTACACTGACACATCGCTGTCACTCAGAATCCATAATTACATTACCATCGCCCTTGGTGTTTTCCATTCTGTAGGTTTGGACCAAAGTATAATGACAAATAGTCACCATTACTGTACCCCACAAAGTAGTTTCACTGCCCTGTGCTCTGCCTGTTCATCCCTGCCTGCCCTCTCATCCTCGGCAACAACTGATCTTTTTATTATTCCCATAGGTTTGCCTTACCAGAATGTCATGTAATTGGAATCTTATAGCTTATAACCTTTTCAGATTGGCTTCTTTCACTTAGTAATAGGCACTCAAGTCTCCTGTGTCTTTTCATGGCTTGATTTTATATTCTTTTTTGAGAGAATGCTCTGTCATAATTTCTCCAGAACTCTTTTAGATCCCTCAATATCACTAAGAGAAAGATTCCAAAATGGAAAATAAGGTTTTAGGTACTTTCACTGTAAGCATCTTTGCTGCAAACATTTTCTTCACATAACCAATTGACTGTAAGGCATTTTTGCCGTAAAAGATAAAATAATGAAAAATAAAAGAGGGACATTAGAAAAGACATAATGAAGCATGTAAAATTAATACCAAAATTAAGAAGACATTATTGCAAAATGCAGAACATTTGAATGCATTTAAAATGTGTATGAATTTATGTCAATACTGTGTAATAACTAATATTATTTTGTGACTTGTACATAAGCATTTTTGTCTTCCAAGTTTTTTGTTCATAGTATTTTATACATTTTTTTCTTGTTGATTTGTCTCATTGTTTAGTATTGCACTTTTTCACTAAAACTTTTTCCATTGTTAAGAGAAGTATTGGTTTGCAAATACTAGGATGCATATTTGTAATTGAGCCCTGTATTGCTTTGTTAAAGCCTCTATACTGTATTTTTTTTTCTCATGTATTGTAATATGTCCACTGATAGATGTTCCAAAATTCGATGGGAAATATGGGTTCAACTGTGCACCTTTGAGAGCCTAAATGCCTTTCTCCTGTGAAGTAGTGTGTTTCAAAGTAAGAAGCCAATTCAGTAAAGCCATCAATAACATCACTAACTGCAGGTTATGCTAACTAATTTTAGCCAGTTGAAACCAAACTGTCAACCCCCAAACTGTCAACCAGTTGTTTTATCTTTCACAATGAAATTTCTTTACAGCCAATTGGATATGCAGTGAAAATGTTTGCAGCGACATATTTAAGGCAAAGAAGCTTATGGTGAAAATACAGACACGTGAAAGTAATTGAGATTGGCTACCATAATTGTCTCACCAGTTAAAGAAACCAGCTGTTTGTAGCTTTGTTAAATGATTATAGAATTGTCTAGTAAGTCACAAAATTTGCATTGACAAATATGTATTGTTAAGACTAGTGTGGTTAGAACTGAGTTGTTAGGAACCTCTCTAATTTCCTTAAGATTATGGAAAATGGCAAAGATTCTGGAAGTGTTAAATCTTGGCATTTTAGGCAAATTAATAAATGGTCTGAAAAATAAAATTATATTGCCTTTTGGGGTACACAGTGATTGCTAGCAATAAGTCTTTTCAGAATTGACTTTTTATTATATTTTTACTAGTCCAAAGCAAGTTTATTTACTGAAATATTGAGGATTAATATTAAAACTCAATTCCTTCCAGCCAAGCCAGGAAAGGTATACATGTTTGATATATGTAGATTGTATCTGGTTTTGGCTAGTTTATCTGAAGCATTTCCTCTATTAGAGACATGGTCCAAATAGGAAATCAGCCTTCAGATGGAAGTAGAGGGGCAGAGTTTAGACACTGTCCTCTTCCCTCATTGATGTTTGATTCTTTGAAATTCATTCACTTACCTCTACAAAGCCATTATACGATGACAGGGAAAATATTTTCAGTCTCCTTGGCTGTCACGTAAACTGTTCTAGGAAAGATAGGTGGTAGCTTGTTTATGATGCTTAGTGGCCGTGGGAATGGCTCAGTTTGTTTAGGAGATGACAGAGGTAGGGAGAATCCATATATAGAATGAGAGACCTTTGTAATGTGCTATGGCTCAAACTAGAAGCTGAACTGATGGACTAAAGCTGGGAACAGTAACAGTCATCTTCATAATAATTGTATGGGTTGTGATTTTCACTTCATATATTGCTTTTATATTTATTGTTTTGTTTGATGTTTACAACAGTGCTCTGAGGTTCTAGAAGGGCTTCCCAGGTGGCACTAGTAAAGAACTGGCCTGTCATTGCAGGAGGCCTAATCCCTTGGTCGGGAAGATCCCCTGGAGAAGGACTTGGCAATCCACTCCAGTATCCTTGCCTGGAGAATCCCATAGACAGAGGAGCCTGGGGGTACAGTCCATAGGGTCACACAGAGTCGGACATGACTGAAGCGACTTAGCACACACACACTGAGGTAGAAAGTATAGAGGCATTATTATTCTCTTTTTATGGATGAGAAAGCAAAGGCTCAGAGAAATTAAACAGCTTGCCCATATAATGGCCAGGAGACCCTCACTGCCAAATGAGAGAACTGAGTTTCAGACACTGCTCTTCTGAATCTAAAGAAGAAACCATTCTTGAAACTCTTGGGACTGCAACATGGATATAGTAAATTTATCCTTGGGGAATTAGTAAACTGTATTTGCCATTAGATAAGCATTTTGTGTTACTTTGAAATCCTGTTCTGTTTGAAAGCAAGTTCATTAGTTCCCATTTTGTGTTGATTAAAATTAATTGGTTTGTAAGTTTTGGTCACAAAGAAAAAGGACAAAGATTAATTTAGACTTTTTTTTTTTGCCATGCTACTTTCTACCCAAGGGAACATTAGAGGCCCATGTGACCAATTACAGATGCCACTGTTCACACAAATTTGACAGAGCACCCACATATAAAATGTCCCCGTTCTCTGAGACAACCTTTCCTGATATCTCATAGGTGTCACTAAAGAGCCCTCTCAAGAAATGGAATGGCTGGGGAGTAGAGTAGGGCGGAGTGGAAAATTTTCAAACTGTAGCTTCTCCAATTTCTGATCACTTCTGAGTGAGCAGTTCATCCTCTTTGAGTCTCACTATTTTTCCTCTTTTAAGATGAGAAGCAGGTAGATATTAAACCATATTTCATATGGTTTGTGGCAAGGACTGAGTAAGATAATATAAATGAAGCAATTAGTACAGTACTCAACACAAAGCAATGACTTAGTCATTGGATTTCTCTGGGCAAGTTACTTTAACATTTCTGAGTGCCAGTCGCCTTATCTGTAAGATAGAAATGACTGTGCTCCCTAGCCTGGCTGCTTTTCAAGACTTTGGTGAAATAATATATGTGAAAGCAGGTGACTTGTTTTTCTTGGCATCATTAGTTCTTTTTAAAGGACATCCTATCTATACAGAGAAACTTTAGTGTTGGCTGTGTTTTGTTTTTCGTTCCCCAAAGCATGTTAAACTACATTTGTAATAGCTATTTCCAAATGCATTCATAGTTCATATTAAAGCTACCCTTGATACTTACTTAAAAGCTGGACTTTTAATCATAGGTGTTCCAGCCTTTTTCCCAAAGCATTATACATCCTTAATTCTGCATTATTTATTAGCATTGAGAATAGGATGAAGGAAATGCCATTCCATGTCAATTAGTTCAACAAGTGGAGCATATACCACACAGAGTGGTGCCAAAGCACGTCCTCTGGGAAAATAGTTTATATCCAAGATTGAGTTAGTTAAAGTGGAAATGACTGGATGTAGAGTTAAGGGGGCCTTACTTTTAAAAAGCAGTTTATTAAAGTAGTGATTTTCAGACTTTGGTTGTACAGCACATCTAACTGGAGACTGACTCTCGGGCCCCTCTCCCAGTTGCTGATGCTGGTTCCGGGGTGGAACTGGAACCGTGTTTCTCACGGATTCCCAGGCAGTGCTGATGCTGCTGTCCAGAGACCATATTTAAGACCTGTGGTATTATATCAATCCCTTGCATACTGGTAAAACTCCAAAAGATGGGGACTTCTCTCGTGGTCCAGTGGTTAAGAATCTGCCTTACAATGCAGGGAATGTGAGTTTGATCCCTGGTTGGGGAACTAAGATCTCACATGCTGCTGGGCAGCTAAGCCCACACAACATAACTACTGAGCCCGTTGTGCTGCAACAAAAGATCCCACGTGCTGCAGCTAAGACCTGAGGTAGCCAAATGAATATTTTTAAAAATCTGAAAGACGAATAGATCAAGTATGAGTGAGATAGTGGGGAAAACAGGAATGCCCTAATGGGAGTGTAATTTGGTGTAAACACTTTAGAGAACAGACTGATAATGCCAGATAAAGTTAAAACCCACCACATATGGATCTAAAAAGATGTAGAGTGTAAAAAGCAAGTTGTAGCATGATAAATACAATATGATTTCATGTATATATATTCTTAAAAAGCATAGGTAAACCACTATATTAGGCTTTCCTGGTGGTTCCAGTGGTAAAGAATCCTCCTGCCAAGCAGGAGATACAGGTTTGATCCCTGGGTTGGGAAGATCCCCTGGAGAAGGAAATGGCAACCCACTCCAGTATTCTTGCCTGGGAAATCCCATGGACAGAGAAGCCTGGCAGGCTACAGTCCATGGGGTCAGACAGAGTTGGACATGACTTAGCAACTAAACAAGAATATCACTAGCACCAAACCACTATGTTATTTATGGATACATATATAAAAATGGAACGTGGATTGGAAGGACACCTGTGCAATGTATGATAATGCCCCAAATTCTCAAAGCCACAAGGAACCATGTCTGAATGGATGGGAATATTGTGCTTCTAACCAAGGAATGTGATCATTGTGTTTCCAAGGCTCCATAGGTGAAGAAACAGTATATTGACTCCTCTGGCCAGAATGCTTCCACAAACTTGATATCTGTTGTGAGAAGTCGTGTTTCATAAGCATATATTCTTTTCACATTTTTAAGAGCTGCTCCCTCATTCATATGTCTTGTTGGTTTGGTGAATATCTCTGTTCACTTTATCTTCTCAAGACAAAGGGTGGTGCTGAAAAGGGGCCTACTACTGTGAAACCCCGATTCCCACCTCAGGATTCACTTTTTCCTTATCCAAAAAATGGCTCTGATAGCCTATTCTGTCCCCCAGTTTTGTAGGTGGACATGTTTAGTTACACCAACACTAATACTTTGTCCTAACCAAGAGAGCTGTTTCCTTTCAAGGAAAAGCCCGTTATGGAGCCATAGAGCCTGGCTTAAATCCCATTTCTGTCACTGGTAGGAATTTTGATAAGTTGACTCAGTCATTCTAAGCTTAGTTCCTGATTCATAAGGTCTTTTGTGGTCTTTTGACAAAAGTTTTTTTTTTCTCTCTCTCTCTCTCTAAACAGCTTTATTGAGATAAAATAACATCCATATAAAATGTATAGGCAAAAAACTTTTGCTTAACAGTCCAACCTTAGTATCTCAGTTGGTTTGTATTTGTCTAAATGTGTATTTTATTCTAAATAAGATAGGTCTCTCTCTCTCTCTTTTTTTTAAACATACTCTCATATGGTAGTTTCTAGTACTGCTTAAATGTGACCAATCTATGCTTTGTTTTATAGCTTATTCTTCTCTTTGGAGGAATTCCTTACCTCTGGAGACTCTCTGGGCGCTTCTGTGGTTATGCTGGCTTTGGAGCAGAATATGAGGTATGTCGTTCATTAGCATATATTTGTCAGTCTTTTATTCTTCCTTGGCCAGCTTTCTACTCAAGTTAATTTTTTGGCTTCTACCTAGTGAAGGCTTCTCTGTGTAGTTCTCATCCACTTATGTTAAGATAATGCACATTACTGTAGTAAACTCCAGAATTTCAGTGGCTTATCACAGTAGTTTATTTCTCAATCACATAATAGTCCACTGTGAGTATTTTGGGAGTCAACAGGTGACATCCTTTTATGTGGTAAACCAGAGACCAGTTTCTTCTTATATGGCTCTGCTACTCCCTAAGTTCCCCTGTGTTCTCTGCATCCAACAGGCAGAAGGAATGAGAGGGTGGAGAAAGTGCATCCCCTTCTTAACTCCCTTGGCTCCGAAGTGACACCTGTCCTTGGCATTCACATTTCATTGGTGAACCAGTCGTTTAGTCTCAAATGCAAGGGAGCTGGGTGATGTAGCCTCTGGGTAGGCAGCTGATTCTTAGGAACTCCTCTGTGCAGTCAGTAAAAAAGTGAAGCATGAATTTTGTTGCACTTATGCTAAGCAGATCCTTGTGCTACAATGTATAGCAGATACTTTCAACAGAGACAGAATGTATCTCCTAGTATCTCCACTGAGCTCCTTGAGTTGGCGGCACACTCTTCTGAGAATTGGAGGTACAGTGTTAGAATCAAAGCCTTAGACCTGAGACTTTGCCTGTAATGGATGCTGGGACACTGTTTTTGACTTTTTCTCGGTAATTACCAAGTCTGTTTTCTCCTTCCTGTTTATTTGAAATGATGTGTCTCTTCAACATGACGTGTGTAGGTACCTTGGGCTTTAATTCACCTCATCCTGCGTCGCTTTTTGTATACCATTTTCTAAGAAAGCCACACTCTTTTAAGACCTCTTCTTCCTGTGATATCTCTGTACCTTTGTAGACATGTCCTGACCTGCCATTGCACAATTGCTGTTTACTTGCTTGTTCTCTGCATTGTTTTTTAAACAGTTTAAGGTGATTTTCTGTAAACATAACTGGTTCCTAAGAGGCCTTCTCTGACCACTATCAGCTAAAATAGCATCCCTCTGTCACTCTTTAGTGAAGCACATCACCTTATTTTATTTTCTTTACAAATGCATTTACCACTGGCTGCATTTATCTTTACTGTCTAAGCCACCAGGGAAGCCCTCCATTTATCTTATTGTTTGTTTACTTTTGATCTATCACCCTGACAAAACTTTTAGGTTATAAGGGGACAGAGACCTTACATATTTTCTTTGCTGCTGTGACTTCACTGCCTAGAACAATGCTAGTCACAGAGTAGGTACTTCATAAATATTTGTTGAATTAATGAACCCAATCTATATACATATATATAAAAATATTCCTTACCTTAACAACAAGTTTTTTATATAATGTTCTTAGACATTATCTTTGCATTTAACAATGTTTTAGAGCTCTCTTTCTGTCTGTGTATGTAGATCTTCATTTTCTTTGATGGGTGCATGGTACTGGCAGCAGTCCTCACTCTGCACCATTCTGATATATACACATTTCAGTTTCCCTGGTTTAGTTACTAACACCAGCCCCTCAGCAGTTTCAAATTTCACTTACCACAATATGTTATGTGCGTAACTGCATAAAGTACAAGTTCCCTGCTAGCCCTTCACTTCACAAATCACTGTGCAAATAACAGATGCTCATTCAGTGACTGATCACATCACTGTTTTCAAATTCTGTCAGTGGCTGGTCACTGCCCAACTGCTGTTCAGTGATTCAGAGTGTGCAGTTGTGTTGTCTCCTGTCTCCCAGCTATAAACCCACATGACATTTTACAAAGATGGATCATTGAAAGAGGGAAGTGGCCAACAAAGATGAAAGTTTAGGGACTTCCCTGGTGGCCCAGTGGTTAAGAGTCTGCCTTCCAATGCAGGGGGCATGGGTTCCATCCCTGCTCTGGGAAGATCTCATATGCTGCGAAGCAACTAAGCCTGTGTGTGACACAACTGGAGAGCCCGTGTGCTCTGAATCTTGTGTGTTGCAACTGGAGAGAAGCCTGCAGGCTGCAACAAAGAGCCTATGTACCACAGCTAAGACCTGATGCAGCCAAATGAATAAATACTTTTAAAAAAAAGAAAGGAAAGAAATGAAAGATGATAACATTGGTATCGAAATTCACATCTAATGTACATGGTATAGAGGAAAGAGCTGATCAAATTCTTACCTAAAACAGCTCTTCTTGGTTTATGCTTTTTTATAATGTATGAAGTACTAAAATACTTCTTTCTTGGATCCCAATAGTACTTATTATATACATGATATTCTTATTTTTGCCAGTTGGACAGGGAGAAAATATTATTGTACTATTATCTCATATAACTTATTGCTGAATGGAAAAGTCAGGAATGAAGCAGCATATGAAAGTAAAAGTATGTGTGAATAGCCATACAGATTTTTCGTATAACTAGTGTCCTAGTGATGAATGTTTAGGTTGGTTCAATTTTTCTTGATTGCATATAGAGGTGTCCATTGTTGTAGACAGGTTTCACATCTATAAGAAACCTGAACTAGTACATACCAAAATTCAAAAAGTAGTTTCTTCTGGAGAGAATTTTGGCAATTTTTATTTCCTTATTTTGCTTATTTCTTAAGAAAATTCACTAATGAGCATGTACTTCTTGTATAATGAAAACCAGTTTCTTCACTAAAAAAAGAAGATGAGAAGTAAGTGGACCTCAACCTATCATTAGGTATAGGTAGTGTGTTTTATGGCAGGACTTTCTGCTTCCCAGGATTCCCTGATAGCTCAGTTGGTAAAGAATCCACCTGCATTGTGGGAGACCTGGGTTTGATCCCTGGGACGAGAAGATCCCCTGGAGAAGGGAAAGATTACCCACTCCAGTAAACTGGCCTAGAGAATTCCATGGACTGTATAGTCCATGGGGTTGCAAAGAGTCAGACACGACTGAGTGACTTTCACTTTCACTTTTCACTTTTCTGCTTTCCAAAATACCAACAAGTGGTCTCATAATTAGTGTCCTTACTTTTTGACAGTGAGATTTGGCCCAGCCTTTTCCAGCAAGTACTCAACTTAAAGACTCAGAATGCTCCAGAGTTCTGTTGCCACATTATGAATATGAGCTGGAATGAGTAGGTTCATCTCAGATAAGAGGTGAAGTGTGCCATCAGGCCATTTTGGTTTGGATCACTCCACCCTCATAGCACAGGACTTTATAATGTTCTGTGTCCTGGAACCTTAAGTTGTTCACTTATGGGGCTAGAGCCCAGATCTTTTTGCCTTTGAGAAGCTGTAAGTCAAAATCCTTTCCTCTCACTTCCCAGTAGATCTTGTTTCTAAGATATTTTCTCCTTTCTGAGTTAGCATTATGGTTCTTCTGAGAAAAGGTCCTGGGCGTTTGTGTATTCTCCAGTTTTCCCAGTGTGACTGTCACACCTCCTTTTTTCAACTAGAGTAGTAATATCTTCCTTAACTCAATCATCTTTCTAAATGCTAGCTTACATTAATGCTAGCTTAAATGCTGTTAGGAGTAGAAGGGTCTTAGAAAAGAGTAGTGAAAAGTAGCATTTTGGGATTGGATTATGAAAATCGTTAAAAGCGTAATGAGTTTGCAGTCTTTTAGAGCCATTACAAGTTTTTAAAGTAGAGAAGTGGCGTTTTAGATTCATCTGGTGTGTATGTAGGATGGATTGGGAGGGGAGGGATTGATAATAGGCAGGGAACCACATAGGAGGCTGTTTTAGTGTTTAAGGCAAAATAACTTAAAACATCCTGGGAATCTTAGTGTTTAAGGGGGAAATAAACCCAGTGATTAGGGAATTAGACTTATTAATTAATTAATTATTTGGCTACATCACACATGGGATCTTTGTTGCAGCACCCAGACTCTCTAGTTGTGGCACATGGGCTCTGAAGCCTGTGAGCTTCAGAAGTTGCAGCAATCATATCCTATACCAAGATTACATTATGCTCTGTTATTTAATATGGTTATATTTTTTGAAGAGATCCTGACTCAGTAGTTTTGAAGAAGGTCCTGGAATCTCTTTTGTTTGTTTTTTAAAAAATATCTCATTTCCCATTTGGGGACAAATGCTGAAATAAATCACCTGCACGTTGTAGCCAAAGCTCCCTTCTTCCTCTTCCCTTCTCCCTTTTTCTATGTTTAGAAACACAGTGCTGCATCTTTACTATCAAATCAAATATGCTTTGGTGGTATACTCCCATTTAAAAGAATTCAGTTTTAGAGGCTTCCCTGGTGGCACATTGGATGAGAATCTGTCTGCCAATGCAGGAGACACAGGTTTGATCCTAGTCCAGGAAGATCCCACATGCCTTGGGGCAACTAAGCCCATGTTCCGCAACTCTTGAGCCTGTACTCTAGAGCCAGTGAGCTGCAACTACTGAGTCTACCTGCTGCAGCTGCTGAAGCCTGCAAGCCCGATAGCCTGTGCTCCACAAGAGAAGCCACTGCAATGAGAAGCCCACACACTGCAACTGGAGAGTAGCCCCTGCTCATGGCAACTGGAGAAAAACCCTCGCACAGTGAAGACCCAGCACAGCAAAAAGTTAACTAATTTTTTTAAAAAAAGAAAGAATTCAGTTGTCCACTGGGGAGTAAGAGGGAGAGATAATGAGGTGGGAGGGAAAGAGAGGATTCTGTTTGCTTCATTGCCCTTTCCCCCTCCCCACAAGTCTCTTTATGCTAATTAGTCCTTGTCCTCCACTGTCATAGGAAAACATTTGTGAAGAAAAATGAGGCAGTTCTTAGCTTTTGATTTCCTAAGGATCTGTTGTAAAGGCAATGAAAGGAATCCTTGAGAACAATTGTCTCTCTTGGATTTGGGCTCTGTGAACATTTCAGCACACTCTGCCCCACCTGCCCTGGCCCAGCTTTTTTGATGCTCCATTATGTTTTTCCACCTGCTCCCAACCAGGCCCATCATCTTGTCATCCTTCACTTCCAGGACGCTCTTTTCTTTCTTCTTGCTTTTACAAATTATGTGGAATTCCTCTTTGTCTTTTCTGTTCCACTAATTTATCTCTTTCTTCAGAGTAGCACTCCAAGTCTCATCAGCTTTGTAAGCCTCTTAAATTCATTAGCATATGTGACTGTCTCTCATTTTTAAGTTCTTTTAACCATTTTGTCTATATGACTTCAAGTTAACTTTCATATGGTGCCCATGTAATTAAAGAAGTATTTTATTGCCTCCCTATCTTACAAATAAGCCCTGAGGGTAGAGGTGATGTTTTAGACCTTGTGTTACCCATAGAGTCAAGCACATTGCTTGAGTTATAGTAAGTACTTAGTGTATACTCATTGATTTGTTCCCTAGTAATTTGTTTGAAGAATGAATTGATAGTAAAAAACTGCCTTTTTTTCCTCTTGTTTTTAGATCACTCAGTCCTTGGTGTTTCTGCTGTTGGCGACACTTTTCAGTGCATTGACTGGTTTGCCATGGAGTCTTTATAATACTTTTGTGATAGAAGAAAAACATGGTTTCAATCAACAGGTAAAATAGAGAATGCAAATGTTCTCTTTTCAGTGTGAAGATCTTTTGTGCTTTTGTCCTCTGCTGGTAATAATTAAAACATAATTTGCTATTTTGGAGGAGGAAATGGCAACCCCCTCCAGTATTCTTGCCTGGAGAATCCCATGGACAGAGCAACCTGCCAGGCTACAGTCGGACACGACTGAGTAACTAACAACAACAATTTGCTATTTTAGAGCATGAATTAATCTAAAAAGGAACTGCAGATATGGTAAAGATCATAGTTTAAGGTCTTGCCATAAACTCTTCTACTACTAACGTCTAATGTTTTTCAGCTAATAACATTTAAATAAGTTTATTTTAAACTGTAAAATGCAAGGCATTGACTTATTGTCTTAGGCTACCTGTTGTCATATTGTCTTTATATGACTGCCTTTTCATTTTTAAAATTGCTTTAATGATATATCCTTTGCTATTCACTCATTATTTTAAAAGCAGTTTCTTAGTTTCTTATGATGCCTTTTTATTTTTTCAGACTTTGGGGTTCTTCATGAAAGATGCGATCAAGAAATTTGTTGTGACTCAGTGCATTTTATTACCCGTATCTTCACTTCTACTTTACATTATTAAAATTGGGGGAGACTATTTTTTTATTTATGCCTGGCTGTTCACGCTAGTTGTATCTCTGGTGAGTGAAATCTTTGTTTCCATTTTCTTTTACAAAGTGTACCTTGGTGAGATAACTGTGATTTAATATTTGTTAGCATCTATACCTTTCTTAAGAAGCAGAAGAAATATAAATAGGTGCTCATATAAATTCCCCTTTTGTTTTCTGCTTTTAGCTATAGAAATAGGAGAGCTGACTGACCATACATTTTCTTCTCCTTATACTGACTCTTACAGATTATAGAAGCTAGTTGTTAGTTACTTTTAATTATCCAGTTGTCAGGCAGTTTGGGGCTGTGCATTTGTGAGTTGCCACCAGAGTGATGACTGACAATTTTGATGACCCTTGACTGAGCTCCAGTGTTTAAAAACTGTGGATATTTTGAAGAGAGAATAGATGTAAGTGGGATAAGAAGAAGAAAGCATAACCGTATTTGCTTCCTTCTGCCCTCCTTCCCCCGCCTTTCCCTTCTTCCTTCCTCCCTTTTCCCTCTGCCTCTTCTTCTCCATCCCCTGGGCCCCTCCCTTCCCGTCTCCTCCCTTTGCTCCCCTACAGCTCCCGCTTCTTCCTTCTCATCCTCCTCCGTCCTCTTCTTCCCTCCTCTCCCCCATTATCCCTGCCTCACGTCTTCTTTTCCTCTTCTCTTTCCCCAGTTCTAAACTGTTCCATGGCACAAACACTATGTACAACACAATCAAAATGGTCTATTAACAGCCCCCAGAAAATACCACCTATCAGCTCTTCAGCTGCACTCACGATGAGGTTACCATGATGTTCATTGCTTCACTTCCAGCCAGTGGATTATAACTGCAAAACGGGTGGCTAGTTGCACTTACAAATATATGTTGTATGGCTAATTGAAATGAGAGGAGAGAGAGTACAAGAAATGCTCCCAAAATGCTTAAAGAAGTGCTGTTTCAGCCAGTGTGTACAATTGTGAACTGCAGGTCATTAGTGTTAGCAGGCAAATTAAGCTCAATAGTTCTTTTTTTAGCTAACACTTCAAGTCTATTATGATTACCCTGAAAGAATTCCAAGTTATGATGGGCTTTGAAGTGTCAGAAGTACCCAAGATAGTTTTGAACAGACCATTTGGCTTCTTAATTATTATCATCTAGGGACTGCTCATTTTGATTCATTTCATCAAACACATATTAAGTGCTCACTGTCCGGTAGCATTTGGGGCTGGGAATACCAGAACAAATAAGATAAAGTCCCTGTTTTCAGGGCTGGGAATTACATAATTGTTTTTGTATTGAATTTGTATAGCGAGTCGTTTCTCTTTAAGGACATAATCAGGTTGTTCTAACATTTGCTTTTAGGTGCTTGTCACCATCTATGCTGATTACATTGCCCCTTTATTTGACAAATTCACCCCTCTTCCTGAGGGAAAGCTAAAACAAGAAATCGAAGTCATGGCGAAGAGTATTGACTTCCCTTTGACTAAGGTGTATGTTGTTGAAGGTAAGGCTCCCTGGGGTAAGAAGGTTTTATTTGAGTAATTTGTTTTAGTTGAGTACTTTATTCTTAAAATTTTAATAAAAGAGCGGATCAGTTGGTTTTAGGGGGCGGGGTTGTTTGTTTTTGTTATTTAAAGATTAGGCTTTTCCATTTTGGCTTTTGAAGATTTATAAGAAATGATAGCATAGTCCAGGGATAGAAACTGGTGGCCTGATGCCAAATCCCGCTTTTGCCTCTAGCTGCGTTTGCTTGGCTTTACAGTAGTGTTAATTCTGGGCCAAGGCCTTTTTCACTCCTTGTTATGTCATGATACTAGACTGATTTATTCACCTCTGTTACCTACCTGGCTTCTTTAGGTAATTGAGTTGGACTCTTGCTTTGTCAGATTGCATTTGGCAATGGTTTGGGGCTTGGAAACAAAACCAGTGTTATTGGCTTTATTTCCCCCAAGACAACTTCCAGTGTTCTGCTAGACTCTGATTTCACCTGCAAATTACCCAAGGCTGGTACCACTGAGTACTTTATATTAGTTATATTCTGCTTTTCTGATGATTACTTTTGAGAGTTAAGCTATCTATGTTAGCTTGTGTAAGATACTAAAGTCTCAAGGAGTCTTTCATCAAGGAAAGATGAATTAACAGTAACCAGAAGAGTAAAGAAATCTTAGACATTTGGTGGCCAACTGAAGGCACAATTGGAACATATCTATGGGGAAATGGTAGAAAAATAAGCCAATGCATACTACTTCTTTAGCCTCTGAGATTATTATTCTTTTAATTAATATTAAACTAGTAGCACAATGATGAGTATAGTAGAACAATCTCTGAGGCCCTTTTACTGAGGGAGCAAACCCAAGTTGCTGATCACTTAAGTTATAATCAGAAAATGTGAATGCTAATGCTATGACAATAGGGGTAATTGAGAAGATATGTGAAATATACTATCAGTACTATATGATTTTAGCTGAAATAGAAAAGGCTTTATGGAGGGTTATATGGGACTTTACGGGAAAATCAAGATTTGAGTAGGCGGGGGTAGCATTTCAGAGGTCAGGTTGTGGAGCCAATAGGCTTGGGTTTCAATTCTAGTTCTATCACACAGTCCCTTTTTGACTTTGGGGAACTTACCTCTGCTAAACAGAAGTTACTCATCTGTAATGCATATTTTTGTTGTTGTTAATAATGGTAACAATTCTCAAAAATATTTTGAGTGAATGAATGTTGTCACTAACAGTAGCAACACATATTATGGATTTGTAAACTGAAAGGAAAAACCAAGTGAAAAGCTAATAGTCTTGCTCTCAGAAAATATCAGAGAGCAAGTATTGCACAGAGAATTAAACTGGTGTGAAGTGACGAAGAATGGCTGGGTAGATACTTTAGATTAGGTCGTTAGACGAGACTTCTCCAAGCAAATGAATTTAAATTGAGATCTGAAGGAAGGAGCCATCCATGGGGAGACTGTCCAGAGCCTGGTATCTTCAAGAAGCAGAAAAAAGTCCAGTCTGGCTGCTGCAGGGCAGGAAAGTGTTTTGATGTAAAATCTGAGACTTAGGCAAGAGTCGGACCACATAGGCCTTTGTAAATCAGGGTAAGAATCTTGAATTTTCAGTCCACAGATAAAGCTATGGAAGGTTTTAGGCAGGAAAGTGACATGGCCTGGGTTTTTACTTTTTAACCTATCTTAGGTTGCCATACAGAGAAGTTGGTAGGGAGGCAAGAGTAGAAGCAGGGTGAGCAGTTAGAGGGCTGGTGCCATTCAGGAGGAGAGAATGGTTAATTAGACGAGAGTAGTCTATCCTGATGGCTTAGTGGTAAAGAATCCACCTGCCAGCGTAGGAGACCTGGATTCGATCCCTGGATCAGAAAGATTCCCTGGAGGAAAAAATAGCAGCCCACTCCAGTGTGCTTGCCCTGGTCAGAGGAGCCTGGTGGGCTACAGTCCATGGGGTTGCAAAGAGTTGGACACAATTTAGCGACTGAACCACAACAACAGTAGTAATTGATGGAGAGAAGTGGGTGTATCGAGGATGTGTTTTAGAGGTAGGGTTGATGGAATTTGATACTAGATGACATGTAAAGGAATAAGGGAGCAAGAGACCTCAAAGATAATGACTTAGATTTTTGGCCTAAGCAGTTGGATAAATGGTAGGTTACTGAGATGGGAGAAAACTGGGAGAAGAACAAGTGGGTGAGAGTTGAAGTTCTGCTAGGTGTGTCGTAGTTTGAGATACCTGTTGAATATCGTACCAGAGTTCTACAAGCAATAATTAGTTGCAAGTCAGCCATAGAAACCAACTGTGGCTAATTTAACATGAAAAATTCCTTACTGAAACAATATTTGATAACTTACAAGGTCACAGGAAAGTTAAATTTGCCAAACTTGGGAAATGGGCTCTTCACCGGGAGACTAGGAACTCAGAATCACCCTAAAGAACCACCCTAAAGAACCAGTCTGGTGAGGACACTGCTGTTGGAGTTGAGCAGTTTGCATCTCTAACATCCCTCCCACTAGCACCTGCAGAATTAATTTCTCACTGCCCTGCTTCCTCGTGTAATTAGCTACTATTCAGAGACCCCAGTGGGTGCATCTGATGGACTGAGCCAGGGCACTGGGCTAACTGTCAGGAGTGCTGGGGAAGCAGATATCCAGCTTTTTTGGATTTCTTAAATGAGAAGCAGTCTCTTACAAGGCTTGCATGATGCTAAGTTCCCTAAGCTCTGCAAGGGGATTCTAATACTGGCCAGGGAAAAAATGACACGTGAGAATATAAACAACAAAGATGCATTATAGACATCCTTGTGGAGATGTAGGCATGTCAAATATGCAGCTGGATATATGAGTCCAGAGTTCTAGAGAGAGGCCAGGGCTGGACATAGTGGTCTGGAAAGTATATGGCATGTACATACTTCCATGGATGAGGGCATTCAAAGAAGAAAATGGAGCTCAGGTCAAGGTCAGCAGAGGGGGAAGAGCAGGCAAAGGAGGCTGAGGAGGAGAGACCACTGAGGTAGGAAGAAAATGAGGAGAAGATGGTGTTTCTTTTGGGATAAGAAAAGAAAGTGTTTCAAGGAGGGAATGGTCAACTGTATCAGATGCTGCTGAAAGGTTGATTAAGATAAGACATCATAAACAAAAGATGAGACAGCTGGCAGTGCTGTACAATCACATAGGACATTTTGGTATTCAGAATTCTCAGATACATTACTTCATTACCTCAAATAGTACAATAAATCTATTCAGTAAGCAAGCATTATTGAATAAATGCTACATGCAAGGCACAGTGATACAAGAGCTTATGGTCTTAAACTTTAGTGAGTATAAGAATTCCCTGGAGAGTCTGTTAAGATTCCTTGGCCCCATTCCCAGACATTTTGACTTATTGGATATTTCTACTGTTTACGTCTAACAAGCACCTAAAGGTAATTTTGGTATAGGCATTCTTTGGGCCACACTTTGAGATCCTTGGGCCAGTGGGAGATACTAAGACATTAATTTTGTTTTGCTTATCTGCCTACTTCCATAGATAACTTCAGATAACTTCTAAGAAATGTTTTTAAATTAATTAAAAAATTAGAAAAGATAGAAATGAGATAGAAATATAAGATGCAGATACACAACTTTCCAGATGCTAAGATCCTATATCATTGATCAAATTGGACCATGTGTTTGGCTCTTAACTTCCAGGCAATCAAACCAAAAAGTCCTAGCCTCATATCATAAACAGGAAAATAAAGCTTAAAGAAATTAAGAAAGTTTCTTGCATTTATATGAATAATACATGGCAGAGCCAAGATTTGAACCTAAAGTTTATTATTACCAATAAATTCACTGCACATGGCAGAACATAAAATATAATGAAAATAAAAATATGAAGAAGAAAATAAATATCAACCATAGTTTAGCTACTGTTAGCCACTGCTAAAACTTTAGGGCTTTTTTTTCCAGTTGATTTTAAGATAGTTTTAATTTTTTCTGATTAAATAAGTATACTTACTTTAAAAGCTTTGGAAGAGAAGAAAGTATAAAGGAGGTAACAAAAATCCATGTTTCTATAAGCCAGTGATAAACACTTCAGTATTTTAATATATTTCTTAATAGGCTTGTGTTAGGCTTTTCTATTTACATGTACATTTTTTCACAACAGTAATGAAACTTTGGACATGAGGTTTTATATCCTTTTCAATGTGTTGGTGAGCTTTTCCTATCTTGTTAAAATATTTCAAAAGTAGTTTTTTTCTGGCTGCTTAAAATTCCAACTCATAGCTTTATCATAATTGAATCATTCCATGACCATTGGATATTTAGGCTTTATTTATTTATTTATTTATTTATTTATTTATTGTTAGAAAGCTGCAATGAGCATAAATATTTGTTGTTAAGACTGAAGAGAAACAGACACTCTCCACTGCTGGTGGTGATTTATGTTGATATAATATTCTTCAGGTATTAAACAATTTGAAAATGTTAACGTCCTTTCCAGTAATTCAGTTTCTAGGCATCTCTCCAAAAGACCCCAGACTTTTTAATTATTTTCCATGCTTTGAACTGTCTTTTCCTTAGGATCTAAACGCTCTTCCCACAGCAATGCTTATTTTTATGGCTTCTTCAAGAACAAGCGAATAGTTTTGTTTGACACTCTACTAGAAGAGTATTCTGTACTAAACAAAGACATCCAGGAGGAGTCTGGCATGGAACCCCGCAATGATGGAGAAGGGGACAGTGAAGAAATAAAAGCTAAAGTTAAAGTGAGTCCTTCTTTTCCTAAGAGACCCTGGCTTAGTTTTTATAAACAGTTTCTGTGACAACTCAAAATAACATTAATTTCTATGTAGTGAGTGTTGAACTCAGGGAGACTATCAAATAAAAATATAACTGCCCCTTTATAATTGTGGTATTTGGGAAAGAATATCACTGTTGTTACATGTTAACTATCTTTCAAGCTTTCACAGAATGTTCACAAGTATAGGAAAATTTGTATGATTATAAACTGTTTTTAAAACAGGGACTTTATATATAATTCCTGATATGTTTATGACTGAAGAATTCCCACAGACAAGATAAAGAGGAGATAATAATCATCTCATTTTTAACTTCACTGAGATGTAGTAATTATAGGCTTTGGCGATGGAGAGACTTAAATCTGAATCCTGATTGTCGTTTAGTAGCTGTGCATTTTGGAGTATACTGTGTAACTTGATCAGTTTTCTTTTGTTTGCTTAACAAACATTTATGAATTGTAAACTCTGCTGAGATACTTTCTTTGGAATTCAGAAATGAAGAGGGAAACTTTGCTGTCAAGGAGCTTATAGTCTGAAGGAGAGAAAGTCATACAAGTCCAGCTCCATATGGTAGTTGTTGCAGCGAAGCTATATATACTGGATGCAGTGAGAGCATAAGAGAAGACATTTCTTTAAGACATTTCTCTGACCTTATAGTCTGAGAAAGCTTCTTCTGAATCTTCTCTTAGATGAGGCCAACTGATGGTAATTAGCAAAATCTGAAGTATACCAAGACTAAATGGGGAAGGGGAGACAGTGATAAGAAAACAATACATGTTTAATCAGAAACAGTCTCTAGTAGTTGCATATGTGATGGGACGTGCCATTGGCTTTGATGGCATTCAGAGATGATTTGAGATCTGTGTAACTGTGCAAATAAGTTAAGCTCTCTAAATCTTTGATTTCTTAACTGATAGACAATGCCAGCAGGGTCTCTCATCTTGAAACTGTTGACATCTTGCACCAGATAGTTTTTCACTGTGGGAGGCTGTCTTGTGCCTCATGAGATGTTTAGCAGCATCCTTGGCCTCTCCCTGCCAGGTGCCAGTATCAGTCCCTCCTTTCCCAGCAATTGTGACAGTGGAAAATGTCACTAGATATTCCCAGATGTCTCCAGAGTTGGGAGAGAGGAGGCAAGATCACTGCTAGTTGAAAAACACTGAGATAAAGATGCCTACCTTTTAGGGTTGTGAAGATTAAATGAAATAATATATGTGAAAAACCTGTATACTCTGAGTACCAGTGGAAAAAACTATTATCATTGAGCATCTGTTTTGATTTTAAAGAGATGGTCTAATAGAGTGCCTGGACTGTTATAAATATCTAGGTGGAAGAAAATGTGAAGAGGTTAAATAGCATTGGGTGAGGGTTAACTCTTTGGATTGTATTTTTTTTTTTAAGTAGATTTATTTTATCAGGCTATTGGGATAAAAGTCATTTTGGTCTGACCAAGGATCATAGGATTTTAAGCTAGGAAGAGCTCTTAAGGACATCTTATAGATAGGAAAACTGAAGTCCAGAAAGAGTAACCAGGTAAGAACACTGGGGAATCATGCACACTCAGCAAGTCAACCTGCAGAAGTGGTATCTACCTACAGGGTAGATGACTATAGCCAGACCTGGGTGTTAGATAGTGGTCCTCTGGTTTCAAGCAATCTAATGAAATTACTGACCTTTAGTATCTATGAGACCCTGGAGAAGGAAATGACAACCCACTCCAGTATTCTTGCCTGGAGAATCCCATGGGCAGAGGAGCCTGGTGGGCTACAGTCCATGCGGTTACAGTCAGACACGACTGAAGTGACTTAACACACATAACACGGTGTCTATGAGAACAGTATTCTTTGGTTTAGATCTTAGAAAAGGTTAGTCTTTTGAACTGTGTTGAATGGAGTTTGAGTTATTTTGCTAGCTTCTTGAAGAGCCTGCTTTATTTCATTGATAGCTGCAAAAATTTTATTTTTAAAAATTAAAAAAAATTATTTTATTTGTGGTTGTGCTGGGTCTTCATTGCTGCATGCAGGCTTTCTCTAGTTGTGGTGAGTGGAGTCTGCTCTTTGTTGTAGTGTGCAGCCTTCTCACTGCTTCTCTTGTTGTGGAGCACAGGCTTCAGTCGCTGTGGCATGTGGGTTCAGTAGTAATGGCATACAGGCTTAATTGCTCCTCAGTATGTGGAATCTTCCCAGACCAGGGATTGAACCGGTGTCCCCTGCTTTGGCAGGTGGATTCTTATCCACTGTACCACGAGGAAGTCCAGATGCAAATATTTTAGCATCTATGTATAAATTACATAGTCCTGCCTTAGAGAACCTGTAGTAGAGGAGACTAGATACGGCTCATAGTTTAAGGCAGGGGGTGGTAAATAAGTGGCTGAAATAGTGTGACTTTTAGTTATTAAGAAATGAATGCGGATTCTAATGGTCAGACAGATTTCTTAAAAGAGAGGATACTTGAACTAGGCAGAATTTTGACTTGGGGCTGGAGCTTTTCAGGATGAAGATATGTAATGAATAAAGCTATAAAAACAACTGCACAAAAAAAAAAGAAAAAAAAAAACAACAACTGCACAATGGCTATTCTAGGACTAATGAATAAATGGATTCTTGTAGAAGGGAATAGAAAGGTAGGCCAGGACCAGTTTGTAAAGTACTTCTTCCTGAAGACATCCTAGTGGTTGTTTTCAGGGACCTGGAAAGTTTCAATTGATTTGAGTAGAGGCCAAGGGGCTTCCCCGGTGTTTCAGATGGCAAAGAATCTGCCTGCAATGCAGGAGACCCAGGTTCGATCCCTGGGTCAGGAAGATCCCTTCGGAGAGAGAGGCCAAAGCTTGTTTTAGGAAGTTTAAGATTTGATGGCAACATATATGATAGAGCAAAGATTAGAGGCAAAGGGGACTGCTAGGGACTTACTGCATCAAGATAACCCAGACAGGCATGAAATAAGGGCCTACACTATAGTGAGAGGTCAGAGTAAGTGTGGAGTCATAATAAAAGATGGATTTAAAGGACTTACGGTGATTGCTATTGTGGAGACTGAAGGAGAAAATCAAAGATGGACCCAGATCTCACATATTGTTTTTCAGTGCGTGTATGCAGGTGAGGTGATTTTGGTAGGATATCAATATTTGAAATGTGAATGGCTATATGTGTATTAATGTATATTAGGAAAAAGATCAAACTAGTGTATCATGATTTCATGAAAATTGTCATTTGGGGTAAGGCTAAGTTTTAAAAAGTGAATTTATTTTTTAAAAGATATTAAATAATCACACAGTGAATACACAAGTGTGGCAGAAGTTTAGGACATGATAGTTGCAGGTGCTACTGTACACCTACTACGTATTGATGCATGGGGAATGCAGAAATGGTTTCAAGTCTGGATAGTGTGGAGAGGATGAAGTGTTTCAATTTGAGCAGATGTTTAAAGAAGAGAACTAAATCCCTCTTCTTAGAGATAACTATTATTATTAACATTTCGATGAGTATCTCTATACTGGCTATTTACATTTTAAAAGATGTCTAGGAAACTTTCTCCCTGCAGTTTATCCTTCAGAAGACAAATTCAGTAACTAGAACAACCTGTCTCAAAAGCATTTTAAGTGAAAGGAAAAATTTAAATATATAAAAACTGTCCTTTTATAGAAGAAAACAAGTATTTCCCCAGCAAGAACTAGGGTCATGTGAATGTCTTCCCAGTTGATAAGTATAACAGAAAGAGGACAAGATCCAGAGGTGTGAGTTTGGGTTTTACCCACTGCTTATTAGCATGATAATCTCAAGACATTTGAAGTTCCTGGCGTCCATCATCTCTAAAATGAAGATAATACTTCCCATCTTGCCCAGCTTGCTGTTATGAGGATCAAATGAATCAGCATGTGGATTTTATTTTATGAAAAGGAAAGTGCGATAGAAAAGAGAAAGATACTTATTTTTTTTCTCATATGTGAAATTAGCACGGGAAAAGAAAATCCAATTTTATCTAAGAATCTACTACAAATAAACAAGTTTCATTTTTGCAAAAAATGACCCTTATTTAAGCTCTTGTCATTCCATATCTTTGAACATGACTCCATGGAGTTCTGAATAGCTTCCTAAATCCAGACATCAAACCAAGATACAAGAACCTATGTTTTCTAATAGAGACCTGCTTGTTTTATGAAAGAATTAATTCATAGCTCAGATTAAGAAGCAATGAGGCTGATGATAGCTGCCTTGTAGTAGTGGAGATTAATGAACTGTTTGTAAAATATCTAATAATACAGTATCTGGTACATAAGTCATTTAATGAATGGAAACTGTTATCATTATTATTAAACATAGCAGCCTATTTTGCTTATTAGAAAAGTAATAGATAAATTAGAAAACATGAATAACCCAACTAACCATAAACATCTTACTATATCTATTTCTGTTTTTTTAATTAAAAATCATTTTTCCTTTTATTGGGTATATGGGTTTCCAGTTTTTTCCTGTTAAAAATATTCTTGCAATGAATATTTTTGTTTGGAAATATTCAGTTGCATCTCTTCATTTCCCCCTTAGAATAGATGTCTGTTAATTAGTGCTTTGTTCTTCCCTCTTGATGGCCCTTCCCTGAAGGTACAGGTACACGTGTCTCTTAGGCATTTAAGAAACTAGGCTAGTTAGCTCATTCTTTACTTTCTCTACCAAGTGTATTCTGACCTAGATTCTGATGTTTAAAAGGAAAAGAAACAGTAAGTGTAAAAGCTGTCTTGCCAATCACTTTTAATCTATCCCTCTTTTTCATGCATCTACCCAGCCTCATTTTTAAGTGGTTGTTTTCCTTAAAAATTAGGAATTGGTGAAGAAATGGAAAACTGGTAGAAGATCTAGATTCCAGCTGCCTGTGTTCCCATTAAGTTGTGTTTTTCTAAGGTGTATAAGGCAAAATCAGTTCCATGTTCATCTATTTGTACTTCACTCTTTTAAGTAGCTGGAGTTTATTTCAAAACCATTAGCCTTCACTTTCTAGGATATATATTCTCTCATTGTTTGCTGCAGAACTGATATGTCTCCCATAGATGAAGCTTTTTTTTTATGCTTTTTTATTATTTTGTTTAAATCTTTATATCTTATTTGCTTGATGTCTTAATTGATAATGATGTGTTGACATTCTCTATTATGATACATTTGTCAGATTTTCTTTGTAAATCTGATAATTTTGAATGAATATATCCTGAGGCGTTAGTATTAGAACATACAAATTTAGAATTATGTGTCCTCCTGGTAAACTGAATCTTTTATCATTCTTTTCTGACTTTCTTTAATAATCCTTTTTGCCTTTAAGTTGATTTTGTCTGGTGTTAATATAGCGACACTGGATACCTATTGGTTAATATTTGCTGGATGTCATCCTTTACTTTTTAAAAATAGTATTGAGATAGAATTTACCATTGTAACCATTTTAAAGTGTACAATTTAGTGTTTTTTAAGTATATTCTTAATGTGCAGCCATCACCGTATCACTTTCATCCTTTTACTTTTAACCTTACCGTGTATCTTTGTCTCATACATAGATATACTTTGTTGTTATGATTGCTTTTAAATCCAAATTGACACTATCTTTTTTTTTTTGACAAGCTTTGTTCGTTCATATATATTGTGATTACTGATATGTTTTGAGTTATTTCTGCCATATTATTTTATGGCCTTTTTCCCCTTTATCCTTTTCATATCCCCCCACCCCACTTCCACCCCAAACATACACACACCTCCTTCTGCTTTATTTTTAGAACTGATGGAAGGTTTTTAAAAAATTATATTTGAGTTTTCATTTAGGTTTGAAGGTTCATATGTGATTATTCTTTTAAGGTTGCTGTTAAAAATAAATCATGCCCACAATGCCTAAAATCTTAAAATATACAATATCTTCACTGCTTCCTAAATAATCCAGGAACCTTAAATAAACAGTTTGATCTAATTACCCCTTTCATGTTACATTTTAGTTTTATCTTGTTTATTTTTCTTTTCTTTTTTTTTTTTGGCTACATGTAGCACGTGTGATCTTAGCTCCCTGACCAGGGATCAAACCCACTCCCCCTGCAGTAGAAGCCTGGAGTCTTAACCACTGGATCACCAGGGAAGTCCCTCACACCTTCCTTTTAGAAATTACTTTGCTTCTTCCAGAAGTATATGCTTTAGAAATTTCTTTGGAAAATTCTGATTTTGTTTCGCTCTCATTCTTGATATCAATTCAAGATTGACAACTATTTATCCTAGCACTTTAAAGATACCGTTCTATTTTGTCCTGGTTTCCTTTGTTCCTGTTGAAAAAGTCTGCTCTGAGCTTATTATTGTCTTTTATTTATGTATTTTTTAGTTATTTCTGGTTATTCTTAAGATTTCTCTTTGATTTTTGTGTTGTGCAAGTATGAACTTTATCCCAGTCCTGCTTGGATATATTGTGGCTCCTATAAGGACTTATGTCTTTTCCTGAAGTTTAAAAACATTTTGCCTTTATATCTGAGTATTGCTTCTTTCCCATTCTCCCCAGTTTATCTTTCTGGAATTCCAATTAGATGAATGTTATACCCTCTCATTCTGTCTCCCACAGATGCTGACACTTTTAAATTTGTCTCTTGGAGCTCCACATTCCAGTTCATAGATTCTTTATTTAGCTATATTTAGTCTGTTCTTTGACCAGTCCATTGTGTTTTAAAGTTCTGTTTGGTTCTTTTTCAAATCAGTCATTTCTGGTAGCCTCTTTTTCCTTCCTCATGTTTTTAGTTCCCTTGTTTGTATGTGTGCTGTGCTAAGTTGCTTCAGTTGTGTCTGACTCTGCGACCCCATGGACTGTAACCCACCAGGCTTCTCTGTCCATGGAATTCTCCAGGCAAGAATACTGGAGTGGGTAGTCATTCCCTTCTCCAGGGGATCTTCCCGACCCAGGGATTGAACCCACATCTCTTACATCTCCTGCATTAGCAGGCAGTTCTTTACCACTAGTGCTACCTGGGAAGCCCACCCACCCTTCTTTGTATAAAACATGTTTATTTCATATTCTTTATCTGATGGTTCCATTATCTGAAGTCTTAAGGAACTTCTGCAACTCTGTATTGTTTCTGCTAACTCTTACTTACTGTGGCTTGTTTTCTTAAGTATTTGATAATTTTTACTGTAAATTCATAATAGTTTAGTGATCTTAATCTTCAGGAATCTTGAAGGGTCTGGGTTTAGGGTACATTCCTCAATAGAGCATTTGCATTTGCTTCTGTCGGTTGCCCCTAGTGCTACAAGCCAGCTTGGCATTTTCTGGTGCATGCAGATAATGTTTTTGAATTTTTTTCTTCCTTTTTTTTTTGCCGTGCATGGCGTTGGGCATGCAGGATCTTAGTTCCCCAACCAGGGATTGAATCCATGCCCCCTGCAGTGGAAGTGTGGAGTCTTAACCACTGGACCACCAGGGAAGTCCTATGTTTTTTAATTTCAAGAAGAGACTTTTCTTTTTCTTCACTTTAGGTAAGCTTGACACAGTTGGGTTATTTTGCCAGCATTTTTCCCCCTAGCTCACTCTTTGACTCAGAGTATAGCCATTCATAGTTTTATACAAGGAATGTTAATTTCAACTCCTCAACTTTGGCTTTTCCATACTTTAGAATAAACTAAACTGTACGTTTAAAAGGATATTTGTTTTACCTTATTAAGCATTTTTTAGATGTTTTTCAGAGTGAGTGTGTATTGGTGAGTGAATGTGGGCATGCACATGTGAGTGTGTGTATAAGAAATTGTTCATTGTGTCTTGGCACTATTTAAATTGAACCTGGAAAGTTTATAAACAATGAGAGTTTTATTTGGCTTTGTAAACATTATATTGTATCATTCATATGACCACCTACCATTTGTGTTTATTTTAAAAGCAGTACTATAACAATATACAAATGATTACATATCTGTTAACTAAAAATTGTTTATTTGATAAATGTTGAATAATTTATTTTTCTATCTATAATTGTGTGAAAGTTGAAAGCACAGGTCTCTGGCATCAGACTACTTGGCTTCAAATTCCAGGTTGTCTATTTATTGGCTGTGTGGCCATAGGAAAATTAACTAACCTCTCTGTACCTAGATTTTCTCATCTGTAAAATGGTAATAAGTATACTTATTTCATATCATGATTATGATGTATAAATAATACAGTATATAGCACAGAGGGCCTGGTACATAGTCAGTGTTTAATACATGTTAGCAACATTTGTTGTTATTTTTTTAATCTTTCCTGGCCTATTCTTCATGTGTGTTGAAGGGAAAAATATATGTATGCATGTGTGTATATATATTTTTGTGTATACATATATATGTATTTGCATATATGTATTTTTAATGTTGGTTTGAGGAGCTATAATAAAATTAGGGAAGTAGAACTCCAATAAATTTTAACATTAAATTTAACTTTATTAAAGTAATACAAGCATATTGTTTAAAAGTTTAAAAGTTAAGAGTACAAAACATATAATGAAATATAGTAGTTTCGTGTTCCTCCCTTCTCTATGCCTCTCACCCCGTCAGGCTCCTCTCCTTACAGATTTTAACTCTGTTAGCTTCTTCTGACACTTATGCATATCATTTATATATATACAATATATGTATACTATTATCTACTGACACTATCTTGACTTTTAATTATGGTAGACGGGGATTTAGCTCTTGGCCTAACATGTGCTCTGCTCCTACCTTCCCCCAATTCTTCCAGTATAGTCCAGTTACAGTTCTTGTGTTTTATTTTTTTTGTAATTTATTTAGTTTTAATTGAGGGATAATTGTTTTACAATATGGTGTTGGTTTCTGCCATATATCAATATAAATCAGCTGTCAGTATACATATGTCCCCTTTCTCTTGAACCTCCCTCCCACCTCCCACCCCATCCTATCCCTCTAGGTTGTCACAGAGCCCCAGTTTGAGTTCCCTGAGCCATGCAGCACATTCCCACTGGCTATCTTATTTTATATATGGTAGTGTGCTGTTTCCATGCTACTCTCTCCATTCATCCCATTCTTTCCTTCCACCACCCCACACACACACCCCGCCACCCCTGTCCGTAAGTCTGTGCTCCATGTCTGTCTCTCAACCAGTACCAAAACATTATTGATAACATTATTGTTAAACAATATTGTACCTTTTCACTGCTGAAAATATGTTACCTTTTTTTCCCTCTTGCTTAATAATTGCTTTTTTAAAAAAAAATGTGCTTAGTGTTCCTTTTTCTTTTTGCTAATTCTTCTCATAACTTCTGCTATCGCTCAATATAATTTCCTACAAGGTTAATTGCATCATTAACCTTATTAGCTTTAGTCCCCCTCATCCCTCCTACACCCTGGAAGAGATCTCTAGTCTCTTTCTTCGGGGTATTTCTCTGAAGTCCTGCTCTCCAACTCTCATAGTAGACTTCCCCTGTGGTTATTCTTTTATATTTGGCTGCGCCAGGTCTTAGTTGCGGCGTGTGAGGTGGCATGTGGGACCTAGTTCCCTTACCACGGGTCAAACCCAGGCCCCCTGCTTTGGGAGCACTGAGTCTTAGCCGCAGGACCACAAGGTCATTCTTGATATTCCTTTTCCTTTTCTTTAGGTTGAAATCCATGTTGATCTACTGTGCTTTCTCGATAGTGTATATCTTCTACAAGTTTCTTCAGGTTAAAAAGATACTATGGTGACTGAAAGAGTGCAATCATGGCAGTCCTCAACAGATTGTCTTTTGAGTCACATTGTTCAAATCTGAATGGATTTCCCTCTTTTATCTGGTGTACAGTTGTCATTCTGGGGTTGCCCTTTACCGTTAGAGATTCCCTTCACTTCTCTCCTTTGCTGGGTCTCCTGTGTTCTGTATTCCATGACTTTTTGTTCTTAATTTGCTCCTTCATTTTAGTAAAGAACATCCTCCAGCACCTTCCTGAGAAAGGTTGCATAGTAAAGTTTTTGAGTTCTTGCATCAAAATGCCTTCATTTTTCTGTCACATTTTTTTTCCTGTCACTTTGACTGGGGTTTAGATTTCTAGATTGAAAATACTTTTTCTTCAGGATTGTGAAGGTACTGTCCCATCACCATCTTGATTCCAACATTGCTGGTGAGGTGTCTGAAACCATTCAAATTACTGATCCTTAATATGTTACCTTAATTTTATTCTTCTGGAAAATTGCTGAATCCTTTCTATGTGTTCTGAAATTTCGCATACCTTGGTGTGTGCCTTTTGTTTTTTAAAATGGAAGTATAGTTGATATACAATATTATGCTAGTTTCCAGTGTACAACCTTGTGAGTCTGTTTTTACCCGTTGTGCTGGGTATGTATTTGGCCCTTTTATTTTGGAAATTGAAGTTCATTGGTTCTAGGAGACTTACTGGAATTGTTTTGTTGATGATTTTCTCCTATTTTTTCTCTTCTTTCTTTTCAGAGTTCCTGTTATTTGAATGTTGGCTTCCTTATACTGAACTTTCTTACCTTTTCTTCCCTGCTTTTCCGTTTGTTTATCTCTTTCTTCTATTTTCTGGGAGATACCATCATCTTCCAATCATTCTATTAAGCTTAAATTTCTAAGAATTATTTTTCTCTGTCCCTTTTTTTTTTTTAATTTATTTTTAGGTTTTTTTTTTGGCTGCTCTAAGTCATTGTTTCTGCACACAGGCTTTCTCTAGTTGCGACCAGCGAGGGCTGCTCTCTCGCTGTGGTGCACAGGCTTCTCACTGCAGTGCCTTCTCTTATTGAAGAGCACGAGCTTTAAAGCACAGGCTCAGTAGTTATGGTGCACAGGCTCAGTTGCCTTGAGATGGTGGAATCTTCCCAGGACCAAACCTGTGTCCTCTGCATTGGCAGTTGGATTCTTAACCGCTGGACCACCAGGGAAGTCCTGAATTTCCCATTTTTTATAGTATCGTCAGTTTTCCCATGAAAGCAGCATCTCTCTAAATTTTCTCCTTAGGTAATTTGTTTCTTCCATATTTCATTTTTTTTTTTTTGTATCTGGTCTTCCATCTTGACCCTTATCTTGTATATCTTACAATATATACAATTGTTTGTCTACTCCTTAGTAGGAGAATGGGCTTCCTTAGTGGCTCAGTTGGTAAAGAATCTGCCTGCAATGCAGGAGACCTGGGTTCAGTCCCTGGGTTGGGAAGATGCCCTGGAGAAGGAAATGGCAACCCACTCCAATACCCTTGCCTGGAGAATTCCATGGACAGAGGAGCCAGGCAGGCTACAGTCCATGGATCACAAAGAGTCAGATATGACTGTGCAACTTTCACTTTCTTTCAGTTTAGTAAGAGAAAGGGACTAAAAACCTGGTTGGATTCTCTGAGCCTGTAGATAAGGCTTATCAACTTATCACAGCTTCACTGTGGTATGTCCTGCGGGTGCATCTCCTGGTCTTTCCTGGTAGAGGGATCAGAGTTCTCAGGGAGTACTCTTCCAGTCTTTTGCCTGGAGGGCAGTGTTTTGGGATCCAGGTATGGGGAGAGAGGGCTAGCTTGGGAGAGGCAGTACTCAGTAGTCAGTGCACCATACCGTTAGGTAAGCAAACTCGTGGTCTGTGGCTGGTGTACCCAGGCCTTCAGCTATGCCGAACTTCCAGTTGAAGCGTCCTTTTCTTTGCCCTATCCAAAATGAGCTTTCAGGCTTTTGCCAGGGTGAGGGACGAGCAATTGCCTTTTGCTCAAGTGTGGAGTTGGAGAGGAATCGGTACCATTTCTCAAACAGCTCTCACCCAATTCTTATATTTGCCACAATCTCCTTCCTGTTCCTCCCATTTCAGAAATACCTGGTTACTGTTAGTATTCAAGTCCTTTGAAGACACTGCAGTGTAAATCAGACTGGTTCTATGTATTTTCTCCACTGCTGGCTTATGATTCAACTTTCTTGACCTGCCTAGTCCATTTTTATTTGTCTGTCTGCTTTCCTGCTTCCAAAATCTTGTTACTATTGCCAGCTCTCCCGTTTTCCCTATCCAGTTTATGTCTTTAAAAAAAACACAAAAACTCTTGATTGTAGTTTATTGGAGTTTTTGGAGGAAATAAAATTAGATGTAAATGTTCCTTCTGCCATTTTAACTTGGAGGTCTCAGTTTTTAAAATGGCAATTCATGGTGTTTTGGGAGGTCACAAGTGACATGTACTTATTTGTAGATAATTTGGAAAATAGGAATGATCTGAGATAGTTAAACATCACTGTATTTCTACCATATAGAAAAAACTGTTAACATTTTGATATACTCAGTCTGTTTTATTTGTGTATTTTTGTATACACATTTGTCTTTTTTCATAATTGGAATCATACTATTTATTTTTAGTTTTGTTTCTTGCTTTCTTCATCTAATGAACCATTTTCAGAACATAATCTTTCAAAACATTTCTAATGGATGTATAATATAAATAAATGTTGTTTGGCACTATCATGAGCAGTTACCCATGTTATAACATAATCTTTGAAAGCAAAATTTCTAATGGGTTTATAATATGGCTGTCACATGACTTTGTCATGATTTATTTAACTCTTGTCCTATTGATAAAGATTTATATTTTTTCTAACTTAAATTAGACTCATGCAGTCAGCATGTGTGTGTCTTGTTCATGATTCTATGTTTGAGCTTAACCCAGTATCTAACGTGGAGTGGCTGGATGAATGTTTTGTTCAGTGAATGAACAGTTTTGCACGAAAGTCTGATTGTTTCCTTAAGTTAGAATCTAAGAAGGGCTCTTATTTGGTTAAAAGGTATAAACTTTTTGAAGCTTCTTAATAGTTTATTTTCTATTTGTTCTTTGATTCAGAATAAGAAACAAGGATGTAAAAACGAGGAGGTGCTTGCTGTACTAGGCCATGAACTGGGGCACTGGAAGTTGGGCCACACAGTCAAAAATATCATCATTAGCCAGGTAAGTCTGGAGTAATTCTCTCTCTACCCCTCTTTTCTTGGCCACACTGTCAGCTTCCCCAACCAGGGATTGAATCCACACCCCCGGCAGTAGAAGCACAGAGTCTTAACCACTGGACCACTAGGGAAGTCCTGACAATTCTCTTTTTATGGCAGGAGAGTCAGATAATAAGTATAGCAGGGATGAGAGTTCACATAGTAGAGAAGTGAAGGCAGACTCTGTAGCCAAGCTTCACATCACAGCTTGCTGACTTACTACCTTTGTGACCTCAGGCAAGTTCCTGAGCCTCTTTCTGCCTCCATTCCCTTATTGAGTGATGATACCTCATAAGACTGAAAGAATTAAATGAGTTAATACATGTAAAGAGCTTGGAGTAGTACCTGAAATGTGGTAAGTACTACATAAATATTTATTGTTGTTATCAGTTGCTCAGCTCTAGGAGCTGTGAAGATCAAAGGAGTGAGCCTAGATAAGTTGGACATTAAAATGCTTTTTAAAGAAGTCATTGTACAACCATTGAAAAGAAATTGCAAAAAGTAGTACATATAAAGAAGAAAATATTTTCCGTAACATTCCTCTTCTGGGTATTAATACCGCTAAACCAACAGAGTGACCAGAGTTCTCAGGCTCTGTGATTTTTTGACTGGTTCTGAGCATGTGTGGTCTCAGTTGCGTCTTTAATGGTCTTTGTAGCTTTCTAAAAGGGCAGCTGGTTCTGCGTGATGGATTACGTGGGAAGACTTGTGTACCTGCTCCTATAGGCACTTTTCTGTTGCCTTACATCTGTAGGTATAAAAAATGAGTGCCTTGGCTGGAAGCTATGTTGTATGGATACATGGCAGTGAGTAAGACATTCAGTTCAGTTCAGTCGCTCAGTTGCGTCTGACTCTTTGCGACCCCATGAATCGCAGCACGCCGGGCCTCTCTGTCTATCACCAACTCCCAGAATTTACCCAAACTCATGTCCATCGAGTCAGTGATGCCATCCAGCCATCTCATCCTCTGTCGTCCCCTTCTCTTCCTGCCCCCAATCCTTCCCAGCATCAGGGTCTTTTCCAATGAGTCAATTCTTCGCATGAGGTGGCCAAAGTATTGGAGTTTCACCTTCAACATCAGGCCTTCCAATGAATACACAGGAGCGATCTCCTTTAGGATGGACTGGTTGGATCTCCTTGCAGTCCAAGGGACTCTCAAGAGGCTTCTCCAACACCACAGTTCAAAAGCATCAATTCTTCAGCTCTCAGCTTTCTTCACAGTCCAACTCTCACATCCATAGATGACTACTGGAAAAACCATAGCCTTGACTAGATGGACCTTTGTTGGCAAAAGTCTCTGCTTTTTAATATGCTGTCTAGGTTGGTCATAACTTTCCTTCCAAGGAGTAAGCATCTTTTAATTTCATGGCTGCAATCACCATCTGCAGTGATTTTGGAGCCCAAAAAAATAAAGTGTGACACTGTTTCCACTGTTTCCCCATCTATTTGCCATGAAGTGATGGGACCAGATGCCATGATCTTAGTTTTCCAAGTTTAAGTACTCAGTTTAATAAGGAAAATCACTGCTCCCTTCAGGAAAGAAGGGGTCCACTAGCCTACTGTGAGGGTAATGGGCTGGTCCCTGAGGTGCCTCATCGGGGCTGGAGTTGATTGCCTCTTCTAATAGATTGGGCACTTCAGCTAGAGCCAGTGGGGAGTGTCTGTGTTGTTGATTAATGCGTTGACTCCATCCCTGTCACCATGGCCACTCTTTTCATGAGCAGTTGACCAAGTCCTAGAGTGGCTGGGCAAAGAAGCTGGCTCACATCCACAGAGCAGGTATCTTCTCCACCTGAGCATTGAGAGTGCCTCCTCTGCTGTGGAATAGTTTCTGTGAAGATTCACATTAGACCTAAGTATTACCATACTTGGGGCTAGTTTTGGAAGTTTTCCCACATACCTCTTTTCCAAATCTCCTTGTTAGCCATCCTCTAGTTTGCTCCAAGGCCCTAATCATCCAGTTAAACCATTATTTGCTCACTAATAACGAATTAAGTGTATATATATCCTCAACTCAGGCCCTCTCTACTTCTAGAATAAAAGTAAAACTATAAAACCACCTAAGTAACTTTTTCTGTGGTCACGCTAACATCATTCCTAAAATCACATCATGATGTCTTGTTCTACTGATCCCACAATGAAATTAGCTTAGTAATAACTTAGAAATTTTGTATCCTTCTTTCTAGATGAATTCTTTCCTGTGTTTTTTCTTGTTTGCTGTATTAATTGGTCGAAAGGAGCTTTTTGTTGCATTTGGTTTTAATGACAGCCAGCCCACTCTAATTGGACTATTGATCATCTTCCAGTTTATTTTTTCACCTTATAATGAGGTAATGTATAATCTTTAAAATTATCTCATGTATGTTCTTGTCTATTTCAAATCTAGAACCTTGAGAGTAGTGAAAAAAGAAACAAAACTATAATTTTAACAAGCAGATAAAACAAAATTTTAGTCCCTTGATTTACTGGCCAGTATATAAGAATATAGCAGAAAAACCCGGTCCCAAATAATAAGTGCTTCTATATTGTTAGGGGAAAAAAAGTGGAGAATTAGGCTTTAGTGGTGAAAACCTCGATGTAGCATGTACCTCAGAGACTTGGTAGATGGAAATTAACTATTGAAACACTATGTCCTAGACCACATTTCGCCAAGCACTGGTGAAAGTCTTTGTGTGAGGGGACAAAACAACTGATAATTGAGTGTGTGTATGACTGGATAAGAGAGATTGTACGACAGTGTTTCTCTGGTTGCATTTCCTGACCACCTGCTTCGTAACAGACTTAGCATCCCACTCCAGACCCTCTAAAGCAAAGTTGGATGTTTTATGGTAAGCAAAGTGTGAGAACCACTGCTCCATGACTGCTCAGTAGGGGAACGCCATATATGTGATAAGACATGGATTAATGAGACTGTATATGAATAAATCCAGTGATGGCAACATACTAATTGATTAGGCTTCCAGAGTAAGCAAAGAGATCAGGGATCTTGAGATATCTCCATTCAGAAGAATTCTTTCTTTGGGACAAATTGTAGAGTAAGGGTTTTAATTTTCTCCTTAAAAGGTGGAGGTAGGGTGAAGGCACCAGGAAAGAAAAACGGGGAGGAAAAGATCATGTTTGTATAGCATTGTCCACAGAATCTACATTCATTTTCCAGAGAAGTAAGATTTATTATCATTAAACTCTAAATGTTTTAATTTTCTAACTTTTGTTGAGAATATTTATAAAGTGCTGTATGCTGATTGTTACTCTTAAAGAGGTTATAGAACCACCTGTAATGATATTGTGGAGAAGGAAATGGCAACCCACTCCAGTATTCTTGCTTGGAGAATCCCATGGACAGAGGAACCTGGGAGGCTACAGTCCATGGGACATAACTTAGCGACTAAACTACCACCATAATGATATTGTCATTTCTGTCTTCAGTCACAATTCAGGAATGCCTTAAAGACATTGAGCTGTGTGTGTGAAATGTCCCAGAATCTTCTGCTCTTTATGCAGTCATGCTATTTATTTATATAACTAATTTTCTTATAATCTCTTCATTGACTGTCAGGCTGATAATCCTTGCTAATGTCAGTGTAACTTTCCAATATGGTCATTATTTGTTTCTAATTTTCTTCTTCAACCAACTATCAACTGGGAAATCAGATAATCACACTCATTAGGTAAACATTACTGGATTCTGACTGAGTGTAGGTGTCCTCTGATAAGTAAGGCGCCAGTAATGTTAGTCTGCTTTTGGCATCTAATTTGGCCTCTCAGTTTTTGGTTTTATCTCCTTATATTTTGAGTAGTTGAGTTCACTTCAAAAAATAGCTAAGTAAATGTAGGATATTAGAGTGATTTGAAATATAATTAATTTAGAGATATTAGCAACTGTTTTAAAAACTTCAATGAGCCCAGGGTATTCATTTCAAAAAGACTAAGTATTTAAACAGAAAACTGTATGTTTAATGTCTGCATTTAAGAGGTCATAATAAGAAAGAGGTATTTTCCTGGGAAATGGGAAACATGCCTTATCAAGAAGGGTCTGAAAGCCTACAGTGGAACAGATGGGTGCTGGCTAGTGTCTGCTCAGGGTTTATTTGTGTCACAGTGAGTTTCAAGGGACAGCTGCCCTGGGACGCCTGAAATCAGGAGACACATAGACAGACAGATTAGTTAATGATTATAACCCAAAAAGCACATTCAAGATTTGGAAAGAAATTTCAGGTAGGAGCCAGATATTAGCTTTGAACATGTCTAAGAAGATATCAGGAGCGCCCAGACTTTATGTTGAAGCTCTGAATCTGCTGATGGCAATATGAGGTATAATTGAGAGACTTTAAACTTTCTTTTTGCTTTATTGCCTGATGTATTTTAAGGTCAGAGATAGACATCATGTCATCCAACCTGTAATATTAATACTTCAGTATGCAAATAAATTATTTTTCCCTCAGAAATTTCTATGTTCAAATGAAACTTGTCCCCTTCATAGTAGTCACCCTCAGAGACTGAATATATATTCTAATGAAGCTACCATAGCTCAGAACAGTCTAGAAAATTCTATTTTGAGGCCATCATTAGAGGCTATAGTATGTGTGTATACATGTATATACATCTATACATGTATACTTGTGTGTATATATATATATATGTATATATATAAGAATATTCTCAGTGAAGACTGTTGTTAACATCTAAAGGTGGATAAGTGAGCAAGAATATTTTTTTTTTAATGAAAAAAAGAGTCTGGATATAAATCACCACATCTTACCACTGAGAAAGATGGTGTCATGGGCTTTGGAGTCATCAAGAATTTCAGCACTACCACCTTCTAGTTGTATGACTACAAACAAGTTGTCTCACTTCTGAGATACCCTCCTTCATCTGTAAAACAGGAGTAAGAGTAATCACCTTGCAGGATTGCTGGAGAATGTAAAATGCCGACTCAGTGCTTGGCACATAGCAGGTTCTCAGAAGTCAGTGTCTCTTCATTACGACTGACATGTCTTTGGATATATATCTGTTTCTGGTCTATTTGCTTAGAGGGGGAAAGGCTCAATTTCTAATAATTCTCCCATCCTGGGGTCTCCAAAATACAAGTGATGTTTCTTTTGGCTTGCTGTTTCTCATCCTGAGCTGAACTTCCTCTGCAGTATTGGCTCATGAAAGCTTTAGTAACAGCAAAGAGGGGAAGTGGTTAAAATGCTTTTATTTCCTTTTTCAGGTTCTTTCTTTTTGCTTAACAGTCCTCAGCCGCAGATTTGAGTTTCAAGCCGATGCATTTGCCAAGAAACTTGGGAAGGCCAAAGACTTATATTCTGCTTTAATCAAACTAAACAAAGACAACTTGGGATTCCCTGTTTCTGACTGGTTGTTTTCCATGTGGCATTATTCTCATCCTCCACTACTAGAGAGACTTCAAGCTCTGAAAAATTCAAAACAAGACTGAGTTGCCCAGGGTCTGCAACCGAAGACATTTCTGATTATTTTCTGTCCTGGCAGCATGTTCTGGCTCTTGATGTTTTTAACTTTTTTTTTTTAGGAAAAATGATTAAGTACAGAAAAGCCAAGATTTAAATACATTTAATATCTCATTTCAAAAATGATTTTAATAATCCATTTCTTAAAGAAAACACTGGGTGAAATTTTGAGGCTTAATGTTTTTAAAGGCATAGTTTTATCTTTAAAATCTAGTTTACCATCAGCTTGTAAAATTATTTGAGAAAAGACAAAACTTGTTTTATTTACATGCTTATATGGAACCTGCATGTAAGGTATTTGGGGGCATATGTTTAAAAGGGAACACCACCTCTGAATTCTCTCTGTAAGGCAGAAACAGTGGTCCTGAATCACTGTGCTCATACGTAAGTTGAAACTTACTTCTACTTTTATGCTGTTATGATTTAAGCTGGCCAATCAGTGTTTTAAATAAGGAAAAAGATAATAATTCATAAGGCTGATGTTATGTAACTGAAAGTAGTTAGAAATATGCTCTCTACTATTCTACCAAATTTCTCTGTTCCCTCTCTTGTTATACACTGATCAGGAATTTCTAATAATGTTTTGAAATTATAAATTATGTACAGAGTATTTTAAATCATTTTGTTTTTTAGAAAATCTCAGTCTTTATCTTTCTTTCCCACCTGGTGGGTATGATCCCATTAGGGGTAATGTAGTATTTTCCCAAACATTCAGCTTTTTTCATTCATACTCTTAAGTATTCAATAAATAGTGCATCCTTTTGTTTAGCAGAAATTGCCATATTGAACAGGTTTTGCTGTTAAAAGTGGGAGAATGTGGAAAGAAGAAGTGACATTTTAAGAGACATAAGGGTGAAATACTGATGATTCTCTTGTGATGTTACAGGAAAAAATATAATTTTCTATCTCTTTGGACAGAAAAGTTTCTGTTTTTATTTTTCTAATTTTTATTAGTAAGTCATGAGTACTATTTTATTTAATCAGGCCTAATTCCATTTTAGAAAATTATAGTTCTTGATATGCAGGCAATTTTTATTTTCAAAACAAATGTCATGAAAAATTTCCAGTTTTTGAAGCTGCATGTTTGACTCAAATCTCTGTTCACTTTATGAATGAGACCCAACTTTGTGCCCAGAGTCCCACACACTGGTGATATGTACCTTCTGGGCATTTATTCCAAAGTGGGATCAACTGTGTGCGCTTGGCCTTTGGCCAGAAAGTCTTTTGCTTAGCTGATATTTGGATGATATTTCTACATGGAAACATAATAAAAATAAGCCTCTAGTTTAGTACCGCATTATTTATTTTTCTAAGGAACAGCCCTATGATTTTATCCAGCATCTTTTACCTGTGAATTCATGCTGTGATAACTGCCTTTCTCCTTCCTTCCTTGCCTTTAAATACAAATTTCAGTTCTACACCAGTGAAACATTAAAGATCGCCAATGCAGATTGATGTACTTTGTCTTTGATTTGACAAAATCTGTCTGTCATTTGTTACCTAGGATGTATATTTATTACCCTAGAGGAACTGAGTGCTAGTAGTGAAGAGTAGTAGAAGGAACAACCATAGTGCTGCGTGGTGGCGGGACCATTGCTGCACCTCACTCAGAGCCCTCTTCACTGCCTCCCTCCCTCCGCTCCAGAGCATCACCAATTCTTGCTGACGTCTCCTCAGAAGCGTCATTCAGAACCATTCCTTCTCCAGTCCCATAACTTCTCATTGTCTTGGTCTGTTTGGTCTACTCCACCTGCCTCTTTGATCTTCCTTTCATGTGGTAGCAATAACTAGCTTTTTAATACATGATTGTTTTGACCTGGTCCCTTACAGTTTATGGGAGGCCTAGGGATGGCCAGAGGATACCACTGGTAGGTTCCTGAGGTATTGGCTAATCAAGGGAGGGAGAAAGGACAGCCAAGGAGGGAAGGAGGTTGCACTCTGTACCCTAATAGTTGGTGGACAGAATGAAGTAGATCAAGGCCTCAGATAAAGTGGCATGGCCTCAGCGGGGCTGATTTCTGAATCTAAGGCAGAGTCCTTGTTGTGTGTATATACTACCTTTGTCTGACTTGGTCCTCGGCTAAAGTCTGAGAGCTACTAGTAAATGATAGCTCTGTTTAGGATAGGAGCTGGGATCAAGTCAGTGATTTTAATACCAATGATGGTCCCAGCTTGCCCTTTAACCTGTATATCCTCATGGACACCCCTAATCCTTTGTGTGGTAACTCCCCTCCCTGAAGACTCCTTCCTCCACTCGGCCTTTGTCATCCATCTTTTGGTTTCTTTTGTGCATATGTACTTCATGTAGTTTTGATTGTTTTGCGAGTTCTACCATCATTGGCAGAAAAGTTTTCCCATAGCAGAAAGCTTACCTTGAGGGCCTTAAGTTCTGTCTTAGAGGCCATACAAAGAAAAAGTACAGAGAACCCCTTTCCAATAACTCCTGGTTCAGGATCATGATGATGTGAGCAAGTAACCTGTGTGCCCGTCTATGTACAGTCTGGTAGATGAGCAGGAACAGTCCACAGTGGGATGGTATAGCCCTATTCAGGCGATATGGGTAGGGAGACCTCTGCTCTTCTCATACTATCCAGGATGGTTTCCAGGGAGGAGGGTTTCCCAAACAATTTGAATAGATAGATACCTCCATGTGTCCTAAAACCCTGTGAAGCCAGGACTGTTCGCACCCCGTGAGGAGGATGAAGCCTGCACCTTCAGGAGAGGGCTCCCCTCTGGCTCTCTGCCTGATGAGGGACAAACAGGGAAGCTTCACTTAGGCTTAAGATCCAGGGCAGGGCTCCAGAAGGAAACACACCACTTACTAGGAAGACCTTGGCTAAGAAACTGATGAGCTGTTATGTCTCTCATCTGTTATTTAGTCAGTGCATATGATGCCCCCACGCTGTGTACCAAGCTCTGCTCTAGGTGCTGCAGGATGCATGAGCAAATAAACCATAGAAAGAGCCCCACCTCATGGAGTTTACATTCTAGGGTGGAGAAACAGACAAACTAGAAATTCAATAGTGATACACGTCTTAGAGAAAAAGGAAAGCCTGAGGTGCTTGTGGGGTAGGAGGGAAGTTGTGAAAGTTGTAATTTTAAACAGGATGGTTGTAAAAAGGTGTCACTGAAGGTACTGTTTGAACAAAGCCCTAGAGGAAGGGAGTGAGTGATTGCTACAGGTGTTTGGGGGAAGAGCATTCCAGAAGAGTGAACATGAACAGCAAGCGTAAAAGCTTTGATGTGGAAGCGAGCCTGGTGTTTAAGAAACACCACAAGGCCAGGGAGGCTGGGATGGGGTGTTCTAAGAAGACATGGTAGGAGATAAAGTCTGAGGGATAGAAATGCAGCAGATTTAGAGGGCCTTGTAGGCCACTGGAGGGACTCAGGCTTTGATTAGACTGCAGAGGGGAAGCCATTGGAGGACTTGGGGCCAGGGAGTGACATGATCTAAGTGTTACCAGGATCACTGGCTACTAGGTTGAGGAGCAAAGGTACAAGCTGGGGACTAGTTGGGAAGCTCTTGCACTACTTCCAGCAAAAAAGTAAAAATGGATACTGGAGTGGTAGGGAAGTGATGAGAAGTGGTTGGATTCTGGAAATATTTTGAAGGCTGAGCCAACAGGATTTGCTGATGGATCAGACCGAGGTACAAGAAAGAGTGGAGCAGAGGATGCCTCCAGCATATTTAGCTTAAGTCACAGAGAGAATGGCATTGCCAGTAACTGAGATAGGGAGAAGGGGGATTTTGGAGGGCAGAGCATCTTAACATTTTCCTCATGTTAAAGTTGAGATATCTACAAGACATCTAAGAGGGGATGTTGAGTGGGCGGTCCAATAAATGAATTAAGGGGAGAGGTTCAAGCTAGGTGGAATTTAAAGCCACAAAACTGAATGAGACCACAAGAGGAGTGAGAGAAAAAGGTGTGTCCCTGCCATGTGGTCCTCTGACTTTCAGATGCTGGGGAGATGAGAGACCCAGCAAAGGAAACTGAATAGGACAGGGTGGTGAGCTAGAAGCCAAATTAACTTCTTTAAAACAAACAACTTTTTATTCCCATAAAAAAGAGCAAAAATATGGGATGGTAGCTGTAAGGAGAAGTAGGACTGAGAGAGATTCATTTTTTAACATGACAAATGGGGATAATAACCTGGTTTTTGGAGCTGTCTTAAGGGTTGAACGAGATCACATTTGCAGGATATTTAGCACATCAGATAATAAGAGCTCAATAACTGATTAATAACAATGATAATGATATTAATAATTCATCATAATTGCTATGGTGTAAATAAGCACAAAAACAGAAGTACCTAACGCAGCTGGCCGTTGGGGTGAGGAGAGGATTACTAGAGGACATGATTAAGTTTTAAAAGAGAAGGAATTGGGTGGACAAGGGCAAGGGGGTACAAAACTGCTAACATGGGGCACTTGGGGGACTGTGAGAAGTGAGGCTGGAGAGGAAGAGGGGCACACGTAAAGGCCTGTGTGCCATAATAAAGCAAATGGATATTATCCTGAATAATACAATCGGGCATTTAGCTGATATGTATCAAATCCCTGCTAAATGCCATACATTGTTTTAGGCTCTGAGGGTACAGCAGGGAACAGGCAAGATCCCCTGCTTCATGGAGCTTATATTCTTGTTGAGGAGACAAAGAACAGCACTCAAAGAAGGAATGAATAAATATTTACTAAACAAATGAGTGAAAAGGTGATCAACAGAGTTGGAGATGAGTTTGCAAGACAAGGTGAAGGCAGATAGAGTTAAAGAGGACGCAGGTCTCACAGTCCTGGATACTAGGTGGATGGTAGAACTAGATACTAAGATAAGGGACCCTGAGGAGCAGGTTAGGGGCAGGGGGCGACCAGTTTTGGATGAGTTGAGTTTGAGGTGCTTAGCAGAAAGGTATTCAAAGCGGCAGAGGACACATTTCTCCTCTCCACTTTAGTTGGTTGTAACCTCATGAACAGCATGAAAGTGGCGGCCCATTAACCAGGACAACTGACTATGGGTCCTATTACCAACGGAAGCCTTCCTTTATGGATAAGAAACAAGCCTGCCTTTTATCCTGGGGATATTTCTGCCCCTACCAGAAACAGGGTAGCCTTTCTACTGCTGCTCCACTGCTCTTGCCAGTGCTTACCGGACAGAAGTCTTTGTCAGCTTCTAAGCCCACCCAGTGCCATCATATTGAGACCCACTTTTGGCAGTGGAGGGAATAACCTGGATGCTCTAGGCCAGAGGTCCTCGACCCTCAGAAGTATAGCAGGCAGTGAGCAGTGAGCGAGCAAGCAAAGCTTCATTTGTATTTGCAGCGGCTCCTCATCACTCTGGCTTCCCTGGTGGCTTAGTTGGTAAAGAATCTGCCTGCACTGCAGGAGACCTGGGGTTGATCCCTGGGTTGGGAAGATCCCCTGGAGGAGGGCATGGCAACCCACGCCAGTATTCTTACCTGGAGAATCCCCATGGACAGAGGGGCCTAGCGGGCTACAGTCCATGGGGTCACAAAGAATCAGACAGGACTGAGAGACTAAACACAAGCTCATCACTCACGTTACTGCCTGAGCTCCGCCTCCTGTCGTATCAGCAGTGGTATTATATTCTCACAGGAGCATGAACCCTTCTGTGAACTGCACATGCGAAGGATCTAGATTGCTCGCTCCTTATGAGAATCATCTCAAAACCATCCCCTCTAATCCCCCCAGTCTGTGGAAAAATTGTCTCCCAAGAAACCAGTCCCTGGTGCCAGAAAGGTTGGCGACTGCTGCTCTGGACCATCTTAAGAAATGCCTCAGCCACACACAAGCTGAGACCAAATCCCTTCCTGGTTTGGTGATTGGTGGGGTCCTCTCTGAGCACCCTGAACATAATTATGCATTCACCTAATCACTATTTTATTGAGTACCTGCTATGTGCCAGGCACTGTTTTGTTTTTGTCTTTGAAACTCTTTTATTTTTCTCTTTACCCATGATTTTTTTCATATGTGTAGAGTAGGTATGCATATATGTATCTTTGGTGAAACATTTAAATTCTACTCTTAGCAAATTTCAATTATATAGTCTTACCAACCATATAGTCACTTATGTCTTACATAAGCTCCCTACCAGGCACTGTTCTATGTGGTGGGGAATGGAGTGGTCTACGAGACCAGAGTTTCTGCCCTTATATATTATTTGTTGTATGTTATATGTTGAATAGGGACAAGTGCTAAGGAAAAATAGTAAAACCCAAGATGAGTATCAATATTGGGGTAGGGATGAGAAGGTCACTTTTGAATAAAGACCTGACCTGAGATTGTGGACTGTATTTTGGAAAAGAGCTTTCCAGGTTCAGAGCATAAATAGCATGCATGTGGCACAGTGTGTTTGAGGAGCAGCGCAGGGGCTCGAGTGGCTGGAAGGAAACGAACCAGGGTCCAAGCATGGACATGTGATCAGAGAGGCTTGTAGATCACAGTAACAATGTGGGTTTTTCCTGAGTGAATCGCCCTCCAGGAAGTATCAGAAAGGCTCCCTGCCACTAGTCCCTGGGAGTCAGCCCCCTTTTGGCTCCTTCAAATGCCTTTGAGTCATAAGGAATGAAATGTAATCCTGCTTAAGATCTGTGAATCATATAATTCAATCCTCCAGTGGACCTACTCAGAGAAAGTCACAGAGAGGGACAAGAAAGGAGGCCAGGAAACCTCAAGCACTAAGTAGACTGGCTCTTTAAGCCCAAAGTCTCAGGCACCAGGACAAGTAAAGAGCCATGGCTTTGGAGAGGAGAATGCTTCCCTATCTGGTATGATAGACCTGGGAGCCAGCTCGGGGCACTGAACGCTAGATTCTCTCTGCATTCCAAGCATTCCCCCAGCAGCCTACGGCGGCGGCAGCAGCAGGGCCTTCTGAGGGGCCTGGGATGCTGTGATTCAGGATTTGTGAAAGCACTGGGGGTGAAGCCACCTCTGTGGGCCCTAGGGCTACCTAAGAGTAGCCCTCTGTCCCTGGAGGGGTAAAGGAGCTGAGAAATCATCCATGGTGTATGTGTGTACGGAGGCAGGGGAGGCTGTTGACGGGAGTCCCAGCCTCTGCTGGCCAGGGGAAGAGAAGACTGCTTCAGCACAAGTGGGGACATACAGCCAAGTTTAGGGTGAGGTGTAGGAGGGCCCAGACTTCATCAGATGCTGGGACCTCAGGTTGGAGTTCTTACGTCTCCTGGAGGGAGCCAGCAGAACTCTTCATTTGGGGAATAAATGCCCAGATCAATAATGAAGCCAAGGGGTTGGTCACTCGCTGAATTTCAACAGCTCCCACCATCATACGGGTCAGAGGCACCTGGCACACCCTTTCCTGCTCCTGCTGCTTGGAGTAGCCTTGCTGGCCTACACAGCTAATGAGGCTGGGAGCCCCCAAACGGACACATCCGAGCCAGTCTCCCCTAGATGTCCCCTCAGTGAAAGTGGCATGACTGAATGTCACTTCTGCTCTCATCATCCAGGTTCAGGTCTGTTTTTCTCATGGACCTGGTAACCCCTGAAAGGCAAGAGCCAGGTCCTCCCATCTTTGACTGTCAGCTCCTGCCCCAAGGCCAGCACACGCTGAGTGCCAAAACTCACAGAGGACCTCCTGTGGGCTGGGCTCTGGTGAGACACTGGGTACTCTCTACAGGATAAATGAGGCAAGCTGGGTCCTTGCCCAGCTGTACAAAGGCTGGGAAGGGATCTGCCCGCAGCTAGATAGCAGGTCACCATCCTGACATTACCTGCAGGTTTTTCGCACAGGTGTTCCTAAAATAGGCCATGCCACCCTCACAGTTCAGGATGTGCCCAGAGGAAAGTACCCCACCTTCCACCCTCCCCCTTCTAGAACCCCTGACCATCCTGCTCAGGTCGTGGGGTCCACCCCTAACCTACGAGAAATTAAGCTCAGCACTCACATCTTGGCTTGTACCCAAGTTGAGGGTTTTTATTTACAGAAAGGCCTGGGTGGATCTAGGGTTTGGTGGGAAAGGGTGATGCCAGGAAGGCAAGGGAGATGGGTGTTTAAATACTCAGATGGGAGGAAGGCAGGTAGGAAGTAGAGGACTGGCTTAAGGATGGCCCCCTCCGGGCAGTCACCTAATAAGCCTGGGGGTGAAAACGGGATCAGTAACCAGCAAAGGCCTCAGTCCACTTGCCTCAAGGACAAGATGGCCAGTGGAGGATGATGCAGATTAAGGACATGTTGTTTTGATGACATCCGAGCGGTGCTCCAGGAACGAAGGCCACCCCATCCTCTCTGGACCATGGACTCTCCAGTGCCACGTGCCCTGTTGGCTTCACCTTTTCATCTGATGCCCTCCCTTCCCTTCCCCCATGTTTTAGAATTTCTTTTTCCTCAGACTCCTGGATCCCAGATGGAAGGTCCTGGAAAAGCTAGTTTCCTGGACCGAGGCATGGGGTGCATGTCCACCCAGAGGGGCCTGAGTCCTTTCCCCCCCAGGATGCCCACTGGGCTCTGTCTTGGCCTGATGCTCATGGCCCCTTGATGGATCCAGGCTCCGTGAGGCGTGCAGAGGCGTAAGCTGAGGCTCCAAGGCAGGCCGCAGGCTCACAGAAGCCTGGCAGCCCCATGGGGCCTGGCAAGCCAGGTCGACCTGCCTCTCCTGGGGCCCCTGGAGCCCCTCGATTTCCATCTTTGCCGTTGATTGCCTGACCAGGCCGGCCAGGCAGTCCTATGGGAGGGAAGAGGTCAAGACATCAAGGCCTCCTCCTATCGCGGCCTTCGAATTCCTGTCTCAGGCAAACCGAAGTCAAGGACACCACAGAAAGAAGGGACTCGGCCCCAGACACAGGTTCTAAGAGAGTCATGTCTGATGGTCCATTACTCCCAGTCAGTGAGTCGGGGGAATAAATGCCCCTTCCTGTCCCTCCGTGAGGCAGATTTTTGTGTAACCCAGGAAGTCCTTGGAATCCCAGTTGTCCAGTTCCCAGCCAGACCTGACCCAGAGGCTCCTGGCTGCTCCAAAGGGATGCAAAAATTGAATGCGTGGGACTGAGTTGGCCTCATGTTGTGAGAGCACCAGGGAGGCCTCCATGGAAGAGACCCAGTTATCTCGGGTCATTAATCCCAGAACTAAGGGACAGGACTGCCACTGGGCAGGGCCGAGGTCTTACCTGGGATCCCTGGGGGCCCAGGCATCCCGGGGTGCCCACGGCCAACTTCTCCCTGATCACCCTTCTCTCCACGTTTTCCTACAGAGAAAGAACCAAGCCTTAGTTTTTCAGAATAGGAAAAATTTTTTTTCCTTCTTGGCTTGCTATTTAATTTCTATTTCACACACAATTATTTCTGTTTTGTGTTAGTTTATAATAGGAGACAGTTGGAAATGACTGCAGAACTGATTAAGTAAAGGCAAGTCCAAAGGATGGAAGACTATAAAGCTGATAAACTTCATTACAGGAAAGTGTCTGGTAATGTCAATAGTCGGCATTTACTGTACACCAACTCCATGTAAATTACCTCTAAATGTAATCCTCCTGGCAATTATGAGATTGTTACTAGAAATATCTCCATTTCACAGATGATAAATCTAAGACCCAGGAATATTAATGGGTAACTTGTCCAAGAGCGACAATGAGAAAGTGGCAGAGTCTGGACTCACACCTGCTCTGACTCGAGCTTGCCTTCTTTACTGTTTGGCCATCTGCCTCCCCACTTCTAGAGACATGGAGGGATGTTTATGGAGTACCACTAAGTCAATTTAAAACAGAAACAACATTCCCCCCGCCCAAAAAAAAACCCAGGCTATAAATTAGTACTTTTGTTTCTATCAATTTGCTACTGAAAAAGCAAGCCCTGGAGTTACATGGGAGAGCCTCATCTTAGGAAGGGGAATGATGAAAGATAAAGCAGGAGGCTGAGCCCTCAGCTGGTATAACTGAGACCCCAGGGGGCTGTTATTGGCCAAATCCCCATCTCCCGGCCACCACAGAACAGCACTCACCCTTGGGCCCGGTGTTGCCAATCTGACCCACGGCTCCCACGATGCCAGGAACGCCCCGAGGGCCAGGGTGCCCATGGGGTCCCTGTTTGCCTGGGTACCCAGGAGGCCCAGGGGGTCCTGGGGGACCCATCATCCCAGTCGCACCCAGGGCCTCCCGCTTGGCACTCACAGCCATTTCTGCCAGTTGCTCTGGAGGGAGGGAGGAGACAGAAGTCTGTAAGATGGGTGTGTCTCAGTAAAACCCGGAAGGCAGAGCATCCTGGCCTCTGGCCGCTAGGTGTGCAGACAGAACACAGGGTGTGAACCTCCCCCTTCCTCAGGCTGTTCTGCAGACATCAAAGGTCCTGAGTGGATGAGGACATAGGTAAGGTCCCCAGCCCCTTGGGTGCAGAGCTGGAATGGCCACCCATGACTCGTGACTCTCCCACAAGGCCACATGGAGAGTCTTCTGAAGGGTGGCGACGCCCTGGAGGTGAGGAGGAGGAGTTGGTGCCTCCTCACCTTGCAGCATCTTCAGCACTACGTCTTCGATGTGCTGGTCACTGGCATCTCGGCCCTGAAAGCAGAGGAGGTCTTTCAGGAAGAAGCCCCTGGCTGCCAGGTCTGAGTGCTCTGGTGCTATGATCCCCCTTCTGTTCCCATTTTCTCACCCGAGGTATTTTCAGCATCTGACTAAAATCCCTCCAGCACCCACACCCATCCTCTCTGATCTCGGGGCTTGGTACCAGCCTCAGGGAAGGAACTTCCTCCCCTGGAGGCGAACTCACCGCCACGCCCTGCCTCCCGGGCTGTCCGGGCAAGCCTCGGTCTCCAACCAGTCCTCGAGGGCCCGGGGGCCCCGGGTAGCCCTGCACCCCCGGGGCGCCCGCATCTCCGCTGGGGCCGGGGTAGCCAGGTTCTCCGCGGACTCCTTGCTGCGGGGCGGGTTGGATTCCGAGCGGGAATCAGGGGACGCACACGCAGGGGTGGGGGTTGGGGGGATATGTAGGAGTAGGGGAAGGATGGGGTGGGGGGCAGGGAAGCCGGGGGAGTCGCGGTCCTAGTCCCCAGCGGCGCTGAGGCAACGGGGGAGGGGCGGCAGGAGCGGGGGAAGGAGGCGTCACAGCTGCAGGACTCACCTGTCCCTTGGGTCCTGGCTCGCCCGACTCGCCCTGTAGGCACAAGGAGGTGCTGTCCCGAGGCGGTGGGGTACCCGGGCCCACCCGCTGCTCCCCTCCTCCACCCCGCGCAGCCTGCTCACCTTCTCGCCTTTCTCTCCTGGGAGGCCAGCCACCCCTCGGTCGCCCTGCAGATTGAGACAGGGTCAGATCGCGGTGGCCCCGCATGGCGTGGGAGCAGGGGCTGCACTGGCCTGCCCCCACCCGATGCGATACAAGAGATGCCCTGATGGCGTGGGGGGCGGTGAGGTTGGGGGGCGGGTGCGGGGAAGGCGGGTTGCTGGCACTCACCACTCCACCGCGGGGCCCGGTCTTCCCTGGGGAACCCTGTTCAAATCGGGGAGTCCAGAGCCTGGTGAGCTCCGATCCAGGGCAGGCTGGGCCCACAGGTCTCCCCAACCCCGGCTCCCAGCCACAGCCCCCTCTGAAACTCCACCTCGCCCCCCAGGGCCCCTGGGGACCCACAGGGGGTCATTTTTCCAGGTAGATTTGAGGCACTGGAGCTCCACTGACCCCTCCCTCAGAATCTGAAGGCCTCTTTCTCTGGTATTTTTCAGTCCCAGTTAGTACCTTGTCTCCCTTGATGCCTGGCAAGCCTTGGGGCCCTGGAATTCCGGGGGGACCCTGTTCCCCCTTGGGGCCCTGAGGAGAAAAGAAACCAGAGGAATAAGTCAGACAAGGTGCCCAGACATACTCCCAGAGGCCATCTCAGCTGCCTGTACTTACCTGCCGGCCTTGAGGGCCTGGCTGCCCCACTGGCCCCCTCTCACCGTGGTCACCCTGAAATGGAAAGTGAAGGTCACACCCCAGCCATCAGCGGGGGCAGCCTCTCCCTGCCAGATCCCAGACCCTGCATGGTCAGAGTGCCCTCTATCCCTGCTGTCACCACCATGGAGGTCCTTGGCTCCACTTTACAGACCAGCAAACTGAGGCCCTGGCTGGGGAGGCCTCACGATGGAGCATTGAGAGGACCCAGATCCTGGGTCCAGCAGTGCCAGCTGCTGCAGAGGCCCCCAGGGAGGGACCACTGTGCCAGGCACTTACCTTCTGCCCCATGATGCCCTGGGGACCGATTTCTCCTCGAGGCCCTGGCTCTCCCTAGGGGGCAGAGAAATCCAGAGGTGAATAGTAGCCTGGAGGATCCCTCCGTTCCACACCTGACCAACCCCTACCCACCCCTGGGGCTCAGCTAATTTGCTTCATCAGGCAAGACTTCCTTCACCTTCTTTCTTTAGGTCCCTGTCCTTTTCTTCATAAGACCCAATACATTTGGAGTCTTTATTTAATTCAATGTCTCTCTCACGAATCTGTAAGCTCTATGTAAATAGGAGACTGTCTATCTCAGTGTCTAGTGGGTTGCAAATATTTGGTGAATGTTTATGCAATGAGTGAATGACTCTGCCTGCTGGATTGTCAGCCCCAGTCATCTGGAGAGGTCATACCCCAGGACAGAAGCAGCCCCATCCTCTCTGCACTGTACATGGGGAAATGGGGGCGGAGAGAGATGAGAGCTTTCCTAGGTCAGTGGCAGAGCCCTGACTGGCCCCGAGGGCACTCTGAGGCTAGGGCTCCACCCTATAGTCTCACTTTGGCCCTGTATGCTGAAAGCAGACCTCAGGCCTGCAGGGAGGGATGGGGAGGAAGCAAAGCAAGAGCACTTGAGTCAGAGGAGGGGGCACTCACCTCCTTCCCAGGGGGACCAGAGACTCCAGGGAAGCCCTGCCGGCCCGGCTCACCCTGTAGGAAAAGAGTTCTAAGGTCAGTCTGTGTAGCCTAGTCAGGCCTTTGGCCTTGGAGAAGCCAGGCGAACCCTAAACAGACTCTGGAAACAAATGAGTTGAGAAGCGGAGAGGGTTCTTAGTCAGGTCCTCTGGACTCCACTGATTTGCAGCCATGCCATCCTGTTCTCTAGCCAGGATGAGAGGTGGGAGGGAGGCGACAGGAGGGAGGTGGTTAGGCCCGATGAACCTGTGTTCAGGCCCAGTCTCTGAGCCTGAGAAGGCCTGGACCTTGCAGTCTTTAAGCCACGCCCCTGATCCCTGCCCTCAGGCTCCGTTGCTCAGATGAAGCCAACTCTCTGCCTGCAGCCTGGGGTCACCTTACCTTGTCTCCAGGGCCTCCTTTTGTGCCAGGCATACCAGGCACACCCTGTAGAAGAAAGCTGATGTCAGTTTCTCCCCTGGCAGCGGGGAGCCCCGAGCATCTGCTACTTTGCCTCCCAGATTCCTCCCTTGCCTTCTGGGAGCTGAAGAGCAGAAGGCCCAGCTATGAACTTGACTGTGCCCAGCCCAGAATCCCTGGTGAGACAGGAGATAGGGACAGAAGGACCTGCTTTCCAAGGCCTGTGGTCCATGGGGAGAAGAGGAGCACACACGAGTGCACAGAGGAACACAGTCTGCACAGGGATATCTTAGCAGTTCTTGACTTAAGTACCCCTAGCAGAGAGGGATGGGGGTTCCCAGAAGGTGGGGGACAGAGGTGGGCCTGAATTGTGAAGACTCAGAGATGGGAAGGGCATTCCAATGAGAGGGACCAGTAAAGGCCTGAAGGTGTGGCGGTAGAAAAGCTAAGGCTATGTTGAGAAGGGAGAGGGTGAAGAGGGACAGTGGCTGACGAGGCAGAAAGGATAGGCTGGGGTCAGATTATGGTGGTCCTTGGATGCTAAGATGAGCTGTGAGAATGAGAAGTGTAGCTATCCTGGTCATAACTGTTCTCCTGCCACTATCTGTACCTCAGTGACTCTGCTGAATGACTGGACAGAATGACATTTTCCTGGAGGCAGTGGTGGGGGGGTGGAGGTTTGAGAAACAAGGAGGGTGGAACACCATGGAAGGTATTTAGCAGGGATATGGTCAGATTCCACTTAGCCAACATGGAGGGTTGGTATAATCTAAGAGAAGGCTGGGGCAACTGTCCAAATGATGAGGCCTAAGCCAGGCCAGAGTTGGTGAGAAGGCCTGAGCTGAGCAGGGACAAGGTCCAGAGCACACGTCCTGGGTGTGTGACTTCCACCTCATCAGCTACTCATGCCACTTCGGGGAAGTGACTTGCCCTGTGGCGGCCTCCACGGCTCCACCCTGTACTCACCGCTAGGCCCTGGTGGCCTGGGTTTCCCGGCCGCCCCGCCTGTCCTGCACTGCCCTGCGAGAGACAGAACCAGAGGCACAAATGAGAGCTCCAGCCGGGGGGGTCCATGGCCCCCACCCGAGTGCAGTCAGGGAAACTGAGGCCCCGAAGCCAGAAGGAATGTGTTGGTGACACACCCGAGGGTCCCAGGCTTCGAGGCCTCCAGGCTCAGTGCAATGGGACTCAGAGCCTTAGCTGGGAGGACCCCTGACCCTTACCCCCATCCCAGGGGCCGTCCCCACTCCTACCTTCACTCCAGGCATGCCTGGGGTCCCGTCCTTGCCATCAATGCCTGGGGGTCCCTGCTCAGCAGGAAAATTGAAGGGAGATTCACAATGGGGAGATGCCTGGGGTCAGGCCCCCATCCATGTCCCTCTGTGGGGGGCAGTGTGCAGGTGGGAAGTGGGCCTGGTCATCTTGGGAGCCCCCAGCAGTTAACTAGGGGAGGGAAATGGAAGTGGGAAGGGATTTTGGGGGATGAACGACAGTCCTTCCCTTGTGTGGGTGATGAGTGTCCCAAGACCCCTCCTACACACATCACCACTCTATTTACAGGTGAAAAAACTGAGGCACAGAAAGAGGGCATTTCCCGAGGTGACAGAGCCAGCCCACTGGCAACAGAGTTCACTCTAGAACCCCAGGCTCCTCCTCCTCTGCGGGCTTGGAGACCCGCCTGGACCCTGCCCTCTGTCCACTTACAGTTGCTCCCTTTGGGCCTGTTATTCCCTGGGGTCCTTGAACTCCTTGGCTGCCCTGCAAAGGAGACAGAGATCAGACCACCTTCAGGAGGCTGGACCCGAATCTGACTGTTCAGAGAAGAGAACTGCTGAGAACGGTGACCTCTGGGTCCTAGGGCCCCTGTGGCACAGGCCACGCTGGGCAGGGGCTGGTGGAGAGGGTCCTAGTTGTGTGACTTTGCCCTGGACCCAGCGGGAGGGAGTGAGGTGGGCACCAAGCAGGCTGTGCGGGAGCAGTGGCAGGACAGGGGAGGAGCCAATGTGACCCACCAAGGCCCTGAGCGACACTGAAACCCAGCAACCAAAGACAACGTGTGGATTTGGTTTGGGTCTTGATTTGAACAAGAACCCTGAAAAGACATTGTTGAAATCATTGGGAAAAATTGAGCACAAGCTGATGATTAGATTATGTTCAGGAATAACATAATTTTGCTGGTGTGATAGTGATATTGGGGTTATGTGAGGAACCTTATTTTTAAGAGCTACATTGAGAAGTGAAATGGGTAACATGGTTTAATATTAAGAATTTGCTTGAAAATATCAGAGCAAAGCAAAGAAGGAAAGAAAGGGAGAAGGGGATGGATGAAGTGAATGTGGCAAAAGATTAATTTGGGGAGAGAGGGACATAAGGGCTCACTATATTATTTTCCCTACTTTTGCATATGTTTAAAAACTTGCATAATAAAAAAAATAACTAACAATAACAACAGAAACCCTAACTTTACTTTCTGCTCAATTTTTCTGTAAACTCAAAACTGCTCAGAAGAAATACTCTTATTAATTTTAAAAAGGAGAGCGTTAAGAGAACTGGGATCTGGGCCAAATCCCATTAGCCCCATGACTGATTTGCTGGAATTTCATTGTCTGGCCTGGGGACCGTGGGACTGGATCTTACAGCTTCTCCCTAAGCCTGAATTTGAACAGCAGTAGGCGGGGCTTGGAGGAGGGAGCTGCTGGGTCTAGCTGGGCTATGGGCACAGATGTTCCCCCCTCACATCAGCCACCCGCATGCACAGACACACAGAATAACACATGAGCACAGGCGTCTACATGCGCACACACGCAGACACACGTGTGCACCTCAGTGTATACACCTGAGCCTTGGATGGAGCTGAGTCCGCCCAGTTCTCCCCGCCAGGGCCCTGACTGCAACAGGGGTGACTGAGGACTCACCACGTCACCCTTCTCTCCAGCTCGGCCCGGTGGTCCCCGTGGACCTTCCTCACCCTGGCAGGAAGGACAGACAGAAATCCAAGTTACATGGGCTCGGGGAAGTCACACCCTTTGCAGCCCCAGAAGCTGCGTCCAGGGGAGGAAAGTGGGGGCAGGGAGTAGGAGCAGACTCACAGGTGACCCGGCGGCGCCGATGGAGCCCACCATGCCTTTGTACCCCTGAGGGCCCTGGGGAGAGGAGAGATTGTGGGTCAGTCCTGGCTGGACCCCAGAGGCCAGAGGGTTGGTCCCGGCAGCTCTTTCTTGCAGGACACCCCCCAGACCCACTCACCGTCTCTCCTTTAGGTCCTGCCATGCCTGGGTAGCCCCTGACGCCCTGGGGACCCTGTCAAGACAGAAGAATAACAGTGATGGCAACTAGAAGGCCCACGTTGTGACACCTTCCCTGAACCCCAGCCCAGTCTTCTCAATGTCTCCCTAAGGCAGGCACAGGGTCCCTGTCACAGATGGTCACTGAGGCTCAGAGATGCCAGGGACTCGCCAGGGTCACTCAAAGGAACAGTGGCAGAAGCAGGGCCTCAGCTGAGCCTCTTGGCTGACAGCAGCCTTGGTCCCAGTCCGCCAGTGTCTCACAGCCAGCCTCATCCAGAGCCTCACCAGCTGGACACAGGCATCTCTTCCACCAGATAAAGGCCAGAGCAAGGGAATGACTCCACTAAGGTCTCCTGGGGGGATGGGGGACTGGGAAAGTGTTCCTTACCGGTGGTCCAGGGATGCCTTGCTCTCCAGAGGCACCCACATCTCCCTTGGGACCCTAAGGGCCAGGAAAGAGAGATCAGATAGGCAGGCAGATCGAGAGACAAATATCCAGACAACCAAAGACAACATCCTCTTAGCAAGAGCAGACAGGAAGGTGTCTTGGAAAGCATAGGGTCCCAGGGATGACAGATGGGGAAATGGGAGCACAGCAAGGGGAAGGGGCTTGCCCAGGGACACACTGACTTAGAGCCTGGGCCTCCTGCCTCCCAGCTCAAGACTTCATTCCTGGAGCCCCACAGGTGAAGGGAAGGGAGAAGGATGCAGGGAGGCTCCAATAGGGCCCTCTCCACACACCCTCTCCCACAGCCCTCCGTCCTCGCACTCACCGGCTTCCCCTGGCGGCCGGAATCTCCCAGAAGCCCGCGTCTGCCTGGATGCCCCTGCGGGGAAGGAGAGAGCTTAGAGTATGTCCCGTCCCCCTCTCCCCTGCTCCACCCCCCCAAGACTTGGGCCAGAAGCTCACCTTCACGCCCTGCAGCCCTGGGGGCCCTTTCACGCCCGCTGGACAATTGGTTGGACACTGGAAGAGCAATCCCGCAGGGTTCTGTGTCACTGGCCTGCCCCAGGCCAACAGGGCAGTGCTTCCCAAGACTCCTCCTCCGCCCCACCTGGCTGCACCTCTCCACTGCAGCTTCTCGCAGTCTCCCAGGGACCCTACCTCCCAATGGAACCTGTCTCCTTGCCCTCCCCTCTCAAGATGACCCGCCCCTTCCCTGGACTAGCCCCGCCCCAGGCCCCACCTCTTACCAGGAAATCCGCGCTGCCTTCCAGTCCCTGGATGGTTCCAGGGCGGCCCTGAGAAAAGATGTATGGAGATGAAACCTGACTCGAACCGTCCCCACCCTAGGCTTTGCCGAAGTCCCTTGGCCTTCCCCAGCCACACCCTGCCATATGGGAGGTCTGAGGACACTTACCGGTTTCCCAGGGGGTCCCGGGGGCCCTGATGGTCCCTCTGGTCCAGGATCCCCCTGGAAGCAAGAAAGGCCCAAATCATACCCTTGTCCAGCCTTGGCTAGGTCTCCCCTGCCCCCTGCTCCAGTTCCTGCTACTGCCCTGTCTATCCTGCCCTCCAAGGCCCCTCCTGAGATCTGGGGAGATCAAAGCCTGATCTGCAGAGGATGCCCAGCCGTTGGTGTGCTCAGCAGGAGGGTTTTCCCGCCCCAGACCTGGAGGAGATTCCTGGTGGCCAGAAGTAGGCCCAGGAACTCCTGGAGAGGTGCTCAGCTTGCGCTTGAAGGCAGAGAGCAGGAGACAGAGTGAGCAGAGGGGTGGCTGGGGCTAACCTTGGGGCCTGTGAGTCCAATCTCACCAGGGAGGCCAACAGGTCCAGGTGGTCCCTAGGAACAGAGATATCAGTGGCTAGGATGCCTCAGAGGGTTAGCGCAGCCCTGCCACAAAGACAGGAACAGGTGCGCAGAGCCCCTTTCCCCACTTTCACCTTGCAACCAGCCCCAGAGAAACTGACAAATTAGGACAAATTAGGGCTTTAAGGACCAGAGAATTTCAGAGTCAGTCAGTGGATAGGCCCAGGATTCTCTGACAAGTCTGCCCATTTCTGATACCATCACAGTATGCTGGCCTCTCCCCATGCTGGCCAGTCTCCTGGAAGCCCTTCTCTACCATCCCTCTCTGCGAGTCCCAGGGACCCTGCCCCATCCCTGAGGACTTACCGGAGGTCCGGCAAAGCCAGGGCCCTGAAACAGAAGGAAAGATTAGGTTCATGGCTCCTTTTACAAGTCCCCCTACCTACAAAGGGTCCCTTAAAGCCATTGCAGGTTATACTCACTGGCAGGCCGGGGGGACCTGGGAGCCCAGGCTGGCCCTGCAAAAGCAATGGGAGAGGCTCAGAGGCTGGGGTCTCCTGCATTTCTACTCCTCTCTGCCACAGCCCCTCCTAAACTCTGGTACCTAGATTGCCCATGCTGAACCCCTAGCAGGCCACTTACCTTGACTCCAGGGATCCCTGCAGGACCGGGCTCCCCCTTGGCTCCAGTTAGACCCTGGAGAAGAAAAAGAAGATACATCTGTGAGGGGCAAACCTGCTCCCTGACCAATGGGATAGGGTGGGTCCAGAGGTCTCTCCTGGTTGGGCCCAGGCTGCCTTTTGCCACTCTGCATGAAGGCCTATGGGCATCAACACCTCACTTTCCTTTCTTCCAGTTCCCACACTAGCCCTTGATGATTATCCTTTTTTGTAAGATGAGAAACCAAGGCCCAATGATTTGTCAGCCCAGACCTCACATCTCCAGTCTAGGAGTCTGGAAAACCTAGATAGATATAGGTCTGGATTAGCCATTTTCTTAATGTCTGCCCTTGACAACTTTTTCTGAGCCTTGGTTTTCTCATCTGCAATATGGGTTAATAATCAATGCTTGCTTCTCTGGGTGGCTATGAAAATTGATGTGTAAGGCAATATGTTTTGTAATCTTTTCAGGGTATGGATGAGTTGGAGCGAACCTGTGGCTGCTCACAGCCCTAATGGGCACTTCTTGAGCCAGCAGGTCTTTCATGGGGGGGCAACTTTTTCCTCCCATCTTTTAGTGACTGACTTAAGTGTCTCTCCAACCAGATGACTTCCCAGTGATCCTGTCCAGGAGCCTGTGACCTTGGAGCCTGTGTCCAGGAGCCTGTGACCTTGAGCCCATGAACCCCTGGAGCTGCATGCTCTCAGCCAAATGATGTTCTTCTCTTGAGTAGTGTCTGGGGCTGTAAGGGGGTAGGGTGGGGAAGGGAAAAGGGGAGGAAAGGAGAGGATGCAAAAGGACAGCTCTGCCCAGAGAATTAAGTGTAATACTTGGAGGCTAGAAATGTGAGGCTATATTCTGACTGCTGCTGAGCCCTCTGGACCCCCATCTGCCCTTGATTCAGTGCTCTTGGCGTGGGTGTGAGGTCACAAGTCACATGAAGGTAAGGGGAGCTCACAGCTGTAGAGTCTCCATCCTGCTCTGCACAGCAGATCAGGGAAGATGCCAGAACTGGGTTTTGGAAGTCAGGGGGTGGAGCCCTAGCCTATTCTACCCGACACTCAGGTAGGTACTCACATCAATCCCAGGCTTCCCGTCTGGCCCAACTGTCCCTGCTTTGCCAGGCTCTCCCTTAGGTCCCTTGAAAACAGAGGTGGAGCAAATATTAGCCACAGGCAGGAGAGACCTGGAAGCATCAAAGGTCAATGGGGAAAAAGCACTCACCGGAGGGCCAGCTTTCCCAGGGGGCCCTTTGTCACCCTGCAAGATATAAGTTGTTGAGAAAGCTTACCATGGCTTGTGCTACCCCAGATGGGCACGCACAAGACCTGGTTGACCTGCCCACATGCTCCTTTCTTCTTCTGTGCTGGGTCCTCTCAAACCTCGTGCTTTTTAGGAAAATAGCTCCCTTCCCTTCAAGAAAACCATAGGTGGATTGAGACCAACCACACGCAGGCTGGAGAGGGTGATATCAACATGCAAGTGAGTTCTAGACATGCCAGTGTTGGGACAATGCCAGTCATGAGATCTGTAAATGGGTTGCCTCAGAGAGTGGTGCCTCTTGGATTTGAGCAAGTGTGGGAAGAAACTCTGGGGCTTTTAGGAAAACATGAAGAGGAGGTAAGTGAAGGGGGCAGTGGTGGCTTGGGGTCAGGAGAATGAGATGAGGGGCAGCTTCAATCTGTCCCCAAGGCAGGAAGGACCTCCTTCCCCTGTGACAAAGGATCCTGGGTGGAGAACAGACGTGGCCTGTGGAATCACATTCAGCCCCAGAGAGGCCTCCAGGCATATCAGGGCCTGTGGCCGCCAGAGAGCCTGGCAGGGGCCCAGCGCCCGTGTTTGGAGGGTAGGGGCACCAAGTTGAATAGAAATCTGTGGAGATGGGTAAATATAGGGCTGACCTCCTGGGGGAGCATCCAGAATGAGGTATTTAACTCTCACCACTGTGGCGAGAGCAAGGAAAGAGCCCAGCTGCTTCTAAATCGGGAAGAAAAATGTAAAGGGAAGAGACTGGAGTCTCGCCCCCCTGGACAGCGGTCTGGCCAAGCCTCCCAAGCTACCCTGAAGAGGCATCCAGACATGCCCCGGGAGTTAAGGCGTCTCCCACCCCCAAAAAGGGAGGAGGGGCGGGGGATGAGGAATCGCTGTGAGCTGTGGCAGGTAGACCGAACAGCAGCTCCTTGTCAGCAGGCAGCTATAACGGGCTCTGCCGCTCCAGCCTGGTTTGAGGTTTTTGTAGAACAAACGGGCTCCTTGTGGGATAGGCCGGCGCTGCCTACTGGTAACAGGGAGCACTGCACCTCCAGGCACCCACCTCACCGCCGCCACCCGCTGCCTCCACTCCCAGAGCTCACAAAGTTCCCCTTTGTCCACAGCCTCTCGCCCCCCGCCCCGGTCCCGGGTTAGAGACTCACGTCGATTCCGTCGGATCCAGGCACTCCTGGTGGCCCTGGGGGACCCGGAGGCCCCGGCTCTCCTGGCAGACCTCTCTGAAAACACAAAGGGGGCAGCCCTCAGACATTGCAGGGAACTGGGCGTCCAGGGCGCACCTCCCCCTGAGGAGCCGTGAACTCCCCTTCACTGAGAACACACTGTGGACCTTTACATATATTATCTTATTGACTGGCTCAGAACTGTGAGCGGAAACTAACGAGCCCCAGTTTGCAGGTGAGGAAACAGGCTCCGAAAGATTCAGAGGTCCATGATCACAGGACGTAAACTGTGGAGCTAGAATTCCGTCCTAGGTTTGCCCAGCTCCTTCCACTGTACCGCGCTGCCCCTGCGCGGTCGTGGGTGGAGAATAGACGGAGATGCTGATGACTCAAATAACGGATGGTTAAGGAAGACCGTACCTAGAGATGCTTGATCCTCAATGAATGGTTGCTTGGATTATTTTTAGATGGACGACAGATATTGAAATTGGATAGGTACTCCCTACCTCTCCCACTGGTGCGGATAAAGCCCGACGGGAAAGTTGGGGAGGCGCAGAGAGATGGGGCCGTTGCGGGGCGAGGTGTCTAGGGAGGGCAAGCCTGTTCTCTCTTCCTTCTGAGAGCACCCGTCTCCCAGCACCGCTCCTCCGTCCTCGGTTGGATGGCGCTCTTACGCGATCCATCCTAGACTCAGGCAGGGGCCCGGCGTTTGCCAGGTGCCTGCGCTCCCACCTCCACCCCCAGACCGAGAAGTGCCAGGTTGGCGCCCCACCGGCGAGCTGCGAACCGCCCAAGGCCTCAGACGGCCCCCCGGCCCTGCCCCTCCGCGCCCGCGTCGCGTGAGGCCCCCTGCCCCCAGCCGGCCCTCGGAAGGGAGACGCGGGCGCGCGAGCCCGGCGGAGAGCGTCAGCTGAGCGGGAGCTGCGTCTGGCTGGAGCCGGCGCCCCCTGGGAGGCGGCGGGGGCGGAGGATCCGGAGCTCCGTGAATGGGCACCATTGTCTCCCCCGCCACCTGGGCTCTCCAGGCTGCCAGGACCCGGCGCCAGCTCCTGCCCCACGCCGCCGGTCCCAGGCAGGGCCGAGCATCTTCGGACAGGGTCCCTCTGGCTCCCCGGCTCGTCCAACTCTTTTCACGGTGCCGAGATCTCTGCGCCCACCCCATTTGTGCCACTACTGAAGGGACGTGAGCGGCTGCCCCTCAGGCTAGGGGGTGTCAATAGAGGGTGGGGGTCAGGCCGAACACTCCACCAGACCCCAGGATCCGGAACCCCGGACCCAGTCCCCGCACTCCGGAGCCCGGCGCGGGAATGGCCGCAGGACTTACGATCTGCGCCAGGGCGAGCCCCAGCACCTGCAGGAGAACCAGGAGGCTGCGGGGGGCGGCCGCGGGGGCCATGGCGAGCGTCGGGCTCGAGGCGGACTGAGGCGGGCACCACGCACGCACCGACGGCTGAAGCTCCCGGCACGACGGCTCCGGCTGCTCTCGGACCCCGCGGGCAGGGCCTCCTGAATATGCGGCGGGGCGGGGCGGGGGGCCCGCGGGGTCTGTCACCTGAGAGGACCCGGGGATAGAGGCTGGCGTTCCCGGCCCAGCTCCGCCCCGCTCTGTCCAGCCGCCAGCGCCCACCCTCCATCCTCTCCCCGGGCTTCCCGGAGGCCTCGGCCGGGTGATCCGAAGAGCGGCCAGGGTGCGGGACCGGGACAACGGCTCCGTTCTTCTATGAAGAGGAAGAGGGCCGTCCGCGTTGCCTGTCCAGCCTGATCTCCGGGACTCAGCCCGTTTCCCCGACCCGCAGTCTGCCTCCCATCACTTGCGCCTTGTCCTCAGCCACTCCAGCCTGCGAGCCCAGGCCTGGATGCCCTTGTCCAGAGCCCAAGCCGAGGACACCGCAGGTTCTGCCGACCTTGTGGCAGGCTTTGCCCAGCTCTCCATCCACCTCGTTCCTCTCCACGTACGATCAATCAGGCCTCGTCCCTATAAAACATACCGCAGAGGATGAGATATGTTTGGATGGCATCATCCCCTTAATGGCAGTGAGTCTGGGCAAACTCTGGGAGATAGTGAAGGACAGGGAAGCCTGGTATGCTGTAGTCCATGGGGTCAGCAAAGAGCTGGACAAGACTAAGTGACTGAACAACAACAAAGGCCCTTCCTGGATCAGCCATGCTATGAATACTCCTTCACCCTCTCCCCCTGGCTTCACTGCTAATACTAGCCAAGCTGTCTGCACCCCATTTCTAAACTTTCTCATCTCCCTCTCACCTCTTTGCTTCCACCCCAGCTGGGAGACCAGTGAGGCTCTTTAGTCCTCCAGTCATGAAGCTGTAGGTACCTGGGTCTGCCTTGGCCATTCTATCTTTGAAGTCTTCACTGCCCAGGTGTCCACCATTCAACCGTCCTCCTCCTTCTTCCTCTTACTCATCCTTCTTAAAAAATATTTTTTTGTTTGGCTGCTCTGGGTCTTAGTCGCAGTACTCCAGATCTTTGATCTTTGCTGGAGCGTGTGGAATCTTTAGCTGAATCATGTGGAATCTAGTTCCCTGACCAGGTATTGAACCAAGGTCCCCTGAATTGGGAGCGCTGAGTCTTAGCCACTGGATCACCAGGCAAATCCCAAGCCCTTCTTCTTCTATTGCTTTTTCTTCTCTGCAGCTCCCTTAAGCACCAGGGTCTGTAGGATTGACCATTCCTCTACCTCCAAGTGATCTCCTCCATGTTCACAGAAGCAACCTACACCTTATTTACCAGAGTTTCCAAAACCAACTTGTCAAATATAGCCTCTCTCCAGTGTCCCGCCTTCTCTTTCATTCACTTAAGCAATGTTGGTTTAGTGCTTTGGTATCTAACTCTGTCACTAAGTATGACCACGGGCCCTAAAACTATATGAAGTCTTTGCTGCTGTTGTTGTTGAGTCACTAAGGTGAGTCTGACTCTTTCGCAGCCCCATAGACTGTAGCCTGCCAGGCTCCTCAGTTCATGGGATTCTCTAGGCAAGAATACTGGAGTGGGTATTTCCTTCTCCAGGGGATCTTTCTGACCCAGGGATCCAACTTGCGCGTCTGCATTAGCAGGCAGATTCTTTACCATTGAGCCACTTGGTAAGTCTCAGATTGCTCTTCTGTAAAAGGGGATAATAGTAGTCCCTATCTTATGGGGTTTTGTGAAGATTGAATGAGATGATGCATATGAAGTATTTAACCTAACAAGCAGCACATAATAGGTGCTTGCTACATTTCTGCTTTCATTATGATTTATTGAGGACTCTATATCAGTCGTGTTGTGTGGGGAAGACAGTCACAAACAGGTCAGCCAAAATAGTGAAGGAGAATACTCTCTGGAACCCGGGAAATTCCAACTTCTTTGGGCATGTTGGCAAAGGGCCCTGGGTTTTGAAAAGTGTTCCTGAGTTTGGGAGAAAGGGTTTGAGAGAACTGAATTGCTCTGCCTAACAGAGTAAAGGAGAATTTGGAGTTTGTAGGAAGTAAGATGAGAGGAGGAGGAGAGAGAGAGCTGATGGGCACTGCTTGGGTGCGTGGAATTATATGTAAAGGGTGTCTAAGTAACAAGATGTCCAAAGTTGTTGGTTTCACGTTGTTGATTTTTTCCTCTCCTTGTGGGCTGAACACACAAAAGTCTCTGGGGAGTAAGTACTGTTTTTTTCTGTGTGTGGAAATGATGGAAAGGGGATGAGCTTCATCTTTGAACAGCACACATGAGTGTATTCATTGTATATTGCAGCATAGCAAACCATCTAAAAACTGAGTGGCTTAAAACAACCACTGCTTAGCTTGGAAATTCAGGAATGGCTCTGTTGGTTGGTTTTTGACTTGAGGTCTGTTATGAGGTTGCAGTCAGACGATGGCTGGAGTTGGGGTCACCAAAAGGCTTTTTCACTTATGTGTCTGGTGTCTGTACTGGGAATCCTTCAATAGCTGGGGCTGGAATAAGTGGAATTTCTTGGGTGGCTCTCTCCTTGATCCCTTTGTGGGCTTGCCACAGGGTTTCTCCCATGTGGCCGCTTCAGTGTATCTGAACTTCTTACATAGCAGCTCAGAGATAGTGGGACAATACCAGACTATAGCAGAATTGCCACCCAGGAGCTGGTTTTAGAAGCCACACAGCATCAACTTCACTGCATTGTTTTGGTCCAGGCAATTACAAAGATTTGCCCAGTTTCAAGGGGAAAGAACAGGGACTCCCACCTCTTGACAGAGTGTCACTGACACATTTCAAGAGCATGGGGGCCCAAGCAAGAGCTTAGCCTTTGGGTGAGTACTCTTGGGTATGCTTGCCACCAGCTTTTATGTCTCAAGAGAGAGCCGCAGCCTCCCCAGGAGACCCTCCAAGACCAGCAGGAAGAAGCAGAGACATGAGGAATGCACATGCATAAAAGACCACATGAAGACACAGTGACGAGGCAGCCACCTGCAACATGAGAAGGGAGAGGTCTCAAGAGAAACCAATCCTGCCAGCACCTTGACCTTGAATTACCAACCTTCAGAACTGTAAGAAAATAAACTTCTGTTGTTTAAGCAAAAAAAAAAAAAAAAGCATGAGAGATGGAACATATATTGGTGCAGCTATTTTTGGAAAATACAATCTACCACACTTGGGCTTATAAAATGAACCAATTCAGTGGAAGCTTAAGCTCCAAGCAGGAGCCGATCAAGAGAAATCTTAGACACAAGTCATGATCCAGAGGTTCCAGCCAATCTCATATAGCTATTAAGGAGCGGGGAATAAATGGAGAGTCATATGTTGACATTTCTGGATAGGAAGACTCAATGTTGCAAAGATGTCAGCTTAGTCTATGAATTCCACGCAATCACAATCAAAATTGGAATGCAGTTAAAAAAAAATAATTTTATTTATTTATTTTTAGCTGTGCGGGCTTTTCTCTAGTTGCAGTGAGCTGCGGCTACTCTTCGTTGTGCAGGGGCTTCTCTTGTTGCAGAGCACAGGCTCTACAGCGTGCAGGCCTCAGTAGCTGCAGAACATGTAGTTGCGGTTTCCAGGCTTAGTTGCTCTGTGGCATGTGGCATCTTTCCAGATCAGGGTTCAAATCCGTGGCTCCTGTGTTGGCAGGTGGATTCTTTACCACTGAGTCACCAGGGAAGCCCTGGAATGTAGCTTTTATGAAATTTGACTAACTGATTCTAAAGAGATTCTAGGAGAGAAGTGGCATGAAAATAGCCGGAAAAATTTTAAAAAGTTAATGAGAAACATCTTTATCACCAGAGATCAAAATAGACTATATAGCAAGTAGAGTTTTATCAACCCAAGGATAGAAGAAAGAGAACACATAATCACACTCATCACACACACTTAATCTATGATAAAGGCCTATATATTTAGTTTATGATAAAGGTTAAATTTAAGGTCGTTGAGGAAAGGGTAGATTAGTCAAAAAATTTTGAAGCAATTGGCTATATAGTCAGAAAATAAAGTCAGTTTTGTAGTATGGAAAACTTTTCTGAGCAATAGACAAAACCATGAAAAGATGCTTAAATTTGACTTCATAACACTTTTTAAATGTCTTTATATTAAACATGTTTAGATAAAATTAAAAATAAAAAAGGAAATATTCATCATGTACATTATCAAAGACTTAATATGAATAACATACAAAAGATTTTTACAAGTCAATAAAACAAGCTCTGACAAACACTTCAAAGGATTATCTAATTTGAATCTTCTACAAGCTTCTTAGAGAATGGGAAAATAAGTAACACTCTCAAGCTCATTTTACGGGGCTAATAAAACCTTGATATCCAAAGCAGTGATGGACTGTAACAGAAAGGAATATTGGAGGCCAATCTGTCGTATGAACGCAGATGGAAAAATCCTATTTAAAATATTAGCACATTGAGTATAGCAATCTATTAAAGGAAACATCATGACCAAGTTGGTTTTATACCAGGTTTAAAATTAGAAAACCTATTAATGTGATTCACCACATTATTAAAGAAGTTTAAGATCATTTTAAAATGCCAAAAAAAGAAACTCAAATGTCTGCTCTTGTCTTTCCACCTGCCATAGTCATTACCTCTGTAAGAATAACCTGAAAATGGGGGCCCAAGAAGCCAATGCTAGACCAGAAGGAAACATTGACATCACACCCTTTCACCCTCATCTCTCCCAACGGATGCACAGAGCCTGGACACAACATCATTAGTCATTAGGGAAATGCAAATCAAAACCACTAGTAATGGGGTACTACTTCACACTCACTGGTGTGGCTACAATATAAAATCAGATAATGAAAATGTTAGCAAGGATGAGGAGAAATTGGAACCCTCATACACTGCTAAGAGGAATGTAAAATGGTACTGCCAATTTGGAAACAGCCTGGCAGTTCCTTGTTCATAAATGTCCATTACAGCATTACTCACAATGGTCAAAAACTGGAAACAACCCCAATGTGCATCAACTAATGAATGAATAAATAAAATACGATGTAATATATACGTACAATGGCATATACATATAATGTAACATTAACTGTCAATAAAAAGAAAGGAAGTACTGGTACATGCTACAACATGAATGAACCTTGAAGACAACCTAAGTAAAGGAAGCCAGTCACAAAGGACCTCATATTCTATTATTTTATTTATACAAAATGTTCCTAGTAGGTGAATCTGTAAAGGTGGAAAGTAGATCAACGATTGACTGGAGCTGAGAGAAGGAAGTGGTTGAAGAGAAATGGGTTGTGACTCTTACAGGTACAGATTTCTTTTTCTGAGATGATGAAAATATTCTAAAATTAACTGTGGTGATGACTGTACAACTTTGTGAAAATACTGCTGCTGCTGCTGCTGCTGCTGCTAAGTCGCTTCAGTCGTGTCCGACTCTAAAATACTAGATATCGTTAAATTACATGCTTTAAGTAGATGAGTTGTGTGAATGTGAAGTCTATCTCAACAAAACTGCTATTTAAAAAACTGATAGAATTGAAAAACAGAAATACACAAATGCACAGTTTGAGTTGAAGACTTCAACATCCTTCTCTCAACAACCGATACAACAGCTAGAAAATCAGCAAGAATACAGAAGAACTCAACAATCGGTTCCAGAAAATAGGAGAGAACACTTTTAGTTCACTTTATGAAGCTACCATTGCTCTGAAAGCAAAACTATAGAGATATTATGTTATAGATAAATAACATCATATTTTATCAGTTTCGGGGAAATGTATAAAACTTATCTCCCTTTATGTCCTTTTACCCTCCCTCATTTATAATCTAATTATCCTAAATGGTTTTTTTACATATACCTAGAACCACATCAAAAAGTGTTACAATTTTTGCTTCAACCTCCAAACACAACTTGGATATATAGAGTGTTACATTTAAAAAAAATTAAATTTAGAAGCTTGTCAGCAATATTCCCTCAAAATTTTGCTATTCCTCATAATCTCTTTCTTTCTGAAACTCCAATTATACACATAATAGAGCTTTCAATAGTGTCCCATAGGTCATGAAGTTTGTGATTACTTTTCCCCAATCTTTTATTTTCCTTTGTGATTCAGGTTGCTTGATTCCTATTATATTGTCTTATATTTATGGATTATTTCTTTGTGTCAAGTCTGCTATTAATATATCCAATACACTTCTAAATTTCAGATGTTTTATTTTTCATTTCTAGGCTTTCCACGTGGTTCTTTTTTACTGTTTCCAAGTCTCCCCTGAACTTCCTCATTTCTTAACCTAATGTAAGTAAACATCCTTTCTTGTGGACTCCTAAATGTATTTTTCATGGTTATTTTAAAGTCCTTGGCTGCTAATTCCAGTATATGGGTTGCCTATGGCTCTGTTCCTTTTGATTTATTTTTCTATTTGACTACAAGTCACATTTTCTTGATTTTGTTGTATATGTACATATACTGAACATGAGTGATGTGCTATAGAGACTCTGAATTTTGTAATATTCCTCCAAAGAATGTCAAATATTTTTCAGCCAACAGTTAAGTTACTGGAGGATCATCTTGAATTTGTGGATGTTTAGTTTTACTCTTTGTTAAAATAAGTCTACTTTTGGTTTTGCTCCTAGTTCTAGGGTCTAACTCTTAGTTATAGGATATATAGCTTTTTCCTAAGGTGTGGTCCTTTTGAGACCTTAATACAATGTCCTGGGTATTTACTAAGAATTTCTAACTTGGCATAATTTAACTCCAAACTGTCATTCTTACAGTGGGCAGTAACTAAAATCTTTGCTTAGTTCTCTCACCCTTCATTATTGACTTCCCCTTGGAGTACTTGGAATCTTGTTCATGCATGTGCAATTCAAGGTTAGCCAAGGATTAGAACTCAACATTCAAAAAGCTAAGATCATGGCATCTGGTTCCAATCACTTCATGGAAAATAGATGGGGAGACAATGAAAACAGTGACACTTTTATTTTCCTGGGCTCCAAAATCACTGCAGATGGTGACTGCAGCCATGAAATTAAAAGATGCTTGCTCCTTGGAGGAAAAGCTATGACAAATCTACACAGCATATTAAAAAAAGCAGAGATATCACTTTGCTGACAAAGGTCTGTATAGTCAGAGCTATGGTTTTTCTAGTTGTCATGTACGGATACGAGAGTTTGGTCTTAAAGAAGGCTGAGCGCCAAAGAATTGATGTTTTTGAACTGTGGTATTGGAGAAGGCTCTTGAGAGTTCCTTGGACTGCAAGGAGATCAAAGCAGTCAATCCTAAAGGAAATCAACCTTCAATATTCATTGGAAAGACTGATGGTGAAGCTGAAGCTCCAATACTTTGGCCACCTGATGCAAAGAGCTGACTCATTGGAAAAGACCCTGATACTGGGAAAGATTGAGGGCAGGAGGAGAAGGCGACGACAGAGGACAAGACGGTTGGATGGCGTCATCAACTTAATGGACATGAGTTTAAACGAGCTCTGGGAGATGGTGAAGGACATGGAGACCTGGTGTGCTGCAGTTCATGGGGTTGGAAAGAGTCGGACAAGACTGACAGACTGAACAACAACAAAGGATTAGAGGACAATTTATGCATAGAGTTTTGGCCGTCTCTCCTTTCGGCTCTTTCGTTTCTGGAGTTTTCCTCTCAATTTTAGACACTGTGATAATCCTGAACTTTGTCCTCTGATTTATCAAACAGTGGGGTTCTGGATTTCTTTCTGAAGTTTAGCTTCCCTGTGCTGTGAAAATTGGGGAATACCTTCGGCAGAAAATCCAGATTCAGTGTAGCTCCTTTATTTTATTTTAAAATTTATTTATTTATTTTATTTTTGGTTGTGTTGGGTCTTCATTGCTGCTCATGGGCTTACTCTAGTTGCCAAGAGCAGGGAGTACTCTGTAGCTGCAGTGCATGGGCTTCTCATTGCAGTAGTTTCTCCTGTGAAGTGCAGGTTCTAGGTGCACGAGCTTCAGTAGTTGCAACATGTGGGCTCAGTAGTTGCAACTTGCAGGCTTAATTGCTCCTCAGCAGGTAGGATCTTCCCGAACCAGAGCTTGAACCCATGTCCCCTGCATTGGCAGGCAGATTCTTATCCACTGTCCCACCAGGGAAGTCCCTCCCTTATTTTAAATGCTGAACTCTTCCTTCAATTTATGCCTGCTTTTGGTCACTTTCCTGTTCCATAGTTCAGTTTTTATGTTAAATATTTTGACATCCACTGTTACCAGAACTGGAACTCAGCTCAGTTTAGGAATTTAACAACTATTTAGTGAACACCTGCTTTATACTGGGTAGGTATAACTTTGAGCAAGGTAGACAATTAACAGAGCTCACACCTGGGGCTGGGAGTTCAGATAAAAAGGAAGCCTACCGGAGGCTATGTGCGGGAAACTTGGAGGCATATGGAGGCCCGGGGTCTATTGATGTCAACTCTAGTAAAGATTTTACTAGGGATCCTATTTATAGCTCCCTCTCAGATGCACTTAGGTCAACCAAAAAAGTTCCTTGAGCTTTTCATTATGCTCTTCCTCCCTCTTTTCCTTCCCTCCTTTCATCCTCTTTTACTTTCTTCTTTCTAAAATACTGGTAAAGAATCCGCCGCCCATGCAGAAAACCCTGGTTCAATCCCTGGGTTGGGAATACCCCTGGAGAAGGGAAAGGCTACCCACTCCAGTATTCTGGTCCGGAGAATTCCATGGACTGTATAGTCCATGGGGTCGCAAAGAGTCAGACATGACTGAGTGACTTTCACTTTTCTAAAATATTAGCTTCCCTGGTGGTCCAGTGGTTAAGAATCTGCCTTCCAAAATGGGGACGTAGGTTCGATCCCTAGTTGGGAAACTAAGGCCCCACATGCCCCAGGGCAATTAAGCCCATGCTCTGCAAATTACAGAGTCCATGTGCCACATCGAAGAGCTTGTGTACCGCAACTAAGACTTGATGTGGCCAAAATAAATAATAAATATTTAAAAGTAAAATGAAATATTTACTGCATGTTGTCTCTCTACATAGACACTGTTCTGTACACTACAGAGGATGTGCTTATTTTTAGCTGGTCCTTAAAGACTCCACCCCCAGAAACTAAGCCTCTACTACTTGGATTAGCCCAGAGAACATGAACATTGTTTTAAAAAATTTTCATTCCACTAATATTTCCCAAGGACCTACTTACTATGTGTCAGGCCTGAAGCGTGAGGAATTAATTAAATGACAAAAATCATAAAAATGGTAGCTAGAAATGACTATTAAGAACATTTATCATGTATATATTTGTATTGTAATAATATAATTATATATTTATAAGAATATACAAAGCACTTGCTGTAAGACAGACATTGCACTCGTGTGTTATGTGCATTTGGTTAAGTCTCCAGAACCCCTCAGTGAGATAGATCCCTTTACTACTCCCATTTTATGAAAAGAAGACTGAGGCTTGGAGAAATGATTTACCCAATAATGCTCAGCCGGGTTTCCACAGTTTCTGCCTTATGGTAGGTACCAGGAATGTGTATTTTCTCCCTTTTCCGCTGAGATCACAGTGTATGGCTATGCAATTTGAGCTCCACATAAAAGTAGATGACAGAGCAGGGTGTGGAATGAAATCCGTCCCTGCCACAAGCCTACCATCGTTTTCACTTTGCTGCTCCTAGCCTTTGTGGCGCTAGTGGTAAAGAACCCACCTGCCAATGCAGGCGACGCAAGAGACGTGGGTTCAATCCCTGGGTTGGGAAGATCCCCAGGAGAAGGGAATGGCAACCCACTCTAGTATTCTTGTCTGGAGAATCCCACGGACAGAGGAGCCTGGCAGGCTACAGTCCTTGGGGTCGCAAAGAGTAGGACATGACTGAGCGACTGAGAATCAGCACAGCTCTCCTTAGAGGCAAATTCTTAAATCTTTTTGACTTAAGGCCTGGAGCACTCAAGTTTACAATCCTCAGACCTCTTATCTCTAAAATTCCAATCTCCTGATCCTTTCTCTGCATTTTTGTGGGAAGGAGGTCAAGAAGAAAAGGCAGGCTCCCTTCCCCACCCATTCCTCCCTCCCTGGGAGAGCCCAACTCCTTTGTTGTTGTTGTTCAGTAGCTCAGTCTTGTCTGACTCTTTGGGACCCCGTGGACAGCAGCAGGCCAGGGTTCCCTGTACTTCACCATCTCCCAAAGCTTGCTCAAACTCATGTCCATTCAGTCAGTGATGCCATCCAACTACCTTGTCCTCTGTGGTTCCCTTCTCCTCCTGCCTTCAATCTTTCCCAGCATCAGAGTCATTTCCAATGAGTCAGTTCTTCACATCAGGTGGCCAAAGTATTGGAGTTTCAGCTTCAGCATCAGTCCTTCCAATGAATATTCAGGATTGATTTCCTTTAGAGTTGACTGGTTTGATCTCCTTGACAGCCCAAGGAACTGTCAAGAGTCTTCTCCAACACCACAGCTTAAAAGCATCAATTCTTCAGCGCTCCCGGCCCGCCAGAATCAGGCTTCTGGTACTCTGCCGCCACCTAGTGGTTATCGGCCGCATCACCCCATGCTGAAAACAAGGTGAATGGAAAGCCCTTTTCTCAGGCAGAAGAATTCTAGGGAGACGGAAAGGAGAGAGAAGATAAAACATGGTGGGAACTCAGTGAGGGAAAAGACCACGACTTCTGGAGAACTGTGACTTAGAATTTGTATTCAGCTAGACTTGGGTCGTGATTCTGCCACAAACTGTGTGACCTTGGGCAAATCATGTCTCTTCTTTGAGCCTGTTTCCTCGATTGTAAATGGAGGGAACACTCATGCCTCCTGATGGCCGTGAAGTGCTTAGCATAGTGCCCAGCAAGTTTTGGATAGTTATTTTAGGTAGAAGAAACTTTTTAAGCAACGGCAGGGAACGGGATGAATGTTCAGAACACCAGGTAGATGACACGATCCCTCTTCGCCGCTGGAGTGGGGTGGGGGTGGGGGCACAGGTCTCTCAGCCACGGCAAACGGGGGGGCTGGAAGCCCTTACTGGAATCAGCTGTGTATTCTAAGCTGAGCCCCCATCTTAAGCAGCTTTGCTCCCCTGGACTGTGGCTGTCCCCATATATACCTGGACAGAAAATGCCGACCGTCATACTTCCTTCTCAAGCTTCAACAAAGCTCCTCCACATTCCTGTGACCTGCCAAATCCTGGTTCTGGTTCCTTATCTCCCCCTATTTTTTTCCATCTGAGTCTTTCTCAGTTCTGATATGACATTGATAAACCACCGGGCTGGATTTCCCTGAGCTATGAAGTGAAGTGAAAGTCGCTCAGTTGTGTCCGACTCTTTGTGACCCCTATACGTTTATCAGTCCATCCCCACTGCAACCCTGGGCTCCATTCTCTTTTGCTTGAATTTGAGTTTTTTGTTTGAATTTGTCTGAATTTGACTCTTTGCCTAGGTTTGGCCCCTGTTTTTTTGTTGTGTTCTCTTCTGGAAGCTCTAGGGCAGAGTCCATTTCCTAGCCTCTTCCACCTTCTTGAGGCTTCCCCGATTTCTTGGTTCATAACCCCTTTCCTCCATCTTCAAAGCCAGAAGAATTACATCTCTCTGACCATTCTTTCATAGATTCCTCTCTGCTTCTGTCTTCTGTTTTCTTCTACTTTTTTAAAAAAATCACATTTCCCTGTGATTGCATTGGACCCACTAGTATAATCTAGGGTAATATCTCCATCTCAAGATCCTTAACTTCATGATATCTACAAAGATCCTCTTGCCATGTAGTGTGACAGATTCACAGACTCTGGGGATTAGGATGTGGACATCTTTGGAGGACTATTATTCTACCTACCATAGTCCTCTCTCTGTTCTCCAAACATTCATGTCTGTCCTACGTGAAAAATACATTCACCTATTGCAAAAAGTTCCCTCAGAGTCTCAGCACTTTAAATTATCAACTCAAAGTCCAAAAATCTCATCCAAATCTCTCAAGCTCAAAAGTCCCAAATCTCATCATTGAAATCATCTGTGTTAGGAATTGGATGACACTCTATCCTAAGGCGAAGTTTCTCTCCATCTGTGGACTTGTGAAACTAGAAAACAAGTTTTCTGCTCCCAAAATAGAATGATGGTGCTGGCATAAGGCAACAATTACAGACATTTGCATGCAAAAATAGAGAAAAAGAAAAGATAAAGGAATCTCCCGTCCCAAGCAATTTTAAAATTAAGCTGGATAAACTCCGTTAGATTTCAAAGCTTAGGGATAATATTCTGAAGCTCAAGGTTCAGCCCTCTGGGCCTACAGCTCTGCCTTCTGAGTCATTTTTCCTTTTTCTTGAAAGATAGCACCTGTTTCAGGCTAGTTTTTGTTTTTTTTTAAAGATTTTATTATATATATATACTTTTAATATTTATTTTTGCCTTTTCATACTGCTCATGGAGTTCTCAAGGCAAAAATGCTGAAGTGGTTTGCCATTCCCTTCTCCAGTGGACCACGTTTTGTCAGGGAAGGAGTACGTCAAGGCTGTATATTGTCACCCTGCTTATTTAACTTATATGCAGACTACATCATGTAAAATGCTGGGTTGAATGAAGCACAAGCTGGAATCAAGATTGCCAGGAGAAATATCAGTAACTTCAGATACACAGATGACACCACCATTATGACAGAAAGTGAAGAACTAAAAAACCTCTTGATGAAAGTGAAAGAGGAGAGTGAAAAAGTAGGCTTAAAACTCAACATTCAGAAAACTAAGATCATGGTATCCGGTCCCAACACTTTATGGCAAATAGATGGTGAAACAATGGAAACAGTGAGAGATTTTATTTTTTTGGCTCCAAAATCACTGCAGACGGTGACTGCAGCCATAAAATTAAAAGACGCTTGCTCCTTGGAAGGAAAGCTATGACCAACCTAAACAGCATATTGAAAAGCAGAGACATTACTTTGCCTACAAAGGTCCATCTAGTCCATCTAGCTATGGTTTTTCCAGTAGTCATGTACGGATGTGAGAGTTGGACCATAAAGAAAGCTGAGCACCGAAGAATTGATGGTTTTAAACTGTGGTGTTGGAGAAGACTCTTGAGAGTCCCTTGGACTGCAAGGAGATCCAACCAGCCCATCTTAAAGGGAATCAATCCTGAATATTCATTGGTGGGACTGATGCTGAAGCTGAAACTCCAATACTTCGGCCACCTGATGCGAAGAACTGACTCATTTGACAAGATCCTGATGCTGGGAAAGATTGAAGGTGGGAGGAGAAGGGGACAACAGAGGATGAGATGGTTGGATGGCATCACCAACTCGATGGACATGAGTTTGAGTAAGCTCCAGGAGTTGGTGATGGACAGGGAAGCCTGGCGTGCTGTAGCCCATGGGGTCACAGAGTCGGACACGACTGAGCAACTGAACTGAACCGTACGTTTATTTATTTATTATGTTTGGTTGCTGTGTGTGGGCTTTCTCTAGTTGCAGTGAGCAGAGACTACTCTTCATTGGGGTGCATGGGCTTCTAATTGTGGTTGTGTCTCTTGTTGTGGAGCACAGGCTTCAGTAGTTGCAGCATGAAGGTTCAGTAGTTGTGGCACATGGCCTTAGATGCTCCGCAGCATGTGAAAGCTTCTCAGACCAGAGACTGAACCCAGGTACCCTGCACTGGCCGATAGATTCTTATCCAGTGCACCACGAGGGAAGTCCCTCAGGGCTACTTTTATCAGCCTGTTTCTTGCCTATAGAATTTTGGGAGTCGTGTAGTCTTTTATTTCATTCTCTCTGTCCCTTTCAGCCCAGGTTCCACTGTTTCTCCTGGTGTAAATTTCTCAAGAACTTTGTAGGTCTCTCATGTACGTCCCAAGAATGCACTCCATTAGACAAGAAGATCCATAGATCTTCCCTAGATAATTTCATTCCTATTTTTGGCTTCTGTTGAGATACCTGAGGGGAATCTGTGGGTTACATACTTCATCTCTCCAAAAAACCTTGTGTGACTGAATACTCCATTCTTTCGATCTTTCAGAGAAATTAACAAAAGATTGTCGAACACATCCTCAGCTTTTCCCCTCCAGCAGCTTTCCTGGCAGTGAATCTTTTCATTTCAACATCATATGCAATTTAGATAGGCTGAGAACTCCCCAAATCAAGTCCTGGTTGTTATTTGTTGGTGAGTTCTTCCCTCAGTTTATCCGTTTCCCCTCTCATTTTACCAAGAGTAACAAGAAACCAGGCCTTCAACTCTTTGGAAATCTCCTCAGCTAAATATCTGAGTTCATTGTGGATTAAGTTCTGCTTTCCACAGAACTACAGGGCACACAATTCTAATTTTTTTGGGGGGGGTGTTGGGGAGCTCCTGAGTACCACCCTTTCCTCCAGTCTCCAATGGCATGTCCCTCATGTCCTCTGAGCGGGAGCTCTCACAGGAAGCGCCTCTAGCAGCCATATTGCTACAAGTATATTCATGTGCTTTAGGTATTCTTCAAATTGTTTTATGTTTTCTTGGCCGCGCTTTTTTCTGAGTCCTCACCGGCAGTCCACCCATATTTCTCCTAAGGTCTGTCCAAGGTGATCCAGACTTTTTTTCATATCCCTCAGAGTTTTTCCTGCCTCTTCCCACTGTCCAACTCCAAAGTCACTTCCACTTGTTTAGGTATCTGTTACAGCAGATGTTATTAGTTCTTATTGCTGTTGGAAAAAATTACCCCAAACTTAGCGGCCTAGAACAACAGAAGTTTGCTATGTCAAAATTCTGTGGGTCAGAAGTCCAACCCTGAGCTAAAATCAAGAGGTGAGCACAGCTGCTTTCCTTTTGGGAGACTCTAGCGAAGAATCTATTTCCTTTCCTCTCCTTTTCTACCTTCTTTCTCTCTCTCTCTCTCTTTTTTTTTTTATTTTGGCCACACCATGTGGCATGTGAGATCCTAGTTCCCTGACCAGGGATCAAACCTGTCCTCCCTGAGCTGCGAGCACAGAATCTTAACCACTGGACTGCCAGAGAAGTCTCCTTTTTCTACCTTCTAAGGGCTTCCCACATTCCTTGGCTCACAGTCTCTCCCTTCCATTTCTCACAGCCAGTAGTGTACCATCTTTCTTACCATTCTTCCACAGCAAAAACTCCTCTGCCTCTCTCTCTGCTCCTCACCCCACACTTTCACTTTAAAGAATGTTTGTGATTACATTGAACTCATCTGCTTAATCTAGGATAGTCTCCTCATCTCAAGAGCATTAATTTAATCCTGCCTGCGGAATCCCTTTGGTCACATAATGTAACATATTCATAAATTCCAGAGATTAGGATGTGAACATCTTTGGGAGGTCGTTATTCTGCCTACCCCACACTCATGCAAATTTTAGCCAGCTTGGCCTCCCCAAACAAATTCAATCATGTTAGCCTCCTGCTTGAAATTCTTAAAATGAGTTTTGCCTTGGGGGCATGATGCTGAGTGAAAGAAGCCAGACGGAGAAAGAAAACAACCATATGATCTCACTTCTATGTGGAACCAAAAAGAGAAAAACAAAAAACTTCATGGATACAGAGAACAGATTGGTGGTGGCCAGAGGCAGGGACTGGTGATGGTGGGGTGGGTGAAATAGGTGAAGGCGGTCAAAAGGTGTAAACTTCCAGTTGTAAAATAAGCAATCCTTGGAAATGTAGTGTCCAGCATGATGGTGATAGTTAATAATACTGTATCACATAGGTGAAAGCTGCTAAGAGACTAAATCTTAAATGTTGTTTACCACAAGAAAAAAAATTGAAACTATGTATGGTGATGGATGCTAAGTAGACTTATTTCAGGGATCATACCATGATCTATATAAATATCAAAATATGCTGTACACCTGAAACTAATACCTTACATGTCAATTATACCTCAATTAAAAAACCCAAAACCAACAATAGAAAAAACCCTCTTAAGTGGCTCCCTGTAGACTTTGGGATGGACTTCCCAGGTGGTGCTAGTGGTAAAGAACCTGCCTGCAAGGCAGGAGACGTGGGTTCGATCCGTGGGTCAGGAAGATCCTCTGGAGGAGGCAGTGGCAACGCACTCCAGTATTCTTGGCTGGAGAATCCCATGGACAGAGGAGCCTGGCAGGCTATGGGTCACAAGGAGTCAGACATGACTGTGTGACTGAGCACAGACTTTGGGTTACCGTAAGATTCCTACTGTAGCTGTTATAAAGCAACTTTTGCGATCTGTTTGTCCCTATCTACTGGACACGCTCACCTTCCCCCTCTGTCCAGCCTCAAGCACCCCACTATACAGCTACACTGAACTGCTGCAGCTGCACAGTTCCATGACCAAGGTCACTGTTCATTGAGTTCAGTATCAGGTCTAGTCGAGCATCATCCTCTTCTGGACCTTCCCTGGGTTAGGCGTCCCCCTCCAACACCCTCCAGCAATTTTCCCAAGGCAGGGTGTGTTTTATGGCATTGGAGTGACCTGTGGACTTTTCAGTCTCTCCCTCTAGATTGTAAGTCTCTGAGGGCAGGGACTGTGCCTGCCCGGCTGCCATGTGCTCTCTGTGTGGTCCCGCCAGGGTCCACCATGAAGTAGGCTCTTCCTGAGTTTGCTTTGAGAAGTAATGGACATGATTCCTTCCAGCTCACATGTTCTGTTCTGTGAACTCTCACTGCAGGGTATGCTGGAGGATTTTGGCAGAGGCGTCCAAGGCAGTCATCGTGCTTGTGGGAGTGATGCAAGCTTTGAATGACAGAGGCAGAAGTAGGAGTGTTGGGTGGCCAGGCTGTTGCCTCTTTAATGATTGCTGCTGATTCCCAGCTCAGAAGGCAACACTTCCAGCCCCAACTGTCACACTCTGGAATATTCAAAGAGTTTCCTTTCTGCTGATGGAAAGGAGACTTCTCAACTCTAAAGGTTCACATTTATTTGTTTTAATTTTGTTTTTTTTGTGAGTGAAAAACAAAATAGTAAGTAACATCCAGATTCCCACCTCTTAAAAATGCTTTCTTTCTTAAGCTCTCTCTCTCCCCACACACACACATAATCTGCTTTTCTTCAACATATCAACATATCATGGATTTCATTGATCAGTACATACTCTTTTTTTAATGCCTGCATCTATTGTATACAATCACGTAGTGTTAAAACTATATCCCACAAATGAAGGACTTTGTTGTGGCTTCCAATTATTGTTTTTTGCAGTTACCAATGTTCTCCAATCTGAACCTTAGGAACAATCTGTCCCCAACCAAATTCAAATCTGTTTTTGCTCAGCTTCTCCTCTTATGCTGCCTCTATCTTGCCTTCTACAAAAATCTCTGTCTTTTCCCAGGTTTTTTACTCCAAACCAGGTACAGGTAGAGAGAGGAAGCAGAAGAGGCCAGAGGAAAAAGTTGAAGCCTTGAGCCTTTGGAGGTTTGGCCAGGGAGAGGCCTGGAGAATAGGGGATGAAGTGTGGCTGCGGCTTCCCTTCGACACCCTTTGGGAAATAAAGCATTGAAATTTCTTTCTACTGGCACTTGATTTTTTTATTTTATTTTTTAATTTAAAAAACCTTTTTATTTTGTATTGGGGTATAGTCGATTAACAGTGTTGTGATAGTTTCTGGGGTACAGCAAAGTACATGGTGTACATATGCATGTCTCCACTGTCCCCCAATCTCCCCTCCCACTCAGGCTGTCACGTAACATTAAGCAGAGTTCCATGTGCTATAGAGGAGGACCTTGTCAGTTATCCATTTTAAATATAGCGGCGTGTACATGTTCATCCCAAACTCCCTAATTATCCCTGACCCCCATTCTTCTCCCTGGCAACCATAAGTTTGTTTTCTAAGTCTGTGAGCCTGTTTCTGTTTTATAGGTAAGTTCATTTATATCATTTCTTTTCAGATTTCACATATAAGAAATGTCATATGATATTCCTTCTTCTCTGTATGATTTACTTTACTCAATATGACAATCTCTAGGTCCATCCATGTTGCTGCAAATGGCATTATTTCATTTTTTTTTTAACAGCTCAGTAATGTTCCACAGTATCTAAGAACCAAGTCTTCTTTAACCATTCCTCTGTTGATGGACATTTAGGTTAGGTTGCTTCCATGTCTTGGCTGTTGTAAACAGAGCTGCAATGATCATTGAGGTGCATGCATCTTTTCAGATCATGTTTTTCTCTGGATATATGCCCAGGAGTAGGATTTCAGGCTCACATGGTAGCTCTATTTCTAGTTTTTTAAGGAACCTCCATACAGTTCTCCATAGTGGCTGCACCAATCTACCTTTCCACCAACAGTGTAAGAGGGTTCCCTTCTCTCCACACCCTCTCCAGCATTTATTGTTCATGGATTTTTGATAATAGCCATTTTGGCTGGTGTGAGATGATATCTCATTGTAGTTTTGATTTGCATTTCTCTAATAATTGGTGATGTTGAACATCTTTTGATGAACTGGCACTTGATTTTGATTGCTGAATATTTTTTCTGAAATATAGTTGATTTACAATATTGTGTTAGCTACAGGTGCACAGCAAAGTGATTCAGTTATACACATGTGTTAATATGTATATATCTGTATTCTTTTTCCTAGATTCTTTTCCATTAGAGTTTGTTACAAGATATTGGATATAGTCCTTGCGCTATACAGTAAATCCTTGTTGTTTATCTATTTTATATATAGCAGTTTGCATCTGTTAAATCCCATAGTCCTAATTTATCCCCCATTCCCCTTTCCCTTTAGTAACCATAAATTTGTTTTCTATGTCTGTGAGTTTGTTTCTGTTTTGTATATAGATTCATTTGTGTCGTATTTAGATTCTGCCTATAAGTGATATCATATAATATTTGTCTTTGTCTGACTTTAAAAGTATGATGATCTCTAGATCCATCCATGATTGCTGAGCATCTTTGAATGTGACTCCATGTAAAGATGAGGCTGCTTGGATGTGTTAGGATTACCAAACAATACCACAGTGGATACCACTGAATGTGCTTCTTAAGGTGTTTTTGCTATTATTTCTGTAGGATCCATCGCCAGAGGAGGACTCTCTTGTTCAGTAGTATGGGCATTTAAATATCACTCAAAAAAAGGTATCAAACCACTTTCCAAAAACTTTGTAGCCCCTTTTATGCTCCCACCATGGCTTGTGAGCCTGGCCATTTTTCTGCACCCTCACCAACACCAGACCTTACCTATCTTTCACGTGTTTGCTACTGTGACAGGAAAAACAAGCACTAGGCAAGTAATTGTTTTTCTTCTTATTAGTAGGGAAGTTGTGCCAGACATTTCAATGACACAATTTTGATGAAGTTGACAATTTCACTCTATGTTTATGAATATGAATGTTTTAATCAGAGTTGTACCCAGGGTTTTGCAGACTTAATACTTTCAATTCCTCCAGAGTTCCAATGAGTTATCCAAAATTGTACCATAAATGGCAGAACTAGGCTTAGAAATCAGCTCTCATAAACTCTAATTCAAAAAGATACATACACCCCAATGTTCATAGCAGCACTGTTTACAATAACCAAGACATGAAAGCAACCTAGATGTCCGCTAACAGAAGAATGGATAAAGTAGGTGTGGTACATATATACAATGGAATTCTGTGTTGTTCAGTCACTCAGACATGGCCAACTCTTTGCAACCCCATAGATGGCAGCATGCCAGGCTCCCCTCTCCTTCACAGTACCCTGGAGTTTGCTCAAACTCATGTCCCACTGATGCCATCCAACCATCTCATCCTCTGTTGTCCCCTTCTCCTCCTGCTTTCAGTCTTTCCCAGCATCATGGTCTTTTCCAATGAGTTGGCCCTTGGCATCAGGTGGCCAAAGTATTGGGGCTTCAGCTTCAGCATCAGTCCTTCCAGTGAATATTCAGGACTGATTTCCTTTAGGATGGACTGGTTGGATCTCCTTGCTGTCCAAGTGACTCTCAAGAGTCTTCTCCAGCACCACATTTTGAAGGCATCAATTCTTTGGCGGTCAGCCTGTTTTATTGTCCAGCTCTCACATCTGTACATGACTACTGAAAATAACTTTGAATATACAAACCTTTGTAAACAAAGTAATGTCTCTGCTTTTGAATACGCTGTCTAGGTTGGTCATTGCTTTTCTTCCAAGGAACAAGCATCTTTTAATTTCACGGCTACAGTCACTGTCCACAGTGATTTTGGAGCCCAAGAAAATAAAATCTGTCACTGTTTCATTGTTTCCCCATCTATTTGCCATGAAGTGATGGGGCCGGGTGCCATGATCTTAGTTTTCTGAATGTTGAGCTTTAAGCCAACTTTTTCACTCTCCTCTCGTTTTCATCAAGAGGCTCTTTAGTTCTTCTTCACTTTCTGCCATAAGGGTCGTGTCATGTGCATATCTGAGGTTATTGATATTTCTCCCGGCAATCTTGATTCCAGCTTGTGCTTCTTCGAGCCCAGTGTTTCTCATGATGTACTCTGCATATAAGTTAAATAAACAGGGTGACAATATACACCCTTGACAGACTCCTTTTCCTATTTGGAACCAGTCTGTTGTTCCATGTCCAGTTCTAGCTGTTGCTTCCTGATCTGCATACAGGTTTCTCAAGAGGCAGGTCAGGTGGTCTGGTATTCCCATCTCTTTCAGAATTTTCCACAGTTAGTTGTGATCCACACAGTCAAAGGCTTTGGCATAGTCAATAAAGCAGAAATAGATGTTTTTCTGGAACTCTCTTGCTTTTTTGATGATCCAGCAGATGTTGGCAATTTGATCTCTGGTTCCTCTGCCTTTTCTAAAACCAGCTTGAACATCTAGAAGTTCACGGTTCACGTATTGTTGAAGTCTGGCTTGGAAAATTTTGAGCATTACTTTACTAGTGTGTGAGATGAGTGCAATTGTGTGGTAGTTTGAGCATTCTTTGGCATTGCCTTTCTTTGGGATTGGAATGAAAACTGACCTTTTCCAGTCCTGTGGCCACTGCTGTGTTTTCCAAATGTGCTGGCATATTGAGTGCAGCACTTTCACAGCATCATCTTTTAGGATTTGAAAGAGCTCAACTAGAATTCCATCACTTCCACTAGCTTTGTTCGTAGTGATGCTTCCTAAGGCCCACTTGACTTCACATTCCAGGATGTCTGGCTCTAGGTGAGTGATCACGCCATCGTGATTGTCTGGGTCGTGAAGAACTTTTTTGTACAATTCTTCTGTGTATTCTTGCCACCTCTTCTTAATATCTTCTGCTTCTGTTAGGTTCCTACCATTTCTGTGCTTTATTGAGCCCATCTTTGCATGAAATGTTCCCTTGGTATCTCTAATTTGCTTGAAAAGAGCTCTAGTCTTTCCCATTCTATTGTTTTCCTCTATTTCTTTGCATTGATCACTGAGGAAGGCTTTCTTATCTCTCCTTGATATTCTTTGGAACTCTGCATTCAAATGGGTATATCTTTCCTTTTCTTCTTTGCTTTTCGCTTCCCGTCTTTTCACAGCTATTTGTAAGGCCTCCTCAGACAGCCATTTTGCTTTTTTGTATTTCTTTTTCTTGGGGATGGTCTTGATTCCTGTCTCCTGTACAATGTCACAAACCTCCATCCATAGTTCATCAGGTATTCTGTCTATCAGATCTAGTCCTTTAAATCTATTCCTCACTTCTACTGTATAGTCATAAGGGATTTGATTTAGGTCATACCTGAATGGTCTAGTGGTTTTCTCCACTTTCTTCAATTTCAGTCTGAATTTGGCAATAAGGAGTTCATGATCTGATCCACAGTCAGCTCCCGGTCTTATTTTTGCTGACTGTATAATTGTGTAATTGTATATAGTTGTGTAATATACTTGGGTAATAGGGCCCCACCTTGCTAGATCAAGAGAAATTCCCACCCAGCTCAAGGGTGCTGACAGTTACCTGGAGGTCTGTTGAGTTTACTGGATGAATATTTTTTTATTTTTTTTTATTTTTTTTCTGGATGAATATTTTAAGGATGTGGTACTTGAAGGGCTGAGAACCTAAAAGCCTTCTTAAACTCAGGAATTGATTGAAAAGACCCCAAAGAACACCATTGTCAAACAGTTTAGTCCTGTGAAGAACGTTTCTGTATAATCTTCTAAAACATTTTTTATAATGTAATTTCTCTGAGTTAAGAAAAATAAGTAATAATATTCTTCCCTACTATGCTGGTTCATTCATCATAATGAGTAATGGTTGTAAGCTGCCAGAGTCGAAAGACTTCTGAAGACACACGGGAAGGAAGAGATCTAACAGATCCTACTCTTTAAAAAAAAAAAAAGTTATATATATTTATTTGGCCACACCACGTCTCAGTTGCGGCACACAGGATCTTCCGTCTTCATTGTAGCGTGTGGGATCTTAGTTCCCTGACCAGGGATGGAACCTGCACACATGCGTTAGGAGCGGGGAGTCTCAGCCCACTGCACCACCACGCAAGTCCCCGGTTAATCCTACTGTTCATGGGGAATCACAGGGACAAGTTACAGGTGACAAGTTCTTTTGCACTTATTCCACTCGCCTTGGAAACATTCACTCCTGTTCCATTTTTCTGGTGACTTCTTGGTGCAAGGGGTGCCATTTTGGAGTGTCCCAGCCTTGATGGATAGCAGTGATTCTTACATTGTAGATGTCGCATCTCCTCCTTTCTCATCATTTGAAAGAGGCAATAGAGGGCAGGACGGAGAGGTTTGTGGAAAGAGGAGGAACTGTAGGACCTAGCAAGTGTTTCTCACACAGTGGAGGAGTACCCATCTCTCTGGGCATCTTTTGGAGAGTGCTCATTTCAGAGATTTCACGGGAAAGGGCTCTGGACAGGAAAGTGGAACTCGGGTGCTAGTCTGAGCTCTGTCCTTCTCTAGTTAACCTGGACCTAGAATCCGGTTGGAGTCTGAATTTATTCTGGTGATAAATACAAAATCTAATGACTAATTCTTTGACTCCTCAAAGAAGTGATTCTTAACCTCGTTTGGGTTGTGTATATCTTAGCAAAATTTAGGGCCCACTCCTCAGAAAAGTGAACACACCTGCACAGCCATGAAATCCGTGTTCTAATTTCAGAGGATTGACAAGGTTTAAAGTCCATCTGTGGGCCCAGGTTAAGACATCCTCCAAGCTTTAATGATATTAGGAACAGTGTAGAGCTCAACCTCCTCAGCACAGCACACAAGGCCCTTTACAATATGGCCCTTTGCTCTTTCTCCCGCTTCTCCTAATGCTCATCACCCGGACTTTTTCTAACAATTCACTGTTCTCCTTTCCCACCTCTGCTCTTTCAGGAATTCTCATTTTTTTTCCTGCCTGGACTGTCCTGCTTGATTGCCTGGAAACTAACTCTATTAAGATAGAGTTAAGCACTCCTTTTTGTATGTTATGTGTACCAAAACAGGGCATCTTGATGGGCTGTTTGAGCAATAGTATAAAAGCAGTCACTTTATCAAATATCCACGTTAACATGTAAAAACAGTGTTTCTTTCAGCCAGTGTGGCAGGATAGGACTTTCTGTCCCCTCTTTCCCCTGGGCAGGGATTCTCTCTGCATAATGAATTATGGTAATAAACACCATGCCATGAGAAGCAGATAATATTAATAAGAATTCATTTTCTATGTCTTGTAGATTATCCCATATGAAGAACTTGCCAAGTTCTAAGGCTATTTTGGGGACTTCTCAGGTGACGCTAGTGGTAAACAATCCTGCCAATGTAGGAGATATAAGAGATGCGGGTTCCATCTGTGGGTGGGGAAGATCCCTTGGAGAAGGAAATGGCACCCCACTCCAGTATTCCTGCCCTGCCTTGAAAATTCCATGGACTGAGGAGCCTGGCGGGCTACAGTCCAGGGGACCGCGAAGAGTGGGACATGACTGAGTGAGCACACACACATAAAGCTATTTTTGCAGAAGAGTGACAAAATCTTCTGCTGCTTTTCCATGATGGGGTCAGGAATGATGCCGTCTATGGCCCTGACCATCATAAACCCTGTTGCAGATGCTGTCTGCTTACTGTATACAGCCATTCCCAGCCCTCTTCTCCACTGCTGCCTTCAAGTCTAGGGCCTAGAGAGCTATACACGCCTTCCCCATCATCTTTGTAGTTAGGGGCTGAGTCATGTAGCCTGATTCTGGCTAAGGAGTCTTAAAGGAAAGTATGCTGGAAAGTTCTGGGAAATTTTTTGCTTTCCTGATAAAAAGAATTTAAAGCATTCTTTTCCCCTCTTTCCATCTTCAAAGATAATGTGATGCTTGGAGCTGTGACAACTGTTTTGTGACCATGAGGTGATGAACATGAGCAGTGGTCCTTAAACTTGAGTGTGCACCAGAATCACCCAGAAGGCTTCTTTTGTTTTAATTTTTAATTAATTAATTAATTTTTGGCTGTGCTGGGTCTTCATTGCCGCGTGTGGGCTTTGTCTAGTTGTGGTGGCCAGCGGCTAATCTTTACCTGAAGTGCACCGGCTTCTCACTGCAGTGACTTCTTGTTGTGGAGCACAGGCTCTAGAGCCCACGGGCTTCAGTAGTTGTGGCTCACAGGTGCTATAGCGCAGGTCTAGTAGTTGTGGTTTACAGGCTCGGTTTACCCAGGGCATGTAGACTCTTCCTGGACCAGGGATTGAACCTGTGTCCCTTGCATTGGCAGGCGGATTCTTACCCACTGGACCACCAGGGAAGTCCCAGAGGACTTCTTAAAACACAGACTGCTGGAACCTATCCCAGACCTATTCCTAGGTCTAGAATGAGCCTGGGAATTTGCATTGTTAGTAAGTTTTCATGCGATGCTGATGCTACTGAGCTGGGGACCACCCTTGAGAACCACTGAACATGAAGGTAAAAATTCAATAGCCTGATGAGGGCAAAGCAGAATGGTAGAGTTTGGGTGCTGATGGCCTTGCCAGGCAGCTGAATCAGTGTAAATAATTGCCCTGCCTCTGGATTTCTTGTTCTGTGAGAAAATAAATCACTATTTGTTTAAGCCATGGTTATTTGGATTTCTCGTGACTCACATTCAAAAGCATTCTGAATTTACAGAGAGCGGAACTCTGTGCGGAGGGCAGATGGAGAGAAAAATCCAGGCGGATGCTTATCTGAGGCTAATTTAGCTTGGAGTAAAAACCGCTTCAACAGGAAATGTTTTGAAACATCTCTCAGAGTTCATGGGTATTGATCATAGAAAGACTGTGAGTTTTTAAAAATATTGTGTTAACTAAAAATGTTTTTATCAAAATAAAATTCTAAAAATCTGAGTATGTGAAGCTTATAATGACAAAGGAGAATGCCCTGCTCCACCCCTACCCACCCTGTCCCTACTCCTCTGAGGCAACCATTTTCAATTCTTCTTGTTTCTTCTGGAATTTACAAGTTTACCTAAATGACATGCTTATACTACAATTATATACCTTTTGGGCTTTGTTTATTCATGTCTTGCTATGGAAGATGAGCACTTAGATTTCTTTCTTTATATCCTTCCCTACTCCACGCCACATGCTTCCTCTCCAACATTTTCCCCGTGTAGTTAAATAACAATATTTTGTTCAATTAATACTTAATCTTTTTCATATTATGACTAAATATTATTGACAGTTGAGTCTTGTATTCATTGATTACATTTTTCTGGCTAATTTTTCCCCTCTGGAGTCAATAATTGCTCCATTTTTATTTGTTTAATTTTCTATGAATCTATGATAAATTCATACCCTTATCCTCTGACAGAGAGGATTTCCTCTTGGTTCCAACACTTGAGCTAATCTATGAATTTCATTTTCCTTGGCCCTGGCCATTCAGTGCTGCAATGTAGGGTAGCCATTCTGTTGTATCACTGTCACCTTGGGAATAGCCTTCACCATCACCCTGGGAATAGCCTCTGTCCTCTTCCTCCTAAATTTTCTCTTTTTTTGACTTGGTGTTTTCATTCTTCTTGATTTACTCTGTCATTTTGGACAAAGTATGCATCAGTAAGAGTTCTGGGAGATGAATTAGTTAGGGTTCCAACAGGAAGCATATAGCCAACACAGAGAGGGCAATTGAAGAAAATTTAAAGAAGGAATCATTTTACAAAATGTGGGCAGGGTTTAAAAAAAATAAAAATCGAGGGGCATGATGTACCCTGGGGTTAGCAACAACCGGAAGCTATTAACCTTAGAGCTGGAAGGGGCAAGAGGAGTGGGTGTTCCAAGAACACGATGAGAACCACAGCCATGGGAGAGGGCTGTCTCATAGGCACACTGGCTGTCACTTAGGAATGTGGTAGTTCTGTCAGCAGGGAGAGAGCAGAGAAGATAAATAACTCATCATCTTCTTCTTTTTTCAATTTTCTGGCCATGCTGCAATGTCATGTGGGATCTTAGTTCCCCGACCAGGAATCTAACCCTGCGTTGAAAATGTGGGGTCTGAACCACTGGGCCACCAGGGAATTCCCTGAATGACTCAGCTTCTATTTTCTCCTGCCCTCTGATATTCCACTCATGCCTCCAGCTGGCCGAATCCAACCAGAAGTCAGTGTGCAGAGGAGCTGATACTGGTCACAGAGCTTTTTGGGGCACAAAGTAGGGTGAAGGGTGGAGAGTGGATATGGGGGCAGGAGGAGGCAATGGAGCACAGCCAGCACAGGAAGCAAAGTTTTTAAATTTAGTGTATCTGAAAGTGTCTTTACTCAGTGCTGCCTCTAGAGCAATAGTTTTGCTAGTATAGAGTTCTGAGCTGGCAATTCTTTTTCCTTTGGGATTTTGGAGGCAATTTCCATTGTCCCCAGGCCTCCAGAGTTGCTCTTGAGAACTCTGTGCCATTCTGATTCTTGAATTCTTTTTATGTGACTTGTTTTTCCTTTTTGGAAACTTAGGATCCTCTCTTTCCCCCAGTGTTCTGCTCTTTGATGAGGGTTAAGTTTCTGTTATTATACAACAGGGTCCCCAGAATAGGCCAGGCAAGGTTAGGCATGCTTGCTCAATTTCTCCTAGGCCCTGAAAATGCAAGAAATAAGAATATCGGTGTCCACTCTCCTGCATCATTCCATAGCTGCAATCCAACTGCTCACGTGTGATGTCTGGTCACCATTATGCACCTGCGAGCAACACAGCAAGAAGGCTGTGATGGTGAATTAAGCAGGCATTCAGATATTGCTGGTACAGAGGGCTCTGCCTCCTCTCCCAGATTAGTAGTGGTTGATTGATAGTCATGGGAAGTTTTATTGTGAAACTAAGAAAGAGAAGAGGCTTCCCTTGTGGCTCAGTAAGTAAAGGATCCGCCTGCCAATACAGGAGACACAAGAGATGCGAGTTTGATCCCTGGGTCGGGAAGATCCCTTGGAGAAGGGAATGGCAACCCTCTCCAGTATTCTTGCCAGGGAAATCCCATGGATAGAGGAGCCCTATAGTCCATAGGGTCACAAGTGTTGGACACGACTTAGCAACTAAACCACCACCATCACCAAGAGAGAGAAGAGAGGTTGAGATGTTTAGTAGAGGTCAGATGCTCAAGTTGTCTTGAGAAAAATGGTGGGTTGATACGGCATTGAAGTCTGTGCCCCTCAGACTCCTTGGGTCTCTGAACAATGAGCCTGAGCCCCTAGGTGAGAGGGAGAGGTTCAAACATCAGCTAAGCTGCCTTTAAGCAAGACCTTGTAGGATTACACACCAGTCATTTGGGCCCAGATGACAACGTGTGATGGGGTTGGAGAGGAGCCATCTCTCTGTCCTTGCAGGGGACTACAACTGATAACCTGGAGTCCTGAAAAGTGCTGTGAACAGCAAGAAATAGTGCTGTTGTCAGAGACATGGCTTTCTCACAGAGCATTCCATCAACAACAGAAAATTGAGGCTCTTGCTAGAGTCTTCAGGCTGTGGAAATAGACAAATGGGAACCGGGGCAACGGAAGAGGGACACATGGCTCAGCCTCAGAGCTCAAAGATTGGCCTGCAGAGCAGACATATGTTTGCAAGGCAGCGGAAGCTTTTAAATAATCACAAGTTCTCTACACTGGGAAAAAAATTGAGAGTTGACTGAAAAGAGCTATTGAACAGATTTTGAGTTCACTTGAGATACTAAGTTCATTTACATGTGACAAAGAGTAAGAGCTGGTAATAAAATGGAAAACCTAATTATCCAGCTTTATTTTCAATTTTTATTTTATATTGGAGAGCTTCCTTTGTAGCTCAGCTGGTAAAGAATCTGCCTGCAATGCAGAGACCTGAGTTTGATTCCTGGATCGGGAAGATCCCCTGGAGAAGGAAATGGCAACCCACTCCAGTATTCTTGCCTGGAGAATCCCATGGACAGAGGAGCCCGGCAGGCTACAGTCCATGGGGCCACAAGTGTCAGACACGACTTAGTGACCAAACCACCATTTTATAATGGAGTATAATTAATTTATACTGTTGTGTTAGTTTCAGGTGTGCAGGAAAGTGATATAGTTTTACATATACATATTTCTATTTTTTTTCAGATTCTTCTACCATATAGGTTATTACAGAGTACTGAGTAGAGTTCCCTGTGTTATACAGTGGGTTCTGGTTGATTATTTCAGTTTTCTTGACCAAAGTCATTTTATCGCGTATTAACTTGAATAGGTAAAGTGTCTGACTAGCAGATTAGAAGCTGCTTTATTTCAATATACGACTCAGGAGATTTGATCTCTTAGCAAGAAGATACACTAATGATTGTTTCCAATAACAACAATCCCAAAATATTCACCGTACCATTTTTTTTTTTTTTGATAGTATTCTGGGCATTTTACCACAGTGACTATTCTAATATGACAGTTTAAAAACAAATTTCTATTTTGTACTTTTATTTATGTGAGTTGGGGTTTCAAAATATTCTGATACAAAGACCAAGAAGAGAAATCACCTGGAAGCTGAGTATGTGTGGTGTCAGGTCTCTTCAATTTACCCCAGTTTTCTGAAATCTATAGGTATAATGCAACCAAACTGTATCTAGTAGCCACTGAGACAGATTAGAAACTCTTCTCTCTGGTGGTAGCTAATGTGAAACAGTTTAATGACAAGATAACACAGTCACAGTATGGAATAGAGGGAACATTTTTGCAAGAATTGTCAAGGAAAAATTCAAGACTTCAAAACAAATATGTGTACTTGGGAAGGGAAGTTTGCTTTGGTCATTTTCTGAGACCCTGGAATATGCATTCACTTTCCTCTGCATTTTTTTTTTTTTTTTTGACTACACTGCCTGGGATCTTAGTTTCCTGACCAGGGGTCAAATCCATGCCCCCTCCAGTAGAGTCCTAACCACTGGACCACCAGGGAATTCCCTCCTGTGCTAATAATAATAATAATAGCGCATGTTTGGTGTATCAGTTGGGGTAGGGTACACAAAGTTCAGTGGCTTAACACAAAGAAGGCTAATTTCTTGCCCATGCTACATATCCTTTATGGGTTGGCAGAGAGCTCTCACTTATAGCTACTCGGGAATTTAGGATAATAGAACAACCACTGTTAGGGACTGAATGTTTAAGTCCATAATTCTCCAAATGCATATGTTAAGATCCTGTCCCCTAATGTGATTGCATTAGGAAATTTAGCCTTTGAAAAGGATCAAGTCATGAGGGTGGAATCCTCATGAATGAGATTGTGTATGGATGCAAAGTCACTTCAGCCATGTCTGACTCTTTACGACCCATGGACTGTAGCCCTCTAGGCTCCTCTGTCCATGCGATTCTCCAGGCAAGAATACTGGAGTGGGTTGCCACACCCTCCTCCAGGGGATCTTCCCAACCAGGGTCTCTTACGTCTCCTGCATTGGCAGATGCGTTCTTTACCATTAGCACCACCTGGAAAGCCCCATGAATGAGATTAGTGCCCTCATAAAAAGAACCCAGAGAGCTCTATTGTCCTTTCCACCTTATGAGGACTCAGTGTTAAATCCCCTGCTGTGAACCAGGAAGTGGGCTCTCACAGAAAATTTCAGCACCTTGATATTTTACTTCCCAGTCTCCAGAGCTATGAGAAATACATTTCTGTTTATGAGCCTCCCAGTCTATGGTATTCTGTTATGGTACTAAGACAAACGCCATCTTGAACGTTGATGGTTTCCTTGTCAGAGGGAAAGAGAATCTGAGGAGTCTCAAAGCAGTGATTAAATGCTTAAGGCATGAAGGGACACATAACCTTTCTGCTCAAACTCATTGGCCACACCCAATGGTAAGAGAGCCAGGAAATAAAATCCTACCATGCGCCCAGAAGGCAGAAGGCCAGAAATATTTAGTGAAGAGCATTGATTGTCTCTCACTCACTGTGTGCCAAGAGCTATTCTAAATATATTACAGGCATTATCTCAGTTAAGCTCCACAAAAATCCTGTGAAAGAGGTGTTTAATATCACTATCGTTCACATTTTGTAGATGAAACAACTGAGGCACAGAGAGGTTAAGTTACCTGGTAGAAGTCATACAGATAGTAAGTGTTAAAGCTCAGGATTTAAACCCAGTCATTCTGGTCCCAGAATCTGTGTGCTTAACTACTAGACTAGACAATCTCTCTCAAGATGGGAAATTTTGAGAAGTGTTGTCATAGGTCATGGAGAGGCGCTAAAGGGTTTTAAACAGGAGACAGTCAACCAGATTTGCCATTTAGAAAGCTCTCTCCATAGAGTCATCTTGCTTATATAACTTATATGCAGAGTACATCAAATGAAATGCCAGACTGGATGAATCACAAGTTGGAATCAAGACTGCTGGGAGAAATATCAACAACCTCAGATACACAGATGATACCACTCTAATGGCAGAAAGTGAAGAGGAACTAAAGAGCCTTCTGATGAGGGTAAAAAAGGAAAGTGAAAAAGCTGGCTTAAAACTAAACATTCAAAAAACTAAGATCATGGCATTTGGTCCCATCACTTCATGGCAAATAGAAGGGGGAAAGTAGAAGCAGTGACAGATTTTCTTTTCTTGGGCTGCAGTCCATAGGGTCACAAAGAGTTGGCATGACTTAGTGACTAAACAACAACTACTCCAAAGAGTACAGTGAAGGATCAAATTAACTAAAATTAGACTAAAGCAAAAAGTGTATTTGCATAGTGTCGGGATAAAGATGAGAATTTGAACTAAGGCACAGTGATCACAATTTACTGGGTAAGCCTAAGCCTTTCTTTCATCTATTTGAGACTCTGTTTCATCATTTTTTTGAAAAATTGTTATGTTAATATTAATACCTATCCTGTTGGGGCTTTCTCTGGATTATGATAGATAACATAAGCAAAAACTCTGACAGTACCAACGCTGTGGGATCATAGAGATCTAGGTTAAAAATCCCAGCTCTACTGCTCCCTAGATGAAGGAGTTTATTATTCTAAGTCTCAGTTTGCTCATTAGTAAAATAAGTGTTAAAATAAGAAAATCTAAGTAAGTTAAAGTCAGAAAAATGATTACAAATGGGATATAGGTTGAGAATATTAGCTTCAAAGGAAGACAATTCCTTCTAGAGAAAGAACTGAGAATTTGTTTAGGAAAAATACCTTAATGAACTTATGTGTATATGAAAGTCAAATCTCCTTAGTGGTTTAGAAGGAAAGACGTTTAGACAGAGAATCAGATTGTTTTGATTAATACAGTAATAGAAAATTTTAGTTTTTTTCTGATGAAAGTTTTGCTTTGGGGAGAAAGTAATGAGATGGTGTGGTAGTTTAGTCACTAAATTGTGTCTGACTCTTGCAACCCCAGGGACTGTAGCCTACCAGGCTCCTCTGTCCATGGGATTTCCTAGGCAAGAATATTGGAGTGGGTTGCCATTTCCTTCTCCAGGGAATCTCGTCAACCCAGGGACTGAAACTGTGTCTCCTGGATTGCAGGTGGATTCTTTACCGCTGAACCATCAGGGAAGCAAAGAGATGGAGGAGAATTTGACTAGAGATAACTGGTCTTACCAGCTTCCCAAATCCACTCTTCCCATAGCAGCCAGATTGACTTCTTAAAACCATTAATTGAATCACACTGTTCCCTCTCACCCCGCCCCAGGACAGTGCCTCATACTTAGAAGTTTCTCAGTAACAATTTATTAGGTGATTGAAAGAATGAAAGAGTGAACAAAAACATTTGCCAGATGGCAGGTGGGTCCCTAAAGAAAAGGACAGCCATTAGAAATTCTGTACTTGCTCCACTCTGTAGTAAGGGTGGTTTTAGACAATGATGTTTAATAATCATTTTAATTAGTTATCTATTCTTGTGTTTTACTGTAATCACCCCTCCTCTCCACCTCACCTCTCCACATAACTTTCAGTAAAGGTCTTCTGCACAAAACTGCACTATTTTTGGAGAACTGAGGAATTAAACAAGAAAGTGTTTAGGTAAAACAATGTCCAAAGATGTCAATAATCATGAGAGGAGACCTAATGAACAGAGAAACCCAGAATTCAGCAGGAGCAGGCATATCAAGTGAGAGGTAACCAGAATCCTCTGAAAATTTGGGGGAGGTTGTGATTGATGTTCCTTTATTATGTGTTAAGAGGTTGTTGTTGTTATTCAGTCACTACATTGTGTCTGACTCTTTGTGACCCCATGGGCTGCAGCACGCCAAGCTTACCTTTCACCATCTCCAGGAGTTTGCTCGAACTCATGTCCATTGAGTTGGTGATGCCATTCAACCATCTCATCCTCTGTCACCCCCTTCTCCTACTGCCCTCAATCTTACCCAGCATCAGGGTCTTTCCCGATAAGTCGGATCTTCGCATCACGTGACCGAAGTATTGGCGCTTCAGCGTCAACATCAGTCCTTCCAATGAATACTCAGGGTTGATTTCTTTTAGGATTGACTGGTTTGATCTCCTCGCTGTCCAAGGGACTCTCAAGAGTCTTATCCAGCACCACAGTTGGAACTCTCAGAGTCTTATCCAGCACCACAGTTGGAAAGCATCAGTTCTTCGGCTCTCAGCCTTTTTTATGGTCCAACTCTCACATTCATAATGACTATTGGAAAACCATAGCTTTGGCTATATGGACCTCTGTTAAGAGGTTTAGAAGGTAGGACCTTCTATTTGGTTGTTGAAGGAAAGAACAAGCTTTGGAGCATTCACAACCCAAAGGTTACATAAGGATGGTAAAATTTTAACTATGGTTTGGGGGATTATATTGGAATGATTCATACAAAGCGCTCAGCACAGTGTCTGGCACGTAGTAAGAGCTCAGTTATTTGTTGTTTCCCTTCACTTTCCTCCACTCCCTCCACCCGCTCTCCGCCTGCTCCATTCATTCTTTTCCAAGGACATGCAGGGGGCGTGCCCAATCCTCCCTCCGCCCCATCCAAGCCCCACCCCTCGCTTCTGCCCGGATTGGTCCTTGAGAAGCGGAGCGGAGGGAAGAGCCCAGTCCGGCGCGGTGGGGGCGGGGCGCATGCGCGGGCTGGGCTGGGTGGAGGAGGAGAGGAAGAGCTGCCGGAAGTAGGCGGCCGAGGTGGTGGTAGAGCAGGCGGCAGCTGCCAGGGAAACCGAGGCGCGGGAGCCGTAGCCCGCTGACAGGCAGGCCCGGGGGTCGTCTCTGCGCCCGGCAAAAGCAGGAGGCCCGAGCGTCCCTGTTGCCTGGGCCGAGGGTCTCTGCCTGGTCCGGCAGCCTCGTTGGGACCCGGGCCTTTCCCTAAGCCCGCCAGGGGGCGCCGCTCTGAGGGGGCTGCAGAGTTGGGGGGCGGGCGCGGCTGACTGGAGAAGGGGCCCTGGACTGGGCAAGGGGAGAGGGCTCCCGCGTTCTCAGGAGGTGCCCTGGGCCGGGGACCGGGAGTCCTCACCTCCGGACTGAGGCAGGGGTTTCTGGGGGCTAGGAGGGCGCGTCGCCCTCTGCCCCCGCCGGCACCCTGGCCATGACGGGCAAATCGGTGAAGGACGTGGATCGGTACCAGGCGGTCCTGGCCAACCTGCTGCTGGAGGAGGATAACAAGTTTTGTGCGGACTGCCAGTCTAAAGGTAGCGCATCCTTCCCTGCGTTCGAGGGGTCCAGCCTCCGGGAGACGCGGGGGAGGCGACCTGTGTGGGGAGGGGGTTTCTCTAGAGCTTAGGGGGCCCAGACCATCTAAATCGTGCTACCCTTGTTGAGGAGGCTGCTAGGTGTTCTGGGGCGCCAGGATCGGTGTGGGGAGAGGTTGCGAGGGCGAGTGTGTGTGGTTGGGGTGCGGGGTGCGGGGCGGGGGCGGTGATGGTCGGGGTTGGGGGAAGTGGCATGGTGTGTGCAGGTGAGAACGTCTATATTTCAGGGCTCTGAATGAGTTCTGCGCCGACTGTCAGCGCAGGTCGCAGCCTTCCACTTGCAAAGCTGGGGGATGAACTGCAGCGGGGCGGGTTGGGGGTGGGGAGGAGAGGGAAGTGAGATGACGGGGAGGAAAACTGCTTAAATGGTTTTTAAAGGTGGTGAGCGTGGCTGCCTGCAATTTGGTTAGCAGTTCCTTCTGTCATTTTACAACCTTGCTGAGATCTGACAGAGTGCTTAGGTGGCTTTCCTCTTCCAGGATGTGTGGAGGGGGGAACTGGCTTATGCGGTGACACAGTGCGGATTTCTAGACAGCCTAGCCCTGGCTGGTGGAGTGTGTTGGAGGCCTGATGTGTGTGTGGTGGCAGGAACTAGCAGATTGTGGCTGTAGTGCAGGATTGGTTTAATCAGTGCGGAGAAGGAAACAAGGGCTGCATCGAATTTGTTACTTCCATGGCGATCATCCTTCTAAAGGTGAAATATGGTCATGGCAGAGCCATTTAGTCTTTGTTTGCTGTGCCCTCAAAGATTCATGATTTGGTACAGTTACAAATCAGTCTGCTACCAAAGCTTGGTTATTAGTGAAATATTTGCACTCGAAATTGATAGATTACAAATATTTTGTTTCCTTATTTTCTTTCTGAATTCTTTGGAATATAAATTGGAGTTGGGAAAATTCCTTTTTTGGTTTGGGAGCTATTGCTAATTTACTTTTGTTCATAACGCAGTGAATTCACCTGGATTGTTTGCCATATAGCATGTTGGGCATATAGTACGCAACAAAGATTCAAATGTATTTGTCTTATCATTATTGAGAAAGAAGTTAAGGGCTTAATTGGGCTTAATTGAAACTTTCACTCAGTTACCTTTTATTTTGAAGAAGTAAGGTTATGTAAGGAGATGGGGGAGAGAGACATTGATTTGGACACCTGGTAGTATATTTTAGTGCCCTTTACCAATGGGTAAATTGCATGTGCCATTAGGAAAGTAGACCCCCCGACTTCTTTCCTGAATTTTTGCATTGGCAGGAATTCATTTTAAAAAGTATTATAGAACCAGTTTATGTTGAGTAGGTTAATTTCTTATAGTTGACTCTTGTGAGATCCTCTGCTAGCTCTATTGGAAGATTTGAGTATATCTCTTTGGCTTGACTCAAATTCCCTTGTGTCCTCAGTTGACAGATCTTGAGTCACAGTGAAGCAACCCACTGAGTGAGCACTGCTCCGTTTGGGGGGTCAGGTACCGATTTTGATAATCGGTACCACCCCCATGCCCCATTTCCCATACCACTCTTGTACTTACTCATATTCCAACAAAACATAGCACATGGAAGGGAGGTTGATTCATCACCTCCAAATTTTCTGTTGCTCTTTATCAACAGAATTACTGGGGATCCGGTAATAAAACATTAGTCAGTTCATTCTTAATGAGAGATGGTAACTGCTGGCCTGTAAACGTTATTAACTGCTCTTAATAGTAGAATCCTGGGTCCTGAAATGATTTCTTTTCACGGATTAGCTTTACATTTTGGCTTGGGGGCTTCAGTGACTTGGCCATTCTATTAAAAATGAGATGACAATGTGTCAGTCAGTCATCGTTGAGTTCAGGTCAATAAGATATTTGTGGCCTCAGTTTCGCAGTTTGTGAATTAGCTAGCCCCTTCTACTCCTTGAACTCCTCCCATTCATTTTCCCTCTCCTTTTTCCTGATTGTGGTTGTCATGTAGACAAATGTCAGATCATGGGAGGAAGAGATACTTGAATCCGTAGATTAAGTTATCTCTTAGCTCTGGTAAAAACACATTTAGTGGGAGGAGGAATTTTAAAGCTGCAGGCTAAAATGAGGTTTGTACTTGGGTATTTATCTGTAGGTCTCATGTCCTTTCTCACTTAGAAATTGAGAGCTTAATTGTATAGGACCTGGTGAGTGATTGCTTACTAATCCATTAACATAAAATCAGATGATGTAACCCTGAACTGCAGACCTATGAACAGGTATTTTTGTAATGTTTCAAAATAACTCTGGCAGTAATTCTTAAAAAAAAAAATAATATACTGATTTAAGAATGATATTATGAGATACATAATTTGAATATCAGAATAGAGAATAAACATGTGTTCTCTTTGTGTAGTATAAGTTTTGTTGGTTCTGGGTTTGTTTTTATTTTTAACTCTCTTGAGCATAAGACACTCACAAGTTTCTAGTACCTCTAAGGCATTGAAATAATTTATGTGGGAATGGAGACTACTTTGGTACTGCCTTTAAAACAAACGCTTCAACTTGCTTTAGGCTGAAAGATGTGGTTTCATCACCCAAAGCCTTTAACTTACTGTGACCTTTAGGATAAAATTTTGGGCTGACTGCAGTTGTGGTAGAAGAGAGGACAAACATACTGAAATTTTCAGATATGTTAATGGTTAACTCCACCTTGTTGAGGCCAGGTCCCATTTTTGGAGGTTTAGTCTCTAGCTCTGCCGTTTCATATTTTATCTGTATGCCTGGAATAACTCCTAATCAGCCTCTTCAGAGAGTGGTTTAAACTGGACACTATCCTATTTACCATGAAAGGATCTACCTTTCTGATGACCTGAATACTTATGTCCAGTGTTGGGATGTTCCTTTCTCAGTATCAAAGTTCGTGAAAAATTGAGAGCTGTTTAATGAGCAAAGAATTAGAATGGAAGAAATTTGATGGTCTTGAGGAATATTTACTTTCAACTGTGAAATACCACATAGAATTCTGGAGTCTGACAAAAATTTTGTGATACCTTTCTATTGCTCTGTTCTTCTCCTACATCCCATCTCAGAAATGTTTCACTTCAAATCACCTGGCCACTGCCTTTGTTCCAACTCCCATTACGTGTTCTTAAATTCAAATTTCCTTTTTGAAAAACCGCTTTCATGTGGTTCAAAATTCAAAAAGTTCAAAAGGGAATATATTCAGTGAAAAGTTGTGTTCCTATCCCTGATCGCTTAACCAGCTTTTCCCAGTGCTTCTGGAGGTAACCACTGTTGGTAATTTATTATGTGACTTTTAAGAGATGATACATACATAGGCAACTTCATTTAAATATATTCCTTTTCAGTGCTTTTATGCAAATAATAGCATGTTACCCAAAGTCCATGGCACCCTGCGTTCTTTTCCTTCTTCTTTAATATTTACTTATTTATTTTTTTGGCTGCATCAGGTCTTAGTTGTAGCCCAGGGAATCTTTTGTTGTGGTGCTTATGCTGAGTAGTGGCAGTGGGTCCAGTAGTTGGGGCACACAGATTTAGTTGCCCCGCAGCATATGGGATCTTTGTTCCCTGACCAGGGATTGAACCTGCATCCCTGCATTAGGAGGCAGATTTTTAATCACTGGACCACCAGGGAAGTCTCAACGTTTCACTTTTTCAATCAAGTGTATAACATGAAGGGCATGGAGATTCTCTCTCCATGCACAGTAAGGAGTGTCCCCATTCACTCAGGGTATGAAGTTGAAAGATATGCATGATTTGGAAACATCTGCTCTCCTTGAAGTTATCTTAGACAGTGTCCTAGCCCCCATCCATAGCACCTGTAAGCTCACCTTTCAGGTGCAAAGAATCAGAGCTGTAGACTTTTAAAAATATGTATGTATTTATTTATTTTTGACTTCCGCAGATCTTAGTTGCCCCAAGGCATGTGGGATCTTAGTTCCCCAACCAGGGATCAAACCCATGTCCCCTGCATTGGAAGACAGATTCTTCCAATGGAAGGACTTCCAATGGAAGTCACTGGACCACCAAGGAAGTCCCAGAGCTATAGATTTGTTGAAAAGTGAAAGTCACGTCTGACTCTTTGTGACCCCATAGACTATACAGTCCATGGAATTCTCCAGGTCAGAATACTGGAGTGGGTAGCCTTCCCCTTCTCCAGGGGAATCTTCCCAACCCAGGGATTGAACCAAGGTCTCCTGCATTGAGGGCGGATTCTTTACCAGCTGAGCCACAAGGGAAACCCAAGAATACTAGAGTGGGTAGCCTATCCTTTCTCCAGGAGATCTTCCTGGAGAAGATCCAGGAATCGAACTGGGGTCTCCTGCATTGCAGGCAGATTCTTTATCAACTGAGCTATCAGGGAAGCCCTTTGATGTTGGAACATCCAGTTAAACTCTATTATTCTGCTTATTTTAGCTTTGGGACCTTCAGCACACCACTTAACTTTCTCAGTTTAATTTTCCTCATTTGGAAAATAAAAATACCTTGTAAACTAAAGTGTTACACACATGTAAGCACTATTTATCATTACTATTGCTGAACTCATCTTAATTTTATTCATTCATTCCACTTTCAGACTTTATTCCCTTAAATACCCTAGTTACTGGAAGCCACAGTTAGAATGACTCACTAAATAACTCACTGAATAAAAAACTCACGTAGTTTTTAAGCCAAAACCATTTCCTATATATGATTCTAACTCTGGTAAATTCAAAATGCTTTACTTTTGTTTTCTGTCAGTAGCTAAATCATTGCTTGTTGAATATCATTCCTTAGAACATGAACATTGCTATCAGTTTTTAATTATTTTAGCTGTATCTGTGGCACCTTTTCGGAGAAGGCAATGGCACCCCACTCCAGTACTCTTGCCTGGAAAATCTCATGGATGGAGGAGCCTGGTAGGCTACAGTCCGTGGGGTCGCTAAGAGTCGGACATGACTGAGTGACTTCACTTTCACTTTTCCCTTTCACGCAGTGGAGAAGGAAATGGCAATCCACTCCAGTATTCTTGCCTGGAGAATCCCAGGGACGGCGGAGCCTGATGGGCTGCCGTCTATCGGGTCGCACAGAGTCGGACACGACTGAAGCGACTTAGCAGCAGTAGCAGGGGCACCTTTTAAGAGATTTTTTCTTAATTGCCACAGACCTGGAGGGTAGAAGGTATTTTCCTTCCATCTCTAGTTGTTAGATACCCTTCCCCAGCCAATATCAAATAAGTCTCTATCTTTTTACAGCTCATGCACCTTAACTCTGACCATTGTAGTTAGGCTGACAGAGTTTTACTGAAAGTAATTAAAGTCCCCATTAGGTTGTCTTTTATTTTATTTTACTTATTTATTTGGTTGCGTAGGGTCTTGGTTGAGGCACACCAGATCTTGGCTCTAGCTCGCAGGCTTAGGTGCCGCGCGGCCTGTGGGATCTTAGTTCCCTGACCAGGGATTGAACCCGCATCCCCTGCACTGCAAGGCAGATTCTTAACCACTGGACCACCAGGGAAGTCCCTAGGTTGTCTTTTAATATCAACTTGTTCAACCTGTTCCTGGGAGACACTTTCCTATCAGTTCTCCCTGTCCTTTAAATATCATCCAATGGCAGTGGAATAGATAGTACAAAGTGCCTTGTCTTCTGAGAGTGCAATCCCACACTGTATGTATTCATTCAGAAAATGCTCTTAAGCACCTGCTTTGCGTCAGACACTACCAAGACATGTAGATTAAAAGATAGGGCCTTTGGTCTCAGGGATTTTATAGTCTAATGGGCAAGCAGATGTGTAAACAGATAAATAATGCAATGTAGTAATTATCATTGTAGCATTGTGTACAGGGAGAAATGAAAGCATTGAAGAAAGCAAGCAAGTCTGCTTAGGAAGTCATGGCTCAGAGAGACAAGTAGGCTATGTCTTGAATGATAAGCATGATTCTGTCAGGTGAATTTAGGGGACTTTGCCTTCCAAGCCGAGAAAGAAGAATGTGCAAAGCCTCCAAGAAGTGCTGTAATGTGTGTGTGAGATTCTTTAGTATATTCTCACTACATGTTGGGGATTGACAAGGGCTAAGGTAGGCAGAGACACGTCAGATTAGCTCTGTAGTTGACTTGCTGTGTGGCATTGAAATATGAATATACATTAGACTCTGTGTTATGTAAGAAACCCACAGTATTGGAAGTCCACCTGCTACTCAAATGAAGTAGTAAATATAGCAAACATGAAATGTTTTCTAACTGCTGAGTAGTAAGGAGGGTCAGAGTATTGCACCCACTAGATCTCCCTTCATGAGTACATTCATTTATCTTAACAAAGTCTAGTGAAATGCCAGCTGTAGATGTCATGCCATTTCTGGAGTTGATGACGTTGAATTTTTGAAGCTGAGCATGCTCTCACACTCAAGCAGTCTAAGAATATTTCATGCGAGCCCTTGGTTATTCAATGCTTGTGTGTGTATTCAGTCGTGTCAGACTCTTTGCGACCCCATGGACTGTAGCCCTCCAGGCTCCTCTGCCCATGGAATTTTCCAGGCAAGAATACTGGAGTGGTTACCTTTTGCTTCTCCAGGGAATCTTCGCAACCCAGGGATCAAACCTGTATCTCTTGTGTCTCCTGTATTTGGCAGGCGGATTCTTTACCATGAGCGCCACTTGGGAAGCCGAATGTGTAAACAACAGGCAGCTGCAGCCACATCTCTCAGTATACCTTTCAGCAAATCTATTGCTTTTAAATAAATCAGAAAACTACCTTCTTGCTGCATTTTTCATCTGATATCATGGTATGTAGGTGGCAGCTTTCTTGGGCAGAGTTGTCTGTATAACTGTTCACCACATGAGTCATTGTCTGTTTCTGTTCTGCCTAAAAATTCCATCTTGGAAATAACGTCATGCAGTTGGAGACCACAACACTTGACTCGTTATATGCTTTGGGGCTGGCTTTGTATGTGATACTGGAAGCTACCTGCGCCATACACAGGAGATAAAGTGACATTAAATGGACTCAAACTCAATTCCTCCAAGTGACAGCTCCAGTGAAAAAGATACCTAGCAAGAATCTGCATCAAACACTCATGTGTTTTTCATTTAAGCATACAGTGCCTAACTTTCAGAGAAGGCAATGGCACCCTACTTCGGTACTCTTGCCTGGAGAATCCCATGGACTGAGAAGCCTGGTAGGCTGCAGTCCATGGGGTCGCTACGAGCCAGGCACGACTGAGCGATTTCACTTTCATGCATTGGAGAAGGAAATGGCAACCCACTCCAGTGTTCTTGCCTGGAGAATCCCAGGGACGGGGGAGCCTGGTGGGCTGCCGTCTATGGAGTCGCACAGAGTCGGACACGACTGAAGTGACTTAGCAGCAGCAGCAGCAGCCTAACTTTTGTTATTGTGTCTGCCTAAATCCTTTTCACAGTTATATTTTTGTTTGAGCAAGTTGCCAGTTTAAGTAGATACTAACTTTGAAGAAGATCTGTACTGGCCCCTGGAATGTGACAGTTCAGCATACTACACTGAAAAGGTAGGAACCAAGTCTATGAAGAGTAGAACCCCTTAAAGTTAATTCACTTTTACCAAATTCCTCTCTTTTTATTTTATTTTTTTTCAAATTCCTCTATTTTTAAAGAAATATTCCTCTGCTAGTTAACTTCTTTGGAGAAGGAAATGGAAACCCATTCCAGTATTTTTGCCTAGAGAATCCTGTGGACAGAGGAGCCTGGTGGGCTGCTGTCCATGGGGTCATACAGAGTCAGACAGGACTGAAGAGACTTAGCATGCATGCATGCATTGGAGAAGGAAATGGCAACCCACTCCAGTATTCTTGCCTGGAGAATCCCAGGGATGGAGGAGCCTGGTGGGCTGCCGTCTGTGGGGTTGCACAGAGTCGGACATGACTGAAGTGACTTAGCAGCAGCAGCAGCAGTTAACTTCTTAAAATTGTAATTTGCCGCAGTTCACTAGAAAGTAAACTGCATGAGGGCAGGAGTTTTGTGCCTGTTTTGTTCAATATAGTATTCCCAGCACCTAGTATGGTCGGGCACAGGTGAGGCTCTCAGTAAACATTTTCTAGAATGATACAAATCCTTTGTTTCTTATTAAAAGAAATCCTTTATAACTTATCTGAATATTTGTGTAATTCTTAGGAAATCTAAGTTTTTAAAATATACTTAAAAGTCAGGGACCCTTCAGAGAAACAGAAAACACTATAGGAGATACAAGCAGAGGGAATTTAATATGGAATAGGTTCCATAGGTGATAAGGGCCAAGAAGGTCAGTGGGCTGGTGAGACAACCCAGAGATTGGCAACACCTGGGACTCCTATGCCTTAAGGAAATTAGAAGGTGCTGGTGTCAGCAAAGGCCAGAAGCCTGAGCCATCTTCTGTGACCAAGAAGAGTGGAAAGAAGAGCTGTCTGGTGGCAGCTGGAACTCGGACCTAGTAAGATAGAGAGTGTTACCCTGGCTTCCCCACTTCTCCTGCCTCTTATCCTTATCAGTGCCTCCCATTGATGGAACTTACCAAGAAATTAGTTGGCAAGGGAGCCTGGGAGATGTAGTTCCCCCTGATAGTGTGGAGGAAGGGGAGGATCCAAGTTGAGACAGACAAAGGCACTTAAATCTCCAAGATGCAGTTCTTTCTGCTTGTAAGAAAACAGTTGTGTTATTTTGGACAAAGGATAAGAAGGGTGTTCAGGCCAATGTTTCTAAAGGAGCTTAACTGTTGCCAAAACAATAATTAGTCCTGGGAAGTAATGTAACAACTCAGTTATTGCCTGTTTAATTAGGATGCATGACTTCTGTGGAATCTGTATTTGGCTTTCCGTCTCCTTCAGGAGCAGTTTATCGTTTGGTTACTTGGAAAATAAGTTCCCACCCTGCTAATTCTAGGACGCCTTAGGCATGATGTGTGATACTGAGCTTGTCCCATCCACAACTAAACACTCGAGTCGGTAGCACTTAAGATGTGCAAAGAGTTTTGAGGATTGCAGCCTTAAAACATGGTACAGATTAGACTTTTCTGATTGCTAAGCTGGAGCCAATTTTCCTTGTGTTGGGTATCTCTTTAAATAGTTGGATTGGTTTGTCTGTCCCCCCCCCCCAACAAGCTTCGATCAGTGAGCGCGGGTGAGAGAGGTGAGATCACTGGACATGCTGTCGTCTGTGTTGTTGTGGCTCAGTCACCTAGTCGTGTCCAACTCTGCGACCCCATGGGCTGCAGTCTGCCAGGCCTCTCTGTCCCTCACCGTCTCCCGAAGTTTGCTGAGGTTCGCCGTCTTCTATACTGGACCTGAAAAATATTTTGTCTTATTCAGAAGGTTGCTGCTGCTCCTTATAAAGACAAAGCTTCTCAGGTTACGGCTACTAGTTTTCTTCTTGATGATGAGGTGTATAATGAGTTATGTGATATAAGTTGAGCACTTTCTAGAAGTGCTTTTTTTGTCAATCGGGTCACCTGCCTTTGGCCGCCTGCCACATTATTGGAATTGGTGGAACTAGGCCAGCAAGGGTTTTTCAGTGGAGTGTGAGTATGTTTGCTTTTAGATGGTTATTTTCCCACAGAAGCTACCTCTCATTGAGTAAAGTTACCAGTGGTAAAAATTGCATAGGTTTCATTGTTTTTCTCTTCTTTTCCAAAAATTAGTTTCCTCATAGCAGGTACTACTGTAATTCACACATGTGATTGAAGTGTAATTTGGTACTGTAAAAAGCATATCTGCCTGCTTCCCAGAGTACCAGTTCTTCCCAGCCTGCCCCTTTCACCTTAAGAGGTACACCTATGTGTGTTTGAAGCCTCATGTTTAATAATTACAATATTTCACTACTGTATTTGACTCTTCCATTTTCCAAACTTTCTCCTTTCCTACCCCACTCTTCTGGATCCTGTATTTCCCCCACAGGCTTTGTGGATGCTGATCCATTGATGGCTGAACTGCAGGTCCCTTCCCAGTGGAAAACCCCAGAGATGAGCCAAATCTGCCTTCAGCTGTGGCCTCCCATCAGCGTAAGGTCACCCTGGTGGTCGTCTTCAGTTTGTGCATCACTCCCCCGAACCCCCATGCTCCCTCTTGTGTGGCTGGAACTTGTCCTGGGGTCCCACCTTGGCAGCCTGTTGCTGGGATTTTATTGTTGCTGCTCGTTTTCAAATAATGTTAAGTAGTTTTCTGACCATTTTTGTTGACTATAGCCCTCTTTTCCCCATTTGTGTATTTCCTATGGGTTTTCTGGCTTGCTTTTTAAATAGCTGTTGGATGTGGTTTATTTAGAAAGTACTGGATTTCATAAGTCCACTTGGAGAACGCTTTGTTTATCCTTACTTAATTTCAAGTCGAAACTTTCAAAAAGAACTGTCTTAATCAGAAACAGTGAGAACCGGATCCCTCAGGCCTCGTGTCATTTCTCCTCACCCAAGGAACAAACGTGTAACTTTTCCATTTTATGAAGTGTTGAAAATAATAGAGCAAATACAGGAGGAGGAGAGACCTACTCTCAGCTGCAGCTGACAAGCCTGTCCCCGCATAGAGATGTGAGGAAATAGAGCGCCTTTCCTTCCCCTTTGTTGCAAACAGCCACACTGTCTTTCATGGCAGTTGCTGGTGATGGGAAGTCCGTAAATATCCCCATGCCTCTATCACAGAGCTTACATCTTGAGATGTGGGTTTACATGTTAATCCTACAGTGTTATTTCCTGAATGCACACACAGTGAATTTTAACTTCTTCCTCTTTTCTTATCTTAGTGGAAGTCCCCTCCGTGTGTGTGTGCGTGTGTGTAAATTTAGAAATGAGTTCTCTAGTGTTTCAAGTCTTGAGTTAAAAATTGTGTATTAATATTATTTAGATGGTTTTTGTTCTAGTGCCTTCAAAAAATAATTACCTACAGAATTTTCCATCCTGTGCTGTTGATGGAGGGGACATTGGTGTCTTTTCATGCTGACACTTTACCACTTGGGTTATAACTGACCCAAGCCCTCTGATGAGAAAGAGGAAGGAAACTCCCTGTTTTTATCATGATGCTTGTGTTCAAAATAGCTGGAAACAATGGACTTAATGGAGACCATTTGAAGTGTGACAGCCGATTTGAAAAAGAAGGAATGAAAAGACTCAGCCTCTTCTGCTGTGTCAAAGCATTTTTATTGAGAGAATAGCTGTAAGGGACTGGGAACTTTGTCTCTCCCAAGGTAGATGTCTGGAGTTGAGTTAGAGGAACTGTTTCAGACTGAGGGGAATTTTGAGGTCTTTCTGGTAGTGTGAGTGCTGTGTTAACATTCCTAGCTTTCCTATGAGAAAAGGGAAGCATCATTAAATACAGCACTGGAATCAGGAAGATTCCAAATCAGCTCCTCTGAGCCTTCTGACTTGGTTTTGAGCCTTGTCTGTGAATAGGCATCTGACACAAGTGACTCAAATTAAGGATCGATAGGAACAGATTCCCAAGCCAGTTGTGCTTACTAGCTAAACATCATTAAATGCTATTTCTTTAAAAAAGAAAAACTGTATCTTTTTCTCATTATGAAAGTTATTCATATTTGTGATGGAAATCATTGGAAAGTATGAAAAAGTATAGTAATGTAGAAGATATTTCATATAATCCTTATCACCCATTTTTATTTCAGCTTATACTGTAATATAATTTTACATCATTATTGTTTTGCTTAATATTTATCATAGGCATTTTTCCTGACATTAAAAACATTTAAATGCCTTTATTGTACTCCATTGTTTGAATATATCATTACTTAATTCTTGCCCAGTTGTTGGACATTTGGGTCTTAAATTTTCAGTGTTATAAAATTTTTTATAATGAGACAATGTGAATTTTGATGTTGCTATTAGACTGATGGGTTATTTATGTGTTCAGAGTTGAGTAGTGATGTATGCCCTCTAATTTTAAGGAGTTGTCAGGGAGTTCTCCGGTTGAGCCCCTGTGGAGACGGCCTTGCTGTGGGAGCTGTCGTTTTGAACTGCCTCATTGTAGTGGACATTTGAGACAGGAGCAGAGAGCTGGGGAGAATCCAGGCTTAACCATAAGGAACATGTTTACAGGACATAATCACAGCAAGATGGGCCAAGATATATTTTTATATCTGATGTGCACTTTGCACATTATGTACTTGATATGTGGAACTGTTCTGTCGGGCCATTGATCAGCATCTTATGTTGTTCATACAGGTCTCCTTCACTTAAACTCAGTCCGCTGGGAAGAAGGATTAGAAGCCCTACTATGGTGGAAAGGGGATGACAGCCACTGATCTTTGTTTTTGTTTTACAAGGCTTTCTTTAGACTGTGGATTCTATAAGGACAGGGACCATGTTCCATGTTTACCTAATGCTCAACATCTGCTGCATAGTATCTGTGTTTCTGTAACCTTTTTTTTGGAGTATAATTTGCAACATTGTGTTAGTTTCAGATGTATCACAAAATGATTTGGGTACACACACAGACACTCACACACACATGTAAGTGTGTACAAATATACACATTCTTTTTCATTATAGGTTATTAAAAGATATTAAATATAGTTCCCTGTGCTATACAGTAGGTCCTTGTTGTTTATCTATCTTATATATAGTAGTGTGTATATCCTAATTCCAGACTCCTAATTTATCTTCCTACCCACAAAAATTTTGCTTTTAGGTTGAATTACTTTGCATTTGTCCTCAGTATCATCTTTTTCTCATCTCTTTCCAATCTGCACTCTTGACTGGGTTGGGTGCAGAATGATGTTGTTTGCTGAATGGGGTAGAGTGTGTTCTGTGAGCATCGTGAGCACTATTCTAGTCATGCATGTTCAGGTCATACTTTTTTTCCTGTTTTATTTTTTGAAAGTCAACTTTATCCTCTCAACTCAGATATTTGAAGCTCTGTGACATTGTAGGAAGCCCAGCAGGTGAATTTCCTGGTTGCTTTGTGGTCATTGCTTTTGTGTGCCATTTCTTCTGTGTGCTCCTGGCATCTGTGCCAGGTTGAAAGCTGGAGCCAGTCACAAAGCTAGTACTCTGTCCTTTCCCTAGGAGGTTTTAGTGTGACACATCATTGGGTGGGGGAAGGGGGACGGGATGTTGCAGAGGGTGTGAAACAGGAGGCTGAAATAGTAGCCCTTTAGCCTTTTTTGTGGGATGGGAGTAAATATTTAGACACTGTTCTCAGGTGCTGTAGAAATTAATCATAACCTCGTAGCGCTTTTAGAAGCTCTCCTTGTCCCTGCTGGAACAGGTTTTTCTAATTCGAAGAACCTTGCTTTGGCTCTTTTGAAGCTGTGGTTTTTCCTTGAGACCTGCCCTGGGTTCCCCTGCATAAAGTTCCCTTTGCAGGAACTTTCTATCTACATAGCTGGCATCTTGCCTCACCCCCTTCTGACCTGTACCTCATTATACACAATTCTGAAACATCTGGCTTGTGAAACCTTGTAGTGAATGTCTTCCTCTGGAAGGGTAGATCGCCACCTTTGCTCTGCTCCCTTAAGCCAGGGCTGTTTCAATGACTAACATTCTGTGTGTCACTGAACTAACTGACTGTACTTTGATCCCAGGATTCATTTCTGTTCTGCTGTTTGTTTAGGAAGGAAAGTTCCCTAGCTTTTGCATGCGGTTGTGATGCGATTAAACTGGCACTGGTTTTGCATCTGTTTGCCATTGGTTGGGGGCTCCTCTGATGTGTTGGTTAAGCTGCACACCGGTGTGGAAGGGAGACGTTCACGTGTCTGTGGTCTTGTGCACGAGTTCATCTGCTGACTCGGAAGGTTTTGTGTAAAGCCTCTCTCTGCCTAGGTGAAAAGCATGAGCTTCCCTTCAAACAACTGAAAAATGAGTTCTCCCTGGCCGCTTGTTCTCCTCTCTCCTCCACTTCTGGGCTTCCTCTGAGGAGGAGGACTCGGGGTGAGAAGGGGTGGGAGATGAACCTTCACACACAGGCTCAGGCATTGGGCTTTCCAGGAGCAGAGAGTAAAAAGTATGTGGTAAGAGAAAAGAACACTTGAAGAACAGGATATCAATATAGTGACTATTATTGAGCATCTTCTGTGTATAACACATTTCAGGTGGAGAAAGATGATTCTAACTCCAGTCCAGCTGATGATTTCTTCTATGAACTTGGATAAATGACTTGACCTCTCTGGGTCTTAAGATTCTCCAGCTGTGCTTGGACTAGATAATCCTTAAAGTTCTTTCCAGCTTTGTAATTCTGTATCTCAGTGTTTATCTCTTTGTTATAGAACAAGAGAGGCAGCTTTTCCACGGGATTGGTGTATTCTTATATCTCACATGCTCCAAACTAAATGGCTTAAAATAAAGATGGCTTCTCTAGGGCAGGACTTCTCAACCTGAGCACTATTCATGTTTGGATACTTGGTTGAGAGGTTGTCCTGGGTAGGAGGTTAGGCAGAACCCCTGGTCTCACCTATTAGATCCCAGTAGCACTCCCACTTTCTGCCAGTTGTGACAACTAAAAACGTCTCCAGACACTGACATTGCCACTTGGGGGGAAGTTGCTTCATTTGAGAGGTACTGCTGCAGAGGAAGAAGAGTGGGAATGGAGGATGAAGAGCAGTGTCGTTGGTCAAGAGCTCTGTCACTCACCCCTCTTTGGTAGCTTATTCTAAAGATATGCCTCCCCTAAATGGGCAGACTCACTTTGCATCTTCAGTATTTTTTTCAGGATATGAATAGATACTGGTTGTTGCAAAGAGGAAGTTGAAGCTTTAGCTGGAAGTAACCTAAAGAACTAAATGTCCCCAGACGGTGAAGACAATAACTTCTGGTGAATCAAGTTAACGTCCGTTTCCTGAAGTGAGGTCGTGAGTGATAGGAAATTAGTTTAATTATAATGTCAAGTTTTGAAATATCAGGTCCACCTGGCCTTGAAATAATTGCCCAGCTGTCAGCTCAGTGATCCGTCTCTGTATGCGTCCTCCCCCAGCCTGATGAAAGCCATTGAGATAGTGACCGAATTGTTCTAGCTTTCTTACAAGATCTGGGTTTTATCCTTATTACTTTAGCTACAAAATGTTGGTTTTATTTTATTCTTTTAAAATATTTTTAATTTTTTAACCATTTTTTGAGGTACAATTTACAACATTGCGTAGTTTTAGATCTACAACAAAGTGATTCAGTTATACTTGTATATATATGTGTGTGTGTGTGTGTGTGTGTGTGATTCCTTTCCATTATAGATCATTAAAGATATTGAATATAGTTCCTTGTGCTATGCAGTAGGTTCTTGTTGTTTATCTTATGTGTAGTAGTATGTATCTGTTAATCCTGGGTCTTTCCAGGTGGCTCAGTGATAAAGAATTTGCCTGTTAAGCAGGAGATGCGGGTTCAATCCCTGTGTCAGGAAGATCCCCTGGAGAAGGAAATGGCAATCCACTACAGTATTCTTGCCTAGGAAATCCCCTGGACAGAGGAGCCTGGCAGGCTACTGTCCAGGGGGTCACTGAGGAGTCAGCCACAACTGAGCGACTGAGCACACGCTTTATACTTGTCCCCAGCGTCATCTTTTCCTCTTCTCTTTTCAGTCCGCATTCTTGACTAGGTTGGGTGCAGAATGATGCTGGTTGCTGGGTGGGGTCGAGTGTGCTCTGTGAGCATCCTTGCTGGGATGTTCTGGGGTCCCAGAGCATGACTGAGACACTTGAGCCTGTGTCGGCCTCTGTCCCTCCGTCCTGGCAGGCTCTGTGTTCCAGTCCAGCTGAGCCTCTGCGGGAGTAATTGGCCACATGGAGCCGTCAGGCCAAACAATTGTTTGTACTGAGATGGTCTCACTGTTTAGCTCCTAATGAAATAATCTCCTTCCTGCCCCCAATGAAAGCAGCTCTTTTTTATTTCCTCCCTCCCCTTTTCAGAGAAGCCATGCCTCAGCTACCACTCTTCTAGCTTATTCATAAATGCTTTAAGCAGGGTCTTTGTGTAGAGGAAATTAGCTAGAGCCAAAATATCCCAGCTAACTGGGATACAAGGAACATTAAGGACACCCTTCCTAATTTTCTGTGTAGGATATTTAAATCACCTTTGTGTGGTTTTCTGAGTAATAAGGGATTCAAACCTCAGGTCCACATAGGAGAAATACTCATACTAGGTTTTTTAAAAGTATGTCAAAAAAAAAAAAAAGTATGTCAACTTAGGCAGTTGTTACCTAAAGGAGCTGACAAAAACATATAAAACCCAGCAACAGAAAAACTGTAGATGAGTGCCATAGGAGTACTGAGAGAATCAGAAAAGGAAGGAAAAAAGACTTGCTGGAGAAAGTGGATGGAGCAAGATTTTCACAAAATGATGTTTTGCAAGTAATAGCTCATGTAGAGCTGTTTGTGAGCTATATTAAATTCATCCAGAAAGTGTAAGTAATCCAGTTTTCCTTACTTGTCAAAACTGAGAACCTCCAAAACGTAAATCCAGGAAAGAGAATCCACGGGTAGAGATGGAAAGGTGTCCAGGTGACCCCAGGGTGTCCTGCTTCTCTTTCCGTTGCTGTGTGCTTCTCCTGGATTATTAATGTTCTCAGCACACTGCTGCCTCTGCTCTAAAGCTCTGGCTCGTACACAGACACAAATCATTTCCTTTGATTCTTTGTTCTTAGTCCTATTAGCACCATTCAGAACTCTGAGTACAAAGAGGGAGCAAAAAAGAGAACTTACCACAAAATATATGAAACTGAAAAACAGTCCCTCTTTGAAAGTTTAATTGCTGATCCTGCCTCGACTTGTTTCCAGTCCATATTCAGCTTCATAATCCTGACGTCGTTTGCCTTAGCTTATAACCAGTGTAGATGCTTAATTACCTTGCTCGATTTCTTTTTCTTTCCTCAGCACCAGGCCCTCCTCCATGGGAAAGGTGCTATTTAAGGACCAGGAATTTTCTCTCTAGAGAGCTTGACCCAGAGGATAAAGCCAAACTAGCCTTCTTGTGCTGCTGCTGCTCGCTTAAGGCTCTTTTACTCATTTCTCAGCGGATAGAAAAATCCAGGCCCCTTCCTAAGGTTACTGATGTAGTCAGAGACCTGATCCTGTAGGCAGATCTCAAGATTCTCCAGAAAGAGAGGGTCTTCCCACTTGGAGGCCCAGCACTGTGTACCACAACTCTCATACTAGTCTCTCGTGGGAGCATTTATTTAAAAAGAACTGTGAACATACTGTTTTTGTTTTTTTAAGAAGGTAAAACTTTTATTTTGATGGCATAAAATTTTAAAACATTTAAACAGCAAAACATATGCTAAACAAGATAACAGAGGTTAAAAAGAAACCAACAAAAATAGTATTGTTTTTAGCTGGGGATGTTGTTTTGTTTTTACATTCTTTTAAAAACCAATCAAAATTTTTTGGGATAAATATTGTTGCTTTTATAGATTTTTAATAACAGCTTATTGCACTTGTTGTATTGTTTCAAATGCCTCCACCCTGTCATATCAAGCTTCAATTAATGAATTAAGTAATAGAGGGACTTTTATTGCAGCCAAAGTACAACAGTTATACTATCTAATTCTAGAGAGTCCAATAAAGTAGGACTACTATGTTCTTAAGCATTATATTGGGCTTCCCAGGTGGCTTAGTGGTTAAGAATCTGCTGCCAATGCAAGAGACATTGATTTGATCCCTGGGTGGAGACGATCCTCTGGAGGAGGAAACGGCAGCCCACTCCAGTATTCTTGCCTGGAAAATCCTGTCTGCGGACAGAGGAGCCTGGCAGACTGTAGTCCATAGGGACACAAAGAGTCGGGCACTACTTAGCAACTAACAACAACAACAAGCATTATATTAAATCCTATCTTAGAAATTATAATAAGAGCAAATGTAACATCAATTGAATAACAGCCATTAAGTAAAAAGAGAAAACACAGTGACTTTTGAAGAGAGGAAGCATAGACAGATGTCCTGCTGTGGTTGTGAATATTGAGGACGTGGCTGCTGTGGAATTAAAGCCAGACATGACCCTGGGTCCCTCAGCCCTCAAAGTTTAACTCCTCCTTCCCTAGGAACCTGATGAAAGAGAGGGATGCCCTGACCTCTCTGGCTTCTGCTTGCTGATTAGCAAGGCAGAGGAGTCCTGGGTCGGGGGTGGGGGTTGGGGGGAAGCTAGGGTTTAAATTCTGCTTTGGCCAATTTGTGTCTCCACTTCTTTTCTTAGCTCACTGAGCTTTCTCTCAGTCAACGGAGATGCCAGCCAACTTTGTTGAGGATTTTTTCTCATGGGACATGATCCATCTTTGATAGAAGGAAGTGTTTCTTTCCAATTCTCTCTCGAGGTCTTTGGCCAGCTTTCTGTAGGAGTTGCACTTCTGGTGTACACTGCTGATGTTTTTGTACACTTTAGGAAGTTTCTTCTTTTTAAGTTTTTGTGGTTTAAAAAAATTTTTTTTTTAATTTATTTTTGGCTGTGCTGGGTCTTCATTGCTGCGTGTGGGCTAGTTGCAGCAAGCAGGGGCCACTCTTTAGTTGTAGTGCATGGGCTTCTCACTGCGGTGGCCTCTTGTTTTGGAGCACGAGCTCTGCAGTACTGGCCTCAGAAGTTGTGGTACACAGGGTTAGTTGCTCCCTGGCATGTGGGATCTTCACAGACCAGGGATCAAACCCATATCCCCGGCCGGCATTGGCAGGCTGATTCTTAACTGCTTGGACCACCAGGGAAGTCCAGTTTCTTTTTTATTTCTAAGCAGTAAATTCCCTGCTTGATTACCTTTGAGCAAAGTTTCATTATATATTCTTGATGTGTTTCAGTCAGTATTTCAAGTTTCAGCAGAAGCTTTTGAATTTCACTTTCAAGTTATGAATATGCAAATTGCAGAGAGGCTTGTTCAGTTTGGAAATTTCTCACTTGACTTGTAAGCTCTTTTTCATTTGATTGTCTTCACGTAATTTTTAAAATGTTCCTTGCTTTTCTCCTTCAAACCTTTTTAAGGAAATATTTAAATAACAGCATAATGAGTTTCTTTGAATTGACTTCTGACTCATAATCTAGGTGGTCTCCATTTTCTGATCCATTTCTTTTTTTTTTTTTAACTTTTTATTTTATACTGGGGTATAGCCAATTAACAATGTTGTGATAGTTTCAGGTGAACGGTGAAGGGACTCAGTCATACATATACATGTATCCGTTCTCTCCCAAACTCCCCTCCCATTCAGGCTGCCACATGACATTGAGCAGAGTTCCATGTGCTGTAAGTAGGTCCTTGTTGGTTATCCATTTTAAATATAAGATCCATTCTTTTTATGTAATTCCAAATTACTGTCATCCATAAAATCTCTAAAGAGAGCAGGGAAATTTATCCTCTTTGTCACAGATTTTTAGCTGGCTCTTTTTATCATTTACGATCTATTTCATCCATGTATTTGAGTTTTCAAGCATTTTTTCCCTTCTGTTCCCACACTCTTTGCCTCCATCATGCAGCTTGTTGGGAAAGCAATCCTAGGTTTTTCTAGAATGAGTGTTTTCAACCATACCATCCATTCTTTCCCTCTGAAGTTATGCATTCTTCTGAGATGCTTTTAGGGTGTTTTGGCACCAGTCACTAGGTTTGGAGAGATTTTGATGTATCTGTGAGTGGCCATGTATGTCCTTGAAAGCAAGCCACCATCACTCCGTGAAATGAAAGTTTAGGGGGCTCATGTTTAGTTCTTTTTAGAGAAAATCTAGTGTGTCCTCAAGTAAAGAGGTGGACTTGTTTAGATTTTTATTACATTTTGCCATACTCATTGTTTGTAATAGCAGAGGACTGGGCTCCAATGGAGGGAAGCATCAACTTGGGTGAGATTCTTCATCCCAGCAGAAGATGTTTTGGCCAGCTCTTTCCCTTTCCTTAGAATATATCAGCTCTCTACTATGAAAACAACCATAGCATCACATACCAGAACCTCCCAGGGAAATCCCAGGAGACTTGGGCTTTGTCTCAAGCTTTCAGAGAGCACCAGTGGCAGTACTGCACAGATGCTGGTCCAGGACTGGCTGGAAAGATACCTCTGTGGTGGTTGAAGACTTTCTGGGCAGAATCAGGGACTTACCTTGCCCGGGAAGGAGTCCCACAGTCTGCCTCAAATCAGAAAAAGGTATCTGGGTGTCTGTGGGTAGGAGTTACCCTCTCAAATTTTTCTGTGTGGCTGAAACCTGGCAACTGGCAGCTGCACACACAGTTCTAGGGGAAGTGATGTCTTTGTTGGTGTATAGAAGTGAGAAAAGGAGTAATAAAAGTTGATTCTACAAATGCCCAAATCATGGAAGAATTTAAGCCACAGTTAGAAGTTTGGAGTTCAGTTAACAGTGGGGGGTGTAAGTTACATGTCTTTGAATGGGGCAGTGACATCATTAGAACATACCTTGGCAGAATGTCCTTTTCAAAGCCAAACAAACAAACAACAAAGTTCAAACTTGGACCTGGTCCTTTCCCTTCTGAAGTATTCTGGGAAGTAGAGTTGAGTAATAATGGTACAGGTTGGTTGATTTGGGAGTTTAGAAGTTCTTTAGTACTAGAAATATCACCTGAGTATACATTACCATCCACTGATGGGGTAGCCAGAAAGGAAGAGTTAGAGCCTAAGCCACAGTAAATCCCTGCTGTCTAATAATAAAATAAGGCAAATAAGCTAAATTTACTGAAAGTTAACTGCCCTTCCTTCGGTCTTTTCAGAGTAGTTTAATGAATTTTAGAGATACAGTTACTATCTTTTAGGCCATAGTTTTGTGGCTAGCTAAATAACATGAGAATGTACAAGCACGTGACTGGACTAGTTCACAGCAAGGACTGGTTTTCCTAGGCTTTAAAAAAATGGATAGCCAGTGTGTGAAGAAGCTGAGAAAGTTGCTGCACCCAGCTATAGACAGGTGCCTTGTTTTAGCTCTGGCCCTCGACTGTGTTTTATTGTTTTAGACTTATTCCTTTCTGTAGGCTCTTTTTCAGTTATATTTAACTTTCTGTATCACCACCCCGCCTCCAGAGCAAAGTCAAGGCTGTTGTTTTGTCTCTAAGCAAGCTCTGCTTAACAACAAGAGAAGGATGAAGAATGTCTCCTTTTTTCCCACTAGTCCCCCATCTGCTTCCCTATTGACTGCCTAGTGTTGCAAGCTTTAATGTCTTTAGAGAAAGACCATTTTAAGTTAACTACTGAAATGGGTTTAGATGTAGATTGACTCCTTGTTTCATCAGTGATTGCTCAGCAGTGTTCTACTTCACTCACCACCTTTTTCTGGTTACCTGTAGGAGGATAGTGTTGCTTTGCTTCATGTCCATGGATGTCATAGCAGTTTGTTTGCATCGTGTGTCCTATCATTGACCTCCTGGATTGAGTTGGTTCAACTGGCTTGTGTTTTGGTTGAGTGTAGAATAGCTGCTCTCTCTAGCATCTCCAAACCTCTATATCTTACATTTATTGTTATTTTATATAAATATGGGAGGAGTATAGAAGCAGCACTAGGAGGTAAAAATGGTAAGAAGGCAGATTAATGGGACTCATTATAAAGAAGACATCACTAATATTCAGTGCCATCCAGTAGTAAAATGGCCTTCCATTCAGGGAGGAACCCGATAGAAGGATCTCAGTAACTAATGAGAAGTTTAGACTCTGTGACTTTTTCTTCCTTTTTTTTTTTTTCTAAATAAAAAATTATTTATTTATTTATTTGGCTGTTCTGGGTCATACTTGCGGCATGTGAGATCCAGTTCCCTAACCAGAGATCAAACCCTGCACCCACCCCCACCCCGGTTGGGAGCAGAGTCTTAGCCACTGGACCACCAGGGAAGTCCCTAGATTCAATGACTTCTAATGTTCTTTCCGCCTCTGATTTTCCAATTTTCAATTCCTTGGTATAATATTTACCTTTATTCTCTAATCAGTCTCAGAAATCTTTCCATTTGTTTTGTCTCAAAACGTTTAAAAAGTGTAACTTCTTTTTTCAAAAATGTGAACATGGACGGTGTCTCTTTTTGACAGAAGGAAGCAATGTTTTTGCAAGATGGACCAGGTAGAAAGGGACTGCCTTCTCTTGCAGAGCAATCTGAGAGCAGAGGTTGATTGAGTAAGCTCTTGTTTTGGCTTCATGGTTCCTTAAAATGTTTGTGCTTACAGAAGTTCAAAGTAACTGTTTATTGTTATTTTGGAATAGGGAACTAGGTGAATTCTCTTTTGGGTAGGTGGAAATAGGCTGGTAAACATACCTCCTAGTAGCCCTATGTAATTTCTCCAAGATGCTGCTGGTGTTTATGTGTATTCTTCTTTGTAGTAAATCAGGGGTTGAAGGGATATAATGAATGGAACTGAGATAACTAGCATTAGAATTGTTCTTAAGACAAATATGGCCTCTTCTTCGTTTTGATTCCAATTTCATGTTGCAGTTAATGACAGGCCAAGTCCAAGAGAAATTGAGCTCTATTTTTCAGACCAGAACATGTTGATGGGGGTTCTTCCTTATGTGTCTATCACATTTCAGTGCCAGTCATAGGTTTCATGAACTGAATTTGATCTCATATTTTTAGATTCATCAAGACATCTTTGTATGTTAGCTCACGTTACACTTTCAGAACCACTGAATTTCTAACAGGAAAGGATCAGCTACAGTAGAACTGTAGTAGCAGGAGGACCTTTATAGTTCATAGTTTACCCTACCTACAGCGCAGGAATCGTTTCTCTACCTCCCTGAGAGTTGATCATCCAGCCTCTTCTTGAACACTTACTCTTACTGGTATTCCACTATTTCCGGATATGCTGCATTTGCTTTCACACAACCTTAATTATGAGTTAGGAAATTCTTCTCCAGAGTGTGCCAAAATCAACTTCTACTCATTGGTACTAGTGCTGCCTTTGGAGCCCCATCAAAGTAACCTAATCCCTTTCCTGTGTAATATCTTGGCCTTGCAGGTATTTGAAAACTTCTCCCTTCATTTTGCAAAACAGGAAAAAATGGTATCCTTTTTATCTTGTTAATTGGTGACTTCATTTACCAAAGGAAGTACATTTTGCATGTACTGCTTGTAAGCACTGTGCTAGATGTTTGGGATAAATGATGAAGAGATGAGATCGTTGCCTTCCAGAGCTGATAGTCTATTTAGGGCAAGAGAGTCTTGTAAGCAACTAACTGTAATAAGATATTCAGTTTGGGAAGAGCAAAGCATGCAGCCATAGCAAAGGTCAAGATTTGTTCCCTTGATGGCCTCACAGAAAGAGGTGCCATTGGACTAGACTTTGGAGTTTGTTCAGCAGGGAATAGGGGAGAAAGCCATTCCAGGTAGGAACAAGGTGTAGTCAAAGAGAGGCATGAGTCATGACATATTTCAGAATGATGACTTGCGCATCCTGCATGAAGCACAGGCCCTTAAAGGGCTTTATTGTCATGCTAAGGTGTTTCAACTTATCCTACAGCCACTAAAGAGTCATGGATGGCTGTGTTATTTTGTTTTTAAAATACCTGTACTGTTTTTTCTCATTACAAAAGTAATACAGGTTCCTTGCAAATAAGTCAGAGAATATGTAAAAAAATAGGAAAACAGATATTTTACAATCCCACTACCCATAAATATTAAATAGCTTCTAATATTTTACATATATTCTTGTAGACATTTTATTCTGTACATACATATACATTTATTCACATCCTTAAAAATGGTTTGATTTGTTCTGTGTGTACTGTTTAAAATCAGATTTTATCACTCCAGTGTTCTGTTCTTGCCTGGGAAATCTCATGGACAGAGGAGCCTGGCAGGCTACAGTCCATGGGATCACAAAGAGTCACACACAACTTAGCAGCTGAACAGCAACACACAATCAGGCCGACTGTGATTTGGGGAAATAGTTCTTGATGGAAATGTGGCATAAAACGGACAGTTACGTGACCTAGCAATATGGAATATAGAGTTTGGTAAGAAATTAAAATTTGCGTATAGAATAATAGCTGCAGATATTCCAACAATAAAGTCCATGGCTAAAGGAAAAAGAAAATCGGATTTTATATAATTAGTATAACTTGTACATGTTTCTGTATTAAATAAAGAACAACAAATTTTCCCCCTAATTTTATAGTGATATCATAGTTCTTTTATGTAATCTGTTGATATTTTTTGTTAGAACACGAATATTTTAAGAACATTCTTAATGTATTTCTTTGTGTATTTGACCTGTTGTTTCCCTGATGAATTCTTACAAGGGGGGAAAAGCAAGGAAGGAGGGTTCAAAGGATTTACTTACTTCTAATTAATTTTTAAACAAATTTTGCCTCCCTGCTGTGTACTAGCAACTGTGCTATGTGCTGGGAAGGCGACAGTGAACAGCACAGATCTGTCTGCCCTTGTGGCGCTTATAGTTTAGTGGGAAAGACATGTTCAGCAATTACACAAATAAATGTATGATAAAATATGGTGCAACTTAGAAAAAAAATAGGGTAAATGAAAGTTTCTAACCTTTAAAAAGTCCTTATTTCTAGAGATATATACCAAAGTATATATAGATAGAATGGTATGATATTGGGGTTTGCTTCAAAATATTCCAAGGTTGGGACTTGAGTATGTGGAAGTATAGCTAAAATAAGATTGGCCAAAGGTTGATAATTGCTGAAGCTGCTGGTTAATTACACTCAGCTTGTTTGAAATTTTCCATAATGAAATGTAAAAACCAGAAGAAAAGATGGAAATGAGAATATAATCTGGTTTAACTTGAGGGACTGAGGAAAAGCTCTTTTCAGGAGGAAACTTTTCAGCTGAGACCTTCATGATATATGGGCATTGACCAGGCTATGAGGAATGGATGGTGCTTGGAGAAGGAGCTTTTTAGGCAGTGGGAGCAACTTGTACGAAGGCCAAAAGCTCTAAGTAAGGAACATGTTGGTGTTTTGAGGAAATGAAAGAAGGGTGGTGTGACTGGAGCTGAAAAGCTGGGCCAGATCATATAAGTCCTTGGAAACCTGTTAAGGATTTTATACTTTAATCCAACTGTGATAGAAGGCTCCCCTAGAAAGATTTCAAGCAACTGAGTGACAGGGTCACTTTGGTTCTTTAAGAGCTCAATCTGGCATATGGGAAAAGAATCTAAAAAATAGTAGATATATGTACATATATATATAACAGATTCATTTTACTCTATACCTGAAACTTAACACAACATTGTAAATCAACCACATTAAAAAAAAAATTAAAAAAAAAGAGTTCAAGCTGGCTGTTTCACAGAGAATGGTTTTTGGTTTGGTTTGGAGGAGAGAGGAATATAAAAGTGGAGAGACATTCATTAGGAGGTTATTGCACTAGTCCAAGAGATCTGGTGGGTTTGAATTAGAGAAATAGTGTTGCACATGGAGAGAAGACACACCAATTTGAGAGAGATTTGGTCTTGGTGATGCTGTAGATATGGTGGTTGAAGGAGAGAGGTATAAATGAGGTATGAATTTTTGACTGCTGCATTTGATTGAATGGAGGTGAGATGGAGATGAATGGATCAAGATGGAGAAGAACGGAGACAAAAGGTTTTGTGGCAAGAGATTGAGAGTTCAGTTGGGAATACACCATTTAGAAAACTCGCACCAATTTACATTTTCACCTCTATGTTTGAGACTACATGATAAGTTTATATTTAGGGCCTGATTTTTTGTGTACAGTTTTGTGTTTTAGAGGGATTTTTCTAGTGGGAGCCTGGAGACCAATTAGTTGTTAGTCCACAAGCTCTTTGAATTAGGGAATCTTATCTTCAGTGTCTATGCTTTTGTATTCCTGGTACCTAGCAGGCAGAGTACTTGGCACATAAAAGGTACTCAATGAAAAGTGAAAGTCGCTCAGTCATGTCCAACTCTTTGTGACCCCATGGACTGTAGCCCTCCAGGCTTTTCTGCCCATGGAATTCTCCAGGCAAGAATACTGGAGTGGGTAGCAGTTCCTTCTCCAGGGGATCTTGTCAACCCAGGGATCAAAGCCAGTTTTCCCGCATTGCAGGCAGATTCTTTACCATCTACTCAATAAATAATATTAAAAGAATAAATGGTTAACACAACATTGTAAATCAATTATTTTTCAACAAAAACTTTTTAAAAGCTCCAACAAGAAAAAAATTTTATGCCCATTAAAAAAGAGAGAATGAATGCTTATGGGTGAGATAGGAGAAGGTCTAGGTGGAAATGGATAGTTTCTGGGAAAGTTTCCAAGGTAGATTCAACAGGGCTTGGATGGAAGATGGAAGAGAATTTCTCTCCCTTCCTGGACCCTTCCTGTTGAAGAGCTTTTCAACAGCTCCAAGATGCTGGCAGGTCTAACTATGGGTAACCACCGATTTAGCAGTGTTTTGTTTTTTTTTTCACCTCAACATTTATTTTTTGGAACTCTGTAAGTTAGAGATTCCTGAATTATAATTATTATAATAGTGACTTCAAGCTATCTGTAAGTCTAGTTCTCTTCTCTCTGCTGATTTCTCAAGCCCAGACAGAACACTTCTAGGCCTGGCAGCTCTTGTGATGAGGGAAATTTTAGCAGCAAGAAAAATTTGCAGCCAAGCATCAGTAGTTAACTCAGTTATGCAGAAGCCATCCAGTAGTTGAATGTAAATTGGATTTACTTATATGCTTTCCATTTTACAAATGGAGAAATAAACCCTCGAGATATTTGTTAGAAGGCATGTAACTAGTTACAGTAAGCCCAGATTTCCCTGATACTTGGCTGGTACTTACTAGAGCCGATTTCTTGACAGATTAGCCAAATCCAAACACTTTCTTTATTTTTACTGATCCCTTATTGCAGAGTTATTATTTGATAATTTTAATATTGCTTAATGCTTCCTGAGCCTGCCTATAGGCCCCTGTTGAATATGTTCACTTAACCATGACTTTGTTCTTATGCTGTGCTAATCACTACCAGTTTATGTCACTATCTAGCCTCTTTGCTTTCAAAACGGTTCAGAATATTGCCTCTCAGAGTCTCTTTCTATTTTCAACTTCAAAATGGTGTCTTTTGTAGATTTTCTCAGTGTGTATGGAACAATTGGATTATCTTTGCCTGTAATGCCGTATTCCAGTAGGTTGGCCTTGTAGCAGCAATACAGGGTACTGTGTAATCCGGGCACGTCAAATAGTTGTCAGCTTCTTGTCTTCCTTTGTGTATGTAGTGGAGGCATGTGTGGACACAAAGGCAGAGTGGGGGTGTATAACAGAAAAGGGGAACAGGTGGGGGTTTAGGAAGTACATTTCAAGGAATATTTAGGGGGAGATTTAGAAAACTGCTTAAAGTTTCATGTTTTCTAGAAGACTTTGAAATTGAATCGAGGGTAAATTTCTTCTTTATGCTGTTCAGTCAGTTGATTCTGGTTCTGACGTTTTAGGACTGGAACTCACATTCCTGTCTAACAAGAGCATTCTGTGGTCTTGCATAGTGTTGGTGTATACATATGAATGCGTTAACATGCCCTTATCAATGAAAGTAATGAGCGGGAAGTGGGCTCCAGAAATCTCACTCTATACCATGTTCTTATATGTAGCTCTCTTTTATTGTTATCCCTCCATAGTCTCAGCACTGTAAGGTGAATATTACTGTACACATTTTGAAGATGAGGAAACTGAGGCTTAGGAGGTTTCAGTGTCTCTCTGAAGGTTACACAACTAATTGTTTTTGAAGCTGACCTTCAAACCTCAGTTTTTTCCTGGCTGCAAAGATTATTCTTTCAATAACAACACTGTTTCCCCATATTTTCAGCCATATAAGTAACTGTCTCTCCCGTGTTTTCCTTTTCTCTAATTCGGAATCCTTTATGGAGCATAAAGTTACAGCTTAATAAATCCAGCAGCGTAAAACTAAAGGAAGCTGAGTGTCTGAGATGGAACGGCCCATATTTCACTGGGAAAAGGTCGTAGGAGGGATGTGGGAGTGGGGCAGAGGAGGCTCTCCTTTGACTTTTTGTGAAAAGGTTATTGCCTATGTTTCTATACTGAGGCCTTGTTAGCAGCTCCAGAATATCAGGGTTTAGTCCTGTATTCTTCAGAGACTTTATACTCTGGAATGGGATCTGGAGAAATTCCCCAATTGTGACAGTGGCTTTGATGTTTGGGAATCACCTTCTCCAGACTTAGGGTCAGTAAGCAAATAGTGTTAACACTCCACAGCTAACTTTTAATTCGTGTTTTTGGCTTCTGATTTTGTTAGCAAACAAGTACAATTTAACTATCTTATCATGAGTTCTAGAATCTATAGCAAAGAAAAAATGGTAAAGAGACATGAAATATTAACTTTTGGTCCCACTTTTAATCCTGTATAATTTAAATTTTATCTTGAGTTTCTTTATAAAACTGTAACCCGAAATAGACCCATAGCACCCTAAGGAATCTCATTTCCATCTATTTAGGTTTTCCATTTTGTGTTTATGTAACTCACTGCCACTGAAAGAAATGTGTGGATCATTTGTGTGCTTGTTATTACATGGCAGATCTACTGTGCAAATCTGGGGATTTGAAGGGACTGAAGGTCTTTTTAGAAGATAAACCTGAGTGTATCAAGATTATAGCAGTAAGAGGGTATTGGGATAAAATTTCAGGCAGAGAACACCACCTGGTGGTTATAAGGAGGACTTGAGCCTGCAGTTTTTAACCATAGTATCTGAGTGATGTCTTTATCTAGAAATTACCTTCTTATTTATAATAGCTGCAGATTCAAATTTCTAAGAATAATTTTCTTCCATGTGATTCTAGCATTCCTTCATTAAAACTTCTGTCAAGGAATCTAGAAAAATGGTACTGAAGAATTTATTTACAGGACAGCAGTGGAGAAACAGAGAATAGACTTATGGACATGGGGAGAGGGGAGGAGAGGCTGAAATGTGTGGAAAGAGTAACATGGAAACTTACATTACAATATGTAGAATAGATAGCCAACAGGAATTTGCTGTATGGCTCAGGAAACTCAAACAGGGGCTCTATCAATTTAGAGGGGTGGGATGGGGCGGGGGATGGGAGGGAGGTTCGAAAGGGAGGGGATATATGTATACCTGAGGCTGATTCATGTTGAGGTTTGACAGAAAACAACAAAATTCTGTAAAGCAATTATCCTTCAGTAAAAAAATTAATTAAAAAAAAAAAACTTCTGTCAAAACCCTCAGACTAACCACACTGTTGTCTATGTCCAGCAGAACCAAAACCTCATGTCTTCTTTTGTTCCAAATGCAGGTCCTATTTATCTCTGTAGAAAACCAGTTAGTGTCTTTTCGCTTCTTTTTCGCAACCTCTAGCTCTTGACATCATGCTTCTTTTATGTGGTGACTTTCTGCCTACTGGAGTGGTGGCAAAAGAAATATTAGTGATTTTTCAGTAAATCTTTGGCAGATGTCATGTAAAATTAAGTCGCTTTTACCCTGTATAAAAATTATGGAGAGGAGTTTGAAATTTTTCCAGGGTGATTATTAGGGTGAGCAAAGTTGGCAGGGGATGGGAGATTATGTAACAGACTTCTATTAAAATACATGTCTGAGTTTTTTTTTTTTTATTGCTATAAGCATCTTTATTATATGGCAATTTTGAATCTAGATAATGCTGTAGTTGGGTAAAGTAGGGACATTAGCCCTAGGGGAAAGGATCCTATTTAGTGAATCTGGATGCATATTTTATAGTCCTGGTGGGGAGGGGAGGATAAACACAGTCTTAAATTTCAGGCTTAGCCTCAAGCTGGCATGGCATGTCTGTATCTTTTTCCTAGTAGGAAAACTGAATCCAGGTCTCACCACCATTGAAAAGTTTCTTGAGGGAGGGCTGTTCGTGAAAGATATTAAATAGAATGTGACATGACCTGCCACTGTTCTGGGGTTTTTAAAAACCTAAGTAACAATATTATAATATTTGTAGTTCAACCTTTATGAGACTCTAAAAAAGCTATTGTTCCATACACAAATGCCCACGTTATATAATTCTATTTCTATGAAATGTCCAGAATTGGCAAATCTGTAGAAAGAAAAAGTAGCTTTGTGGTTGCCAGGGGCTGGGGTTGGGGGGAAATTTGGAGGAAATGAGGAGTGCCTGCTACTGGGCTTGAGATTTCTTCTTGGGAATGATGAAGACATTCTGGAATTAGATAGTAGCGATGGTACATAACTGTGTGAATATACTAAAGACCACCATATTGTACACTTAAAAGCTTTAAACTTTTTTAAAAAAGGCTCATTTTTGGAAAAATGAACAAAGCAATGACCCAAAAAAGGTGATTGTGAGAATTCCCTGGCAGTCCAGTGGTTAGGACTCAGAGCTTTCCCTGCTAGGCCTGGGGCTCAATCCCTGTTCAGGGAACTAAAATCCCTCAAGCCTCACAGTGCAGCCAAAAAAATAAAAACAAAATTTTAAAAAATCTAAAAGGTGATCGTGGTAACAATTCTCTCACTTATGTTCTAGCTGAAATGTTATCTGATAACCTAAATAATTCTGGTTTGGGTCTTGAATGTTGTTTTAATTTTTACTTTATTGCCCTGCTCCTGACGTCCACAGGGCCACGATGGGCCTCCTGGAACATTGGTGTGTTCATCTGCATTCGATGTGCTGGAATCCACAGGAATCTCGGGGTGCACATATCCAGGGTAAAATCGGTTAACCTCGACCAGTGGACTCAAGAACAGATCCAGGTACTTACACAACCCAGGAGCAAGTCAACCGCTCCCGTACTTCATGTGAAAGTAGTTCCAGATGAATTTCAGTCACTGGGCACAAAGGTGAAGGTGGAGGGAAGTTTAAGTATTCAACACTAATGCCACATTAAAAATTTTTATCTTTATATTTAAAACACAAGTTATTCCACTTATATTTTACCTCCTTCAAAACACAGTCTATGGACTAGGACCCCATGCATGGATCCATGAAGGAAGATCTTTGTGTTATTTTCTAAGGCCCTTGGCATTTTCAGATCTAATGTTTGTAATTTTAGATACTCACTTTAAAAAAAGCCCAACATGTATACTTTTAATGTTTTTTATTGCAGAAATACATATATGAATCCTGCTTGCCATTAGGTTGGTGGGCTGAGTGTGAGACATTCAAGTTAGTGAGTTCAGCCAGGCCGGAGAGCTGCAGCGTGATGTGGCTTCTCTGTTTTCTATTCTCTTCCTGCGTTGAAACTTCTTAAAGTAATTTACAAAAAAAAAATTTTTTTTTTTGTTTTGTTTGGGGGAAATCTCCTGGCTCCAAAGAAAACCAGTTGCTAAAGTTGATGTTGTAAATAAGAAGTTATTCTTGACAGAAAATGGCTTGAGGAGTTCCTTTAGGTTATCTTTATAGATTCACTGCAGGACTAAAAGATTAGTTATATTTTTCAGTTATACTTGACTGTATCTTATGAAGGAAATTACATGCCATGGAGATAGTTGAGAATTTGAAGATGTTTAAAAATCTTGGAATTTATCTCTCACAAATGTTAAGGAGTCTTTCAAAAGCTTAATGAGAAACGTATTTGTTGGTAATACAGTGGATAGGTTAATTACTACTACAAATTCAGAATTGCAGTTGTTCCTAATTACTGGCTGCCTGATTAGGCACTGATTATTGCCTGCCAAGTAAACATTTGGATTGACAGCTCTATGTCTTGGACTTTCAAATGGGATCTTAAATTACTATTGAATCAAATGTATCTTGTTAGACAAATCTTTCAATAAAAGGAGACAGAGTGGCAGGAAAGACAGCTGTGGAAGGAAATGGTTGGGAGCAGAGCAGAGAGACTCATGGATTGGAAATCAGAATGCTGCTGCTGCTGCTGCTAAGTCGCTTCAGTCGTGTCCGACTCTGTGCGACCCCATAGACAGCAGCGCACCAGGCTCCCCCGTCCCTGGGATTCTCCAGGCAAGAACACTGGAGTGGGTTGCCATTTCCTTCTCCAATGCAGGAAAGTGAAAAGGAAAAGTGAAGTCGCTCAGTCATGTTCGACTCTTAGCGACCCCATGGACTGCAGCCGACCAGGCTCCTCCATCCATGGGATTTTCCAGGCATACACAGGTTTAAATCTCGGTTCTGCCACTCCCTAGGTTGGTTCTTCAATTGTAAAATGATGCAGTTGGAAAAGAAGTTTTTCAGTTCTTTCCTAATGTGACATTCCTTGTTTCCACATCTCTTTGATTGCAGTGCATGCAAGAGATGGGGAATGGAAAGGCAAACCGACTTTATGAAGCCTACCTGCCTGAGACCTTTCGGCGACCTCAAATAGACCAGTATCTTTTTTGGAGCAGCTTCGAAGGCCGAATGGTTTTATTGGTGGTGGTGGTGGTGGTGGTGTCTTGGGAGAGTTACAGAAGACTCAGGACCCATAATCTGACTGGGCCATCTTTATGTGTGGATGAGTTGAAGTCTGGCTTTTCCTCTCTCCTGCAACCAAGACATATAGAAAGCCCACGTATACTCTCTAATGTCAGAATGGTGGTGTCACCCAGGGGCGACTCATCCAGAAATTAAGACTGCTGTGGTTCACTGTGAAGTCTTCCATAGAGTGACATCTCTAATGGTCTTTGGATCTCTGAAACTATTGTTTGATAAAAAGAATAGTTTATTGTGCTATGTTGATTCAGCAAAACTGCCACTAATTTTTAATGCCTTTTTATGCCCTACCTGAGAGAATTAGCTTGTTGACCAGTTAATCCATAACTTTCTCTCCCCCAGCCCCTCAAATGGAGATTGCACCCAGCTCATAAAACCAAACTCCCTGAAGGCAGTGCTTCTCAAAAGATGGCTTGTAGACCATCTTGTTAGAGTTTGATTTTGGTGGGTACAGGGAGAACCTACTAAATGTAGATTTGGAGCCCTGCAGAGGACCCCAGATCAGAATCTGGCAGGCGGGCATGGGAGTCCCGTATATTTTTTTTAAGGGGCACTCAGATGTCTTTGTTTCAGCCCTGTTGACTTAAGGACTTTGAAATAGATAACTGACTGCTTTACCTGTGTTCTATCAGTAGGACAGCCACAGGCTCCACTGATCTCAAAATGAAGAGTGACCCAATTTCTGCTCTCATTACTCTGAAGGAAGATTGTAGGAAATTGTGATTCCCTGCAGTAACCATGAAGGAGGCATTTTAAGGTTTTGGTTAGGGGTACGCCAGAAGAGACAGGAGCCACATGGGGAAGCCAGGCAGAAGGAAGATAGGAGAACAATGCTCATGAGATACAAATTGACCTTTTACAGTCATTCTGTGAGAAAGATGTGTTTGCTTTATCCTTAATAAGCTTCTTGCAGTGCGGTTGAAGGATTTATTCGAGATAAATATGAGAAGAAGAAATACATGGACCGAAGTCTGGACATCAATGCCTTCAGGGTTGGTTGTAAATCTTTCAAGTTTTGTTCATAATAAATAATTTGCTTATTAATCAGGCCCAGGGAGAATTTTAAGAACAGCTACCAAAATACTCTAAGAGCATAAAAACAAAAAATGTAGAATAAAGCCAGCTATTGAATCAAGACCATGAGATATCATGGAGCAAACTTTTGCCTCAGGGATGGACCAACCATCAGTGAATTCTTTACCGTGATCTGAATTTAGATGTCAGTGATTGCCAGTTCCAAATTATTTCTTTATATGGGTGTGTTGGGCATACTAGATCAAATAGAATAGTATGTGTGTGCATACATATGTGTGTGTGCATTTTTTTTTTCTGTAAATGAAGTCACCAAAATTGGTGTAATTATATCACCAGAGTTTCCTTAAATTTGACCAGCATATATTTCCATTGTGTCAGTAGACTGACTGCCAATGGAATGCTTGTTCTTGAGAAGAGGTTTAGGAGACTCCCAGTTGCCAAATACACTTTGCATCCTAGGCATGTGGTTAGAATCTGAAATACAGTGTACAGGAGGAAATACAACATGGTTTCCGGAAGAAGAAAATATGCCTGACTAATGACAGGTAGAGGGGAACCAATAAATATGACTAACTTAAACCTTCAAAAAGCCTTTGACAAGACTGTAGTAAATTTGCTTTGAAATAATCGACTGTTTCTCTAGCTAAGGAAGTATGGAGAATATGGGATTCTCCAGTTCTAGCAAAAGACCTATCTACCTATCATCTATCCTCTATCTGTTATTTATTTTAATGGAAGATGTACTCGCCAGTGAAATCGTTACATTTACACAGGGATCTAAGCCCTTCCAGATAAAGTCAAACTAATTGAAATTAGCGCAAGCTGATCTTTTGATCTTGTGTGAAAAGGGTCACTAACCAGTAGTGGATTTCAATGTGAGCAAGTAAGTGCAGGGTAATACATGTAGTTAGGTAACGATAATTCCTTCTCAGCTTTGAGTGAAGTCATCCAGAAAAGGGATGTGTCGTAACTCTTCCAAAAAAAGACTTAACCCAACGTACATTTACGGCTTGGATGGCATCATCAAGAAGAGTTTGAAACCAAAAGAAACAGACATTTCCTTTCCTTTGTAGAAAACTGTAGTCTGTCTGCTTAGCTCTGTTCATTGTACCAGAACATATGAAATCAGACAAAGTCAGAAAAAAGGTATCTGAGGTAATTCAGAAGGTAGGAGAAGAGGAAAGAGTTGCTGTATGGAGATAGATGGTGTTCATTCATAATTATGTTGCTGCTGTACCATACCCATGAAAGCAGCCTGTTTTACTCACTAAATGTTTTCACTTAGAAAGGAAATGTCTCCTGTGTGCCAAAGAGCTATTTCACAACTTTTTATTTGATGTGTTTAGACTTTTAAAAAATATCTTTGTGAAGATGTATATGGCAAGAATTAATATTTGCTAAGTGAAGGCATTTAATATCAAGTCTAAAAGAAACTGGCTTTGTTGAAGAGTATTCTTTTTACATGGACAGATAAGATGTTTTTAACTTCGAGAAATGAAGTGTTTTGTATTAAAACACTACACTATGTATGCAACAAGCAGAGCTGTGTGTGTTCTTCATGATTATAATACCACTTTACAGATAATATGAAAGTTAAAGTGGAAAATCCATGCCTACTCTTACCTTCATAATGACTGTCATCCATGTGTTCCCCCCATTTTTCCCTGTGTAGTTACTTTTCGGAGGCAAAATTGTGACATAGTTGGATAGAATGTCTCCTGCTTTCCTTTGACTTAGCTCATCATGTTTTTACTTGTCACCTGTTTACTTGTTACTTTTCACAACTTGTAATCATTGCCTCTTGTTCAGTGAGTAGCTAGATCACAGTTTATTTTACTGTTCCCCTCTGCGGCATAAAGGTTAAGTTTTTCTTCAGATATGTTATTCTGGAATGAACTTCTTGGTATATGTAACTTTTTCCATGCTTTGGATTATTTTTCTTAAGGTATATTACAAGATACAATATTATCTTGGTCAAAGGGTTTCAATATTTGTCTCTTCATACTTTTGTCAATATAGTTTCTAGAAGTTGTACTGTTTTATACCGTCTTCTCAGCATCGGGTAAGAGTAGAGTAGTTTACTCCATCCCTACCAATATTAGATAGTACTACTAAGATTTTTTTTTCCTCCTCAAAATGGTTTCTTTTTTGGCCGTGCCTCGTGGCTTGAAATCTTATTTCTCCAACCAGAGATCAAACCTGGACTCTCAGCATTGAAAGTTCAGAGTCTTAACCACTGGACTGCCAGGGAATTCCACCCAAAAGTACATTTTAAATTTCACTTTTTGATTATTATCAGGGGCGACCGTTTTTCATGTGTATTTGTTGTTCAGTTGCTAAGTGGTATCCAACTCTTTGCGACCCCATGGACTGCAGCGTGCCAGGCCTCCCTGTCCTTCACCATCTCCCGGAGTTCACCCAGGTTCATGTCCATTGAATTGGTGATGCCATCCAACCATCTCATCTTCTGCCACCCGCTTCTCCTTTTGCCTTCAGTCTTTCCCAGCATCAGGTTCTTTTCCAATGAGTCGGCTGTTTGCGTCAGGTGGCCAAAGTATTGGAGCTTCAGCTCCAGTTGTCCTACATTTTACAAATAAGATTAGTGAGGGCAGGAGGACAAGGGGGTGACAGAGGATGAGGTGGTTGGATGGCATCATTGACTCAATGGGCATGAGTTTGAGCAAACAGTGGGAGATAGTGAAGGACAGGGTAGCCTGGTGTGCTGCAGTCCATGGGGTCACGGAGTCAGACATGACTGAGTGACTAAACAACAAAGCCCTCTGGCTGGAAGAGGCAGATGGGGGACTTCAAACTTTATTCACTGTATTTATACAATATCCTTTAACATATAGCAAATTACATTTATGTTCTGTTGTTATTTTGATCCAGGTGATAGCCCTGTGGGGTTAGTTCACAGTTCTTATTACTCACATTTTATATATAAGGAAACACTTCACACTTGGATGATATTTGTAAGGGAGAGAACCTTTGATTGAAGGCTGTATGTCAAGTAAGATGAACATTTTTCACTAGTGTACCAAGATGAGCAAGTTAAACTTGGGTCCAAAAGGGACAGCAAACTGGTGAAATGTTTTAACCTCTATAGATAACCCGGTCTGCACACTAAAAGTCATACATGGATTAGACAGAACAAGGAAGGAGGTACTTAAGAAATTTGAAAGATGCCTCTCTCCAACCTTGAGGCCAGGGTCGAAGAGGCCAGTGCTCATGCCCCACACAAGACCCTTCCACAGTCCATCAGACTCCTATGTCAGATTCAGTAGGGATTTGTGTGTCCTTTTGAGACATTTAGGATTATAATTTGTTGAACTGTTAGTCACCGTAGGGCCTGTTGTTTGTCTTGTGTTTTTAAATCATCATAGAAAGAAAAAGATAACAAATGGAAAAGAGGGAGCGAACCAGCTCCAGAGAAAAAAATGGAACCTGTCGTTTTTGAGAAAGTGAAAATGGTAAGTGGGGGAAGTATGTGTGCTGTGTGGATGGCTTAGGGTGTGTTGACGTGTGTGGAGGAGAGGGCAGTGGAGGAGAGGAGATGGGAGGGAGAGGTAGGGCTAGTTGAGAGCACATTGCACCATTGCACCTGGGACTAAAGGGGACCACATTCAGGTTAGGTCACCCACTGCCGTTTCTGCTGCCTTCCCACCGCCTCGTTGCTGCCTGATCTGCTCTGTCACACTGCCTTTGAGGTCCAGATGGGAGCTTGGGAACAGCACCTGTCCCATCTGAGCAAGAGGCATGTTTCATGGCAGAATGCCAAGGCTCTGTGACACCTCCTGAGCAGGTGCTACGTTAGTCCTTCCCTCCTTAGGCCTCCTGTACCTCGTTTTCCTGTTGCTGTTAAGAACAGTCCAGAAGTCAGGGCATACTAATTCATTTTAAGCCATCCCTGCTTGTATTCTCGCTCCGTCATAATGAGGTAGGTAGTCTTCTTTTCCCACCGGACACCTACCTTATGGCTGTGATAGTAGATACTCTAAGATGAGGCTTCCCAGGTGGCGCCAGTGGTAAAGAACCTGCTGCCAATGTAGGAGATGTAAGAGACACGGGTTCCATCCCTGGGTTACGACTCTTAACATAAGAGTTTGGAATCTTGGGAAAGAAGACTTTTTACTGTTTTCCTTCAAGGGTCTTTTTAGCATCATTCTGAATCATATTGTCTGCAGAACACAGTCCGTAGTGATATTGGCAGAGCGAATTAGGTAACCTATAAAATGAGTTCCCTTTTGGTATTAAAGGTTTTCTAATCACTGGGAGAAATGTTGGCCATTGCCTTTTGTATCTTCAGACATCTGCCTTTATCCTTTGCTTCTCCTGGGACCAAAAACTGCTGCTTCTGTTGGATACCCTGGTCTGTGGTTGTCTTGGTTTCGGAAAGATCTGTCTCTTCAGAAAGCCAGACAAGCGCAGATGACAGCTTTGTTTTTCACTTTAGGTTTGATTTCTGCACTGTGCTTTCTGATTTGGTTTTTTTCACACAACACTTCCTGAGTTGTGTTTCTTTGGTAACTCTCTTTGAATAACAACATCCATGCCACAAGAATCCCTGTGGCTTTATGGTTGGAGAGGGGAATGGAGGCTTCAAAAACACCTGCTTATTTCTTTCTGTAACATATTTTAACCCTAGCCACAGAAAAAAGAAGATCCACAGCTACCTCGGAAAACCTCCCCGAAATCCAAAGCTCCTGTGGTGGATCTCTTGGGCCTTGGTAAGAGCTAGACTTTTCCACTCCTGTTATCTCACAAATGTTGATGAATTCTCTGTGATCCTGGGGAGATAGGTAGAGATGGGGTTCTTCAGTTGGTGGCTTCATCACTAAGGTTGTTCCCTCCTATTCTTCCTGTTGTTTTACATCTGAGCAGTTGTTCTAAGAAGTGCTGACATTCTTTGGGGAGACAGTACAGTAATAGCGGAGTGGTTAAGTCCAGTACTGGTTAAGCATGGCCTTTGAAACCAGAGTCCCAACTCTGCCACTTACTATCTTTGTGATCTTGGGTAGCTTGCTCAACCTCTCAACATTACTTTCCTCCTGTAGTGAGGATGATGAGTCTACATCAGAGATGTTGTTGGAAGGACTAAATGAGATAATGCCTCTAAAGCTCTTAGCTCCTTGCCCCCACACACTGAGCATTCAGTAAGTGTTTGCAAGTTCCACTAGACCAGCACCTGTGAGCCCTGCCCCCGACCCGCTCGTTTTCCAAGTGCATCCTGGAAATGCCGTCTGAGACGGCCCCTTACCTTGTGGTCATTTTCCTCCAAACTTTTGAAACCCTGAGCTAGTGGTTCTGCCCCTTTCAGAAATAGAGCCTATTCTTACCTTTCATAGTACTGATGGCTGTACTTTGTTTCAGTCCATTCCTGCTGATTATTGGCTACTTCAGCTTCTAACGTCTATGCTTTTCATTTCTCTCTGAGAATAAATCCTACACAGCTTTGCCCCTCAAATAGCCAGAAGGGAGCCAGCCAGCTCCCTTGCAGTGGTGCTAATGTGGCCTTCAAGCCCAAGTTCCTCCTGTCCTCTGCCTGAGCTACAAGCTTTTCCAGTGTATTCTCGGGAATCTTATGAGATGCCTCATCCAAGCTGTGTGGTTCCAGAGCCTGGATTTCAGGGTCTGTGATTGGAGCATGTGGGCCTTCTCTACTTTGTGTCTCGAAGAGAAGAAAGGAATGGGCTTTAATAAGCAGGGCTACATTTTAACTTTGGTCTCTCTTTCCAGATGCTCCTGTATCCTGCTCCATTGCAAATGGTAAGACCAGTAATACCCTAGAGAAGGATTTAGATCTTCTGGCCTCTGTTTCGTCTCCCTCTTCTTCAGTTTCCAGAAAGGTGAGTCTTGGGGGTGCCTCGAGGGGAAAGAGCATTCTGTAAAGGGTGCTTTTGGTAACTTATTCCTGGAATCAAGTCATGCGTTCTTGGTGGAATTTGACTTTGGTTTTCTTGATTCTTCCCTTAACCCTGTCGTCTCTGTTACAGCCTATTCATTCCATTTTGTCTCTTGCCCAAAAAGAGTGGGCCCTTTATGTGAACTTCTGTTGAAGATGTGTCAGATTGTAAAGGCTGATCCTATAAGTCAGCTCCTCAGCCTGAGTTATTGCCAGAGAGTTTGTAAATAGAAAAGGCTTGAAACCATCAGTGACTCCCATTTGTGGACTACCTGCTGTGTACACCAGGCGCAGTGCTAGGTGATTTTGTGTATCATTTTGTGTATTTCACTTATGATTTAAAATATTCACCACAATCCTGCAAAATGGATCTTCTAGATGAGGAAAGAGTTCAGAAAAGTTATGTGACTAGCCTCTCGTTACACAACCGGTAAACAGTGGTACTGGGATCTTAGTTCTCTCTGGCTGCATCATTTGTAGGTCATTTTAATTTGTTAGTTTTTCACCAAATCACATTGTTTTGCTAAAGAGCAAAGAATTGTACCAGAGCTTAACTATCAGGTGTTTCCAGATGTTTGTATGGTAAAAGTGTCAAGAAGCTACTAACTCGAGCCATGTATTTCTCATTGCAAATGTTAGAAGCAGCAGAGAGTTGAGGGAGGTCCTTACAGAGAACCCCAGGAGGACCATTCCACTTCCTCCCCGCCCTTTGTCCTAAGGTTGTAGGTTCCATGCCAGCCCCAGGGAGTGCCGGCTCAGTTCCCGAAAACCTGAACCTGTTTCCAGAGCCAGGGAGCAAATCAGAAGAAACGAGCAAGAAGCAGCTGTCTAAAGACTCCATCCTGTCACTGTATGGATCCCAGACGCCTCAGATGCCCACCCAAGGTAGAGTTCATAGGGGTCATGGCAGTGTGCCAGGTAGAAACGGGAGGCCTTCCATGCAGGAATTATTTGTTGTGCCAGGGGCAGTTGCTCTGCGGGCCCTGACATCATACTCGAAACAAGCCTGAACATGACATATCTTGTGAAGCCACTGAGTATCAGGAGATAGATATTAATGTAACTCAGTGCCATGCTTCTGTGGGGTCTGGCCTCAGTGAAGCCTGACTTGGGGTCTGGATCTGGACCGTAAAGGGGAAGTGCCTGGGTCTGCAGCCCACTGGAAGCCAGAGCAAGTCTTATAGAGAATCTGTCTGAGGAAGTCTAGCTGGAAGGAGCAGCCAGTGAGCGTTTGGATTGACCTCATGTACATTCCTTTTTCACTAACCTGTATGTCTGTTCTCTTGGCAGCAATGTTCATGGCTCCTGCTCAGATGGCGTATCCCACTGCCTACCCCAGCTTCCCTGGGGTTACACCTCCTAACAGCCTAATGGGGAGCATGATGCCCCCACCAGTAGGCATGGTAGCTCAGCCAGGAGCTTCTGGGATGGTTGCCCCAATGGCCATGCCTGCAGGCTATATGGGGGGCATGCAGGCCTCCATGATGGGTGTGCCAAATGGAATGATGACCACCCAGCAGGCAGGCTACATGGCAGGCATGGCAGCTATGCCCCAGACTATGTATGGGGTTCAGCCAGCTCAGCAGCTGCAGTGGAACCTAACTCAGGTAAGCTGCTCCATTTCACTCAGGACAAGAGTTCTGAGCCTCCCTCAAGGCCGTCTCATTTAGTGTCTGCAGCTTATCCTTTTAATTTTTACAGTGTAAATGAGATATCGCCAGGGACATTCTTGGGTTTGCTTCATTTATTTATTTATTTTAACAGAAGGTCTGTCTAACCTCAGACTTTCTGAGGCATTTTGGGTTCCTGTAGAATAAGGGTAATTGCCTAATTCTAAAACTCTCCACACATTCATCAAAACAAAACAAACTGTACAGATAAACAAGAGGTGCCAATAAAAGCACCCGTAAGCAATGACTACTGCATCTAATAGAATACTACGAACCTCAAATTACACGGTTATAAACACTGAAATCCAGGGCTTCGCTGGTGGCTCAGTGGTAAAGAATTCGCCTGCCAAGGCAAGAGACACAGGTTCAATCCCTGGTCCAGGAAGACCCCACGTCCCAAGGAGCAACTGAGCCCATGTGCCACAACTATTGAGCATGAGCTCCAAAGCCCAGGAACTGCAACCACTGAGCCCAAGTGCCGCAAGTACTGAGGCCTGTGCACTCTAGAGTCTGTGGTCTGCAACAAGAGAAGCCACAGCAGTGGGAAGCCTGCACACTGAAGCTAGACAGTAGCACCTGCTCACAACTAGAGAAAAGCCCTCACAGCACCAAAGACCCAGCACAGCCAAAAATAAATAAATTTTTAAAAACACTGAAATCAAGCAGAGCCAGCACCACAGACAGACCATGTGGAAAGAGGAGAAGGAGTAGGGGGCTAGAGGCGACAGAGCGTAGATAAAACACCCCCAAGAAAGAGAAAACCCTGCCCTGATTAGAGACGTGCTAAGTGTTCTGAGACCTGGTGGAGTATAACTCTGGTTACTTGGAGAATCAAAAACAAAGGACTCGAAATACATAGGACTGTAGGGGGTAGCTTTGGTAAAGCATTGTTTCTAGGAGAGATGAGGACGACTTAGAATGAGGGGGTGCTCTTTGGAGACTTGTGGTGAAAAAGTAAGAAGTGAGAATCACAAAATCAGATCTGCCATCCTCCTCCCCACCAAATAGTCATTTCACTCTACTAACGGAAGAGGGCGCTCTTGAACTAAGAAATTTAGTAAGTCTCCCCAGATCCTTTCACCTGTGCGTTATTGCTGATTCAGAAAATAAGGTACTACAAAGAATCCGCCTGCCAATGCAGGAGGTGCAAGAGATGAGGGGTTTTATCCCTGGGTGGAGAAGATCCCCTGGAGGAAGAAATGGCAACCTACTCCAGTATTCTTTTTTTTTTTTTTAATAAATTTATTTATTTTAGTTGGGGGCTAATTACTTTACAATATTGTAGTAGTTTTTGCCATACATTGACATGAATCAGCCATGGGTTTACATGTGTTCCCCTTCCTGGACCCCCCTCGCACCTCCCTCCCCATCCCATCCCTCTGGGTCATCCCATTGCCCCAGCCCTGAGCATTTGTCTCATGCATCGAACATGGAATGTTGTTCTGTTTCATATATGATAATATACATGTTTCAATGCTATTCTCCCAGAACGTCCCACCCTCACCTTCTCCCTCAGAGTCCATAAGACTGTTCTATGCATCTGTGTCTCTTATTCTGTCTCGCATATAGGGTTATCGTTACCATCTTTCAAATTCCATATATATGCATTAGTATACTGTATTGGTGTTTTTCTTTCTGGCTTACTTCACTCTGTATAATGGGCTCCAGTTTCATCCATCTCAGTAGAACCGATTCAAATGTATTTTTTTAATGGCTGAGTAATATTCCATTGTGTATATGTACCACAGCTTCCTTATCCATTCGTCTGCGGATGGACATCTAGGTTGCTTCCATGTCCTGGCTATTGTAAACAGTGCTGCGATGAACATTGGGGTACACGCGTCTCTTTCAATTCTGGTTTCCTCGGTGTGTATGCCCAGCAGTGGGATTGCTGGGTCATATGGCAGTTCTATTCCCAGTTTTTTAAGGAATCTCCACACTGTTCTCCATAGTGGCTGTACTAGTTTGCATTCCCACCAACAGTGTAAGAGGGTTCCCTTTTCTCCACACCCTCTCCAGCATTTATTGCTTGTAGACTTTTGGATAGCAGCCATTCTGACTGGTGTGAAATGATACCTCATTGTGGTTTTGATTTGCATTTCTCTAATAATGAGTGATGTTGAGCATCTTTTCATGTGTTTGTTAGCCATCTGTATGTCTTCTTTGGAGAAATGTCTGTTTAGTTCTTTGGCCCATTTTTTGATTGGATTGTTTATTTTTCTGGAATTCAGCTGCAGAAGTTGCTTGTATATTTTTGAGATTAATTGTTTGTCTGTTGCTTCATTTGCTATTATTTTCTCCCATTCTGAAGGCTGTCTTTTCACCTTGCTTATAGTTTCCTTTGTTGTGCAAAAGCTTGTAATTTTAATTAGGTCCCATTTGTTTATTTTTGCTTTTATTTCCAATATTCTGGGAGGTGGGTCATGGAGGATCCTGCTGTGATTTATGTCGGAGAGTGTTTTGCCTATGTTTTCCTCTAGGAGTTTTATAGTTTCTGGTCTTACGTTTAGATCTTTAATCCATTTTGAGTTTATTTTTGTGTATGGTGTTAGGAAGTGTTCTAGTTTCATTCTTTTACAAGTGGTTGACCAGTTTTCCCAGCACCACTTGTTAAAGAGATTGTCTTTTCTCCATTGTATATTCTTGCCTCCTTTTTCGAAGATAAGGTGTCCATAGGCGCGTGGGTTTATCTCTGGGCTTTCTATTTTGTTCCATTGATCTATATTTCTATCTTTGTGCCAGTACCATACTGTCTTGATGACTGTGGCTTTGTAGTAGAGCCTGGAGTCAGGCAGGTTGATTCCTCCAGTTCCATTCTTCTTTCTCAAGATTGCTTTGGCTATTCGAGGTTTCTTATATTTCCATACAAATTGTGAAATGATTTGTTCTAGTTCTGTGAAAAATACCATTGGTAGCTTGATAGGGATTGCATTGAATCTATAGATTGCTTTGGGTAGTATACTCATTTTCACTATATTAATTCTTCCAATCCATGAACACGGTATATTTCTCCATCTGTTTGTGTCCTCTTTGATTTCTTTCATCAGTGTTTTATAGTTTTTTATATATAAGTCTTTTGTTTCTTTGGGTAGATATATTCCTAAGTATTTTATTCTTTTTGTTGCAATGGTGAATGGTATTGTTTCCTTGATTTCTCTTTCTGTTTTCTCATTATCGGCTACTCCAGTATCCTTGCCTGGAAAATTCTATGGACAAGGGAGCCTGAGGGGCTGCAGTTCATGGGGTCACAAAGAGCCAGACACGATTGAACACGCACACACACACAAAATAAACAGAAAGTAGCAAGTGACATGTATGCAAAACTATTATGAGAAGAAAATATAAAATGAAGTCTAAACATTTTGAGAAATGAAAATTCTTTCTCCAAAACCAGTCACAAAGTAGAAGAAAACTGTTATACAATCCTGACTTAAATGTCCTCTAACAAACACTTGCAGGTAAGACAAAACAGCTTGAATCAAAAAGTGAAAAACTTAGAACCAAAATGGACAAATAACTGGAAGTTGTGAAATGAAAGTTTACTGAACTCAGGAAACAAATTGAGAAACAACACAATTATCTTAAAAATAGACTGAATTACAAGTTAGTCAGAGGAGAATAGATTCAACTGAAAATATATGTGGCCTAGAGGAAAGGCATGAAATAGCTCAGAGAAAGGAAACTAAATATAGAGAGCACTAAAAAGAATCAGAAAGAAAGAACTTAGGCAAAGAAGATCTAACATAAATATGTTTGTTTGGAGACCCCCAAAGGTGGCACTAGTGCTAAAGAACCTGCTGCCAACGCAGGTTCTCTTATGTCTGGGAAGATCCCCTGGAGGAGGGCATGGCACCCCACTCCAGTATTCTTGCCTGGAGAATCCCCATGGACAGAGGAGCGTGGAAGACTACAATCCATAGGGTCACAAAGAATCGGACACGACTGAAGAGACTTAGCACTCACACAAAGAAGAAAGATAAAATAGTGGAACAGGATTAATATATTTAAAACTTAATATAAGAACGTTTCCTAGAAATAAAGAACTTGAATATAATGTTGAAAGAAACTACTGTGTATGTATCTGGAAGAACTGACTCAGAATGGTCACCTCAAACATCCCAGTAAACTTTTAGGCTTTGTATGATAAGAAAAAAAATCCATGAGTCCATATTTTTAAAAGATGGGTGTGGCTTTCCCTCTAGGAGAGAAAGCCTTCTTTGCAGAAGAATGACAACTAATAATTATAGAAAGAACAGGGTATTCACATATTTGCAAAGGAATACCCTTCGGATTACTTAATAATTACAATGAAAGAACATATGATGGATACAACCTTAGATAAGTGATCAAACATAAAATTATCAACAGTGGGGCACATTAGTTTTATGTGTTTCTTGGTATCTTATCCTAAGAAGGATATAATATCATTTACATAGAATTTTGGGGATCTTCCCTGGTGGTCCAGTGGTTAAAACTTCACTTCCCAATGCAGGGGGTGTGGGTTTGATCCTTAGTCGGGGAAGCTAAGATTCCACATGCCTCACAGCCAAACAACCAAAACATAAAACAGAAGCAGTATTGTAACAAATTCAATAGACTTTAAAAGTAGTCCACATCAAAAAATATATATTTAGAATTTTTGCCAAAAGTATTTAATTTGAATCCAATCATAAGAAAACATGAGATAAATCTAAATTAAAGGATTTTCTCTAAAGTAACTGGCCTGGACTCTTCAAATGGTGTTAGGAAAAAATGGTGGGGAAACTCTTCTGGGTTAAAGGAGACTAAAGAGATGAAAAATGAAATGTAATGTATATTAGAATATAGTATTAATGTGAAATGTCTTGAACATGTTCATTGTATTGTGATTCTAGGAAAGTCTTCTTTTATGTGAAATGTAAGAATCCGACTCTTTGCGACCCCATGGACTGTAGCCCGTCAGGCACCTCTGTCCGTGGGATTTCCCAGGCAAGGATACTGGAGTGGGTTGCCATTTCCTTGTCCAGGGGATCTTCGTCTCCTGCATTGGCAGGCCAGTTTTTTACCACTAGCACCACCTGGGAAGCTTCTTATGAGATGCCTCCTGACTTATTAAGAGCTGAAATGTAACAACATCTGCAATTTTCAATGTCTATCAAAAATTTTTTAAGACTGATACTTATGTATATATCAAAGAAAAAATAAAGCAAAAATGTTATCAATTGTTGAATTTAAGGAAAGATGTATGGGTCTCATTATCCTAATCTTTCAACCTTTCTGTAAATTTGAAATTTTCTTTAAAAGGTGGTGGAAGAAAAAAAAGTCAGCCTTTCTCCTAAAGGAAAAGATCTTATACAGAAAAGGTACCAGACTTGGGAAATTTAAGGCATTTTTCTTTGATAAATAGTTTCGTTTGTTCACTGCCAGAGCCAGTCTTTTAATCAAATTCCTAAAGGGGCCTCAACCCCACCCAGGCCTGATGCCACTGACCCTTTTCTCCCAGCAACTTCCTTTCTCATACAGTGAAGACATGTTGATCTTTTTTTTGCCTGCCTTTGTTCTTTCTGAAAAGTCCAGTTTCCTTTTCTTTGTCTTCTCTCTACTCCCCAACACTCTGGGTAGTGACTTTGCTGGAGAAAAGACAGGAGTGCTGGGGCTTCTCTTTATCCTCTCAGGGTTGGCTCCAGCCAGTTCACAATAGGCCCCTTCTTTTCAGAATGAGAGTGGAAAGGAAACAGAATAACCTCCTGTGCCGCTTTTATGTCAACTCACTCCAGGATTCCCCCTTCCCCTCCCTGAGCATTAGTCTCAGACAGCATCTCCCTTCTGCAGAGGCCTCCATCGTCGTGGTCTGGTGTCCCCGGAATGATCTGTGCAGGTTCAGGGCAGTTCTGTCCACGACAGAGCTCCCCTCTGTCTCACTCTCCTCTCCTCGCAGGCGGAAGGACTTCTTCCCGCCCTTTGCTCTAATTGGCCCCGTGCCCACGGCCTGTCTGAAAGCCTCCTCTCTCCCTCTCAGATGACCCAGCAGATGGCCGGGATGAACTTCTGTGGCACCAACGGCATGCTGAGCTATGGACAGTCCATGAATGGCGGGAACGGACAGGCAGCAAATCAGACGCTCAGTCCTCAGATGTGGAAATAGGAAGAACACACCTGGATGACTACCACTCTCCCCATCGCCCCGTCTCCCTGTGTCTCCTCTTTCCCCACCCCCCTCTCCTACTTCTCTCTGTTTGGTTTAGAAGTCGCTCAATCCCGGTCACTTAGGACTTGGCGTCCTGCCTGGCCCAGCCACATCCCAAACCTGCAGACCCCTCTGTTGCTTTCTGTCGTACCTGTCCCCCAGCTGTCCTGATTCCCTCCCCAGCCTCAGCCCGGGTTCTCTCCTGGCAGCCACACCTTAGGAACTGTTGGCAGAAGGCACTTAGACTGCAGGATAGATGTGCACACCTTTGAGCACCTTTCCCACAGGTGAAACTTCCTGTCAGACTCAGAAAGGTCTGTAGGGGTTGTATTTTAGGCAAAGAGGGGAGAGTTTAGAGGTCCTTCTATATGTGTTGATAAGTTATTGGGTTGACCAAAAGAATGTTTTGGCCAACCCAGTATTTCCATAAGTTTAAATTTTGGAGGTGAGAAAGGAGGCATCATGCTCCCCTGATTTATGGAAATTAAGGAAGTACTGAAATCGAATTAAATGCTCCTGGAGTCTTAGAGCAGTGTGGCCCCAGCCCTGGGGCGAGGATGAGCAAAAATAAGACTCGACTTCATGCTGAATTGTTTCCAAGATCTGAGACTTCAGAACTTGCTGCTTCGGTCAACCTTCCTTAGCACCAAAGACTCTTCAAAGGTCCCACAAGAAGACACACACCCCGTTCCCTGCCTTCATCCGGTAGGATCTGGCTTTGTGGCTGGAGGACCAGCCCCCTGCAGTGGGAATGCGGAGCTTAACGTGTGTGCTGCCTGTGTGTGTGGATTCCACCTCCCACTCTCTCCCTGTCTGCTCTGGGTATTTTTGTTTTGTTTTTTTAGTTTTAGGTTTACAACAGAGAGGAGTTGGATTTATCAACAGCCTAAAACTGTTGCCAGTTTTCCTTTAGTTAAAAAAAAAAATTTACAATCTCATTGGTAGCTCCTTCCTCCTTTCCCCTCTCCAACCTGCCAGTCGCTGTTTCATACTGGTGTGTCCAGGCTGCCCTGCGCCCCCACCTGTCCAGGTGTATGAGGCAGCCTTCCCCTCAGTCATCATTCACCCCACTTGAAAATTAAAACAAGACAATGTTGCTTAAAAGATGTCATCTGTGGGAACCACACCTCCTGGTTGCCTTTCTCCTGTGTATGTGTAAATTCCTAATAAATATTGCAGGGAAGCACTGCTCACTCGCTCTCGCTGTGTGTCACTCGTGGAGGAGGGTGAGTTCCACCCAGGTCTTCTGCTTTCCAGGGGCAGTTCCCTCACTTTCTGTATTTTAAAAAATGATTGCGCTTAGAATGGATAAACAAGGTCCTACTATAGCGTAGGAAACTATAGCCAGTCTCCTGGGATAAACCAGAATGGGAAAGAATATTTAGAAAAGAATGTAAATATATATATATATATATATGTATGTATGTGTGTGTGTATAACTGAGTCACTTTTCTGTACAGCAGAGATTGGCACAACATTGTAAATCAACTGTATTTTAATTTAAAAAAACTGCATAGGGAGTATACCCAAGGGCCAGGTCAAGACTCAGGCAGTCAGAAAGGTAGCCTTTTTCCAGTGGAATCTAGAGTTGTGAGGGAGGGGACTCCGGATGTCTGTACCGGCTGGAGTCCCAGACCATCGGAACTCATCAGAACTAGAAGTACCCCCCACAATAGAAAAACTGAGACCCCTCCCCCTTTCTTTCCTTCAGGTACACCTTTTGAATACTTCTGGGTGTGAGAGGATAGCACAATGGCTCAGAAAGGTCTGAGCTAGGCTACCAGTGTTCATATCCCTTCTTGCTCTGTGACCTGGCTACTAAACCCCTGTGTATCAGTGTAAAGCTGATACTAAACCCCTGTGTATCAGTGTAAAATGGGGCTTGTGTAAAATGAAGCAATTCCTGTAGTATAGTTAGCACACAGGGTACTTTGCCCTCAAATGTTAGCAAATATTACGTGCCAGCCCTATGTCAAATCATTCAGCAAGTGTTTAAAGAAAGCTTTCAGTGTGCCCAGCACTGTCTTAGGCTCTGGAATAAAACAGTGAATTAAAACTCCCTGATCTCATGGGATAGTGTGGTAGGAGAGATGGACAATAAACAAGTAAATGAATGATTTGATTTCAGGTGGTAATAATACAAAGTAAGACAAGATTAGCAGAGAGGGTGGGTATGGGACCATTTGGGTGGAGCAGTCAGAAGGAGGTTACATTTCAACTGAGACCTGAATAAGGAGCCAGTTGTGTGGAGATCTGTGAAAAGAGCAGGGCAAAGGTTGACAACTGCGTTGAAAATGGTTTGGTGGAGGTGTTGGGTTGAGAGTCATCAGGGTGTGGATGGTACGTAAAGCCTTGAGACCGGGTGAAGTCGTCTAAGGAGAAAGCATGAAGAGAAGAGGACTGAGCCTTAAGGTCCATCAGCTTTTAGAATTTGAAGAGATAAGAAAAAACATTTTGAAGAGAAAAAAATGAATCATAGTCCCTGCTTTTAAGATGCTCACAGAATCATGATGCAACAGACTTGGAATCTCTTAGACATGCTTTATGGGAGCTAGGAAGGTGGGGAAACCTTCCTAAGGACAGAGGCACTTGAGCTGAGTCCCGGGGGCAAGTTAGGAGTTAACCATCGAGTGGTGTGGAGGTGGGGAGAAGAGTCCAGGCAGATTGTACCATGTGATCAAAGAGAGAGAGACCTGCAAAAGCACAGACCATTCCAAGAAGCACAGGCAGTTCTGTGTTTCTAAGGTCTGATATCAGTCAAGGTGTCGTGAAAGGTGGGACCTAGCTGGGGCTGGACCAGATCATGAGGGGCTTCCTACAGCCCAGGAATGAGTTTAGCCTGAACTGTAGTAAACAGTGGAGTGACACAGTCAGATTTGAGATTCAGGAAGCTCACTCTTGCCTTGCTGACAACATGTTTGAGAAACAAGACCAGATCTAGGGGACCAGAGAAGGGCAAGAGCTGAACAAGGGCCAAGTTAGTAGGGGGTGGGAAAAATGAAGCCGCTCAGAACAGCATCTCATGAGGCACATGAGATGCTAACAGGTGCAGCACAAAAATGCTAAAATAAGCTTGGGAAAGATTGCATGTCATATCAGCTCTTGTATATCTAGAATATAAATATCCAAATAGAAATGGCTCTGAAAAGTTCCATGGTAAAGACTTTTAAAAAAAAAAAAGTAGATTATATTTTTTAGAGCAGTTATAGGTTCACAACGAAATTGAGCAGAAAGTATAGAGTTCCCATACACCTCTGTCCCTCACCTAGCCTCCTCCACTTTTGACATTCTGCACCAAAGGAGTACATTTGTTACAATGAACCCATAGCAACAGATCATGATCATCCAAAATCCATAATTTACATTAAGGTTCATTTTGGTGTTGTGTAATCTCTGGGTTTTAGCAAAGGTACAATGACATGTAGTCATCATTATAGTATCATACAGAATAGTTTCACATCTTGAAAATCCTCTGTGCTCTGCCTCTCCATCCCTTGCTCCCCCATAACTCCTGGAAGCTACTGATTTTTTTTTTTCCCCACTGTCTCCATAGTTTGGGCTTTTCCAGAATGTCATATACCTAGAATCATACTGTTTGTGGCCTTTTACAGATTGACTGCTTTCATTTAGTAATACGCATTTTTGTCTTTTCATGGCTTGATATCTCATGTCTTTTTAGTGCTGAATAATATTTCAGTGTCTGAATGTACCATAATTTATTTTAATCTATTCACTTACTGAAGGACATCTTGATTGCTTCCAAGTTTTGGCAATTATAAATAAAGTTGCTATAAACATCTGTGTGCAGGTTTTTGTGTAGACATAATTTCCAATTCCTTTGAGTAATTACCAAGGAACTTGGTTATTGGATCATATGATAAGTGTATATTTAGTTTTGTAAGAAAGTGTCAAGTGTCTTCCAAAGTGGCTGAACTATTTGCATTCCTACCAGAGATGAGTGAGTTCCTATTGCTCTACATCCTTTTTGCCAGCATTTGGTGTTGTCAGTGTTTCGGGATTTACGCCATTCTAATAGGTGTGTAGTGGTATCTCACTGCTGTTTTAATTTATAATTACCTAATACATAATGTTGAATATCTTTTCATATGTTTGTTTGCCATCTGTATACCTTGATTAGATTAAGCACTGTTTATCAAAAGATTCAGTTAAGAGAGTAGAAAAGTTTATCTCAGAGTAAGGGACAATTTCTTTCTTTATTTCTGGCTGTACTGGGTCTTCGTTGCTGCGAACAGGCTTTCTCTAGTTGCAGTGAGTGTGGGCTCCTCATCACAGTGGGTTTTCGTTGCAGAGCACAGGTCTAGAGCATGCCAGCTTCGGCTCAGTAGTTGTGGTGCACGGGCTTAATTGTCCCAAGGCATATGGAATCTGCCCAGACCAGGGATAGAACCCGTGTTCCCTGCATTGGTAGGTGGATTCTTAACCACTGGACCACTAGGGAAGTCCCCCTGGCGTATTATAAATAGATAAAGCTAAACATTATATTAGGGTATTCCCAGGTGGCTCAGTGGTAAAGAATCCACCTGCCAGTGCAGGAGACACAGGAGACATGGATTCAATCCCTGGCTCTGTAAGATCCCCTGGAGGAGGAAATGGCAACCCACTCCAGCATTCTTGCCTGGAAAATTCCATGGACAGAGGAGCCTGGGGGGCTACAATCCATGGGGTCTCAAAGAGTTGGACACGACTTAGCAACTGAACACATAGGCATGCACACAAACCGTATATTGGCCAGTCCTAAAAGCTAGGATGACAGAAGTTCCTTTGTATAATGTACAGAAAAGATTCCAAAACTCAAGGAATTTTGGGACGAATTACCAAATATATCATTCCTTTTCCCAACCTGATAAAACACTGGAGGCATTCCCTTTACCCAATGGCTTGAGTCATACTTTGTTATAGAAGTACTAGAATCGCTAAAACATGACTTAGTTGGTGTTCTCTATAGGCCAAGAGTACTAGTGAAGTGTACTTCCTATTTTCAGTGGACTTGAGCATTTCCAATAATAGCCTTTAACACTGGCCCACCTGCAATTTATGATAATCAGAATGGATACCAATATCTTTGGAGGTGGTTAATTAATTGAAGCTAGGGACCCAGACAAATGGCAGCTCACTAAAGCCCCACTTGATCTGTATAGCCAAATTTTCTCAGGGTTTGGAGACAGATGTCAATAAGATAGAAATATAGCCCTATATTCTGTTGCTAGACCTGAGTTCACAGCCTACTGAATAATGGAGAGACAGGTATTCTTGAGGATGGAGCTTGTAAAAGCCCTATTAATGTGTAATGTTTATCTTCTGGCTTTCCCCAAAGGGACCCACTTCCATTTTATCTGGGTAAATACACTAGGGAAACTACACAAACACTTGGGCAACAGTTAAACACTGGCTGTTAACTATCGCTATATCCTACTCGTAGTATTTTTGTCCATGTGTCAGAGTGGAAGCATATGGTGATCAGGTAATGATGGAGTTTTGACCTAAGTCAGCCTCACCATAGGTCAAGTGGAATCTTACACCCCTCCTGTAGCAGTTCCCCCCAAGTTTCTGAGTGCCCAGTTGGAAAAAGATGCCCTTAGCAACTGATAGATTACTTACATTGACTTGCTGACCTGCAAAGTAAGGACTGTTGAGGAAAGAGTGGAGGAAGAGGAAGCCCGTGGAACTCTTACTGAAATAAGAAACCAATAACAGTATCACACTCTCTGGGGGAAATTTAAGAGACCACAGGTCCATTTAACTTGAAGTCTAGCTGGTGCAGAAGATGGATGGGTTTGGGAGAATGACAGTAAATTATGGTAAACTTCTTTGGGTTAATACCTCCAAACTGGGTTATTCTCATTACAGGTGCTATTCTGGAAGACATCTCCTTATTGAATTTAATCAGGATAATGCTTGACATGTGACATATGTCTATTAACATTATACTTTGGGAGAAGTAATTTATCCTGATAAACAAAAATATCAGAAACAATCTGCTTCTATGTGATAGAACAGCAGTGTGAGTTTACTACCCAGTCTGAGGAATGTGCCATCTCTTAGATCTATGCGGTAGTTCAGTGTGTAGAGGCTTTAGCTCTCTCTTCAAAGTAGGTTGTATTTTCCAAAGATGGCATCACCAGCATACACCCCATCCCACATGCTTATCTTATAATTGTGACATTGGCCTTCTTCCATCGAAGAGGTCTATTTTCTCTCCCTTTGAACATGAATAGACCTTTATAACTGCCTTAACCAACAGAACATGGCAGATACTGCCTCACTTCCCAGGACAGGTTATACAAGGGCTGTAAGGCCTCTTCCTGGTTCTTTCTCTCTCTCTCAGGACTCTTGCACTTCATACCAAGCCAATATATTTTAAGAAAGTTCAGGCCACATGGAGAAGTCACATGTGGGTTTCTGATCAACGGCCCTGGCCAGGCCCACATGACAGTGAATAACCTTCAGATGATTCCAGTTCTTTGCCTTTGCGTCTTCCAGTTAGACTTCCAACATCATGGTGCAAGGACAAGCTGTCTGCTCTGTGCCCTGTCTGAATTTCTGACTTACAGAAACTGTGAGAGACAATAAAAGATTATTGTTGTTTTAAGCAGGAACTAATAAGCAATCTATCATATAAACCAATCTATAAGGAATTCTGCCACATCAATGAATTATTTGAGGCATGTTGGGCTGGTTCTTTTAAAGAAAGGAACAAGTTGTTTTCTGTCCTCTATATTAAAAAAAGAAGTACTGCACCAGGTGAGTCCCTCTGGATTTGTGAAGCACATACACCATAGTCAGATGTGTTGATCCAACCGATTTTGGGGGTGATGTGAAAAGCTGCCTATTTCAAGTAGAGCCCAGAATGACAGATGTTTCTCTCATTCAGGCTACAGGCACTTCTTCCCTCAGCCCTTGTAATTCGGTAGATCAGTAGCAGATCAGGATGCTGTATGGACCCTCTTACAAGCCCTAAGTAAAGAACCAACAATGGGACTTCCATGGTGGTCCAGTGGCTAAGATTCTGCACTCCCAAAGCAGGGGCCTGGGTTTGATCCCTGGTTAGGGGACTAGATCCTACACGCTGCAACTAAGAGTTCACATGCCGCAACTAAAGGTACCGCATGCCATAACGAAGACCTGCTGCAGCCAAATAAATAAATATTAGAAATAAAAAAGAACCGCCAAGGAGGCAATTATGGTTTTCAAAACTATGCTCTCTTTGGCAAGCAACTATTTTCCTACTTGGCCTTGGTGTGGATTGAATGCCAGATCAGGAGATCCCAGGTGCCATGGGCTTCCCTGGTGGCTCAGACGGTAAAGAATCTGCCTGCAATGTGGAAGACCTAGGTTCGACCCCTGGGTTGGGAAGATCCCCTGGAGGAGGGCATGGCAACCCACTCCAGTATTCTTGTCTGGAGAATCCCCATGGACAGAGGAGCCTGGCGGGCTACAGTCCATGGGACCTCAAAGAGTCAGACACGACTCAGGGACTAAGCACAGCACAGCATATGGGACCAGAGCTGCCCATAACTGAACCGAATAACGAACGATCTGCCTGCATATCCTTGGAGAACCTTCAAGGTCAGTATCTTTAGATCTTTTTTTCCTTGGCCAAGTGGAGTCACTGGAGAAGTTTTTCAAACTTGCTGCCCAGGGAGTATAGACCTGGGTAGAAGCATTCTGGAAAGAAGACTGGGAGTCTCAAGTTCAGTGTGTAAATGTGCACATATCCTTGCCCTGTTCCCTGTATTTCCAGCATAGTGCCCGCCCGTCAACTCTGCCTGCTGTTCTTCAGCTCAGAGACCCCTCTGTTTTATCTTTTCTTTAAACGACTCCTCCAGTCTCCTGCAGAGATGGTCAAAGGACAGTCACCTGACTGGAGTAGTGTAGAGACACTGAGAATCTGCTTCTAACAGATTTGCAACCAATATTCTATGGTTAGCATTGCCTGAGCTCCCCATTTTCAGAGGGACCCCTAGGCAACTGGTTTGTTTGCTTTGGGGGATTCTGGAATGTAAATTAGGTTGCTTCTTGGCTTTCCCACTGCTCACTAAGGATTCAGCCTTTTCAGGACTCATAAGGCTGTCAGCACTCATTCGTTCGTTGTTCAGTTGCCAGAATTTTGTTTTTCTCCTCTCTATTCAATGTATCCTTGGGTTTACACCTTTGGTTTTAAGTCCTTTTTTCTGCAGTTATGATGTGATTTTTGTGATGGAGTGGAGCTAAATACATGTGTTCCATCTGTTCCCTTTAACTAGAACTTAAGACCATGTGACAAGGACTAAGAAGACAGAAAGGACAGAGGATGAGACCCTTCTTTTGGAAAGGGGTGTAGTTTTCCCAGGGAAGAGAGTTATGGACCGACAGCCTCAAGGAAAATGACACCTGTAGGATGAGGTTTGTGACTACAGTCCCTGTGAAGTTCAAAGTGCCAAGTACTTTCTTTTTAAGAGAAATCAAGTTAATTATGATCATAATTCTGAATTTCCCTGACTCTCCTATAAAAGTTATCATAAAACTGTTCAGCTTGGTTTATGAATCCTGTGAGGGTTTAAAGAAAGCAGGAGGAAGATGGCTTATTCTGTCCCACTGTCTCCCAGGATGGAGAAAAGGCGTTAACTTTGAGTGCCCACCCCCTAGCGAAAGCTATAGATACTGGAAGATTGTTCGAGAGAGGACAAGAGAAGAAAGAAAATCATCTGTTTACTCTCATGTGTTAGTGAAGGTTGTTCCTCTGAGGAGAAAGAACTCCAGCAAAATCCTGAATTATTTAAGTGGTGTGACAAGTTGATCTATAAACTAAATGAATTCATTGGGAGCAGAAGCTCAGAGCTGGGGTGACTGTGACGCTGAAAGACAATTTTTATTTTTAATTTTTTATTGTGGTTGATTTAAAATGTGTTGATTTCTTCTCCATAGCAAATTAACTCAGTAATACAAATTATACATTCTTTTTGATATTCTTTTCCATTATAGTTTATCCCAGAACATTGAATATTGTTCCCTGCGTCATACAGTAGTACCTTGTCTGTCCATTCAATATGTTATAGTTTGCATATACTAACCTCAAACTCCCTTCTATCCCTCCCCCTCTCCCATATATGAAAGTACACAAATTGTAAATGTGCTTGTATTTATTTTTAGCGTGTATTAGGAGAAATAGAATTGGTACATTAAATATAGAATTTCAAGGATACTATTGCTTGGGATGAGGGTAGTGTGCACTGGTAAGGCACTCAGTTTACAGGGACTGCATGCAAATACCCTGGTGGTCCAGGGGTTGAGACTCTGCTCTTCCACTGCATGGGGTGAAGATTCAGTCCCTGGTCTGAGAACTAAGATCCCACATGCCACACAGTGTGGCTAAAACAAAAAACAAAAATTACAAAGACTGTATGACTTGTAGGATCATTGTTCATGCATTCAGTGGCTGTCTGATTTGGGTTCTCTCAGAAACATACCCTGACAAAGGATTGGGCCCAAGTAGTTTATTTGGGAAATACCAATAGGAAATGGGGGGAAGGAGGTGGAAAGGAAGGTAGCCAGTAAAAGGTACATTATTAAGCTAGTTGCTTCTGTAGGAGTGTCGGGTGCTTAGTCGCTCAATTGTGTCTGCCTCTTTGAGACCCCCTGGACTGCAGCCTGCCAGGCACCTTTGTCCATGGGGATTCTCCAGACAAGAAGTGGGTTGCTGTACCCTCCTCCAGGGGATCTTACCAACCCCGAGACTGAATCCACATCTCCTATGTCTTCTGCATTGTGGGCAGATTCTTTACCCACTGAGCCACCTGGGAAGCCTGTGGTGGGGGTAGTGGAAGGATAATCAGTGTTAATTCCCTGCCCAGCTGCAGAGATGCAAATACAGGCAGCTGGCATTGCTGAAGCACACTGGAAAGTGTAAAAGGTATGCATATGACACAAACAGCATCAGCTCCTGCAACTAAACTTACCACTGTAAGTGCTTGGAAGCATTGATAGTATAGATAATTATGAGTACTAGCATAGATTCCTCCTGCATTTTTTCCATCATTCTTCTGCTGGAAGTTGATAATTATTTGTGATGGAAAATACTTAGAAATTTAAATAATTATACATTGAAATTGGGCCTCACTCTGTCATTACTCATAATGTTAATTTCTTTTTGACCTTATCAGAAATCAGTGGTGAAAATGGTAATTCTAAAGAATAAGGCTGAACACTGTAATAGAAATGTGAATAGCAATGGTGACTTGAATAAAATTTACAGATGGAAAAGATTCGTTTTCATTCTAATCCTAAAGAAGGGCAATGCCAAAGAATGTTCAAACTATCATACAATTGTACTCATATCACATGCTAGTAAGGTTATGCTCAAAGTCCTTTACGCTAGGCTTCAGTGGTACATGAACCAAGGACTTCCAGATGTACAAGTTGGGTATAGAAAGGCAGAGGAATCAGAGATCAAATTGCCAACATTCCTTGGATCACAGAAAAAGCAAAGGAATTCCTACTTCTGCTTCACTGACTATGCTAAAGCCTTTGACTGTGTAGAGCACAACAAACTGTGGAAGATTCTGAAAGAGATGGGAATACCAGACCACCTTACCTGCCTCCTGAGAAATCTGTATGCAGGTCAAGAAGCAACAGTTAGCACCGGATATGGAACAATGGACTAGTTCAAAATTGGGAAAGGAGTACGTCAAAGCTGGATATTGTCACCCTGCTTATTTAGCTTCTATGCAGAGTACATCATGCAAAATGCCAGGTTAGATGAATCACAAGCTGGAATCAAGATTGCCAGGAGAAATATCAATAACCTCAGATATGCAAATGATAGTACCAAAATCAATGTGTTTGGTGACTGCAGCTACAAAATTAAAAGATGCTTGCTCCTTAGAAGAATAGCTATGACAAACCTAGACAGTGTATTAAAAGGCAGAGACATCACTTTGCCGACAAAGGTCCACATAGTCAAAGCTATGATTTTTCCAGTAGTCATGTACGGATAGGCTTCCCTGATAGCTCAGTTGGTAAAGAATCCACCTGCAATGCAGGAGACGCCAGTTCGATTCCTGGGTCAGGAAGATCCACTGGAGAAGGGATAGGCTACCCACTCTACCCACTCCAGTATTCTTGGGCTTCCCTTGTGGCTCAGCTGGTAAAGAATCTGCCCGGAATGTGGGAGACCTAGGTTCAATCCCTGGGTTGGGAAGATCCCCTGGAGAAGGGAAAGGCTACCCACTCCAGTATTCTGGCCTGGAGAATTCCATGGACTGTATAGTCCATGGGGTTGCAAAGAGTCTGACATGACAGAGCATCTTTCACTTTTGCTTTCATGTAGGGATGTGAGAGTTGGACCATAAAGAAGGCTGAGCACTGAAAAATTGATGTTTTTGAACTGTGGTGCTGGAGAAGAGTCTTGAGAGTCCCTTGGACTGCAAAGAGATCAAACTAGTGAATCCTAAAGAAAGTCAACCCTGAATATTCATTGGAAGGACTTTTGCTAAAGCTGAAGCTGCAATACTTTGGCCACCTGATGTGAAGAACTGACTCATTGGAAAAGACCCTGATGCTGGGAAAGACAGAAGGCAGGAGGAGAAGCTGGTGACAGAAGATGAAATGGTTGGATGGCATCACTGACTCTATGGACAAGAGTTTGAGCAAACTCCGGGACATGGTGAAGGACAGGGAAGCCTGGACTGCTGCTGTCCATGGGGTTGCAAAGAGTCGGACGGACACAACTGAGCGACTGAACGACAAGCCATCCAATCTGTGGTATTTAGTTGTAGAAGCCCAAGCAGACTACTACAGTTCCCTAAATGGCTAACTAGTTGTCTTCATGACACTTAATGAATAATCATCATCACTTTGCTAATTTGAAATTCCACTTTTATAATATTTTAAGTTTAAGTAAACTAACAAATCTGTTTGGAGAGTTTCTATTTAATTTTACTAATTTAAGAGTATATTTTGGTGCTGGTTTTATCTTATTTTGATTATCAAGCTTTGTATTATATTGGAAAAATAATTTATACCAGTTACATTGGTAGGTCAAGTCTGACATCATTATTGTTGGAAAATTGTATTGGCCATTCTGGAATACTTATCATTCTTGGTAAATTTTAGAATCATTTAACTTATTAAAAGGAAAAGGTGAGATTTTGATTGGGGAGCATTAAAGTGGAGGAAGCTGACATGTTTAGAAAGTTGCTAGTAAAGTAATGCTCAAAATTCTCCAAGCCAGGCTTCAACAATATGTGAACCGTGAACTTCCAGATGTTCAAGCTGGTTTTAGAAAAGGCAGAGGAACCAGAGATCAAATTGCCAATATCCGCCGGATCATCGAAAAAGCAAGAGAGTTCCAGAAAAACATCTATTTCTGCTTTATTGACTATGCCAAAGCCTTTGACTGTGTGGATCACAAGAAACTGTGGAAAATTCTGAAAGAGATGGGAATACCAGACCATCTGACCTGTCTCTTGAGAAACCTGTATGCAGGTCAGGAAGCAACAGTTAGAACTGGACATGGAACAACAGACTGGTTCCAAATAGGGAAAGGAGTACGTCAAGGCTGTATATTGTCACCCTGCTTATTTAACTTATATGCAGAGTACATCATGAGAAACGCTGGGCTGGAAGAACCACAAGCTGGAATCAAGATTGCCGGGAGAAATATCAATAACCTCAGATATGCAGATGACACGACCCTTATGGCAGAAAGTGAAGAAGAACTAAAGAGCCTCTTGATGAAAGTGAAAGAGGAGAGTGAAAAAGTTGGCTTAAAACTCAACATTCAAAAAACTAAGATCGTGGCATCTGGTCCCATCACTTTATGGCAAATAGATGGGGAAACAGTGGAAACAGTGTCAGACTTTATCTTTTTGGGCTCCAAAATCACTGCTGATGGTGATTGCAGCCATGAAATTAAAAGATGCTTACTCCTTGGAAGGAAGGTTATGGCCAATCTAGATAGCATATTTAAAAGCAGAGACATTACTTTGCCAACAAAGGTCCGTCTAGTCAAGGCTATGGTTTTTCCAGTGGTCATGTATGGATGTGAGAGTTGGATGGTGAAGAAAGCTGAGCGCCACAGAATTGATGCTTTTGAACTGTGGTGTTGGAGAAGACTCTTGAGAGTCCCTTGGACTGCAAGGAGATCCAACCAGTCCACCCTAAAAGAGATCAATCCTGGGTGTTCATTGGAAGGAGTGATGTTGAAGCTGAAACTCCAATACTTTGGCCACCTCATGTGAGGAATTGACTCATTGGAAAAGACCCTGATGCTGGGTAGGATTGGGGGCAGGAGGAGAAGGGGACGACAGAGGATGAGATGGTTGGATGGCATCACTGACTTGATGGACGTGGGTTTGGGTGGACTCCAGGAGTTGGCGATGGACAGAGAGGCCTGGTGTGCTGCAATTCATGGGGTCGCAAAGAGTCGGACACAACTGAGCGACTGAACTGAACTGATTCCAATCCATGAACATGATGTACATCACTATTCTTGCCATTTAAATCAGTAATTTTTGTGATTTTATTGATAATGTCCTGCATAATTCTTAGTTATTCTTAGCAATATTGTATTATGAAAACATTCAAACATACAGGAAAGTTGAAAGACTTTTACATTGAGCATCCATGTACCACTACCTAGACTTTACCATTAACGTTTTATTATATTTTATGCCATGGTTTTGTTGAGAAGCAGGTAGAAGAGCAGACTGCTTGGATTTATCACTTGCAAGCTGTATGATGCAGGACAAGTTATTTAACTTCTCCAAACCTCAATTTTCTTATCTGCAAATTGGGAATAATAATAGCATTTACTTCAAGAGGTTGTTATGAGGACTACATTGGTTAAAATATATAATGCACTTGGAACAAAGCTTCATACTCTGTAAATACTACATGCTAGTGTGTTAGTCTGCTTGGGCTGTTATATAACAAAATACCATAGACTGGGTGGCTTAAACAATGGAAATTTATTTCTTCATAATTCTGAAAGCTAGAAGTCCCAGATCAAGGTCTGGCAGGATCAGTTTCTGGTGAGGGCTCTCTTCCTGGCTGTACATAGTGACTTCATGCTAAATCCTCATATTAACTTTCCTCAGTGCCTGCCTTCAGAGAGAGATTAAGACCTCTGTTGTCTCTTCTTAAAAGGACACTAATCCTATGGGATCAGGGTCCCACCCTTATGATCTCATTTAGTCTTAGTTACAGAGAGTCTCTGATTTATGATTTTCAAATTTACAGTGGTGTGAGAGTGATATGCATTCAGTAGAAACTATAATTTGAATTTTTATTTTTTTCCTGAGCTAGCAAAAATCAGTATAATACTCTCTCATGGTGCTGGGCAGTGGCATTGAGCCTCAGCTCCCAGACAGTCACAATCACAAGGATAAACAACCAATACACTTACAACCATTCTGTACCTACACAACCGTTCTGTTTTTCACTTTCAGTACAGTATTCAGTAAATTACATGAAACAGTCAATACTTTATTACAAAATAGGCTCTGTGCTAGATGATTTTGGCCCAACTCTAGGCTAATATAAGTGTTTTAAGCACATTTTAAGGTAGGCTAAGCTAAGCTAGGTGAGGTGTATTTAAATGCATTTTTGACTTACGATATTTTCAACGTACTATGGGTTTATCCAGATGCAACCCCATCATAAGCTTAGGAAGGTCTGTACTTTCTTATTCCAAATATAGCTACTCTGGGGGTTAGAGTTTCAACATATGAATTTGTGAGGCTGGTTGGAGAGACAGACATTCAGTTCATAACAGCTAGCAATGACATTGCTTTATTTTGTTTTCTAAATTGTTGCTTTTGTAAGCTATCGATGTAGAAGATAAAACAGCATTAGAGTATAATCATTTCTGCAGAAAATACATAAAAGGCATGAAAAAAATGGTGTGTGTGTAGGTGAGTCTGTGCACCAAAAGTTAGCAATGGTTACTCTACTTGGTGAGATTATAGGTAATAATTATTTTGTATTTTGTGGTATTTAGAAATATAAGGAAAGCAATTAACGTAAGGACTTCTTGAATACTAGAACAAAAAACTACCTATTGTTGTTGTTCAGCCACTAAGTCGTGTCTCTTTTAATGAAAGACTGGATTCCATTCCACTTTCAGTCTTTTCTATGTACATATTAAATGAAAGTGGTATGGATCATTTTATACCAACGTTGTTTCGACAAAAAAGAGATACAGATGTTTTCCTTTGTCAAGGGTTTCAAATCTCTCCGCGGAAACATTCGCAAATCGATGCACGGCAGAGGAGAGCTGGTTCTAGTCAGTAGTCTTCCGCGCGGGCGAGAAGACAGGCTACGATTCCTACCGCAGGAGCGGGCTTGCCTTACACTGGGTTTGAGCCCCACGCAAACCAGAGTGATGGAACCGCATCCCGGGGCGCATCCCGGAGGGCGTCCCCTGAGGCGCCCGAAAGCGGGCTGGCTGCCCGGGAGGACGCTGGGAACCGCGCGCCGAGGCTGCTTGCCGCGCAATCGGCCAGGGCTGCGCTACGTGGGAGCATCTTGTCCCTGCGAGGTGACCGGTCAGCGGCAGCCGGAGGGCTAGGGTGTGCGGTCAGAGCAGGTGAGAGGGGTGAGCCAGGGCTCCCTTGGGTCTGGAAAGCGGACAAACCGGGAAGCGCCGCCTCCGCCCAGCCCGGCGTCATCGGTGGCTTGCGGTGTGCTCCCAGCCCCTGACTCAGGCTCACGCAAAGGATGCGAGGGCTGGGCCAGACCCGTCCATCTTTGGAGAAAGGTTTATCATCTCCATTTACAGAGGAGGAAACGGGATCAGTGGGATTACGTGGTTTGCCACAGCCGACAAGTGAAGGAACTGGATTCAAACCCAGATCCTTTTTGATTACAAATCGCAGACTACTTTAAACGTGTTGTTCAGTCGCTAAGTCGTGTCTGACTGACTCTGCAGCACTCCAGGCTTTCCTGTCCTTCACTATCTCTTGGAGTGTGCTCAAACTGGTGTCCATTGAATGGATGATGCCATCCAACCATCTCATCTTCTGTCGCCTCCTTCTTCTGCCTTCTTTCTTTCCCAGCATCAGGGTCTTTTCCAATGTGTCCAGTCTTCACATTGGATGGCCAAATTATTGGAGCTTCAGCGTCAGTCCTTCCAATGAATATTCAGGGTTGATTTCCTTTAGAATTGACTGATTTGATTTCCAAGGGACTCTTAACAGTCTTCTCCAGCACCACAGTCCAAAAGCATCAATTCTTCATTGCTCAGCCTTCTTTATGGTCCAACTCTCATATCTGTACATGACTACTGGAAAAACCATAGCTTTGACTATATGGACCTTTGTTGGCAAAGTGATGTCTCAGCTTTTTAATATGCTGTCTAGGTTGGTCATAGTTTTTCTTCCAAAGAGCAAGCATCTTTTAATTTCATGGCTGCAGTCACCATCTGCAGTGCTTTTGGAGCCCAAGAAAATGAAGTCTGTCACTGCTTCCACTTTCCCCCATCTATTTGCCATGAAGGGATGGGACCAGATGCCATGATCTTAGTTTTGTGAATGTTGAGTTTTAAGCCAGCTTTTTTACTCTCTTTTTTCACCCTCATCAAGGGGCTCTTTAGTTCCTCTTCACTTTCTGCCATTAGGTGGTATAATCTGCATTTCTGAAGTTGTTGATATTTCTCCTGGCAGTCTTGATTTCATCTTGTGGTTCATCCAGCCTGGCACTTCATATGATGTACTTTGCATATAAGTTAAATAAGCAGGGTGACAATATACAGCCTTGACGTACTCCTTTCCCAGTTTTGAACCAGTCCATTTTTCCATGTCCGGTTCTAACTGTTGCCTCTTGACCAGCATACAGGTTTCTCAGGAGGCAGATAAAGTGGTCTGGTATTTCCGTCTCTTTAAGAATTTCCCACAGTTTGTTGTGATCCACACAGTCAAAGGCTTTAGCGTAGTCATTGAAGCAGAAGTTCTTCTGGAATTCCTTTGCTTTTTCTGTGATCCAACGAATGTTGGCAATTTTTTTTTTTAATTAACAAGCCAAAGTAATTTTGTTACATAAATCAACCCATTTACTATAGGCTACCAACATTATCAAATGCTGGTGCTTATACTGGTCCTTTAATTCCTTCAGTCTTCTGATGGCAGACTTTACTGTGATAGCAGAAGTGGTGTAGGTCTAGGCACCATCAGCTACTGTTTTCATGCAGGAACCACAGTGCCAAATGCCCACAGCTCGTCTCTTCATCTTGGTTTTGCCACAGAAGGAGCAAGTATTCTTGGTGTGCTGGCTGATTTCAGTTTTCACCATTTTCCTGAGGGAGGCACCATAACGGGTGTTTTATTTGCCCATGACTCCAACCTTCTTGGTGCATTTTGCCATTTTAACACAACCTAGGTCCGAGCCCAAGAGCAGATGTTGGCAATTTGATCTCTAGTTTCTCTGCCTTTTCTAAGTCTAGCTTGTACATCTGGAAGATCTTGGTTCACGTACTGTTGATGCCTAGTTTGAAGGATTTTGAGCATTACTTTGCTAGCTTCTGAAATGAGTGCACTTGTATCGTGGTTTGAACATTCTTTGGCATTGCCTTTCTTTGGGATCTGAACGAAAACTTGCCTTTTCCAGTCCTGTGGCCACTGCTGAGTTTTCCAAATTTGTAATTCCAAATTACTTTAAAGGTAGTACGCTTAAAACAAAGAATTGGGTTTTATTAATTCCTTTATGCTTCTAGACACCAGCAGTGTTTTGGACCATGTGGGTTGTGTCTATCCACAGTTTCCATGTATCTGTTGTAAAAGAAATTTTCATTGATCGGTGTAAGTTCTGACCATGTGACTGAACTTCCCAGATCCTTTTACTGACACTGATGTTTTCTGCCCATCGTGGTGATTGGGAATAAACACTTGGAGCCTCCAGCTGCATGCTGAAGAGACAGATGGAGGCAAGGATGGGAGGTGTTCCTTGAGAGCCTAGAGAGTAAAACTGTTCAGACTCCGGATTTTGGTGCTGTTTGTTCCCTGGGTTCCTGAGAGTGGAGGAGACCTGTGCAGCTGTAAAGCTTCCTGCAGTTTCCTCATCAGTAAGTGGAGAAGCCCAGTCAGGACTCTGCCCTGTGGGCTGAGCCAGAGTTTCCCAGAAAGGAGTGCTGAAGTCATCATGCTACAGTGACGCCTGATCACCTTGCCCGCCGAGGCCAGCACCTGGGTGAAGCCGCACCATCCAAAGAAGGCTGTGGTGGGGGCACCCCTGTGGAAGGACGTGACTGAGATGTTTAAAAAGGAAGGTGAGACTAGACTGCTGGGTGGGAGGGAGGAAGAGCACCATCCTCCAGAGTGGGAAGGAATGTAGACATCTGAGCAGAAGCGTCTCTTGGGGAGGCAGTTGGGTAAAAAGCCTCTGGAGTTCTTTATTGCTCCTGGCCTGAGGTTTTCCTAAGTAGCAGTGGTTAATTCAGCCCCAAACCAGTATTTTAGTGTCATGACTGTGTATGTTATTTCTTTTCAACTTCCCCATGGGTGTGAGAGGCTGGGAGAACTTGCCTGATTTTCCATATTTTACAGTGAAGAAATGTGAATCAAACAAATGACCTGTCCAGGTGCTTGGTATGTAGGTCAGAAGTAGAAGTCAGGAGGGAAAGTACCAGCTGAGACTGGAGTATCCTTTGCTCAAATAGCAAGGAAGAGCTCAGAGACTAGTAGACCTATGTTTGAGGGTGCAACAGCCTGGTTCAAACTGGGGACAGTTTAAGTATCCAGATTGATTGTAACACCTTAAATAAGTAAAATTCCACATGTTCATGATGATACTTAAAATAGAGGAAGAAGGGGGGAGAAAAACTCATCTTTCAACATTGGAAGTGATTAAGATACTGATTTTCTTACTTTGAAAATATATTATTAGGGGAATGAAGGATGCCTTGATCTTGCTTTTTAAATCCTTTTCAGAAAATACCTTCCAGTAATGAATGTGAAAGGAATGATGGGATATTTTACTGTAAATTAAATAATTGGAAGATTGATGGGGAATAGGACATTCACAAGTTGTCAAAGTGTCACCTCCACAAATGAAATGAAGTGAAAGTTGCTCAGTCATATCCAACTCTTTGCAACCCCATGGACTATACAGTCCGTAGAATTCTCCAGGCCAGAATAGTGGAGTGGGTAGCCTTTCCCTTCTCCAGGGGATCTTCCCAACCCAGGGAGCGAACCCAGGTCTCCCGCATTGCAGGCAGATTCTTTACCAGCTGAGCCACAAGGGAAGCCCAAGAATACTGGAGTGGGTAGCCTATCCCTTCTCCAGCGGATCTTCCCGACCCAGGAATTGAACCAGGGTCTCCTGCATTGCAGGCGGATTCTTTACCATCTGAGCTATCAGTTCAGTTCAGTCACTCAGTCGTGTCCAACTCTTTGCAACCCCATGAATCGCAGCACACCAGGCCTCCCTGTCCATCACCAACTCCTGGAGTTTACCCAAACTCATGTCCATCGAGTCAGTGATGCCATCCAGCCAACTCATCCTCTGTCGTCACCTTCTCCTCGTGCCCCCAATCCTTTCTAGCATCAGGGTCTTTTCCAATAAGTCAACTCTTCACATGAGGTGGCCAAAATATTGGAGTTTCAGCTTCAACATCAGTCCTTCCAATGAACACCCAGGGCTGATCTCCTTAAGGATGGACTGGTTGGATCTCCTTGCAGTCCAAAGGACTCTCAAGAGTCTTCTCCAACACCACAGTTCAAGAGCATCAATTCTTCGGCACTCAGCTTTCTTCACAGTCCAACTCTCACATCCATACATGACTACTGGAAAAATCATAGCCTTGACTAGACGGACCTTTGTTGGCAAAGTAATGTCTCTGCTTTTTAATATGCTATCTAGGTTGGTCATAACTTTCTTTCCAAGGAGTAAGCGTCTTTTAATTTCATAGCTGCAATCACCATCAGCAGTGATTTTGGAGCCCCCCAAAATAAAGTCTGACACTGTTTCCACTGTTTCCCCATCTATTTCCCATGAAGTGATGGGACCAGATGCCATGATCTTAGTTTTCTGAGCGTTGAGCTTTAAGCCAACTTTTTCACTCTCTTCTTTCACTTTCATCAAGAGGCTTTTTAGTTCCTCTTCACTTTCTGCCATAAGGGTGGTGTCATCTGCATATCTGAGGTTATTGATATTTCTCCCGGCAATCTTGATTCCAGCTTGTGGTTCTTCCAGCCCAGCGTTTCTCATGATGTACTCTAAGTCATGTAATATAAGTTAAATAAGCAGGGTGACAATATACAGCCTTAACGTACTCCTTTCCCTATTTGGAACCAGTCTGTTGTTCCATGTCCAGTTCTAACTGTTGCTTCCTGACCTGCATACAGGTTTCTCAAGGGGCAGGTCAGGTGGTCTGGTGTTCCCATCTCTTTCAAAATTTTCCACAGTTTCTTGTGATCCACACAGTCAAAGGCTTTGGCATAGTCAATAAAGCAGAAATAGATGTTTTTCTGGAACTCTCTTGCTATAACCCCCCACAAATCACTTGCTAAATGTCAGGGAAAGAACATACTTTTCCAGTGGCAAGATCTGGTGGTCACTATCTTAACCAAATGTTCCAGTCATGGGATGACCTGACAGTTTGTGCCTTCTGGGTCATGTAATATAAAGAACATGGTATCACCCATAATATATCCCTTCCTAAAATGTTTAACTTGATCCAAATTAAACTTAAAGGCTGAAATTCTGGTTTAAAGAAAATATAGGGGATGGAGAAGTAAGATAAACCTAACCATGAGGATACAGTAAGATGATACCAGTCTTTTAAAAGCCACTGTCATGAAAAAACGGAAGTACTATCTAGAGTAAGAGAGGCTTTGAATAACAGCCACTTTGAGTGTGTGAACCTTGGTTGGCTCCTGGTTTGGAAAAAATCCAGGATAAAAGATAGTTTGGGAATAGCTGAGGAAATCTGAATATTTGGATGGATATTAACTCTCTGAACTGAGATAAATGGTTATGCAGGAGAAGATTCTTTGAAGTATTCAGGGAGGAGGTATCATGACAGCATGTGAAATCTTAGTTCCCTCACCAGGGACTGAACCCACGCCCCTTGCAGTGGAAGAGTGTGGAGTCCTAACCACGGAACCTCTAGGGAAGTCCTATGATGTCTACAACTCTAAAATGGCTCAGAAAAAAATATAGATAAATGAAGTAAATATGGCAAATGTTAGTGATTATTGAATGTGGGTGGAAGATATATGGGTGTTTAGTATTCATGATAAAAAGTTAAGGGAAAAATACAAGGACAGTAATTCATGTGCTTTTTAAAAAATTTCTCCAACCAAGATGGGTTTATTCAGAATCAGCAGAGAATTGCAATTTGTGGTCTGCAACTACTGTGAACCATGTACAAGGCCCCAGTGATAAGGATAGGAGAAAACTTCTATAGAGAAAAAGGAAGTTGGCAGAGCTATAGTTAAAAATAGTCCCTAGCTTTTCGCTGGCTGAATGCTTGCCATGAAAGAAGAGGAGTCTCTTCTTCCTGTTGGACTCTGCTATCATTGCAGAGTATGAGAGCTCCCTCTTCTGGTCTCCCAATTTTATTTAATTGAGTGAGTGAAAGTCACTCAATCTTGTCCGATTCTTTGTAACCCTATGGACTATACAGTCCATGGAATTCTCTAGGCCAGAATACTGGAGTGGGTAGCCTTTCCTTCTCCAGGGGATCTTCCCAACCCAGGGATCGAACCCAGGTCTCCCGCATTGCAGGCAGATTCTTTACCAGCTGAGCCACTAGGGAAGCCCTTTTTAAGTTGAGGTTTCTGTTAATTTTTACATTTCCTCCTTTTGACCAAGATCTTCCTCTGGAAACTTGGTTAGTCAAGAGTGAAGTTTTCTAGTTTCATCAGCCCTTTTGTTCCTCAGTGTCAAGAAAGTTCTTCCTGGAGTAGTGTCTTACATCAGAGGGAAAGTGTACAATTTGGAAACCTATTAAGGTCAATTTGAGTAAAACGAAAGGGTAGGATGGAGAACTCTCAGGCACTTTTTATCTTAAATGCTTATGTTATCAAGATCATAGACATTGGAGATTATCTGAAGCATTATATCATCTTTAGTGACAAAATTCCAACAGTCCTGGTCTGGATATGTTGGGAAAGCTGTCTCATCAGATATTGTCTGCTTCAGTTCTAGGAAATATTTACTTTTAGGTCACTAGATGATATGCATTTCCAGTTAGTGTCTGGTGCTTTTTTTAGGTGTGTCATGTGACTCCAGGAGTCTATTCCCTGGCATGTAGCAGCACAAGGATTGGTTAGCAATACCTGTTAGGAGCCTTTCTAGGGATATTACAGAGTTTTTGGAGGTGTCTTTCCTAATGGATGAAATCTCCATTCTAAGGTGTGATGCTTAAGATCTTCATCTTCCAAGGGAGCACTGCTAGTGTTGGAGGATCTCCTGTAGAGACGTGGGTCGGAAGTGGCTCTCCAGGGGGTCGGGGGTACTGGCAGCAGCAATCCTGGAAAGTGCCCCTTGGCGGGAGCCCTCTTGAAGGTCACCGTTAGCCCTACTATCTCATGTGCTTTAATTACAAGTTGTTTTGTTTTGCTTTTTTCATTTGTTTGCATCTTGTGGGATCTTAGTTAACCTGACCAGGGATTTAACCCTGTTCCTCAGCAGTGAAAGTGCAGAGACCTGACCACTGAACTACCAGGGGATTTCCTAGTTCATATATATTTTTTAAAAGATTTATTTATTTATTTATGGCTGTGCTGGGTCTTTGTTGCTGCACACAGGTGTTCTCCAGGTACAGTGAGTGGGGGCTACCCACTCTCTAGATGTGGTGTGCAGGCTTCTCATTGTAGTAACTTCTCTTGTTGCAGAGCACAAGTTCTAGGCGCTTCAACAGTTTCAGCTCGCAGGCTGCAGAGCACGGGCTCAATAGTTGTGGCATATGGGCTTAGTTGCTCTGTGGCATGTGGAATCTTCCCAGGCCAGGGATCAAACTCATGTCCCTTGCATTGGCAGGTGGATTCTTTACCACTGAGCCACCATGGAAGCCCCATATTTTTAACATGTCAAATTCAGCCAGTATTTCTTGAATTCCAGTAGCCTGGCAGGGTGTTATACTTAACTAGCAGATGGGAAAAAGTGAACCAGATAACGTTTCTACACATATACTCATACTAATGCTCAGTTGAAAGATATAATTATAAAAATAAATATAATAGGAGGCAGCCTGAGATACCAGAATAGAGAGAAAAACCAAGCTTTGGGGGAATACAGGGGAGAGGAAGTTTTTTTCTTATTAAGGGGATCTGAGAAAACTTCACTTGAACTGATCTAGAAGGATACATCAGTTTTTCACTGAGTAGGCCTTGGGGGAAAGTTCTGAGCTGGGTGGTATTAATATCTAGGTATGTTCAAAGAGTGGATTATGTGGTAGGTGTGTCCAGTGTTTAGAGGCAAGAAATATTTGGAAAAATAGCTTTGGACTGTTTGTGGAGGATCTTGAAGTCTATGATATGATAAAGTGTTTGGAGTTTTCTTTCTTGTAGTGGGGAACATTTGAGGATTTTTGAGGTAGGTCTGTGCTTTTGGACCAGCGCTGGTCATTGGGAAACATTAATCCTGTAATCAATGCATTGCAGATCGTCCCATTAGGAGGCTCCAATCTGCTCTTGAGTGGCTCTGAATGTCCCTCTTTGTTAATGTATTGAGAGAGGGGCTGTATGCAGCAGGTCTGCAGGAAGTTTTTCTATTTAGGGGGATTTGGAGAGGTGCAAACTGCACAGTTCCTTCCCTTTCCCAGCTCGGCTATCTCAGGATGCTGATGAGACCCAAGGAGAAAGCTTTGAGGATGAAGTGACCTCTGGGTCCCTGACAGCAGAACCCCAGGTGGGTCGGAGTTTCCTGTCACTTTCTTGAAATTGTTTCTCAGATTTTAAGAGCCCTGGACTTTGATTTTCTTTAGGCTGACTTCTTGGATTGGATTTTCTTAGCCTGTTTGAAATCAGCCTGCATGGATTTATTTTACAGGTAATTTCCCCACCAGTAATAACCTTCCTGAGGAACCCTCTTGTTTCTAGCAAACCTCTAGGCATTTATCCAACAGATTTAAAAATCATGTTCTGTGTGTGTGTGTGTGTGTGTGTGTGTGTGGAAAAAGTACATAAAGTAATTCTTTTTTTGGCCATTCAACACAGATTGCAGGGGTCTCAGTTCCCTGACTAGGGATTGAACCCGGGGCCACAGCAGTGAAAGCCTGGAATCCTAACCACTAGACTACCAAGGAGCTCCCTGTAATTCTTGCTCTTAAAATTCACAAGATGTCATCCAGGGGAAAGACAAGCATTGTAAAACATTTTAAGCAACATTTTAAAATGAACAGAGTGAGATTCCGATATTCTTGGAGATGCATGCACTCCTTAAAGACCTTTGAGAGAAGATCATGTCCTAGAGCAGAATTGTAGATGAAAAGAGAAGTGAGTAGAGAAGCTGCTGACAGGTCACAAAGGGTGCAAACGAAATAGGCTGAGCAGAAAAGGAAGGAAAGCTTCCAAGAGTCATACATTAGCTCATTAGAAAGCCAATGGTACTGGCAGCAGGCAAAGTTCTGTACAACCAAACCCCAGAAGCACAGGGAAACTCAAGAGAATTAGAGAGTAATCAGAGAAAACCAATGTAGAAGAAGATATTAGAGAACAGGAGAGTTTTAAAGTGGAGAGATCTTAGCTTCCAAAATCACATGGTATAGGGTTTGGTCTCATGTCTTTGGGGCTTTCCTGATGGCTCAGCCCAATGTAGGAGAATCCACCTGCCAATGTAGGAGACACAGGTTCGATCACTGGGTTGGAAGATCCCCTAGAGAAGGAAATGGCCACCCACTCCAGTATTCTTGCCTGGAGAATACCACGGACAGAGGAGCCTGGCGTGCTGCAGTCCATGGGGTCACAAAGAGTCGGACACGACTGAGTGACTAACACCAAGTCTTTAACTTTGCTCAAATTCAGTTTTCTCATCGGTTAAATGTGGATGCTAGTGTTGGCCTCATAGGGCTGAAATACATTCCAGAATTATTTACAATCCATAAAAAGCATTAAAATAGTCTGTATACTTGAGGAATTTGTTATTATTTCAGCCTTCTGGCTTCTGAGTTCTCCTCCCATTTGGTAATATTTAAAAAATACAAAACCTCAAATGGTTATTTGTGTAGGTTGTTCACAACAGGCCCTCGTACTTCCCAATACAGTGTCCGCTTTGGTCAAGGGATCTTCCTTACAAGGCACAATTCATGCTCCCTCCAAAAATATGCTATTCTCGCATACTTTTCTTACTAACAGAAATCCCTAGCTAAGGGTCTTACCCATGTAGAAATGTTCTCATTTATAACCAGTTCTTTCAGCCCAACCAGGGTCCCTGTCTTGTCTTGTGGCCTTAGCCTCCTTTTAGACTCTCCCCTTTCTCAAATATTCCTGATTTTTATTGTCCTTAAATTACTATATACTGTTCTATGACCTTCATTGATATAGTTTATGAGTATTTTGCCTTCAGCCAAACTGCGAGTTGGAAGAGACAACTTACACGCTCCCTGCATTGTTTTGTAACCTCCAGCAGAGAATCAGCCAAATGGTTTTCAAAAGAATGTCCATAGGAGCTGCCGAAGGCTGAATGACACGGAGATCTCCTTCTAGCCTTTCCCACATCAGAGATGGGTTCCCACGTGTGGCAGGCTTTCTCATATAGACAGATTGACATAGACCTATCTGACCTGAGGAGAATCTCTGCTGAGGGCTGTTTTTCCACCTCCGTGATAGATTTGCTAAAAAAAAAAAAAAAAAAAAAAAAAAAAGAGGGTGTCCAGGAAAACTTGGCTACAATCTCTTAGCATATAGATAAAGTTAGAACAACTTCCTGATTCAGGCTAAAAAGAAATATATTTGGTATTCTAGGAACCATTGACCTTCAAGGACGTATCTGTGGACTTCACCCAGGAGGAATGGGAGCAGCTGGCCCCTGCTCACCGGAATCTGTACTGGGATGTGATGCTGGAGAACTATGGAAACCTGGTCTCAGTGGGTAAGGGTGGATTCCCTTTGTAACTAGAACCTGCCTATTGGAATAAGAATCTTTATTTCTAAGTGAACTGCTCTGCTTGGGCTTTGGGTTCTGTGTTAGAAATTTCTAGTTCCATTTGAACAGCAAATCAGGATTGCTGTGGTCTTTTCTGCCCTGGTCTTTCTACTCTACCCTGCAGAAGGCCTGACTAACAAAGGACTGTCTGTAAATTCTTGGGATACCTCTCTGACCTCAGCACATGCAGTTTTTTCTTCTTGTGAGTAGGATACCAGCTTTCCAAACCTGGTGTGATTTCCCAGTTAGAGAAAGGAGAAGAGCCATGGCTGATGGAGAGAGAGGTTTCAGGAGGTCCAAGTCCAGGTAAGAGCAAGGCATGTGGAGCCCTTATGTTTGCCAGAGAGTTCAGCTTAAAGGCTTCTCCAGGCCGTGGGGAAGGCTGCAGTCACCTGGGTGAGACCCACAGAAAACTCGATTACCACTCTGTCCCTCCTCTCCTACACTTGCCTCTTCTCATTAGTTTCTCTGGAGTCAGAGGAAAAGAGATGCCTTTCTCTTCAAGGTTAACTGCCTTCACCATTTCTTTTGACCTGACTTTTGTGGTTTTCTGGCTTTCTCCAGCATTCTAAACCTTGCCCTGATCATAGTTTCTTTCTCCTATACATTCAGATATCCATGGATCTCTCCTCATTTAAAACTGTGCTCTTGGTACTTCCCTGGTAATCCAGTGGTTGAGACTCTGTGAAGACTGTGTTTCCACTGCAGGGAGCATGGGTTCAATCCTTGTCAGGGAACTAGGATCCCTCTGCTGCAGTGTAGCCAACAAAAATCAACCAACCAACCAAACGAACAAAAGAAACACAACAAAAGACAAACACCCCCAAAAAATCAGCACCCTTCAGCAGATTCTTATGTCATTTTATCATGACTTTCTCTGATGATTCCATTTAAAATTTTTTCCTATATTCTATGACTATCCCTTCAATTTTGATTCTTATTAACTTTTAAAAGTGTAATTTAACTTTTATTTCAGATAATACACGACTCTTTTGAGAAATCACCACAGAATTCGTTCTTAGCAAATCCAATGGCTTTTAATAGTCTTCTTTGACTTCTAAGAATAGTAAAAATGACACTGTTTTCCAAGTTGGTTTCTATGAGTCGTGTACCTACTTTAACCCCATATTACAAATGAGATAAAGAAGGCTCTTAGGTTAAGAAATCTGTCCATGATTTAATGTCCTAATAGCCACTATGAGGACATTAGTCCTAATTAGTCCTAATAGTCCTAATTAGTCCTAATAGTCCACTATTAGTCCATGTCCCAATAGCCACTATTAGGTGAAATCAGTGTTTGAATTCTAATCATTCTGCCTCCACAGTTGGAGTTCTTTCGGTGCTTTCCTACAGGGCAGCATTAGGTTATGTAGACCTCACCACCTTTGTGGTATTGTTTTCTTCCATCAGCTAGTTTAATAATTTTTGTCTCTTCTGTCTCTCTTATTGCTTCTTCAGTGCTTCTCATCAATCTCCTTCCTAATGCAGGTGTATCACTTATGCCTTTGTTAGGCTAGGCTAACCTACTATAGCGTATAGACTCTAAAGTTTGGCTCAAACTGAATAGGGCTTTCTTGCTCATATATTGATCTGGGGGAGTTGGTTAGTTCAGTGGACAGTTCTTTACCACCTTGCATTCAGGGACAGAGATTCCTTCCACATGGTAGTTCCGTCATTCTTGAGGGCCGCCTCATCATCTAAGTTTGGCCAGCAGTAGAGGAAAAGCACGAGGAGGGCATGGCACCCCACTCCAGTATTCTTGCCTGGAGAATCCCCATGGACAGAGGAGCCTGGCGGGCTACAGTCCATGGGGTTGCAAAGAATCAGACACGACTGAGCGACTTAGCACAGCACAGCACAGAGGAAAAGCACAGAAGGGTTCATTTGGGAGGTTTTTATGGGCCAAACTGGAATGGCTCACATCACTTTTCACTCTCATTCACTTAATCGGGGAGATTGGGAAGTATAGTACAGTTGTGTGTCCAAAAATAAGGAGAAGATGTTTCGGTGAACAGCCAACAGTCTCTGCCACAATCCCTGAGGAGCCTCTCTCTTACACTGCTGTCCTATTTCTGCACAAACTCCCACAGATGCATTGTGATGTTCTCAACTATCCCTTTGATATCTGTATTCTCCATATCTTCATTTGTGTCATACATGTTTATATGAACTCTATTCCCTCATCTCCCTGGTGTTTGGAACATCTCTATATAGACACACTGTTGTTACTTCAAGCCCAGTACATCCAAAATTAGAAGCAATCATCTCTCCCAAATGAAGTTCTCATCTTGACTCTTCCTGTCCTTTCAGCCTCTAAGACTAGAAATCATTGTATCAGCAAGAATGTATCATGCTTTCTACTTTGTTTTCCCCCCATCCTCCATGTTTTCTTCTTTGGTTTTACCTACTCAGTCCACTTCTACTCTTTATCTCTGTTGATGTATTGTTAAGCCAGGTTCCCATCATCCCATGCCAATTACTATAATTTCTAGCTGCATTTGTGGATATCTTATTTTCTTTTTCTGAATCATTTTGAATGTTACTGCCAGATTGGACCACTCAAAATATCTCATTTATCTTGTTTTTACCTTAAAAAGAAAGTTAAGTGACTCCTTATCCCCTATAATAAGTAATCCAAACATCTCTACTTGCTTTTTGAGTCCAGTCCAAAATTTATCCTGCTATTACCAAGTACTTTGTATGTGCTTTGACTAAAATGAGCTTGGCCATCCTGGAGAATAAGTTTGCTGTAAACAGTAACTGTTGATGCTTTAGGATGACAGAGTCCAGTATAGTTGGATAGAAGTAGAGAGTAAAAATCCAGGAAACTCCCTCATCTGATTTATAAAAATCACATCTGAAAATGTTGTGTCATGTGTACTATGGATAGAATATATATTCTCTATCTTTTAACATTTTACAGTGTAGATAATATTTTGTCACAAATTAAGAAACCATTTTCACCTCTTATATAGACAATAATTATGAAGATAGATAAAAATCCAGTGAAAGGCACCCATATTCACCAATAGCACATATACCCATAACCTAATAATTTCTTTTTAGTAAATCCTATGAAACACTGACAGAAGTATACACAAATTTATATATAAAAGATAAAGGGAAAAATTAGAGATTACCTAAATAGTTTTCAGTAGGGAAAAGTCAAAGAAATGTGTCTGTAAGTAGAATGCAGGCTTCCCTCATAGCTCAGTTGGTAAAGAACCTGCCTGCAATGCAGGAGACCCTGGTTCGATTCCTGGGTAGGGAAGATCCGCTGGAGAAGGAATAGGCTACCCGTTCCAGTATTCTGGCCTGGAGAATTCCATGGACTGTATAGTCCATGGGGTCGCAAAGAGTCGGACATGACTGAGTGACTTTCACTATTTCACTAAGTGGAATGCAGTTGTTATAAAGAATAATATAAATCTAAATGTACAGACATGGGGGGGCATAAGATATAGTTGAGTTAAAAAAACATGCAGAATTATATTTATGACCATATATACACAAATGCACATATTTACATGTATATATTATCCAGAAATGTCTGAACAGATGCATTCCATAATCCTAAGAGTATAAAGGAAATGGAGATGAAATTGACAGAGGCTATCCTTTTTTAGTGAATGCATTTCTATATTATTTAATGTTTTATTTGAGCATGCAAAATGTATGAGGTACTTAAATTTTTTAAGTAAATAAAATTTTGTCATAGAAATAGGATCTTGAGATAGCGTGTTAAAATTTTTATCTTCCTGTCTTATCTCTTGATATTTGCCCTTATAGTGATGTTTTCTTCTTAATCCATTTCCTCTTGCAGTTCTCATGGATGAACTCCTCCTAGTTTTCAAAGTCACTTTCACATACATTTTTTTAAAAGTCTTTCATTTTGTATAGCTCCTCAGAGCTCCATTTATTTATTTGGCTGTGTCAGTTCTTAGTTGCAGCATGCAGGATCTTTGTTGCATCATGGGGGATCTTTTGTTCTGATGCATGGACTCTCTAGTTGTGGCACGCGATCTCCGAATGCGGGCTCAGTTGCCTGGTGGTATGCTGCTGCTGCTGCTGCTGCTAAGTCGCTTCAGTCGTGTCCGACTCTGTGCGATCCCATAGACAGCAGCCCACCAGGCTCCACCATCCCTGGGATTCTCCAGGCAAGAATACTGGAGTGGGTTGCCATTTCCTTCTCCAGTGCATGAATGGGAAAAGTGAAAGTGAAGTCGCTCAGTCGTGTCTGACTCTTAGCGACGCCATGGACTCTAGCCTACCAGGCTCTTCCATCTATGGGATTTTCTAGGCAAGAGTACTGGAGTGGGGTGCCATTGCCTTCTCCGGCCTGGTGGTATATGAGATCGTAGTTCTCTGACCATATATCAAACCCATATGCCCTGCACTGCAAGGCAGATTCTTAACCACTTGATCACTAGGGAAGTCCTATCTCATATTCTTGTAACAACTTCTTTGCTTTGACCACTTTGTTATTTTCATATTAGCTATCTAGGTGGCAGAATCCTATTTGAAGACTATTCAGCCCTCCTGTACCTAGTATGTGTTATTTTTCCCTCCTGTTTGCACTGTTGCCATTTATTTTTTAAGTGCAGTGAATATGGGTTAGTTATATTTTTGGATTTCTTTCAGACTTGGAGGATGAAACAGAAACCAAAGAGACTGCTTTAAAAAATGACATTTCATGGGAAGAATTACACCATGGCCTGATGATGAAAAGGTTCATGAGAGGAAGCACCTTGATTTCCACATTGGGAAGAATCTCCAAATGTCACAAGTTAGAAAACCACCAGGAGAACCAAGGAATGGGTGAGAGACAAATCCCCTTGATCCACAAGAAAAGGCTCACTCAGAAGAGAGGCCAAGAATCTAACAAATTTGAGAAAAATATTAATATGAGCTCAAAATTTATAGGACCAGTAGGCCCTCCAAAAAAAAGACCCCATAGATACGACATATCTGGCAAGAAAAGTAGATGCAATATAGATTTGATTAATCATTCAAGAAATTATACAAGAATGAAAATCTTTGAATGTAATATATGTGAAAAAAATCTTCAAACAGCTCATTCACCTTACAGAACACATGAGAATTCATACTGGAGAGAAACCTTTCAGATGTAAAGAATGTGGAAAAGCCTTTAGCCAAAGCTCATCCCTTATTCCACATCAGAGAATCCATACTGGTGAGAAACCCTATGAGTGTAAGGAATGTGGGAAAACCTTCAGACATTCATCATCTCTTACTCAACATGTCAGAATTCATACTGGGGAGAAACCCTATGAATGTGGTGTATGTGAGAAAGCATTCAGCCAGAGCATTGGACTGATCCAGCATCTGAGAACTCATGTCAGAGAGAAACCTTTTACATGCAAAGACTGTGGAAAAGCATTTTTCCTGATTAGACACCTCAGGCAACATGAGATTATTCATACTGGTGTGAAACCCTATATTTGTAATGTATGCAGTAAAACTTTCAGCCACAGCACATACCTAACTCAACACCAGAGAACTCATAATAGGGAAAGACCATATAAATGTAAGGAATGTGGAAAAGCCTTTAGCCAGAGAATACATCTTTCTATCCATCAGAGAGTCCATACTGGAGTGAAACCTTATGAATGTAGTCATTGTGGGAAAGCCTTTAGGCATGATTCATCCTTTGCTAAACATCAGAGAATTCATACTGGAGAAAAACCGTATGATTGTAATGAATGTGGAAAAGCCTTCAGCTGTAGTTCATCACTTATTCGACACTGCAAAACACATTTAAGAAATACCTTCAGCAATGATGTGTGAAATATATTCAACATCAAAGAATCCCCCAGTTGGAGCAAAAGCCTCTAAATCTGTGATTTTCTTTCAGATTTCAAGAACAAATCTTCTTTTTTAACGGTTTGACCCAATGTTACAATTACTAATTTTGCTGTATTAAAAAAACAAACTACCTATTATCAGCATTGCTTCAGAAAAGAAAGGGAATTTTAATATTTTAAAATATAGGAAGACTATAATTATAGAAAACAGTCTTTTACATTAAATTAGTTTTATGAAAATCTCCCAAATTTGTCTTTATCTTTCTCATTTCACTGTAGGCCAGTGAAATCATCATGACAAGCCAGTGATCTGTGATTGACTTTGAGAGTCACGGATTTAAATATCCCTTTAATGAATCAGAATAAAATATAACCTTTTACTATAGCCCTTTATATGGCTAGAAGAGGTATAAATAAAAATGTCAATTGTCTCATTCTGAAAGAAATAATGTTAAAGAGAGTTTTCTAGACTTAATAGGTAACCAGCTAAACATGAGGTACTTACATTTTTTGGTTTCCTAGAGAGAAATTGGCAAATGTTTTCTGTAAAGGGCCACATAATAAACACGTTAGGTGTTGTAGGCCATATGACCTCTGTCAGAACTACTCAACTCTATCATTATAGTGCAGAAGCATCCAGAGACAATATGTAAATCAGGATTCTCATCCGTGGCACTGCTAATGTTTTGGGATGCTTTGTTGTGGGTGGCTGTCCTGCTTTGTAGGCTGTTTAGCAGCATCCCTGGCCACTGGATGCAAGTAGTTCCCCCTTCCACTGTGACAACCAGAAATTTCCCCAGACCTGGGGTAGAGGGCAAGATAATTCCTAGTTGGGAACCACTGACATAAATGAATTGGATAACTCTGCTCCAATCAACTTTATTTAAAAGACAAGTGTTGGTTTGCATTTAGCCCGAGGACTGTAATTTGCCCATTCCACTATGTAAAATGAATATATGTATAACGATTAATACTGACACTAGACTACCATTTAATGTCATATTTGTATGTTCATTTATATCTATGCCAAAAGTCTTGTTTCCTTATCAATCCCTTTGTTATTTTGTTACAAAAAGACTTTTTAAAATCACAATTGTAATGCTGTTGTGGAAGTCTAGGAATTATTTATGGAGATATTTATGTAGACTTTAGTTCAAAATGATGCTTTTTTTTTTTTATTCATCCACAAGTGCTTTGGGATGTATTTCTAAAAGATAACCACCACTCTTTTAAGACTTAACTGCAATGCCATTATTACACCTAAGAAAATTAGACCATAATTCCTAATACATATTTATGTCTTTTGAAGATAGATATATTAAGATTGGTGGATGCCATTTTAATTGTCTTTTACTTTCCAATTGCCAAATGTATGGCATTAAATTAAAAAATGTGTTGTCTTTTGAGTGAGAAGGTCTTTGAAACAGCCCTTAGAAAAACACATTTAGGGGCCCACCAAAGAGGACCAGGGAGACGGTGACTGCAGGGGCCAAATTGAGGCAGGGAAGTGTGTGAGGGGAAGTGGAGGAGTTGATTCATAGTACTTCACTGTCTTTATAAATACTGCATCCTCTCAAACATCAGTGGAGATTGGTCAAGTTCAGCTTCTTACTCTTAAATAGCAGCTCAAAACAAACAACTTAACTGCCTGAACATTGTGTGAACTATCAAAAGTAAAGCTATTAATCCAGAATATATTCCATTATCTCTAGATATTTTATATTAGTATATTTACCTGAAAAAAACTGGCTTCTAACTCTTAAGTCCTGTATGACTTTGATGGGCAGAAGGACAGAGTGAGGGTGCTCACTGTGCCTTATATATGTTCTTCCATATTTCTGCGGTCTTAGACTTCCCAAGAATTTGGGTTTTTCTGATTGCTTCCTTTAGTGAAAAGCACGACCATCACTTTTCTCTATCTACAGTCTGTATCTCAGTGATCTTACATGGTCTTCTGGCTTAAAATAATATCTCTGTTGGTATTTTATGGTCGTATCAACTGCCAAATTCATGTCTCCAGCCAAGACCTCCATTCTGAACTCTAGCCTATTCCTGTCACTGGGCCTTTACACTAGCTGTTCCTTCATACATCTTACCCTTCCCTCCTCACTTTTGCTCAAATGTTACCTTTTCAATGAAGCCTGTTCTGACCATGCTACTTAATATTACAACCCTTTCCTTGCCCCCTAACTTCTGTATTTCCCAAATTCCCTTAATTTGTTCTGTTCCTTCTTTGTCCATATCACATATTACATAACATACTAAATATTGATAATTTACACATTTATTATGCTTATTAATTACTCATATTTTCCCTTACAAGTATGTAAGCTCCATGAAAGCAGGGATCTGTTTTGATTACTAGTACATCACAAGTGCCTGGCATACAGTAGGGACTCAAATACTTGTTGAATTGTTTTGAGTTGAACTGAATTGAACTAGGTATCTAGATGACAATAAAGAAAGGCAATTCCTATACTTTTCTCACCTAGCTTTTATAGGTGAGGAAATCTTTTTGTTTCCTTTTTTCTTTTTGTAAACATACATTTTTATTTAATTTTTTTAATATTTATTTTTATTTGTTTGTTTGGCTGGGCCAAGTCTTAGTTGCAGCACACAGGATATTTAGTGCAATGCAAAGTCTTTAGTTGTGTCACGTGGGATCTAGGTCCCTGACCAGGGATCAAACCTGGGCCCCCTGCATTGAGAGGGCAGAGTCTTAGCCACCAGGGAAGTCCCTCCATTTTTTCTTTACAAATGGATCAGAATTTATAAGCTTTTAAGAATGGTGAATCATAACAGACATACTTTTAAGATAGCAGGTTATTTTTAATTTGTTTAAAATGCAATTAACTAGGGCTGATTAACTATGTGAGTTTCTCTTTATTTTGTAAACATGAGTTTACATTACCACCTCTCCTCATCCCAAAAGAGACTAGAGTTTATCCTGTGGAGGACAAGTTGGTCTGGAATCAGGCACACCAGACGCAGTACCTGAAAGAGGTCAGGAAGTAACTCAAGATACAGGAAATAATCTTTTCAGTGATGACTAGATTAAAAGTCATAAACAAGTCATTAACAAGTCATAGCAGAAGGTAAAGGCAAATCATAGTAATATTTGCCGCAAGCAATACAGTACCCTTTGCTGGTCCACGCATGTGCCCAGCACACAAGCTCTGACCTCAGAGCCTTTACCTTCTGCTAAGATGCTCTTTCTCTAGGTATCAATGTGGTTTACTTCCTGACTTCTTTCAGGTATCTGGTCAAATAGCATCTCATCAGAGGGACATTCCTGAATTACCTTGTAGAAAATAGCTCCCCACTCATAGCTATTCTCTTTGGGGCTGATTATATTTTATTTATTCTAAAATATATTTTATATTTTATTACTCTTTTCCTCATCTTTACAAGTTTGCAGATTGATTCTTTACTTCTTTTAGTGGCTACCCTGAACATTATAAATGCATTTTTAAGAAACTTTGTTAAATTACGATACAAAGAAAAGTACATGTATAAAGATTAATATCTTGATGAATCTTCAAGATGACTTACTCACATTGCTGGCTAATCAGTGCTGTTTATTCAGCTGGCTTTCCTTGGAGCAAACAATCAAAGAGTGTGCAAGGCAGAAATGGCAGTGTCTTTTCTGACTTACTTCTGAAATCACATACTGTCACTTCCACCACATTTCATTCTTTAGAAGTTAGTTTGCCTCACATTCAAGGGGAAAGGGAGGAAGGAGTGGCCATATCTTAAAATTACCACAGCCTCTTTTAATATTTTCTCTTTGTCTTTAGTTGTTTTGTTTGTTTTGTTTTTGGCCTTGCTTCCCAGCATGTGGGATCTTAGTTCCCCCAACCAGGGATGGAAACTGTTCCCCCTGCGTTGGAAGTGGGAGTCTTAACCACCAGATGGCCAAGAAAGTTCTTCTTTTTATTTAGTTTTTTGTTGCACATTATGGTGTGTCTAGGTGTGGATTTCTTTTCATTTATCTCGGTAGAGAGGTTATTTGACTTCTTAAATCTGTGATCTGTTTGCTTTCATATGTATGGGAAAATATTCAGCCATTGTCTCTTCAAATGCTGTCTCTGGCTTTTCCTCTCTCCTCTTAGACCTGTGCTAGATCTTCTCACTGTTAATATCTATATTTCTTATTCTTTTATCTATTTCCTCTTTTTGTTTCTTAATGCTTCATTCTAGATAATCTCTTCTGACCTACCTTCCATTTCATTTATTCTCTATTAAGCTATATCAAATCTGCTGTTACATGCATTTAATTCTTAATTTTGTTACTGTATTTCTCCATCATAGAATTTCTATTTAGTTTTTTAAAAAATATATATGACTTTTTATAGTTTCCAGATATCTGCCATGACTATCCGAGTTATCTTTTGTTTCTTTAAACAAAGAAAACAATTGTTTTATAGTTTGCATCTGGTAATTCCAAAAGTAGTTGTGTTTGCAGGTCTATTTCTGTTATTTGTATTTCTGCTGAAACACCAAGAGTCTAGTTTCCTTGTGTACTGGCTTATCTTTAATTCTGTACTCACCATTTCAATGAAAATTTACATGTAGTAACAATGTAAGGCTTATAATTATAATGCTTTCCTCCAGAGAGGATTTATATTTGTTTTTGCCAGGCATCTAATAGCATCTCAGTCAGAGTACACCTTAAACCAAAATTGAGACTTGGACAGAAAATTTGATCCTTGCTTGTGAATTCCCCTGAAGCTGTTCCACTTTCCATTCATTTGCCTAAATTTATAACCCTTTGGGGTCCCAGTTACTGTACAGAGGGTCTTCTATTTCACTCCGCACACACTATTTTATTTATTTTTTCCTCTTTGAAGTGAAAAATTATAATTTTCCAGTTAGATAAATACCCTTAGAGCAAAGGCATCTTCCAAGTTGTATCATGTCCCTGGATCCTGGCTTTCCAGCTTTTGGTCTGGTAATTCCCCACTATCATGACATCTCTTAAACACCTTGCTATGGGCTGAATAGTGTCCCCCGGCTAAAATTCAGATGTTGGAACTGTTAACCCCCGTACTTCAGAATGTGACTTTATTTAATCACATATTCAAGTGATGAAGCTTGGTCACTTTAAAGAGGGGATTACTTTGAAATGAGGCCTTACAGTGTACTCTAATTCAATCCAATCTTATTAAAAAGAGATTTTTTAAGACATATCTTTATGAGAAGAAGAAATTTGGACTCACAGAGAGACACTAGGGGCATGAAAGCACACAGAGGAAAGACCATGTGAGGTCACAGGAAGAAGGCAGCCATTTGCAAGCCAAGGAGAATGGCTGCAGGAGAAACAAATCCTGCTGCCAGCTGGATCCTGGACTTTAAACCTCCAAAACTGAGAAAATAGATTTCTGTTATTTAAGCCACTCAATCTGTGGTATTTTGTTGTGGCAGCTCTAGCAAATCAATACATTCCTTTAAGAACACTATATTTATTCTGATTTCTGGGGTAGATTGCTGTAAAGACACTAGTCCACTATTACCAGAAAGAGGACAACGGGCAGTCATCCTCTGTCCCCCTCTCCACACACTGCCTCCTTTTCCTTCATAGCCTTTATAGGGGATTATTGCTTTATTTTTCTACTTATTGTGAATTGAAAAACGTACAACCTAAAATTTATGAGTTAAGTTTTATTGACTGAGGACGATAGCCTGGGAGACAGCTTCTCAGATAGCTCTGAGGAACTGCTCAGAAGAGGTAAGGAAGGAGCCAGGATACATAAGAGTTTTTGCTGAAGAAAAACATGTAGTCAAACATTAAAAAAAATACTGTTAATCACAAAAACCAGATATCTCATGCTAATGATTTTATTGCTTTTCTCAATATGGGAAGATTCAAGAGTCTGTGCTCCTTGAAATTATTCCTTGGATACGTGTCTTAACTATCTACAGCCAGAGGGCAGAAGGTTGTCTGGAGCCGAGTTAGGCATTACTGACAAAATGGAGCCACGGCCCCAACCCCCTCTCCTCATCCCGCAGGCAGGGTCCCGGGATGAAGGAGTTAGGTCTTGAGATTCTGACTTGTCCTTTCCTTCCTTAGGTTGAGTTGGCTGGAAAGAATGTTAAGGTGCTTATTGTTCTTGCCAGGAGCATGAGAAAGCACAAAGCCTTCTATAGTTATGCCCAGGAAATAATCCATGAAGTTAACTATTGACATTTGTTCAAGGATCTTTACAAAGAATGTTCCAGGATGAGCACATAGGCTGCAGCTTGAGGCCATGGGAAAGATTGTTATCTGGGACCTGCTTGTGAGGGAAATGTTTATGGCAGAAGAAGTTTGCTGCGTTTAGGGTTTAGGAATAATTAAGAATAGTTAGAAGCTAAAAGTTTAAGGAATGTTGTAGTGTTGGCATATTTTACTATAGCTTATAAAGACTGGGAATTTTAGAGATACTAATAGCTAGAAGCCTTTTTAGGAGATAATGAGCTTAGGATAAGAGGGGCTAGCAGGATTTAGAAAGATAAGAAATAAACTGAGGAATGTGGTATGCAGCCCAGAGACAAACATGAGTTACAATGTAATCACAAGGACACTTAAGAAGGAACTCTGAAGGGCAACAATGATTTATGGAGACAGTAAATCTGGGTGAGGGGGAACTGAAGATGTCAAACCTCTGACCTAATGCTTTTGTAAAAGTTTAAAAGAAAACCTGATGCTTAAAATAAACATGCAGTCAGGCACCTTGAGTCAGAGGCTGCGTCATTCTCCGCTGACACCGCTCACCCCTTCAGGCCGATTCCCTGGCTGCTGGAGCTGGACTCGGACAGAAGGTTTCCTGTTTGTCTCCTGAATTCCCCTCAGGGGACACCATTCGTGAGGTCTGCAGTGGCTCATGCCTTGATGGTGGGCAATTCACTGGGATGGCAGACAACATTACCTTTCTACATTATTATTATTATCTATTTAATTTTCCCAGAACTAAGATGCAAGAAAGCAGGGACTGAGTTTTGATAACTGGTATCTCCCCAGAGCCTGTAACAATGTGTGAACAGACCTACGGATTCAGAAGATAGTTGAATAAATAAATGAAGGACAGAGAAAGGGCTTTCGCTCGGGAAGAGCTGAGCCGGTTACCTAGTCTCTTGAGACCGCTGCCAGGAAACAGGGGCGGTCCGCATTTGTGGCCGCGGTCCAGAGTCTGGCAGTCGTGGGGGCGCGCGTGCCCAGGCGCGCTCCGCGGAATCTGGGTTCCGGATTTTCGGGAGCGCCTGCCTCCCCGGAGAGGGCGGACTCTCGCTGCCCCCGGTGGGCGGAGCCGGCGGCGGGGCGAGCCGAGCCGCCGAAAGAATCGAGGGCACCGGGGTTGATAGCACTGCGGCTGCGTCGGGGGCAGCATCCGGGACCCGCCAAGGCCTGGGCGAAGGCGACAGGGGCGCGGGCAACGGCGCTTCGCTACTGCGGAGGGGCCGGGACACCCGGGCTGAGGCCCAGGAGGCTGGGCGCCGGTGGGCCTCGCCACTGCCGCCGGCGTGGCATCAAAGCAGCGGCCGGCGAGCGGTAGGTAGCCTCGCCCGGGTCTGTTGGAAGCCGGTTCAGGGTTCCCCTGGCCTTGCGGGTCCCCAAAGCCCAGCTCCCGGGGCTGTGGCTGGGAAGGGACACGTTGGAGGGGCGGTGGGTTTATCTGGTGCCTCAGCACCCGCCCTAGGCCGCCTCTCAGAAATTTGGAAAAGAGCCCCGGTGCCGTCTGGAGGCCGATAGTCCTTTGGGCTTCAGAAGGAAGCCTGCGTGAATGTTGGGCTTTTTTTTTAAAAGTCATTGTGTTGGGGATCGATGTGGTCTGTCTATAAAAGGCTGGGAAAGAACAAAATCTCTTACCGGTCCTTCTCTAAAGAGACTCCCTCTAGAGCTGAAAGCCTCAAGAACCGGCTCTCTCACGCCCCCCATCTCTGGTCCTACCAACGTCCATGGCCGCGCAGGTGAGTAGGAAGCTACGCTGCCTGTGTCTGTGGTTTCTTAGGTCCGAGAGAGGCATGTCTGGGAGTAGTGAGGAGGGGCAAAGTCGAAATGAAGCTTCTCTGTCGTTAACCGTTTCAGGAATAAGATTGGAAAGTTTCTCCACTTTGGTAACAAACCATTTTACTTTTCATATGTTTGGGGGCAGGATATTTTCCATATGCTCCAATGCAGCTCCTTTCTCTGCATTAGTCACAGCTGAAAACAAGAAGCCAAACACCCTGTCCCACAAACTTCAAAAAGTTGGGCCGGCTCCCTTTTCAAGGAGCTAGAACTAGGATTGTTCTGGAGGCCCTAATGCACTGTACTTAGTCGCTGTAGAGGCACCTGTTCAGATGCCAAGGGCTTCCACAAGAAGATAGGCGGTTTCCAAAATTTCCTGCCAGGAGCAGTTCTGCAATAGTTCTCATTATATTTGAAGTACTATATTTGAGATACTTGAAACTTTAAATTCAGATCTGTAATTGTTTTAAAAATAACTTGAAAAGTAGTGTTGTGATTGCACATTAAAGCAAAAGGTTTATAATAATGTCTATTAAGGTACTGTATTCCCAACATTGTTACAACCCTACGAAGTACACTTCTTATCTGCATTTTCTAGATGATGAAATGGAAACTCAGAGAACTGAAGTGTCTTAGAGCTTTTAAGTGCTCATGTCAGGATTCTAACCCAGGCCGTCTGATTTCTAAGCTTGCCCTCTTAACTCCCAAGTCTGTCTGTATCCAAGCAGAAGATGCATGCAGCTTGTTGTTGTGGTTCAGTTGCCAAGTCGTGTCCGACTCTTTGTGACCCCATGGACTGCAGCATGTCAGGCCTCTCTGTCCCTCACCATCTCCCAGAGTTTGCTCAAGTTCATGTCCACTGAATCAGTGACGTCATTCAACCATCTCATCCTCTGTTGCCCTCTTCTTCTTCTGCCTTCAATCTTTCCCAGCATCAGGGTCTTTTCCAATGAGTTGGCTGTTCACATCAGGTGGCCAAAGTATTGGAGCTTCCAAAGAGGAAAGTCAAGGCAAGGTCTGTGCATGTTTGTGTATCTTTGGTATTTGTGTGTATTTGTGCTGTTGGTGAAATCTATCCAAAGCATAGATTATACTTATTTTCACATTGATACTAAATCTTTGTTTTTGGATCTTTTTCAGTTTTAAGTGTGTTTCTGCAAGTTCTGGAGTTCTATCTGTATGATCAGTTTTCTGGATCCCTCCTCTCTGCCTTTTGCTCCTCTAGAAGAATATGAAGAGGCATATACTCAGACCTACTCAACCAGCCACCCCACAAGCAGGCAGGACTTAATTTTAGAGAGGAATCAGTTTTTCAGAGCTGTGAGAGCCACATCAGCCTCTAGAGGCCCCTAGGTTCTGGTGCTGCAGGCTCACGCAAGAATCCTGAGGGCAGGAGACTGTGATCACAGGAGGACCACGCAGCTGTGAGGCATCTCAGCAGAGGCTCTGACCGTTTCCTCACCAGAAGTGGACAAGGTCAGTCAGGAGGCATCATCATGCTGCAGCAGCTCCTGATCACCCTGCCCACCGAGGCCAGCACATGAGTGAAGTTGCACCATCCAGTTGCACCAAGGAGGGGGTGCCCCTGTGGGAGGATGTGACCAAGATGTTTGAAGGCGGAGGTGAGAGTAGGCTGATGGATGGGGGGGATGGAGGAGGAAGAAGGGTTCTCAATCTGCTTGGGGAAAATAGGTACACACATCAATGAGGTGGTCTCTGGCAGAGAAAATCGGGAGAGAGTAGGTCCTTGGGGCTTGTGCTTGTGGCTTTGGGGAAGGAGATAGCTGTGCGAGAAAATGTTAGACTCTTAAGCACTGGGTCCCTGCGACGTGTGCTCCATGCTGCTCCCATCTCCTGTCCTCGAATAAACACAGGACAGGAAGACAGAATTCAGGGTGTTCCCTACCAGCAGCTGTATAAGTGTGATTTACAGACATCACAAGTGTGTAAGTGTGGTTTACAGACATCAGAATCAAAGATTTCTAACCCCTTAAGCCCTCCAGTGGTTTTCCTTTATTAGTCTCAGTCAGTTTAGTCCCAAACCAATGGTTTTACTTCTCGTCTCCCGCTGGGAGGAAGGAATGACATTCTTGGTTACTCTCACTTTGCCTTGAACTGTTTTGAGTTCAGTGGGAAACATGTCCAAGGTTACACAGTATTTGCTGGCTGGCTCAGGAGAGATGGATGGACAGAGGAATTAGTGTATCTCATGGGGTCTCTTAGTTCATCTTTAACACTTCAAAAGTCAGACAGGGACTTTGTTAAGCATCTTGATAGATGGAAAAATGAATAATGATCTCTAATGCTAATTATTAATTGATAGAGATAGGCATATACCTGGATGGAAAGAAGAGAAAGGAGCCTAAATACATTTTTATGGTAAAATTCTTTTGGAAGACAAGAGACAGGAAAATTCTTCTGATTGTATTTATCAGAGAAATTTTCACAAAGCAGATAGCACTGAATTGAGCCTTAAAAGATGTCTTTGGTTTTTATGGAAGAATTGGGAAAAAATACAAAAGTGGGGGCCTTGAAGAGTGGTTCAGAGAGCCACTGTTCTAGTCTAACTGAGGGATAAGAATGTGGTCAGTGCCTGTGTCCCACAGACAAAGGCTGGTGGTTAGAGGAAACTAATGCTGGGAAGGTATGCTTCAGGCAGATTGTAGAGTGCCATGAAGTCCCTGGGAAGTGTTTGGATTTTTCTTGCCTGTAGGTGGGGAATCTTTGAGGATTTCTGAACATAGGAGTAGCCTATGCTTTTGGACCAGCGTTGACCATTGAGAAACATTAATAACCCCAATCAACGCACTGCAGGTCCTCCTCATTAAGAAGACTCCAGTCTGCTTTGAGTCGCTCTGAATGTCTCTCTTTGTGAATGTATTCAGAGAGGGGCTGTATTGAGCACAACTGCAGGCAGTTTTTCTATTTAGTGGGGTAAGGGAAGATGCAAACTTTCTGGCTCTTTTCCTTCCTCAGCTCTGCTATCTCAGGATGCTGATGAGACCCAGGGAGAAAGTTTAAAGGATGAATTGACCCCCGGGGCCCCAACAACAGACTCCCAGGTGGGTTGGAGTTTTCCTGTCACTTTCTTGACATGCTTTTTAGTTTCTAAGATTATAATTTGCCCTTTTCTGGGGAGCTGGGTATATTGAGGCTAATGAATTTAACCGGGGAACTCAGGGCAAGTTGGTCTTGTACAGAAAAAGCATCCACAGTGGCAGCAGTTTCCCTCCTCTTAGAAAACGTTTCTTTGGACTTCCATGGCAGTCCAGTGGTTACGACTCCGCACTTCCACCGCAGGGGGTATGGGTTTGATCCTTGATTGGGGCACTAAGATTCCACATGCTGTGTGGCCAAAAAAAATTTTTTTTTTTTAAATGTTTCTTTCCAGCCAACATCTAATACAAATTTTTGTAGAGAAAGCAAAATGAATGATTTGATTCTAACCCATAAAAACCAACAGGTACCGTATGGGATCTAAGATAAACCTCAGTTTTTATGAGTATTTTATACTCAAAAATGGGCTACATCTATCACTTCATGAGGTGGCCCATAGAATAGTGGCATGAGCAGAGGTCAAATAACAGCTAAAGACCTGAGCAGAGAAGAAATGGTCAGGCCATGGAGCACACACATTAGACAGGCTGGGCAGTTACAACAGGGTATGGAAACATGTCCTCACCACCTGGTAGAAGCACAGGTGAAATAGAGAAGGAAAACTGTAGAGTAAATGTGAACGGAAGACTTATTAAAGAGGAGACATTATCCGAGGACAGAAGAGTTTTAAGTGAAAACTTGGGTTCTGAAATTAGATGGTACAGAATTTGAACTTATCTCTGGTATTTACTTGCTCCATGATTTTTTTTTCAGGTTTTTTATGATGCCATTTTCTTTAGCTAATTCAGGTGCTAACATCTTTTAGGATTGAAATGCATTCCAGGGCTATTTCCCGTAATATGGAAGAAATAGTAATATTCTAATTATTTGGAGAGTTACCTTATCTCTACATTCCACTTTCCTGGAATTCTCACCTCCTGACAGTTAAAAATACTGGTGGGATTCTTAGCACTGGGAAAAGATTAAATTTCTTAAAATTGAGGTATAATTTATATATAGGAAATACACTTAAGAAAGTATATGGTTCTATTTTGACATTTATACACCATGTAACCAAGTCAAGATACAGAGCATTTCTGTCTCTCAGAATGTTCACTTGTGCCCCTTTCCAATCAAAACTCTGTTTGCCCCCCAGTAGAGAGAGTGCATGGGATTTCTGCATTATTTCTTACAACTGCATGTAAACCTAATTAAAATTAAAATTATCTAATAAATCTATAATCTCAAAATATAAACTTTGAGAAAGAATCTGTATGTGGCAGTGGTTAGGTATAATGCTCTACAAATGTCAGGTTAAGTTGATTGATAGGTGTTCAGATCTATATCCTTGATAAATTTTTGTCTACTTGTTCTATCACTTAGTGAGAAGAGTGTTAAAATCTCTTAATTATTGTGGTTTCATTCATATCTCCCTTTAGTTCAGTCATGTCAAATTCTGTTATCAGGCACATAAACACGTAGGATTATTGTCTTCTTAATGAGCTGACTATTTATCATTAGGAAATGTCTCATCATATTCTTTTTCCTAAGCCCACTTTGTCTGATTTAATGTAACTTCTCCAGTGTTTGTAGCACTGTTGGTATGGTATAGCTTTTTTCATTCTTTTTACTTGTTTGTGCCTTTATATTTAAAGTGTGGCCCTTCTTAAGATACAGCGGGGCCTTGCTTGCTTAGTCTGTTAACAGTTACATAATCATTGATATGGAGCTTCCCTGGTGACTCAATGGGTAAGGAATCCACCTGCAGGACTTCCCTGGTGGCCCCGTAGCTAAGACTCCATGCTTCCAATGCAGGAGGCCTGGGTTTGATCCCTGGTCAGGGAACTAGATCCCACATGCCACAACTAAAGATCCTGCATGCTGCAACAAAGACCTGGTGCAGCCAAAAACAAAAACAATCCGCCTGCAATGCGGGAGATGCAGGAGACATAGGTTCGATTCCTGGGTAGGGAAGATCCCTTGGAGGAGGGCATGGCAACTCACTCCAGTATTCTTGCGTGAAGAATCCCAAGGCAAGAGGAGTCTGGCGGGCTATAGTCCGTAGAGTCACAAAGAGTAGGACACAACTAGTGACTGAGCACACAGGCAATCACAGATATGGTGGAATTTAAGTGTATATTCTTGTCCTTTGTTTGCTGTTTGTCAAACCTATTCTTTCATTTCTTTTTTCCCCCTCTCCTGCCTTCTTTTGGATGTGCAGTTTTTTAATATTCTATTTTATGTCCTCTAATGACTTTTTCAGCTATACTTTGATTTGTGTTTAGTGGTTGTCCTGGCCATTACAATATGCATTTTAAACGTGTCACAGTTGAATTACTATTATTTTCACAAAGAATATGAAAATCTTATTTTCCCATTTACTCTTCCCATTCTTTGTGTGTTGTCATCATGCTTTTCACTTGTTATATACCCCATAATATATGTCCTTATTTTTGCTTTTAACAGTAAACTGTCTTATAAGAGATTAAGAAAAAGAAAAAAATGGGCCTTCATATTTGCCCACATATTTACCAGTGGAGGCTTTCCTGGTGGCTCAGACAGTAAAGGATCCACCTGCAATGCAGGAGACCTGGGTTTGATCCCTGTGTTGGGAAGAGTCCCTGGAGAAGGAAATGTCAACCCACTCCAGTATTCTTGCCTGGAGAATTCCAAGGACAGAGGAGCATGGTCGGCTCCAGTGCATAGGGGTCACAAAGAGTCTGAACTGACTGAGTGACTTTCTTTCCCTTTACCAGTTGGAGCACTTTTCAGTCCTTCCTTTAGTTCTAAGTTTCTGACATCATTTCCCTTCAGCCTAAAGAACATCATTTAGCATTTCCTGTAGTGTGGGTCTTCAGATGATGAATTCTTACAGCTTTGGTGATCTAGAAATGCCTTTATATATGGTCTTCCTATTAGAGGATCTTTTACTGGATATAGAATTCTAGCATGACCATTTTTTCTTTTAAGCACTTTAAGGATGTTCCGTTATCTTTTGGCTTATATTGCTTCAGATAAAAAGTGCGCTATTTTTCATATTCTTTCCCCAGATGTGACATATCTTTTTGGTTCAGTTCAGTTCACTTGCTCAGTCATGTCTGACTCTGCGACCCCATGAATCACAGCACAACAGGCCTCCCTGTCCATCACCAACTCCCGGAGTCCACCCAAACCCATCGAGTCAGTGATGCCATCCAACCATCTCATCCTCTGTCGTCCCCTTCTCCTCCTGCCCCCAATCCTACCCAGAATCAGGGTCTTTTCCAATGAGTCAACTCTTCGCATGAGGTGGCTAAAGTATTGGAGTTTCAGCTTCAACATCAGGCCTTCCAATGAACACCCAGGACTGATCTCCCTTAGGATGGATTGATTGGATCTCCTTGCAGTCTAAGGGACTGTCAAGAGTCTTCTCCAACACCACAGCTCAAAAGCATCCATTCTGCGGCGCTCAGCTTTCTTCACTGTCCAACTCTCACATCCATACATGACCACTGGAAAAACCATAGCCTTGACTAGACGGACTTTTGTTGGCAAAGTAATGTCTCTGCTTTTAAATATGCTATCTAGGTGGTCATAACCTTCCTTCCAAGGAGTAAGCGTCTTTTAATTTCATGGCTGCAATCACCATCAGCAGTGATTTTGGAGCCCCCCAAAATAAAGTCTGACACTGTTTCCACTGTTTCCCCATCTATTTCCCACGAAGTGATGGGACCAGATGCCATGATCTTAGTTTTCTGAATGTTGAGCTTTAAGCCAACTTTTTCACTCTCCTCTTTCACTTTCATCAAGAGGCTCTTTAGTTCTTCTTCACTTTCTGCCATAAGGGTTGTGTCATCCGCATATCTGAGGTTATTGATATTTCTCCCAGCAGTCTTGATTCCCGCTTATGTTTCTTCCAGCCCAGCGTTTCTCATGATGTACTCTGCATATAAGTTAAATAAGCAGGGTGACAATATATAGCCTTGACCTACTCCTTTCCTATTTGGAACCAGTCTGTTGTTCCATGTCCACTTCTAACTGTTACTTCCTGACCTGCATACAGGTTTCTCAAGAGGCAGGTCAGGTGGTCTGGTATTCCCATCTCTTTCAGAATTTTCCACAGATTATTGTGATCCACACAGTCAAAGGCTTTGGCATAGTCAATAAAGCAGAAACAGATGTTTTTCTGAAACTCTCTTGCTTTTTCGATGATCCAGCGGATATTGGCAATTTGATCTCTGGTTCCTCTGCCTTTTCTAAAACCAGCTTGAACATCTGAAAGTTCACGGTTCACATATTGCTGAAGCCTGGCTTGGAGAATTTTGAGCATTACTTTACTAGCGTGTGCGATGAGTGCAACTGTGCGATAGTTTGAGCATTCTTTGGCATTGCCTTTCTTTGGGATTGGAATGAAAACTGACCTTTTCCAGTCCTGTGGCCACTACTGAGTTTTCCAGATGTGCTGGCATATTGAGTGCAGCACTTTCACAGCATCATCTTTGAGGATTTGAAATAGCTCAACTGGAATTCCATCACCTCCACTAGCTTTGTTCGTAGTGATGCTTTCTAAGGCCCACTTGACTTCACATTCCAGGATGTCTGGCTCTGGGTGAGTGATCACACCATTGTGATTATCTGGGTCGTGAAGATCTATTTTGTACAGTTCTTCTGTGTATTCTTGCCACCTCTTCTTGCCATTTCTGTCCTTTATCGAGCCCATCTTTGCATGAAATGTTCCCTTGGTATCTCTAATTTTCTTGAAGAGATCTCTAGTCTTTCCCAATCTGTTGTTTTCCTCTATTTCTTTGCATTGATCGCTGAGGAAGGCTTTCTTATCTCTCCTTGCTATTCTTTGGAACTCTGCATTCAGATGGGAATATCTTTGCTTTTCTCCTTTGCTTTTTGCTTCTCTTCTCTTCCCTTCCCAGCTATCTGTAAGGCCTCCTCAGACAGCCATTTTGCTTTTTTTCCTTTCCTTTCCGTGGGGATTGTCTTGATCCCTGTCTCCTGTACAATGTCATGAACCTCTGTCCATAGTTCATCAGGCACTCTATCAGATCTAGTCCCTTAAATCTATTTGTCACTTCTACTGTATACTCATAAGGGATTTGATCTAGGTCATACCTGAATGGACTAGTGGTTTTCCCTACTTTCTTCAATTTAAGTCTGAATTTGGCAATAAGCAGTTCATGATCTGAGCCACAGTCTGCTCCTGGTCTTGTTTTTGCTGACTGTATAGAGCTTCTCCATCTTTGGCTGCAAAGAATATAATCAATCTGATTTCGGTGTTGACCATCTGGTGATGTCCACGTGTAAAGTCTTCTCTTGTGTTGTTGGAATCTTTTTGTTTATTTTATACTAACTTTTCTGGTTTTCCTGTTCTTCCTTTCCTACTTTCTTTTCACTACTTTTATAATCTTCCCTTTTCTTTGCCCTTCAGCAGTTTTTTTTTTTAATTAGTTTATTTTCTGTTTTTTAACTTTACAATATTGTATTTGTTTTGCCATACATTGACATGAATCCACCATGGGTGTACATGTTTTCCCCTTTCAGAACGCCCCTCCCACATCCCTCCCCATCCCATCCCTCCGGGTCATCCCAGTACACCAGCCCCGAGCTCCCTGTATCATGCATTGAACCTGGACTGGCGATTCATTTCACATATGATAATTTACATGCTTCCATGCCATTCTCCCATATCATCCCGCCCTCGCCCTCTCTCACAGAGTCCATAATACTGTTCTATTTATCTGTGTCTCTTTTGATGTCTCGCATACAGGGTTATCTTTACCGATTGACTAAATACCATATATATGTGTTAGTATTCTGTATTGGTGTTTTTCTTTCTGGCTTACTTCATTCTGTGTAATGGGTTCCAGTTTCATCCACCTCATTAGAACTGATTCGAATATATTCTTTTTAATGGCTGAGTAATATTCCATTGTGTATATGTACTACAGCTTCCTTATCCATTCATCTGCTGATGGGCATCTAGGCTGCTTCCATGTCCTGGCTATTATAAACAGTGCTGCGATGAACATTGGGGTACACGTGTCTCTTTCAGTTCTGGTTTCCTCAGTGTGTATGCCCAGCAGTGGGATTGCTGGGTCATATGGCAGTTCTATTTCCAGTTTTTTGAGGAATCTCCACACTGTTCTCCATAGTGGCTGTACCAGTTTGCATTCCCACCAACAGTGTAAGAGGGTTCCTTTTTCTCCACACCCTCTCCAGCATTTGTTGCTTGTAGACTTTTGGATAGCAGCTATTCTGACGAGCATGAAATGGTACCTCATTGTGGTTTTGATTTGCATTTCTCTGATAATGAGTGATGTTGAGCATCTTTTCATGTGTTTGTTAGCCATCTGTATGTCTTCTTTGGAGAAGTGTCTGTTTAGATCTTTGGTCCACTTTTTGATTGGGTCGTTTATTTTTCTGGAATTGAGCTGCAGGAGTTGCTTGTATATTTTTGAGATTAATTGTTTGTCCGTTGCTTCGTTTGCTATTATTTTCTCCCATTCCGAAGGCTGTCTTTTCACCTTGCTTATAGTTTCCTTTGTTGTGCAAAAGCTTTTAATTTTAATTAGGTCCCATTTGTTTATTTTTGCTTTTATTTCCAATATTCTGGGAGGTGGGTCGTAGAGGATCCTGCTGTGGTTTATGTCGGAGAGTGTTTTACCTATGTTTTCCTCTAGGAGTTTTATAGTTTCTGATCTTACATTTAGATCTTTAACCCATTTTGAGTTTATTTTTGTGTATGGTGTTAGAAAGTTTTCTAGTTTCATTTTTACAAGTGGTTGACCAGTTTTCCCAGCACCACTTGTTAAAGAGATTGTCTTTTCTCCGTTGTATATACTTGCCTCCTTTGTCAAAGATAAGGTGTCCATAGGTGTGTGGATTTATCTCTGGGCTTTCTATTTTGTTGCATTGATCTATATTTCTGTCCTTGTGCCAGTACCATACTGTCTTGATGACTGTGGCTTTGTAGTCGAGCCTGAAGTCAGGCAGGTTGATTCCTCCAGTTCCATTCTTTCTCAAGATTGCTTTGGCTATTCGAGGTTTTTTGTATTTCCATACAAATTGTGAAATTATTTGTTCTAGTTCTCTGAAGAATACCATTGGAAGCTTGATAGGGATTGCATTGAATCTATAGATTGCTTTGAGTACTATACTCATTTTCACTATATTGATTCTTCCAATCCATGAACACGGTATATTTCTCCTTCTATTTGTGTCCTCTTGGATTTCTTTCACCAGTGTTTTATAGTTTTCTATATATAGGTCTTTTGTTTCTTTAGGTAGATATATTCCTAAGTATTATTCTTTTTGTTGCGAAGGTGAATGGGATCATTTCCTTAATTTCTTTTTCTGTTTTCTCGTTGTTAGTGTATAGGCATGCAGGGGATTTCTGTGTGTTAATGTTATATCCTGCAACTTTACTATATTCATTGATTAGCTCTAGTAATTTTCTGGTGGAGTCTTTAGGGTTTTCTATGTAGAGGATCATGTCATCTGCAAACAGTGAGAATTTTACTTCTTCTTTTCCATCTGGATTCCTTTTATTTCTTTTTCTGTTCTAATTGCTATGGCCAAAACTTCCAAGACTATGTTGAATAGTAGTGGTGAGAGAGTGGGCACCCTTGTCTTGTTCCTGATTTTAGGGAAAATGCTTTCAGTTTTTCACCATTTAGGATAATGTTTGCTGTGGGTTTGTCATATATAGCTTTTATCATGTTGAGGTATGTTCCTTCAATTCCTGCTTTTTGGAGAGTTTTTATCATAAATCGATGTTGAATTTTGTCAAAGGCTTTCTCTGCATCTATTGAAATAATCATATGGTTTTTATTTTTCAATTTGTTTATGTGGTGTATTACATTGATTGATTTGCGGATATTGAAGAATCCTTGCATCCCTGGGATAAAGCCCACTTGGTCATGATGTATGATCTTTTTAATATGTTATTGGATTCTGTTTGCTAGGATTTTGTTAAGGATTTTTGCATCTATGTTCATCAGTGATATTGGCCTGTAGTTTTCTTTTTTTGTGGCATCTTTGTCAGGTTTTGGTATTAGGGTGATGGTGGCCTCATAGAATGAGTTTGGAAGTTTACCTTCCTCTGCAATTTTCTGGAAGAGTTTGAGTAGGATAGGTGTTAGCTCTTCTCTGAATTTTTGGTAGAATTCATTTGTGAAGCCATCTGGTCCTGGGCTTTTGTTTGCTGGAAGATTTCTGATTATGGTTTCAATTTCCGTGCTTGTGATTGGTCTGTTGAGATTTTCTATTTCTTCCTGGTTCAGTTTTGGGAAGTTGTACTTTTCTAAGAATTTATCCATTTTTCCGAGTTATCCAATTTATTTGCGTATAGTTGCTGATAATAGTCTCTTATGATCCTTTGTATTTCTGTGTTGTCTGTTGTGATCTCTCCGTTTTCATTTCTAATTTTGTTGATCTGATTCTTCTCCCTTTGTTTCTTGATGAGTCTGGCTAATGGCTTGTCAATTTTATTTATCTTCTCAAAGAACCAGCTTTTGGCTTTGTTGATTTTTGCTATGGTCTCTTTTGTTTCTTTTGCATTTATTTCTGCCCTAATTTTTAAGATTTCTTTCCTTCTACTAACCCTGGGGTTCTTCATTTCTTCCTTTTCTAGTTGCTTTAGGTGTAGAGTTAGGTTATTTATTTGACTTTTTTCTTGTTTCTTGAGGTGAGCCTGTATTGCTATGAATCTTCCCCTTAGCACTGCTTTTACTGTGTCCCATAGGTTTTGGGTTGTTGTGTTTTCATTTTCGTTCGTTTCTATGCATATTTTGATTTCCTTTTTGATTTCTTCTGTGACTTGTTGGTCATTCAGCAGTGTGTTGTTCAGCCTCCATATGTTGGAGTTTTTAATTGTTTTTCTCCTGAAATTGACATCTAACCTTACTGCATTGTGGTCAGAAAAGATGCTTGGAATGATTTCAATTTTTTTGAATTTACCAAGACCAGATTTATAGCCCAGGATGTGATCTGTTTTGGAGAAGGTTCTGTGTGTGCTTGAGAAAAAGGTGAAATTCATTGTTTTGGGGTGAAATGACCTATAGATATCAATTAGGTCTAACTGGTCTGTTGTATCATTTAGTTTGTTTCCTTGTTAATTTTCTGTTTAGTTGATCTGTCCATAGGTGTGAGTGGGGTATTAAAGTCTCCCACTATTATTGTGTTATTGTTAATTTCCCCTTTCATACTTGTTAGCATTTGCCTTACATATTGCAGTGCTCCTATATTGGGTGCATATATATTTATAATTGTTATATCTTCTTCTTGGATTGATCCTTTGATCATTATGTAGTGTCCATCTTTGCCTCTTTTCACCACCTTTGTTTTAAAGTCTATTTTATCTGATATGAATATTGCTACTCCTGCTTTCTTTTGGTCTCTATTTGCATGAAATATCTTTTTCCAGCCCTTCACTTTCAGTCTATATGTGTCCCTTGTTTCGAGATGGGTCTCTTGTAGACAACATATATAGGGGTCTTGTTTTTGTATCCATTCAGCTAGTCTTTGTCTTTTGGTTGGGGCATTCAACCCATTTACATGTAAGGTAAGTAGTGATAAGTATGATCCCATTGCCATTTACTTTATTGTTTTGGGTGTGAGATTATACACCCTTTCTGTGTTTCCTGTCTAGAGAAGATCCTTTAGCATTTGTTGGAGAGCTGGTTTGGTGGTGCTGAATTCTCTGAGCTTTTGCTTGTCTGTAAAGCTTTTGATTTCTCCTTCATATTTGAATGAGATTCATGCAGGATACAGTAATCTGGGCTGTAGATTATTTTCTTTCATCACTTTAAGTATGTCCTGCCATTCCCTTCTTGCCTGAAGAGTTTCTATTGAAAGATCAGCTGTTATCCTTATGGGAATCCCCTTGTGTGTTATTTGTTGTTTTTCCTTTGCTGCTTTTAATATTTGTTCTTTGTGTTTGATCTTTGTTAATTTGATTATTATGTGTCTTGGGGTATCTCGTCTTGGGTTTATCCTGTTTGGGACTCTCTGGGTTTCTTGGACTTGGGTGGTTATTTCCTTCCCCACTTTAGGGAAGTTTTCAACTATTATCTCCTCGAGTATTTTCTCATGGTCTTTCTTTTTGTCTTCTTCTGGGACTCCTATGATTCGTATGTTGGTGCATTTAACATTGTCCCAGAGGTCTCTGAGGTTGTCCTCATTTCTTTTAATTCTTTTTTCTTTTTTCCTGTTTCATTTATTTCTATCATTCTTCTTCTATCTCACTTATCCTATATCCTGCCTCCGTTATTCTACTGTTGATTCCTTCCAGAGTGTTTTTTATCTCATTTATTGCATTATTCATTATATAATGACTCTTTTATTTCTTCTAAGTCCTTGTTAAACCTTTCTTGCATCTTCTTGATCCTTGTGTCCAGGTTATTTATCTGTAACTCCAATTTGTTTTCCAGATTTTGGGTCATTTTCACTATCATTATTCGGAATTCTTTATCAGGTAGATTCCCTATCTATTCCTCTTTTGTTTGATTTGGAGGGCATTATCCTGTTCCTTTACCTGCTGGGTATTTCTCTGCCTTTTCATCTTGTTTATATTGCTGTGTTTGGGGTGGCCTTTCTGTTTTCTGGCAGTTTGTGGTTCCTCTTTATTGTGGAGGTTCCTCGCTGTGGGTGGGTTAGAAGGGTGACTTGTCAAGGTTTCCTGGTTGGGGAAGCTTGTGTCGGTGTTCTGATGGGTGGAGCTAGATTTCTTCTCTCTGGAGTGCAGTGAAGTGTTCAGTAATGACTTTTGAGATGTCAGTGGGTTTGGTATGACTTTGAGCAGCCTGTATGTTGAAGCTCAGGGCTATGTTCCTGTGTTGCTGGAGAATTTGTGTGGTAAATCTTAATCTGGGACTTGTTGGCCCTTGGGTGGTGGTTGGTTTCAGTGTAGGTATGGAGGCATTTGATGAGCTCCTATCGTTTAGTGCTTCCCGGATTCAGGAGTTCTCCGGTGTTCTCAAGATTTGGACTTAAGTCTCCTGTCTCTGGTTTTCAGTCTTATTCTTACAGTAGCCTCAAGACTTCTCCATCTATACAGCACCGATGATAAAACATCTAGGTTAATGATGAAAAGTTTCTCCGCAGTGAGGGACACCTGGAGAGGTTCACAGAGTTACATGGAGAAGAGAAGAGGGAGGAGGGAGATAGAGGTGGCCAGGAGGAGAAGAGGGGAATCAAAAGGGGAGAGAGCAAGCTAGCCAGTAATCGCTTCCCTATGTGCTCTCCACCGACTGGATCTAAGAGATGTTCACGAAGTTACACAGGGAAGAGAAGAGGGAGGAAGGAGACAGAGGTGGCCAGGAGGAGAAGAGGGGGAATCAAAAGGGGAGAGACGGATCCAGCCAGTAATCAGTTCTCTAAGTGTTCTCCACAGCCCAGAACACACAAAGAGATTCACAGAGTTGGGTCGAGAAGAAAAGGGGGAGTGGGGAGATGGAGGCGACCTGGTGGAGAAAAAGGAGAGTTAAAAGGGGGAGAAAGCAATCAAGCAATCAAGCCAGTGATCTCGTTCCCAAGTAAAAATGGGTGCTGAAGATTGGGTTCTTGAAGATACAAAGTTGGTAACAAATACTAAAAAGCAAAGATTAAAAATCTAGAGTAGAGGTTAGGTTCTCAAAAATACCATATTAAAAAAAGAGAAAGGAAAAAAAAAGAAAAAAACCCCACCAAAGTCACAAAAATTATAAAGTATATATATATGAAGTTTACTTTAAAGATAATGTCTTAGAGAAAAAAATAAAAATAGGGTTTTTTTTTTGCAAGGTAATAGTAGGTAATAAAAATGAAAATTGAAGGAGTAATAGGGGACTTAAAAATAAGAAAATAAAATAAAAATTTAAAAAGTTAACAAAAAATAATAAAAAAAGTTTTAAAATTTTAAAAAATACTAGTAAAAATATATCTAGGACTTTCTCTGGAACTGTTATGGACAGTGAGGGGTCAGTTCATTTTCAGATAGTTCCTTGGTCCAGCTTGTACTTCTCAAGGTCTCTAGGCCCCTTCCTATGTATTTGGTGCTAACTACAGGGTTTTAATCTGTTGCATCTGTCACTTCCAAAGCGATTCCCTCTGTTTCTTTTAGCTTCTTCTGTTTGCTGGTTTCTTGAGTGTCTAATTTCTGCCCTGACACAAGGGGGGCGGTGGTGGTCACCTTTTTTTTTTTTTTTAGTCTCACTTGTTCAGTCGTGCTGTGGGGAGGGAGGAACACTGCAAACAAATCTCACTGGCGTGTGCTCACAATGTTTAGGCCACACTGGGTTTGCCCCACTCACGGTGTGTGTGCTTTCCCAGTCTACACTGCTCAGGCTCTAGGTCAGACTGCCAGTAACTGTCTGAAGTGGCCCCTGGGGTTGCCTGTATTCCCAGGTCTAAGCCACTCAGGTTCTGGTTCCCAGGTACTTCACAAAGGCGCAGACTTGGTTGAGCCTGGGTTTTGTGCCCTTCCCAGGTCCAAGCAGCTCCAGTGACCAGGCTTTTGGCTAGCACGGTTGGGGGCTGCGCCTTTTTCCCTTCCCCCATCCCAGCCGCCTGGTTTTCTGGGTGTACAACGGGCGCAGTTTTCCAGGTGTGCCGTGCTCTCCCCTGGGGAGCTGATATATGGCTGCGACCCTCTTGGCGGGTGTCAACCCTCCAGAGTCCCAAGCAGTCCTGGTTAGCTGCGAGGTCTGTTTGCAGTTTGGTATAGAATGCCTCTCTGGGGCCGTGATTCCACCCTTCCAGCTCTGGCTGCCTTCGCTTGCCTGTCTCTGGCGGGGTTATGTGCTGGTCTGCGGCCGGTTTACTCTGCTCAGTCCTTTGTTCTGTGAGTGGGCCTGGCGGTGTCTTAGGTTAAGGCTTTTTGGGGGAAAGCAATCCCACTTTCTAGGTTGCTGTCTCAATCTAATTCCCTCAGATTGCCCGTGGGGCATTAAGGCTCAGTCCTAACCCAAAGCAATGCAGCCCGCCCCTCCCTGCCCAGTCCCCGCTTGCTAGTTGGGGATACGCACGTCTGCACTGCGCACCTGCTGGGAATTGCTGTTAGGTACGTAAACCGCTGGTTTTAATTATTTATTTATTTTTCCTCCCGGTTATTTTGCCCTTTGCGATTCCAAGGCTCGCCACAGACCCACCAGAGAGAACGTTTCCTGGTGTTTGGAAACGTCTCTCTTTTTTAAGACTCCCTTTCTGGAACGGTTCTCCGTCCCTACCTCTTTTGCTTCTCTTTTTATCTTTTATATTTTGTCCTACCTCCTTTCGAAGACTATGAGCTGCCTTTCTGTGTCTGATGTCCTCTGCCAGCATTCACAAGTTGTTTTGTGGAACTTGCTCGGCATCTAAATGTTCTTTTGGTGAATTTGTGGGAGAGAAAGTCGTCTCCCCATCCTATTTCTCTGCCATCTTAGGACTGCCCCCTCTTCAGCAGTTTTAATGCTGTGCATAGACATGGTATTCTTTGAATTTTTTTTTTTTTTTTTGGTGGCAGATTTACTGTCTTCTACATTTATGGGTTGATTTTTTTTTAATCCAACTTAAAAAATTTTCAGCCTTTATTTCTTCAGATATTCTTTTCTTCTCATTCTCCTTCTGAGATTTTAATTACATGTATATTAGACCACGTGATAGTATCCTTTTTTTTTCCTCTCTCTCTCTTGGTGCTTCCATTTGAATACTGTCTATTGACCTGTGTTAAGTTTCATTGATCTTGTCTTCATCAGGGTCCATCTGATGTTAAACCCATCCAGTGGATTTTTCAGATATTGTATTTTTTAGTTGTAGAATTGTCTTTTAGTTCTTTTTTAGCATTTCTATCTCTCCTCAGTTACCCTGACATTTTGACCTATTCCATCCATATTTTATTGTAAACTCTTCAACATATATTTTAATAATTGCTTTAAATTTCTTGTCTGCTTCTTCCAGTGACTTGTTAACCGAGGTCTTCACTTCTTATGTTTTTATTTCTTGATTATAGGTCAGATTTTCCTCCTTCACTTGCCTAATTATTTTTTATTATGGTTCAGATATTGTATATAAAAGAACAGTGGAGGATGAAATATGCATAGATAGATCCATTTTCTCATCAGCCTGGAAGGACATTGGTATTGAGAATAACTACGATGGCTTCCAGTTTTTTAATGAAACCTCAGATGTGTGGCCTCCTGACCAAGCATCTGCAATTTCATATTGTTAAAGCATCATTGTATCTCTGGGAGTTGCAGCTTTCTACAAGTTTGCTTTGGTGAACCAAGAAAGACAGTATAAAGGACAAAAATGGCAACGACCTAACATAAGCAGAAAAGATTAAGAAGAGGTGGCAAGAATACCCAAAAGAACTGTACAAAAAAGATCTAATGACCCAGATAATCACGTTGGTGTGGTCACTCACCTAGAGCCAGACATCTTGGAGTATGAAGTCAAGGCAGCCTTAGGAAGCATTACTACAAACAAAGTTAGTGGAGTTGATAGAATTCCACTTGAGCTATTTCAAATCCTAGAAGATGATGCTGTGAAAGTGCTGTACTCAATATGCCAACAAATTTGGAAAACTCAGCAATGGCCACAGGACTGGAAAAGGTCAGTTTTCATTCCAACCCCAAAGAAAGGCAATGCCAAAGAATGTTCAAACTACTGTACAGTTGTATTCATTTCATATGCTAGCAAGGTAATGCTCAAAATACTTTAAGCTAGGCTTCAACAATATGTGAACCAAGAACTTCCAAATGTACAAACTGGATTTAGAAAAGGCAGAGGAACCAGGGATCAAATTGCAAACATCTGTTGGATCATAGAAAAAGCAAGGGAATTCCAAAAAAAAAAAAAAATCCACTTCTGCTTCATTGACTATGCTAAAGCCTTTGACTGTGTGGATCACAACAAACTGTGGAAAATTCTTAATGAGATGGTAATACCAGACCACTTTACTTGCCTCCTGAAAAACATGTATGCAGATCAAGAAGCAACAGTTAGAACTGGACATGGAACAGTGGACTGGTTCAAAATTGGGAAAGGAGTATGTCAAGGCTATGTACTGTCACCCTGCTTATTTAACTTCTATCCTGAGTACATCATGTGAAATGCTGGGCTGGATGAATCACAAGCTGAAATCAAGATTGCCAGGAGAAATATCAACAACCTCAGATATGCAGATGATACCAGCATAATGGCAGAAAGTGAAGAGGAACTAAAGAGCCTCTTGATGAAAGTGAAAGAGGAGAGTGAAAAAGCTGGCTTAAAACTCAACATTCAAAAAACTAAGATCATAGCATCCAGTTCCATCACTTCATGGCAAATAGGTGGGGAAAAATGGAAACAGTGGCAGGTTTTATTTTCTCCTGCTACAAATCAGGAGCTCCAAAGCAGGGCTCCAAAATCAGTGTGAATGGTGACTACAGCCATGAAATTAAAAGATGCTTGCTCCTTGGAAGAAAAACTGTGACAAACCTAGACAGCATATTAAAAAGCAGAGATATCACTTTGCTGACAAAGGTCCATGTAGTCAAAGCCATGGTTTTTCCAGTTGTTGTGTACAGATGTGAGAGTTGGACCGTAAAGAAGGCTGAGCCCCGAAGATGCTTTCAGACTGTGGTGCTGGAGAAGACTCTTGAGAGTCTCTTGGACAACAAGGAGATCAAACCAGTCAATCCTAAAGGAAATCAACACTGAATATTCATTGGAAGGACTGATGCTGAAGCTGAAGCTCCAATACTTGGGCCACCTGAAGCAAAGAGCCGACTTACAGAAAAGACCCTGGTACTGGAAAAGATTGAGGGCAGGAGGAGAAGGGGGGCAACAGAGAATGAAATGGTTGGATGGCATCACTGACTCAATGGATATGAGTTTGAGCAAACTCCAGGATAGAATGAAGGACAAGGAGGCCTGGAGTGCTGCAGTCCATGGGGCAGCAGAGTTGGACATGACTTAGCAACTTAACACAACAAACAACAAGAATGCAGGCATATGCAGATTCTGCAGAAAGTATGGTTCTATGAAAAATTTTAAGGTGATGAGAAAGGCTGGTATCTTTCAGAGTGCAAAGTGATTTCAGAATGTAAAAAATTTCTTTGTGTTGAGGTGCATGAAATTCATCCCTGACCTGTGTTTGTTAATTGTGAAGCATGAATATCTGGGCTAAGGGATAGTTTCTCTTGATAAATAAACAATAAGGGGGGTTCTGGAAGGGGAAAACATGTACACCCATGGTGGATTCGTGTCAATGTATGGCAAAACAAATAAAAAATAAAGAAAGAAAGAAAAATAAATAAATAAATACAATTTCAAAGGAAAAAAAATAAATGTATATATGTATAGATAGGTAGATAGAGTCTGTTTTGTCTGTTCTGTTTATTTGCAGAAGACTCTAAGCCTTTTTCTCTGACTGGTGGTTAAGGTGAGGGACTGATTATTCATATTTTTCCTAGAGCTGTGGCTGAGCTCTGGCTGAGATGTACTTTAGTTTGATTGGATTCACTTTTTTGTTGTTGTTGTTGCATGGCATGTGGGATCTTAGCTCCCCAACCAGGGCTTGAACCCATACCCCCTGCAGTGGAAGCACCAAGTCCTAACCACTGGACTGCCAGGGTCCTTGATTCAGTTCACTTCTGATTAACCCAACTACTAGCACCCCATGCCATCACTGCTGAGGGGCTGATCCTTTTTTATCTATTCAGTATTTAAGCTAAGGAAGAGCTCGATCACAGTCCCAGACAGTTTTGTTCATCTTGCATTAAACTCCAGCAGGGCCCCAGAATTTCAGCCCTGCAGGAATGCATTGGTCTTTGTGACAGTAAGTGCTGAAAGCCTCTCTCCCCTCCGTGGGCCCTCTGGTCTCATCTACTTCCACTTGCCCGCCTCCAGCAATGCTGGCTACTCTCCTGCTCCTCAGACAAGCCAAGGACACGCACTCCTCAGGTCCTTTGTTCCTGCCTGGAATGTTCTCCCCTCAAATTTCTGTGTGGCTCTTTCCTACTGAGTTCATGTCTCTGTTCGAATATCACCCTTTTAGGAAGGCTTACCCTAATACCCTACACGAAAGATCTTCCCCATCCTCACTGTGGCTCTCCCTGGTGCCATTATCCTGCTTCATTTTGTTTTTTTCTAGGACATGTATAATAACCATCTGTCCTTTCATATATTGTTTATGATAGTCTCTAGAGAATTACCAAACAGATTCAGAGGAGACTCCCAGTAAAACTAATTTAGAATCTCTCAGAAGACTGTCAGAACATACTGGATCTTGATAGAGGTGGTCTCAGACTGAAAAGGAATATACTGGATATTCTAGGAATTGTTGACCTTCAAGGACATATCTGTGGACTTCACCCAGGAGGAGTGGGGGCAGCTGGCGCCTGCTCACCGGAATCTGTACCGAGAAGTGATGCTGGAGAACTATGGGAATCTGGTCTCAGTGGGTAAGGACAGGCTACACATACATCCAGAATCCTGCCTATTAACCGGATTAATATTTAATTTAGTTTAATATTAATAATTCCTAAATTATTAAATGCAGTAGATTCCCTGGAGCCTGGCCTTGGATTCTGTGTTGGAGATGGATGTTGCATACCTTTGAAAATCAAGCCAGAGCATATCTGAATCTCTTCCCTTCGGGGAACACTTTACTTTGTAGAGCAAGAATAGGAAAACATGCTCTGGTGCCCCTTTCCATCTTCAGAGAGCCTAAATACCAGATGATTGAAACTACATCCCAGGGATGGTTCTTTGACTTCAACATAAACATTCATACTCTTTTTTTCACTCAAAAAGCAGGTTGTCAGCTTTCCAAACCTAGTGTGATTTCCCAGTTGGAGAAAGGAGAAGAGCCATGGATGACAGAGAAAGAAGGCTCAGGAGATCCCAGTTCAGGTGAGCCAAGGCAGATGGTGCCTTCTAATATGTAGGCCAGGGTGCCCAGCATATTCCCAGGCTGCGGAAAGGCTGAGCGGGTGGACAGGCATGCTCTGAACTAGATTTCATCCCTCTATCTGCAGTCCTTTTCTTCATCTGACATTGCAGAAGTCTCTGGAGTTGGAGGGAAGATAAGTCTTCTCTTCATTAAGGTTTTCCTTCTTTCTTCAGTATCCTAAAGTCTGCCAATCGAAAGCTCCTTTCCCCATACTCTGAGATGTACATAGTAGTCTCTTCTCGCAGAAAGCAGATCTCTTTTCAGGACTCTCACTGCATTCTCCAGATCTTGAATCTTCTCTCTTGCATCCTATTTCCACTTTTCATCAACTTTCATTTTACAATCTTAACTTTGATCTCACTCTCCTTTGAACTAAAGTATCCTTATTTATTATAACAAATGTTTTATGGAAAATCTTGCAAGAGAAATGACCATGGGATTCCTTCTCATCAAATCTAGTGATCTTTAACAATCTTCTTAAACTTTGCTTTTATTGTGAAATATTTTAGACGTTCAGAAAGGCCCAGAGAACATTACAATAAATTGCTATGTACTTTCTACCTAGATTAAGAAATAAAACAGAGTTTAAACCCCAGTACTCCCATCCTTGCTTGTGAAATAACCAGCTCTTCTTAAACACTGTCATTCCTATATGTGTCTTCATATTTGTATTGCATGTGTATATTCCCAAGCAATATATAATATTATTTTTTTAATTTATTTTTAATTGAAAGATAATTGTGTTCACAATATTGTGTTTATTTCTGCCATATATCAACATATATCAGTCATAGGTATACATATGTCCCCTCCCTCTTGAACCTCTTTCCCACCTCCCATCCCATCCCACCCTTCTAGGTTGTCACAGAGACCTGGTTTGAGTTCTCTGAGTCATACAGCAAATTCCCACTGGCCATCTGTTTTACATACGGTGGTGTATGTGTTTCCATGCTACTCTCCATTCATCCCACCCTCTCCTTCCCCCTACTCATTTATGTCCATACGTCTATTCTCTATGTCTGCGTCTCCACTGCTGCCCTGAACGTAGATTCATCAGTACCTCTTTCTAGATTCCATATATATGTGTTAATAGACAATTTTTTTTCTCTTTCTGACTTCCTTCAGTTTGTATAATAGGCTCTACGTTCATCTACCTCATTAGCACTGACTCATGTTCCTTTTTATGGCTGAGTAATATTCCATTGTATATATGTACTACAGCTTCTTTATCCATTCATCTGTGGATGGACATCTAGGTTGCTTCCATGTCCTAGCTATAGTAAATAGTGCTTCAGTGAACACTGGGGTACATGTGTCTTTTTCAGTTATGGTTTTCTTAGGATATATGCCCAGTGGTGGGATTGTGGGGTCATATGGTAGTTTTATTCCTCGTTTTTTAAGGAATCTCCATACTGTCTTGCACCATAGTCATATCAATTTGTATTCCCACCAACAGTGCAAGAGGTTCCCTTTTCTCCACACCCTCTCCAGAATTTATTGTTTGTAAATTTTTTGATGATAGCCATTCTGACCAGTGTGAGGTGATATATCATTGTAGTTTTGATTTGCATTTCTGTAGTAATGAGCGATATTGAGCATCTTTTCATGTGTTTACTAGCCATCTGTATGCCTTCTTTGGAAAAATATCTATTTAGGTGTTTTGCCCACTTTTTGATTGGGTTGTTTTGTTTTTCTGGTATTGAATTGTGTGAGGTGCTTGTATATTTTGGAAATTAATCCTTTGTCAGTTGTTTCATTTGCTATTATTTTCTCCCATTAAAGGTTGTCTTTTCACCTTGTTTATAGCTTCCTTTGCTGTGCAAAAAATTTTCAGTTTAATTAGCTTCCACTTGTTTATTTTTCTTTTTATTTCCATTACTCTAGGAGGTGGGCCATAGAGGGTCTTGCTGTGACTCATAGCACATAAATTACTACTTATAATACTGTTTTGCATATTCTTATTCTTTAAAAAATGGTAGATGTACTTCTTCCACTTGCTTTTCTCATTCAACACTGTTGATATTTATCCATATTATTCATTCATATTTATCCATATCATTCATTTCCATTGAGTTAATAAAGCACAATTTATCCATTTTCCTGTTGATAGAAATTTAGGGGTTTCTAAATTTGGGGGTTACAGAGATACTGCAGTAAGCTTTGTATATGCAACTTCTTGTGTAAGTATGCAAGTATTTCTCTGAGATATTTGATAGACGCAGACTTGTTGGGTCATGGAGCAGACGTACCTTTATGTTTCAGGAAATTGTTCTTCGAAATAGTTGCACCAGTTGGTACTCCCATCTTGAGAGTTTTGAGAGTTTCCAGAACTCAGCATCTTTGTCATCACTTGGCATTGTCAAACTTTCACATTTTTATAAATTCAGTGGTTGAATATGGTGTCTTGTTTTTTTTCATTTTCATGATTACTAATAAGAGGGAGCATGTTTTTCATGTTTGTTAGCCATCCTTCCAGGATTTCTTTTCTGTAAATTACCTGTTTATATCCTTTGCAAATCTATTATTTTTTTCTTATTGATTTATAGAAAAAATATATATTATTTTATATCTTTAAAATTTTGTTTTTCATATTTAGGTTTAAATCTGCATATATCTTATATATAGTGTGAGATGAGGCTCTATTTTAACTTTTTACATATCAACCCAAGAACCGTTTATTGAATAGTTGATGCTACTTGGTCACCTGCCAAGTTTCTTTATATACCTGAGTCTATTTCTGGGCTTTACCTGTTCTGTTCCATTTTTCTACTCTATCCCTGCTCTAATGTCAGACTGTCTTAATTACTGTATTTCATAGTGAGATTTAATATCTTGTTCTTCAAAATTGTCCTGGCTATTGTTAGCTCCTTGCTTTTCCATATGAATTACATAATGAGTGCATCAATTACACACACACAAATTCTCTGGTGGTATTTTGATTGGAATATATTGAATCTATAGATCAATTTAGGGGAGAATTAATGTTATGATATTGAGTCTTGTTGTCTAGGAACATGGTATATTGTTCCACTTATTGATATTTTCTAATTTTTTAAAATAAATTTTCAGCATTTTCCCCCATAAAAGTCTTGTACACATTACACATCTTTTGTCAGATTCATCCTGAAGGACATACATTTTATTGCTATTCTGTTTTTTCATTTTTTAGCCACACTGCATGTCTTGTGGGATTTTAGCGCCCTGACGAGGCATTGAACCCTCACCCTCAGCTGTGAAAGCTTGGAGTCCTAATCACTGGACTGCCAGGGAATTCCCTCAAACCTATTTTCTGAACTAGCTGGAGTGGGAAGAGGGAAATCTTTTTATCTTTCTGAGAATGTTTTCCAAAAGTAGTTATCAGTTAAAAAGACACTGTTAAGACATAGCCCTGAAATATCATTTTTTAGTATTAATAGAAAGAAGAAGATTAAAATGTTCAAATTTTTACTCTGTATATAAAATCACACTTTTACCTTGTTCATTGTGTCTTAATTTCCCATTACGTCTCCAGGCTGCATAACCATATTTAAATACACTCAGAACTTCATGGGACTTCCATGATGCTCCAGTGGTTAAGACTGCATGCTCCCAATGCAGGGGGCACAGGTTGGATCTCTGGTCAGGGAACTAAGAACCCACATGCCTCATGCAAAAAATACATATACTCAAAATTTCATGTACTTCATATGTATTGTTATCTAAATCTGTATTCCATACCCAGTATAATAATTGATTTTTCAAAGCATAATGAATATGAGTTATTTGCATTTTTTCCATTTCTTTCAGACTTGAAAAGTAAAACAGAAACCAGTGCATCAAATGTAAAATGCATTTTACAAGAACAGTTATATCATGGCATGATGATGGAAAGGTTCATGAAGGATGATGTCATTTATTCCACATTGAAGAAAGTCTCAAAATATGATGATGAGTTAGAAAGGCGCCGGGATCGCCGTGGAAGAAATCTGAGACAAACCATTATGACCCATAAGAAGAGAAGCCAAGAAACTTACAAATTTGGCAAAAATATTGTGACTTCAAATGTTGTTATAGAACAGAGGCTCCATAAATGTGATACACCTAGAAAGAGAAACAAATGCAAATCAGATTTGATTAATCATCCAACAAGTTACATAAGAGTAAAAACCTATGAATGTAATATATGTGAAAAGGCCTTCAAACTACCTATTCGCCTTACTGAACACATGAGAGTTCATACTGGTGAGAAACCTTTCAGATGTAAGGAATGTGGAAGGGCCTTCAGTCAAAGTGCATCCCTTACCACACACCAGAGAATCCATACTGGTGAGAAGCCCTTTGAATGTGAAGAATGTGGCAAAGCCTTCAGACATCGCTCATCTCTTAATGAGCATCATAGAACCCACACTGGGGAGAAACCCTACATATGTGATAAATGTCAGAAAGCTTTCCGCCATAACAATAGCTTGATCCTGCATTTGAGAATTCATTCTGGAGAGAAACCCTTTACATGCAATGAATGTGGAAAAACTTTTAGACAGATTAGACACCTTAGTGAACATGTAAGAATTCATACTGGAGAGAAGCCCTATGCATGCACTGCATGTTGTAAAACCTTTAGTCATAGAGCTCATCTAACACATCACCAGAGAATCCATACTGGGGAGAGACCCTACAAATGTAAAGAATGTGGGAAAGCCTTTAGGCAGAGCATACACCTTAGCAACCATAAAATTGTTCATACAGGAGTGAAAGCATATGAATGCAACCGCTGTGGAAAAGCGTACAGGCATGATTCATCCTTTAAGAAACATCAGAGGTATCACACAGGAGAAAAACCTTACGAATGTAATCAATGTGGAAAAGCCTTCAGCTATAATTCATCACTTATTCGACACCATGAAGTACACAGGAGAAATGTCTTCCAAAATAATATCTGAAAACAGATTATGCAACATGAGAACAAAAGCTAAGTCTAAATCAGTAACTCCGTGCTTTGAATTTCAGGACTCTAAATTTGAGGAATTGACATAATGATGCCAACTTCTAGTTTTGTTCATTGTGTAAATAAATGCTACATTGATAACTACTATTTACTAATACCTCCACACAGTTACTTAATCGAGAATAAAAGATGGCCCTTCAAATTAAATTCAACAATATAGAAAATTTTGTACATTATTATTTTTATGATTTCATGGTAGATTAATAAATTATTTTTCCTGGGCATTCACAGATACAGACCAGCATTTGGAAACTACTGTTTAAAACATCACCACCCCCCTACTTTTTTAATTAAAATTTTATTTTTTTAATGGGAAACCCTTCACATTATGTATAAATATCAAAAAGTATGGTCAGTTGTGTAAGTGAAAAGCCTTCTTTCTCCATCCTCCACACAAAATTCTACCTACAGGCAACCATTTTTTATAACTCTTACTTTGTACACCCTTCTAGAGAGCTTTCTGTTTAAATCCAAGAGAATACAAGCATACATTTTTTTACTTTTAAGCATAAATGGCAGCTCCCTAGACAAATGCTACAAATATTACTTTTATTACTTTACTGTGTATCATGGATGTTATTCCATATCAGTAAACAAAGTGCCTACTTGTTCTTTTTTAACACCTGTATAGTATTCCATGGTTTGAATGTACTTTATTTAGCCATTTCATTGTAGATGACCTTTTGGATTTCCGATCTTTTATTTATATAATGTTGCAATGAATATTCTTACACATTTTTTTTTTGTTTCTCACACATGTAAGTACATGCAGAGGGTAAATTCCTAGAATGGGAATTTCTGTGCTAAAGGGTATGTACATTTGTATGATGGATACTGCCAAACTGACCTTCAGAGAGGTTGGACCAATTTATTTTCCTACTAGCAAGATAAAGAACTGTGGGAGCCATATCTGGTACTAACACATCTCCAGCAGCTCTATAATCCATTAAATAAGTATCAGTTTATCTCAATAACATAGCCTAGAAGTACAGTCTAAGTTCATCCCCCAAAAGAGCAGTACTTGCCATCCCTGGAGTCAGAGCATTAGTTGCATCTTTTCAAATAGCAGCCAAGCCCACCAGCCTCTGTTGGAGAAGAAAACATCTCCCCAACTGCTCCAGTCCCTAACTTCTGAGGCTGGAACTGTCTGATGAAGTATAGTCACTAAGAGACTGATCCACCTGCCTTAGCAAGTATAATCCTGGCTACAACACCTTTGTTTGGAATGGAGGAAAATGGACATTCAGTCAGGATACTTAAGATGGCAGGCTATACTACAAAGGATCAACTGACCATACATAGCATTTTATGGTTATGTTAGTGAGTTACAGTTCACTTGTGGAAGGAGACAGAAATGAGGTAGGACATGACTTTCTAATTAATAAACATTAATGAGAGCATTAATTAATTTGTTGACATTGCCTGTTACATTGCGAAAGCTGAGTGCCAATGAAAGGACCACAGTGATTTTGTAGATGTTCATTTTTCATTTTGGTAGTTTTTATTATTTAAAGTTTTAGTGATTCTGTAGAGTGTTGATGGATTTCCCATCTCCATCACCACAGCCACTAATCATTTATAAACCAAAGCCTGGCACTCATTAAATCTACCTTATAGCTTCACATTCCATTTACTTTTCTCTTTCCCATATGGGCTCTAATAGTTGAGACTCTTTTAAGTTGCAAGTAAGTGAAATCAACTGAGGCTAGTTAAGTCTTAAAGGGGGATGTTAGTAGAAGGATATTGGGGTATCATGGAATTCAGGGCAGTGATACAGTATAACAGTGGCCTGAGACAGAGATCTAAGTGCTTTGGAAAAGCCAGGCAGTTTTCTCTCCATCTCTGATCTTTGCTTATTGTGTCTTCATTCTTCAACTGCCGCCCCCACCCCCAACACCTCATTGCAAATCACAGGTATCATCAACTTTAGATTTTACATATATTCCCTTTTCATTACCCAGAGAAAAACTGTCTTCTCTTTCTTGCTTTTTATCTCAAAATCCTGAGGAAGTTCTTTTATTGACCCAGCCAGGTCAGCTGCCTACCCTAAACAAGTCCATTGTAAGCAGAGATCTCAGCTTCTGTGGGAACCACGTGGAGGGTGTGGTGGTGAATGGGAAAGGGGGACTGGAGGGGCAGGAGAGCAGAAGAAAGAGTTACTGTTCATAGAGTTCCAGATCCTACTCACTCTTCAATGCTGGCTCATCGGATCAGAACTTAAGAGCTGGAAAGGGTCTAGGAATTCACCTAATTGAAACTTCTCCCTTTATAGATGAAGAAGTGAAGAAACCCATTCTTTAATTACATCTTTTCACCTGAGTCATATTTTTTTTTTATCATTTTTTCCTCTAAATTTGTTAACTTGGTTCTCCAAACACTTGCCCTTAATGGCTGACCATAGCTGCACTTCACCATTCTAAGAATTTTACTTCTTAGATCTGTTATTGCCCCAAGGAGATCTTTCATAAATTATGCTGTGTCCCCAGAGCTGTGTCCTTAGGCACATTCTCTTCTCGAGCCTTGTAGGCTACAGTCCATGGGGTCGCTAAGAGTCGGACACGACTGAGTGACTTCACTTTCACTTTTCCCTTTCATGCACCGGAGAAGGAAATGGCAACCCACTCCAGTATGCTTGCCTGGAGAATCCCAGGGACGGCAGATCCTGGTGGGCTGCTGTCTATGGAGTCGCACGGAGTCGGACACGACTGACGTGACTTAGCAGCAGCAGCAGCAGCTTCTCAAGTTAGACATTTTGTCTGATCTTGTTACCATCCCAACACCTCTTATAGCTACATCTATATTTTAGAAATCTCTCCTGAACTCCAGGTCATTATCTTCAACATCCCACCATATATCTCCCCTTGGGTATCTCATAGTAAATCTTAAAGTCAGCATGTCCAAAACTCAACACAGCTTTGGGGATAAAATCTGTATTCCTTAATCCAGGAAGCGGTATCGCCACTCATTCAATTCTCCAGTTTAAACTCCCTCTCATTCATTACCCCATCCCCCGCCCCCCAATCAGTAACCAGGTCCTATACATTCTATTTAGGACCTCTTCAGTTTATACCCTCTTCTATTTCCATTGTCAGTGCTTTAATCAGGCTCTTAGCACTTCCTAATTGCTTAGATTCCCAACTATTTTTTCTATATCTAATCTGGACTTAAATCTATCTTCCCCGCTGCTGCTAGAGTAGTCATTCTAAAATATATAACTAATCAAATAATTGCTGGAAATCCTTCAGTGGTTTCTCATAAAAGGTAAAGGTCAGTTTCCTTAATAGAATACTTGGTATAAAGCATTGCCTAGTTTTCTAGCAATGGCTCCCAAATTTCTCCCCGAGCATACGTCTCTCCAGACATAAAACATCTTATGGTCCTCTATATTCCATGCTCTTGTGCACATCTTCAGAGAATACTCTGGAGCTTTATACCAAGGTTACAGGTGTGGAGCTTATACCTCCTTTACTAGAAAAACATCCTACTTTCCTTAAGTAATCATGAACTGTCCTTTATATTATCACTCTGTAGATTGGTGAAAATAACCAGTGATAATTTCTAAAAACATTTCCTTTCTTATAGGGAACATCTCAGGATGGCACCAAACATATTCATTAATAGTTCAAAATATCTTTAGTTTCTCTGTAAAAGGAAGCCAATGTTTAGTAATTAATGTTTCAGTATCTTATTTTATTTGGGAGTGACCTAGCTATTCAATAAATTTCCAACACTTAATTTAGCACAACTCTAGAAATTCAACTTACCAAAATCTGGAAAGACTAAAACAAAATTATTTTTAATAGAGTTTACCTAAAAACTCTTATCTCACATTTTCTTTCCTTAAAAGTTTCTTCACATTCAATTATTTCCCTTATGGACAAATTTGCAACAGATATAATAAGCTCTTCTTTAGTTTATATTAAACTTATGTACAATAAAAGTGTTATGCTTCTGTCCTCTCTCTTTTCTGCATCATCAATTTTCTCTTGCTCAGTGGCATGTAAAATATCTGTCATCTTAAAAATCCTTAGTCCACCTCTGCCTCCAGCAAGCACCTCATTTTCTTTTAGAGTAAAATTCTTCCTCTCCTTGTCTATACTTCCCAGACTCAATGACTCTCTTCTTGTTCTCTTTAGAGACTATTCAAATTAGGCTTTTCCCCCAGCCCCTTCACTGAATTGAAAGGTCACCAACAACCTCCATATTGCTAAATACAGTGGTTATTCCTCCATCCTCAATTTCCTTCTTCTTCACCACCATTTAACAAAGGCCATGAGTCCACCTCATTACAACACATTCTTCACTTGGCTTCCAGGACACTACTCATTTTCCTTCCTCATCTCTGAAAGTGCCTTCTCAGTCTCCTTTGTATTTTCTCCCCACCAACCTGTCATCTAAACATTGGAAACCTGTATATCTCAGTCTTCAAACCTCCTTTGTTTTCTATTTATATTCACTCCCTTATGATCTCATTTAATTTCCTGGCTTTTGATACCACTAATGTCCTGAAGACTCCCAAATTTATATCTCCAGCCTTATACTTTATTTTATTTATTGTGGAGGAAGTAAATTTTTCCCATTTTGATTTAACATTTTCCCCAAGGTTTATTAAAATATAATTGACAAAATAACTTCTATAAATTTAAGCTGTACAACATAATGTTTTGAAACATGCATTTAGTTAAATGACTACCACAATAAAATTAGCTAACACATCCACCAAAAAAAAAAAAGTGTTATGCTTAATGTTGATGATTCTTAAGATATGTCTATATTAATTAGATCAACAAACATTAAATATCAGGTATTAATTTAATATTGACTATTCCCCATTCACATGAACCTGGAATTCCTTTAGCTTAATTTCTCTTGTATTTAGAATTCTTTGATTTATAGGTGCTTACTTTCTTTAGGCCAATTAAATTAGAGCTCATTTACAAGTTAACCTCAGCAATATTATCCAAAGACTAAGACACACACTGAGACATACATAAATCCAGAGAGACAGAGATCTGATCTCATAGTTTTTCGCTTTGAGATTTAAAATGTCTCTTTGTTCCTTTTTTCCCTTGACTTGAAGTTCTACCAATTTACCAAAGGCTGAAGTCTCAGACAATGTGGGCTGTGTATATCAAGGACATGATAAGAGTTTTCAGGCTTTTCCTAGCCATATTTCTGTTTAACAAACTAGCTTTTTCTAATTGTACATGCTAGGAAAACTGGTTTTATAATTTCAGAAAGATTTCACTTTAACCAGTTTTCTCTGGATTCTAAAGAATATCATGGCATTACTGTTTTTTTCCCTTCTGTGGTCATGGTCTAATAGCTAAAATTTAAATTAAAGTGCTCAAATCAGCTCTGTTAACAGGGGCAGACTGACTGATAAAATGTTGTCCTAGCAAGGATTGTCCCTCTGGGGAGGTGGGGTCTTAGTTTGATTGGAAGAATCTGGAGGAGTAAGGGAACTTGCAGGAGTAGGGAAAGCTTGGTTTCCCCCAACACTCCCCCACCCCCAGGGATAGGAGAAGTTAGAAGGGGATTCTTTAGAATGTTAGGAGAGTTTTTTGATCCCTCAGGCTAGGAGAAAGTCCTGGACCAAAGGGAACTTCAGAATCCCTTCCTTGTCTGCAACAATGAAGATCAAATGTGGACAGGAAAGGTTGAGTTGGGTCATCTAGGAGATCTGACAGGGAGAAAGAGAGGGACGGGGGTGGGGGGTGGGCATGGGGGTAAGGCGGCAACAGAAAGATATATGTGGCATGTGTACCTCAGAACAACGTTCTGATTAAAGGTCATAAAGATTTGAACATAAGGAACATCTGAGTGAGTCCTTTTCCCCTCCTTTCGGCAAAAAGAGATCAAGTTGGAGGATGGAGGTATAATTTAGTGTGCCATTAAGAGATCAGTTTTCTTGGTCCTCCAACTTGTATTGGGATCAGGCTAGATTTTCAAATTTTTCCAGTTCCTGAGAATGTAGCCAAGAGGTGAGTCTGAGGGAGGCTCCTGGAGGCTACCAGTACCCATTCTTAGCCTATATGCTGTAGAATGGGGATACTCAGAGTCACTAGTTGACACAAAGGCATCCCTTTTGTCCCGGTGAGGCCTCTATTCAACTAGTGGCACAAAATGGCTGACCATCCCAACAGTTGAATCCAACAGTGAGAGGTGACCCGTAAGTGTAAACCATGAGGCTAAGGCACCAACCATGTGACTCAGACAGGGAAAGACAGGAAAGAGAGAGATTCCCAGGACCAACGGATAACTCCCCAATTGACGATTTCCTGAAACATGGAAGACACTCTTGGGATAGTTCAGAGGCAACACCTAGGCTCCTGTAAATCAATCTGGACTGAAAGAGAAGTGAAAATAACAGGGAAGACAGGCTGAGGAATCTGTCTTTTAGTCCTACCGGGAAGGTGGTGGCCAGGGAAGTGGGCTCAGTGTTTTGCTTGAACCAATCAATATGTCTCATGGTGCGCAGAAGTTGTCTTGCTGAGGGTGGATGCCTTGTAGCCTGGTCCATTCCATGACCACCTTATCCTGTCACAGGAGTCTTCAAGCAGCAGTTGCAGTAATGTCTTTTAAGTGCCTGACCCATGCCAGCACATTATCAATTGGCCTAATCCTCAGCCTAAGGAAGAAAGAGGAAAGGAGAGCCCCTTACCCACTTGGGTGACAGCTACTGGGGTGCAGTGGGTTATGGGGCCTTTGGAACATGCCAGAGGGTAACCCTAGCCAGAGTTTTTCAATTGCTTCCATAGCCATTTGCCTGTTTGCAGAGGGTTTGAGGAGAAAGGAACAAGCAAGTGGTGGGGGAAAATCCCCAAGAGTCCCTGTATGAGAGATGCTTTCATACTTTCAGATAAAGATTTTCATGAGTCCAATTCTTGAATCTTCTCATACCTAGAGAAACACTTAATACCACAGACCAGTGTCTGGTCCTGCTTCTCCTGGCTAGCACCTCTTCTAAGCTGCTTGGCCCCCTTTCTACTTCTATTAATCTTCAGGCCATATATCTTCAAACTTCTTGCTAAGTTTGTTTCTTCTAAAATACAACAAATAAATCTCCAGATGATAGCAGAGCAAGAATATCACCTGGCCAACACTCAGACAATGCTTGAACAAGCTGCCTTGTCATTCTGGGGACTCTCATCTCTCTCTGTAAATGCACCCTGTCAGAGAGCAAGCACCAGGACCCAGGACACCACGATGCCTCTGTTAAGCCTGAAGAATCTAGGAATGGTCATCATTCCTTTTCCAGTGACCTGTGTCCCCATGACCTGAGATGGGGTAGGTAGTCAGTTCATCGTGAGCAGGCGAAAGATTTGGCCCATAAATAAAAAGAGATGGGACTATGGACCCCTTTACCAAGGTCACAGGTGTGGAGCCTTATATCAAGGTCACAGGACAAAAATTTCCAGAATTAACCAAGCCCCATAACAGTTGTTGCCATGAGCCTCCTGATCTACACTGGCCAGTTCCCTGACCCCATATTAGGTAAAATACCCACCCTATTACCCACCCTATAGCATCCTAACCAATCACCTAAGGCCACCCTTCCAGGAGGAGTTTTCTCTGTCTTGAGGCTATAAAAATTGGCTACTAGCCTGCAAAAGGAGTCAGCTTTCCTGTGAGCTGGCCCACTGTTCTAACAGCATCTCCTGTTCTAATAAACTCTTTTCTCCTCTCATTCTGCCTCATGTCTGGAAATTCTCTTTCAACCTGCACACAGACCATGGCAAATACTACCCCAAATTTATGAAATTTTGGATGAACACTTGAGTTCTTGACTGAATTTATTAATAAAGATCTAGATCTTATCCTATTGGGCTTTTGACTAGAGGGGATTTTAATTTTATAAAATTACTCTGGAATCACTGTGGAAGACCATGGCTCAACATGACACCATAGCCAGTGCTATACCACTCCAGTTTGCTTCACACTGTTGTTGGCTACATTTCCTTCTTTTCTTACCTTTGGTACCATGGGTTTGCAGCTTTGCTTTGTGTTTTGGTCATGCCACACTGCATGTGGGACCTAGTTCCCTGACCAGGGATTGAAACCACGCCCCCTGCATTGGAAGCATAAGTCTTAACCACTAGACCACCAGGGAAGTCCTGGGTTTGTACCTAAAAAAAAAGCATCTAATCCTTGCCTCAGGCTCTGTTTGTTTTGTTTTTGGTGACTCTGGTTAAGAAGAGTTTGAGTAATCAGGGCCAATTGGACAATTTCTGGACTTATTTTTGAGATATTAGGGAATGGACTGTTTTTTCCACTGGACAAAAACCTGGAGGTGGCCCTGGAAGCTACTGACAGTGGAAGAGGAGGAAGATTGCATATAAATGAAATGCAGAGGAAACAGATCCAAGAAATGGAGAGCGAAAACTCAGCTCTGATCACACTGTTTGACACCTGGATCAAGACTCACTTGAAGCTAGAGCTCCTGGGTTTTCAAACTGATAAATGAATAAACCCTATTTGAGTCCAGGGTTCAAATGTCCTACATCTGAGGCTGCCTGTTTTAGCAGAAGCGTGGCCCAGTCTTACATTCTTAACCCAGGTCCCCTAACTTCCTAGCTTTCAGTTCAGTTCGGTCGCTCAGTTGTGTCTGACTCTTTGTGACACCATGGACTGCAGCATGCCAGGCCTCCTTGTCCATCACCAATTCCCGGAACTTACTCAAACTCACATCCATTGAGTCGGTGATGCCATCCAGCCATCTCATTCTCTGTCGTCCCCTTCTCCTCCCACCTTCGATCTTTCCCAGCATCAGGTTCTTTTCAAATGAGTCAGTTCTTTGCATGAGGGAGCCAAAGTATTGGAGTTTCAGCTTCGGCATCAATCCTTCCAATGAGTATTCAGGACTGATTTCCTTTAAGATGGATCTCCTTGCAGTCCACGGGACTCTCAAGAGTCTTCTCCAACACCACAGTTCAAAAGCATCAATTTTTTGGTGCTCAGCTTTCTTTATAGTCCAACTCTCACATCCATACATGACCACTGGAAAAATCATAGCTTTGACTCCATGGACATTTGCTGGCAAAGTAATGTCTCTGCATTTTAGTATGCTGTCTAGGTTGGTCATAACTTTCCTTCCAAAGAATAAGCATCTTTCAATTTCATGGCTGCAGTCACCATCTGCAGTGATTTTGAAGCCCCCCAAAATAAAGTCAGCCACTGTTTCCACTGTTTCCCCATCTATTTCCCATGAAGTGATGGGACCAGATGCCATGATCTTAGTTTTCTGAATGTTGAGCTTTAAGCCAACTTTTTCACTCTCCTCTTTCACTTTCATCAAGAGGCTCTTTAGTTCTTGTTCACTTTCTGCCATAAGGGTGGTGTCATCTGCATATCTGTGGTTATTGATATTTCTCCCGGCAATCTTGATTCCAGCTTGTGCTTCATCCAGCCCAGCATTTCTCATGATGTACTCTGCATATAAGTTAAATAAGCAGGGTGACAATATACAGCCTTGATGTACTCCTTTTCCTATTTGGAACCAGTCTGTTGTTCTATGTTCAGTTCTAACTGTTGCTTCTTGACCTGCATACAGGTTTCTCAAGAGGCATGTCAGGTGGTCTGGTATTCCTATCTTTTTCAGAATTTTCCATTTCTGCTTTATTTACTATGCCAAAGCCTTTGACTGTGTGGATCACAATAAACTGTGGAAAATTCCTAGTTTTAGGGCTACCTTTTCTGGCTTTCTCCAACTAAGCAATGCTCTTTTCAATTACCAGAAACTGGTGTTTTGCTGAAGAGAGGCTGATCCTAGCACAGTGAAGAAGAGATTCTCAAATACAGAATATTATCAGTGGGTTTCTCTTTAGCATATAACAATTATATCAATAATTGTTCTAGTACTTGTGACAAACACAAACTTGAGTAAGATAAATTCCCTGCCCTTATATTCTGATGCTCATGAAGAGCACTGTCCAAGAGCGATGTAATGTGAGTCAAAATAAAAATGCAAATCATATAAGGAATTTAAAATTTTCTAGCAACCACACTAATATAATGAAAGGCAGTAAATAAAATGAATTTTTAAATATACGTAATTTGATATAATATATCCAAATATTATATTTCAACATGTAATTGAAATTAAAGTTATTATTTATTTATTTATTTTTTTACTAAATCTACAAATACAGTGTTTTATAGTTACAGCACATCTCATTTTGGTCTAGCTACATTGCAAATGCTTAAGAGCCCCATGTGCCTAGAGGCTAACGTATCGGACAGTGGAGTTCTAGAGAACACTCATATAGATAAACACTTATATGAAAGAATGTAATCAGTGTGGTTTAGAGATACAAATTCTATGCTCTGAAAGAGTAAGGAAGGTAAGACAGAAAGAGGAAACAGATGATTTGTGTCTAATAGTATTTCCCAGATTACAGACATCCCTGGAGGTAGAGGATCTAAATCAATGATTTTTGTATACAGATGGACCTTAAATCGAGGCTTCCCAAGCAGCAAATGGTAAAGAATCTGCCTGAAAGGGCAGGAGACCCAAGAGACACGGGTTCAGTCCCTAGGTCAGGAAAATCCCCTGGAGTAGGAAATGGCAACCCACTCCAGTATTCTTACCTGGAAAATTCCTTGGACAGAGGAGCCCTGCAGGTTGCAATCCATGGGGTCACAGAGTCAGATACCACTGAGCACACATACACAGAGAGACCTTAAAAACCTAGGCTTCTTATGATAGCCTTTTGGGGGAAGGGTAATATTTTCTGAAATTTTGGGTTTTTCGTCAATGAAAGCTTTGGAGAACATCATCCAGCTAACTTGGACTTATCTTTCCCCCATGGTGTGATCATTGCTCAATCCCTTTTGCTTGACTCCACCCAGCAGGACTGCCTCCTCAAACTCTACTGGAAGATAATAGGTCCATATGTGAAAGAGTGGAGGAGAGGCTTTCACAGCCTTGGGAATTATATCTTGGTGAAGGAAAGTTACAGTTGGGAGGAGGCAGAAACCTCCAGCCTCAGTAAGCAATGCCCACTCATATTTCACTTGATTAAGAAGATTTTCCTCAACTTTCCCATTTCCAAGAACAAGGATGTTTTCCTACACAGCCACAAAATCACACTCAGGATGTTGGTGATTGGTTGAGTTATCTAGTTATCTAATATATGTCACATTTAACTTCTTCAACAGACCCAAAATGTCCTTTGTAGTTTTATTATTTAACTTTTTTTTAAATTTTTAAATACCACTTCAGTATTCTTGCCTGAGAAACCCAATGGACAGAGGAACTCGGTGGGCTACAGTACTGCTGCTGCTAAGTCGCTTCAGTCGTGTCCGACTCTGTGCGACCCCATAGATGGCAGCTCACCAAGCTCCGCCGTCCCTGGGATTCTCCAGGCAAGAACACTGGAGTGGGTTGCCATTTCCTTCTCCAGTGCATGAAAGGGAAAAGTGAAAGTGAAGCCGTTCAGTCGTGTCCGACTCTTAGCGACCTCATGGACTACAGCCTACCAGGCTCCTCCATCCATGGGATTTTCCAGGCAAGAGTACTGGAGTGAGTTGCCATTGCCTTCTCCCAGTACATGGGGTCACAAATAGTTGGACACAACTGAGTAAGCGTTCATGCATTTTTTAAAAGAAATATTTCCCTGTTCTGAAGTCCAAAATGTATTTAGGTCTTAAATCCTCCTGGAATTGATATTTGTGATGAAATGAGGTAAGTGTCTCATTTTATTTTTTTTCCATAAGGATACCCTATTGTCACAGGCCCTTCATTGAAAAGATCATCTTTTTTTCCTCCATTGCTATGTGATGCCACCTTTGTCACAACTCAAGTTTGCAAATATGTTATAAAAACTGTTTTTTAAAACAGTGATTGTCATATAAGTCAGACTAGTGGTGGGGGGGAGGGATCCATTGGGAGTTTGGGGTTGACATGTATATACTGCTATATTTAAAATAGATAACCAACCAGGACCTACTGTATAGCACAGGGAACACTGCTCAATATTCTGTAATAACCTAATGGGAAAAGAATTTGAAAAAGACTTGCTGTTGTTTAGTTGCTAAGTTGTGTCCAATTCTTTTGTGACCCGGTGGATTGTAGCCTGCCAGTCTCCTTTGGCCATGGAATTTTCCAGGCAAAAATACTGAAATGGGTTGCCATTTCCTTCTCCAGGGAATCTTCCCAACTCAGGGATCGAACTGGGATCTCTTGCATTGGCAGGTGCATTGTTTTACCACTGAGCCATCTGGGAAGCCCTCCCCCCACCCCCACCCCCGCCTCCCAAAATATAAAAGTATACACTTTTTGTATGAGTCACTTTGATGCGCACCTGAAACTAGTACAACATTGTTAATCAAAAGTGCTCCAATATAAAACCAAAATTAAAAAGAAAAAAAAGACTACCGGTCTTCGGAAGGAGGCAGGGAGTGTATTTGTGTATTTGTGAAGCGCCTGACACTATTCTATTTTTGCTCTACATGATAACATGCCTGTTCAATGATTATTATACTTACCTTGCTAGTTCAAAAGGGTTAGCTAAAAAGTAAGCAGATAGAAAAAAGAAATACATTGATGAGACTCAGCACTAACGGGCAGCGCCAGGTGCGCCGCGGAAAGGGAGGTGCCCAGACCTTTCTCCTACAACTGGCTTTGCGGTAGCCGGGAGCCTCCAGGGTGGGAGATTCTAGGTCAAGTGACTGTTTCGTCCGGAATCAACTCACAGGGACAGCCAGCGGCCACAAGGACGACCTCCCCGGAGGCACACCCGCACCAGGACCCCCTCCGACCCGCAGCTAGTGGCTTGCCAGTCAGAGTCGCAAGCGAGTTAAGACTCAGCGGCGCCGCTGAGGCCTCTGGGAGGGGGCGGTCCTTGGGCAGCTACTGGGCATTGTGGGCGTGGTCTCCGGGCGGCTTTCTTGAGAAGCCCGAAAGGACAAGGACTAGTCAGGTCCTCTTCCTGGCTAGTACTTGCGCCTAAGGGAAAGAGTCCGGGAGCGGTTGCGAAGCTCGAGAAGAGTAGGTGAAGTCCTGGGTTTGGAGGCGTATCCAAGGTTAGGAGGGGTAGAAGAAGGCAGGCGAATGTGGGTGGCGGGCTGAGGGGCTGCGTTTTGGAACCTTGGGATCTGTATCCGCGGTTACGATGTCCCCCTATCGCCTTCTCCGGGTGGGAACGGCTCCGGAGCAGCGGTTTATCTCGTCTGCTCCTGTGGGTTGAGGACCTTCTCACCTTGGAAGACCCTGCTGTCGGCTGGGACCCCTTCCCGAGGCCAGCGATCCCCTTCTCGCCGCTCCTCCAGCACCTTGTAGGGAGTGCTCAGTAAACTTTTGGGCATGCTCGAGATTCCCAAGGAAGGGCAGTGGTTTGGGTATGGTGGGAAGGTCCCCGCGGAAAGCAGAAGTTTCTGGGACCCGCAAGTCCGGGCTTGTACCGACCATGTCGGAATATTGGTGGTGAAGCCAGTGGCAGTTCCGGAGGCATCAGGAATCCACCAGGGAGGAAATGCCTCTGGATTTGAGATCTCTTTCTGAGCTTCTGAGCCCAGGTTGAGGCTGGAAGAGGGAACTGACCTCGGAGTTGCTGGGAGACCTTCGCTATTGTTGACACTTTACTTGCTGGAAGCAGGGATTGGATCGAGTGTCTGCATCCAGGGTGTGGGCAAAACGAAGAAGTTAAGGAGAATTTGCCCGTAAAGAGAGACAAGCGTTACCTAGGATCTGGGTCGGCAACAGTCTGTGCAGTGAGGATCAGAGAGGAGGAAACACCACAGTGTGAGGGGCTGGTCAGGTGAGAAAAGACCAAAAGTCGCTCTTTTACCACAGCAAGTCCAGCAGTTGCTAATCTGGATTCTCCAATTTCAGACCTGGTCTTTCAGAGCTCCTTTCTTCTCCCCCAGACTTGTCAGTTTAGCATTCTGCCTTTGCCTGTGAGGAAGAAGATCAGCCAAGTCCCAGGTGAGTAGGTTTTTTCCTCTCCTAAAATTACTTTAATTCGACGAAGGGAATAGGTACACAATTTCATGTCTTCCTTGGGAAGGAGGAGACCCACATTCGTTGAGTGGCAGTGTGTAGTGTGTCATCACACTATCATTTGGGTAGCTGAGTACTGTTGGAAAGTGTTAGTCACTCAGTTATATCCAACTCTGTGACCCCATGGACTGTAGCCCGCCAGGCTCCTCTGTCCATGGAATTCTCCAGGCAAGAATACTGGAGTGGGTAGCCACTCCCTTCTCCAAGAAATCTTCCCAACCCAGGGATCGAACCCAGGTCTCCTGCATTGCAGGTAGGTTCTTTACGGGCTAAACCACCAGAGAACCTGGTGTTGAAAGAAATACCGTTGGAAGAAGTACTCTAATTTTAAAGATGTGTCAGTAGCCTCAGTAAAATGAAAAACTTGCCCAAGAGTACTCGGAAGGCAAGTAGCATACTACTAAATACTATTGACCTAGTCAGATTCAGAATCCAGAGCTGTAGGACCCCCCCCCCCAGCTTCTTGACACTATGCTGGTGTTTCCCAAACATCTTATTCACTTACCACCTATTTATGCCAGACTTCCCTGGTGGCTCAGATGGTAAAGCGTCTGCCTACAATGCAGGAGACCTGAGTTCAATCCCTGGGTCGGGAAGATCTCCTGGAGAAGGAAATGGCGATCCACTCCAGTATTCTTGCCTGGAAAATCCCATGGATGGAGGAGCCTGGTAGGTTATAGTCCATGGGTCGCAAAGTGTCAGACACGACTGAGTGACTTTACTTCTCTTCACTTGTGTACTACCTGTATTATTGTTATTCTCATATTTTTAATTTTTATTTAAAAAAACAAACTTGCACTGAGAAACACTGCATATGAAATTATCCATTTGATAGATGCTCTAAAGGCTTTATATTTATTCTAAGATGTATCTGAAGGTGTTGATTTATGTACCATGTAAAATCATCTCCTGTCAAAAAGATACAGACTGCAATTTGGGACACAGTGTACCGTCATGCCTTTTAACTTTTGTTTTTTGATGAAGGGTAAAGATTCTCTCCCACTTTCAGGGACTTCATTGTCCAAATAATATTACTAATTTTGAAACTATCATTATCTAAGACCCACTTATAGTTTAAGACACTTGTGCAAATGTGCAGCTCCTGTGTTTTATTACTGTTGAAGTATCCTATAAAGCAATAACTGAATAGGATATACCCAGAAGTCTGAGCATTGTATTGCCTTTGTTTATTGCAAATAACTTTTCTTCCAGTTATCTGTGTTTTCTTTCCTTGGGGGAATTTAGACTATTTAAAAATTGGTTAAGTACAATGACAACTAATATTTATACCATTTTCAAGGTACCAGTTGTTGAACTTTTACCACGGGAGTTGGTGAATGCATTCTTTTATTGTCCATTAGAGTAGCAAGGAGGAAGTTTGGCTTATAACCTCAATCAGCTTAAATTCTGTGTCAAGTTTATTTTCCTGGGCACCCAAAGTCAAATACTAGTGGACTGATCATACTTTTTTTTTTTTCTATGAAGGGTTTGTTTTGCCGGAAGTCTTACTTTCATTTCAGGTTCTAAGGGTTTGCTAACAAAAGAAATAACTCGTTACACACAATTTCAGGTTTTTTTAATAGAAAATTATTTGACTTAATTTCAATATACTATCATTAAAAGAAAAGACATAGAAACAATAGAGAAAAGTAACAGCACATTCATCACCAAATTGGGCTGGTCAATATCCAGATTTAAACAGTGCTGGCAAGTCCCTCACGGAGAAGGCAATGGCAACCCACTCCAGTACTCTTGCCTGGAAAATCCCAGGACGGTGGAGCCTGGTAGGCTGCCATCTATAGGGTCGCACAGAGTCAGACACGACTGAAGCGACTTAGCAGCAGCAGCAGGGAAGTCCTTCGATAATAGCAATCTGAAGTCCCAATTAGGAAAAGGTCCCAGGCAGTGCATCCACTCCACTGGTGAGACTTCACATTGTAGTTTCAGGAGTTCCCGCGTATTTGTGCGGCTCTGGTTTTACTTTAATTTTTTTACAATGCTGTTTGTTTTATCTTGTGAGTCATAGGATTTCATTATACCCTGAGCTGTTGACCAAACCTCCAGGGCCTCAAGAATTCTAAGACCTACTCCCTTTCTTATCTAAAGTGCTGCCTGACTTACTATCCTTGTGGGCAGGCACTGAATCTGGGCAGTGTCCAGGCGGGTCACAAGCCAGGTCAGGGGCCTGCACTCCTGCTTCTGAAGCCTGAACAAGCTTTCAGGCTTTCTTCAGGCTTTCTCCATTTTAATTTCCCTAACTGTCAGCCTCAGGGTTGTTTAGACTGAAAGAGCATGTTGTTGTTCAGTCGCTAAGTCGTGTCAGACTCTTTGTGACCCCATGGACTGTAGCACACCAGGCTTCCCTGTCCATGTCCAACTCTCAAAGCTTGCTCAAACTCATATCCATCAAGTCGGTGATGCCATCCAACCATCTCATCCTCTGTCGTCCCCTTATACTCCTGTCTTCAATCTTTCCCATCATCAGGGTCTTTTCCAATGAGTCAGTTCTTCACATCAGGTGGCCAAAGTATTGGAGTTTCAGCTTCAGCCTCAGTCCTTCTAATGAATATTCAGGACTAATTTCCTTTAGGATTGACTGCTTTGATCTCCTTGCAGTCCAAGGGACTCTCAAGAGTTTTCTCCAATACCACAGTTCAAAAGCATCAATTCTTCGGCGCTCAGCTTTATTTGTGGTCCAACTTTCACATCCATACATGACTACTGGAAAAACCATAGCTTTGATTATATGGACCTTTGTAGGCAAAGTAATGTCTCTGCTTTTTAATGTGCTGTCTAGGTTGGTCATAGCTTTTCTTCCAAGGAACAAGCGTATTTTAATTGCATGGCTGCAGTCACCATCTGTAGTGATTTTGGAGCCCTAAAAAATAAAGTCTGTCAGTGTTTCCATTGTTGCCCCATCTATTTGCTATGAAATGATGGGACTGGATGCCATGATCTTAGTTTTTTCAATGTTAAGTTTTAAGCCAACTTTTTCCCTCTCATCTTTCACTTTCATCAAGAGGCTCTTTAGTTCTTCTTCATTTTCTGCCACTATGCTGGTATAATCTGCATATCTGAGGTTGTTGCTATTTCCCTGCAATCTTGATTACAGCTTGTGCTTCATCCAACCCAGCATTTCGCATTATGTAATCTGCATATAGGTTAAATAAGCCGAGTGACAATATACAGCCTTGACAAACTCCTTTCCCAATTTGGAACTAGTCTCTTGTTCCATGTCCAGTTCTAACTGTTGCTTCTTGACCTGCATACAGATTTCTCAGGTAAGGTGGTCTGGTATTCTCATCTCTTGAAGAATTTTCCACAGTTTATTGTGATCCACACAGTCAAACGCTTTGGCATAGTCAATGAAGCAGAAATAGATGTTTTTCTGGAACTCTCTTGCTTTTCTGATGATCCAACGGATGTTGGCAATTTGATCTCTGGTTCCTCTACCCTTTCTAAATCCAGCTTGAACGTCTGGAAGTTATCAGTTCATGTACTATTGAAGCCTAGCTGAGAGAATTTTGAGCATTACTTTGCTAGCATGTGAGATGAGTGCAATTGTGCGGTAGTTTGAACATTCTTTGGCATTGCCTTTCTTTGGGATTGGAATGAAAACTGACTTTTCCAGTCCTGTGGCCACTGCTGAGTTTTCCAAATTTGCTGGCATATTGAGTGCAGCACTTTCACAGGATCATCTTTTAAGATTTGAAATAGCTCAACTGGAATTCCATCACTTCCACTAGCTTTGTTCATAGTGACGCTTCCTAAGGCCACTTGACTTTGCATTCCAGGATGTCTGACTCTAGGTGAGTAATCACACCATTGTGGTTATCTGGGTCATGAAGGTCTTTTTTGTATAGTTCTTCTGTGTATTCTTGCCATCTCTTCTTAATATCTTCTGCTTCTGTTTAGGTCCATACCATTTCTGTCCTTTATTGTGCCCATCTTTGCATGAAATGTTTCCTTGGTATTTCTAATTTTCTTGAGAGATTTCTAGTCTTTCCCATTCTATTGTTTTCCTCTATTTCTTTGCATTGATCACTGAGAAAGGCTTTCTTATCTCTCCTTGCTAATCTTTGGAACTCTGCATTCAAATGGATATATCTTTCCTTTTTTCCTTTGCCTTTTGCTTCTCTTCTTCTCTCAGCTATTTGTAAGGCCTCCTCAGACAACCATTTTGCCTTTTTGCATTTCTTTTTCTTGGTGATGGTCTTGATCACCGCCTTGTGTACAATGTCACGAACCTCCATCAATAGTTCTTTAGGCATTCTATCAGATCGAATCCCTTGAATCTATTTGTCACTTCCGCTTATAATCATAGGGGATTTGATTTAGGTCATACCTAATAGTTTACTGGTTTTCCCTACTTTGTTCAATTTAAGTCTGAATTTGGCAATAAGGAGTTCATGATCTGAGCCACAGTGAGCTCCTGGTCTTGTTTTTGCTGACTATATAGAGCTTCTCCATCTTTGGCTGCAAAGAATATAATCAATCTGATTTCAGTGCTGACCATCTGGTGATGTCCACGTGTAGAGTCTTCTCTTGTGTTGTTGGAAGAGAGTGTTTGCTATGACCGGTGCGTTCTCTTGGTAAAACTCTATTAGCCTTTGCCCTGCTTCATTCTGTACTCCAAGGCCAAATTTGCCTGTTACTCCAGGTGTTTCTTGACTTCCTACTTTTGCATTCCAGTCCCCTATAATGAAAAGGACATCATTTTGGGGTGTTAGTTCTGGAAGGGCTTCTAGTTCTTCATAGAACCATTCAACTTCAGCTTCTTCTGTGTTCCTGGTTGGGGCATAGACTTGGATTACCGTAATATTGAATGGTTTGCCTTGGAAACAAACACAGATCATTCTGTTGTTTTTGAGATGGCATCCAAGTACTGCATTTCAGACTCTTTTGTTGACTATGAGGGCTCCTCCATTTCTTCTAAGGGATTCTTGTCCACAGTAGTAGATATAATGGTCAGCTGAATTAAATTTGCCCATTCCAGTCCATTTTAGTTCACTGATTCCTAAAATGTTGATGTTCACTCTTGCCATCTCCTGTTTGACCACTTCCAATTTACCTTGATTCATGGACCTGTCATTCCAGGTTCCTATAAAATATTGTTCTTTACAGCATCAGACTTTACTTCCATCACCAGTCACATCCACAACTGGGTGTTGTTTTTGCTTTGGCTCTGTCTCTTCATTCTTTCTGGGGTTATTTCTCCACTCTTCTCCAGTAACGTTGGGCACCTACCGACCTGGGGAGTTCATCTGTCAGTGTCATATCTTTGTGCCTTTTCATACTGTCCATGGGATTCTAAAGGTGAGAATACTGATGTGGTTTGCCTTCCCTTCTCCAGTGGATCATGTTTTGTCAGAACTCTCCACTGTGACCCGTCCATCTTGGGTGGCCCTACATGGCATGGCTCATAGTTTCTGCAACCCTTAAAGTGACTTTTTCGGCTACCAACTGGAAAATTGACTTGGTCAGCTAAAATAAATCTTTGACATTGTAACATGGACAATTGTCCTTGCAAATTGCATAATTCTTTCTCCAATTTTGACTTCTCTTCAGCCAGTTTTAATTTGGCTTCATGTACCTTACATTAGGCAGAGAGGTAGATCCAGCCTCTCTGACCCAGTGCAGTACATGCTTGTCCTTTCTCAGTTGGCATGAGCTGCAAACATTCAATAAATTCTAAAGTTTTGGCCTGCTTTAATTTGGGGTCTCAGTTCTCATGCAATCTGGTGGATACGCCCCATTCAGTAGCTAATGAGCAGTAAGGCAAATCTTCCCATCCAGGAATTAAAAACTTCATTAATCTTAATCTCTTGTGGCATTTTGCTTCATGAATCCTGCTTATGGTGCCAGTTTATATTTTGCTTAAAGTTTTACTTTCATTTCAGGTTTGAAGGATTCATTAACAAAAGAAACCACGTGTTACTCACAATTCAATTTTTTATAGGAGATTATCTGACTTAATTTCAGTATACAGCCATTAAAAGAAAAGAAACAATAGAGAAAAGTAACAGGACATACATCACCAAATTGGGCTGGCCAACATCCAGATATAAACAGCGCTGGGAAGTCCCTCCTCATACAGCAGCCTGGAGTCCCAGCTGGGAAAAGGTCCCAGGTAGTGCATCCACTGCACGGGTGAGACTTCAAACTGCAGTTTTGGGGGTTCCCACTTAAAATTCCAGGCCGCAAACTGATACATTATCAATTTTCGAGAAATAATGCAGTTCTGGTTTTACTTTAATCTTTTCACAATACTGTTTATCTTGTGAGTCACAGAATTTCCTTATACCCTAAGCAGTTGGCCAGACCTCCAGGGGCTCAAGAATTCCAAAACCCACTCCTTTTCTTATCTAAAGTGCTGTCTGACTTACTATGCTTGTGAGCAGGCCTGGAATCTGGGCAATGTCAAGATGTTTTTAGGGCACTTGAGGAAATTTGAATATGGACTAGAGTATTAGGGAATCATTCAGTTTATTAGATGTGATAATATTGTAGTTAATGTAGAAGACTTCTTTGGAAATGTATGCTGAAGCATTTATATTTGAAGCATTATGCTGTCTATAATTTACATTAAAATAGTTAAACTGAAAACAAAAAGCACCTGAAAGAAGCAAATACAGCAAGACGTCAACAGTTGCTAACTAGATTATGTTCATTGTTCTATTCTTTCTATCTCCTGTGTTTGTGAAATTGCTTGTTGTAAAGAGAGAGAGTGCTTGTCCTGAAGTAAAGTAGTGAGATATTAAATGTGAAGCACTGGCTCAGTGTCTAGCACATTTTGGCTGTGCAGTGCAGCATGTGGGATTTTAGTTCTCCAGCCAGGAATCGAACCTGTGTCCCCTACAGTAGAAGCATGGAGTTCAATCCACTGGACCGCCAGGGAATTCCCAATATCCACTATTATTTATAGCAAAATCCAGTAATATTTGTTGGCTTCCCAGGTGGTGCTAGTGGTGAAGAATCCACCTGCTAATGCAGGAGGTATAACAGATGTGGGTTCAGTTCCTGGGTCAGGCAGATCCCCTGGAGGAGAGTGTGGCAACCCACTCCAGTATTCTTGCCTGAAGAATCCCATGGACAGAGGAGCCTGGTGGGCTACAGTCCATAGGGTCGCAAAAGTCGGACATGACTGAAGTGATTTAGCAAGCATGCTCATACAGTAATATTTTAAGAGTGTTCACTGATAGATGTTTTCCATCATAAGCTAATTTCTTGTGGGGCGAGACAATAAAACTTAGCAAGAAACATCAATTTCTATAATGTTAGGAGGAATTTATAAAGGCAGTAAAGATAAAGTATTAATATATCTCAAATAGAAAAAATAACTGATTTCTGCATATTGCTGTGAATATCCTCTTACTACTGTATGCTACTACTTTGTATATGGGTAGATCTATTTCTATTTATCTGTAGTTAGTTTTTTAATTTTGCCACACCATGCTCCTGAAACAGTCATTGTAGAGCCAATTTTTCTCATGGAACAGTTTGGTATTGAGATTTGTTTTCCTAGCCAAGGACTTTGTATTCTGAGGAATTGTAGAAGGAGTCCATGATAAACTGGCAGACATTGCTACAACATTTACAATGTTCTGTATTTACTTAAAATAATGAAATAATATCCCAAGACAGTAGAGATTTTATATACATATATATATATACATATAATTTTATTTATTTATTTATATTTGGCTGTGCTGGTTCTTTTTTGCTGTGCAGGCTTTTCTCTAGTTGCAGCCAGCAGGGGCTACCTTCTAGTTATGGTGCATGGACTTCCCATTGCAGTGACTTCTCTTGTTGTGGAACACGGGCTCTAGGGTATGCAGGCTTCAGTAGTTACAGCTCATGGGCTCTAGAGAACAGGCTCAATAGTTGTGACACACAGGCTCAGTTGCTCCCAAGCATGTGGGATCTTCCTGGACCAGGGATCGAACCCATGTCTCTTGCATTGGCAGGCAGATTCTTTACTACTGAGCCACCAGGGAAGCCCCAGGAGAGCTTTGAAGGAAAAAGGACAAACCTTAAATCTCCTTTTAAATGAAGAAATTGAGGATGAGGAAAGGGATTTGCTTAAAGTCACACAATATGTTAGTGCCAGATTTAGGAATAAAACTATTTTGCACTTAAATATTTGCCAAGTATTCATATATGGATGAAACAGTGAGCCTTATTGTAAACTGCATGTGCGCTACAACTCTATAGCATTACTAATTGTTCATAAATTAATAAGCATCTTTAAAGACTATATATAAATAATTAGTTGTGAATCTTTTTTACCTCGTTGGAATTCAAAAATGCTTTTGAGAAATTTTTCATTTGGATAATGCATTTCTTTAACATGATGTGTACAACCTTTGCCCAATCCAGAGCTGTGCCATGGCAGAGACTGGGGAAGAGGAGACGGTGTCAGCAGAGGCTTCTGGGTTCTCAGACTTGAGTGACTCAGAATTTTTGGACCTGGAGGATACACAAGAGTCAAGTGCTTCACCTAGCAAGCCTGGTCCTTCTTATGAATTACCTGGGAAGGATGACAAGCTCATAAGGTTACCAAAATGGAAAAGAAGATTGGATGTCTCATCACCTATGGAGCGATTTCATCTTAAATATTTGTATGTCACTGACCTGTCTACTCAGAACTGGTGTGAACAGCAAATGGTATATGGAAAAGAGCTTCCTGGCTTGTTGACACCCGAGAAATCAACTATTTTGGATACTGGTGCCAGCATCCACCTAGCTAGAGAACTAGAAGTTCATGATCTTGTGAGTATCCCCATCACCAGTAAAGAAGATGCTTGGGCAGTTAAGTTTCTGAACATATTATCAATGATTCCTACCCTGCAGTCAGAAGGGTGCATCAGAGAGTTTCCTGTGTTTGGAGAAGTGGAGGGTGTGCTTCTTGTTGGTGTGATTGATGAGCTGCACTATACAGCCAGTGGGGAACTGGAACTGGCTGAACTCAAGACACGTAGGCACCCTGTGCTCCCTTCAGACGCTCAGAAAAAAAAAGACAGTTTTCAAGTCAGCCTGTACAAATATATCTTTGATGCCATGGTACAGGGGAAAGTGACTGCTGCTAGCTTAATCCACCACACAAAATTGCATCCAGAAAAACCACTGGGACCTTCAGTGCTGAGGCATGCCCAGCAGGGAGGCTACTCTGTGAAGTCCTTGGGTGACCTCATAGAACTGGTCTTCTTGTCTCTAACACTGTCTGACCTCCCACTTATTGATAGCCTGAAAATTGAGTATGTCCACCAAGAGACTGCCACTGTGCTGGGTACAGAGATAGTGACCTTTGAAGAGAAAGAGGTGAGAAGCAAAGTACAGCATTATATGACCTACTGGATGGGCCATCGAGAGCCTCAGGGGGTTGACGTGGAGGAGGCCTGGAAATGCCGGATGTGCAACTATGCAGATATATGTGAGTGGAAGAAGAGCGGTGGGTTGACCAGTGCCACGCTAGAGCCAAAGGTCAAAAAGGCCAAATGAACAGAGGATGTGCCTTCAAGAACTTTGATGTTTCCTGCATCTAACTCTACTCAGCAGAGTTAAAGAGGACCAGTCTCTTCAACCAAGCTGGAATTTCTTGGAGAGTGTTCTTATTTTGGTTCTTTTCTTATTTCCTCAGCCTCTAACCTCACAAATCCAAGTCCCTGGCTCATGGCTGAGTGGGAGAGATCTGGGATTATACTATCCCTAGAGCTTTGCCACAGGTTGCCAAAAAGACAAATGCTCATCATGGCTGGAGCACAATCATTGCTTTCCTAAGAAGATTCTTCCATTTCTTTTAAGTCTCTTCCCTACGTTTTTCTCAATCAAGGTTTCTACAAGGTGCTATAGCATGTGCCAGAATTTCCTTTTTAAGACTGAATAATATTCTATTGTGTCAATAGCCTTTAAAAGTAAATGAGAGCAAAGTAGTGTTCCAGAGGAGGAGCTGACATGGTAAAAGCTAACATGTTGCAGAATGGTTTATCTCAGATGGCTCTGAAACTGAAAATATTAGAGTGGTGTCACAGTCCACCAGGTTGTCAGATCCTCACATGTGGAAGCAAAAAATGCAGATGGTTCTGCTGACTTGGGAACAAAGGGAGGGTCTAAGTCCTGGAGGTCTGGGTGCAGTGAAAAATGAGCTGTATTGAATTCCAGGTCAGTATCCTAGGAATACTGAGTAAGCCTCATAAGCAGAATCTGTGAATGTGGACCACGAGTAAGCTAAGAATTGTTATCCCAGCCTCAGTATCTCTAATTCCACTGAACTTCACTTCTGCTGTTCTTTAATAATGTCTCCAGTAAACACAACATTTATTGAATATCTTTATTGGGAGTCTCTTTTTCCAGTCTGTGGCTTGCCTTTTCTGTCATGGTGTCTTTTGATGAACAAAATATTACTGAAGACCAGTTTGAATGTCTCATTAGTGCTTTTGGTATCTCATTTAAGATATACAATATTTTTCAACTTCAACACACCTTGTTTATTTTACTTATCAATGTATTTTAGAGTTGTTTCATATTAGTATTTATAGTTCACCTCCTTCCTTTTAGCTGCTGCAAAGGGTTCCATTGTAAAGATATACTGTTTATCTAACTGGGCCTCTATTTATATATACTTAAGCTATTTCCTATCTTTTCCTACTACAAACACTCTAATAATGTATAAAGTAGAAAGTAAATATTGGTCTTACATGCATACTTGTTAATCCTGAATCCCAAAATAACCATCAATAGGAAGTTGGATAAGGTTCTTCAAGAAACTTTTTGGATGTATCAACATATAATTAAATATAAATCAAATACATGTGTTGGGTGTATGTGATTAGACATAAAAAATCTTCTGTAGCATGCTTTTTTTTCAGGTGAACATAGAATATTTATCAAAATAAGCTATTTCTGGGCCATAAAACAAATCTGAATAAATTTATGTGGATGAAAGTCATACAGAGTACGCTGTCTGATCACAATGGAATTAGGTTAGAGTTTGATGACAGATATCTGAACAATCAAAAATTATGTGCAAACTAAATTACACACTAAAGTAACCTATGAGTCAATAAAGATATCACAAAAAGAGAAATTACTTATATTTAACTGAAAATGAAAATATACAAAAATGTGTGGGAGGTAGTATATTTCAGGGACATTGATAAAACTAAGTACTTAATTGGATACCTAATTGACACCACTAATGCCACTAATTGGAAAAGAAGAAAGATCTCAAATTACTGACCTCAGTGTCCACCTTAACTAAAAAAAGGAGAGAAGATGAAATTCAAAGAAAGCATAAAAATGAAATAAGCAACAGATCTGACATTAATGAAATAGAAAACAGATAATAGAGAAAAATCAATGAAACCAAAAACTGATTCTGAGATCAATAAAACTGGTAAGTTCTAGCCAGAGCAATTAGGGTGGGAGGAGGGAGAGGGAAGACACATGACCAATATCAGGAATGAGGTGACAACATTACAAATATAGATATTAAAAGAAAATAAGGGAATATTATGCAGCCATCTTGGATCCTGCGGAGGCCTGCTAGGAACAGGACTTCTAAATTGACAAATAAGTCTGGAAGGCTGTGGTCCAAGGCCATTTTTGCTAGCTATAAGTGGGGTCTACAGAACAAGAGGGAGCATGCAGCTCTCCTGAAAATCTAAGGTGTATATGCTCAAGATGAAACTGAATTCTGTCTAGGCAAGAGATGTGTTTCTGTGTACAAAGCAAAGAACAACACAGTAACTCCCGGCAGAAAACCTTAGTAATCTAGGGAAAGATAACTCAAGGTCATGGAAACAGTGGCATGGTTCCTGCCAAATTCCAAAGCAACCTTCCCGCTGAAGACATTGAACACAGAATACATGTGATGCTGTACCCTTCGAGAATTTAAACTTGCTGAGAAGTAAATGAAAAGTGTGGATTTGTTAAAAAAAAAGGGGGGGGGCAGATATTAAGAACAACTTTATGCCAATACATTTGACAGCTTAGATGATATAGAAAAATTCTTTGAAAGATACAAACTACCAAAGCTCTCTCAAGAGAAATTTGCAACCTAAATAGCCCTATATCCAACAAAGAGATTGATTTTGTAGTTTAAAACCTCCCACAAAGAAAGCTTTAGACCCAGATGATTTACTGCTGAATTCTACCAAATATTTAGAAGTGACACCGAAGTCTAGACAAACATCCAGAAAATGGGAGGGAAATTTCCCTACTCAGTGATACAAGTCCAGGTTGTCTACTTGTGTTTCTGATCTGATGGCTACAGGTTGGAGGTTTCAACAACCTCCTCCTTGGGTTTGATTAATTTACTCGAGTGGCTCACAGAACTCAGAGAAACATTTTACGTATTAGACTACTAGTTAATTATTAAAGGATGTAACTCAAGAATTGCCATATGGAGAGATGCATAAGGTAAGGTATTGGTAAATGGTACAGATCTTCCATGCCCTCTATGGGTACATGGCTCTCCCCACACCTTCATGTGTTCACCAACCTGGTTGTGAGCATGGGTTACTCTCTAGTTGTTGTGTGTGGGCTTCTCATTGTGATGGCTTCTCTTGTTGCAGAACATGGGCTCTGGGGTGCATGGTCTCAGTAGTTGTGGCACACAGGCTTAGTTGCTTGCAGTATGTGGAATCTTCCACACCAGGGATTGAACCTGTGTCCCCTGCATTGGCAGGTGGATTCTTAACCAATGGACCACCAGGGAAGTCCCCTTTTGGGGTTTTATGGAGTCTTCATTACATAGCCATGACTGATTAAATTGTCAGCCATTGGCAACTGATTCAACCTCCAGCCTCTCTCCCCTCCCCATAGGTTAGGAGGTATGGGACTGAAAGTTCTAACCCTCTAATCATGTGATTTGGTTTTCCTGACAGCTCTCATCCTTAGGTGCTGTCCAAAAGTCACCTCATTAACATAACAAAAGACATGCTCATTCTCATATCTTAGGAAATTCCAAGAGTTTTAGGAGCTCTGATCCAGAATTGGGGATGAAAGCCAAATACATATAAATCAAAGAAAGGAAACAGGAAGAAGAGAAATGAAGGATGGCTCCTAAATTTTTGCTCAAGTAACCAGGTGAATGATACATTTATTGAACTAGGAGAAGTGTTATAGTGGGAGTGTGGGTGGGGACAAGATTAATAGGTGGATTTGAACATGTGAAGTTGAAGGTAGCTTTTAAGGGGAGATTTCAAGTAGGCATAAGGAATTAGGGGTCAGAAATTCAGGGGAGAGATGAGGGCTGGAGATACAGATTTGTCAGTTAACATCAAATAGATAGTATTTAAAATTGTGGGGCTGAACGAGACCATTTGAGGAAAACTTCAAAAAGAAAAGACCCAAGGCCAAACTCTTGAATATTAAAGAAAAGACCCAAGGCCAAACTCTTGAATATTCCAACATTTGGAGGTGGAATTCAGTTCAGTTCAGTTAGTTGCTCAGTCGTGTCCAACTCCTTGCAACCTCATGAACCTCAGCACGCCAGGCCTCCCTGTCCATCACCAACTCCAGGAGTTTACCCAAACCCATGTCCATCGAGTCAGTGATGCCATCCAACCATCTCATCCTCTGTCGTCCCCTTCTCCTCCTGCCCCCAATCCTTCCCAGCATTAGGGTCTTTTCCAATGAGTCAACTCTTCACATGTGGTGGCCAAAGTATTGGAGTTTCAGCTTCAACATCAGTCCTTCCAATGAACACCCAGGACTGATCTCCTTTAGGATGGACTGGTTGGATCTTCTTGCAGTCCAAGGGACTCTCAAGAGTCTTCTCCAACACCACACTTCAAAAGCATCAATTCTTCAGCGCTCAACTTTCTTCACCGTCCAACTCTCACATCCATACATGACCACTGGAAAAACCATACCCTTGACTAGACGGACCTTTGTTGGCAAAGTAATGTCTCTGCTTTTAAATATGCTATCTAGGTTGGTCATAACCTTCCTTCCAAGGAGTAAGCGTTTTTTAATTTCATGGCTGCAGTCACCATCAGCAGTGATTTTGGAGCCCCCAAAAATAAACTCTGACACTGTTTCCACTGTTTCCCCATCTACTTGCCATGAAGTGATGGGACCAGATGCCATGATCTTAGTTTTCTGAATGCTGAGCTTTAAGCCAAATTTTTCACTCTCCTCTTTCACTTTCATCAAGAGGCTCTTTAGTTCTTGTTCACTTTCTGCCATAAGGGTGGTGTCATCTGCATATCTGAGGTTATTGATATTTCTCCCAGCAATCTTGATTCCAGCTTGTGTTTCTTCCAGCCCAGCGTTTCTCATGATGTACTCTGCATATAAGTTAAATAAGCAGGGTGACAATATACAGCCTTGATGTACTCCTTTTCCTATTTGGAACCAGTCTGTTGTTCCATGTCCAGTTCTAACCGTTGCTTCCTGACCTGCATACAGGTTTCTAGAGGAAGACTATTCAATAAAGAAAATAGAGAAATAGTATTAGTGAGGTGGGAGAAATTATCTTTCGTGAGATGTTGTAGAAACCAAAATAAGGAAGTATTTCATTTTTCTTAAATGCTGTTGAAGTCAAATATGATGAGGACAAAGAAAGCCCATTTAATTTTTCAATTGGAATTTCATTGGTAAATTAAGAGCAGTTTCAGGAGTGCAGTTATGGTCAAGAAGCCAATTAGAGTGGACTTAAGAGAGAACTGGAGGTGAGAAAATGTAGGCAGAACCAAGAAGCAACTCTTTAGAGAAATTTTCCTATGAAAGCAAGCTAAGGGTATTTCCTTGGTGGCCCAGTGATTAAGACTTTGCTTCCACAAAGTGACCCAGGCCATTGGAGATGTTGGTCAACCACCTCTGAGAGGCAGGCCTGGGCCCAGCCAGTGCCAGCTAAGCACCCTTAGGTAGGATGAGGGGGCATCATGGGACCCCTCATGTTGGGGGACAGTGGTGTCTGGTTGATTCTACTTGGGGGCAGGAGGTATATTTGTTTATTCTCCTGGTTTCATCCGTTGGATCATGAAATGATCTTTGAAATGATCATGAAATGATTTTTCTGAAATTCCAGAAAAACATCCACTTTATTGACTACACCAAAGCCTTTGACTGTGTGGATCACAACAAACTGTGGAAAATTCTGAAAGAGATGGGAATACCAGGCCACCTGACCTGCTTCCTGAGAAATCTGTATGCAGGTAAAGAAGCAACAGTTAGAACTGGAGATGGAACAAGACTGGTTCCAAATTGGGAAGGGAGTATGTCAAGGCTGTATATTGTCACCCTGCTTATTTAACTTCTATTCAGAGTACATCATGCGAAGTGCTGGGTTGGATGAAGCACAAGCTGGAATCAATATTGCTGGGAGAAATATCAATAATCTCAGATATGCAGATAATACCACCCTTATGGCAGAAAGCAAAGAAGAACTAAAGAAGAGCCTCTTGATGAAAGTGAAAGAGGAGAGTGAAAAAGCTGGCTTAAAACTCAACACTCAGAAAACTAAGATCATGGCATCCAGTCCCATCACTTCATGGCAAATGGATGGGGAAACAGTGGAAACAGTGTCAGACTTTATTTTTTTGGGCTCCAAAATCACTGCAGATGATGACTGCAGCCATGAAATTAAAAGACGCTTGCTACTTGGAAGAAAAGCTATGACAAACCTAGAGAGCATATTAAAAGGCAGAGACATTACTTTGTCTACAAAGGTCTGTAGAGTCAAAGCCATGATTTTCCCAGTAATGTATGGATGTGAGAGTTGGACTATAAAGAAAGCTGAGCACCAAAGAATTGATGCTTTTGAACTGTGGTGTTGGAGAAGACTCTTGAGAGTCCCGTGGACTGCAAGGAGATCAAAGCAGTCAATCCTAAAGGAAATCAGTCCTGAATATTCATTTGAAGGACTGAGGCTGAAGCTGAGGCTCCAATACTTTGGCCACCTGATGTGAAGAACTGACTCATTGGAAAAGACCCTGATACTGGCAAAGATTGAAGGCAGGAGGAGAAGGGGATGACTGAGGATGAGATGGTTCGATGGCATCACCGACTCGATGGACATGAGTTTGAGAAAACTCCGGGTGCTGATGATGGACAAGGAAGCCTGGTGTGCTGCAGTACACGGGGTCACAAAGAGTCTGACATGACTGAGCGACTGAACTGACCTTCCTTTTTTAGGTCATTGCTGTCCTAAACAAATGGTTCTTTGTACTCTGCTTGCAAGTTTTCTGTGAGTTTGAAAGTGTTTCCAAATTAAAAGTTAAGCCAAAAAAAAAAAAAGACAGTGCTCTTGAACTGCACGGGGCATGGGCTTGATCCTCGGTCACAGAACTACCAAAGCTGCAGGACACAGTCAAAACATTAAAAAAAAAGAAAGAAAGCTAGGAAATGGCACAATTGCTCAAGTGAGCTAAAGTCAAAAAATGATTTTTTAAAAATATGTGTTTATGACATCGAAAATACCAGTAAAGGACTTACTAGCATCAAGTGAGATCTTAATGGTGCTGGGTAATAGTACTTCATTTTCTGAATCCATTCACTTCCCCACATTCCTAAATAACTAACCTTAGAATCTCAGATGCCACTGATTATAAGATACATCATTATTTTGCATATTACTAGGAAAGAAAAAAGACTACCAATTAAACTATGGCATGTCATCATTTGTGAGATAGCAATTTCGCATATGTTGAAATATGAAAAAAATATTAGAATTAATCTAATGCAGAATTTCTTATCTTTTCTTTCCTCATATCTCAAATACCTTCTCCCTAACTTCACTTTGAGCTTCTAATTTCACTTATAAAATAGAAACACTCAGGGGAAGATATCCTCATTCTCCCCCCACCAAATCTGTACCTATCGATTCTGCTTCTCCTGTTTTTTCAATGAATAAATTGCCCAGGCTCTTGCTTAGAACTGATCCTCCCAATTGTGTGCTGGATTCCATTCCTTCTTTCCTCAAGGACTTTGTTCTTGCAACTGTCCTGTCTCTCCTGTACTGTTGATTTTCCCCTCTCCACTGTATCATTTTAATTAGGATACAAACACTGTAATTTCTTCCATCTTAAAAAAAATTCTGAACCCCAAACCCATCTGCAATGGACAGTTTTACTTTCCTATTCATCTTAAAAAAAAAAATTGAAGGAGTATGTATGTAAGTACTTGCCTTCTCCCATTCTTTCATCTCACTCTTTATTCTTATCAGACTTCATCAAACTTCCATCAGTACACCAAAAGGGCATGTTTCAGCCATCCCCCCATGGCTCAGTCCAATGGTCAATTATTACTTCTCATCCTACCTAACCTATCAGTAGCACTTAATGCAATGGATCACTCCCTCCTCCTTGAAACGTTCTCTTCCCTTGATTTTGCAGATCCAAACCTTCCTGCTTTTCCTTTTGCCTCAGGATTATTCCGTCTCAGTCTTCTTTGTTGGGTCCTCTTCGTTTCTGACCTAAGCTACTGTCTTACTAGAAAAGACTGAACTGAGTAAAGGCAAATTATTCTCTTAGCAAACTGCTGACTTAGATTTTCCAGTATTTAAAAGGTCCATAGCTTTTAAACAAAGATGATATCAACATCTCCCTTTTATAAGTGAGCATGTCTCCTCAAGCAGCCCCAGAGATACCAGATCTGAAGTCTCCCTCTAAGGAGGCAAAACCAACGCATTCCACAAGTAAGCTCCGTAGGCTTTATGGGAAATGTAGTATTGGATGAATAGCCTGCACCCCGCGGGAGCCTGGGAACTCTGGGCGAAGAGTTACTTCCGGACACGCGCAGTGGGGTGGTAGCCGGTATTTTGTAATTTTTGAACCAGTACTGCATGAAGTGAGAGTTGGGATATCTCCCGTGTCTAGGAGATCTCCGTGACCTGATCTCCAGCTTAGAGCCGGAGCTGGGAGTGTGGCGGTGCAAAGCTGGCAAGTATGACTCTACAGAACTTGGGGGACATAAGGAAAGGGTAGAAAGAAAGGGACCGCTTTATTGGCTTACCCAACGAAAATAAAACGTGAGAACCCTCACATGCGGTGACTTCCAGTTTGGGTGTGTGGGTCCTGTCCGATTCTGGAGTAGCTCAGAGAAAACAAGGTAAGAGTCCAACTGCCACTCCGTGGGTTCTTAGATCCCAGTTGAGGCTTGAGTAAGTTCAGTTTGCATTCCTTCTCTTGTGCTTTAAACTGCACCTTTCCTGATGACAAAAGCACCTTTGGCCCTACCAGAACCTGCAAAAGGAAATAGTAAACCATTTTAAGGGAAAACGTTTTTAGAGAAACTTCGGTGCATGCTTTAGGGTATTTTCATGTGACATGAAAATGTCTTCTGCCATATTAATAAACAAGAAATGTCACGACTATCAGTGATACCTGGCTTCCAAATGTGACTGAGGGCTGCTAAAACTGCGATCCAGCAGATGCTACTGCCGGCCCACCACCACCACCCCCTTCACGGTGATTGCTTTGGAGCTGGGGGAATGCCAGGAGCAATGAACAAGGAAACAGGATTAGCCCCAGATAGATGAGGTACATGTGAAAGGAATGAATTCACTGAGCCCAGAGGCTTGCATCTTCCCATACACAGAATGCTAAATTCCTTAACTTGATACTGATATTTGAGCTCAGCCTACCTGCTTCCTTTGTTGCAAACTTGTATATAGCCTGACTTCCTCTCCTGCCTCCTTGGAGCAATTTTCCCAGAGTTACTGAGATGCTGTCTCCCAGGCTAACATTCCCACCACCTAAAATAACTCTCTGCTTTCAAATTGTGACTATATTTTTTTAGTCAACAGTCACAATAATCATCTGAAGTAAATATTATCTCTATTTTGTATATGAGTTAACTGAAGCAGAAAGGTGAGTTTAACTTGCCTGGACTCAGGCAGTTTAGTATAGATGATCTGAGAGTCAAACTCCAGATGAGTTTCCTTCAAATTGCATTCTTTTTGCAAGATGAAAAGAACCTGCAAAACAAATCATTGGATTTATTATTCTTTCGAAATATGTTTATATATGCTGAGTAAATTTTGGTATGTCATCATTTAAAAAAAAAAACAAAACTCTTGGTATATGTATGGCTGAGTCACTTTGCTGTTCACCTGAAACCACCACAACATTGTTAATCGGCTATACCCCAATACAAAATAAAGGTTTTTTTTTTAAAAAAAGAACCCTTGGTGAATCTTCAGATTTTCCAGTGATGATTGTAAATAAAGCTGAGAGTGCCTCTTGCACATTTTAGCCTTTCTAGGGCCCTAGCAGTGCTGGTTGGAATTTCAAAAAGCCCAGATTAGGCCTGTAGAAGATGGTGAGATTGAGAGAGAGAGATTGAGATTTAGAGTCTCAACTGAAGACTTCAGCTTAAAAAAAAAATACCCCCACTCCCCTGCCCCATGTCCCTGCATCCAGCCTCTTCAGAAAACCCAATTTGAGATCTCTTACCCAATCCCCCTCAGAACAGAGGCCAGAGAATCACAGGTAGGAATGACTTCCAAAGATAACTGAGCTTCAGAGATCAGGCTTTTAGTTATCACTTTAACTCATTCATTATTATCTACTTAGAATGAATTTCTGGGAGAAAAAAAACCTGTCACTGGTTTAAAGGTTAACGATTTGCTGTTAGGTCAGTAGGGTAGAAATGTACAGCCTACTAATATAAGATCATCGCTTATAAAATATGGACATTTCTGACTTGCTGGAAATGTCATTCTCTCATTAGGTGGCATTTTCTGAGGTTGCACTGAGTGTGCCTCTGTTCTCATAGAGCAGGGTTCTCCATTGCAGTCCTGGTATTTCATGTCTTTATTCTCTTCCCCATTTCTACTTTCATAGATCTCTGTGCAAGGGAGGCAGAAATGATCAACTTCAAGGTAAGGCATCCATTTATTGTTATTAAAATCTCTTTTTTTTGATGGGTAAGAAGTGGATTTATTTAGAGAGATGCACAGTCCACGGACAGAGTGTGCACCATCTCAGAAGGCAAGAGGTCCAAATCTCTTTTTAAAAAATCCATATAAAAAGGAGATGTATAGTTAGGGAGAATGTAGACTGAATAGATCAGTCCAATAGGAAATTCAGAAAATTGATAAATTGATATCCAGGTTATAGGGTTGGTCAGCATTTTGGTAGGGCTTCATATGTGTACCCACTCTTTATGGTGATCATAGAAAATGGGTAGCCAACCAAAGTATTGGCTTTGTCCAGGAGCATAAAGCAGAACAATTCCCCTGAGAAGTAAAATTTTTCCTAGCGCAGTTCTCCAAAGAAGATATCTTATAATAAGATTTCAAAGAGGTTATGTTAGCAACAGTATTCCCAGTAACAATTCTGTGATAAATATAACATCCAATTTCCAATGACCTTCTTAAGAGTGTTCCCTAGAATAAGCAGAGAGCAGAGTGCCAAGAACTCCGTATGTAAGTCTGTGTGTGCTATGCTGTGCTTAGTTGCTCAGTTGTGTCTGACTCTTTGTAGCCCCATGGACTGTAGCCTGCCAGCCTCCTCTGTCCATGGGGGTTCTCCAGGCAAGAATACTGGAGTGAGTTGCCATGCCCTCCTCAAGGGGATCTTTCCAACCCAGGGGATAGATTAGATATCTTTATTGTGATTACATTACACTTTTAGATAAATTTGGGGAGAATTCATAACTTTTCAATAATGAGTTCTCCATTTTATTTCCATTTTTATTTTGGTCCTTCATTACAGTTATATAGGTTTTTAATGGTAATTCTTATACGTTTCTTACAATGTTTATTCTTACATGTGGTTTAAGTTGTATTGAAAATGGGATGAATATTTTTTTCATAATATTTTCTAACTGGTTACTCTGGTGCATAGGAAAGTATGTATTTGTCTGTTTGACTTTATTCAACTTACAGAACTCTTACTAAGTCTAAGAGCTTTTTAGTTTATTCTTAGATTTTCTAGCTAGCCCATAATATACTCTTCAAATGGTGTTTTGTCCCTTACTCACTTATCTCCATTTTTTTTTTATCTTATTGCAGTGGACAGGATTTCTAGTACTATAATTCTGAATATAATTGCTAGCCAAAATCTTTTCTGGTCCAGTTTTAATGGGAATTCTTCCAGTGTCTTATATTCTGGTAGATATTCTGGTAGATAGTTGTTCTTTTTTTTTTTTTTTTTAATCAAGTTAAGGATTCTTAGCTTATTAAGATTGTTTTCACAAATTGGGAACTTTTTTCCTCATATCTTTTTTTATACTTGTCGATATATTTCATGCTTTTAACATAACAGTTTAAAGAATTTCTAATACTGTTCCCATTAAAGGGACAAACAGTAAATATTTTAGGCTTGAGGGCTATATAGCTTCTGTGATAACTACTCAGCTCTGCCCTTGTAGTTGAAGTAAAACAAATAGGCATAACTGTTTTCCAGTTACATTTTATTTACAAAATTATATTTCTTCTAAATAAAATTATTTCTGTGGCATTAAAAAAAAAGCTTGTAGGTTTTAGTTTGCTTCCTTATATAATCTTAACTATCTCTTTGTGATAGAAATGTTACTATATGCCTTTTTAATTTCAGTTTAAATTAAAAATGATTTTGATTCCTGGTTAAGAGGATATATTTTATCATATAAAAAAAATCTGTGTTTTTCTATTTTATTATGCTTACATAAGTCTAACCTGTTAACCTTATAGCCCATTTAACATCTAATTACCTTTATACGTTTACTTTGTAGTGTTTAATAGACTGTAAGATTGCTGAGGGCAGTAATAAGTTTTTTCTTTTTTGTATCACTAGCACTGTACTTGGTGCATCCTCATTAAATATTATATGAGTGAATGAATGAAGAACATATAAGCAGTATTTTAAAATAATTTTATTAAGACTTAATTCATTTATTATAAGTTGACCACCTTAAAATTAGTATATTACCACAATTGTGAAACTGTCATCCCTAATCTCAGAACATTTTCCTATCCTCAAAAGAAACCCCATACCCATTAACAGTTACACCCCATTCCTTCCTTCCCCCAGCCCTGAATTATTTTATGTTTTTATGGATTTGCCAGTTCTGAAAATTTCATACAAATGGAACTATACAATTTGTGATCTCTTGTGACTGGCTTCTTTCATCTAGCACAATATTTTCAAGGATCATCTATGTCATGGAGTCCTTTTTAGTACTGAATAATATTGGATCATATGGATATACTTCATTTTGTTTATTCATTTATTACTTGCTCAATACCCATATTGTTACCACTTTTGCCTGCTATGAATAATTCTGCCATGGACATGTGTGTATGGTTTTTGTGTGGACATATGTTCCCAACTCTTTTGGGTATATGCCTAGGAAAAATTGCTGGGTGTATGGTAACTCTATGTTTAATGTTTTGAAAAACTCCTAAATTGTTTTCCACAGGTGCTGCACCATTTTACAATTCCATCAGCAGTGTATGAGAGTTCCAGTTTCTCCCTACCCTTGTAAAAAACTTGTCATTGTCTGCCTTTGATTTTAGCCATCCTATTTGATGTAAAGTGATATCTCATTGTGATTTTGATTTGTACATCTTTTCATGTGCTTTTGGATCGTATCTGTCCTTGGAAAAATGTCTGTTCAAATCTTTTGCCCATTTTTGAATTGAGTTTTCTTTTTATTCTTGTAAGAATTCTTTTTCTTTTGGAGACAACTCTCTTTTCAGATATATGATTTACAAATATTTCCTATTATTTTGTGAGTTGTCTTTTTCTCATTCTTCATGGTGTCCTCTGAAGCACAAAAATGCTTAATTTTGATGAATTCCAATTTCTCTATTTTTTCTTTTGTCACACTTTTTCTGTCATGTCTAAGAAAACTGTTACCTAATCCTAGGTCATAAAGATTTACTCCCTTGTTTTCATGTAAGAATTATATACAGTTGACCCTTGAATGACACAGCTTTGAACTGTGTGGGTCCACTTATGTGCAGATTTTTCCAGTAAATACATACTGCAGTACTACATGACCTGTGGTTCATTGAATTCATGGGTGTGGAACCACAGATATGGAGGTGTCTGTAAACTTATGTGGATTTTTGACTGTGGGGAGGGTTGGCACCCTAACCCCCAAGTTGTTCAAGGGTTACCTGTAGTTTTAACTCTTACACTGGGTCTCTGATCCATTTTTAATTCATTTTTATTATGATGACTTCTCTGGTGGCTCAGACGGTAAAAGTGTCTGCCTACAACCAGTCCATCCTAAAGGACATCAGACCTGGGTGTTCATTGGAAGGACTGATGTTGAAGCTGAAACTCCAATACTTTGGCCACCTCATGCGAAGAGCTGACTCGTTGGAAAAGACCCTAATGCTGGGAAGGATTGGGGGCAGGAGGAGAAAGGGACGACAGAGGATGAGATGGCTGGATGGCATCACCAACTCGATGGACATGGGTTTGGGTGGGCTCAGGGAGTTGGTGATGGACAGGGAGTCCTGGTGTGCTGCAGTTCATGGTGTTGCAAAGAGTCGGACACGACTGAGCAACTGAACTGAACTGAACGATGTGGGAGACCCTGATTCAATCCCTGGGTTGGGAAGATCCCCTGGAGAAGGAAATGGCAACCCACTCCAGTGCACTTGCCTGGAAAATCCCATGGACGGAGAAGCCTGATAGGCTACAATCCATGGGGTCACAAAGAGTTGAACATGACTGAGTGACTTCATTTTCTTTTATTATGATACGAGGTGTGCAGGTTGGAGGGAGTCCAACTTCATTCTTTTGCATGTAGATATCCAACTGCCCCAACACCATTCATTTAAAAGACTATTCTTTCTGCTATTGAATTGTTCTGATACTATTTAAATATTTTTAATATAATTTTTGTTTCTATCACAAAGTATATTTCTGAATCAGGTGTATAGTAGTTTTCATACATAACTTTGAAAACTCATCAATGAACATGATGTGATCCTAAGAGGCTGCCATGACTCTTCCAAGTCCCCAAATGATGCACACTTTAGTTTGAAGATCCATGTACTATTACAGGGATCAGTGACACTCCAGGATGTGGCTGTGGAATTCACCCCAGAGGAGTGGCAGCTGCTTGACTGTGATCAGAGAACCCTGTATTGGGATGTGATGTTGGAGAACTTTAGAAACCTCATCTCAGTGGGTAAGGACAGTGAGTGGTATCTTTTTAGTTGTAACTCAGAATGTTTTAACAGTACCCTTCCTTTAAGACCTGTGAAAGCTGTGAACATTCTGAAGCGTTAGTAAGTTTGGCCTTGAACTTCAGTGGTCAAAGATTCTTCATCTCCTTTGGGGTCAGGTACTGTGTTTGTGCTTCTACCTCCTGAGTGAAGAAGGGTCTTTTCTGTTCTGAAGCCTGTTTGTCAGCCTTCACAGGCCCTAAGACACCAGGAGACAAACCCGAATTAGGAGGTAGTTGTTCCTAGCACTTTGTCCCCAGTTCTGTGTTGTTTCCCAGGAACAGGGTGTCCAGTTACTGAAACAACAGTGATATTCAAGGTGGAACAAGGACAAGAACCATGGATGGTGGAGGGAGAGAACTCACGCTGGCCCTCTCCAGGTGAGTCAGAGAAAACCAGAAAGATGGGGGTCTTTGGAATGGGGTCCCAGTTGGTGAGTGAGGGGCTGGTACCTTTGAAACACTTTAGGAAGCACATACCTTCGGAAGTGACTGGGTGCCCTTGACACGACATCCTCAGATCCCCATATGATACCCTCAGTTCCGCTCTCGCACATGGCTGCTCTTTCTCTTCCTCAGCTCTTGTGTAGGAGGATGTCCTGCCACACCACTTTGACTCCTCACACCACCCGTTGCATCGAAGTGCATGCTTGGTTCTCTCAATTCCTAGAATCCTCATTGTTCTTTCCTCCTTAACACAGTGGCAAATCTTTCCATACATCTAGTTCTAATAATGTACTCAGCTTATGTGGATTTGCAGTCTTACTCCACCAACCTCTTTTGGATAAGGTTAGAGGGCTGGAGATATAAAAATGTTCCTGAAGGGAACCGATATTGTGTCAGATGACCAAGAGGAAAAAGATATTATGAATGCAGAAAAAAGGGAGGTATTCTACCAGGGTGATCTAGGAATTATGTAGTGAGGACTCTGATTCTGATCTCCCTCTTCCAAATCTAATTTTCCCTTAACTCCATTGTCTCTTGTTCCTCTCCCTGTCCAGTGATCACATCTCCATGGTGGGCTGTCTTTGTTCTGTGAGCAACTTTTTGATTTTCTTTGTACCTCCTCACTACCTTGTGCTATTTTACTGTTTTTTTGTTTTGTTTTTTTTTCCCGGTCACAAGTTAAGCCACCCATTCTCACTGTCATTCTGTCTCTTTTTTCCTCCCTAGCAGTTTTATTCTTAAAGTTCAGGAGCAAGGTGAAAACATGCTTGTTTCAGAATGAGACTAGATTTGAAATCAAGTTTCTTTCTATGACTGTCAATGGCAAAAATTAACTAGGAACATTTCATTGTACTCCTTTTTAGAAGCTGACTGCCCACTTGTTGATGAATCAGACAAGCACCAGAAAAGCAAAGACAATTTTTTTAATTCAGTTTTGTTCATGTTCAATAAAATTCTGACTGTGGAGAGACTTCATGGTTATAATATGAGCACAAGTCTTAATTCTACAAGAAAAAAATCATATAAATGTAAGTCATATGGGAAGAGTTGGCAACCTACTTTGGACTTTCTCAATTATAGTAGATGTTATAATGGAGAATACTCTGATGAATGCAATGAATGTGGGAAAGCCTTCAAAAAGAAATTTAATTTCATTAGACATGAAAAAAATCGTACAAGAAAAAAACTGTTTGAATGCAACAACTGTGGGAAAGCCTATAGCAGCAAAGCACACCTTGTGACTCATCAGAAAATTCATAACAGAGAGAGACCCTTTGTGTGCAGTGATTGTGGAAAAGCATTTACACATAAAGCACAACTCGTGGTACATCAGAGACTCCACACTGGAGAGAAGCCTTATGAATGCAGTCAGTGTGGAAAATCATTCACTTGGAATTCTTCCTTTAATCAACACATGAAATCGCATACACTTGAGAACTCATTTGAATGTAAGGAATGTGGGAAAACGTTCAGGTATAGTTCATCCCTTTATAAACACTCTAAATTTCATACAGGAGAGAAACCATATCAATGCATTGTATGTGGCAAAGCCTTTGGCAACAGTTCTGTGCTTGTTACCCATCAAAGAATTCATACGGGAGAGAAACCTTATGGATGTATTAAATGTGGCAAAGCCTTCATCAAGAAGTCTCATCTCCTTAGACATCAGATAACTCACACAGGAGAAAGACCCTATGAATGTAGCAAATGTGGGAAACCATTTTCCCAGAAGTCAAATCTTATTGTACATCAGAAAATTCATATGTAATATTCACCTATGATTATGAGAAAGTTTTAAATATTTGATAAATTATTGAGTAAAGAATTCATGGTGAGGAGAAATGCAACAATTTGAAGGAACTGAAAGAACAAATTCCCATAAAAAATCAATGCCAGTCATGTTCTGGAAATGATAAAGTTTTTAGAGGAAAGATCACAGAAAATGTTAATTTATAATGATAAAACTTAGAGCTTAGGCTTCCCTGGTGGCGCAGACAGTAAAGCATCTGCCTGCAATATGGGAGACCTGGGTTCGATCCCTGGGTTGGGAAGATCCTCTGGAGAAGGAAATGGCAACCCACTCCAGTACTCTTGCATGGAAAATCCCGTGGATGGAGGAGCCTGGTCGGCTATAGTCCATGGGGTCGCAAAGAGTCGGACACAACTGAGCGACTTCACTAGAGCTTGGAAAGCATAAATTAAACAATCAAGGAATCAGTGAAAACTACATTTAGCATCTCTGATTATTTTTATAACAAATTACATAATTATGCAAGTGTGAATATAAAATAAGTTTATATATTATATTAAATTATATCTATTAAGAGTTTCTGAAGTAAATATCACACTTTTTCTTCCAATCTGAATAGTAACATGCAAATATTATATTAAATTATATCTATTAAGAGTTTCTGAAGTAAATATCACACTTTTTCTTCCAATCTGAATAGTAACATGCAAGTGAAAAAATGTGGTTTAAGATATAGTAGGAATTTCAGTAATATTTCATCCATTTGCTGGCACTTTTAATGGGTATAGCAGTGTTACTGAATCTCAGAGTCTCCTCTTTAATTCTAAAACTTGTTATAAAGATATATGGAATGACATGTGTGTATAATTTAACAAGGTATCAGTTGAGATGGTGAAAGCAGTTGTGTTCTATACACTAAGTGCTCAGTTGTGGAAAAGAAGTATTTAAAGAAGTATATAAATAAAACATTTGCACTTCAGCTATCCCTGTTCTTTTTCATTGATGTATCCACCAAAGGTGTAAGCATAGCTCAAGTAGTAGTTACCTAGGGTATCATCTGAATTTCATCTTAATAAAGTAGGATGTTGTGATACTTTGCAACTTTCAGGGAGCAAGTTTTTGGATCTATTTTTTGTTTTCTTGTTAAGAGATTGATACAGGTTTAGCTCTTAGAACTGCCTGGAATTTTCCATGTGACAGCATAGGCACATGAACTGAGTTGAAAAGAGCACTTTTTTGTTATGTTTTGTTTAGCAACTTCACTTTGGAATGTGACATTTGGTAAATTCCAAATATTCCCTTAAAAGGATGAACCAATCATTATTTAACCTACAGTTTTTATTATTATACACAATATTCCTTAATAATGTTAAAAAACGTTTATGCCTTTTTTTGAGTTGTGGCAAAACAGCTTGATCCTAAATTCAGAAATCAGGTCTTTTCAAGTTTAAGCTCAGTTACAACTTTTTTACATTGCTTTTCTTTCATTAACCATGTTTTGAAGAGTAATGTTGAGTAATGATTATAAATGAATGCTAGTGCTTTTTGGAACAAGCATACTAGAACTTAAGGATCTCAATTAAATCTTTTACTGAATATTTTTTTGCTTGACTAAACTTTAGTCAGGTTCCTGAAACTTTCTGAGGCTCACCTGCACACTTCCTTAAAAAATCTATTTTTAGCAAGAACTCTGCTAGGCTTCCCTGGTAGCTCAGATGGTAAAGAATCTGCCTGCAATGGGGGAGACCCGGGTTCAATCCCTGGGTTGGGAAGATCCCCTGGAGAAGGAAATGGCAACCCACTCCAGTACACTTGCCTGGAAAATTGCATGGATGGAAGAGCCTGGTAGGCTACGGTCCATGGGATCGCGAAGAGTCAGACACGACTGAGTGACTTCAGTCACTCACTGCTAGTCATTTTAAACAGAACTCTCTGCCCTCAGTATCTGATCAGATTCCTCATCCTCCGTCATCCTTCAGGTAATGTCTGATTACCCTGGCCTGTTTCGGCAAGAATCCTGTTAGGATGATTTAGCCAGAACCTTCCTTTACCACTAATGTTTTCCCTTCTTTTCCCTAATGTTTTCTCTTAGTAATTTTCCATTCACTGACCCCCTACCCTACTCCTTGTCCACAGTATATTCAGAGTTGAGCCTAACTAAAATCCCATTGCAATGGTCCCTTTGCCTATCACACTTGTCCTGAAGAAAGTCTGCCTTGTCATTTGTCATCTTTAACAAATGTCATCAAATACCTTTTTTTATTTAACAGTTTGCCAGTTATTTTAGGAGACTACATATTGTTTACAGTCTCTCAGTTCCCCAAATCTCTGTTACCTTATTTTGGACTTGTCTTCAGAATCAGTTTGCCAGCCACACAGGGAATTCTGTTTTTGGCCACGTGGCATGAGGGATCTTAGTTCCCCACCCAGGATCAAATCAGTACCCCCTGCAGTGGAAGTGCGGAGTCTTAACTGCTGGACCTGGGAAGTCCTGGGAATTCTTTAAGTAGTTATAGTCATGGAATTTGCCTTTTCTCAACTCAACAGTTTTCTCAGGAGACAAGTAAGATGGTCTGGTATTCCCATCTCTCTAGGAGCTTTCCACAGTTTGTCATGATCCACACAGTCAAAGGCTTTAGCATAGTCAATGAAACAGAGATAGATGTTTTTCTGAAGTTCCCTTGCTTTCTCTATAAGCCAGCGAATGTTGGCAATGTAATCTCTAGTTCCTTTTCCTTTTCTAAACCCAGCTTGGACATCTGGAAGTTCTTGATGTCGCATTATGCTGAAGCCTAGAATGCAAGATTTTAAGCATGATCTTACTAGCACGGGAGATGAGTGCAATTGTCCAATAGCACATTCTTTGGTACTACCCTTCTTGGGGATTGGGATGAGGATTGACCTTTTCCAGTCCCATGGCTACTGCTAGGTCTTCCAGATTTGCTGACATAATGAATACAAAACCTTGATGGCATCATCCTTGAGGGATTTGAATAATTCTGCTGGAATTTCATTCCATCCACTAGCTTTATTAACAGCAGTGTTTCTTAAGACCCACTTGACTTGGCACTCCAGAATGTCTGGCTCTGGGTGACTAACCACACTATTGTTGTAATCCAGTTCATTAAGATCTTTTTTTATACAGTTCTTCCCTGTATTCTTTCCATCTCAATCTCGTCAGCATCTACTAGGTCTCTACCATTTTTATCCTTTATTGTGCCCATCTTTTGGTGGAATGCTCCCTTGATGTTTCCAATTTTCCTGAAGAGAATCTCTAGTCTTTCCCTTTTTGTTGTTTTCTTCTGTTATTAAGCACTGTTCATTGAAGAAGGCCTTCTTGTCTCTTCTGGTTATATTTTGGAACTCTTCATTTAATTGGATGTACCTTTCCCTCTCTCCCTTGCTTTTCACTTCTTTTTGTTCTTCCGCTATTTGTAAAGCCTCCTCAGATAACCACTTTGCTTTCTTGCTTTTCTTTTTCTTCGGGATGGTTTTGTTCACTGCCTTGTGTACAGCGTTATGGACTTCGTCCATGGTTCTTCAGGCACACTATTAACTAGATCTAGCCCCTTGAATCTATTCGTTACCTCTACTGCAAATTCATACAGGGTTTGATTTAAGTCATACCTGGCTGGCTTATTGTTTTTCCCAGTTTTCTTTAGTTTAAGCCTGAATTTTGCTATGAGAAGCTGATGATCTGAGCCACAGTCAGCTCCAGGTCTTGTTTTTGCTGTCTTTATACAGCTTCTCCATCTTCAGCTACAAAGAATGTAATCAGTTTGATTTTGGTATTGACCATTTGTTGATGTCCATGTGTAAAATCATTTCTTATGTTATTGAAAAAGGGTATTTGCTATGACTAGTGCATTCTCTTGGCAGAATTCAGTTAACCTTTGCCCTGCTTCATTTTGTTCTCCAAGGCCAAGCTTGCCTGTTACTCCAGGTATATCTTCTTACTTTTCATTCCAATCCCCTTCATGGATCACTGCCTTGTCGTGGCGAAGGGGCTTATGTAACTCAATGAAGCTATGAGTCATGCTGTGCAGGGCCACCCAAGACAGACGGGTCATAGCAGAGAGTTCTGACAAAACGTGATCCACTGGAGGAGGGAATGGCAAACCACCCCAGTATACTTGCCACGAGAACCTCATGAACTGTATAAAAGGGACCTCTTACAGCTCATCAAAAAATTCATAGTGAAGAGAGACCCTTTGTGTGCAGTGATTGTGGGAAGGTGTTTATGCATGAAACACAGCTCAAGATCCAACAGAGAGTTCACATTGGAGAGAAGCCTTATGAATGTGGTCAGTGCAGGAAATCACTCACCTGGCCTTACTCCCTTACTGAACATATGAAATCTCACACATCCAAGAACTCATATGAATGTAAGGAACGTGGGAAAACATTCAAGTACAGATCATCCCTCTATAAACACTCCAGAATCCCTACAGGCAAGAAACCGTACCAAGGCAGACAACGTGGCAAAGCCTCTGCAGACTCGTCAGTGCTGGGCATGCATCAGAGAATTCACACAGGCAAGAAACCTCACAGGTGCACTGAATATGGCAAAGCTTTCATCCAGAGCTCACATCTGCTTTAACATAACTCGCATAGAGCAACAAAATAAAGGCAGCACATGTGGGAAATCTTTTAACCAGACGACATATCTTGTTATCCATCAAAGAAGTCATAAAAACAAGAGAGCTTTGTAAATGTGGGAAAGCTTAAAATTAGCCTTTTACTAAAGCAGCAAAGAATTCATTGTGAGAAAAACCCTATCAGTTGAATAAATGTGGAAGAGCACGTCTGAAATTCATGTTCTGTAAGTGATATTACTAATTTTTTGGAAACAATTATGGAAAATTGTGAGCTATAGGCAACTTTACTGTACAGTAAAACTGAGGAAGTTGTGAAAAAATTGAATAATTAGGCATCAAATTGACTATAATTGCATATATACTCTGCCCCCTGATTTGTGATGTTCACACCAATTATACAAATGTCTGCATTGCTGAAGAAATTTGTATATCTATAGATTTGACATATGTGCTATGCATATTATACTGATTTATATCTGTTGTAATGGTTGTACAGCATTGTGAACATACTTAATACCAATGAATCATACACTTAAAAATGGTTTAAGTATAGTAAATTTTATGTTATGTATATTTTACTAAAATAAAAAATATATAAATAGAGCTTAAACCCCTTCTAAAATTATATCTATTAGTATCTTTGGTAGACACCATCATTGTCTCTTCAAAGCCTAAAATCACCATATGCAGAACTGCCAACTGTAAGTGAAATAATATGGTTTCTTATGGAAGTGAAGGTCAGCAGTATGAACTTGATCTCTAACCATTTTGGGGCACTTGCGAATAGTTGCAGCAGTTGTTACTGAGCCTGAAACTCCTTGAGCCTCCTCTTAAATAATAGTCAGGGACGGTTATGAAGTCTTCTGCTCTGCTCAGCTGAGCACATCATGTGATATGTTTTTGTCTCTATGCAAAATATGTGTGTGCCTGCGTGTGTATGTTTTTAATCCTGATTAACCAGACATTGAAGAAAGGAAGCAGCTGTGTTCTGTATTACTCCTAGCACTTAGTACAGGGAAAGAGGCATTTCTCCAAGTAGATAGTCATAAATAAAAGCCATCCTATTTTGCTGGAGCAGCTTGATAAGTAGAAGTGAGCCTAGCTGAAGCAGCATATAACTGGAGTACGTAGTTTAAAAAAATTAGGTGTTAAAATATTTTGCAACACTTCTGGAAGAAGATTCTTAAAAATCAATATTATTGACTAAAATAAAATTAAATTGTCAATATTATTGTTAAAATCTGTCATTACCTTTTTGTTTAGGAAATTGATTCAGAGATATCTCAGACATGTTTGGAAATTTCCAGGTGACTAGCATAGGTATCATACCAAGCTATTTTGAAAATCTTGTCTGCTTCCTTAAACTACTTAGCAACTCTTATAATTTGACATTACATACATTCTGTGTATTCCCTTTAAAAACACATGAACTCCCAATGATTTTAAGTGAAATTTTTGTAGAGTCCTTGCGCTCTTTCTTCAGACATTTTTGTGAAGCTTAGGTACAGTGTTGACCTGAAACCTATATTCACAAAATCAGGTTTTTTCTTGGAAGCAAAAGTTTTTGGATTAAATATGTGAGCTTGGAATTGTTTTTCCTCATTAGCATTCTTGCAGGGTGATGATGAGCAAAGACATGTGAATGAGAGTAATTTTCTGAATATCCATCAGCTCTAAGTGAAACTTTATTTTACAGAGTTTTCATTCTATGTGCTAATTAAACTTAGGTAGTCACACCAAATCACTTTATTGTTAAGCCTCTCAGTCATGTCTGACTCTTTGCAACCCCAGGGACTGTAGCCCAGGCTCCTCTGTCCATGGAATTCTCCAGGCAAGAATACTGGAGTGGGTTGCCATGCCCTTCTCCAGGGGGTCTTCCCAACCCAGGGATCGAACCTGGGTCTGTCATATTGCAGGCAGATTCTTTACCATCTGAGCCACCAGGAAACTATTATCCAGCTATAAAAAGAAATAAAGTACTAACACATGTAATGACATGGATGGACCTTGAAAATATGTTAAGTGAAAGAAGTCAGTCACAAAATATCACATATTATATGATTCAAGTTATAGAAAATGCTTAAAATAGGCAAGTTTGAAGAGACAGAATGTAGATCAGTGGTTGCTCAGGGCTAAAAGTGGAAAAGAGGATTTATTGCTAATGGTGTGGAGTTTCTTGAGAGGGGTGGGTGGATAAAAATGTCCTAAAATTTGGTTGTGGTGATGGTTGCACAACTAAACACAAGAGCCAGAAAGAAATGACCAGCAAGACAGAAGTCACAATCTTATGTAACCTAATCACAGTAGTATAACAACCCTAATTCAGAATCATTTCAGTTTAAGCAAGTGAAAGGGAAATTAACTTTGTTAGTATTTCTTATTCTACTTGTTAGAAGCAAGGTCCAGCCTGAACTCCGGTGGAAGGGATTATCCAAGGCTGTAATTACCTACCTGGAGGCATGAATATCATGGCGGCCAAGTCAGAAGCTTCCTACTATACACCCATTTTAGATGATTGTGTGATTGTGTGTGTGTGTGCTCGGTCATGTCCGACTCTTTGCGACCCCGTGGACTGTAGGCTTCTCTTTCCATGGGATTTCCCAGACAAGAATACTGGAGTGGGTTGCCATTTCCTCCTCCAGGGAATCTTCCAACCCAAGGATCAAACCTGCATTGCCTGTGACTCCTGCATTGGCAGGCATATTCTTTACCACTAGCGCCACCTGGGAAGCCTAAAGCATTTAACAATCTTGGTGTTCACATAGTAGAAGGGCCTTGCAAATGGTCTGAGTGGGTTGAGGGTATCAGCCAGTACAAAAATATTTGCAATCACGAAAATATCTGTGGAGGAAGGAAACCCTATGAAAGACGTAAAGGTGGTGAGAGTTATTGTAGAGCTGCCTACCTTAGACGTTTCTAAAGTCCACGTGGGAGAGAAACCATATCCACATGATGAGCACAGTAAGGGCTTTGCCAGATGCTCCACTCTTCTCCATTATACCCTCTGTTCCCATTCAGGAGAGAAAGCATATTGATGTGGTATATGCGGTCAGAATTTTATGAGTGTAAAACTTGGCATTTGAGAGAGGGCCCATAAGGAGAGAGAGTCTATAAATTTGATGAGTGCAGTAAGGCTCCTCTGAGGCTTCAACACTTCATATTCATCTCAGAACCCACACAAGAGAAAACTGATATTAACGAGTGTGATATGGACTTCAGTCAGAAAGGAAATACCTTTATTAGAATCTACATGGAAGAGAAATCCTTTATAATCGATGTGATAATAAGGACTGTCAAAACTGTGAGTTACAGACATGCAGCAGAGACACCTATTACAAATATGACAGTTGTGGAGAGGGGGAGAGTTCACCTAGAACTTCAACACTCATAATGAAGTTAGGCATAATGAATTTACATACATAATGAACATACATAATGAATATACTCATAATGAATATACACTCATAATGAAGTTGCACATAAGAAATAAACCATACCAATAGCCTAAGTGAAATTTAAATGACAGTGTTATTTGTCAAGCTTTTTAATGTTACAAGATACAGAAGCTGTCACCTTAAGGTTTTGTTTATGAAGAAGCAATAAAAAGAACGTTGAAAAGAATTATTTCTATGGGACACCTGGACGCATAAGGAGAATGAGAAAACCTCACAAAGAGTTGGGTTCATAGCATGACTTGTCCAGGGGTACAAGATTCTGCCAAGAATATAAATAATCATGGAGGTAGGTCCACAGTGCTGCTTTTCCTGGGTAATGATATCTAAAATCTTGCCTTGATACATGTGAACTTTCCACTTTCACATTTCTTAGGTGAGTATTCTTGTTTCTTACAGTGTGGTTTGCAGACCACCTGTATCGGAATTACCCAAGGTGAGTGTGATGTTGTTCAGTTGCTCAGCCGTGTCCAGCTCTTTGCAACCCCATGGACTGCAGCACAGCAGGCTTCCCTGTCCTTCACCATCTCCTGCAGCTTGCTCAAACTCATGTCCATTGAGTCGGTGATGCCATCCAACCATCTCATCCTCTGTCATCCCCTTCTCCTCCTGCCTTTGATCTTTCCCAGCATCAGGGTCTTTTCTAATGAATCAGTTCTTCACAACAGGTGGCCAAAGTATTGGAGCTTCAGCTTCAGCATCAGTCCTTCCAGTGAATATTCAGGACTGATTTCTGTTAGGATTGACTGCTTTGATCTCCTTGCAGTTCAAGGGACTCAAGAGTCTTCTCCAACACCACAGTTCAAAAGCATCAATTCTTCGGTACTCAGCTTTATTTGTGGTCCAACTCTCACATCCATACATGACTACTGGAAAAACCATAGCTTTACTAGACGGACATTTGTTGGCAAGGTAATGTCTCTGCTTTATAACAGGCTGTCTAGGTTTATCATAGCTTTTCTTCCAAGGAGCAAGCGTCTTTTAATTTCATGGCTGCAGTCATCATCTGCAGTGATTTTGGAGCCCAAGAAAATAAAATCTATTTCACTGTTTCCATTGTTTCTCCATCTATTTGCCATGAAGTGATGGCACTGGATGCCATGATCTTAGTTTTCTGAATGTTGAGTTTTAAGCCAGTTTTTCACTTTCCTCTTTCACTTTCATCAAGAGGCTCTTTAGTTACTCTTTGCTTTCTGCCATAAGGGTGGTGTCATCTGCATATCTGAGGTTATTGATATTTCTCCCGGCAATCTTGATTCCAGCTTGTGCTTCATCCAGCCTGGCATTTCACATGATGTACTCTGCATAGAAGTTAAGCAGGATGACAATATATAGCCTTGATGTGCTCCTTTCACAATTTTGAACTAGTCAGTTATTCCATGTCTGGTTCTAACTGTTGCTTCTTGACCTGCATACAAATTTCTCAGGAGGCAGGTAAGGTGGTCTGGTATTCCCGTCTCTTTCAGAATTTTCCAGTTTGTTGTGATCCACACAGTCAAAGCCTTTGGCGTAGTCAATGAAGCAGTAGATGTTTTTCTGGAATTCTCTTGCTTTTTCAATGATCCAACAGATGTTGGCAATTTGATCTCTCTTGTTCCTCTGCCTTTTGTAAATCGAGCTTGAACATCTGGAAGTTTTCAGTTCATGTACTGTTGAAGCCTACCTTAGAGAATTTTGAGCATTACTTTGCTAGCATGTGAGATGAGTACAATTGTGTGGTAGTTTGAACATTCCCTGGCACTGCCTTTCTTTGGGATTGGGATGAAAACTGACCTTTTCCAGTCCTGTGGCCACTGCTGAGTTTTCCAAATTTGCTGGCATCTTAGAGTGCAGCACTTTCACAGCATCATCTTTTAGGATTTGAAATAGCTCAGCTGGAATCCATCACCTCCACTGGCTTTGTTCATAGGGACAGCTTCCTAAGGCCCACTTGACTTTGCACTTCAAGATGTCTGGCTCTAGGTGAGTGATTGCACCATCGTGATTATCTGGGTCATTAAGATCTTTTTTGTACAGTTCTTCTGTGTATTCTTGCCACCTCTTCTTAATATCTTCTGCTTCTGTTAGGTCCATACCATTTCTGTCCTTTATTGTGCCCATCTTTGCATGAAATATTCCCTTGGTATCTCTAATTTTCTTGAAGTGGTCTCTATCTTTTCCATTCTATTGTCTTCCTCTGTTTCTTTGCCTTGATCACTTAGGAAGGTTTTCTTCTCTCTCCTTAATGTTCTTTGGAACTCTGCATTCAGATGAGTATGTCTTTCTTTTTCTCCTTTGCCTTTCGCTTCTGTTCTTTTCTCACCTATTTGTAAGGCCTCCTCAGACAGCCATTTTGCATTTATGCATTTCTTTTTCTTGGGGACGGTTTTGATCACCTTCTCCTGTGCAATGGTGTGAACCTCCATCCATAGAACTATGTCTATCAGATCTAATCCCTTTCATCTATTTGTCACTTTCACTGTATAATTATAAGGGATTTGATTTAGGTCATACCTGAATGGCTTAGTGGTTTTCCCTACTTTCTTCAATTTAAGTCTGAATTTGGCAATAAGGAGTTCATGATCTGAGCCAAAGTCAGCTCCTGATCTTGTTTTTGCTGACTGTTGGAGCTTCTCCATCTTTGGCTGCAAAGAATATAATCAACCTGATTTCGGTATTGACCATCTGGTGATATCCATGTGTAGAGTCGTCTCTTGTGTTGTTGGAGGAGAGTGTTTGATATGACCAGAGCATTCTCTTGGCAAAACTATTAGCCTTTGCCCTGCTTCATTTAAGTGTAAATAATACCTTAGTATTTGGTACATGAAAACTTCAGTGTATATAATCATCTGGTTGGGGTTCAACCATATCTAATCAGTCTACCGATGTGGGGACCAAGGATTTGCATTTATAAAAGCTCCTCCTCCCCTTGTAGGTGATTATTATGTATACCAAAGTTGGAGAATTACTGCTCTATGGAATGTTTGCATAAGGTTAAGAAAAAGAAACAAAATCTTAGGTGGCATTTAACTAGTGTGCTGAAGCTACTGAATACAAACATTTCTACCAATAACTTGATTGAAGTAGGAGGTAAAATTTAAGAGACTTGAAAATGCACATCAGCTGCCAAAGGAAATATTAACAAAGGATTGTCTGACATCATCCAAGATGACATGGGTGATGACCACAAATGAAAAGTAATGGGGACAAGCAGCCACAACTCAGCTTCTAAATGATGTTATTTCTAAAGCTTTAAACAGGGTTTGGTATGGGAATATACAACTTGATAAGGGGAGTCTGGTATGAGTCTATTATATACGGAAAAAGACAGATTGAGAAATTCCTGTAGTTAAGTAAGATACTGGTTAAGTTGTCCTTAGAGCAATGATGATTAAATTAGAAACATCAGCATAAATTCAGTCTGTCACTGAAATAATTTGCGCTGTCTCTGGCATCAGCTTATTTACTGTAAATAGTCATATGGAATGGTATAAACATGCAATTTATAGCCTAATCTGAATCTGTATCAGTGATTTCCAAATGTGTGTGGGCATCAGAATCAACTGCAGCTTGTTAGAAATATGGTTATCTTGGGTCCCACCCCAGGAGGCTGAGATTCAGCATTTCGGTGAGAAGGCCTGACGAAGCATCTAAGTTCCAGGTTTTTGGAACTGTGCTTTATCGTCCTTTTCTAAATGCAGCCTGAGCTTCCTCGAAGTTGGCTGATTCAGAATCTCAGTCATGGCAAAGTGGGGTCTTTAGCATCCTGTTAAGGTACTGACGGTGACAGAGTTTCTTGAGGTCATGATTAAGGCGAGTAAAAGAACCGGACAAGAAGAGGGCTTTGCAATTTGAGTTGTTAAAGCCGTCTCTGATCACCCTTACTCAGAGCCAATCGAATATCTTGACAAGTACTGTTTAAAGAATATAAAAATAAATTTTCACTTAGCAATTCCTCACTGAAAATATGTTTCTGGTCCTGGAACACTTTGCTGTGTAAGTAATATGTAAGCCCCCTTTTCGGACATGGCACCATAGGAGTGAGTGAAACCATAGGCTCCAAGCCCCCACTCCCAGGTTCTCTATAGAAACCTTTCTATAGGGTTCTGATACTTTGTCAGAGACATTCCATAGAATTCAATAAGAAGCAGGTGTCTACTTCGGAAAACAGGCTGAGGAGGGGCAAAGAGATCAGGAAGACTGAGCGGTTGTCAAGGACAGAGCTACCGTACTGTCCATCCTGTTCTGAGGACATTTTAAGACATTTAACACCTGGCGTCCCTGAAATCAGCAAACAGTTGAGGATGAGGTCTCTTCAGGAGACAAGCCACCGTCAGGAGAAGCCTCCTCACCACCTGCTTTGTCAGCAAACTTGTCTGGGACTAAAGGTGAGAAATTTGGAGGCAGAGATCGAGGGGAATCACTCTTTTGGAGGGTCCACTGCACCCTAACAAATAAACATTTATTTTATTTTGTTCATTTTTAGGAGAGTTATTATATTTAACTTTATTATTTTTTTAATTGAAGTACAATTGATTTATAATATGATAGTTTCAGGTGTACAACATAGTGATTCAATATTTTTATAGGTTATATTTCATTCAAATTTATTGTAAAATATATGCTGTACAATATAGCCTTGCAGCCTAAGCCTTTATTTTAATAATCTACTATTAAGCAACTAATATAATCAGTCTGTAGGTTATCAGTTGTGGAGAATAAGGACAAACTATTCCCTTTACATTCTCTGATTCCTTCTGCTGACCTGGGTTATCTGGAACACCAAAGCATATTTGACAAATTCACCCATAAGCAGCTAAATCAACTTCTTTATGAAACCTTTCTCCCAATTACGATTTCCTCTTAAATAGGAAATTGTTATTTTCATTAAAGTCTTGGTTTGTGTTAAGGCTTTTCAAATTAATGCCTAAGCCCTGGAATGGCTATCAGGTTTCACTTAGGGAGTTACTTTTCTCCTCTTCCACCAGGCTTATTTCCCAAATCTTAGAAATGTTACCCTCAAGTGATTATAATTGTCATCTTTACTTTTAATTTATTTTTCTGCCTTTTACCTACATACTGAGCCTTAGAATTAGAAATGAATAACAAACATCTCTAAGGCCAGGGCTACCTGGCTGCTAAGTAATCTCTAAGAGTGTAGCTCCTGGCAGTCCTTGATGGGCTTCTTGTGTGTAGCCCTACACCATCCAGAATTCTGATTGCAAGTTCTTTTGCTCAAACATTAAGGTTGACCATGGCTTAATTGGTACAGCCACTATGGAAAACAATATGAAGTTTCCTCAAAAAATTAAAAATAGAACTATCATATGATCCAGCAATTCCACTTCTAGGTATTTATCTGAGGAAAAGGAAAATGCTAACTCGGAAAGACATCTGCACCCCATGTTTATTGCAGCATTATTTATAATAGCCAAGATATGGAAACAACCTAAATGTCTATCCATGGATAAATAAAGAAAATGTGATGCATGCATGTGCATACACGCACGCGCACACACACACAAACACACCAGAATATTATTCAGCCATTAAAAGAAGGAAATCTTGTGAATTCTCTGGCAGTCCAGTGGTTAGGACTCTGCTTCCACTTCAGGGGGCATGGGTTCAGTCCCAGGTCAGGAAACTACTATGCCACATGCTGTGCAGTATGGCCAAAAAACAAAACAACAACATAAAAAAACAAGTTCATAGCCAGAGAGAACAAATTGGTAGTTGCCAGAGGTGTAGGGGGCAAAATGGATAAAGGAGGTCAAAAAGTACAACTTCCAGTATAAAGTAAATAAGTCATGTACAGCATGGTGACTATAGTTAATAATACACTTTATTGCACATTTGAAAATTATTAAGAGAATAAATCCTGAAAGTTCTCATCACAAGAAAAAATTTTTTGTAGACTTGTGATAATCATTTTATAATATACACAAATATTGAATCATTATGTTGTACACCTGAAACTAATATAACCATATATGTTGATTATAACTCAATAAAGAAAAATAAAGGAGGACCATGGCTTATTTCAAAGACTCTCAGTGGAGACAGAAATAAGCATTGAATAAATTCTTTTTAAAATTAAAGTATAAAAAAATAAATAAATAAAATAAAAAAATAAAATAAAATTGAAGTATAGTTAATTTACAATGTTGTGGTAGTTTCTGGTGTACAACAAAGTGATTCGATCATATATACATATATGTATGTATATATTTACATTCTTTTTCAGATTTTTTTCCATTATAGGCTATTACAAGATAGTGACTGTGCCGCTGTGTGCTATACCATAGAATCTTGTTTAATTTATATATAAAAATTTTATTTTGTGTTTATCTTATATTTATCATTTATATGTATGTTATTGTTTTATATTTATACATAAAACAAGTTCTTTTTTTAACAGTATAAGTAGAGGAATTTGGTACAAAGAAGGTAGCTTTGGTAGAACTAGGTAGCTGGCCTTCTTTCCCAGCCTCTCAATTTCCCTCTCCACCAGTTCTGAATATAATTGTTAGTGCCTCTCCACTAACAATTGGGATACAGAGCCAGTCTTTACTTAATTTAGTCATATTTTTCTAGTTAAATGAATTGCAATCCTCAAAATGAATTTGTATGATCTTGATATTTATTTCATTCCAAATTTTATTCACCTTCTAGCCTCAAAATCCTTGAAGCCACTTTCCTCACTTGTTTTTAAATTTCCAGAGCTTCACTTACCCATTCAAACTGACTTAAATTCAACCATGACTTGTCCTAGCCGTCCAGTTGGATGGATAGATTTAGTAAATGTTCCTGCATTGAAAGCCATTCACTCGTTTAAGCCCTGTGCCAGGTGATCTGATGGGAAAGGCTGGCCTGCTCATTCCTTCTCCATGGGCCTCTCTGTGTGGACTGCAAATGCTTGTCCTCTCTGGGAGCTGGTCCAGGTTGGCCAGCACTATATGCGTCACTGAACATGCCAGAACTTCAATAAGAATTGTTATTTTTTAAGGACATCGAAGAGATCATGTAGAGCATGATTCCCTTTATTCATCTTCTGTGAGTAACTAGAACTCAGATTTCTTGGAAAGCTCTCCATAATAGCAGGAGAAAGTGTGGATGGCCTAGAAAATTAGATAGATGTCTATGACTTGAAGCAGTGAATAAGGAATCATCTAAGGTTTTATACCAGGTATAAAAGAAAACTGGCTGTTTCAGGTGAAAAAATTTGCAGAGACATTATTTAATAATAGAAAGTATGTGGCAGCAGTAGATAATAGTAAGAAACTCGGTGTTTCAGTCATGGAGTGATGGAGACCAAACTCAGGGAAGGGAGAGTATGGGAGGATCTAAGAGCTATTTTCTAGAGAGACTGTAGAAAACGAGGGGGAAACTGGTGGTAGAAAACATAGTATTCTTGCAAGCTGACACCATAGTTTCCAGGAGGGAATATTATGAAGAAGGAAATTTATTCCAAGTGTTCCCAATAATACAGAGACAATGAGCAGGAGTTGGGGACTACCAGTCTAAAGGATGGAAGGCTGCCATTTCCCCTCTTGGTGGCTTTATGACTTCACAGAAATTACTTAACATCACTGACCACCACCTCCTGTCTTTCCAGTTCAGGTTCTCTGGTACTTACAGGACAATAATTCTTCAACCCCATTGGGGTCTCCTAGGACCTGTTACCCATTACTTTCCACTCCCTGTCTCTCCCCTCCTATCTCCACTTTCCACTTTTCCATCATGGTAGATAGCTGTAAACAGCTTCAACACTCTCCCCTCTCTCCATCCGTCATACTAACCTAGAAAATCCCCAACCCTTGATAACCCCAGCTCTGAACCTGGGCCTGTACTTAGGAGCTGATTGTTGCTGGAATAAGGTCACACAACACTGACTGTCTTCACATTAATCTCCTGATTAGACAGGTACTCTGAACATGCACCACTCATGATATGATCAAACTAATTGTATTTTTGTCTCTTACTATCCTTTTAATGCCAGGCTTCCCAGGTGGCGCTAGTGGTAAAGAACCCGCCTGCTAATGCAAGAGATGTAAGAGATGCTGGTACAATCCCTGGGTTAGGAAGATCCCCTGGAGAAGGAAATGGCAACCCACTCCAGTATTCATGCCTGGAGAATCCCATGGACAGAGAAACCTGGCAGGCTACAGTCCATGGGGTTGCAAAGAGTTGGACACTACTGAAGCGACTTAGCATATGCACAATGATCTCATTCTCTTACCCTTAATATTTGGGCTTCCCTGGTGGCTCATCTGGTAAAGAATCCGCCTGCAATGCTGAAGACCTGGCTCAGGAAGATCCCCTGGAGAAAGGAAAGGTACCCATTCCAATATTCTGGCCGGGAGAATTCCATGGACTATTCCATGAGGTTGCAAAGAGTCAGACATGACTAAGCAACTTTCACTTTCATCCTTTTAACATTCATTTCTGGAGTAACCTCCTTCCCTCACTTTTCTTCTCTTAGGAAGTAAACAGCCTTACAGTCATGTAAGTCAACCCAAACAGTCTTGCCTCAGTGATAAGAATATCCAGACACGGCTCAGTGTTGAGCCCTCCCACCTTCCCCACATGGGAACAGCTTCATCACTCTGCTCCCTCCTCTCTTCCTGCTCACCTTCTCCCCCATTCATTAACCATGGTTTGGGACCCACCAAAGTGGAAGGCCAGAGGAGAAAGGAAAGTAGTATGTGAACTGGTACTCTTGAGGTATGGTTTCAAGCCCTCTGGTGCCAGATGGCACTTTGATTGGCTCTGGCAGATGAAGAAAGCCGGTGTTCTCATGGGTTGTGCTGTGTGATGGTTATTCGGAGGTTTCCCATTGCTGTAAGCCTGACTCAGAAGAAGGCACCTCTGCTCTACATGGCTGCTTATGATTCCCTTCTCAGCCCTGGCATCAGATGCCATTTCTCAGCCTCTGTCGGCCAACGTCTCTCCACCCCTTCCAGACAGCCCTGTTGGGCAGGACCTGATAAAACAGCACGCCAGCTCCCTCTCTAGCTCCTGGCCCACAAGAAGCATGTGTAACCCTTGTCAGGGCACATTCCAGGAATGAGATAGGTCCCTGTGCGGCAGAATACCCTGACCAACGCAGCAAAACAGCCCTCCTCTGGCCTCCAGATTTCCACATCCATAGTCTGCTGTAGCTTTTCCCAGTGTCCCCAGGCCTCTTTGCTCCCAGCTCAGGGAACATGGCTCAAAGCTCTCGTGGGCCCTTTGAAGCCCCTTCAATAGACTTGGGTTCCAAGTTAGCAGCCTCCCACCTGATGACCCAAGTGGAAAGAGGAAGTTTTCACCTTATCATCAGCAACTTTTCTCCAAAGAGTTCCCTTCACTGGGCTCTTCCTCTCACTGTCTGCTCCCTTTTGAACTCCCTGGTCTGGCTGAGGATTCAAGGAGTTCTAGGAGAGTCAGACCATTTTCTTTGAAGATCTCCAGAGGGTGATTTGACCCCCACCTGGGATTTCACATCTGTTGTATCTTGTGGCAGCTGGTTTCATGTCTATGCTATCTTGTTGCCAAGTCAAAACTTCATTTTTAACAACTCATTTCACTTTAAAAAACACTCAATACCACCCAGAAATTCACAGTTCACTAGTCAGCATGCTGCTGCCCTTCCAAGACAACTCAAAAGTCAGGGAAATGGTGTCTGAAGTTGCAGAAAGTGAAAGTCGCTCAGGCTAGTCCAATTCTTTGCAACCCCGTGGACTATATTCTCCAGGCCAGAACACTGGAGTGGGGTAGCCTTTCCCTTCTCCAGTGGATCTTCCCGACCCAGGAATCAAACCGGGGTCGCCTAGGTTCAAACCCACTGTCTCCCCATGTAGTAGCTAGGTGACCTCAGGCAAGTTATTTAACTTCTCTGTATCCTATTTCTTCATCTGAAGAATGGGCTCCAAATATATTTACTTTCCCCGAATTGTTATAAGGATTAATTAATTGTTATAAGTTGACGCCAACAAAGTGCCTAGAACAGTCCCTGAAGTCTAATAAGTGTTTAGTGGGCATTAGTCGTTATTACTATCTCCTCTCTCCACTCACCCCTCACACATTTAATGACTTTGCATCATATTTTATTGAAATAATGAGGCACCAGAAAGGGATGCCCACTTATTTCTTCCTGCCACCAAATCTACCAGCATGCCTGCTTCTTCACTAATATTCTTTTTTCTCTCTGCCCACTAAAAATATCCCTGCCAGCCCCCAACCCTCAGCCCAACCTATGCTAAAGACCCCACCCTGTTCACTGTCAAGGACTTCTTTGACTTCCTCGTCTCTCCACTGTCATTAACTTCACTGGCTGACAACATGCAGACATTGTTTAAAACAAGAGCAAAAAAAGCCCCAAACCCTTCCTCAACCCCACTTCCCTCCAAAGACTTTGAAGGATGGGGTGGGAGAATGGAAGAGAGACTTCACATCTCCCCCTTGGAGCTGCTGAGAGAGAAAAACTAGTAATGTCAAATCCTAAGCACTGCACCTAGCTTACACCAAAAGCATAAGTGTTAGCCACTATTATTGTCATTGTTGCTATTATTCTTGTCAGTTTTCATTTCAGTGCTTGCTGCCAGAGTGCAATCTCTCAAAAAGATACTTCAGGCAATGATTAAGGATCCAAATTTAAGATACAGTCCAGGGACTTTCCTGGTGGGCCAGTAGTTAAGAATCTGCCTTCCAATGCAGGAGAGGTGGGTTTGATCCCTGATTGGGGAACTAAGATGCCACATGCCATGAGCAACTTAAATTCCCCATCTAGAGAGCCTGAGGGCCACAACAAAGACCCAGCTTAGCCAAAGAAAAAACCCACAAAAAAACCCAAACCAACCAACCAGACAAACAAAAAAACCCCAAATTACCACTAAGAAAAGCAAAACACAATCCACATGCAACTTCCTTGAAGTAAGTAAAGGACCTATAATACAACCTGTTCCCACTCCATCCGACACCATCCTCCTCTACCTGTCAATTAGCAGTTTTAACGATCTCACCTTCTTACCCTTACTAGTTTTTCATTCATGTTTCTGCATACGAAGGGACCATATCTTAAACATTTCAGAAACAACTTTGTTCTTCAGTCATTGTAGAATATTGAATTTGCTTGCCTCCATCCCCGTTCCCAGAAGAACCCTCACCTCCACCCCAGCCCCATCCCCAGCCCACCCCTGCCCAGTTTCTGATGCCAGGTCTCTTTAGACTTAGATGAGCTGAGCTCTTTGCGGATGCAGCAAAGATGAGAAGTCCTCAGACAATATTTTCTCAATTTACAGCCTATTTTATTTCCCTGTTTTACAATCTAAATGTGAATACTTAAAAAGATATTAAACCTCCCTACCCGCTAATAGCACAGCCTCACAGCAGTTTTTGTGTTGGAAGATCTTCAAGCTCATACTGACGCCTTCGTGACACAGGGCTGTCTCCCTCTCTCTTGGCTGCTATCTGGTGACACCGGTACTCTGCCTTCAGCTCCCAAGGGTTTTTGTGGGGTCCTTTTACATTTCGAACACCGATTTCATTCAAGATTTCCTTCAGGTACACCACAGGTTGCATAGTGATGCCAACCAAGTCCTTTATGCTATAATACTGGTGTTTCTCAAAGGCAGCAAATAGCAAGGTTAACACTCGGTCTTTATCCGCCTTTACTCTCTTTCCGGTTTCTTTCTTTCTCTTCTCATATTCAGTATTGTACTGATGATTGGCAACAGGTTTATAACTGGTCGTGATCACCTTCTCCAGTTTCTGTACAGTCCTGGCAGGTTTGGAAGCCCGCTCTATTTGCATCTTCTTCAGCCTCATGTAGTTTTCACTCAGAGCAGGTCTGCATTTGCCGCGATGGACCACGCTTCCTTGCAGGAAAAGTTGATCCGGCGCATGCTCAGTCAGCACCGTGAGGACCTGCGCTCTGTCTGTCTGCAAGAGAAACTGATGCTCCTTGGGAGCGTGGACCGGGGCCGGTTGTCCATCTGTACCCCGAATGTCTGTAAGTTCCTTATTCAGAGTAAAGGAGATTTCCGACTTCCCTTGATTTGTGGCAGTCTTCAGCTTCCCTACTTCACCGCTTCCAGAAGCTTCTGACCACTGCTGAGACAGGTACTTCAGTACCTTCACCAGCCACATCCGCTGGTTCTGTTGGATTCCCTCCAAGTTGAGTGGAATGCTCTGGGGCTTGGGTCAGCTGCCTCCGGAAGCCATGGGCACCTGAGCTGAGGGTGCAGAGTTAGGAATGCAGGGGAAGCAAGACCCCAAAACCAGCTGGTGGAATCCAGAAGCCTAGCAAGGAAGCAGGAAATACATGCACATTCAGACGTGTTCAAAAATAGGGTCTTAGAATCTACAGAATGCTATGCTATTAATTTCAACAATTGTACAATTGTCAAATTATTCATAATAAGGGGAGATGGCAAACCATAAAAGTGGGGAGTTTGATAACTGTGTGGCACAAGCTGAAGACAAAATACTTCAGCAATTAAAATTACAGGAGCTTCAATCTACCAATGTAGGAATTTTCAAGACACAGTCATCCCTAAACACCTACTCTACCAAGCTGCCCCTCTCCCCTGCTCTATATTTCTCCAGAGCACATGAAATATCATAGATACTTTATATTTTTACATATTCATTATATTACCCTGTATCTCTTCCCCTCCTAGACTCTAAACACGATGAAGGTAGAGTTTATCGCTTTCACTGCTGTTGGTGTTTAATAATTTTATTTATTTCTTTGAGGGAGGCAGAGAGAGCAAAGAGTGAGCATAATTTTACAAAAGGAAGCCAGGAGGGAAGGCCCTTCCACCAGGCTGAGACTCACCAGAGGCAGCAGAAAGCTGTGCCAAGCAAGACTGGCCAGGGAGGGTGCTCTCTACTGAGCAGGGACTCACTCAGGCTCCATGCTGCCTCTCCCTGGAACTGAGAGCAGAGTCTCTCTGCATGGCCCTATTTATTGCCACCAGTAGGGAGTCCTTGATGGGATTAGGTAACAACCAGACTGAAAATCCAGTCACCTTGATTCAGTTATGGGTTTTTCCCTAAACATCTCCTAAAGCATAATCCTGAGGGTGGGGACCTTCTTGGTTTATTTCCTCCACTGAACCCATTTTCCTTAATTCTCCAGTGTAGGGTGGATTCAAGAGAAGACAGTTTGCTTCAGCCTCTTTAAAAAGGCGGAAGATGCAGGTATTTTGAGGAGTTATGGGATGTGTTATTCCCAGTCCCTGACCAAGCACTTCCACTAGGAATTAAAATTGCTCTCACCGGGGCATTCCAGCGGTTAAGACTCCATGCTTCCAAAGCAAGGTTTGTGTGGGTTGGATCACTGGTTGGGGAACTGGAATTTTATTTTTCAGTTTGAGCCGCATGCCCCGGGTGTGGCTGAAAAATAAAAAATGAAAAAATGTAAGAAAAACAAATTGCTCTCACTACCCTCTGGCTGCCCTGATAGCTCAGTTGGTAAAGAATCCACCTGCAGTACGGGAGACCTGGTTTCGATCCCTGGGTCGGGAAGATCCCCTGGAGAAGGGAAAGGTACCCACTCCAGTATTCTGGCCTGGAGAATTCCATGGACTGTATAGCCCATGGGGTCACAAAGAGTCAGACAGGACTGAACGACTGTCACTTTCTTTCACCCTCTGACTGAATGTGGAAAGCCTTTATTTCCTTCCCTGATTGCTCCCTTCTTAAAACGCTCTCTTTCTGTGGCTCCCTGACACAAGCTCCTGGGTTCCCTCCTGCCTCTCAGGCTGCCATTTCAGCCTCCTTCCTGGGCACCTCAGTGTGTCTTGGGCCATAAAGTCTGTCCATTGGGGCAGGTGCTGTCCTTTTTCATTTGACACATCTTTTGAAAATTATATTTCAACAGATGCCTCTCGAAAGGGCATCCATGGTTCAGCTCTCTCTCCTGAGCTTCTGGTAGACCACCTAAGTGCCAACTGATGTCCTCCACTGCACATAATTCCTAGTAAGTCAAAACCAGGACTCCCCCCCACCCCCCCAAAAAAACCCTACTCTTCCTATATTCCCCTTCCACCCTGTCTCCTAAACCGGGAACTTGAGTGTTAAACTTACTTCTCTCCATGTCTTGCTCCAGGGGGCCAGCAAGTTCTACCTATTCTGTCTCCTTAATTCATCTCAGATTTCCCCCTCTATGATTTTCCTCTCCTAGTTCAGTGCAATATCTTCTTCTCTGAACCCACTTCCTCCTGTCACTACATCCCACACGCTGGAGTCAGAGTAGTGTTTCTAAAGCATGATTCTAAACATGCCTTTATCTTTCTTCATAGATTTGGGAGCCTCCCCACATTTCATAGAATGAAGTCCATTCTGTCTAAGGTGGCTTCCAAAGCCTTTACAGAAGGAACGGCTGCTCACCATCATTTTTTGCAAAATCTCCCTAAGAGTCTACTTGTAATGAGCTTGGAAGTTCAGTGAGCCCTCCATTGCTCTCTCTTGCCTCCAGGTCTTCATCGTTACTATTTCCTTTCCCTAACATTGCTACCATAATATCCCCACCCTTTTTGCTCAGCTAATTCTCCTTCTTTTCTTCACCATCTGCCACCACCATCTGCCCTGCCCCACCTCTAAAGCTTTAAACTCGACCAAATTCTCATTCTAGTGTAGGTGCTTGTTCCCTTGTGTTTCCATCCCATTTTCCAGTAGTCATTTAATGGAAAGAGTACAGACTCAGGTGCCAGGATTCTGGTCTTAATATTGTTATTCCAATGTTGAGCGGCCCTGGACAAGTGCCTCTGCCGATCTGGGCATAGTTTCTTCTTGCTTAAAACAGAGGTAATGTCCCTGCCTGGTGAACTCCCAATGAGACAGTAAGAAAGATGTAGCAGTATCTAATGCAAAGACTAGAGGGAGGATCTAAATTATCCTTGACCCATACCCCTGCTCCAGGTCCTTCCTCCCCCATTCCCCATACCTCTAGCCCATTTGAGCTAAATTATTGTCTGGGGGGGGGGGCTTTCCTGGTAGCTCAGCTGGTAAAGAATCCACCTGTAATGTGGGAGACCTGGGTTTGATGCCTGGGTTGGGAAGATCCCCTGGAGAAGAGAATGGCTACCCACTCCAGTATTCTTGCCTGGAGAATCCCCATAGACAGAGGAGCCTGGCAGGCTACAGTCCACGAGGTCACAAAGAGTTGGACATGACTGAGCGACTTTCACTCACTCACTCATTCTTTGGAGAGCAGGTCAGTATTGGTATTTCCTTCATGTTCATCCCCTTTCCTGGACATATGTAGAGGGCTTTCCCATGATGGGGGAGACAAGAGACTCCTTGCAGGTTCTGACAATGCTAGTCAGGGATAGAAGGTACCTTTCAAAGATGGGGAGTAGATACCTCCAGTGCCTCTATCTAGGGTGGGCCCTAATGGCCAGAGGGACCCCCTCCAGGCCCTGGAGAATCCTCCCATTTGACCCACTCCCTGGTCAACCTGGGACTGTTTTTGTTATCTCTGGATTGAATTTTGTCCAAACTGTGCCCCTAACTAACTGTTGAGGGACTTTGGGAAACCCACTGGGCCTTTGTTTCTTCATTTATAAGATGGAGAAGGCTGTACTCATGGATCTTAAAGGTATCTTCCAAGTCAAAATGCCACAGAATTTAGCACTGCCTGTTGATGCAATCTGAGTCATAAAGGCATTAAGCACAGAAAGAATGCAGAATACTGAACCCATCACTTCTCAACCCAGAGTCATGCAGAAGGAGCTGCCCTGTCTCCTTCCTGCTCGATGGCCTCTTCGTCTGCCCAGGTTCAGCCTTTGGCTCGCTTCCTTCCTCCTGTCCGGCCTTTTGTCCCTATGTCATCTTTGTCTCTTCACCCTATGCTTGCCTCAGTCAGCAGCTACTCAGACCACACTGGTCCCCTTCCTACCACATACTCAGACCGTCTCCCTCCTCTTACTAGTTTTGCCCCTTCCCACCTTCCTGCCTGAATCACCTCTACCCTGGTCTATCCTCCTACTCCTCCTACCACCCACCTTCCCCTCTCCCTCTCCCTTCCATTCACTGCCCCTTCCAACTTGTTCCCCTCTTCTCTGACACACCTCCCTTGACCCCTGCCCCTCCTCCACACCTTGCTTCTTCCCCGACCTGCGTGGACCTTGGGCCCACATAAGCCTCCCTTGCCTCTGCTAGGACATCTGCCCCAACCAGCCCTCACCAGGCCTGATGATCCCCACTCTCCATCATGGGCCTCCTGACCCTTCCAGTGGGGCACCTGGCCCCTCCCAGAAATCCTGAGAATGTGGCCTGCAGCATCCTGATGACCTGGGGGATAGTGGGGACACTGGATGATGGCCAGCAGGCACACAGCCTGGTGGGGCAGCTCCCTCAGGTAAGAATCTCTACCCCAAGATGGGCTTCTTGGCTACTTCATGTCTTGGTTATCTTGCTGCCTGAGTTTAGCATGTCTCTATTTCCATTCCTTAAATCAAATATAAATGGAGATCATATTATTTTTATTTTTTGTTTAATATTTATTTTTACTTATTGTTTATTTAGTTGTGCCAGGTCTTAGTTCTGGATATATTTTTCAGTTCAGTTCAGTTCTGTCATTCAGTTGTGTCCAACTCTTTGCAACCCCATGGACTACAGCATGCCAGTCTTCCCTGTCCATCACCAACTCCTGGGGCTTACTCAAACTCATGTCCATTGAGTCAGTGATTCCATCCAACCATCTCATCCCCTTCCCCTCCTGCCTTCAATCTTTCCCAGCATCAGGGTCTTTTCAAATGAGTCATTTCTTCGCATCAGGTGGCCAAAGTATTGGAGTTTCAGCTTCAGCATCAGTCCTTCCAGTGAATATTCAGGACTGATTTCCTTTAGGATGGACTGGTTGGATCTCCTTGCAGTCCACGGGACTCTCAAGAGTCTTCTCCAACACCACAGTTCAAAACCATCAGTTCTTTGGTGCTCTGCTAAGAGTCGGACATGACTGAGTGACTTCACTTTCACTTTTCACTTTCATGCATTGGGGGAGGAAACGGCAACCCACTCCAGTGTTCTTGCCTGAGGAATCCCAGGGACGGGGGAGCCTGGTGGGCTGCCGTCTGTGGGGTAGCACAGAGTCGACCTGACTGAAGCGACTTAACAGCAGCAGCAGCAGCTTTCTTTAGAGTCCAACTTTCACATCCATACATGACTACTGGAAAAACCAAAGCTTTGACTAGACAGACGTTTGTTGGCAAAGTAATGTCTCTGCTTTTTAATATGCTGTCTAGGTTGGCCGTAGCTTTTCTTCCAAGGAGTAAGCATATTTTAATTTCATGGCTGCAGTCACCATCTGCAGTGATTTTGGAGCCCAGAAAAATAAAGTCTGTCACTGTTTCCATTGTTGTTTCCCCATCTATTTGCCATGAAGTGATGGGACCAGATGCCATGATCTTAGTTTTCTGAATGTTCAGTTTTAAGCCAACTTTTTCACTCTCCTCTTTCACTTTCATCAAGAGGTGCTTTAGTTCTTCGCTTTCTGCCATTAGTGTGGTGTCATCTGCATATCTGAGGTTATTGATATTTGTCCCAGCAATCTTGATTCCAGCTTGTGCTTCATCCAGCCCAGCATTTTGCATGATGTACTCTGAATAGAAGTTAAATAAGCAGGGTGACAATACACAGCCTTGGTGTACTCCTTTCCCTATTTGGAACCAGTCTGTTGTTCCATGTCCAGTTCTAACTGTTGCTTCCTGACCTGCACACAGATTTCTCAGGAGGCAGATAAGGTGATCTGGTATTCCCATCTCTTTCAGAATTTTCCACAGTTTGTTGTGATCCACACAGTCAAAGGCTTTGATGTAGTCAATAAAGCAGAAGTAGATGTTTTTCTGGAACTTTCTTGCTTTTTCAGTGATCCAGCAGATGTTTGCAATTTGATCTCTGGTTTCTCTGCTTTTTCTAAATCCAGCTTGAACATTTGGAAGTTCACGGTTCACGTATTGCTGAAGCCTGGCTTGGAGAATTTTGAGCATTCCTTTGCTAGGGTGTGAGATGAGTGCAATTGTGCGGTAGTTTGAGGATTCTTTGGCACTGCCTTTGGGGTTGGAATGACAACTGACCTTTTCCAGTCCTGTGGCCACTGCTGAGTTTTCCATATTTGCTGGCATATCGAGTGCAGCACTTTCACAGCATCATCTTTTAGGATTTGAAATAGTTCAACTGGAATTCCATCACCTCCACTAGCTTTGTTGATAGTGATGCTTCCTAAGGCCTACTTGACTTCACATTCCAGGATGTCTGGCTCTAGCTGAGTGATTACACCATTGTGATTATCTGGGTCATGAAGATCTTTTTTGTATAATTTTTCTGTATATCGTTGCCACCTCTTCTTAATATCTTCTGCTTCTGTTAGGTCCATACCATTTCTGTCCCTTATTGTGCCCATCTTTGCATGAAATATCCCCTTGGTATCTCTGATTTTCTTGTAGATATCTCTCAGTTCAGTTCAGTTCAGTCGCTCAGTCGTGTCCAACTCTTTGCAACCCTATGAACCGCAGCATGCCAGGCCTCCCTGTCCATCACCAACTCCCGGAGTCCACCCAAATCCATGTCCATTGAGTCGGTGATGCCATCCAACCATCTCATCCTCTGTGGACCCCTTCTTCTCCTGCCCTCAATCTTTCCCAGTATCAGGGTCTTTTCCAATGAGTCAGCTCTTCACATCAGGTGACCAAAGTATTGGAGTTTCAGCTTCAACATCAGTCCTTCCAATGAACACCCAGGGCTGATCTCCTTTAGGATGGATTGGTTGGATCTCCTTGCAGTCCAAGGGACTCTCAAGAGTCTTCTCCAACACCACAGTTCAAAAGCATCAATTCTGCGGCGCTCAGCTTTCTTTATAGTAGTCTTTCTCATTCTATTGTTTTCCTCTATTTCTTTGCATTGATCACTGAGGATGGGCTTTCTTGTCTCTCCTTGCTGTTCTTTGGAACTCTGCATTCAGATGGATGTATCTTTCCTTTTCTCTTTTGCCTTTCACTTCTCTTCTTTTTTCAGCTATTTGTAAGGCCTTCTCAGACAACCATTTTGCCTTTTTGCATTTGTCTTTCTTCGGATGGTCTTGATCACCACCTTGTGTACACTGTCATGAACCTCCATCCATAGTTCTTCAGGCACTCTCTCTATCAGATCTAATCCCTTGAATCTATTTGTCACTTCCACTTATAATCATAAGGGATTTGATTTAGGTCATACCTGAACGGTCTAGTGGTTTTCCCTACTTTCTTCAATTTAAGTCTGAATTTGGCAATAAGGAGTTCATGATCTGAGCCACTGTCAGCTCCCAGTCTTGTTTTTGCTGAATATATTTTTTAATTTGTTTAAATTAATTTATAAATTTTATTATTATTTTTTGCCCACACTGAGAAGCTTGTAGGATCTTAGTTCCCTGACCAGTGGTGAACCTGGGCCCTCAGCACTGAAAACGCCATGTCCCTTTAAAATATAACTAAGATCTGATACAAATAAATAAATAAAATGTTAAAAAAAAATACTGGCCACTCCAAATCCTCAGGCAACGCTGATTGACATTTTTCCCTATAGATGAGTCTCATGTGGTCTAGAATTTCATATAACAATACTTACTCTTTGTGTTTGGTGTCTTTCTTTCAGGGGACTGTTTTACCATCCTTCTGTGCTATTGCATATACCACTGATTCATTCTACTTGGTGCTGAGTGGTATCCTGTTACATTGATTTGCCACGAATTGCTTCTCCACGGCACATGTTGTGAGATGTGACTGTTGTCAATTGGTTGCCTCTCATTCCAGATCTACCCTACATTACCTGCTCTCTGATAGCTGGATAGCCCCCTTTAAGGATTTCCCCTTCACAGTGAGAGCAATAGTAAGCTGTGTCAGTAGATGGCAATGGAGGGACACTGCAGGAAGAAGCTTTTCCTGGGTCTCGTGTGCTCTGTTTCTCTTCTTGCAATTGCCCTGCTCCCAGAGGCAGATGCCTGGCAGCATCCATGAACATTCTGCTCCAGCTGTGTGTCCAGAACATGCCTATGACCTCACAGCTTGTGCCCACCTCACTAGAGCTTCCCATAGTGGACTCTGTAGTCCTCAGGCATCATTCCAGTGATGAGCGAGCTTCCAACTTGCCTGTGCACCCACCTGCCAGCCTCCACCCAGCAGAGCCCTGGAAGGCTGTTTCCTCCAGACATGGGCACAAGTGTCCTAAGCCTTCACCACTCAGCCCGCAAGTAGGTTCCTGACCTGGACTCTCCAGGGTCTCCCTAGCAGCCTCTGCCATCAGTACCCCAGAGGGATGTTTCCTACTGGCCTGGAGGCTATGATCAGGCCTGGCCTGGGTTCCTAGCACACCTCATATCACGACACGTGTTTTCCAGCAAGTTTTGAGTCCCAGCTTGAAGGAGAGGTCGTCTTTTCAATTTGTTCCTTCCTTGGACACTCCCTCAGCTTTAGAATATTCTGTATATTTCTCTTATCACTTTCTCTAACACTTGAAGAGTTAATAATTTTTAACATTAACATTCCCTTGTTCAAGTAACTATGTGGTTTCTATTTTTTGATCGACTCCTGACAACTACATTAGGCATTTGTGTTGTTTCCAACATGGGGCTATTATGAATAAAGTTGCCATGAGCATTTTTGTCTTTGGGTGGACATAGCCTTTCATTTTTCCTGAGAAACAGCTAGAAGTGAGATTGCTGGGTCTTGGGGTACGTGTATAAGAAAGTTTAAAGGAATTGCCCAACTGTTTTCCAAAGTGTTTATACCATTTAATTTTTCTGTCAAATTGGCAATTTGTGTAACTTCTTTTGTGACCCATCTGTTTGTCTTTCACCCATTTTTTTTTTACTTTGTCTTATTAAGTTGTCATCTTATTATGAGTCATAATGGTATATTTCAAAGAGAAGAAATTTTAATATTGATGAAATCTGATTTATCTTTTCATTTTTATTTTAGGGTTACTGCTTTTTATGTTCTAAGAAATTGCTGTCTACCATAAAGTTGTGAAGATATTTTTTCCTGTATTTCCTTGTAGAAGTTTTATAATTTTAACTTTTATATTTAGGTCTATGAACCATGTTGAGTTAATTTTTGTGTATTTCATGAAGGGTTCATATTTCCACTCCAATATCCAGTTATTGCATCACCACTTGTATAGGTTATTGAATGACTTTGGCACCTTTGTCAAAAACTATTTCCGCAGTGTTCTGTTCCATTGATCTTTTTTTTTTTCCATTGATCTATCTTTATGCCAATACCATTGTTACTTTATAATCAGTCTTGCAATCAGATAATAAAATCTTCCAACTCAGCTCTTCCTTTTCTAAATTCCTTTAGCTATTCAAGGTCTTTTGCATTTCCAAATAAATTTTAGTATCAGCATGCCAATTTCTTCAGAGAAAACCTGTTGGGATTTTTACTGAAAGTGCACTGATTCTAGAGGTAAATTTGGGAGGAACTGACATCTTCACAATATAGTGTCTTCCATAAACAGAATATGATTAACTATCCATATCTTCAGGTTTTAATTTTTGTCACACTACGTCTCTGTCCATCCTTCTGCCATCACATCTCCTTTTGACCACAGCTGGGAAGTTTTCCACTTTTAAGACCCAGTTCATTAGACTGGGCCCATCCATGCACATAATGCAGGCTAATCTTGCTGTCTCAAAGTTCTTAATTTAGTCATATCTGCAAAGTCCCTTCTGTCATGTAAATTAACATAGTCACAGGTTCTGGGCATTAGGATGTGGGCATCTTCAGGGGGTTCACTATTCTGCCAGCCACACTTTGCCACAAATAATGTCATGATGACTATTCCTTGTACGTGTGCTTTTAATGGAGATATATACAAATGTATAGGTCATAGGATCTGCATATAATTAGACCAGATAATGTCACCTTGCTCTTCAAAATGGCTACACCAATTATACCTCCATGTCCTTGATGTCCTTTGGCATTATCAGTTTTCTAATTTTTACCAATTATTATTAGTATAAAGTGATATCTCATTATTTCTTTAATTTGCATATCTCTGATTATAATGATTCTGAGGCTATTTCATATGCTTATTAACTTTTAGAGTTTGCCTGTTTATTTCCTTTGCCCATTTTCCCATGGAAGTTGTTACCTTTTTATTGTTGATTTGCAGGACTCCCTTGTATATTCTATAGCTGTTAGTTCCTTGCCATTTTTTGGCATTGTAAATTCCCATTCTTTAATCTGTTTATCAACTTCTGTCCATGGTGTCATTCATTAAATAGAAATGTTAACTTTTAATGTAATCACATTACACAGTTTTAAAAATATGGTTTGTGCTTTTGAAATATTCATAGTTCTTCCTTGCTTTTCTTTCACAGAACTATTTATCTTACATTTTTCTCTCATTAACTTTGTATTTCACCTTTCATTTTTGGGTCTACTGAACCATCTAGGGTTTATCTTTGTGTCTTGGGTTAGGTGGGTATATGGTCAGGTCACTCGAGATGGCTGTTCTCGTGCTCTCTGTACACCCCCTGCTCCACCAGGGCCTGCTTCACTCACATGACTATCCAGTCCTCTTAATTATAGGGCTTAATCAGTAACTGCCTACGTGCTTGCCTCCTGCTCCAGCCGCTGGTTTCCCTGGTAACTGAGAAGCCAACCTGACTTCAGTTCCCACTATAAATGGGAGCTTCCCTCTTCCCTGAGGAGCAAAGGTTGCTGCTGTGGCCGGCCGGCCTGCCAGCCATAGTGGGGTGCTTCAGACGTGTAAGATTTCCCTCTCTGATAAACTGCTGATGTCTCTGTTGCTACCTCCAGCCCCTTTCTTCCATCTTGAGCCTGAGCAACTACAAGGTTTGTAGGCCTGCAGGGTGCAGCCCAACAATAGGTGAACCAGTCAGTAGGCTGAGAAAACTCCTGAGTGCCGAGATGTCAAGAAGAAATAAGGATGGGGGATGGAACCTTGTGGGGTGATCTTGACATTAGCTAGGGGCTCTATGGCAGCTGACGACATGAAGAGATGTCTTTCTCTTTCATTATATTGCGGATATGTTCTTAACCTCGGAGTCTCTTTCCAGTTAAAAAGTAGCAACCCCATGCTTGTGACTCATCTGATTGAACGGAGATGGCTGGTGAATACAGACAAAGTGCAAAGACCTAGATTATCTACAAAATATAAGCATACCCCTGACCCACCACACCTAAATGAGTACTGACACAGACTTTAGGGATATTAACTCAGGGATAGGGACAGGCTTGTGAACCAGACATGGCCAGTTACTCAGAAGGGTTTGGTTAAGGCCTTTGGCAATGGCAAAATAAGAGGCCCCTTGGACTTCCAGTCCCAGCTAGGGAAGGGAACAGAACAACCATTGAGACAGGACTCCTGCTCTCAACCTATGGGCCAGGAGGCTAACTCAAGTTCTACAAACTATAACTGGAATCCCAGCAGTGATTGTGAATGCCATGCGAACCCAGAGGCAACTAGTCAACACCATCTGAGTTCAACTGTTCACTCCCAAGGGACTGTTGCCACCTGTTGGTCAGGATAGTAACTCACTCTTTTGCTGTCATAGGATTTGCCCCTAGGGAAACATTATAAAATGGCCCTGGGACCAGCAGGTTAGCTCCTGGTGGTTTGGGTCTGCCACCCAATGAGGAGTAGAATTAGAAAGGGACTTACAAATTTCACCTGTCTTCTTCCTGGCCCCACCCAAGATGACTAAGGTAATTAATCCGGAACCCTACTAGGGAAAGACGCCCCCCCTCCATTCTGTTAACTCTGTGCCATTGTTATACCCGGCGGCTCAGACGGTAAGGCGTCTGCCTACAATGCGGGAGACTGGGTTCGATCCCTGGGTGGGGAAGATCCCCTGGAGAAGGAAATGGCAACCCACTCCAGTGCCCTTGCCTGGAAAATCCCATGTATGGGGGAGCCTGGTAGGGGTAGGCTACGGTCCATGGGGTCACAAAGAGTCGGACACGACTGAGCGACTTCACTTTCTACTTCACTTTCTTTCTATTGTTATACCACCTCTCCAGGATTGGGCACCAGCTATGGGGACAGAGGTGGACGGGTGATATGGTATTTCAGGCCAGGACAAACACCCAGGCAGGGATGGTATTATCTCAGAATGCAGTTTCTGTTTTTATTTTGTATAATGGTCATGATCTCCCCTGTAGTATGCCTGTTAAACATCTCACATTTCCTCCCTAGCCTGAGTGGAGGGAATCTGTTCACGGACTGTGTGATAATGGTGGCTTCACTGCGAAATGAGTGTGATTGCTAGGTCTGCAGCAAATTTCCATGGAAGAGTGACTCAGCTAATGAGACCATCTAGGGACGACTGACGACTCTCACCTTCCTCCTGTCCTGCATGCCAAGTGCCTGGCTCTAAAATTGCCCACCTCTTGGCAATCCCTGTTTTTAGTGTAGCAGATATCATACTCTTGATACCCTCTAGTTGCTGGTGTCTGTATGGCCTTCATGGTATTTGGTTGCTGAGCACCTCTACATACCTGACCCCAGGGATATCATGGAAGAGAGCTGGACCAAGATTGTAAGGGTCCAGCAACGTATATAGGTGTGGTGTATGGTCAGACCACCCAAGATGGCTGTTCTCTTGCTCTCTGTACACCACCCCGCCCTGCCCCGCTCCACCAGGGCCTGCTTCACTCACATGACTATCCAATCCTCTTAATTATAGGACTTAATCAGTAACTGCCTACGTGCTTGCCTCCTGCCCCAGCCACGGTCTGCCTGGTAACTGATCACGTACGTCATTCCCCTATAAAAGGGGGGAATACCTTCTCCTCCCAGGTAGCGAGGATTGCTGCCATGTCCCGCTAGTCATGTACAGTGGGGTGTCACTCCAGGATCTTTTGCTTTGGATGTGTGATATCCCCTGTCCAATAAACTGCTAGTGATTCTGGCACTGTCTCCAGACTCCTCTTCCCTCTGCAGGCTACAAGGCTTGCAAGTCCGTGGAGTGCAACCGAACAGCAGGGATTTCTTTCTTTTTTTGTCCAAATAGTGAAAGTGTCTCTAATACATATTTTAAACAATCCACTTTTCCTCATTGTTTTAAGGTACCCCTCTTCATCACATATTAATTTCCTAGATATATTACATGGCAATCCTTGAGTTTTCTCTTCTTTAAACAGAAGTTGATCTAACCACTAATAGACTTATATTATTGCACATAAGTTTTTCAAGTAAGTTTACTTAACATACCAACTGAAATTTTTACATTGTGTTGAATTTACAGATCAACTTGGAAAGTTCAGTTCAGTTCAGTCCCTCAGTCATGTCCGACTCTTTGCCACTCCATGAATTGCAGCACGTCAGGCCTCCCTGTCCATCACCAACTCCCGGAGTCCACCCAAATCCATGTCCATTGAGTCGGTGATGCCATCCAACCATCTCATCCTCTGTCGTCCCCTTCTCCTCCTGCCCTCAATCTTTCCCAGCATCAGGGTCTTTTCAAATGAGTCAGCTCTTCGCTTCAGGTGGCCAAAGTATTGGAGTTTCAGCTTCAACATCAGTCCTTCCAATGAACACCCAGGACTGATCTCCTTTAGGATGGACTGGTTGGATCTTGCAGTCCAAGGGACTCTCAAGAGTCTTCTCCAACACCACAGTTCAAAAGCATCAATTCTTCGGCGCTCAGCTTTCTTCACCGTCCAACTCGCACATCCATACATGACCACTGGAAAAACCATACCCTTGACTAGACGGACCTTTGTTGACGAAGTAATGTCTCTGCTTTTTAATATGCTGTCTAGGTTGGTCATAACTTTCCTTCCAAGGAGTAAGTGTCTTTTAATTTCATGGCTGAAATCACCATCTGCAGTGATTTTGGAGCCCAGAAAAATAAAGTCAGCCACTGTTTCCACTGTTTCCCCATCTATTTGCCATGAAGTGATGGGGCCGAATGGAAAGTTAATATCTTTATATTAAACTGCCTTATCCAAGAACGGAATGTCTGTTCATTTATTCAGATCATCAACTCTTAAGAATTTGAAAATTCTCTCTATAGAGGTCTTATGTATTCTTAATTATTATTTAATAATTTGAATTGCTATTGTGGATAATATCTCATGTTTACTGGTTATAGCTGTTACAGAAAAAAATGCAACTGATTTTGGTAGAGTGATCTTGTATCCAGCAACCTTGTTGCTGAATACATTCTCATGAGTTCTAATAATTGTTCTTCTTAGTGTAGTAATCAAATTATCTATAAATGATAGCTTTATCTCTTTTTCAGTCCTTCCCCTCTTTTTTTATTTTTATGGCTTTTTACAGGATTCCTAGAACTATGTTAAATGGTAGCAATTATAATGGGCCTCCTTGCATTGAACTTTTTTTTTCTAAATATGGGGTTGCAAAGAGTCAGACACAACTGAAGTGACTTCTCACGCACACAGGTGTCACATATTTTCAAATTCCACTGGTGACCAGTTTTTTAATCTCCTCTCTTGATTTGGGGCTTCCCTAATAGGCTGTGTCTTGCAACTATTTCAACTGTAAGCCGTTAGATCCCTGTTTGTAGGTGATAAGTTGTGGGGCAGAGGAAGCCTTCTATAATATGATTGCACCTCATTCTTTTAATGGGTCCATTTCCCTGTGTCATGAATTTTGCAAGTGTTTTTTGAGCTTTTCATCTCCTCTTAGGTAAGAGAGGAAATCTAGGGGGCCCCTGAGTGGGGAAAATGCCCTCCCCCAGGGTTGGGTCAGTTCAGTTCAGTTCACTCGCTCAGTCGTGTCTGACTCTTTGCAACCCTATGGACTGCAGCACACCAGGCTTCCCTGTCCATCACCAACTCCCAGAGCTTGCTCAAACTCATGTCCACGGAGTCAGTGATGCCATCTAACCATCTCATCCTCTGTCATTCCCTTCTTTCTCCTGCCTTCAATCTTTCTCAGCATCAAGGTCTTTTCCAATGAGTCAGTTCAGTGTTTTTCCTGGACAGTAGGCCTTTGTCATGGAGGAGACTCTGGATGTTTTTCAGAACTTTTACCCTCTCCCTGAAAAAGAACACTAGATTTTTCTCAGATCTCTACTGTGGGTGCCTAGAAAAAAAGCCCATTATAGTATGCACCCTTGCCAGCCTCCAATTGTAGATCATACTCAAAGTAGTCCACACTCAGCCTCCAGAAATTTGTTAGGATTAACATTTAAGTGTTCCCATCAGGTGTTCTAGCGGGTTCTCCTGGTAATCATATACTAGCTCTAATTCTCTGTATGTGCTCTCCAGATTTCAAAATAGCAGTTTGCCTTGCAACATCAGTTCTCTGCCAGGTCCAAGAAACATCATTGATTCTTCTTCTGTTGATCTTAAAGAGAATACATTAAATGTTTTCATTAACATAACATTTACTACAGGCTTTTTGGTGTATGTTGTTGTTGTTCAGTCGCCCAGTCACGTCTGACTCTTTGCAACCTCGTGGACAGCAACACACCAGGCCTTCCTATACCCCACTGTCTCCCGGAGTTTACCCAAGTTCATGTCCATTGCATCAGTGATGCCATCCAGCCATGTCATGCTCTGATGCCCTCTTCTCCTTCTGCCCACAATCTTTACCAGCATCAGGGACTTTTCCAATGAGTCGACTGTTTGCATCAGGTGACCAAAATACTGGAGCTTCAGTTTCAGCATCAATCCTTCCAACGAGTATTCTGGGTTAATTTCCTTTAAGATTGACTGGTTTGATCTCCTTGCTTGAGAATTTGAGAGTCTCCAGTGGACTGTCAGGAGTCTTCTCCAGTACCACAGTTTGAAGGCATCAATTCTTTGGCGCTCTGCCTTCTTTAGGGTCCAGCTCTCACAACCGTACATGACCACTGGAAAGACCATAGCCTTGACTATATGGACCCTTGTTGGCAGAGTAATGTCTCTGCTTTTCAACACACTGTCTAGGTTTTTCATCACTTTCTTGCCAAGAAGCAATCGTCTTCTGATTTCATGGCTGCAGTCACAATCTGCAGTGATTTTAGAGCCCAAGAAGAGGAAATCTGTCACTACTTCCACCTTTTCCCCTTCTATTTGCCATGAAGTAATGGGGCCATCGAAGAATTGATGCTTTTGAACTGTGGTGTTGGAGAAGACTCTTGAGAGTGCCTTGGACTGCAAGGAGATCCAACCAGTCCATCCTAAAGGAGATCAGTCCTGGGTGTTCATTGGAAGGACTGATGTTGAAGCTGAAACTCCAATACTTTGGCCACCTCATGTGAAGAGTTGACTCATTGGAAAAGACTTTGATGCTGGGAAGGATTGGGGGCAGGAGGAGAAGGGGACAACAGAGGATGAGATGGCTGGATGGCATCACCGACTCGATGGACATGAGTTTGGGTAGACTCCGGGAGTTGGTGATGGACAGGGAGGCCTGGCATGCTGCAGTTCATGGGGTCGCAGAGTTGGATACGACTGAGCGACTGAACTGAACTGAAATGGGGCCATATGTCATAACCTTAGTTTTTTTTAATATTTAGTTTAAGCCACCCTTTTCACTCTCCTCCTTCACCCTCATCAAGAGGTTCTTTAGTTCCTCTTCGATTTCTGCCATTAGAGTGGTCTCTTATCAAATCAAGGAAGTTGCCAATAGTTTTATTACAAATAGGATTAAACCTTATAAAATGTTTTTTATGCATTAGGATAATTATTTTTCTCTGTTAGTCTACTGATGTGGTGAATTACAGTGAATTTTTGTATTGAATCATCCTTATATTCTGGGATAAACGCCAGTTGGTCACATGTGTGTGTGCTCAGTTGTGTCCAACTCTTTGTGGCCCCATGGACTGTAGCCCATCAGGCTCCTCTGCCCATGGAATTTTCCAAGCAAGAGTACTGGAATGGGGTGCTGTTTCCTACTCCAGGGGATACTCCCAACCCAGGGATTGAACCTGTGTCTCCTGCATTGGCAGGCAGATTCTTTACCACTAGCACCACCTGGGAAGCCCAGTTGATCATATCATTTTTAATACACTACTGAACTTCATAGTTTATATTTAGGGTTTTTAAATCTACTTGATTCTACTTGTATTTTCTTAGTATTTACTCTAGATTTTAGAATGTATATTTTAAGGAAGGTTGAAGTTATTCAGTATCTTTCACCTCCAAGAACATTCCAAGGACCAATTTATGTGCTATCATTCTCTAGTATTTTAGTTCATGACTATATTTAATTTTAAAAAGGATTATTATAGTTTTATAGTCTGTATGTTAATAGTTACTAATCTTATTTCCTTGTTCACATTTCTTTCTTACATTTCAGCCATTCCATCATTTTCTTTACAACAGCAAACATAGTAAATGCTATGTGCCAGGCATTGTTCTGAGTACTTTAAACATATTACCTCACTTGAATTCCCCTAATAACCCTATGAAGTGTGTACCATTTTTCCTTCTGTTTGAAGAACATCTTTCAGAATGTCTCTATGGATCTCAGTTTTGTTGTCTGTCCCTCTTAATTTTACTGACTCTCTTTAAAAAAAACTTTTTTTTTTTTGTACTGGCTAAAAGCATAGAAATTCTTAAAACCCATGAGAGTGTATGAGATGTCTCAGAGAGCAGAAGTGGGAAAGAAAGAAAAGACAGAATGCTGGGGGAGCACCAGAGCTTAGATATAAGTCTCACGAGCCTTCCAACAAGAGATGGTGCCCAGTGGAACTGCAAGGTCAAGGGCCAGAGCCAAAGCAGTGGAGTTTACTCTGAAAAGCTTGGTAGGCAGGTGTCAACCTTTCCCCTGGCAAGCACGTGCTGTGACATTGCTATACTTTACCCATCTTCCATACCCCCAGATCCAGTCCTAAGAGGACACTGGCACTGCCCAGAAGTGACTACATCCTTCCTTGAGGCAAGGAGAGAAAGGGGTATTCCAGGGGTCACAGCACTGGAGGTCAACAGCTATGCTTACTGCTTGTATCAGGTGTGGCTGAGCAAGCGAGACTGCCCCAGCCACAAGCCTGAGCAGAGCTTCTGGACCCAAGTGCTCAGAAAGCAGCAGTGGGTCAAGGGCAGTGGCCTCATCTCCATCTTACCTTTCCCTCTATTTGGTTCTGGGCATCCCTTGTGGAATATGTGGGACTAGAAGGCTTTGAGGGCCTGTAAGCAGGGATCCTGGGAGACAGAGCCAGGAAGCTGCCTGAAGCTGTCAGACTCCGTGGCCCAGTGACATACTGTGACAACGGATTTCCCAGATGCCCAGGTCAGATCTTTCAGGGCTTTTTCTGAGATGTACCTCTCTCCCCTGCTTCTCAGCCAAGGCATCTTCCTCTTCCTTGTTTCAGTCCCCTGGAACTGTTTCCTCCCTCCTAGAATTAAGAACCATCTTCAGAAAGCAACACGTGAAACCATTTTCAAACTGACTTTAATAATTTTTTTTTTGCTGCCCAAATACTGTACATGCAGAAGCCATGTGAGGGATTTTCTTCTCAAGAGAATTGGCAAGAATGTTGTAAGAAACAGCCGGTAGTCCTTCCCAGCCATCCACCTGCCACCTGGGAGCCACGACGAGTTTGGGAAGATGCTGCATATAGAAAATGTAAAAGGCTAATTGCTTCTTATCTAAACAGTGTGCTTGTCAGTCCCTATCTGCGCTCTCTCTTTGCAGGATGCATTTGGAAATTCTAAAAAAGGGGTTCCTGCCTCCTGTGAATTTACATTCTCAAGGAGTGGATGAAACAATCAGGCTAGCTTTTCCTAAGGAAGCAGCATACACTGCCTGTTGAGATGGTGTCTGCAAAAGGCATTCTGGAGAAGAGTGATATATATATATATTTACATATATTTTATTCAAGAAGCAAAATACTTTGAAGGGAAATAAGTTCCCTCTCTCCTCCCATCAGAGAGCCTCTTCTTTTAAGATTCTCCCACTGATCCCATTCTAGAAGTAGAGACGAGGACCCACCCAGCATCTTCTGCTGGTGGGGATACTGACCTACACAGGATGCAGCTGAGGCTGTAACCTCACATCAGCACCTTGGAAATTGTCCACTGCAGACAACCTTTAATTATCTCATCACATAAGAGGAAGAGAACAATAAACCGTGAGGAGGTGGAAGGAGCAGAGTCCGTTAGGATTCCCAGAGTTCTTGTCAGAAGCAGCATCTGGGTGTGGATGGGTGAGGACCTGCCCCCAGGGCTGGAAGGAACCAGCCTGTGGAACCAGGTGCCAGGTATACCAGGCTCACAACCCTCATCAGCTCCAGATCAGACTTTAAAAACCTGGAGGGAACCATGGAATAACTAGCCAATGCTCTGGTTTTGCAGATGAGGAAGCTGAGACCCAGAAAAGGAAGGAGACTTGCATAAAGTCACAAATTCTCTGTGTATAACAGCCATGGATTCTCTGTAGCCGGCTGTCCAGGCCATTGACCTTTGGGGCGGATGCTCTGTTGCCTTTGGAATTCCCAGGGCCCATTTCTGTTTGCCAAGCTCTCTGGAACCCAGGCCCAAGGACCTTCCTGGCATCAGTGCAAACTGCCTGGGAGGCTGAAGGCTCTTGTCCTTGCTGGCCAAGATTCCAACCAGAACCTGGGGAGGTTTTCCTAGAGCAGGAACATGCACGCTTTGTGACAAGCATCCCCCGCAAGCCAGTCTGGGCCCCTGGGAGAATGCAAGTTTCCCTCACAGGCACAGCCTTACTGGGCCCACAAAGGCCTGAGCTCAGGGTTGGGGGGAGAGGAAGTTGCTTTGCTACATGGAAAGATTAAGCCCTTTGTCAGAGAACAAGGTCCCACCATGGGGCATGCCGACACCCGAGCCGCATGTGTGCGGCTCAGCTGGCAGAGCTGCTGCCCGAGGAGGCCAAGTTGCTCTCTTTGGCATCACTGACATCACTCTGAGATGCTCAGGCACTCTTTCAAAATAACCCTTGCCCAGCCAGCCCAGGCCGATCCAGCCCCCATCAGGCCTCACCGGATCAGGCGGGGCACGCTTGCCCTTCAGTCACGACTGTTTTTGTTTTGCCCCAATCTCTTGTGACCTGAGTGAAAAGCAGACTTGAGGGAGAAGGTAGGGGACGAGTTTATGTTTCTATCTCCTCCCTGATCATGCAGGTGAACGGTAGTCCAGTACAGGAAGCAGCATTTTAAGGAACCTCTTTCTAGGTCAGGATATTGGAGAAGAAAACTCCGGAGAGAGGAAGAGAGAGGAAGAGAGAAAGGAGCCAGCGGGCAGCAGACCTCTCCCTCTCCCTCTCCTGGCAGCCACTGCAGATACCCTGCCAGACGGCCGGCCTCCTGGTCATGAAGGTCACGCCCCCCCCCCCCCCCCCCGCCCCGCAACGATGAGCAAAGGCAGCAATTTGTCCACAGGGTTACACAGTGCAGGAAGCAACCAAAGAAGCAGAAGAGCAACCTTTCTGAAGCCTTGCTGCTTTCTGGGCTGAAGAAGATGGGGACTCGGAGGTTATCAGGAGCTCTGGAGCCCTGGCTGGGGGGTGGGGGCGGGGAGCCCAGCTTCTCCTGGGCAGCAGGGCATGGAACAAGGACCCTGGTCGTATGCCAGGGCTCCAGTCTAAGATTGTGCTACATTTCATTTCCAAAGAAGTGCCCTTGCAGGGCTCTAGCGTCTTTAAAGGGGGTGGGAGGCTTCTGCTCTCCTCAAGGCTGGCAGTAAAGAAGAACTCAGGCATGCTGGCCCTGGTGGGGGTCAGGCCCCAGGGAGAACCAGTGAGCCCACGAGTGGTGAGTGAGAGGGGCGACCCTCTCTCTCGGCCCCCTGAAATGCTGGCAGTGCCTGGGCTTGCTGCATACTGAGAGCCTCCTTTCCTAAGAGTGCTGGGTCGGGCGAGAGACTAGGGAGTAGTTCGGGAGATGGTTTGACAAAAGGGATGTAATCCTTCAGGGAAGAACCAAGACTTGGCCCCATTCGCTGGAGTCTGATTCATACCAAAGGCCCATCACAGCTATCCCTTTAGGAAAGGAGTCTGTGAAGGAAGTGGGACAGATTGAACACAGCAGAAACATGAAGACAGATGCTCTGAATCATCTGTCATGGTTCCTGCCCACAGCCCGGCAGCGCTGCAGGGCTGTCTCTGCCACGTCTTCCACGAAACCTGTCTGAGCAGAGGGAGATGGAGTGACAAAAAGCCCAACCTGTCATCAGCCCCAGGGTCCCCTGGGGTAAGGAGCGGGCATGTGGAGCTGTGACGCTGCATCTAACAGTGCCTGGGAGGAATCATGTTCCTTCCCTTCCCACCATGCCCCCCTCAAGGGATGGATGCTCCCCCATCCAGGGAAGGCCAGCAGTCACATGTGCTCCCTCCTCCACTGGGACAGGCTTGCTCCAGAGCAGCCTCTCAGACAAGCTCCTGCATCCAGGAGGCCCAGACAGACCCGTAAGTCCAGCCGCTCACCACCACACATATATGGAGCCTCACAAGACTTCACTCTCATGGGAGAAAAGCCAGGTGGGATAACTGGATTAACTTGATTTGGTACAAAGGGTTAAAAATAATCCCCCAAGGTCGACTTGGGTGGGGAAGGACTTCCCATTAGTGAGGCGGAACAATGGAGTGGCCCACCTCTAGGACAGGTTAGGTCACCCCTCTGGCTAGTATGTGCCCCCTGCTAGCCAACCTTCCCGGAGGCAAGGGGCCAGCAGCCTTTGACTCCCCAGCAGCAGCCTCGGCTGGTAGCTCCCCATCTTTTGCCTTCCTGGGTCCCTAGGGGAAGAAGGGTGACACCCTCTCTGATAGTCCACGTTCCCTGGGTGTCACCGCTCCGTGCCATATCAGGAAAGATCTCCACGAACCTATGGGTCACGAATAATCCCACCACTCCAAAGCTGTCGAGTATTTGCACACCATTCTGAGGGTGACAGCTCTGTGTCACCCACAGGACATACAAATACTCTTCTGCAAGCGACTTTCCTCCCTCTCCCCACCCTAGGATCCAAGACCACAGAGCCCTTTGCCATAGACACGTGAGAAATGCATTACCCAGTCCCAAAGCCAGGAGAGAATTTCTGAGAAAGAGAAAACTCAACCCAGCTGTCTCCTCTCTCTCTCCACAAACACAACAGTTCCCGTCCGGCTCTGGCAGGAGTCAGCCCAGGTGCTCGTTTTGTTAGTTCTTATTGCCCTCACCCACATTTTGTCCGTGGGCAGTTTTCTTGAGAGGGAGGTGGTCAGGCCCTGACTTCAGCCTAATGCAGATCCTGCCAGAAAAGGAAAACCCTCGGTGGAGAAGGGTCTGTATCAGAGAGCCTCTGCCTCCATCCCCATGTTCACCTGGCTTTGGTGACGAATGGAGTCCAAGCACCTCTCCACGGCTCCCCCCACATATGTGCTCGGGGGTGATGTCTGGGGAAGGGGCAGGGGGGCCCCAGAACTTGACCCCTCCTGCTACCTCTTTCTCCTCTGCAGACGTGGACCTGAGGGCTGCCCATCTCCTGGGCAACCTCTCAGCTTTCACACTAGACCCGAGGAGGCAGAGGGACAGATTTGGGCTCCCGAGCCAGACTTCAGGATTCCCAGCAGGCATCTCACAAGGTCCAGTCCAGGCCCTGGTGCCCACCCTCGGGGCCCAGCTGTCCAGTCAGGTCAGGGTTTGAGTGGCTTTGGGAAGCTCCAACCAGACAAGGGTGGAAAGACAGCAAAGACAGGTGCGGCATCAAGAGCAGGCCCGGCTACTCTCCAGAGGGCAGCGGCAGAGCGCAGGAGGCGGGGAGGCCGAGGGGGTGAGTATTGCTTGTACAGAGCTGGTGACTGTCATGGTCTATAGAGTGTAGAACCAGGCTGTGCAGGAATCCAAAGGCTGGAGCTTCAGTAAGTCTGAGCTCTCAAACACAGACCCTGGTCTGGAAATGAGCAAAAAAAAAATAGAGCCCCTAATAGTCAGCTTCATGCAGCTAATCCCTGAAGGTCAGACAGGATTCTTAGAGCCAGTCAGTCCCAGCCCTCCTCCTTCCTGCCAGCAGCCCTGCCCTCTGTGGCCCCTCAACAAGCCAGGCCCCTTCTGGATGAGCCCCGAGGGGCACAGGGCCACTCTAAGGGCCTGGAAAGGACACGGGTGCTGTCAGGGGCTGCCCACTCTGGTCGACAGCATCCCCTTTGAGGCCAACCTCTTGCAACTCAAGACCATCCAGTCCGCACCTCCTGGGGTCCACTGGGAGGGCTCCTTTGGCATGTCAGAAAGGGAGACCGGAGGTGAACAATGCAAAAGGGGGCACGAACACTTCCCGCCAAGGTACCTGGCCTGCAGCCCTGGGAACCGACACCTCCTCGGATCTCACTTTTAGGAAGGGGGAGGTGCCAGCTGGAGGGAGAAAGCGATCTCCAACCCCTCAGCTCCCCAGCATCTTCTGCTCCCCGGGGCCCTGACCAGGCCCTAGGTGAGCTGCTATATGCTGTGGATGCATTCGGTAGAAAGAGCGGCTGGAGAGCTCAGTGGAAAGGAGCGGTGTCAGGGTTCCCAGAGGGGCCTCAGTGTGGCTGGCTGCAACGGATGCTACATTCCTCAAAAAAGAGCAGCAGTGCTGGGAGAGGCAGCGGTGGAACAAAGGACAAGACAGAAAACTAAGCAGAGACCACCAAGAACAGGCACGGGTGGGAACACGCAGGCTCTGCCCTGAGCCCAGGGCCAGGCGGGAGGAACCAATGGCCGTGTCCCCCACTTCCACCCCTGGATTTGGGGGCGTGGGGAGTCCTGGCCACACAATTCTCCTTTGGGTTTGTTTACAACAAGACACTGAGAGACGTGGGTTTCAGCCCATATAGTCACCAAGACCGACTACACCCAGACAATGAATAGATTGAACATGGTCACACACAGACACACACACACACAAATACACGCACACGCGCTAGAGTCTCCACTGACAGCTGGGACAGGCCCAGTAGCCAACAGGCATGCAGCAGGGCAAGGGGGCCAGAAAGACGTGAAGACTATCTATGTACAGGGGGGATGAGGTGGGAGGCGGCCACACCCCTTCCCACATCGCACCCCAGCCTCTCCTGAGGTCCTTAGGAGCACGAGGGGCTGGTGGCGCTCTCCAGGGAGGACTGGGACAGGCGCCTGGTGAGGGAGCCGAGCGTAGAGTCTGCCACTGAGGACGTGGGGAAGAGTTTATACCAGCCGGTGACTGCAGCACTCAGGTCCAGCTCGTCCAGCATGATCTGGGCCATGCCCATGAAGCACTTGTGGTCCATGCGGCCATAGTCTCCCCAGACGATCACCTGCCAGTGGGAGGAAGAGAGAGGAGCTGAGCCACCTCTCCAACTCCAGGGTTGGGTGGTGGGCCTAGGAACCATGTAGAGATTTTGCCAGGGCACAGATGGGACTGAGAGAGGCAGAACTCAGACTGACTTTGGGCAACAACTTATTAAGCACTTGTGGTGTGCCAGGCTTATTAAGCATTTATGGTATGCATTATGATGTACAGACTTTATATATATTCTCTCTGTTGTTACAACTATCTAGGTAGAGGTGCTATATGGATTATTATTTCCACAAAAAGGAAATGCAGCTCAGAGCGAATAACTAACCCAAAGATACACAGCAGTTGGTGGCACAGCTGGGATTAGAACCTGGGCCTGACATCCAGAGCCTCCTAGCATCCAGGATGACAGGCTTCCAGAGCGGGAAGCAGGCTGAGAGTCCGGGCCCTGGGCCACAGCTATCGTTCTACTGCTGGATCACAATGGGATGATAAGCATTACCACCAGGTGGAAGAAGGCAGTGATCAAACTCTGCTTCTAGAGGACTTCCCTGGTGGGCCAGTGGTTAAGAATCTGCTTTCTAATGCAGGAAGTGCAAGTCAGATCCCTGACTGGGGAGTTAAGATACCACATGTCTCTTGGCCAAAAAAACCAAAACATAAGACAGAAGCAATATTGTAACAAATTCAATAATGACTTTAAAAATGGTCCACATCAAAAAAAAAAAATCTTAAAAAATAAAACTTGCTTCTACCTACCAGCTGTGCAACCTGGAGGCAATCGAGTTATCCCCCCAAACCTTGGTTTCCTTATGAATCAACAGGAGGCAATAACACCTCACTAGGTGGTAACAAAAAATGGGTAAAGGGTATTAAAGTACAGGTACAGGATAAACCATAAATAAATTTTAAATGACAGTCTGCAGTCTTTGAGAGTTGCCCCGCCCCCTGGCCGCGTGACGCTCACCTGCAGCACCTTGCCCTGGGGTCCTTCGTCAAAGAGCAGAGCCTGCTGGTACAGGGGGTCACAGGTCTTCTTGGCCGCCTTTGTCTTCTTCTTGGCCAAGCAGGCCCCGTTCTCGAGTAGGTAAACCTTGATATAGGTGGCTGAGGGATGGAAGAGAGCATGATGGGGAGGGGTCCCCAGGAAACTGCTGGGGCTGCCCCACCCCCTAACTTCCACGTGATCCTGGAGGGGAGCAGGGTGAGCAGGAGGAGCTGACCAGTGGATAGCAAGTGGAGAAGATGGACCCAAATACCAACTCCTCCGTCCTCCCCTCCCACCCCCCCGCCACTGGCCTTCCAGACAATCCGTGACTCCACTGTTGAGAATACTGACTAGGGTAATGGGGAGCCAGGACTTGCTACACCCAGACCTCAGCTGTGAATCCCTCCCTGGCAGGACCCCATTTCCAAGATCCCTCCCCCAGCTGCTCTGCCTCACCTGGGAGGGACTTAGAGCCGGGTTTGGGGGTCAGGCCCCGAGCCTCAATCACTTCCACCTCCAGCTGGCCACTCCGGTCCATGATGGCAATGTGCACATCTCCTGCAAGGAAGAAGAGGGACAGTCAAGGCAGAGTTAGACCAAGGGGCAGCCCGGCTCACAGCATGCAGTCTGCAGAGGATGCTCCAGCGCTGAAAGGGCACAAGATGGACAAAAACTGCATGTGCTGGAGCTGCTCTCCAGAGGCCAATCTAAAGCAGTTGAGAAATGTTTTGATAGGGCCCTTGGGGTGGGGTGGGGGTGTGACCCTCCAGGGCTCTGCTTAGGGAATTACAAAGGTAAGCTGGGTTGGGAGAAGGGAGGGGGCTCTGTTTCACTGAGCAGAATAGCAAGTTTGGGGACAGATTTCTGTATCAGGAAGACAGGGGAGGCTGTGTGCTCAATAGATGTCTTCACCTTCTACACAGTGGCCATCAGCTACTCCCCTAAGTAAACGTCAAACAGATATTTAAAGAATATACGAGATACGAGACTGCCCAGGCCATGAAGTGCGCCCTATAAACGAGGGCCTGTTCCCACTCTTGATAAAGGATGGGGGGAAGGCAGGAGATGTCCCAGGAGTACAGAGTTGTTGTTCAGTTGCTCAGTCATGTCCACCTCTTTGCAACGCCATGGACTGCAGCATGCCAGGCTTCCCTGTCCTTCCCCATCTCCTGGAGCTTGCTCAAACTCGTGTTCATTGAGTCAATGATACCATCCAACCATCTCATCCTCTGTCATCCCCTTCTCCTGCCCTCAATCTTCCCAGCTTTAGGGTCTTTTCTAATGAGTTGGCTCTTGGCATCAGGTGGCCAAAGTACTGGAGCTTTAGCTCCAGCATCAGTCCTTCCAACGAATATTGAGGATTCATTTCCTTTAAGATTGACTGATTTGATCTCCTTGCAATCCAAGGGACTCTCAAGAGTATTTTCCAACACCACAGATCAAAAGCATCAGTTCTTCAGTGTTCAGCCTTCTTTATGGTCCAACTCTCACATCCATACATGACTACTGGGAAAACCATGGCTTTGACTAGACGGACCTTTGTTTGCAAAGTAATGTCTCTGCTTTTTAATACACTAAGTTTGTCATAGCTTTTCTTCCAAGGAGCAAGCGTCTTTTAATTTTATGGCTGCGGTCACCATCTGCAGTGATTTTGGAGCCCAAGAAAATAAAGTCTGTCACTGTTTCCATTGTTTCCCTGGGTCATTAATATCTTTTTTGTATAGTTCTGTATATGCTTGCCACCTCTTCTTAATATCTTCTGCTTCTGTTAGGTCCATACCATTTCTGTCCTTTATTGTGCCCATCTTTGCTAGTCACTTGGAACGTCCTTCAAAGGGGTATAGAGGGAATTCTCTGGCAGTCCAGTGGTTAAGACTCTGCTTCCACTGCAGAGGTATGGGTTTGATTCCTGGTCAGGGAATTAAAATCCTGCATGCTGTGTGGCCAAAAAAAAGGGGGGTTCAGAATCATAAGCCTGATGCAGAAAAATTAAAATGGGCCAGACTTTGGGTTCAACTGTGTATTTGCATACTTTGGAAGATGGGGACTTATGACTTTCAGGAGACATCCTGCAATTCATCCCTCTCCCTCTAGCTATTCCTGACCTCCCCATAGGGAATGGGGAGGGGGAGGTCTCAGGAATTAATTAATCTTAACTCTCACTGGAACATTCCCAACAAGGAGAGCCAATGCAAGCCTGTCCTTCCCAACTTAGAACACCAGGGGGCGCCAAACACGAGTGTTTCAGGCTGCGATGGCACATAAGCCTGTGCAAGTGGCTGGTTTTTCTCACCACCTCCCAGCCCTTGGCTGGGCCTAGAGCTGGAAAAAGTAGACTCTCCAGGCCCTTAAAAGCCTGAAAGCAAGGACTGGGAATTAGCCAAATCCCACCCAAGAGCCAGATGGGAACTGCCACTTACCCTCTGAGGGTCCCTATGGACCCCTCTTCCAGTAGACAAAGGCTCCTGTGTGAGCCGTTTCCAGGAAGACAGGGCAGTGCAGTGGGAGGAGTCCTGGCCTGGAATGGAATGTCAGCTCCACTGCATGGTCACAGCAGGGCACTGTCTGCACTCAACTTTCTCATTTGCTGTGAGGTCGAAGGTTAGACACTGTCTATGTGAGGGCTGAGTGCAGACGTCTGGGTCAGACACTGCTCAGGTCAGACTGATGGGGAGGGAGGGGTGGAAGCGAGCGGGCATCTCTGGGGAAGCTAGCCTGGGAGCTGCTGCTTGAAGCCAACACAGCCAGAATCTGAGGGAGGGAGAGGGGGAAGGAGCCAGAACTGCAGCTAAGAGGACCAAGAATAGACCGTAGGGAGTACTTGCTAGCTACAGAGAGGAGGGATGAGAAAATTACTAAAAGGCTTCTAGGTGCCAGGCACTGTTAGAAGTAACAAGTCAAATAAGACACAGTTCCTAAGGCGTAAATGAAATATTTCATGCAAGGCATCAAACAGGGACTCAAAAAATTGTCTTCAGATTGCAGAACTAAGGCAGGCATTATTATTCCCATCTTACAGATGAGCAAACCAAGGCTCACAGAAGGGATGTGACATGCCCAAGGTCCCACAAAGAATCAGTGACAGAGCAGACTCTGTGGACGTCGATGCCATGATAATCTTTGTTCACCATCTTATGCCTGGCACTAGCACTGCCGGTCACATAGTAGGCGGTGAGAGAGTGGGTGAGAGTGGTGATGGGAGGGAGGGAATGTGCCAGAAAAGCTGCTGCAGTGTGGCCAGCAGAGAAGGGCTGGAACCCCTCTCCTCTCTGCTGTGGGAGGGACTGAGGCTCGCTATGCTGACGCCTCCTCACTGGCATAAGAGCTGGAGTGAGGGCTCCTTTCAGCGGCTTGTATTGCCTCATGTGGGGCCCCCGATGAGCTCACCTGTTCTGCGTGGTTACCACTGCCCTACTCACCCTGCCCTTAAGAAGACTGACCCGGGACTTCCCTGATGGTCCAATGGTTAAGAATCTGCCTGCCAACGCAGGGGACCTGGGTTCAATCCCTCGTGCAGGAAGACTCCACTTGCCTCGGGGCAACTAAGCCCACGTGCCACAACAATGGAAGCCTGAGAGCCTTAGAGCCTGTGCTCCGTAACAGGGGAAGCGACTGCAATGAGACGTTCGAGCACTGCAATAGAGAGCTGCCCCCACTGGCTGCAACCCGAGGAAGCCCATGTGTAGCAGTGAAGACCCAGCACAGCCGAGATTAAAATAGATAATAAATAAAAGAAGAAGACTCACCCATTGGCGGTGTTGCCAGCGTCTGTCGCCCCACAATCTGGGCTGGTCCCAGCCCATCCAGGAAATCGCTGAACTGGCTTTCGGCCCCAAGCCGGGTGGTGGGGAAGATGAACCTGGAGAAGGGGGCAGAGGGGTATGCGAGGGCATCTGGGTGGCGAGATGCAGTAGCGCTGTCCCTGGGGCACTGGGTACTCCCTCTGTGCCCCCATCTCCCCTGGACATACTGAAAGTATACCACTGTGACTGGAGACAAAAAGAACTGTTCATCTCTGCATATTACAGAAAAAGACTTTGATGTCACTTGAGCAAAGAGACTAACCATCATGATATTAAATCTTCAAGCGCTAGGATTTCTAAGTTGACCCTGAAAAGGCAGGACTTGCTAGATACTTTGTGTCCTCACTAGGGGTGTTAATGCCAAGAACCAGAGACAAAGGTCAGATATTTCAATGCCTGGAGCAAGTTCCAAGGACAGAGGTTGAATTGACTATGAGTTTGAAATCCAAGTCAGAAATGTCAGGTGGCGCCCTAAACAGCAACTGAGACCGAAATAACACAATTACAGGGTTGAGATTAATGACAAATGATTGGGAGGGGGGGTGGTCCATGGCTGTGGGTGGAAACAGTAACAAGAAAAACTGACAGTGATTGAAAGTTGGCCAGATGCCAACAGTGTACTACATGCTCCAAATGGGTATCATTTCATCCGCACAACCACTGTGGGTTGCAGGAGCTATAATCCAGTTTTACAGATGAGAAAATGGAGGCTCCAAGAGGTAAGAGACTTGTCTTGCCTACAAAACAGAGCTGACACTCAACTCATACAGGGTGTTGGTGAGGATTAGGGCAGAGGGAGCAGAAGTTCCAGACAAATAGGAAACGATCAGCGGCAGTTATTGCAGCAGCTGGTGTGACCATCATAGGAAATGTGCTAGTTTTGCATGTCCTTAAGCCTAGATGTAGCCTGAGGTGGCTTGAGGTTTGGGGTATAGCCAGCAGAGAAAGGACAGGTGAGCGAGGGCTGGCCCAGAACTGCCCAGAGGCTATAATGGACCACAGGATATTCCCAGGTCTCATAGGACAGCCCAGGCTCCTGCCTCGAGAGAGAAAAGGCTGTCCCAGAAGCAATCCCCTGTTGGACCCTTTGGCCTAAGTCCCCTTTGGCCAGAGACAGGCAGGAAGAGGAGACAGCCTGCATAGACTAATCAGAAGGTCCTGTGTCTCTCCCTTGCCAGGCTCAGTCTTCACTTCCTAGGAAGGGGCTTTGAGGCCCATCCATTTTTATTGGCCAGAGTTAGCAGTAGTCTAACATCACATTTTTTGGATTGTGGGATCTGAAAAAAGTTAAATGAATAGCTGACAGTCTTGATTCATGTACTTGCCTCAAAACTCCACAGACCTGTAAAACACAGGCTGATTATAAAAGTCATCACCTCAGTAGAACCAAAAGTTACCTTGCAAGTTTGCTAAGTTATTTCACTTCTTCGGTCTCAGGCATATCAATGGCCCAGAGGGAGTTTACTGAACATAACTTATGATTATATGTATACGATGAAATATTTCTCATCACAAGAACACTCAGTTCAGTTCAGTTCAGTTGCTCAGTCGTGTGCGACTCTTTGCGACCCCATGAACCACAGCACGCCAGGCCTCCCTGTCCATCACCAACTCCCAGAGTTTACCCAAACTCATGTCCATTGAGTCGGTGATGCCATCCAGCCATCTCATCCTCTGTCATCCCCTTCTCCTCCTGCCCCCAATCCTTCCCAGCATTAGGGTCTTTTCCAATGAATCAACTCTTCACATGGGGTGGCCAAAGTATTGGAGTTTCAGCTTCAACATCAGTCCTACCAATGAACACCCAGGGCTGATCTCCTTTAGGATGGATTGGTTGGATCTTGCAGTCCAAGGGACTCTCAAGAGTCTTCTCCAATACCACAGTTCAAAAGCATCAATTCTTCGGCACTCAGCTTTCTTTATAGTCCAACTCTCACATTCATACATGACCACTGGAAAAACCATAGCCTTGACTAGACAGACCTTTGTTGGCAAAGTAATGTCTCTGCTTTTTAATATACTGTCTAGGTTGGTCATAACTTTCCTTCCAAGGAGTAAGCGTCTTTTAATTTCATGGCTGCAATCACCATCTGCAGTGATTTTGGAGCCCCCCAAAATAAAGTCTGTCACTATTTCCACTGTTTCCCCATCTATTTGTCATGAAGTGATGTGACCAGATGCCATGATCTTAGTTTTCTGAATGTTGAGCTTTAAGTCAACTGTTTCACTCTCCTCTTTCACTTTCATCAAGAGGCTTTTTTGTTCTTGTTCACTTTCTGCCATAAGGGTGGTGTCATCTGCATATCTGAGGTTATTGATATTTCTCCCGGCAATCTTGATTCCAGCTTGTGCTTCATCCAGCCCAGCGTTTCTCATGATGTACTCTGCATATAAGTTAAATAAGCAGGGTGACAATATACAGCCTTGACAGACTCCTTTTCCTATCTGGAACCAGTCTGTTGTTCCATGTCCAGTTCTAACTGTTGCTTCCTGAGCTGCATACAGGTTTCTCAAGAGGCAGGTCAGGTGGTCTGGTATTCCCATCTCTTTCAGAATTTCCCACAGTTTATTATGACCCACACAGTCAAAGGCTTTGGCATAGTCAATAAAGCAGAAATAGATGTTTTTCTGGAACTCTCTTGCTTTTTCGATGATCCGAGTTGGACACAAGAACACTGGAGCACCTTTTAACTCAGTATTCCCATGGTTAGGCACTCATCCCACACAGAATCAAAAGCGGGCATGATGGACCTCCCTGGTGGCGCAGTGGCTAGAAACCCGCCTGCCAATGCAGAGGACGCAGGTTCGATCCCTGGTCCTGGAAGATTCCCTGTGCTGCAGAGCAACTAAGCCCATGGACCACAACTACTGAGGCCTGCATGCTCTAGGGTCCAAGAGTCACAACTAATGAGCCCCTGTGCTGCGATTACTGAACCCCATGTGTGTACAGCCTGTGTTGAGAGAAGCAACTGCAATGAGAAGCCCTTGTACTGCAACTACAGAAAGCCCGCATGCAGCAACAGAGACCCAGTGCAGCCAAAAATAAATAATAAAGTGAATAAATAAATATAGTGTGTACATTTCAAAAAAAAAAAGTAGGCATGATCCCGATGTTCATAAGCAGCACTATTCACAATAGCCAAGATGTGGAAACAATCAAAATGTCCATCAACAAATGAATGGATAATGAAGGTGGGTGTACTATATATCCATAAATATATATATTTATCCATATATATATAATGTATCCCCATACAGTGGGATACTACTCAGCCATAAAAAGGAATGAAACAATGCCATTTGTAGCAACATGGATGGACCTGGAGATTATCATACTAAGTGAACTAAGTGAGACAGAGAAAGACAGATACCATATGATATCACTATTTTGTGGGATCTAAAAAATAGTATAAATGAACTTATTTACAAAATAGAAACAGACATAGAAAACAAACATAATAGTTACCAGAGGGGAGGGATGGAGGGATAAATTGCGAATATGGGATTAACAGATACACCCTACTATATTAAAATATAAACAGGGCACTACATTCAATATCTTGTAATAAACTATCATGGAAAAGAATCATAAAAATAATGTAGATGTATACATATACATCACCAAATCACTTTTCTATATACCTGAAACATAATATTGTAAATCAACTATACTTCAGTTTTTTTAAAAAGAGAAAGAATAACAACAAAAGGAAATATAACTCTTGAGGTCACAGAATTTCAGGAGCTTAGTACAGACAGTGCTGAAATTGTGAACAAAGATTTCAGGGTCAAATGTCCTTAATTCAAAACTTGACTCTGCTACCACACTATAGCTGTAACCTTGGGAAGGTGCTATACCCTCTTCCTGTGCCTCAGTTTCTCCGCTTGTAAAATGGAGATACTGGTAGCACCAACATCCCTGAGGGTTACTGTATTGACTGAGACACTGTTTTTTGCCTGATAGTGGCTGGTAGATCACAGAATAAGAGGCCCTGATCTGAAGAGCCAGCAATGCCTTGCATATGGTAAGATAAATCCAAGCAGTTACTTGCATTCACAGAAGCAGGCATAGTAGTGAGATGTGATCATAGAATCTCAAATAATAGGGCCATAGAATTCTGAAATAATTGAGCCTTATCACGATTGTGTTATCACTCACCTAGAGCACATCCTGGAATGTGAAGTCAAGTGGACCTTAGGAAGCATCACTACGAACAAAGCTAGTGGAGGTGATGGAATTCCAGTTGAGCTATTTCAAATCCTAAAAGATGATGCTGTGAAAGTGCTGCACTCAATATGCCAGCAAATTTGGAAAACTCAGCAGTGGCCACAGGACTGGAAAAAGTCAGTTTTCATTCAAATCCCAAAGAAAGGCAATGCCAAAGAATGCTCAAACTACCGCACAATTGCACTCATCTCACACACTAGTCAAGTAATGCTCAAAATTCTCCAAGCCAGGCTTCAGCAATACATGAACCGTGAACTTCCAGATGTTCAAGCTGGTTTTAGAAAAGGCAGAGGAACCAGAGATCAAATTGCCAACATCCGATGGATCATTGAAAAAGGAAGAGAGTTCCAGAAAAAACATCTATTTCTGCTTTATTGACTATGCCAAAGCCTTTGACTGTGTGGATCACAAGAAACCGTGGAAAATTCTGAAAGAGATGGGAATACCAGACCACCTGACCTGCCTCTTGAGAAACCTGTATGCAGCTCAGGAAGCAACAGTTAGAACTGGATATGGAACAACAAACTGGTTCCAAATAGGAAAAGGAGTCTGTCAAGGCTGTATATTGTCACCCTGCTTATTTAACTTATATGCAGAATACATCACGAGAAACGCTGGGCTGGATGAAGCACAAGCTGGAATCAAGATTGCCGGGAGAAATATCAATAACCTCAGATATGCAGATGACACCACCTTTATGGCAGAAAGTGAAGAACTAAAAAGCCTCTTGATGAAAGTGAAAGAAGAGAGTGAAACAGTTGGCTTAAAGCTCAACGTTCAGAAAACTAAGATCATGGCATCTGGTCCCACCACTTCATGGCAAATAGATGGGGAAACAGTGGAAATAGTGACAAACTTTATTTGGGGGGGCTCCAAAATCACTGCTGATGGTGATTGCAGCCATGAAATGAAAAGATGCTTACTCCTTGGAAGGAAAGTTATGACCAACCTAGACAGCATATTGAAAAGCAGAGACATTACTTTGTCAACAAAGGTCTGTCTAGTCAAGGCTATGGTTTTTCCAGTGGTCATGTATGAATGTGAGAGTTGGACTATAAAGAAAGCTGAGTGCCAAAGAATTGATGCTTTTGAACTGTGGTGTTGGAGAAGACTCTTGAGAGTCCCTTGGACTGCAAGGAGATCCAACCAGTCCATCCTAAAGGAGATCAGCCCTGGGTGTTCATTGGTAGGACTGATGTTGAAGCTGAAACTCCAATACTTTGGCCACCTGATGCGAAGTGCTGACTCATTTGAAAAGACCGTGATGCTGGGAAAGATTGAGGACAGGAGGAGAAAGGGACGACAGAGGATGAGATGGCTGGCTGGCATTGCCAACTCAATGGACATGGGTTTGGGTGGACTCCAGGAGTTGGTGATGGACAGGTAGGCCTGGCGTGCTGCGGTTCATGGGGTTGCAAGGAGTCGGACACGAATGAGCGACTGAACTGAACCAAATGAAGCTGATTCAGGAAATCTTAGTCATATATCCATCATTTCATAGATTTGAAGACATCAAGGGAATATCTAACCCAGAGACTTTCAAATTTTTGACTGCAATCCATATGCATTTGTAAGAAATACATTTACCGTCATAGACCTACATGCATCTATATATACAAAAAGAAGTTCACCAGGTAACTTCCTTCCTCCATAGCATATACCTGAATTTTCTATTTCCTTTTCTAATGCTGGTTTTGACCCACTAAACTGATTTGACTTCCTGCCTGTGAGTCACCACCCAGTTTGAAAAACACCAATCTAGTCCAAATTCCTTCTCTAAGCTCCAAGTAAGTCCACCTGTGAGAATGCCATTCATTTGAGCTGTACCAGATGCTTTGCATTTAAGATTTTAGGAGCCCATTTTCCTTTCTAGCTCTCTCCTCTGGAGTGGAAGGGTGTGTAAGTCCTGGGAGGTGGGAGGCATGAAACATACCAAAGGGATGGGCTGCTCTTGGGCCACTGGAGTATTCTGATGGGGAACAGCAGCCAGGAGCAATAGGAAGACTGGGGCCCAGGCAGCTGGTGTCCACGGGATGGGGACCAGGGGAGGCAGGAGTACGGAAGAACTCAGGTATCTGGCCTGCAAATCCAGCCAGCTTTTCCAACCCTGCCCCGGTGACCAGAGGACCCAGGTGGAGGGTGGGGACACGGTGGGGGTGGGCTGAACGCACGTGCCATCGGAGCTGTTGCTGTTGGTGCTCCCATCTGTGGACTCCCGGCTGCCCTGGCGAGGGACCCGACTCCGCATCTCCACGGCAACGCCCGTCTCCGTGCTCCGCCGGATGTTGCTGCGCAGTTTCTTGGTGGCCCCTTCTGTGACCCCCCCAAAGCACAGAGAGGGAAGAAGGTCAGATTGCTGATGAGGCTTCTCTGAGATCACTGCTGAAGTCAACCTCTTGGGAGGGGGCAGGATAGGCAGGGCTCTGACCGGACGCAGGGGCAACGCTGAGATGACCTCTAGAGCCAGCCCACAGCCTGACCTCTGGTCCTGCTCAGTGCAGTGATGCAAAGCAGATGAGAAGGATGGCTGAAGGCAGAGTGGAGATGTTGGGGCTATGGGTGGGGAGTCAGTTGAGTTCAGCCCTTGTCCCTCAGCCTCATCCTCACCAGGATGCCCTGACCCACATCTTCCCACTCAATCTCAGCTCTTGCCCCAAAGGGTTAAGTTTCTTCTTCTGGAAAGTTTGCCTTCTCCAGAATTCTCAGATTTGTTTTTCATTTTCCAGGTACTCTCATGAACCCTATCACTCCTGGAGATCACAAACCACCTCTGTGAAACCTTCACAGGTCCTATAAAAAAAAATCCATGCAAACTCTGGCCACTTGCAAACTAACACCCATTGTCAATGTGGCTGTGAATGTGGAGGGGGTTGTGTGCGGAGAGGCCACTAGAGAAAGAAGTCAGAGAGAGACTGCTAGGTTGACCTGAACTGATTTTGGCTTTGAGGAAGAGGTCTACAGAAGAACCTCAGAAGCTGTGTGTTGAGAGCTTACCCCCAGTGTCTCTGTACCTCCCGTCTGGGGGGGGTGCTCGACATCTCTAACCCCCCTCTTTTGTCTTGCAAGGAACATGGGACATTTTGCTTCTCTGAGCAGCATACCATCCTGCCTGGTTTCCATGGCAACCTCCTCAGCATTGCAGTGTGGTCCCTCTAGACACTCTCTCCTCCTGGGGGCAGGGCTGGGGCAGTGAGGGGGCAGAAGACAGTCTGTGGGTTTGCAGGGACTTCCCCTCCTGGAGCTTGTATGCCTGAGGAGCTTGATGGGGAAGGAAGTGGTGGCACTCAGAGAGGGCCTGTACCAAAGGAACCTTTTGCTGTCACTGGTTAGAGGCCCAGGCAAATTAAGAGTGGAGTTGCTTACAGTGATGGGGAGAGGCCAGGGTGAGGCAGGCAGCACAGAAGCACTGGGAAGGTCGAGCTGGTCACCCTGGCGATTCCCACTCACACCCAGCGGTGGGTTGGGAAAGGATGTTCAAGACCCCAGCCTGGGAAAAACGGGGACTTTATCCTCCTGCTTTGCCCCACTTATTTTTCAGGAAGTCTCATTGGGAGAGGAAAGGCTGAGAGGGGCAGCATCACTAGTGAGTGGGATGGGGGACTGGGAGTGGGGGTGCTGGTAAGGAGGAATGTCTTCTCTGAAACCTCCCTAGCTTCTGGGATATTGGAATAGCTACTATTCAGGAATCAATAAGACCATCAAAGTGTCTGTGTCTCTTACACACACACATATTCACACAGTCATATTAGCTCATGCATTTCTTTTACTCAGGCACACACACACACACTGCCAACAATCACATATATTTATACAGTAATCTCACATACAAGGTCATGTGTTATGTTCATATATCAGTCACACAGTTACAAATGGTCCCACCAAGTCTTTGTCATATGTACACATGACATAGTTTGCCACATGCATGTGACCTTCACACCACAGCACTAGGAGTTGAACCCATCTGCTCAATCATATATATAGATGCAAATCCACAAATGGTGTGTGTCCCACCACACACAGGACTGGGCAATAATTGTAGGTGGAGGAGACTTGCCCTGTCCCTTGCTCCTAACTGCCACAGCCCCTCTAATCCACTTAGAAGACAGAAGGGTCTGTGGGGGCCACACTTTATCCTCCTTCACCTCAAATTCCCCCGACATATACCCTGAGCTGAGGTCAGAGCCTTACTACTCATGACCCCAAACCGCTCACTTCTAGAGCTTGGGAAAGCTTTGACCTATTTGAAGGAAGTTTACTTTGTTTGAGCTGCCTGACCTACTGTGAGCTCCTGCTTAGGGGAGTTACAGAATCCTGAAATGCTCCTGTCATTTCACAGATGAGGACCCTAAAGTCCAGGCACTCACAGAATTGGAGTGAGACCTAGGCCCACTGACTCCCAGTCCACTGATGTGCTACTTTTCACTCCCCTCCACCAACTCCACATTGGTTTGAGATGTGATTCAGCAGAGATTAAGTTCTACATCTCTGGGTGGGAAGGAAGGTCTTACAACCTCAGTGAAAATTCCTCTACTGGTTTCACACCAGTCCAGTATCTGAACCCTGTTGATCTAGGAAGTAACTTTATGTAGCCTTTCTCCCTAGAGAATTGGACCAAGGTGCGTGCAACAATTCTGCGGTCCTTGGGGACCAACAGACTCCAGGAACCATCCCATCTATCCCACCACAAACAAGGAAGAGGAAGTCAGCCTCCAACAGCACTCCCCAGAGGATCTCCTGGAATGATCCTGAGCCCTTGTCCCACCCTGGTCCAGAGTCCAGAGCCCATAGCGAGGCAGCAGCTGTCCTTGGTACTGAAAAGAGAAGCTCCTTTTGATCAAAGGCAAGAATAGCCAAAGATGGCCCTATGTGGACCCAGCCAAAGGCCAGGCCAGAACCCACTTGTGCCCTGGGAACCCAAAGCTCTGACCTCACTTTCCTCTCCGCTCCCACAACCTAAAGAATGTTAGATCTAGAAGGAAGCTGGGAGACAGACTTTTAACCTCCATTTTACAGAAGAAACAGAGGCCCAGTGGGAAAGTGAGTTTCTCAAGGTCCCTCAAGTGAGAGCCAGGACTAGTCCTCTAAAGTTTCAGGGTGAGTTTTTGGAAGGCCATTCTAGGACAACATGAGGAAAATAAAATGGAAGGAACAGGCAAAAAGCAGGGGAACTAGAGGGGAGGCTGGTGCAATCATCCAGGCTTTGAAATGAAGAGGAGGGAATGGGCGAGGCTCAAGTCAACAAGAGGTATGGAAGATTCTGGGGTGGGCAAACCCAGAACCCAAACGACTGGGTCCCAGAGAGGAGTTTGTCCCCCCTTTACACAGCCATGCCCTTCAGGGAACTGGGCCATCCCGGCAGGGGCAGCATGGTCACGCTGCTAGGATCTTACCCCAGAACAGAGCTTCCAGAGCCAGTGCCCACAGTGATCAGCCCCATACCTCCCTCTGTGGCCAGACTGTCCCATCCAGGAGGATGGGCTCTAAACTGGGACACTGGCAACTCCAAGGCCTGGGAGAAAAAAAACCAGGGACAAGGAATTGTAGATGGGAGGGGAGTATGCTACAAGCAAGGGGTGGCTAAAGAAGTCACTTCTTTTTTGGCCCTACTGTGTGACCATCAGTAATAATAACCAACAATTTACCAAGTATCTACTATGTGTCAGGCAAGAGGTGGGGGTACTTCTACATATCCTATCTCATTCAGTCTCCTGGACAACTCAGCAAGGCATGTATTATTGTCCTCATGCTATAAATGAGGAAGCAGGCTCACAGAGGTGAAGCAGCTTCCCTAAGCTGCCCAGGTAGTAAATGACAGGGTGTCTCTCTGAAGGTCAATTTAAAGTTCTTATCTTTTCCAGGCTCAGATGCCTCATCAATGAAATGAGTACACCAGACCAGAGGGTCTCCAGGGCCCCTTTCTGCTCTGACATTTGGCAACTGGATGATTCACAGAGGCCTTCAGTTAAAAGGGCAGTGGCCAATTCCCCTGCCCCCCTACCCAGGCCTCCAGCCATGCCCTTGCACACTGCAGAGACAAGTGACCCAGAAGCCCCATCATTGATTGTTCCTTCACAAGGCTGGAGGTCATCCTGGTGTCTGCTCTCCCTGCCTGCTGACTGTGGAGTCTGGGTAGGTGGACAGTCCCAGGCACACCACTGACATGTCTCTCAGTGACTCAGGCACTTGCTCTGGCCTTGGAACACTGTCTCTCCAAATCATCTGGGCATGAAGAGACCTTTGGGTCTAAAGCTGAATCAGCTGATTCAGCCAGAGATCAGCAGGGCTTGTTTCCTAAAGCCAGACTCCTGGGGCCCAATATCTCCTCCACTGTCCTAATCTAGTCTCCCAACCTTAATCTCACCCCATTGGTCCTGTCCTAGTCCAACTCCTAGATTCTTAGATCCCCATCTCCCCTACTCCCTTAGTGTCAGGCACATTCACAGGGGCCATGCCCACCCAGGGATACTGATAATAATCTCAAGCCCCCTTCCCGTCTGGCATTTCTTTGAGCCAGAAACCACATCGCAGCTTGATTGCTGGAAAAGACCATCCCACATGCTCCTGTGGAGGGCTTTGTAAAAATCTATTTTAAGGCCTGGAAAAATCCCCCCACCCCCAACCCCAACTGGGAGTCTCGAGGAGCATTCTCCCCAGATCCTCTGGCGCCCCCACCCCCTCACCACCCCCATCCAGCTGCCTATTTGAAGGTTTCTTAGGGAAGTTGTTACTCTGAGCAAAATAAGCAGGAAGAGATTTTGAAACAAAACCAGCTGGTGTCTGGGTTGATGCCACCAAGGGAGGAGGTCCTGGTGGGGAGGGAGGGCTGGCTCCTCTGTGACGTGAGCTCCAGGGCTGACAGCGTGTGATGAGGTGGGTTACCCGCCAGTCTGGGCATAAGTGGGATTCTACCACCAGCTGTTTGGGAAAGTATAATGTATTTATCAGGAGGTAGCTATTAAGGTAGTGTGTGAATGTAGCTTCGTAAGGTATGTGTGTACATACATGTGATGTGTTTCTGTGACCACGGGCCACTGAGGGTACATGCATGTTACTGTGCTTCCACGATCTGGATCTGCGCATCTGTATACAGAGCACTGTGTATGATCTGCACAACTGGTTTTATTGTGACCATGTTTAGTGTGAACGAATGTTCTGTGTTCTCCTGGCAGTAGGGGTAGCTTTTTTGAGCAACTGAGTGTTCTAGTCATGTGACTATGCAGGGCACGTGTCTTTGCATGTGTGTGTCTCTCTTGCGGATTGTAACATACGTGTGCGGCTATTTGTTCTTAAGAGACTCAGACATTACAGGTGAGACTGAATCTCCTGGATGTGTCTGTGAAGTGGCAGTGTCATTGAGCACGGTGTTAGGAACACAATGGCTGTATAATGAAAAATTGCTGATTAGTGGGTAAATCTGTGTATAGAGGCGGCAGAGTATAAAGGTTGGGAGCATGAGCTCAGAAGCCCGATGCTGGGGTTTGAATCCAGATTCCACTACCTACTAGCTGTGCAGATTAGGGCATCTTACTTCCCTTCTCTGTACTTCAGTACCTGTCTCAGAGAGTTACATGAGGAGTCAGTGAGTCAGGACAAAGACTGGGCCCAGAACATCACCTGGTATATGGTAGTGCGACATTAAGTGTTTGTGGGGGTGGGAGTGTACACCCACAAGGACAGTCCCTGGGTGCCCTGTGACCTCAAGGTGAGGTGCCCCTCTCCAGCGTGGGGTGCCCCACGGCCTCACCAGCCTGGGGGAGCTGGAGCGCGCTCTTGCTCCACTGGGTCAGGCCCACGATGGCTACCATCTTGGCCCCGAGGCTGCTGCGTCGCTTCTTGGCAGTGCTAGTCCCAGTGCTGTCCCCAGCCTGCTGGGATCCACAGATTTCCCCACTGATGCTGGAGCTCCGCACCACATTCCTGGAGGCCGCAGCCGAGGCCGGACCTGACTCCCCGTTAAACATGGTCCACGGGGCGGCAGGAGCTCAGGCAACCCTGTGGGAGAGGGGGAGAGAGAAAGGGGTCCCACATCAGACCCCGGGCCACTCGACCTCGGCAACAGCCCTTCCTAGCTATGTGACCTTGGGCAAGGCACTCAGCCTCTCTGAGGTCGCGAGGATTAAATGAACAAGTCTGTGTAAAAGGTGTGCAAAGAATCTGGCTCCATCAATGGGATTGTTCTCATCAGCATGTGGCTGCCCTGACAAGCGACCTGGTTTGGCAGTGAAGGTGGAGGCTGTGCAGTCGTGTGACCCACTCTTAAATTCCAAGGGCCTCTACATACTAGCTGTGTGACCTTGTGACCAAACATCTCGGGGTTTCAGTGAACACCTCAGCAAAATGAGAAACGGAAGCACTTACCTCATAGGATTGTTGGAAGGATTAAATTAGCGCAGATGAAAGTGCCTGGAACCGTGTCAGGCAAAGCGTAAATATTCAGCAGGCGTGACTGTTGTTTTCACAGCCAGTAATGAGAGCAGAGAGAACAAATGTGGCTCCAGCCAGGCAGACTGCAGAAGGGGTCCTCCTGCTTGAAGGGAGTGGGACATAAAAGCGTAAAGAAGCAGGAAAAATCACTCTTAATTGCATGACTGGGAGGCAGCCACGACAAGCATTTTAACCTATTTCCTCCCAGACTCTTTTCTACACATTTTAAAAAATAACAACTCATCCAGCCAATACAATTTTCTATCCTGCTATTTTTCACTTAATGTTATATCACAAGACCTTCCCAGTGTCATTAACATTTTGTAGAAATGTTTAAATGCCACCATAATGTTCCATTGTATAGAGGCAGTATAATTAAAATACTCCAATACAGTTACTGCTTAGATCAAGTCCAGCTTTCTCATTTCTATCCTTTTCCCTTTCTCTCCTGTCTTTTAAACAGCACTGCAATAAGGATCTTTGTACACTGCTTTTTATCTGCTTATTTCCTTAGGATTGACTCCTGGAAATGAAGTGACTGGGCTATCGAGTGTGAATGCCACTGGTAGCTTCTCCCTTCCTGCTTCCTGGCAGCGTGCTGGTTTTATCCACCCCATCATTTGTTTCAGAGGCAGATCTTGATCTGTTTAAAACAATCAGTGAGCAGCATTCACCTTGGTTACTCTTACTGGTCCAAGGGTGGGCACATGACTAAGTTGGTTCAATCTGACTTAAGAGGAAGATTTGGACTCCAGGCTTACAAGAGAGGCAGGTGCTTCTCCTTCTGTGTTTCTCTCTTTTCCCTTCCTCAAGGCCTCTCCCTAAGAGACAGCCCAGCCTAGGATGAAGCCAGTGTTGCTGAGGGTGGCACGGGACAGAGATGCCACCCTGGAACCCGCCTTCTCTGGCTTTCCAGCTATGTGAGACAATATGCTTTCCATTGCTTAAGCCAGCTTGAATCGGGGTTCTCTGTTACACCCAGAAACATCCTACCTAACACTGACAGCAAAACATATTTCTGATTCTCGGAATACATTGCCAAATTCCTTTCCAAAGTCGACAAATTTACTCTCTAATGCTGCATTCAACAAATATTCAAAGGGAATGTAGCCAACAATTCATAGTAACTGGGTTTCCCTGATGGCTCAGTGGTAAAGAATCTGCCTGCCAAGAAGGGAAGGCAGGTTCAATCCCTGTGTTGGGAAAAATCCCCTGGAGAAGGAAATGGCAACCCACTCCAGTATTCTTACCTGGAGAATTCTATGGACAGAGGAGCCTGGTAGGCTACAGTCCATGCGGTTTCTAAGAGTCAGACACGACTGAATGACTTCACTCATAGTAACTGTTTATTGGAGTGGGTTGCCATTCCCTTCTCCAGGGGATCTTCCCACCCCAGGGATTGAACCTGGGTCCCCTGCATTTCGCACAGATTCTTTACAGTCTTAGCTACCAGGGAAGCCCAAATGGAGTATTACTTTTCAAAATTGTCAATTATTATATTGTATACCTATAACATATAATACTATACATTGACTATACTTAAATTTTAAAAACTATTCCAAAAAAAAAAAAGTCAGTTATCCCTAAATTGACCTATAGTTTCAGTGTGATCCCAATCAATATTCTAAGAGGTCTTCTTGTAGAAATTGGCAAGACAATGTCCTAAAATAACCAAAGCAATTAAAAAATTTTTTACCTATTCTTTTTTTCACATGGAACCATAAAGACCTACAGCACTCTGTTAGATCCAGGGACAGAACATAGTGATTTGGTGGTTCTATTCATTACAAAATGGTCACCACAAGTGACCCCAAGTTTGAACTATTACTCATATTCATGCTAAGGGGCATCATTTTATTTAATAATATACTTTAGAAAAATATCTTTTCTCTGAGAATAAAATTAAGGAAAAAGTAAGCCCCTAAAACTCCTGGGCCTATGCTGAGTGCCAACGATGCAGTAATGAGCCGGGCCAAATGCGTCCTGCCCTGCCAGAGCCTCCGGTTCGGGGGAGAAGACAGACAGTGAACAACTAGTTATGGAACTCAGTGCTTAGTGGCAGTTCTGATGAGAGCTAGGGAAGAGGACGGGGGCACTGGGAACTGCCCTGGGAGGGAGCAGGATTGCAGGCGCCCAGGGCTCTGTTTAGTGCGGATGCGGGATCTCCTGCTATCGACCTCGAAGTCCAGGGCCTGGGCAGAGTTCAGAAGGTATGGCTGCAGGTGGGCTCTGCACCTGGCCCTTCCCAGTTTGGTCCTGGCCCCCAGCACTTTCCCCAGGGCGGTGTCCCCCTTCCAGGGCCCTGTCATCCCGAGGGGAATCTGATTTTTCAAAAGGACACAGAAAGGGGAGGGGAAACGGGGGTGGGAAGGGAAGGCATCACTCCGGGCGGATAGCAAGACAGTCCCAGACAGCTGAGCATGGCTGCCAGGAGCCTGAGCTCCCGGTCAGCACGGCTCCTGTCGGCCTGGCAAATGAGGGCTGACAGTAGGGATGAGTCAAAGCCGCGTCTTGCCTTCTTTGTGGCTGTCTGGCCTGTTCTCCCTGGCCCTGTGATGTCTGCAGAGTCTCGGGTTGTATTTCTCCATCCATCCCCCATCAACCTTGCAGCTAATGGAAAGTCCCCCTGGACTTGAGTCTATGATGACCTCTTTAGTTTCCAATTCTAGTGCCAGTCTGTGTGTTTGTTTGGTATCTGCATGGTCTTCTGGTGGATGGTGGGAAAGGGCTTATCTGATACTTTGCATTGGTTACAGCATAAACCTAATTTACTCCTTAGGGTATTTCTGTTACATGCGCAGTTATCTCCATGTCACAGATGAGAAAAATGAGTCTAAGAACTGAAAGCCTCGACCGTCCAGCTCAGCTAAGTAGTAGCCAGGTCTGGACTCTTGTTCTGGGTCTCTTGTTCTCACAAAGAGACAGATACGCTCAGCAGCCCCTGCCCTTTCACCCCAGAGCTCACCCAAAGAGGGGAGCCCAGCCCTCCAGCACAGGTTTGTCCCGGATCTCCAGGCTAAGAAAACTGCAGGCAAAGTATCTGTGATGCGAAAACCTGCTCTGGCCCAGGTTCCCAGGCTGGCATGAGCATCTGAGGAGCAGCAGAGACAGCACTCAGACCACAGCTGGAGAAGCAAATGCTTCCTGGGTGCCACACGGAAAGAGAAGGAAAGAGGGTAAGGGACAAAATTCTTGACCCGGCCAACCCAGGGGCTCATGTTTCTTCATGAATAATGAATGGAACCGACAAGCAGATGGTTTGACATCCAGGACTCTGCACCATCCACAGCCGCGTTCTCATCTTTAACTGCCCGGGAGAGCTGTTGAACATTTAGGAGGGCCCAGGGTCTCAGGGCCTGACCTCTGGTCCCAAGTCCAGGGCAGGGCAGCTGGGGAGAGTTCAGAATCAGGAGGTGGGGTGATAATGTATATACAGATTCTTTGTGTGACCTTCTCTGGGCCTGGGTTCCTCATCTGTGTATAAACCGAAGGGGTCGGATAAAGTCTGACTCTTGAGTCCTTTCCACATACAAGGCAGCAGCAGGCTCAGAATCAGAGCTCCGGATGCTTCTTGGGCAGCCAGTCTAGCTCAAGATGGACAAGAGAGAGAGCCAGCCAGAGCCAACCACCTGGCCTCTATGAGGAAGGCAGTGCTGCTCACAGCAGCCCCCCAAGTCATCAGAGCACAGGGATGGGAACAGGGCAGCAGGTGGAGACGGGAGCAGAGTAGAGAGGGGCTGACACACAGCATTTCACATATTGGTGGTCCTAAGAGATGGCTAAAGGAATGTCTGCAAAAGTCACTGCAACAATGCCCTGCCTCCGAGCAGGACTGTCCCTTTTCCAACCCAGGTCATGGCTCCTGATGGAAGGAAACTCTCCCATGATCTTGCCAGGTCATGAAAGAATCACTCTTAAGTTCTCCCCGCTGAAGCCTCTGTGGTGACAGCTTGGACATCCCCTCCAGTGGTCCCTTCCCGCTGCCCCCCATACCTGCCAAGCTCCATGCCAGCAGATACCGTCCAAGCTGCCCAAGGAAGGAGTGTTTTCTTTCCAGCCTTCAATGTTTGACCTCTGCCCTGGGGTCTCAGTACCCTAAAGGCTCCCCACACCCTCCCCTGAATCCTGATAAAAGCAGGACTCAAGTTTTGGCCTGGCCACCCTGGGCCCCTTGCTCCTTTTGACCATGTGTCTAACCAAGTAATAAACCTTTTCTGAGCATCAGTGAAAGTGAAAGAAGAAAGTGTTAGTCTCTCACTTATGTCTGACTCTTTGCGACCCCGTGGACTAGAGCCCACCAGGCTCCTCTGTCCATGGAATTCTCTAGGCAAGAATACTAGAGTGGGTAGACATTTCCTTTTCCAGGGGATCTTCCTGACCCAGGGATCAAACCCGGATCTCCCACATTGCAGGCACATTCTTTACCGTTTGAGCCACTAAGGAAGCCCCTGAGCATCGGTAAGGCTACCCAAAAGCCCAAGATGAAACTACCTACTCACTCTTTCAACAGAAAATACCAAGGAATCTGTCACAGAGTGGTGGACTGTTAGTCTGGAAGGAATGGCAAATGACTAAGGCTCTTACCACCCCTCCCTAGACATCACTAATCCATCTCTCCTCCTCACTGGGGCCACAGTTAACTTCAGAATTCTTCTTAACTCAGTGCTGCATCACCAACTGATGAGAACCAGCTCATGAGGTCAAACTGATTTGCCTCCCTATTCCAACCCAAGCCTTTCATTTTGCAGAGGGGGAAATAAAGGCCCAGAATGGGAAGGAGACACACCCAGGGTCACAGAGAAAGCCGTCAACAAAACCAGAGCTCCAACCCAAGACTCCTAACTCCCAGGTCCTGTATCACTTGTCAGGTGTTTCCTCCTCTCCTCTCACCTTAAAGAAAACCCCCAATGCACCGAACTGATGAATCCGACTGTAGTGTTCCCATCACAGGGGGCGTGTCCCTCCCAACAGCACACCCCTAGGGCATTTACACAAGTCTTCTGTTAACTTCTGAGACACCAGTTTTCAAGAAAGGAGGTGAAGACAGTCAAAGTAGCTTCCAGGAGGAGGTGATGTGATGAGAGTCTGGAAGAAAAAAGGAGAGCTTAGAGGAAGGGCTGGAGAGGATACCTGTCCTCCAGGGCTTCCAGTAGCTTGTAGAGTAAAAAAGATAAGACTTTGGAGATAGTTGTGTGCACTTGAGCCAATCACTCAAACTCTTTGACGCTGTTTCCTCCTTTAAAACTGTCCAGACTCCTGGGTCCCCTAACCTGTCTTTTAGGGACCTCAGTGGTAAATTGCTGGTGCTAATGCCAAGGGACTCCTCCAGGTCCAGATGCTAATGAGTTCTAGATTCTATTCTCCCTCTGTCTTCCCCTTGATTGATATGGTCTGTGTCCCTCCCCAGACGCTCTGACACAACCAGCAGTCAGGAGTGTGTGTAATGGGGAGAGGGTGTCGGAGGGCGGGGGCCCGACTCCAAGCTCCAGGTCCGCCCCCAGTGTATGACCCTGAGCAGGTCATTCAGCTTCTCTGAACCTCCATCTCCTCTTCTATAAAATGAAGTTTACTGGCCACCTGGACCCAGCCCAGCTCTCTGGGCTGGACTGGAGACCCGATGAGTTAATGAGGAGCAAGAAAGTACAGTGATTTCAGTGATTTTCTTTTTTAAAACAAAGTTCTTATACATATATTTATCTATTTATTGGCTGTGATGGGTCTCAGTTGCTGCACAGGCTTTTCTCTAGTTGTAGCAAGCAAGGGCTAGTCTCTCATGGTGGTGGCTTCTCTTGTAGAGCACGGGCTCCAGGGTGCTTGGGCTTCAGCAGTTGTGGTTCGCAGGCTCTGGAGCACAGGCTCAATAGTTGTCGTGCAGGGGCTCAGTTGGTCGGCAGCATGTGAGATCTTCCCAGACCAGGGATGGAACCCGTGTCTCCTGTGTTGGCAGGTGGATTCTTCACCACTGAGCTACCAGGGAAGTCTCAGCACAGTGATTAACAGCACAGGTTTTGAGACTTGCCTGGTAGTCCAGTGGTTAAGACTCTGCGCTTCCACTGCGGGGGGAAGTGGATTCAATCCCTGGTCAGAGAGCTAAGATTCCCACATGCTGCAATGCTGTGCAGCCAAAAAAAAAAGCACAGGCTTTGGAGGCATACTTAGTTCAAAACCTAGATCTGTCACTTACAAGCTGTATGACGCAGGGCAATTTCCCTGAGCCTACAGTTCCTCATCTCTGAAGTGCAGATAATAATGCCTGCTTTAGGGTTCTTAGATGAAATATAAGTATTGCTAAAATAAGGATTGGTACAATCTACATGCTCAGTTGGGCCATCATATGATTACTTTGCATAATGTGCCTTTGTAAACAGTAAAGGACTCCATAAATGTTGGTGCTTATTAGTCTGGATTGCACACCAGGTACAACCACTTCATGGGAAGGCTCCGAGACCAACAGGATCACCTCCCACTGCAACCCTGGGTGCTTCCACCCAGAGTCTAGCATAAGTGTGAGACCTGGGTCCCTGCACTTCTCAGTTGAGGTGGGAGCTAGCATGTGACGCTGTGATCTTCCCTGCCAGCATCTCAGCTCCTGGCCCCTCAATGGATGCTGGATGCTAGGTTTAAGGCCTCTGCCTCAACCTTGATCCAGCACTAGGGCTTGCCCACCACAACACTCAGGCCAATCTGTGCCCATGTCAGAAGCCAGACTTAACCTCAGAATCCCTCTTAACACAGCACAGCCTTACCAATTAATGAGAAGCAGTTCATGATGTAAAACTGATTTTTTTAACCTGTATCTGAAGAAGGCAGGGTCCCTCGTTTCTAGCATTCACTTTCCCCCATCAGGGTGAGAAAGGTGGGTGACAGAGCTGGTGCATGGTTGGGGAGGGTGAGCTGGACCCAGGGAGGACACCAGCCTGAGTGGGGAGCACTCTGCCAGCTCCTCTCCTGGTTACATGACTTTTATCTGCTCCAAACCAGGTTTGCACACACACTATGCATAACAGGGAGAGACACAGGGCACAGAATTTCAAATGTGTGACTACACAGCATACAGACCCACATGAATTATATTCATTTAAAGACACAATCACCTGTGTACACAGACATACACACACACACACACCTAAGATACTCATCCACACCAAAGCACACAGAAGCAGCCACACTGACAGCCACCGGCAGACACACACACACACACACCCTTCCCCTGGCTCCTGCCCAGCTCAGAGAGGCACGATGAACCTCATCCCTTCAGTGGGCAGGGAAGTAGGAAGTGTCCTACCTGGATCTGTGGGTTCCCTTGGCCAGGCATGCACACTAGCTCTGAGCAGGCGCTTGTGTGAGCCTGCACACAGACACACACATACACACATACACACATTCATACATGCTCTGGCCCCCAACCTCGCCCTCCTGGCCCCCATCCACACAGGCCAGACAAAGGATCTCATCGTGAGGTTTGTGGCGAGGAGATGAGAAGGCTGGCAGGGAGCAGACGCTGTCACCATAGCTACAGAGCTGACCCACTTCTCCTCCACCCAGCCTGGCCCACCTAGCCCAGACAAGGAGGGACAAGCAGCTTTGGGCCGGGGGGCCCTCTCCCATCACACGCAGTAAAGTAGTGGCCTCTGAGGGTGTGGTAAAGGAGGAGTTGAGTCTGCGTCCTGATATGAAGGCCACAGCCAGACATCGCTTGGGGAGAGCAAGGTGCTAAGCACCCAGCCCCTGCACGATTCAGGTCTCCCCCAGCCTCGGGGCTTCTGGCCTCAGGGGCCCACGTGGTTCACGCACTTGCCCTGGACCCATTCTCAGACACAGTCCTCACAGCAGGGCAGGGGGTTGGGTGTCTGGACACAACCTGTGTCCTCCAGACTCCAAAGACTCAGGACACCCAGGGTGAGACAGACCCAGAGCTCAGCGAGCCCCGTCTCCTGTTCAGGAAAAGGTTCCTGAGGCTATGGCTGGTCTTCCCTACTTGGGCTGAGGGCACTGGGGGCACAGCCAGGCCTCCCTTCCTCAGACGGGGCTGCCTTGTGCCTTCTCTCAGCCAGGGGGCTCCTGAGGACATGGCCACACATCTTCCCTCAGAACCGGGGTCACAGAGGAACAACTCGGCTCCAGACAGCTTAGTCTTGTGAGGAGACGGCTCACAAGGTAAGATGAATCACTCCTGCATGACAGCCTCCTGCGGCTCCCCATTTCCTTCAGGAGAAAGTGAAAACCCCTCCCAAGGCCCACAAGAGAAGTGACCCAGGTCATTTGTACTCCTTCCCTTCCTCTGTTTTCCAGCCACCCTGGCATTCTTTTTATTCCTCAGAAGTGCCACTTTGCCTCCTGTCAGCCTGGAACGCTCTTCTCCAGCCCGTCCCCACCCTTGTGTGCTGAGGGCCTGGCATTGGTCTGTCACACCACCTCTGCTGGCTCAGCCCCACTTCTGACCCTAACCTTTGCTGGCTAATCCCTACTCCGTGCTCAGTCCCTGACTGGATGTCACATCCTGGGAGAGCCTTTCCAGACAAGGTTAGACCCCCTGTCATGCTCCCCTAGACCCTATACTGTCCTTGCCTGTTATGGGTTGAACTCTGTTTCCCCCCACCCTCTAAAAAAAGATAAGTTTAAAGTCCTAACCCCTGGTACCTCAGACCTTGTGGGAAATAGAGTTGCTGTAGATGGCAGATGGGGTTAGCCAAACTGCGGTCATCCTGAAGGAGGGTGGGTCCCTAATCCAGAAGGACTTATAAGAATATGGCTATGAGAAGACAGAGATAGACCACAGAAAGAATCCATGTAATGATGGAGGCAGAGACTGGGGTGACAGAGCAACAAGCCAAGGAATACCAAGCATTGCCAGCTGTCAGCAGAAGCCAGGAGAGAGCCATGGGACAGCCTCCCTCGGAAGGAACCAACCCTGCTGACACCTTGATTTTAGATTTCCAGCCTCCAGAACTGTGACACAATAAATTTCTGTTGTTTTAGGCCACCTGCTCTGTGGTACTTTGTTACAGCTGGGCCTAGGAAATGAATACACTGCTCATCTTATCTTGTTCAGTGCCTGCCTCCCACACCATGCCCACCCCCCACTCCGGCTGTGTGTTGCTTAGAAAGAGAAACCATGCCATCTTCTGCATCCAGAATCCCCCAGTGCCTGGCACACAGTAGGACTCTCTAAATATTTGTTGAATGAATGCATGGTGATCTAAAATAAGCATTAACATAATAAATGGTATTTATAGCTGGATAGTAGAATTGTGAATCATTTTTATTTTCTTCATGTGACATATTGTGTTTTCTAGAGTTACTACTTTAGAAACTGTATTAATGCTCTCATAAAGAAAAAGTGAATATATGTATTTTTCTTTTCAAAATATACATTAAAATAGCAGACATTTCCACCAGCATGTGTATTGTGAACAGGGAAAAGTTTTGCTCTCTTGATAACTGTCTTTTTATTGATTAATTGATTTCTTCTCATGTCACAGGAGTGCCTTCTGGAGTCAGATTTACAGCTTGAGCTCCGGGGCCTTGCGGGGCATAGATTTCAGGGGAAAACATCCAGGCAAAGTGCATATGCTTCCTGGCCATCTCCATCACCCAACCCCTCTCACAGCTCATGGCCAGATGTGGCCACTATTGCCTGACAGGGGCTGCGAGACTTGGTCCTTAGGCATCCCACTAGAAAACACGCCGGGGCTGATGGCCACTCCCAAACAGAAGCAAGATGCTGCCCTCGGTGGACACACCGGTCCAGAGCTTCTCAAACTTAAATGTGCACAGAAATCACCTGGGAATCAGGTTGAAACACAGATTCTCATTCCAGGGGTCACAGGAAGGTGGAGCTTGAGTTTTTGCATTTCAAACAAGCTCTCTCGAGTGATACCACGCAGTTGGTTGGAGGACCACCCAAAGCACCAAGAGGTAAAGATAAAAATACCCTGGCTGCTCTGTAGAAGGTGTGAACTCTTTAGGATTGGGAGACCAGAGCAGGCATCATGGATCAATTCCCTGCAGAACACCTCAAGAGATGGGTGCGATTTAGAGAGGAAAGAGGTGGAAACAGCTGGGAAGGACCAGAGGAGGAATGCTATGTTCAGAGGCTGGTGAACAGAGCAGTGCAGTTGAAGCAGGAGGTGGGTGCAGCTGCGGAAGAGAGGGCTGGGAACGTAGGCTGGGAACAGCCCAGAAAGGGCTCTGAATGCAGGGCTGAGAAGGTTGGCTTTAATCCTGAAGGGAGTGAAATCTGACATGACTTAGATGTAACATTTTACAGAGATCAATCGGACACAGTGCCAAATCAGAAGAAAGCCTAACGGCAGGAAGAGCAGTCAGGAGGCATGCAAGCAGGGCTGCACTGCTTCAGACAGTGTTGGTGGAAAGAGAAAAGGGGTGCAAGAGTCATGGAAGGGCTTGGGGGACTGCCTGGAGTTGGTGATGGGACAAAGTTGGGGGCAGGGAAAAAAACAGAATCCAACATGATTTATAGGAAGGGTGGGGGCTGACAGGTGCCACCAGCAGAGCATGTGGGCCTGGAGGGAAAAGCTGGCTTAAAGGAAACATGAGTGCCCATTTCGGATATGATGAATCTGAGATAATTTTGCAATTCCCCCATGGAGGTGTTGGGCAGGTAAGCAGATTCCCTAGAGCTCAGGAAAGCAGAGTGGGTGGGCAGGATTTGGGTGTGTACCCCAGAGGGAAAAGTGGGGTGTGGAAAGGAAGGAGAATGCCCGGAGGAGTGTGAGGAAAGAGAGAGAGGTAATGCCCACAGTTAGAGGGGAGGAGGAAAACGAAATCCACTGAAGGAGGGAAAGTCAGCAAGTCAGGGTAGGAGAACTCAGAGAAAATGTCACGAGTACAAGGATGACCAATCTGAAGACCTGACCACACCCTGACATGGAGACCAAGGAGAAGCCTGCATAGCTCAGGATACAGGAGGGCAAAGGAAGCCCAGAGCAAGAGCACAGCTTGAATGGAAAGCAGAATTTGGACTAGTGGAGAAGGGAGCTGGATTCCCTGGGGAAGGTCTGGGTTGCAGCAGGTTGCCAAGGGGCCTGGGGCTCCCAAGCCCTTATTCCAGCTCAGCCCATGCACAAGAAAGATAGTTTCCCCAACCCACAGCACCTGCACATCCACCAACTACAGAACGCCCAGGGGCAGAGCAGACAACTGGGGGAAAAGGTCTTTGGAGCAAAGTCTATTGCTGGGCAGCATAATTTATCATCCAATTAGGACTCTTTCTAAGAGTGAGCAGAGACATACTAACATTCAAACCACAGTAAGTTAAGACTGTCCCAGGCCAACCCTACCTCTGGGGGATACTGGATACTCCCAAATACTCATTTGGTCCCTGTCCTCCCTTCCTAGAAGGGGTGGTGGAACCGACAAGTGATAGGGACAGACTAGCTCAGCCTCAGAAGCAGGAGCCCCGCTAAGGTTGTGGGTGGATAGAGAAATCTCTCCCTCTCCCAGCCCCGCTTTAGCCCGAGAGCTGATGCCCCCGCCAGGAGCGCGGCAGCACCACGGACAGCGCCACCGCTTTCCCCCCACCCGCCCCACTACCCCACAGCGAGCTCCGTGCTCGCCTGGCCCTATTTGGTCAGGGCCACGGCTAGGTCGGATCAATATTTCATGGAGTAAGGGGCTCCGGTTACCAGGCCCGCTCTGAGCCGGAAGGCGCCGCCTGCGCCCGCCTCCTGCCCTAGGGACCCTCCCATGGAAGCCAGCAATCCTCGCGGCCCCAGCCCAGACAGACACCGCCCTCAAAGCCCTCCGCCTCCCCGCCCCGCAACCCCGGCCCCGCACCCTCTCTGAGGCACAAAGCCCCAAGTGCATGCCACATGCTTGCACGCAGCCACTCAGACACACCACACAGCCAGACACGCACTCTACAAAGATTAGGACATACACAAAACAACAGGCACACACCACACCCAGCACGCAAGCAACCTAGACACACAGCACACACACATACACACACCAGATGCCTCACAGACACACATTACACACAGACATATTCACCACAGACCCACAAGCACATCACACAGAAGACAGCCTGCCATTCACACGCACACTCACACGAGGCACAGACCCTCCCCCACATAGACCCTCAGACTATCACTCAGAGCTCCATTCATCATGCACACATACGCACAAACTCTCTCTCTCAAACACACACACACAATATATGCCTTCACAGAGACCCTCAGACATTTGCCGGGGATACACAAGTACATGCCCCACACTACCCAGACCCCCCACCCTCCTGTAGCCCAGGCCTGCCCTCCCACTGTGAGCATGGGAGTGGGGAGGGGCAAGCAGGACTTCCCTCCTGCCCACCTGGCCCTGGTCTTGAGCCCTAAGGATACATTCTCTGTGTCCTCTGAGGGGCCCCTCAAGGTCAATGTCCAATCCCCAGGGGCAGGAGTTCAGTGGCACAAAGAGGTGGGAAAGGGAACAGCAAGCAGAACAGGGCCTTTGAGACCCCAAAGCCTCCTGGTGCTGTGGCTGGGCCCCAAGCTTTGGGGACAGCCTCACCCTCACCCGCGGCCCCCACGGCCTCAGCACTGCCTGGGACTCCAGCCCTCTGGGAGGACTTGAGGCCATCTAGTGCATGGAGATCAGGGGGACTGTGGAGCCTGCAGCTCCTGTTCCCCCCACGAGTGTCCAAGTCCTGCTCAGAGGCGAGGGACACCCATCCAGACACTCAACTCCAAGAGTCCCCCTCTCAAGCAAGGTGGATGACAGTGGCCCACGTTCTTCTATCTACATGACAATCATCGCAGGATTCTCTGAAAGCACCCCATGCCAGGGGTGTGAGGAGAAGGGAGTAGGCTGGCACAGTACAAGACAGTCCCAAATTCTCCAGGCAGATGGAGGGGAGCTTAAAGATTATCCGGGTCCACGTACTTGATGTCTCTGGACAACTTCCCAGTCTTGCATTGTCTACATAACACTGTGTGTCCCTCAGTGATTTATGCCAAATTTCCATATGCCCATATGGCTCATTATTTATTTTCTTGAAATCAACACTCTTAACTTAAATGCATTTATTTTAAATAGAAATTTTGCATGACTACTATATACGGAAAGCCAATACCAATTTTAATAAATAGAAAATGACAGTAAAATAAGTACAGTGAAAACAAAGATATATTATTAAAATTTAGCTACACAGAGCTGCCAGTCAAGATCTCTGCGGGGTTTTTTTGTCTGTTTTTTTACTATGCCATGTAGTTTGCGGGATCTTGGTTCCCCAGCCAGGGATCGAACCCAGATCCCTGGAGGGAAAGGGCCAAGTCCTAACCCCTGGACTGCCAGGGAATCCCCAACATCTCTGTTTAAAGGGGAGGGCAGCAAGAGTTGGAAAGTTGTTAAAGACACACCATCACGGCACTTTCTCCCTGGGACAACTGTGGACTTGACAGAGTTGAAAGGGAACCAATTTTCTCCGTATGCAAGCCAAGGGCAGGCAGTAACACGTCCATGAGCCACTGAAAGTCATCTCAGTTCTCTCTGATGGTAGCAGGCCCATGTTGGGAAGGAAGCTCTAGGCCTGCCTGCCTCCTGCAGGAGCTTGGATGGCACAGAGGCCAGCTGGCGCCCTGTTGCCACATTCCATTCTGGTAATAACAATCCTTAAAAATTGCTAGGTTCTCTCCTATTTACGAATTGTTCTTACACCTACTATCTAATACAAGCCTCACGGCAGGGATGACCATGCCCATTTCTGAATGAGAAAATAAGGTTCTGAAAGGTTAAAAGACTCCCAGAGCCACCCAGCTACATGGGGTAGGTCCATACAGAGGAGCCCCTCAACTCCTAGGCAGATGCTTTTTCTACCCTGCCTGCATCCTTCCACCCCACAGTTGAGAGCCCTTGCTCTGAGCTGGCCCCACGCTGGGCAGTAGGGAGCAGACAGTGTAACCTGGTGTCTGCCTGTGAGGCCCAAATGATCCTGAAAGGCAAATGGGCAAGTGAGTAAGGAGCTAAGGTTAAGAACTTTTCCTTGGGAGTCACACACTGCTGTGTGTCCCTAGCCTGTAAATGTCACTTCTCTGAACCTCAGTTTCCTTGTCTTTAAAATGGGGATAACAGAGAATTTCCTGGTGGTCCATGGCTAAGACTCTGTGCTCCCAGTTTCAGGGGGTCTGGGTTTGATTCTGGTCAGGGAACTAGATCCCAAATGCCGCAACTAAAGATCCCAAATGATGCAACAAAGATGGAAGATCCTGCATGCCACAATAAAGACCTGGATCAACTAGATAAATAGATAAATACTTTTAAAAAATAAAATGTGGATAATAATAGTACCTATCTTATAGGGTGTGAGGATTAAATGAAATAATACATGTGGGGGCTTCCTTGGTGGCTCAGTGGTAAAGAATCTACCTGCCAAGGCAGAAGACACTAGGGAGTTTGATCCTACATGCCCAAGAGCAACTAAGTCCATGTGCCACTATGCGTCAGTGCTCTAGAGCTCAGGAACCTCAACTGCTGAGCCCACACGCCCCAGCTACTGAAGCCCTTGCACCCAACAGCCCCTGATCTACAACAAGAGAAGCCACTGCAATGAGAAGCCCATGCACTGTAACTAGAGAGTAGTTTCCACTCGCTGCAACTAGAGAAAAGCCCAAGCAGCAACAAAGACCCAGCACAGCCAAAATAATTTTAAAAAATTTTTAAATAATAATAATACATGTATATAGAGTCTGGTATAGAGTAAGTGCTCAAAAAACTTATTACTAGGGAAGTACAAAGACTAGAAATAATACAGGTAAAGAACGCCTGATGGGGAGAAATGAAGGCATGCATGGTGCTTCACTGAGGGGAGGAAATGAGTTGAGTTCTAGGAGATGAATACGATTCTGGCAGAGAGAACTGTCCCGACTGCTCATGCCCTTCTCAAGCCTCTCTCTCTACTCTAAAGAGAAATGAGAAAATCAAGGTCTCACCTCCCTAACTCTCTGTTCAGGCCTCTGAATGACATTCGACTGGTTCTTCAGTTCCTGCCCTGCGTACAGCTGCTGCCCCAGGAAAAGACTCCCCTTACAGTCAAAATGCTAGGTCTGCTTTCTCCAGCTGCCACCAGATAGAAGGCTGAGGCCAGGCCCACCTGGCACTGTAAGGATTATAGCAGATGTGTCTTGAAGTACGTGCCCAGATAACTGACAAACAAGAGCCGTGTCTGCGTGTCTGACTTTATGATCCTTCCCTGTAGGCTGCAGTTGATTGGACCAAGATGGGCACCTGACCTCCCCAGAGCCAATCAGATCCTCTCCTGGGAGTTTGGACTTGGATCAGCCAAGCCCTGGCTTCTATCTCTGAATGTAGCTGGAACTGAGGGATGAAATAGAGGAACTATAGGTGGCTCCCATGTCTGGAAAAGCAGAGAAAACCCAGTAGGTAGAGAGAGAAAGGTGAAGGCAGTCAACAAGGCACAGAAATCAGTTGCTTCAATTTCTCTTGGCCAACAGGTCTCATCTTCTAGAAGCTAATGATTTTGCTACTCCTCAGTTCCCAGGAACCCCTTGTGTCCTCATAAGAAACCCTTCTTTATTACTGAGGCTGGTTTGAGTGGGTTTCTGTATATAAGCAAAGACCTAATTAAGGACAGGGGAGAAGCTGGAATTCGGAGGCACAAAGATGAACAATCACTGTGCCTGCACCGGAAGAGCTCAGTTTCACAGGAGACAAGGAAGAAAAGATGTAGACTCTGTGCAGATATGAGTGGGGGTGGGGGTGGGGGTGGGGGTCTCGGCTCAGGAAGGGCCGGGAGGGTTCCTCGGAGGCTTCACAGCAAAAGAGGCAGCTAAGCTTGATTTTGAAGAATGAAGGATGTTCTCCAGGGAGACAAAGCAGAGGTGGGGAGACATTCTGGGCAGAGGGAACCACAGGGCAGAGGCACAGAGGCACAAAACAGCCTGATGTGTTAGAGGACCAGGAGTTCAAAGTGTGAGGAGGGGGTAGGAGGGGAGACCAGGCTGGAGGGGCCATCGGGCACAGATCATAAAGGGCTTTGAATCCCATGCTAAAAAGCCGAGACACTTCCTGCCTTCAATGGGGAGCTATTGAAGTATTTTAAGTAGCAGGGGGTGACAGGGTCAGTTCTGTGTTTTGGGAAGATTGCTCTGGTGCTGGACAGAGAAAGGCCTAGAGAAGGCAAGCCTGGAGGCAGTCAGGCTAGTTAGAATGCTGCAGCAATGATTCATCTAATCCTTTCATTCATAGAACAACTCACTGTTTACCTACTATGCGCAGGGACAAGGCAAAATTAGATTTCTGACTCCACAGAGTCCACAGTCTAGCGAGAAAGAGGGACGAGGAAAAGCAGGTCAGGTGTGATGAGTGTCGTGAAGAAGTACAGGGTCCTATGGAGAGGGCTGATGTTTAGTTTCTGGTTTAGGCTTCTCTGCAGAAATGATGTTCGAGCTGGTACCTATCTGAAGGAGATAGATAAGGAGGGGGAGGGCATTCAAGAATGAAGGGACAGCAGCTGAGGGAGAGGGCGAACAGTACAGATGATCCAAAAAGGTAGGCAAGGACCAGATCCCATACAGCCTTGCAGACTACGTCAGTCTGGCTTTTATTCCAAGAAATCTTGGAAGGGTCTTAAGCAGGAAAATGACACAATCAAACATTTATCTTTAGAAGATCACTCTGACTACAGTGTGAAACATGAAATGAAGCCGGGCAAGAACAGAAACGTCAGGAGACCAGTTTAGGAGGCCGTCACTGTGGTCTAGGTTGAGAGCTGAGGCTGGTCTGGAGCAGGGCAGTGGACAGAGAGAAAGATGACGGAATGGGGAGGGAGTCAGGAGAACCAACAGCCCTTGCTAAGGACTGGCTGTGGAATGTGGGGGTGAAGGAGAGGGAGGTGTCCAGGAGGACTTCCAGCTTTCCAGCTTGAGCAAGTGGGTGGCTGGTGGTAGCAGAGACGAGCTGGGGACACGAGGCAGAGCAGGTGCCAGCGGGTGGAGCTGGGGCCCGAGTTTCCACCTGAGACTGATGGTGAGACATCTAAATGTGGTCCATGAAGTAGTCAGACAGGTCTTGAGCCCAGAAGAGATTAAAGTCAAGTCAAGGAGATTACCCAGGAGTGGGGGAAGAGTGGGCAGTACAGGACAGCTATAAGGAATTGTGCTCACAGCAGGGCCTGGGAGCAGAGGGACCAGAAGGTCTGAGCTTGGAAAATCAGAACCATGAAATCCAAAGGCCACCTCTCAACCCTGGGAGGCATCTGGCTTCAGCTCCATCTCTCCTGGCCAAGTATCACTTCTGGGCACAGGCACCTCCTGGCTGAAATAGCCCTCCCTTCCCCACACACCTCCTTCTTTCTCTGCAAACTCCAAATTACCCTGCAGACCCGGCTCATCCTGGTGAAGACTTCCCTGGTCCAGGCATGTGCTCTCCCATCTGACAACCTGGGGTTGGGACCCCAGCTCTGCCACCTGATGGTTGTGTTACTTTGGCCAAGAAGCTGACTCTCACTCTCATCATCTATACAAGGGCAATAATCTTCCTACCTATTTCATAGGGCTGTTTGAAGATGAAGATGTCAAGTGCTTAGCAGAGAACCTAGCACACAGTAAGCACTAAATAAATGTTACTATTATTAACATCCCACCCACCTTGGGACAGTTAGTCATGCCCTCCACCTCACACCTCCTCCATTTGGGGACTATCTGCAGTCCGTGTTGCTCCCTGCCTCTTCCTATTCCGACCTAGTTTGTGGGGCCATATAATATGCAGGGCCCAGTGCTAAATGAAAGAGCAAGACCCCTTGTTCAAAATTATTAAGAATTGCAAGATGGTGACAGTCAAACATTAAACGAAGTGTGGGGTCCTTCCAAGCACAGGTTGCCCTGTGCAACCACAGACTGGTGAATCCAGCCCTGCCCCCACCCCCTGCCAGCCCAGGGCCTGGCCTCGAGTCAGGGTCAGCCTCAATGCAAGAGAGTTAAAATGCCAACTGAAATTGCATAGGGTTTTGTGATTTCCATCTGGAATTTCATTTTATCCTTCCTATGGATGCATAACATCAACATAGCCGAGGATACTGAAGATCAGAGACAGGTGTGCATTACCAGAGGTTCCCCACCCCCATGAACTGCAGAGCTGGGATGTGCAGAGATGCCTGGCGCCAAAGCCCTGCCTCTTACACTGTGGTTCCCCAGGGAGGTTGGGAGAACATGGGCCCAAGAGATAAAGTTTGTCAACAAGGCCCAGAGAGAGGGAGCTGAAGGGACTGGGACTGGCCTCCTTCCCCCTGGGACGAGTGACATAAACAACCTGTCCCCTGGGCACCCAGGCTGCTGAGCAGGGAAGGGGTATGAGAGGGCAGAATGTCACCCCCGAGAAGGCTCTGCCTGAGGGCCACAGACCCCAGCCCGCAAGCTCTGGAAATCAGCCCTTGTCCTTGCTTCAGAATCTTTAGAGGCTGCCCTAGGCTTCAGGATAATTCCCAAGTCTTTAGTGTCCTGCTAGACAGACCAGGAGGCATGGCCTGACTGTGCTGACTCCTGCCCCCTCCCTCCCCTCCTCTCCGCTGCCCTCTCCACCCTGCCAGGCCTGTTTCCACAACATCAAGGCCTTAGCACACCCGGTTCCCTCCTCCTTTGCCTCCTTGACTCCTTGTCATGCTAGCCTCCCTGCGTCTCTTTTTTCCCAACACATGTCACATATGTTATTACCTGCTCTGGGCCATCTCCCGGCTAGAATCCCCACTCCATGGAGGCAGGAGCTGCCCGACACACAGAGCTTAGTGCATCAAGTGTCCCGTGACAGATGCAGAAGAGCCCTGTACCCTTTCTCCCCTTCCCCCTACACCTCCCCAACCCTCCTTTTCTTGTCCAGGCATCCTGAACTCAAGGTGGAGGAGCCCAGATTTACAAAGGCAAGAGAATCATCACATAGTCTGCACCCTCCGTCCGTCAGTCCTGGACTAGAGGCTGTTCATCCAGTTACATTTAATCCACCAAGCATCTTCCAGATGGGGTGGGGCAGTATGGGTGTAAATGATTCCTATTTTCCAGAGACGTCTGAGTCCTGAAGTGTAACAGAGGCTGGAAGTGGAGGATGTGGGTCCTGAACCCAGGTCTCTCTGGTGCCCAAGAACTTGGAGTCCTCTCTGCCTCTGTGACTCACTGTTCCCAGGCAGCTCACCTCCAACCAGAGAGCAACTGTCTCTAATTCGTGGCCTCAGTTCACACACAGCCCGGGCAGCACAGCTCCTTTGTCGGGTCAGCAAAACACCAGGGCAGGAGACAGCTCCACTGTCAGTGAGAAGCCAGTGCAGAAGGCACCCCTCCCCTGGGTTAACAAGATGCCTACATGCACCAGGTCAGACAAACAGTAGCAGGGGAGACACCCCAACTGTAAGCACAATGCAGGTACAGGAGGCATTCTTGCACCCCAAGTCAGCAAAAAGGCCAGTGTGGGAGACACTTCCCTACCTCCCCCTGCATGTCTTGGGCACATACAAAGTCCTCCAAGGTGATGCTCCTGGGGTGGAGGGTGGGGTGGGGGAGTCAATGGGGCTGGGTTTCGGCTGCTGCCCAGGACAGACAAGGCTGCAGCCTGGGAGTGGGATAGACCCGGTGAGAGTTCTCACATGGCACTAATGAAATCAACCACCAGCCTGCCCCCTCCTCCCCAGGGACCCTCCAGCCTCCAGCTGATGCAATGCCCAGGCCAGATAATTGTTTTCTTCCCTCCTTAAAGGGCCAGCTGCTGTTGCAGCTGCAGGCATCACCCAGACCCCTGACAGACCCTACAGAGCTTAGCACCTGGTTAGGGACAGGGCATGCCCAGAAAGGAGCAGCTCAGCCCTGGACTCCGCTCAGTAAAATCCAATTATGTACAGAGACCAGAAGTGTCTGTGCGCGAGGAGGGAGGGAAGGAGGAGAGTTCAGGCAGAGACAGTGCCTGGCCCACTGAGACCTCATGCCCCGAGGGATGGGATCTTGGTCCCTGCTGAGTTCTCAGCCCTGGGCTCCTATCTGCCTGTCCCATAGGGTCCTTGGCACTGGGCTTGTTCAGGAGTTCAGCAGTTACCTACTGAGCTCCCCTGAGTGCCAGCCTCTGTGCTAAGCGGCTCAAATCCACCATTTCATTTTCTCCTCCCAGCAGATCTAGAAGGTGGGTATGTTTTACTGAAGGAGGCTCAGAGAGGAGAAGTGATTTCCTCAATAGCGCATAGCCAGAAAGTGGCAGAGCCTGGGTTGGAAGCCAAGTTTGCCTGACTCTGGGCTTCGTTCCCTGCAGAGGGTCGGGTAGGTATGGAACCCCAGGGCTGGAGGTCTCTAAGCCAGGCAGCGGGACAGAGGGCAGGGAAGGGGTCTGTGGGCCCTAAACAGGCTCTGAAGGGCACAGAGCTTGGGCTGCGCACAGGTTTCACAGACCCCTTCCCCACTCCTCACCTCCACGAGAGAATGCCCCATTAGGCTGACCACATGCCCCCAGGGATAGTTGGCAGCTGCCTGATGACAGACTAATTGGTGGCTGGCAGCAAAGGTGGGGCTGGCTAGTTAACCCCTTGGTGACCAGGCCTGGCCCAGAAAGGCCCTTGCCCCACCACTTCAGGCCCCAAATTCAAGGACCCCAGACTTAAGAAGTCATCATGAGCAGAAGACTGGACCAAAGGGGTGGCAGCCTTCCTCTCTCCATCCAGACCACACCCCTGGGGCTAGGATTGGACACTGATCTTCATCCAAGCTCCCCAGCCGCAAAGGGCCACATCCAGAGAGCCCCCAGGTGGCAGGGCAGCCAGCGCCCCTGTTCTCTGGCCTTGGTATGGCATCGCTCTCCCCAACCAGGACCATGGGGGCTATGGGCCTTCCCTGTGTTTCCAGGCCCAGGGTACTGGGAAGAAACCCCCTCCTCAGGATTGGTTGTCCAGAAAAGGTGATATGGGCATGAGTCCAGGCATCCTGGGGCCAGCGGCTGAAAACACCCTCCTCTTGAATGAGAGGATGCCCAGGTTGTGCACCAAGGGTCTTGCCAAGCCTCCTTGAACCCTGGATTCCCCACCATGGATTAACCAACTGCCTTTCCTGGCTTCCCAGGAGTCCCCTCTCCACACCCTAGGGCTGGAGTGGGCATTACCTCTTTTCTTTATATGGGGTGGGGGTGGGGGGTCCTCTGGACACCACCATGATGTCTCATTGGAGGAAAGAGTGGCCAGCTTCTCAACCAGGGCACAGGCAGCAAAAAGAAAGGCAGGCTGCCTGCCAGCTCCCTTTCCAGGATAGATTTTAAGCACTTTCCAAAAATGCCATGGGAGGCAATGCTGTTGAGGAGCAAGGGCCCAGGTGCTCTGAGCATCAGCAAAGAACTCAAGACTCTGGGGCCCTCTACTCCATTTTCCGGGCTTCTCCAAACACCTAATGTTCCCTTCTCAAACCTTAGCCCCCACCCGAGTCATTACACACACTGTCATCCTCCTCGAAACCCCCGCCCTAGACCCTAAACACTTAGGTCCCTACGTGGCGCCTCACCATCAGAGACCCTTCCCCCGCCCCGTGGTCCCCCGGACCTCCGCCATCCCCTCCCCACATCCATTCCCAGGCAAGCAAGGCCTATCGACTTACCCGGAGGTGGGGCCGGGGTCCAGACAGGGAGGGGTCTCGGCTGGCCCAGGCGACTCCGCAAGGCGGGGCAGGTGCTGCCCCGGGACCCCGCCCCGCGGACCCGGCGGTAGGCGCGGCCCGGTCCCAGGCGCGCGGCGGACTCCGAGGGGCAGGGGCGCGGGGCGGGGAGGGGCAGTGAGAGAGGCTCACGGGGGCATCACCCGCCACCGGGCCGGGCACCTCCGCTCCGCCCGCCTGCGCTGCCGGCTCCGCAGCCGCCACGGTTGTCAGCCGCCGCCGGGTGCAAAGCCCAAGCCCCGGCTGGCGGGAGGCAAAGAGGGAGGCGGGGCCTGCTGGGGGCGGGGCCTCGGGCGGGCGGGCGGGGCCATCTGAAGGGGCGGGGCCATCTGAAGGGGCGGGGGCGACGGGGCAGGGCCTATGGTGGTGGGCGGGGCCTAAGGGAATCTTGAGCGTCTCGGTTTGCCTGGTTGGGGGCGACCTACGCTAATAAGGCCTCGAAGGGGCGGGGTCAGAGGACACTCCTGGAGTCTACTTTTCTCCAGAACGCTCCTGCTAATGCTTGTCTCCCCCCACCCCCGCCCCCACCTCTACGTCTTTCTGTTTTTTCTCATCTTCCTTCTCTCTGGGGGATCTCCCAGGACCTTACTGGCACCACGATACCTCTGTCACACCGTGGACCAGATCCAGGAATGTCAGATGGTGAGAGAAGGGGGAAATGATCTACAAACTTCAAATCCAGTTTACAGATGCAAAACCTGAAGCCCAGAGAGGAGAGAAGGCTTGCCCAAGTGCCTGCTATGAAAAAAAAAGACCCTTTCAGACGGAGGGTAAGAGAGTAGTTCCTGCCCTGAGACCCAAGTTAACTCCCTCGCCTCCGCTCTCCTCTTCTAGAGCAGTGGTTTTCAACTTAGGGTAATTCTGCTCCCCCTAATTCCAGAGTGTCTGAAAACATCTTTGGTTTTCACATCTGAGATTGCTACTGGCATCTAGTGAGAAGAAATGAAGGCTGCTGCAAGATATCCAGCAATGCACAGGACACCCCCAAATGTCACTAATGCCAAAGCTGAAAAGCCCTTGTCCTAGGGAAGGGCTAACTGGAGGGCTAACTTGGGCTAACTGCCTAACTGGAGCTTCCAAGTGGGCTCCCCGAGCACTGGGACTCAAGGACACTGTATACAGTCTCTCCTAGAGTCGTGCCTGTCCCATCTTCCTGTGCCTAATGTTGTTCAGCTGGTCAATTCCATTTTTGGGCTCCAGTGTTCTAAATTCACTGATTTACAGAGGTGGCAGTATTATTACTGTTTGCCTTCCTAACTGTTCCCTGAAGGCAGGCAAAGCAAGTAGTCTCCCTGCTGAGGGCGTGGATTACAATGTGACTGGGGATTGGAAAGGTGAGGGGGGGAAAGGAAAATGACTGGGATTATTTAATAAAAACAACCCTCCTGGGGATGGTGGAGGTGAAGGACAGGAGAGCAGAGTGTGTGAAGATGTGGAAGACACGAGAGGGCTCCAGATTGCTCTGTGCTCCTCCCATGTGCCCCATCACAAAGCCGGGTAAACCAGCGGCTCCCTTGGGAATCGAGGTCCCTTTGCACATCTGATGAAAACTGGGACACTCCCTCTAGAGAAATGTGCAGATGTACACTTCTTACATAATTTCAGGGACTCCAAAGCTCCATAATGGCTTCTAGAAGGATTGGGCAGGGGGTAGACGGAGGGATAGAGGTTGATCCTTAAGTGCACATAGGAGAATAAACATGGCAGGGACAAAAAAATAAAGCTAGAAGGAATGAATGAAAAGGGATTTGCCTTACCTGATTTCCAGCCCCCACCCTCTGCATAGCGCAGCTTGCGGGATCTTACTTCCCGGACTGGGGATTGAACCCAGCTCAGCAGTGAAAGTGCCCAGTCCTAACCACTGGACCTCCAGGGAATTCCTGCACCTTACCTGATATTAAAACATATTCAGGGGGCTTCCCTGGTGGCTCAGTGGTAAAGAATCCACCTTCCTATGCAGGAGACACGGGTTCAATCCCTGGGGTCAATCCCCATGCTGTGGGTCAACTAGGCCCACGCACAACAACTGTTGAGCCTGCGCTTTAGAGCCTGGGAGCCACAACTGCTGACCCCATGTGCGGCAACTCCGGAAGCTCACTCACCCTGGAGCCCGTGCTCCGAAACCAGAGAAGCCACCACAATGAGAGGCCTTCGCACTGCAACTAAAGAGTAGCCGCTGCTCACCGCAACTAAAGAAAAGCCTGAGCAGCCACAAAGACCCAGCAGAGCCAAAAGTAAATAAAACAAAAACCATCTTCTAAAGCCAGTGTATTTAAAGCAGTATGGTATTGAAGCAGACCTAGAGGAATCAGTAAAACAAAATGGAGAGTAGAAATGGACAACCACACAGCGGAATTCTGTGTAGGATGAAGATAGCACTTCAGGTAAATGAGGGGAAATTCAGTATAGACCTTTTAACAAATAGGTGGACTATCAAGCAAGTTATTTGGGAAAATAAGAGAAAGCTGTGTTCTTACCCTACACGGATATAAATTCCAGGTGGAGCCCATATTTAAATAATAATGCCATAATGTACCAGAAGAAAAATAAGTGAATGTTTTTATGAATGGGAGATGGAATGGAAAAGATTTTCTAAGTATGATGAAACCTGGATGCCAAAGGGAAAACACTGATAAATTTGACTATAAAAATTATAAAACTATAAAAACTTCTATAGAGAAGTGTGATCATATTTAAGTTTGAAAGACTTGACAGACAAACTGGAGGGTCTACATTCCAGTTGCCCTCTTCTCTTGCCCCTCTCGCCTGCCAGCCCCTCCCCCAAGCCGCGAAGGGCATGAGCAGAAGGGACGGACATGTCTGTGACAGTCAAGGTAGAGTACATCGCAAAGGCTCTTCCCACGGCACCCTGGCCAGGGCCCACCTGTTCAGGGGCCGGGAAGCCCCGGAAATCCCAGCCTGGCCATCTGGGTCCACAGCAGGTGCCTTAGCACAGTGGAGCCAGTCTGTGCCAAAGCTGCTCACCACTTCCCTCGTGTGGCCATAGTAGGAACTGCAATCTTTGATTCCGCTTATGCCGTTTCTGGGAGTTAAGGCAGGAAGATTTTTTCTTAATGTAAATAAGAGTTAAATTTTTGAGGAAGCTAACAATGTTCCAGGCCTTGTGCTAAACACTTAACATAGACTATTTCCCTTAAAGCAACCCTTAAAACAACTCTTCTAGGTGGGTCCACTGTATTATCATCTCCATTTGACAGATGAGGAAATAGAATTTGAAAGAAGTGACTTGTCCAGTCTCTTAAGTGGTGCCGTCAGGATTCAAGGGCTGACTCCTGGCCCTACTTTTAATGCAAGAAAGCCAAGTCCTTGGAGAAACCAATAAAACAATGTTGTTTTTTTTAAAAAAATTAACCTTGATCCCAGCCTTATCCCAGGTGCTGGCCATTTAGAATTGAGAAAAACAGCCATTAGGAAAGACAGGCAGAGAAACATTTCTGACTCAATGAATCCTGGAAATAGCAGAGAACATGTTAATCCCAGGAAGGGATGGAGGGAGTGGGAAGGGATCCCAGAGATGTCCTTGAAGCTGAATCTTGTCGAGTTTGAAGGAGGGGTGAAGGAGTGGAACAGAACTTACAAGCCTCCTATGAGAAGGAAGACTGGGGCTTTGGGGAGGAGCTGTTGGGATAGCTGGAGCTGAGGTTGGACAAGTATACTTGACCAAGCTAGGGTTTGGGCACAGAGAAGTTAGGGCACAAAGATTTTGATAACTTTTCCATGTCTATGTTGATCTGGTCTAGGGACCACCTACTCTGCCAATCCAGCCTGCCTTGTTCCTCCCAGATGTTCCCCACCTGAGGTCAAGATGCAGGTTGCCTAAGCCGGAAACGTGGGAGTCAATCTTGATTCACCCTTGTTCTTACCTCCATCCAATTAATTTCAGGGCCTGCCCAGCCTACCTCCTAATGCTCCCCAGGTTTCCTGTCTGCTCTCCACCACTGTGGCCACTCCCCTCCTCCAGACGGCCATCTTCACTCCTGAATCCAGCTGCTGAATCCAGTGACTGAGGCTCACCACCTCCAGACTTTCACATAAATGAAATCCTTCTACAGCAAATCTGCCCACATTCCCCCTCCTATGGAAAACACTTTTCACTATTACATATGGAAATGAGTAAAGAACAAGGTCCTACTACATAGCTTAAGGAACTATATTCAATATCCTCTAATAAATTCATAATGGAAAAGAATATGAAAAAGAATATATATATGTACAACTGAGTCACTTGGCTATATATCAGAAATTAACACAATATCATAAGTCAACAAAACTTCAATAAAATTTGAAAAAAGAAAACCCTTCTTATCAATTCATTCAACAAATGTTGAGCAAGCATTTGTTACATGCCAAGTACTGAGGACACAACAACGGGAAGGACATAGAATTTAAAGCCGATTGGGGTGGCAGACATCAGTCCAATGATTACAAGCTGGGATATGTGTCAGAGGAGGGCCTGACCTAGAAAGGGAGGTCCAAGAATGTTCCCCATGGTATCCATCCAAAGTTTGAATGGCAGTCAACCAGATTAAACAGTCAAGGATGGGGTAAGAGCTGATGCAAAAACCCTGAAGGTGCTTCTCTGAGCCCCAGTTTTCTCATCTGTGTAAGAAGATTAACTGAGTCACTGTGTGTAAAGTCCTCAGAACAAGTCCTAGGAGATAATAAATTTTCCATAAGTGTTAACTATAATAACAATAAGAGTCATCATTATTTAAGTGGAGAGCCATTGGAAGTATATCAGCAAAGAATTACATGAGACTAGAACTTTTTAAAGATCATTCTGGCTGTAGGAAGCATGGGTTGGAACAAGGAAATAACAGATTTGGAGGGGTTAATGAGGAGACTTTAACAGGGGTCCATTGAGAACTATGGGACATTTAAACTAAGGCATCAGAAGGGAATTGGAGAGATTCTATGATTTAGGCGGTAGAAACTACTAACCTTGATCTTTGATTGGTGAAGGGATGCTATAAGGGGTGGCAAGGGACCTCCCCAAATTCTGACCCTGGCAGCAGGGGATGGTGGTGATGTTCTTTACTAGGTAGGGGAGGCTAGAGGGGGACCAGGTTGGGGAGATGCTGAGTCCAGTTCTGGACATGTTCAGATTCAGGTACGTTGGAGTATCCTGAATGAGGAGCTGCAGAAGCATCTGGTTAGGTCTGGAGTTCAGAGGAGAAATTGTGGCGGGAGACACAATTAAAATTGTTGGCAAATACATGAGTATTGTACCACAATCAACTCATCTGGAAAAGGTGGGAGGAAGGAGATAAATGATTTTTAAGGTTTCTCCTGGTTCCAACACGTGTAGGGTTCCTAATGCTGAGGTTGGTAGTACTCCAGAGACAAAGAGAAAAAAACCCGTGTGGCCTGAACTTGGCAGAGGCCCCTGGGAGGCTGTGTGTTATTGTTTCAGCTGACTTTCTGTTACTGAGCAGCTACTGTGAGCCACATGCTCTGCTGGAGAAGGAAGGGTCAGAAGACCCAACCCCTGTCCTCAGGGAATTCACAGCCTAGTGTGGAAACAGAAAGGCCAAGAGCAATTCCAAAATAGGAACCCAAGTGCCCTAAGGCAAGCCTGGGAGACCTAGGGATGCTTCCTGGAGGAAGTGATATCCAAGATAAGAATGGAAGGTAAGCAGAAGAAAGGTGTGTGGGGAATCCAGGCAGAGAGGGTTTTTCCAGTGGTTATTTTAAAGGTTCTCATTCCTGTTGGGTTTTCCAGTTTGGACTCTACCGATGTGCCCTGAGAGTCCATTTCGGATGCTGAAAACCAGACGCTACTACTTGCATCTCTTAGGCTGTGTTGAATTCACCTTCTTCTCCTGGACCCTTCTCTTCAAAACTCTTCCTGCCCAAACTCCACCCTCCCTGCCAGGTCTTGGATGAGGATAGGGCAAAAGAGGTGCCCAGGGTGCAAATTTAGGGAGGCACTCACTCTTAGGGGCATGAAACCTGCTTCCAGCCCTGCACCCTGATCACACAGGTGCTGTTCACACATGTAGATCCTTCTGTTTATTTATTTTTTATTTTATTTTTTTCCAGAAAAAGATATTTTTTTATTCAAGTAACTGCAAATAGGACCCTCTTGGACCCCCCTCCCACCTCCCTCCCCATCTCATCCCTCTGGGTCATCCCATTGCCCCAGCCCTGAGCATTTGTCTCATGCATCGAACCTGGAATGGTGTTCTGTTTCACATATGATAATATACATGTTTCAATGCTATTCTCCCAGAACGTCCCATCCTCACCTTCTCCCTCAGAGTCCATAAGACTGTTCTATGCATTTGTGTCTCTCATTCTGTCTCGCATATAGGGTTATCATTGCCATTTTTCAAATTCCATATATATGCATTAGTATACTGCATTGGTGTTTTTCTTTCTGGCTTACTTCACTTTGCATAATGGGCTCCAGTTTCATCCATCTCAATAGAACCGATTCAAATGCATTTTTTTAATGGCTGAGTAATATTCCATTGTGTATATGTACCACAGCTTCCTTATCCATTCGTCTGCTGATGGACATTTAGGTTGCTTCCATGTCCTGGCTATTGTAAACAGTGCTGCGATGAATATTGGGGTACACGCGTCTCTTTCAATTCTGGTTTCCTCAGTGTGTATGCCCAGCAGATCCTTCTGTTTATGGTGACCCTCCCCCCACCTCCTGAATATTCATTGGAAGGACTGATGCTGAAGTTGAAGCTCCAATACTTTGGCCACCTGATGCCAAGAGCTGACTCATTGGAAAAGACCCTGATGCTGAGAAAGATTGAAGGCAGGAGGAGAAGGGGACAACAGAGGACGAGATGGTTAGATAGCATCACTGACTCTATGGACATGAATTTGAGCAAGATCCAGGAGACAGTGAAAGACAGGGAAGCCTGGCATGCAGTCCATGGGGTTGCAAAGAGTCAGACACCACTTAGTGACTGAACAACAACAACCTCCCCGTCTCATCCTACTCTAAGGCTCAGTTCAGATATCAACTCGTCCTGGACATTTCCCGCTCTCCACAGTCCTCCCCCTGCCTCCTCCCTAGGCCGAGGTGGTCCTCTGTGCTCAAACAGCATGGTGAAGGCTGCACAGCACAGTGGTTGCCAGAGCAGGCTTCGGCATCAGAGTCCTGCTATACTGCTTATTATCTGCGAACTACTCTCTGTGCCTGTTTTCATGGGTGTCAAATGTGGTACCAACTTCACAGGAGAGCTGCAAAGATTAAATGAGAAAAATGTTTGTAAAGTGATCAGGAGTGATTGGTACAGGGAACTCAGTAAGTGTTTGCTATTATGACTTTGTTTATATTTCCTTCTAAAGCACTCCTACACTTAGAGATGTAATCTAATTATTTTCCTGTCTCTGTCTTCACTATATCATAAGTTCCTCGGGGCAGGGAAGAGAAGTAGGAGGGAGAGATGAAGGAGGAGGAAGAAGACCTCCTGGATGACATTTAGCAGGAATGAAGGCTTGTCTGTGACATAACTCATGGAAAGAAATGACAAATCCTCTGGGAAAAGTTCTGGGCAGGAAATCTGGAGCCTTGGGCTCGAGTCACATGGTTCCAGGGATGGCACAGTGCCTGCCAGACTCACGTCCGCTTTGAAGAAAGCCTGCCCAGACCACAAACGGTTGGGGCTCTGGTTTAGACCATATGGCCCCTCTGGCCTCTAGATGTAGCAGATGGGGGCCAGCCCTGAGCCAAGGGTTACCATCTCATGTATTAGCTGGTGACCTTTAACTAATAGCCCAGTACAGCCATCCGAGACAGGCCAGTTAGAGGCTCTCTCGAACCAAGGAACAGAAAGAAATTGTCAGGTGACAGGGAGGTGAGGGAGGGAGGTCAGACTCCAGCAAAGCCCTGAGCGGAGATGAAGAGCAGGGACCAGCAGTGAGCAGCAGCCCAGCTGGAGGGAGGAAGGAGCAGGACTGTGCAGAGACTGGGAGGCTGTGAGCAGTGAGTCCTAGAGCTGCCTCTGGCGTTTGGATGCTGGTCCTTGAGAGGAGCTCCTTTACATGTGAGCCGGAGGGGTCGTTTTCTGTCCCTGGCCACCTGATGAGTCTGACTACTTATCTTCGCAAGTCTCTGCTCCTCAATGAGCCTCAACTGGCCTAGACTATCCTTAAAGTCCTCCCCAGATGGATGTTCCCTTTGAACATAACATGAAATGGTTTTTAGGTTGTGGGCCACTGAGTTCAGCATTAGTTAAGCATGCCCATGATACCCTAGGTCCCTAGAAGGCTTAGTGGCTGGTTAAGGAGCCTGGAGGAGGAACCCAGCACACACCTGGCTTTGAATCTGAACCTCTCCCTTCCGTTGCACCCTTTGTTGGATCACAGAAGAAGTGAGGAACCAGGCTGGGTGTTTCTCCGGTGTCTTTTGGCTGCTGAATGCCCTACCTGTCCCCGGAACACTTTCCTGGACCTGTGTCAGCATTCGGAGGATTTCAGTGCCAGGTCTGTGCCAAAGAAAGTACCACTCCAGGAAGAATTTGAACAAAGAAAGTTTCCTTTTTTGGTGTTAAGATTTCCTGCCTTCCAGCTGTTTGGCTTTCAGCCTGTGCCCTGCCTTCATCCCTCTACGCTAACGACTATGTTGATAATAATACTTTCTTGCCTTTTTATGGGGCTTTGTACTTTTCAGGGCCTTTTCATGCTTGTTATCTTATTTGATACAGAAACCCAGGGAGGATGGGCAAGAAGGAGGGATAGAAGGTAACACCTATCATTTCTCCCATGCCATCTATCCCCTTAAAACAATGTGTTTTAAAAGAATTTAGAAAAATTATATCTTTGTTCTTTTTAATTTTGTTTCTGCCACGCCACCCAGCTTGTAGGACCAGGGATCAAATCCATGCCCCCTGCAGTGGAAGCTCGGAGTTCTAACCAGTGGATTGCCCTTTCTGCTCTTTAACAAACAGATGGGAACGTTGAAACTGAACTTGATTAAGTGATTTGCCCAAGATCACAGAGCAAGTTAGTGGCTGACTGGGTTTAGGAGATTTCCAATCATGGATCGTACTTGAGTGGGACTTGCCTAACACCATCTTGCAAGATGCTACTGGCCGTGGCAAGGCGCCTCTGAGAAAAGTGGTGTTTTGGGCACGGCTGCTCCTTTGAGGCTTCCAGGAGTCATCCATAATCTTACTTCTCCAAGCCCTCAAGAGACTTGACCACCTCCCGGTGGCGTGGATAGCAACAGGAACCCACAGAAGTAAGCCAGGTAAGACATAAGGTTTCAGTAACAGTTCCTCTGGTATCAGTCAGGATAAATGCCATTGGAAGAGTCTGTTTTCTTGTTTTGATTGCTCTTCAAAACAAGGGTGAGACAGGAAACGTTGAGAACTGCAGGTCTATCCCTCCATCATCTCCTCTGAAAAAGAGGATGCAGAGGTGATAGTCCCTACCCTCCCTCCCTCCCTAAACCCTCATTGGCAGCCAGGGCACCCTTTCCCCACCTGTCCGTGTTGGGCCCCCTGCCAATTGTGCTCGTTTCTCTATTCCTACCTCATCATTCCAGAGCCCCTCCCTTCCAGCCACAGCATGGAGTCAAGTTATCATGGGAGGCAGGCAGTAAGTTCACCATCACACGGTTCTAATAGGGAAAGATGAGGAAGCAAAAGGAGCGTGAGACTTTCTCTGTGCTCTAAGGGTCCCCCTTGCACCTGTCCCAATGCCCCAGCAGGGGGCTTAAAGTGCTGCTCTGTGGCATCACCCAGCTCAAAACCTGCAAGCAGCACACCTGGGAAATTAATCATGGCAGTCAGCTTAATGGCCAGGGCAATACCATGTCAGTCTGGGTGAGGACAAGAAAACAGAAAAGGTGCTTGGAATTTCAAACAGAGGTAGTTTATTTCAGAGAACTGGTTGGCTTGAGGGAGCAAAAGAGTAAGGTGGAGAAGACAAGAGATTAGTAGCTGCAGGAAGCTTCTACCACCTCTAGACCTGGAGGATCAAGTGGAAGGGTGCTACTAGATCCAGAAGTGCTACTGGGATATTGCTTTTGAAATGCTGCTGCTGGCAGAACTGCCAGAGGTCACTGGAGCCTAGAGCCACCTCTCCAGTACCACTGACACTTTTGGAAATACTGACGGTCTCTGAACCCATAATCACCAGCTGCTGCCAGAGTCCCCAGCGGATGCAGAGAGAAAATGCTTTCACCTCTCTTGCAGTCATCCCATCTCCAGGCATACAGTTTCCTACCTGCACATCCCATTGATTGAACCTGACAGGAAGTCAGCTAGCAAGAGGAGACTGGGAAATGTAGTTTTCAGGGCCCTTTAGGGACTGGCACTCTTCAGTACAAAGCAGAACATGAAAAAGTTAAGACCAGAGCTCAGAGCAAACAGGCAAATGACCAGCACACATGCTATTGAAACTTACAACTAATTTTGGCACCTAAAGGGACACATGTATGGGACATCAGTTGATAATCTCATTTCTCCATTTCCCCCTTTCCAACAGCCCCTGATTTCCTTTCCAGGATCCAGGTATTTCCAGGAAGCTGACTCTATCAGGGAAAAGGAGGGCTGAGCTGGTCAATCCCACTGGCCAGAATGATTGGTTCAGGGTGGTCGTATGAACTCAGCCTGTCTAATCAGAGTGAATCTCAGGATTTTCTTCTCAGGAGGAAAGAGTATCCCTGAAGACTAGGAGACTAATGTTCAGGCACATATGGAAGCCACATGCTTAGGAAGCTCTGGCATACCTGATCAAGCTCTTGTACCTTAGGGTGCCAACTGCTGGTCACAAAGACCAATTTATAAGCATCATGGAAAACTCTGGAAGAGAAAGGAAGTTCTAGGAATCAGCCACTCTTCTCATGGTCTCATCCTGGGACAGTGGCTTTAAAATATGTTGTACTGTACCCTCAATAAGAAATAAATTTTATAGTACACATGCATTACTAGCCAGATATATAACTGAAGCAGAAGTTTCACAATAGTTTTCACAGTATTTACCCTTGCTATGTGCAATTAATTCAAATTTTCAATTCTACGCTATTCCATTTTTTTTAAATAAAGCTGGTTGCAAACTTCTAAGTGGTTTTATGATCTACTAATAAGCTAGGACCTGCAATTTGAAAAACTTTGTCCTAGACTATGCCATCATCAATTGCCGTAAAATCTGACTTTCCATTTTAAGCATCCTAACCTTTACTAACTTTCCTGCTTCTGTACCCATAGAAAAGTACACAGTGCCCTAGCTCAGAGGCCATGCTCTAGCCAATCTGTGGTGAGGACCCCAAAAACTTACCTCTGCAGATCTTTTCTCTCTTTTTCATTGTCAATTTCTGCCTGTCTACTAGAAAATGCATAGTTTACAAAATTGCTCTGGAGTATTCCTTCTTAAAACTAGAACAAACCAACAAATAAAAACTTCCCTTGACCCCATTTCAACTTCTACTTCCTTGAGTAAAAGCAGAGTAGATATGGTTGAATGGGACATGAAACAGAAGGGTGGCCTAGAGGTGAACTCAGTAGAAGGGGTAAGGACCTTGCCAAGAAGGCAAGCAGCAGGTGTTCCAGGGAGAAAGGCATCATTACTCGTGTAAGCGTATAGAAATCAGAAGTGAATTTCAACCCCAGAACTGCCTTCCTTAATTTCCTCTTTGGACACTTCTGCTTCCTGCCTCCCAAATCTTTGCTGTTTGAGCCTGGACTCTGGAATCAGGGAAACTCAGGTTCAACCCCAGCTCTGCTATTTCTGAACTGGCTAACTGTGAATAAGTCACATCTCCTCTTTAAGTTTCCTCATCTGTGAAATTAGTCTAATAAGATCTATCTTATTGAGTGGGATAAAGATTAAATGAAATCAATATAGGCTAGCTCATATTATCATCAAGGCTTTCCCTGATCATTATGCAAAACCTCACTCCCCCACTAATAATCATTACCCTTGTGACCACCTGTTGAGCAATCCCTCTGTGCCAGGTGATATGCTAGGGACCATACAAACAGGGTTTCCCTGTCATGAAGGATTCCGTGGCACCTTCTCATTGTAGAGTTTTCTCTTTTTGATCATTTAACTAACATTTTTAGAGTGAATACCATGCACCAAGGAGTGGACTGGCTTACTTGCATTAATTCATTCTAGCAGATGTTAATTAAACACCTACTATTGTGTCTGCAACTTACTAGGTGTTGGGAATACCAAGATGAACTTGGCTCTGAACCCTGAAGGGTTCACAATCTAGTTACACAGTAAGTGCTATGTCATTGAGGGTATTTTATGAGATGTTCTTTCCTTCTAGTTTCTTGGTCTATGCAACCCTATCTTTGGCTCCAGACCCTTGGCTGACTGTTTCTGATTGTGTTTTTCTGGCTTGATCTTGGAGCCCTACCTTCAGGACATACCTTTGGGTTCTCAGCTCCCCTCATGGCCATCAGGATTAAGATTAAATTTTTTTGTTCCCTGTCTTTCCCTTCCTGGGATCCCCTTCCAGAGGAAAGATACTTAACAGATGTCCAGAAGACAGGAAAATTGCTGGTCTGGTTCTAACCCCATCACACTTTGAATACTTTCTGTCTTAATTCACTCCATCTCCTAACTGCTAAACCCAGCTGACTTTTTGTCCCTTTGCAGATCTTTTGCCCCTTTCTCTCTTTTTGGTATCATGTATTATTCACTATCCTTTGCATCTTTCACTTCTATGGCTCAGAGGGGTTAAGGAATCTGTTCAATTTTTAAGAAGTAGAGTTGAGACTTGAACCTAGATCTGACTGACTCCAAAGCACATGCAATATCCAATACTCCATGCTTTCTTCCCAAACAGACCAGCAGTGTGGTCTGACCTGTCCAATATGTAGTCATTAACTACAGTTTTTCAAATTTAAATTAAAATAAAACGAAGCAAAAAATTCAGTTGCTCGGTTGCATTCATTGTCTTCAAGTGCTGAACTGCAACATGTGGCTGATGGTTACTATACTGAACAGCACAGATATAAAACACCTCCATCACTGCAGAAAGTTCTACTGGATAGTGTTGGTTTAGACAAAGAGCAGGACAGCATTGGATTAGATGGTGTTCTGTCCTTGGATCCCTTCTCTTTACCCTTTCCTCTCTTATTTATTCTCAAGGAGTGGGAAGCCCTTGTTTGGTCTGCCCAACTGTCTACTCCCACTTTTCCTCCCTACTTGCTATCACACCATATTCACAGCCTTACAGCGGCTACAGCCATGTTTACACGTGACCCTGTGTCCCACAATGATGTTGATTGGTTCAGGGGTAGACATCTGGCTAAAACTAGTCCAAGCAACAGCTCTTTCTCCCAGGAATTTGAAATTGAGCCTAAAATCTAATCACCCTGACTGATCTCTTAAATGGAGATGCCCTGGGATCCGGGGGTGACCACATTTTCTTTGATTTGGATTGGTAAAACTGGTCTTCAGGGAGATAAATAACAAAACAATTATACATATTGGGGAGAGTTAGATCTTGGAGCTCAAAGGATGTCAGGCTTCTGTGTCCTTCTCTTTGAGATCTGCCTTCCTCTGTGATGCCTTTGTGCTCAGGTAGGCTCTTTCTGTAAAGCAGAAGTGGTAGCCACCCACAGATCTTTATGACTCAAGACCTACAGAAGAAAAGTCTAGTCTCTCTATATTCTACATCTTTAGGAAGGCTTTGCTTAGCTTGGTTTGAGTCAAGTGCTCAGCTGTTCAGAAACTGTGATCTGTCTTAACAAGGGCTCCTAGAAAACAAAACCTGAAGAAGAGATTAAGTGCTAAAGCTTTATATGGGATGCACAATGCTAGGGCAGTGAGGATGAGGGAAGCAGGAAAAGATGGCAAGCAATGCAAGGAAATGTTTGTTGCTACTTCTTTACAATGAACTGTGAAGAGACACATCCAGTCTCTGGGCAGGTCTACGCACTCCAACGTGCAGAAAGCCTTCAGACTGTATAGAGAAACTATACCTTCAAAGAGTCCATCAGAGGAAGGGAGGGAGAGCAAATTGTTCCTCCATTAATCATAGTTGGCCCTGAAGTGAAAGTGGCTTAGTCGTGTGCGACTCTTTGTGACCCCATGGATTATACAATCCATAGAATTCTCCAGGCCAGAATACTGGAGTGGGTAGCTATTCCCTTCTTCAGGGGATCTTCCCAACCCAGGGATCAAACCCAGGTCTCCTGTGTTGCAGGTGGATTCTTTACCAGCTGAGCGCCAGGGAAGCCTATATATAATTGGCTCCATGGGCAGTTAAATCTCTGGTACAGGTTATATCTCCTATACATCACCGATCCCTTCAGCAGCTGCTTAGGAAGCCAGATCTCACGCTCTGCGAGGTGGTGTGTCCTCAGGGTCTGGAAAGTGCGGGCGAAGCCAGACTATCCATGCTTGCAACTAGTTGGCTTCAGGCAGTGGAGCTGTGAGGCCTCACTCAGAGCTGATCAGCCATGTCTGTGGTTGAGGTGGACCAAGTATCTAATGGTCTGTGAGCCAAATGATGCAGAGAGACTCTGAGGAGGCCCTGGGCCAAGGTGTGGGGCTCATGATGATTGATCAGGCTGGGTCACACACTTACCCCTACGGCTGATGGGGTACAGAGGAGATGCTGTGATCTCATCCTCCCTCCCCTCCTGTCAGTTCAGATGCTCAGAAAACAGACCCTAAGACAGGGTTAAATGCAAGAAATTCAATACGGAAAACACCTGTGAGAGACAATGGGGGGCCAGACCTGAGAGAGACTGGGAGAGAACCACCCAAAAGTGAGACAGGTCTGACCCTAAGTGAAGAAGAGAGAAGGCAGGATTCTAGGTGGAAGCACCTTAGACTGCAGTGCAGCTTCAAGGAAAGGTTGAGAGGTCACTAAGGAGGCCTTGAGCCAAAGTCGTCCATCAGAAGAGCCTCACTGATCCTAGGCAGATGTCTGTCCAAAAATCCCTGCTGTGCTGTCAGTGGCCAGGAAGTGAGCTTGTGTGAATGAGGCCTGGGGGTGAAGGGCAATGGATTTCAGAGCTTAGCAGTTGGGCTCCAAGTACAGGGTCATCACCATTGGAAAGGGAAAGGTTACTGAGCAGGCAAGACAACAAGTGTCCATCCCAGAGCTTACAATGCCCCACTCGCCATGCTCTGGAGAAGTCCAGAAATCTTCATCTGGAGACTACCCTACTCCAAGGGGGTGAAGCCTGGGGGATCATACCATACACCTTCATTTCTCTTGCTCCTCACCCCTGCAACAGCAGATCAACAATCAAGTGCTTCAGTCCTCCATTGGCAACATCACCTCTGCATTTGTACCTTCCTCCCTCCATTCTCACTGCTACTGATGTGCTCAGGCTCCTGTTAGATCTTGTCCTATGTGGAAGTCTCCAATGGGTCATTCTGCAACCCCACCCGATTCTGTTATCTCTGTCAGATAGCCATTTTTTTTGTTTGTTTTGATAGCATTGGGTCTTCCTCGCTGAGCGCAGGCTTTCTCTAGTTGCGGTGAGCCAGGGCTACTCTTGGTTGCAGCACATGGGCTTCTCATTGTGACGGCTTCTCTCTTATTGCAGAGCACAGGCTCTAGGTGCCTGGGCTTCGGTAGTTGCAGCACACGGGCTTAGTTGCTCCACAGCATGTGGCATCTTCCTGGAGCAGGGGTTAAGCCCGCGTCCCCAGCATTGGCAGGCAGAGTCCTATCCACAGGCACCACCAGGGAAGCCCCATGTAGTCATTAAATACAGTTTTGACCATGTCATTCCCACTTGTAAAAACTTCTATCACTGGGAATGTAAAATGATATAGCTTCTGTGGAAAACAGTAGGGTGGTTCCTCAAAAAATTAAACAGAATTACCATCTGATCCAGCAATTTCACTTCTGGGTATGTACCCCAAAGAGTCGAAAGCAGGAACTCAAACAGATATTTGTACACCAAGGTTCATAGCAGCATTATTTGCAATAGTCAAAAGACAGAAACAACCCAAATTCCATTACCAGATGAATGCATAAGCAAAATGTGCTGCATACACACAATGGAGTACTATATTTAGCCATAACTAGAGATCAAAGTTTGCTTGAAAGGCTGTTCGACAAGAGGGCCCCATCCTCCTGAGGTCTCTCAGGGGTTCAGGTCCACATCTTTAAGCTGTGTGGGCAGGAACAGCATTCAGGAGCAGAATGGCAGGGCCTGAGACCAGGGGCGCTCTTGGCCTGATGGCTGCTGGTTCTGAAGGCGTTCTTGCCCAGATGCCTTCACCCTGGGCTGCCAAGGGGAGCAGATGAAACTGAGAGGCGAGACATAGCGCAGGGCCCCTGGAGGCCAGGCCCTTGCCCCTGTGTGCCTTTGTACCTTCCTCAAGCATACGTGCTTCTCTACCCTCTTCTTCCTCCCTCCAAAAAAGAAAGAAATGAAAGTTTGATAGGTGCTGTACGACATGGGTGAAACTTGAACACACATGCCGAGTGAAACATGCCAGACACAAAAGGATAAATATTGTATCGGGTTGGCCAAAAAGTTTGTGTGGGTTTCTCTGTAACTTCTTGTGGAAAAGCCTGAATGAATTTGTCGGCCAGCCCAATATAATTCCACTTATATAATATACTTGGAATAGTCAAATTCAAGAGGAGAAAAGAGAACAGGGGTTCCTAGGAGCTGAGGGTGGGGAGGATGGCGAGTTACTGTTTAATGGGCACAGAGTTTCAGCATGGGATGACGAAAAAATTCTGGAGACAGAGTAGTGACAGTTGCACAATGATGTGAACGTCCTTAATGCCAACAAACTGTACTCCTAAAAGTGATTAAAATGGTAAAATTAAATAAAAACAATAAGACTTCCACTACTAAGTCTCCTTAGCAGAAAATAAAACCCAAGAGCCTTAATCTGACCAAAATGTATTTTTCCAGATGATGCTTCTTTCCTTTCATCATCATTTCCTCCATCAATCCTCGGCTTCCTGTATCTGCTCTCAGTTCAGTTCAGTTCAGTCGCTCAGTCGTGTCCGACTCTTTGCGACCCCATGAATTGCAGCACGCCAGGCCTCTCTGTCCATCACCAACTCCTGGAGTCTACCCAAACCCATGTCCAACATGCTCTAGTGGCCACCTATACATGGCATGCTCTTTCCGTAATTCAACAGATTTTTAAAATGTCACATCCTCACAAATCTTTCCTGAATTCTCCCCATTGTTTCATACTAAGTGGAAGTAATCTCTTCCTTTTTGAACTCCCACAACATGTGAATTATATCTTTATTTAGCACTTACTGCTCTTCTTTGAGATCAAAGACGGCATACAATGCGATAGAGGGGTGTAGCTTAAGGTATTCTAGAGAGGTCTATAGTTTTAACACTTTAGGGAATCTACCATCATCTCAGAACTGGGCCTTAGTCTTGCCAACTCAGAAGCCAGGTTTTAATAGCAAACACAGAGTGGAACCATCTCCCAGGAGGGTTCTTATACTCTCTCAGTTCACAAAAATGGACAGTTACATACACCAGGATCTAGTAGGTTAATTTACAATGCAAAATGCAATTATCAAGAGAACTGGGATCTTCTAGGTGGTAGATCACTAAATTCTGTCCCAGATGCAGGACATTTGCTGGATGAGCACAGAATCACACCAGGAAAGCATATTGATCTTAAGAAGCATTTCTTAGCTGAGGCACCCAGAGATAATTCACCCACTGTAGGGATGACATGGACAAGAAAATCTTAGTGCCCAGGGCAGTTTGACTGAGACAGGGCTTAGAGGGACAACGTTACTGCTTGTCTCTGCCTTGTTTTCAGTCGTCATGTCTGATTAAGCCCTTTAGTTCACAGAATCTCTTTCCAAATAGGATATAGAACTATTGTTTGACAGAGTAGTCTCCAAATACAGTACAGAATGATTGGCTGACAAGATTGATTAGGCTTCTTTTTATTAAATTACGATCATATCTGCCTTGAGATTCCTCTCATGTGAACTGGATCAGCCTTTATTTTTAATCATGTTTGTAGATAAACTCTTGGCTTACCCCTGTTGTGTGTTCATGTGTGTGTGCTCAGTCATGTCCCACTCTTTGTGACCCTATGTCCTGTAGCCCGCCAGGTTCCTCTACCATTTCCCAGGCAAGAATACTGGAGCGGTTGCCATTTCCTTCTCCAGGGGATCTTTCAGACTCCGGGATTGAACCTAAGTCCGTTGTGTCTCCTGCACTGGCAGGCAGATTCTTTACCGCTGAGTCACCTGGGTTTCAGAGCTGTGTTTGCCAGTTTAGGCTAGCTAAGTTATGCTGCAATAACAAACAATGAAAACAATCTCAGTGGCTTATAACAAAGGTTTATTTCTTACTCACGTTACATGTCATGTATGTCAGATGTGGCTCTGCACATCTTCATTCTGGGACCAAACCTGGAAAAGTAGCCCTATTTGGAACGTGATCCTCTCATGGCTGAGAAAAAAATATGGTGGAACCATGAGATGGCCCATACATTTCTGCTCAGCAGTGGATCAAGCTATTTCTACTCACATTTCATTAACCAAAACAAAGTCAAGCTTGATAACATTAGGATGAGAAGTTCAACCTTCTAGGGACAGGACAGATAGGGAGGGTTTTGTTTACTTGTTTATTGGCTGTGCTGGGTCTTCGTGGCTGCACAAGGGCTTTCTTTAGTTGTGGCAAGCAGGGGCTACTCTCTCGTTGGGGTGCACCAGCTTCTCACTGTGATGGCTTCTCTTCTTGTGAAGCATGGGCTCTAGAGCACGGGCATTAGTTGTGGCACCTAGGCTTAGTTGCTCCGTGGCATGTGGGATCTTCCCGGACCAGGGATGGAATCCATGTCCCCTGCATTGGCAGGCTGATTCTCAACTGCTGGACCACTGGTGAAGTACCTTAGGCAGGGTTTTAGCCAAGGAGGGGCAGAGAATATTGATAACCACAGTCTATAGCAAGGACTAATACTCAGGCTGTATGTATTAGTGTGACTGTTACCAGTTATAAATACTGTTAAAATACTGAAATACGTTCGTACTAGTTGGTAAATAGCTGCAGTTCCAAGTCTCCTGACAACTCCTCCCCTGGGACCTACTACCCAAAAACTGGCAACTGAAAGCTTAACATCAAGCATAGACGGTATCTCCAGGACCCCTCCTGGACTCCACACCTGGTAGATCAGCGCTTGCACACTTGCTCTTGTTTAACGTTTACTATCGTCCTTGGATAATTACTTCTACTATGTAAACTTTTATTAGTTTAATTCTGAGGGCAACCTGATTTCCAAGCTCCCAAAGGGAAATTAACTACAGCCCCTATATACTGTCAATGTTTGCTTAGTCACTAAGTTGTGTCCAACTCTTTGTGGCCCACCAGGCTCCTCTGTCCATGGGAATTTCCCAGGCAGGAATACTGGAGTGGGTTGCCATGCCCTCTCCCAGGGGATCTTCCCCACCCAGGGATCAAACCCATGACTCCTGCATAGGCAGGAGGATTCTTTACTGCTGAGCCTCTAGGGAAGCCCATCTACTGTCAATACTTAAATATAATAATGATAACTAATAATACTAATTTGTGTTGCTCCCTGCACATTTTTACTTATTTCATAAGCACAGTACATGTAAAAATTGCTCAATAAATATTTGTAGAAAGACTTACCTAGCTTTTTCCCATTAGCTGAGCTTATTTATCTCAACATATTATTTCTTGAGTCTGTTTTTAATTTTTATGCCATTTCTCATGTCTGAAAATATCATTATCACTACTTTGAAATACTTTTGCAAAGCACTCTCCCTTAAACTGTTTCATTCAATATTCCTGATACTCCCAGGAGGTAGGAATTAGATCACTTTACAGATGAAGAAATCAACAAGACTCAGTGAACTCAAGTGGCTTGTTAACTAGTTAGGTTTTATTTATTCATCAAATATTTATTGAGTGCATGAAGTGAGATTTATTAAGACTGGAATTTGAAAACAATTTTCCTGGATTCAAGTCAAGGGTTTATTCCACTATTCTCAACAACTTATCACTAGGGTCATAAACTCAAAGGAAGGAAATAATAATAGTGTATTGATTTTATTGTTGAGGACCCCTGCAAAACAAATCTCAGAAAAGTCATTTGTAAACTTCAAGGTAACCACCAGCAAAAGCAGTCTTATTTGTGCTTGCAATCCAGTGCACACTGTTTCATTGTGGATGAGTCTACTCAATATATATATGTATTTATCTACAGATTTGGGGACTATTCAAACTGAGTTTCGCCACTAACTAGCTGCGGAGCCTTCATCAAGTTACTTAACATTTTGGCGCTTCAACTTCATCACCAGTAAAATAGAAATAATGCTAATGCCTTCGGACTAAGTAGTTGTGGAGATTAAAGCGGTCAAGTATGAAAACGAATGCTGGTTGCAGTTTAGTTTCCAATTGTTTTTAAAGAAGTTTTAACTCTGCATTCAAGTGACAAAAACAGTGTGCATATAGACGTAAAGTTACAAGGTGACCATTCTAGGAAATTGCTGTTCTTTATTTTGGAGTGTATCTTCACAGTTTTAAATCCCCTTTTACGGTACTGGCAGCTGTCTTCTTTAACGGCGCACTTAATCTGGCATTCCCCATGCCGCTCTCCATCCTCCAGCTGTTACCTCCCAAATTTAAAAAAAAAAAAAAAGCCCACAAAAAAACTATCTATTCCTCTAAAACTCAAAAGCGTACATCCCATAGCAGAGGTCCACAAAGCCTGAATATGCCACCTGGGACCCCGCTAGCAGCCTCTGGACCCTCTAAAGGGGGCGGGGTCAGACGGCTCAAGCCTCACCAAGTCGTCGCCCCTTCTCAATTCTCGCGAGACTTCAAGCAACTAAGCTTCTGCGCATTAAAGACACTAGGAGTCAAGGCGCCAAGGGAGGGGGAGGGGAAGCGGGGGAGGGAGACGGTGCTAACGGCGTGGCCGCCATCTTGTTTGTACCCCGGCTTAGCGCGCGCTCCGTTCTCCGTGACGCACGCTTCCCCCTCCCCTCCGTCGTGCCCAGGCCTCTGCATTGCCCGACTCCGCCGGAGCGCGGGGGCGGCTCCTGCTCTTCCCTGGATTTCTGAGCCGAGGCGTGAGTGTGCGGGAGCGTCCGCGGGAGGGAGGGGGAAAGGTGAGCGGCGGCCGCGGGGGGAGGGGCGGCGCTTCCCGCCTTTGGTGGAGACCTCACTTCCCTCACGCGGCTGCTGCTGTAGTTCGGTCCGGCCTGCCCACCGCCATGTTGTGTTTTCCCTGGGCCCGCCGCTGTCGCCGCCGTCGCGCTCGTGGGGTCCGTGCGCCTTGTCGGCCCGGCCCGCGGGCTTTCTCCCATTGGCGGAAGGCGACGGCGGGGGGGCTCGCTCGTGATTGGTCGGTGGCGGGGAGGCCGAGGACCTGGCACGTTATTGGTCGCGCTGGCTCCGGCCTAGGGGTTGTCAAGGAATCAGAGGCTGTGGGGATGCACGCGTCTTGGTCTCTGGCTGCCGGGCGATGACCACTTACAGCGCAGGCGTTGGGTGGAGGTTGGGGGCGAGCCTAGAGGCATTAAGCTGGGAGAGAGGTGATCATCTGGCAAGTACTTCAGGAGTATCCTATGCGTGGCTGGGAGTGGCAGGCACTTCAAATTCCAGAGGTGCCCTCCGTGGAACGTGCATGGCCTGGGATAGGGGCGTGTAAGCCACAAGGGTACCAGGCTTGGAAACGCTGAAACCTGAGTTACAGGTTGAGAGGATCTTTGAGATCCAGGGGTGCTAGACTTGTAGTATAACACAGGGAATGACCCTGATGTCGACAGATGCCAAATCTGAGAGCATAGTATAGAGAGGGCATCAGGGCCCAAGAGACATATCCGATGAACAATAGGATCAGATCAGGAATTTTGCTAGAGAGTGCCAGTGCTGAAACACAGGTTTTGGTGAAAGCTTGGGGTCTGTAGTTACCATATCAGGGCTGTGGTTATGGTGTGAGGAGGAAGTAAACAAATCCAGGCTGAGAGGGAGGCAATCTATTGGATAGGTGTGCTTGTTCTTAACGGAATGCCCAGCCTAGGGGGCACAGCATTTAATAGTGACAGCTCTGTAGGAGTGAAAAAGTAGAAGCATTTGGGGGAACATTTTCAGATTTGGGAATCATATTGAGAGTAATTATAGATGATGGGGTCTCAGGACCATGCTGCTAGTTGTTAAGTGTTCTATACGAAGTTTTGTGGCTTAGATGGTAAAGAATCTGCCTGCAGTACGGAGACCCAGTTTCGATCCCTGGGTTGGGAAGATCCCCTGTAGAAGGGAATGGCAACCCACTCCAGTGTTCTTGCCTGGAGAATTCCATGGATAGAGGAGCTTGGTGGGTTGCAGTCCATGGGGTCACAAAGAATCCGACGCAAGTGAGTGACTAACACACACATGTAGTTTTAATGCTCTAGGAAAGATACAGATCAGGGCTCAGTTTCCAAGTTTCCAAAGCTACTCTTTCTAGCAAATATCAGATACTTGGCAATTGTTTGTTTGAAAGGATGTTGTTAGGTTCCTCTTTAGTAGAAGAGTGCTTGACAGATCCTGGATCTTGGCATTTATTTCCTTTTATATATGTCTAAAAAACACACCCACCCTCATACACACTAAAAGAAAAATTTTTTCATGAGCAGCCCAGAGCGAAAATAAGCTAGTGGATAGCATCTTGCATCTTGTCTTATGTAACAGGGTTTGTCAACTCTGTGTGGTTCATATTTCAAAAAGCTTTTTTTAAAATGGAGAGTTGTTAAGAGTCAGAGTTAAGAGTCAGAGTTAAGAGAAGAAGTTCCTTCTTTGAATTGTAGTAACTTGGATTGTATTACATTTGCTCCTCCTGAGGTTTGGAGATCATGGAAACACATTTGTTAAACCTCTGTTTTTCCTTGTCTATTTTAGGTGGTTCTTTCAACTTTAGATAGATATTACATTTTCGTTTTCAAGAAACTCCTGTGATTTTCACATTTCTCAGTTTTATGTGAATACAACTAAAATTTCAAGACAGAAGGGGAAAGTAGTAGAGGAAGGGGATTGACATTTTGGAGTACATTTAACACATTTCCTGTTAGGTAGACATTATCATCCTCACGTTGCAGATGAGAAAATTGAAGATCATAGAGGTTAAGTAGCTTCTCCAGTGTTACTCAGTGGTTGAGTTGGGATTAAAATTCAGGTTGCCTGATGTCAAAGCTTGTAGTTTTATCTGCTATGTCTTGCTATCAGCATAAACCTGACTTGTCAAAACTCTCAAGTAGTTTTACATTTCACAGTGGATCATTTTTCCTTGACTTCTGGGTGTTAGGGATGTATTGAGTGGGAGAATTTGAATAAGAATTTGTATTTATTTGAATAATTACAATAAGAGTTTGTTGTACTGTTCAGACCATAGAATGATAACCACATAGAATATTGTTTCTTCAACTAGGTGTTTAAATTGTATCCCTTGGTTTCTATTGTGAAGGGAGAGATTTACATAGTAAACTGCTGGAGTTTTTCTGAACCCAGGTAGGTAATAGGGAAAATACGTGCAGAAAGTTTAAGAATCTGCATTCTTTAAAACCAGGCTTCAAAATATTGTTGCCATAGACTTTCTTTTTTTTTTATTATTATTTTTTTTGCCATAGACTTTCTATATATGGAAATGATTAATGCCGAGCAGTGAGGAACTACCAAGTACATAGGGTGAAGAGCTCACTGGGGAACTTTTTCCAATATCACCAGTTCTTTAGCACATTTGTCTCCAAACACTGGGACCTATCAAAAAACCTAGTGCCGCCTTCAGACTGGAGTGATTGTAGGATATGCTTTTCCTCAATGACATGTAAAATTAAAACTGGATACAACAGAATATTTGCAATTCCAGTTTTTCAAGGAAACATTTAAATCAGGTTTCAAGTGAATTGGAAGTCATATAATTAGGTGAGGGTCTCCTCCCTCGTGCTTGTGATGACATTGCAGTGTGGAAGATGAGTGTCAAAAGTATGAGGGAAAATAGGACTCCATGCATTTTGTACATTGGTCATCTCAGCTTGATTTGGCTTAGTGATTAAGTTAATCAAATATGAAGACTGTTACGACATCCATAACCTAGTTTCTTTTTTAGCAAATCTGGACAAGGTTACAAAGACAGGCATATACATATATCATTTTTATTCAGCAAGCATTTCTTGGTGGTAGCTCTTCAGCACCAGTACACCTTTCTGCATTAGCCTCCATACATTCTACATTGTGTGCGTGTGTGTGCGCGCTCGCACACGTGCGCTGTCACTTCAGTCGTGTTTGACTCTTTGAGACCCTATGGACTGTAGCCCGCCAGGCTCCTGTCTATGGGATTCTCCAGGCAAGAATACTGGAGTGGGTTGCCATGCCCTCCAGGGGATCTTCCTGATCTAGGGATCGAACCTGTCTCTCTTAAGTCTCCTGTATTTGGGAGGCCGGTTCTTTACCACTAGTGCCACCTGGGAAGCCCTACATTCTACATTAACCCATGGCCAATCCCTGGGGCTTGTTATCATTTGGAATTAACTACCCTAGAAATATTGAACTCCCAGGAGGTCTGAGTTTATACTAAAACCTTGTGAACATCAGCTTTGTCTTCTAAGCAGAAATCATACTAATACTTAGTGTGTGTGTGTGAGTCTCTCAGTCGTATCCGACTCTTTGAGACCCCATGGACTGTAGCCCACCAGGCCCCTCTGTCCTTGGAATTCTCCGGGCAAGAGTACTGGAGTGGGTTGCCATTTCCTTCTCCAGGGAAAGAGGAGGCTAGATGATTGTAAATGTCCAACCTGGAGCTCGTCTCTCTCTTACCTCAGGGCCATAGTCTGTGCTGTGTGCATAGTTGCTCAGTCATGTCCAACTCTTTGTGACCCCATGGACTATAGCCCAGTAGACTTTTTTGTCCATGGGATTCTCCAGGCAAGAATATGGAAGTGGATTGCTATTCTCCTCTCTAGGGGATCTTCCAACCCAGGGATCAAACTTGGGTTTCCTGCGTGGCATGCAGATTCTTTATCATCTGAGCCACCTGATAAGCCATGGTCGGTGTCTTTTTGAGGCAGTTTTGAAATTCACCTCTCTAATTTCTTAGTTCAGAGGTACTGAGCCACTAAAGCCATATGAATAAAATTCAAGAATGTCATAGTCACTCCCTTTTATTGAGTGCTTACATTGAATCAACAAGGGTATAAATAATATGTATTACCCTCACATAGTATGCGGAGAAGGCAATGGCACCCCACTCCAGTCCTCTTTTGCCTGGAAAATCCTGTGGATGGAGGAGCCTGGCAGGCTTCAGTCCATGGGGTCACTAAGAATCGGACACGCCTGAGCCACTTGACTTTCACTTTTCCCTTTCATGCACTGGAGAGGGAAATGGCAACCCACTCCAGTATTCTTGCCTGGAGAATCCCAGGGATGGCGGAGCCTGGTGGGCTGCCATCTATGGGGTTGCACAGAGTTGGACATGACTGAAGCGACTTAGCAGCAGCAGCAGCACATAGTATGAGATAGGTACAATTACCACCCTAATTTTTACATAAGGAAACTGAAGGGTTGAATAATTTGCTCAAGATCACACAGCAAGTAAGTGGCAGAGACCAGATTCAAGCACAAGTCTGTAACTTTTTAATATTTAATTGGAACTGTTTTTTCAAAATTATTTCTTTTTGCTGCACTGGGTCTTCGTTGCTGTGAGAGGGTTTCTCTCATGGCGGTGTGCGGGCTCTAGGTACGCAGGCTCAGTAGTTGGCTTGTGGGTTCCAGAGCACAGGCTCAGTAGTTTCAGTAGTTGTGGTGCAGGGGCTTAGGTGACCCATGGCATGTGGAATCATCCTAGACCAGGGATCAAACCCATGTCCCCTGCATTGGCAGGCGGATTCTTTACCACTGGACCACCAGGGAAGTCCTAGTCTGTAACTCATAATTCTTACACAATTTGTGGCGCCCTTACTCTTAGAACGGAGAAGGCAATGGCACCCCACTCCAGTACTCTTGCCTGGAAAATCCCATGGATGGAGGAGCCTGGTAGGCTGCAGTCCATGGGGTTGCTAAGAGTCGGACACGACTGAGCGACTTCCCTTTCACTTTTCGCTTTCATGCATTGGAGAAGAAATGGCAACCCACTCCAGTGTTCTTGCTTGGAGAATCCCAGGGACGGTCGCGCAGAGTCGGACATGACTGAGGTGACTTAGCAGTACTCTTAGAAAGTGTTCTCTTGACTCCTTAGAATATTAGGAGAAAAAGAAAAACTCTTGCATCTTAGCTCAGGAAGTGGCCTTTGGTTCTTTCAGGCATACCCCTTTGTACTAAAGCCCTGAAGAGCGTGATGACCTTGACAAGGTCATTTCTGTGCCAGGGTAGAGCCAAGTCTCCTAGTCACTGGATTCCCAGGCCAGTGGTTATTCTGCTGGACAGCATTCCCTCTCCTGTGGAAGCACTGATTTGATGGCAGAGATGACTCTTAAGAACCTATTGTATTTTGACAAGTGTGCCTCATTCACAGGAGGGAGAGTAGCAGAGAACATTATTAAGGTCACAGATGACCTTCTTGAGGTTCATTCCAGCCTCAGGCATACAACCTAAGAACATTCCTTAGCCAGCAAGTTGTTCTTTTCCATTCTATTTCTTGTGCCCAAAGCAAACTGTTTGTGAGTTATCTGATGTCTTACAGTCTCTCTTTTCATTTTGTTTACTTGGTTTTGCATGCTTGCACTGTGACTAGTTAGGAAGGCTACAAGGTCATTTTAGTATTTTCCCACAGAGACTCAAAGCACCTAACATAATATTAATAGATTAATTGTAGGAGGAAATGGATTTAAAATACTTTGGCCAAAGAGTGCCTTTGGGAGGGGCCACTGTAGCTGCTGACCTTGGAGTCAGACCTAGGAAAGAATTCTTTGTAAGGTGTTTACCCTCTGTGGAGCTAGGGGTCAGATTCTTAACCTGTCTGAGCCTTAGTTTCTTCCTATGTAAAGTAGTGGTTAATAGTAATACCTGTCTTACGTAGTACTTAATGAAAAATGAATACAGTAGCATATGGTAGGTGCCTGTCACTGAACGGGCCTTAATAAGTGAGAGAACACAGCATTTTGTTTTGAGAATAGCATAAAATCTGCCTGACAGCCAGTTAGAGCTTCCTTGATGAGGAGGCTTTGTAATTATCTGCTCTGTTATGTACAGTAGGATTTCTACATGGTGTGTGTGTGGGTGGGCAACCGTTTGACAGGAAAGAAATAGTCTGATTTAGTTGTGCCGTTGTGATTTAGGAGCTGATTTCTAGTGGACCGCTGTGAGGTCAGTATTACTTACGAATGCACAAAGTTGTAGGATCATTTGTTTCAGTGTTAGGTTGTCTCCTAATCTCCTCTGTTAATCCCCAGGTGCTGAGTGGTCATGGTTCTTATGAGAAGAAAATGTCTTCACATTTGCCAAAGAGTAATGATTGTTAAAATCAGAACAACCAGTTTTATCATTATGTCCAGAAAGAGACTTGCATTATATTCATTTAAAATTTTTTCTGATTGTAGAAACAGTTGAAGTAGGACTGTCAGTTTGATTTGTAGTCACCTGGATAACATTTTCTTTAAAGTAAGCAGAAAGACAACATTGTAGAATGGTTCAGGAAAAAAATCTCCCTGCCTGCAGAAAATTTTGCCAGGTTGCAAAATTTGCTGCACCCTTTCCACAGCTCAGATGGTAAATCGTCTGTCTACAGTGTGGGAGACCCGGGTTCAAACCCTGGGTCAGGAAGATCTCCTGGAGAAGGAAATGGCAACCCACTCCAATATTCTTGCCTGGAAAATCCCATGGTCAGAGAAGCCTGGTGGGCTACAGTCCATGGGGTCGCAAAGAGTCGGACACGACTAAGCGACTTCACGTTCACTTTCCACAGTTCAGTCGCTCAGTCGTGTCTGACACTGCGACCCCTTGGACTGCAGCACGCCAGGCTTCCCTGTCCATCACCAACTCCTGGAGCTTGCTCAAACTCATGTCCATCGAGTCGGTGATGGCATCCAGCCATCTTATCCTTCGTCCCCTTCTCCTCCTGCCTTCAGTCTTTCCCAGCATCAGGGTCTTTTCCAGTGAGTCGGTTCTTTGCATCAGGTGGCCAGAGTATTGGAGTTTCAGCTTCAGGATCAGTCCTTCCAATGAATATTCAGGACTGATTTCCTTTAGGATGGACTGGTTGGATCTCCTTGCAGTCCAGGGGACTCTCAAGAGTCTTCTCCAACACCACAGTTCAAAAGCATCAATTCTTCGGCGCTCAACTTTCTTTACTTCTCCATGTTCTAAATATTTGTTCTAATTGTCTCCACGTTCAGCTTTCTTTACTTCTTCATGTTTACTTCTCCATTTACCCTTTCCACTCTTCTCCATGTTTTAGGTGTGATGCACCTGATAGCAGTGAGGCTACCTCTATGCTCATTTTCAGCATGGGAGTTGTATTTTCATTTTCCATTTTGGTTGACGTTCTTACTTGTCTGCAGGTTTCATTTAAATCCATTGTACTTTCTTTTATATACTGAGTGCTTTCTCATGGACAAGCTTAAGGTGCGATTTAGAGAGAGGGACTAGTCTAGCCTTTGCATTTGAATGTTTCCAGTAGACAAGGTTTAAATTAAGGTTCAAATCTCCATGTTCAAGGTATATAAGATATCCTATTTAAATGAACACCCTCCATTTAAAATCGACAGTATATTGTTATAAATCAGATTCAAGAATTATTCTTAAACATATCCATGAATATAAGCTAAAATAGTGATCTTGAGCACTGCTTCAATAAGTGCTTCAGTGACTCACAGGAAATTATACTGGAGTATAGAGTGTTTTATATCTTATCATTGGCTTACATTTGTTAGAGTTACTGAGGGTTTCTGAGTCCCTAATTACTGTTAACCCTGGCCTCAGTAGCTGCAAATTTTCCATTACTGTGTCTGTATGAAGTGGAATTCTTTGCCCAGTATTAAGAAAACATATCCCCTCACCAGTGGCATGATCTGTCCATTTAAAAGAGAAAAAAGAAAGTACATGCTGTCTGCACAGTTGAACATTTTTGTGTTTCTTAACTCTCTCAAAAATTATTATTGTACCCTGAAGGTAAGTAGCTTAGAATTTGCTCATTATCAAATGACAAAGTTGGCGCCTATTTAAGAAGCAAAGCATACTTGGTTGGCAATTATTTGAGAGGCAGAAGATTGCTATTTATGGTGATATTTAGTGTCATTGTCATGAAAAAGGGAAATGCCATAATGTGTGTAAAACTCCCAACCGTTTTGGAAGATGGTCAGGATAGACTTGCCTGTAGTCTTCTTTTCATTCCACTAAAATTTGTAAGTTCGCCTAGAGCAGCATTTCCCAAGCTGTTCCATTGAACATTAGTTCTTACACAATGCTAATAAGTATCCTCTGGGGGTGAAAAAAGGATCCTTGACAAAATAATGGCCAAAGGCATTTCTTTTCTATATAATTAGGATTGAAAAGGTTTGTGCTCATGTACCTTAACAGCCCTTCAAGAGAAAGAATACAGTATACAGTGTTTCTCAAACTTATTGGGCCATGGAACCCTGTTTGTGAGAACAGTTGATCAGCATTTCATGTTATGATTGGTGTGAAGTAGAGCCCAGTTGAGGAGTTCTGGTATAAAGAGTTTATGAATAAAAAATGAATCCTTTGTATAGGATAGCTGGGCCAGTAGTGGGAAAGGACTTCTCTGGGAACATATATGTTTCCAAACTAACATAGACTCTTAGGGTATTATGTGATTTCAAAGAACATCTAGTCCCATTGCCAGTAGCAGTATTAGCAGAAGCTGTCTCCATCTTTTGGAGCACTTGCTGTTCATCAGGCACTGTGTTATTATTCTACATGCATCATTAACCACTGGTCTCTCTAGAATAGTTTACCATCCATTGGTCTTCATTTATGCTTTGGAGAATATAATTTATTTTTAAAAAACAAATAATTGAGAATTTATAATCCACTTATGGTCTCATCTATAGTTTATTTTATTCATTTATTTATTGAGCAGCCATTTACTGAGCATCAGCACCATGTTCCTTATTCTAATGATGTTACCATTGCTCAAAATGTTTCTGGGATGTCTTTGGAGATTATCTTCATTCAGAACATCTGTCAGATTTTTTTTTAAATGTGTTGACATACTTTTTTTTTGTTTTGCTTTACTTGAAGGTGATTTTGATTTGGAAAATAGCTAATAGTTTTTCAGGACCAAGTCAGGTGAAAAATAAGGGTCAGAAGTTACAGTCTGGCAGCCCTCAATTTTCTTTGATCTGCTTATAATTTTTTTAAAAAATTAAACTTGAAAATGTGAAGATTTATCATTTAAAACAATCTGGTTTCCTTTTTCTTTTTTTTTTTAAACCAAACAAAATACTACTATTTATGAAGCCGTTCCAAGGGTTCTGGAAGAGATAATGAGGGTAGTGACACAAGGAATGGGCATAATGGATGTTCTCTGTGATGCTATTTACAATATTTTAAAATTGAAGATTTCCCTGGTGATCCAGTGGTTAAGAATAAAATTGAAGACATTGAGATTATTCATTAATATGGGACTCATTAAAAATTACATCCATTCAGTGGAATATCATTCAATTATTATAAGGAATGTAGGTCTTTATTTGATAGGGGAAATTATTCCCTATAATTATTAAATATTCACATTACTTAAGTGAAAAGATTACAAAACAGTTTGTATAGTATTTTTGTATGGTATTATCTAATTTGGGTGAACTAACTTAACCTCATATCTCATTTACATAAGAAAAGCTTTTAAAAGTATATAACCCAAAATACTAATGCTGCTTGATTCTGGCTACTTGATTACAGGTGTTCTTTAAAAAAAAGAAAAAACAAACTCAATCCCACAAACCTATAACAGCATCAGTGCAAAACTGCTATATATATTCATTTCATCAGCTTAGTGTATAATAAGACACACAACAAATTTAATAGTCAAATGAAAATGGCTTTGTTTGCCCATCTCAACATACGAAAAGTTCATTTTCCTCTAGATGTTCTCGTCTCTGATATTTCCTGGGACCCCACGTTTACTTACTAGTCCAAAGGGGTCAATTAAGGACACCATCAATAAAATGTTCAGGCTGCTGAAGAGCCCAATTCCTTTACTGCTATTTTTGCTTCTGCTGGAATACAGTGTAACCTCCAAGATCAAGTCATCTGGGGTGCTGAGCAAGACCCTGTCCTTAGCAGGAATTGTCGTGGTAGTTGAGACTAGCTTCTGCCGTGACTCTGGTTCTTGAGTCATTCTTCAGGTTGCTATATCAGGAGTTGCGCTAGCTTCAACTTTTTCTGTGTCCAGGATCTGGCTTTTGCTTCTTTTATTGAATCTGAAGCTGTCACTGCGATGGACCAGCATTCCTCCATGGCCCTCATCAGTTGGAGCTGATTAGTAACTGCTCCCCTCCCCCACTTTTTGGCTGTGCTGCATGGCTTGTGGGATCTTAGTTCCCCAACCAGGGATCGAACCCAGGGCCCCTAGCAGTGAAAGTGCCTAGTCCTAACCACTGAACCACCAGGCAATTCCCCAGGAGCTGCCTGTTTGGATGAGGTGTGCACTCACCAGTTCCCCTCAATCCCCATTACTCATTATTTCATTGACACTATGGCCAGGTTAGGGTTTGATTTATATCTCTGTTCTGAGCACTGAGGATATATGTAGATATAAATGAGACACAGTTGCTGCCTTCAAGAAGTCCTTGTCTGGTAATAGAGACATGGTAAAAAGTAATTCAGTATGTGATAGGTTCTGTAGTCAAGTGTATATTTAAATGTTAGCTGAGCACCTACCACATGCCAGGTATTAATGCTGAGTGCTGTAACTCATCTCATTTAAGCCTCAGCACTTCTGTGAGTTGCTGTTACTTTTTTTATTTCCATTTTACATATGAAGAAGTGAGCTCAGAGATGGTTAAGTAACTTGGCCAATGTTATAAAGCTAGTAAGTAGGCAATTGTGATTTAAAATCAGTTTTCTGACTAAGAGCATCAATTCCCACCCTGCCTGCTTTGGAAGCATTAAAGCTTGACCCATGTAACTAGATGCACTGGTTTTTATCTTAGGGTGTTTTTTAGGGCACGATGATGCAATTGTCTGGTGAGAGGCTCCTGAGATGCAGGACTGGGGAAGAATATGAGTTAGAATCGCAGAGGCTCTTGGTTCACAGTAATGATAAGCTAGAGAAAGCTATCCTGAGTGAGACAGCCAGATGGAAATTCTCGAGTAATTTGAGTTCTCTTCCCACTTGTTGTTGTTAAGTCATGTCCGACTCTTTTGCGGCCCTATGGACTGTAGCCTGCCAAGCTCCTGTGTCCATGGGATTTCTCAGGGAAGAATACTGGAGTGGGTTGCCATTTCCTTCTCCAGGGGATCTTCCCGACCCAGGGATGGAACCCACATCTCCTGCATTGACATGTCTCTATTACTGAGCCACCTGGTAAACCCCCACTGGCGGCTTGAATTCTCTCATCTACCTGTTGATGAGAAATAGGGATTGAAGTGTTTTTCTTGCAAACTGCCAAGAACTAATAAAAACTATGCCAAAGACCATCACAAAGTATCAAGGGGCATGTTTGGTTTAATCTGGTGCATCAAAAGCAGAGTCAGAGGGTAGACTTTTGAAACAATAACCAGACCTCAGCCTGGATTGGTGGTGAAAGGCACGGATTTCCAGCATAAAGCTGGGGAAGATTTTTAGTAGCAGCTGGTAGTCCTCCTACACTGCCCTTTATGGCTCAGGAGTTGCTTTTTGCAGGGTTGCAGGGTATGCTGGAGATAAAAGAGACATTCCTTCATAGTAGCTTTGGGGCTTTAAGGAGCTAGGCCTTTCTGAACTTTAACCCCTATGTAAAACAAGGAATTTGGATTGGGTGACCTTTAGTATCCCCCCCCTTTTTTTTTAAATGCTTGTTCAGACACAGTACAGTATATTTTACCTATGCTAGCTCATTTAATTCTTAGAGTGACTCTGTGATACAGATGGTGATATCCATATATTACTGATAAGGAAACTGAGGCTTAGGGTTAGCCTAGTGTCTGTCATACAGTTAATAAGTAGAGGGATCCGAATTTGAAACTAGCTCTTCCTGATTCCCAGGTGTTTAGTTGTTTTGATGTGAATAAGCATATTGCTCTGTTTCCCACACCTCAAAGCAGCTTCTTTGCTTCCTTGCAGCTGACCTGACCCCCAGTCTTATGAGGTTAAGTGAGGCTCTAGTGTGAATAAGGCACACAACTGGTGTATTGGCCTTCCAAAGTTAGTAGCTATTCAGGATCTAAACTTTTCAGAAAAGAACTGCAATACCTGTAACTCTGTGTAGCTTCAGGAATCGTCCCACAATGCACTCTGTTAGCATAACTAAGCTCTTATTTAGCTGCCGTAGTGAAATTGCCATGCAGTCCCTTAATAGTTTAATGTATAATGTTTTTAATGATTTAGTTGTTTCTGGTCCTTGTAAATTATACATGTGATTTGCTACTGGTTAAATGTTTCTAGTAGTTTAGCAGTAAAATTTGTATCAAATTATGGAGTGCTGTTTGTCAGATCCTCAACTGGATCTCTAACCAACAGATGAAATTAAACATCAATCAGAGTCCTAATTTTTAAATTAATGAAGTTGGGTGTGAAGACTGATGCTATCTGTGCATACAGTCAGCCTCTTGTCTGTGTATACTGAACTCACAAATACAGAGGGTCAACAGTATTACACCATCTAATATAAGGGGCTTGATCATCCTCAGATCTTAGTAAATGCGGGGGATCCTGGAACCAATCTCCCATAGATACCAATGAAGGACTGTAAATGTGACACTTGAGAATTTCCTTGGACTTGGCCTGGGGTGCTCCATGTCGTGGTAAGCATTGTAGGGCCATGGCAAGGTTACCACCCTGGGTGGGACCTGAGTTTAAATCCTAGATGAATGGCTAGGGGCCAGTTGCTTAAATTCTCTGCACCTCACTCTTTCTCTAAGAGAAGTTAGTATGGCAAAATGACTGGACAGTCCTCCTTGCTTCTTTTTCAGGAAACTGCTGGATCTCTGTATATGTCTATAATGATCTCTTAAGTAAAACTGAGGAATTTCTAGAAAGGATCTCATCTGTCTGGCAAAATATTTGTGTTGTTAAGTCCTGGGATATTTTGTTTTGATGAGAGGAAGCAGATCTAAGGAGATCGTTAAAGGCCTCAGGTAATAGTGAGATGTTTCTATTTGAATACTTTAAAAAAATGTTGACTGATTTTCACCATATTAGGAGGGTTCTCTTAAAACATGAACAGTTGGGCACGTAATCCATAACAAGTCTTTGACCACCACTGGTAAACTTTAGTACCCAGAATGTCTTCAGTAACCACGCTACTTAAAATTCATCAGCCCCGCTGCTTATTCTTAAAAATGTGGTAGAAAAGTTTATCCTTTTGATATCGAAACTCTGTTATATTGAAAGCTAATCAGCAATATTTTGTAACCACCCTAAATAAATTAGTTAATCCATCAAACTATATTTTTTTAAACAGTATATTCACTAATGTTCACTTTTTGCCAGTTTTTTCCCCCTTTATCACTGTATTTTCCTCTTGGGTTCCTAGTGGACTTTTTGGAAATACCACTGTCCCTGTCACTAACTTCATACATTATCACAGAATTTTTCTATTTAGATTCATTTGTGTTTTAAAATAAAGTGATTCGTCCTGGTACTAATGTGTGCTTTTGAAATTACCGTGGACATAATGGCAGATGCCTTTTTGGAAATCTTGCAGACTGTTGTATGACCACTGATATCACTCTTTGTTATTTTAAAGAAGCTATATTTTCTTTGGAGCCATTGGATTTAGCCCACCCAGTTTTCTTTTTCTTCTTCTGTTAATGCTCAACAGAAAGCTGAAGATAGTTAAGCCACAACTTTCCAACCTTGTGCACATTGCTTTTCTGGTTTACTGCCATAGGATCCTGTAGCAATATCTTACAGACATCTTTGATGGCCAATCAGAAGCAGTTAAATTACCTTAAAATTTTTTTAAATGGAACTCTGACAGCCAATAAGAAATCCTCTGGGTGGGAACTGTAACAACCCTTTCGGGTGATTTTAAGAACATTTCTAAAATTTCAGAATCTTCTGTTTTGAAAGCACTTGTGGCCCTAGTGCATCTGCTGTTTGCATTTGCCAGGCATATAAAGCCTTAAGTTCCTTGTAGTTTGAAGTCTGGATCTGACCCCTGTTCTGCTTCTCAAGGTAACTTTAAAACAGGAAGTGTGCAAAGGAGGTAACTGATGACGTGAGCAGCCAATCATGGCTTTGTGTTCTTAGCTGATAAAGCAGCTCAACCAATGGGACCACTCTGGAGGCAAGGTTTGGTGTCAAATAGCATGCTAGATTGAATGCCTTTGACTGTTAAAGTGGAAGGAGGCTGCAGGGCTTCATTGGAGCCTCGGAGTTTTTCACTGAGGCAGGGGTCAGCTGAAAGACAAAGAAAAATGGCGAATAGTTTGCTGGGGGGTGGGGGGACAGCTGTTCGGGCTTTCACTGGAGTGGACATTCCAGACTCAGGTTTCTGCATCTCCTGCTGCCTTTTGTTTCCTCCGTCCTTTTGGGGGGGGAGGGATAGGAGTGACTTAAATTCTCCCTGTCCGAGGAGATATAAATAACTACATGTAAAATTAATGCAGTTCCCGGTAAGTTTAATTCTTTGTTTTGTGTTAAAATGGTAGAAACTGTTTAGCTTCAGAGAGTGTAGACAAGTTGCACTGTTTCAGAAAATGGCCACTTTACATTCCATGCATACCTTTTGGTGCACCTAGAATACCTTGCTCTGTTTAGATTTTGCATGCCCTTCAACTAGGATTTCTTTTCCTAGTTGAGTATTGACTAGAGCAGGTACATGAAGGAAGGCTAATCATTTTTCAGGGGCACACAGAAGCAAAGCACTTTCTCTTTGCTTTCGGTAAACTTAACTGTTTTCCAAATAATTTTCCTTTGTTCAAGTGCACTGAACCTTTCCTATAGAATAAGCTGAGTTGTTGTGAGACTTTTTCTGTTTCCGTGCACTTTGTTGACATTTGTGTTTTCAGAGATGGAAGTAGCACCATTGCTGTTCTAAATTTGTGTGAAAATATGATTTGCACTGGGATGCAGGTTCTAATGGTAAAGGCCCACATGCCAATGTGAAATTCTCCCATAACTTTCTTGATTTACCTGTCTGCTTCTGCGTTCTAATAAGTACCAGTTAATGAACAGCCTTTGTTTTAAAATGCACATTTTAGTTTAGAATGCTGGTTAGAAACATCTCCACTATATTGGCAGTGACAAGAGCAAATCTTTTTCCAACAGTTTCACACATTTTGTTAGCTGTTGATTTGGTTCCTTAAAATGATGTGAGCAAAATGCTTTTCATTTTCTATATGAAATCTTCAAAATCCTATTTTTACCTACAGTTTGTGAATAGGAAAGTTAAATGTATAGGCACCCTGTCTTTTGCCCTTGGTTTCCTGCCCCCCCCCCCCTTAGGGATATGAAACTAATGTAGGTTGCTGGCTAATCGGTAACCAGCCTGTTCTTGTGACTAGTGAAATCTTCCATCTCATGTGCTAAGATCTATAAGACACTTGATTCCAAAAAGCAATTCTTTGTTTTCTTTTTATTTGCAAATATGGAATGAAGGTCATTGGAACATTTCTGCAGCAGACTTAGTATGGAGCAGTGAACCGGCAGCACTCAGGCTCTGGGTAGGGAAAAGGAGCAGGCCCTATTAGAGAAGTTTGGAGGCTGTTAGTTTGCCTTCCCCTTGAGTAAAGGATTTACCTGAGAGAATTGATGGGGTTTTAGGTTTGGGGCTCTTGGAATTGGAGTGGTGTAGCAGTCAAAGTTGCTAGACACAGGCCTCTGTCGTTGCTCGGAAAAGTGACCTTGAAAAACTGCTGAGGAGTTGAAAGATTGAAGGACAAAGTTAGTTTATGCAGATTTTGGACTGAAAAGCTTCTATTTAAGATGAATAGAAGCTGTACTTCTGATGTTCAAGTCCAGCGGTCGGTAGGGTTATATTGTAGACTCAGGTTGGGAGTTTTCAAGCGATACAGCGGTGAGGCTGCATTCATTTTCTCCCGCACTCTTCTTCATTCCCTCCCCCCAGCAAAAAAATTTTAAATCCTTTTGGTATGATGGTTGAGTGAACTGCCTAACATTCAGAATTCCTTGCATGCTACCTTGTCTTCTATGTAATCTAGAGGATTCTTAGTGAAGAATGGTATTTCAGGAGTTCAAAGTAGTTGTGTTTGTGAAACTTCTTTTGGGAAATTGGAATGCTTATGGTAAGAAAAGTCCTTCTTTACGGAAAAAAAAAAGGCAAACGGTCATTCTGAGAAGTTAAGTCCTAAGAGAAAGGAGTACATGTTAAAGATTATGTTTTAACAGATTATTATTTTAGTTTAAATTTGTTTTTGTTTTTTTTTTTACAAGTCATTGATTTATATGTTACCAGTTACTCTGGTTTTTAATACGGGATTTAAAAAACAATTGTAGATACTGAATGACCCTACTGGTCCTGGGAGAAGGCCCGGAGCTGGGGAGGCAGAAGGTAAGTGGCTCACAGTGTGAGGCCTAGATAAAACTCCTTTTTAACTTAAGAACTTTGTGGATTTAGCTTCTTGGAAAGATACTACCTCTAGCCTGGGTCCTTAACCTTTTTAGGGTCATGGTCTCTGAGAATCTGACCTACTGCCTGAGAAAGTGCACATAGACATGCCTATGCAGAGCCCCTGGTGACTAAGATATTTTCCAGTATGTATTGAATGGTGTTAATATGATCTCATTTAACACTTTAGCCAGATAAATGTTTCCCAGAGAAATGAAGAAAACTCGACTTCCATAAGGAGCAGAGACCTAGAGCTAACTATAACTTAGGTTGGGGGGTGGGTGCATGTGTAGAGGGGTCTGAGGTTTGGATATTTATTTACTCTGATTACAGTATTTGAGGCAGCATGGTGCAGTAGCACAAGCAGGAGATGGTGTGTTCTGCTATCACCAGCTTTGTGAGCTTGGGCAAGTCAGCCATTTAGTGTCAGCTTCCTCACATGTAAAAATGGAACCTAAAAATAGCGCCTTCCTATTTAGTGGTGAGTCTCAAATAAGATCATGTATGTCAGAGTGCTTTGTAAACTGTGAAGTGCTGCATAAATGTTAGTTGTTAACCAATCCAAACTGTGGGTTAAATGCTTACGGAGATAGATGTGGCATCAAAGAAAATGCTATTATTTTAATATGTTTACAAAAGAGTTTGTTTAAACCTGACACATCTCTTTTTAAACTGGCTTCACATGCCTTCACCTGCATATTCCTGTTTATGCTTATAGGACCCCATGTAATGCAGACATTTGAGACCATCAAACATTCCTTTACCAAGGTTCCTGTGGAAGAATTTTAACCCTTTTGTCAGAAATCAAGGATCTCTTAGAACAAGGTGAAATGAGAACGCTGATATTTTAAAACCCTTGTTAGATTTAGGGACCTCTCAGAATAAACACTGGGAACCTGTTCTGATTGTATACTAAGATTTGCAGTATAATCCAGGTAAGTTTTAATTGTTGCAGATGTTTAACAGGAAGGGGTTACATTTATAGTTTGTGCACCAAATATTTATAAAGTAAATGGGAGCCACTTTTCATTTGCTGAGTGGTCATATGATCTCTTTTATGTCAGTTTTCAAACTTGTAAGCTAGTGAATGTTTGGGTGAAGTCTTAAAAAAAAAATACTTGGTCTCATCAAAATATAAATGTGGGAATAAATTTCTCACGGTTAATACCTATTGTAAGATACATTTCCAAGGTAAATGGTGGGAACTTACGGGGATTTCTTTCTCACCCATTTTACATGCCTGGTATCATCTATTTTTAGGGTCCCCCCCCTCAGGGGTGGTGGTGGTGGATATTTTATATAATCTCTTTGATTTCCGGTCCTATTAAGTCATTTCCTCTCAGGCATGGTCAGTCAGGCATGGTCACTCAGACATTGATGTCTACCTCCTTTCTGTGTGCTGAAAGAGTCTTTTATCAAGTAAGGTTTGGCAAAATTGGCATTGGCCTCTACAAATAACATTCTAGTTTCAGGGATGTGTATGTTTGAAGACAGCAATCATGGTCACTGGGAACTTTTTGTTCCTAAAAGAAAATGGGGATCTCTTAAAGAAGCGATATACTTTCGTGGAGGCTCCAGTAACCCAAAAGGCACTTTTAAAGCTAATCATTTATATATGGTCTTCTTCGTGAAAGACGTTCTTTTTGCCTGTCCCTATTCCCAGTGAAATATGCATACAGAGTATGCATACTCTTAAGTTAGCCCGGTGAAAATTATTTAGGGATCTAGTCTGACTCTCTTCTTGTGAAGTGGGGAAGTTGAGGCCCAGAGAGGTTAGTTGTCTCAGTCTTTCAGCTTTTAATAAGTGGTCAGAGATTGAACTCCAGCTCGGTTCATTCAGTGTTTCTTTTATTCTTCTAGGTTGTTTTTACTTACTATGTTTCATATTTGTCTTCCTTTTTGGTACATCTGTACAGGTTTGCTATTTGAACACAGAAGGAACAGAGAAAAAGTGAACCCTGGAAGACATTCAGAAGTCTTCGTGTGGAGTCTGTCAGTTAAGAAAGTCTGCTGTGGCAGCAGACTTATTGTCGTTTTTGGGATCTGGAGATCTCTGGCCTCAGTTAGTTGCTCATTCAGATAGCTGAGAATCAGCTAGGAAGCTAGTGGTACCCACCTGGTTGAATTGTCTGGGAGAGCAGGGTCTCTTTTATGCATTTCTTTCATTGCAAGGAAGTAAAGGTACACAAATACAATGCCTACATGCCAGTTAGTTTTGTTGTTGTTGTTAACACACCTCAAGAACATGCTAATTCCCAAACAAGTTTGGGCCTAGTTCATCAAGTGGTTCCTTAAAGCCAACCAGTATGTAATAAACAAAGATCCCAGGATCTTTTTAAGCATTTGCCAAGACTGAATAGAAATCATTGTGTATATACTTCCAAAGGAACATTTTAACTTTGCCAACTTTAATCATCACTGCCAGCAAAATTAGTATTGTATATCTGCATATGTGTGTTTGGGTAGTTGCAGGTTTGATTTTTGTTTTTATTTTATTTTGCATATTCTCTGGTAGACTATAATGTACTTGAAAATTTTTAATTTTTCCCTTTTGTGGCTGGATTTCTTTTAACTACCTTCATACACTTGAACAAAAGATATAGTTTATTGAAAGAACAAGAGCTTGAATAATGAAACTCATGTTATATTTAAGTATTGAGGTGCACTGTGACTGCAAATTATACTAGACACAGCAGGATGATATCTACTTCATGTCTGCTTAGTTTTCTTTTTAATCGGTTCTTTCTGCTACCTCTTGTTGGGCTTGGCTCTTTAGAATTTAGATTCTATTTGCATTATCACCCTTCTCTTCCTGTCTCTCCCCTAGGCATCGAAAAGCCAGACTTCACTGTTCAGTAGGTGACCAAATGTTTTTCTCTAAGAGTATTTACTATAAACTAAGTTACAACTCTATACCCTGCGGTGAAAAAGGGCAATTGAAGGATAAGGAATGAAGATAAATTCTAGTGTAAAGGCAGAACTAAAGGAAAAAAAAAATCTTGTAAATGTTTAACTTTAAAGTGGCATAACATAGCTTGTGACCTTGTGTTCCTTAGTTCAGAGGAAGAAAGGATATATAAAAATAACCACAGCAAACAGCAGTGCTGATTCACTTGGTTATCCTTTTTTCTTGGAAGTTCTGTCATCTTGATCTGTCTCCGTAGTTTCAGTTATACAGAAAACTAGAGAGAAGACCTGATTAACTGGAAATATCCAGACACAATGATTTTTTCCTTTATCTACCTAAGCTGTATAGTTCTTGTGTGTATATGTGTTAGTAGTTCAGTCATGTCCAGCTCTTTGTGACCCTATAGACCGTAGCCTACCAGGCCCCTCTGTCCAGGGAATTCGTCAGGCAAGAATACTGATGTGGGTTGCCATTCCTTTCTCCAGGGGATCTTCCCAACCCAGGGATGGAACCTGCACCTCCTGTGTCTCCCACATTGTAAGTGGATTCTTTACCACTTGAGCCATCAGGGAAGCCCCTGTGAGAAAATACTAAAGTTGAATGCTTTATACTTCTTTCACTAATTCACCTGCATGAATGTCTCATTTATGTGGAGATTTCAAAAAATGTATACAGAGAAAATTGCTGTATACTGTGATTTTTGTAATACTACAGGATCTAACAGTCTGGTAGGGGAGACAGATGATGTATATCAAGTGTATGAAAATGATATGAAAAGTACAAGCAAAAGGCAAAGAATTCACAGGAGAGGAGACCCTCTGACTTAGGAATGAGGGAAGGCATTTTAACTGGGTGTTGGACTTGGAGGTAGGGGCATGAGCACTTCAGGCGTGGGGAACAGGAGGAACAGGGTCATGATTCAGAAGGTGTAGTGCGGGCTGAGAGCAGTAAATGGTGTAGTCTGCATAACGCATAAGGAGATGAGTTAGGGATAGGTCCATTGGTTCCAAGTCGCTTCAGTTGTGTCCGACTCTTTGCGTTTCTATGAACTGTAGCCCGCCAGGCTCCTGGAGTGGGTTGCTGTGTCCTACTCCAGGGGATCTTCCTGACCCAGGGATTGAACTCATGTCTCTTATGTCTCCTGCATTGGCAGGTGAATTCTTTACCACTCCTGCCACCTGGGAAGCCCCAAGGGAGTAGCAAAAAAAAGTCTCAGAAGTGAGTTGGGGTCAGATATTGGAGGGTCTTGACTGCCAAGCTAAGAAATTTGAACTGTCTCTGCTTAATAATGGTAAACCATTGGAAATGTTGGGTGATAGGTTGATGTAGCATTATCAGAGCTGTGCTTTTATAATATTCATTAAATATAATTATAGAAATGACCAGAGGATCCTAGAAATAGTAAACATTATGCAGTGAGTTCACATACTAGGTTCACAACCCATAGGATTATTGAGAGGGTAAGAGCAGTGTAAAAGGCTTAGAACCATACTTGGCACACAGTCCTAAATGAGTCGCATTAGGTGTTAGCCATCATTTTTACTATTACATGGAAGAGATGAGAACCTGAGCAGAGATAGTGGCAATATGAAGAAAGGTCAGAAGATGGACACTGTTATTACAGAGTTTACCAGTTGATTAGAATTGAACAGAATCTAGGATGACTCAGATTTCAAGCCTGGGAGACTGGAGGATGGAAATAGAAAAGTTAGAAGGAGCAGGTTTGGGGAAAGAAGATAGATAGATGTAACTTTAGACAAAAGGAGTTAGAGTTCTCAGTGGCTTTCCAGTTGGAGGTGTGTAGCAAGCAGGACTGGAGCTTTGGAGAAATACCAGAATTGGTAAAATATGTTTGGAATTTAAGCTCATCAAGATCATAACTGAACCTGGGGAATGGATGGGAAATCAAGGGAGAGGATGGACAGAGGCCCAGAAGAATAAAGGTTCGTGTCCGTGACGGAAACACAGAAAAGGTTGGACCCTAAAGTTGAGACATCTAGAAATGAGCATGCTGGAGTCCTCTAGGTCAGTATTCTCTAAACCTTTTTTGATTGTACACCCTTATTATCTGAGTGTGCAGCTCTCATATATGAATTAGTATTTTTTAAAAAGTCACTTGTTCATTTTTGGAATGTCAGTTTAGTTAAAACTAGAGAATATCTATAACATTCCTTATCCAGGTATAAATAATAAAGTGAAGATATCACTACTAGCACACATTTTCCTCTGCGTACTTAGAGTGCCACACATGATACACAATCTTGTCACAGGTTAAAGTGAGCAAGGACATCAGTGTTAGCCCATAGGTTAAATATTCAGAAAGGTAATACTAACATTTTCAGTGTGTGCCTTGATACAAAGAAGATTAGAAATACTGCCCTATGATCTGGCCTTCACTTTTTCTGAAAAAGTACAAGTATTTCCTTGAAAAGTTATGCAGTAGCTCTTTGAGATTAGTTATATATATGTTTATGTATATGTGTGTGGATGCATAACCTCAGGCTTTCTTGTTTAAGCTCTTAAGTATATACACATGTCTCCATCCATTGCAAAGACTTTTTTCCCTAAGTTGCATCCACCTAATCTTATCACTGTTAGCTTTGTAAAGTCTCCAATGGCAGCGTTCTGCATGAAGCCAACCATAAATACACAAGTAGGAATTTGGCACCATTTACTTAGCAAGTAATTTATATCCGCATGGTCATGATAACACTGAAGAGCAGCACACATAATACATTACCAGGAATAGGGTGGCCTCATCTGCAGGGTTTAGCAGGTTTCTAGGCTGGGTATGTGGTCACTCTCCTGAGTCTAACAGAGGCAATAAGAACCTTTTCATTAGAGGAATAGTGGTAAGTTTCCAGCCATCTCACTCCGTTGTTTATCTGCTGAGCTCCATGATTATTTCTCTTCTGGTAATTAACAGGCCAGATGCTAATAACGCTGCCCTTGAAGGTAGTTAAGTAATGTAATATGTTTGTATGAAACATAGTCCTTTACAGTTAATGGAGTGATTTTTAACGTTTTTGTCAAACAAGATAGGTGAACACAACTCTTTCTTTTCAGAGCAAAACGTAGTACAAATAGGTAGCATACTAGTATGAATACTACCATTATGTTGGGGAATTATCTAAATTTACTAAGATCAGAGAAATAGGTGAAGGATTTCCAAATAGATGCAAGGTTAGAATTGTGTTAGTTGTTCTCTGATGTTCCTTAGATATGCAAACGTACACTTGTAGTATGTATTGGGCACCTCTTACATTTGAGTTCTTACCTTGAACCACAGAGATTAGTGTTTTTAGATGAGTCAATGTGTTCTTAAATAATTAGCTGCTTGTATTTCCTAGCTGTGATTTATAATCTTCGTTTTATCCCTGTTAAGGTAGTTAGAACAGGGATTTTGATTCTAAGAGGAATGGCCACATAATTAAAATAATATTGCCACTATATTCACAGTGTAGCTATGGCAGGTGATTCCTCCTAAAAGTGTGCAGCAATGGAAGCGGCTTCAGTAAGTGGGGGCTAGGCTAAGGCTATTCCTCTCAACTGTAATGAAAAGATAGTGACTTCTTCGTCATCAGGCCCCCAGAGAGTGAACTTGATCTACTGGACCTTTTTATGTCTACTCTTGGTTGGTGATCAGATATTCCCAAGTCCTCGTCCTTATGGGCAACTGCAGCTTTAACAAGCTTGAAAACCTTAAAATTTCTACTCTGAAATGTGTAAGAATCTGATATCTTGGCTTTTTGGGGTATGTTCTCCAGGAGAATGGTCAGGAAAACTAAAAGATAAAAGGCTTGATGGGTTTATGTTCCAGGCTGAGAAGATCCATAGGTTCTCAAGTGTTTGGTCCTTTGCTGAGTTCTGAAGAGGGAGGAGAGCATGCTGTGAAAGAGCACAGAACTGAGAATAAACACCAATACAGTATACTAATGCATATATATGGAATTTGAAAGATGGTAATGATAACCCTATATGTGAGACAGAAAAAGAGACACAGATGCATGGAACAGTCTTTTGGACTCTGTGGGAGAAGGTGAGGGTGGGACGATCTGAGAGAGTAGCATTGAAACATGTATATTATCATATGTGAAACAGAACGCCAGTCCAGGTTCGATGCATGAGACAAGTGCTCAGCGCTGGTGCAATGACCCTCTAGGTCATCCTAGAGGGATGGGATGGGGAGGGAGTTGGGAGAGGGGTTCAGGATGGGGAACACATGTAAACCCGTGGCTGACTCATGTCAATGTATGGCAAAAACCACTACAATATTGTAAAGTAATTAGCCTCCAACTAAAATAAATAAATAAATTTTTAAAAAAAAGGCATATAGGTCGTGGTTCTGGCTCTGGCATATACTTGCCCTGTAACCCAAGACATGTCCCTCAGTCTTCTGGATTAAGTATCTTTATCCGTCAGATGGGAATATTAGTATTTGTGTTTGTAGTGAAGAATAAATGAGGTAATGTAAAGGAGGAAACCTACTTTATAAAGTGTAAAGCATGTACAAATGCAAAGGATTAGCATAACCATCTCCGTTGCTTTGCATTCTTTGAAGTGATCTTTACATTCTCTGTTCCTGACAGCTGTATATATAGAGGTGGGAGATTTAGTGTTTGGTTGACTTGGAGGATTTGTTTATTCTCATGCCCTTTCTTGCTTGCTTGCTTTTAACTTTCAAATCAGTGCTAAAAGACACTAAGCAGAGGGCAGAATTTAGTGTCTGTGAATCAGCAGAATCATGCAGCCAAATCAATAAAGCCAAGTTCTTATTGACACTCTTTTAACGCCCTCCAAGTTTTTAATCAAGAATTCTCCAGTTTCTGGATGGATTAATTCACCAGCACAATCTTCCATTTTTCAGTGGAGTCTATGATTAGATAATTATGAACATATGTGTTATATTTTCTAAAGTAGAACAAGTTTCTTCACATCCCCACTTTTTTTGACTTTTCCGTTGTGTTACTACACAACAGTTACTGCACAGCTGAGCTTAGGTACTTGAGAAGGGATTTCCCCAGATGCACATTTCAAAGAAAAGAACCCAGAGTGAAGTCAAAGGTTCCTGGGGTCTTAAAATAGTTCTTGAGGAGCTTGTGTTTGTTCACTAGTAGATGTGTGTTGAGTCCCCACTATGTGCAAGACATGTTTTCCTTGAGGATGTGCTAGAAACAAAGATAATTACATAAGAACTGGGGAGAAAATAGGAGCATGAAAATTTTAGGCTTAAAAAATAATGTGCCTAATAATAATAATGTGTCTGAAGAAAGTGAATGCGCTAACTGTAGAAATAGATTTTATTGGGTGACAGGAATGGTTTCTTGGGGAGAAAAAAACTTAGTGGTCACTGATCAGTGGCTGTGCATGTTTAATTTCTTACAGTTGTACATACTGTGAAAGCAAGCTTCTTAGCAGTGCTAGTCCAAAAAAACTTTAAAAAGTTGGTTTTAATCCATTAGATAGTCTCAAAAACTACTACTTTCACAACATGTTCCCTTTACTCCAAGATCTTAGTTGGAGGTAGAAGCAGCCAGGGCTCTTTTCAGAGCTCAAAACAGAATCTTTCTCTTGGTTGGTGGGGCCAGATGGGATGGGATGCTGCCTAGATTCCAGGTCTCCTCCACTTTCTAACATAAAAAACAAGATTCCTTTTGCAAGACAGAACAGCTACATATTCCCTGCTTACAGAAGTCTGAGGTGTCCAAGGAGACATGTTCTAAGAATTTTAGTCTTTTTGCACTTGTCTGTAGAGAGAGCCTGCATAGCTACTGATCATTGACATTCCCAAAGATTTAAGAGCGTACCTAATCATATCTATCTTGAATTCTGTATTTGGAACTAGTACATTCATTCTGAATTTAAAACTTTAAAGGGCTTTAAGTTATTTTATGTTTATAGAAGAAATGGAAGAACATTTCTCAGTGCATTTGTTCCTATGCATCTGACACTGGACTCCGGAAACTCTAAAAATTAAGTAGTCTAAATTAGAGAAAGAAGCAAATTGGGTTACTTGTTACTATATGTAAGGGAGATTGGTTTTTTGATGTGGTACTGTGTCTGAGACTGGTCAGACCAGGATAGATGACTTGTCTAGCTCTGAGCAGTGATTTTGATATGCCGTATGACGTTTATATGATGCTTGCTAGTTTTCAAGGCCTTCTTACATGTGTTTCCCATTTGTGTGCTGCAGCTGCCCTGTGAAGTGACCAGAGGCCTCAAGAAGTTAAGTGACAAGTTAGTAGCCAGAGAACAAGAACCTCCAGGTCCAACAGATTTTCTTTATGTACTTACCCTGTACTTTACTGCCCCCCACTGTTTGCAGCTGAGTATTCATAGGTGCTACTGACTGTCCTAGAGACACAAGCAAGAGGGAATGATAAAATAGAAAAGAGTGAGGGAGCAAGGAAAGAGACACAGAGAAATGAGAGAAGGATGTTTATATGATAAGAGATAGCAGTGCCATGAGCATCTTCTCTTCCATGTTTGCCACAGAGATTTTGGGAGCAAGTGGATTAAAATGATCTTTTGGGTTAAGGATTTGAGTCAGTGATCAAAGCTGAGATTGCTCATCTCTCTGAATAGTTTGCATATACACACACACCTTAAAGCAACATAAAGTGAGAATGAACAAGCTGTACTAAATCAAGAACAGAATTTTAGAGCTTTTGTATTTCCAGCTTCTCCATTTACTACATGTGACCTTGAGCACAAAGATACCCAACCCTTGGCTTTCTTATCTGTAAAATTGGAATGATACTGATATCTTTGGCACTGAGCCGAGTGAAGATCAACTGAGGATAATGTCTGAAACAAGTATTATGTAAAACTCTAAAGCTCTTAAATTGCTATCTTTGAAACATTCTTCAGAATCACACTTTTCACTTCTGGGCATACGTCAGCTCAGGATCCTGCTAGAGACTGGGTGAAAGGTTGTTCTTAAGAGTTTCTGAGTCTCAGAAGGGATCCAGGAAGCAAAATGACTTTTTGTTTTAGAATACGACTTAGCTTAGACTACAGGCACTATGGACTTCCCTGGTGGCTCAGAAGGTAAAGAACCCACCTGCAATGCTGGAGACCTGGGTTTGATCCCTCGGTTGGGAAGATCCCCTGGGGGAGGACATGGCAACCCACTCCAGTATTCTTTCCTGGAGTATCCTTATGGACAGAGGAGCCTGGCAGACTGCAGTCCATGGGGTCGCAAAGAGTTGGACACGACTGAGCAGCTGAACACACATAGCACTATTCTTTCTCCAGCTCATGTTAGAATTCTCTTTGAGGCTCAGGGTCTGAAAAAACCAGTTACTTGTCATTCTTCCTTCAGAAATTTATTTACTTTCATTAGGTTGGAGTGTCAAGAGAGATTAACAGATATTTTTGTGGCACAGAGCAGGCTGGAGATTGAACGGGTAAGGAAGCCGTCTAACAGTTGTGTGATCTGCTGCAAGCTTTCCACTCTCTGGCTCTCAGTTTCCCCATTGCTATAATAGCAGATCCCTTTTTTTAGTAAAGGGCTAGGTAATATTTTCAGCTTGTTGGTCATACACTTTCTTTTGTAACACTTGAACTCTACTGTTACAGTGTGAAAACAGCCATAGACAATGTAAATGAATGGGGCTGCAGTGTTCCAGTAAAAGTGAATTTACAGAGACAGGCTGCAGGCCAGATTTGGCTTGGGGGCTGTAGTTTGTGGCCCCTTGCCTTTAGAATACTTCACTAAAATACCTGTTGGTCTTTTTTCTCCATCATACAAAATATTGCTAGTGTTTTGTTGCTGTCATACATGCCTGTGTATATAACATACATGATGTAAGTTGGACATCAGTGAAGGAATAAGGAAACAAGTGTGTGAAGTAATATGTTTGCATACCGTTTCTATTTCACAGAAACAGGTTTGTTTTTTTTAATGTTCTGGTCACACCTTCCTGTTAAGTTTCATACCATAAGTTGCTCTACCTTCCTTTTTTTTCCAGACACACTGTGTTATGATCTAGCCCTTGTTCGAAAGATTATGTTGTAGTAGACAGCAAACAGAAACATGTTTTTATTTTTGAAGGAAGTGTCTCTGCTGCCAGTTTGAAAATGTGTCTTTGTGAACAGATCTTCAGGAAGAGTAGTGTGCAGCCAGTTCCAACCTATAGTCTTTTGGGAAGCACAGTTTCTTCTGTAGGCAGTTAGAAAAGGGGCTTCAGACTTACTTAGCCATTTGGAGTTCAAGACAGACACACCCTTAAACACTGAACTTGGCATTGTTCAGGATTAGGGAAAGGGGTCTCCAGTAAGACTACATTATTCATTATTATAGTAGTGGGGTACTGTATAATAACCTCTCAGTAGGTATGACCATCTGGTGTCCAGTTTAGAACTTAAGTAGTAAGGTTTCTGGCACTAGGCTTAGCACTTTCTTGCTTCAGTAGAAACCTTAGATGAGCTTAAATAAAGACAGTTGAACCCTCTTTTCTCTCTAGTCACCCTGCCTTGTATTCATTCATTTATTGCATCCTCGAGCAGTGAAGTGTAGGCCTTCCACCAGACCACCCCTTTGCCCTTTGGTGTATGTGTTCAGTATACATTGCATCTGCAGTGGCTTAGTGCAGTGACGGGCCCAAGGCCACTGCTAGCTAGTCGGCAGCAGGCCAGTTCACAAACAAAGGTCTTTTTATTTCCAGAACAGTGTTATTTTTCTTCTGAAATTTTGAGTTAAAGATTGGTTTTATTATGGAAAGCATATGCCTCCTTAACGCTTGAAATCCTTTTTAGCCATTGTGATTGATAATGGTTTTAGGTCCATCTATGTAAACATGAGAACCAATTTGATGTTGGTGGAATTGTTTGTTGCAGAAATTTCAGTTCTCAAATTTAGTTTTCACTTTTCTTTGTAGTTTGGGAGAATATCTAAGATAGCAAGCACAAGTTAGCTTTCCTCTTATTCATTCATATTAATATTCTTTCTCTATCTCTCGTTGTCTCTCATTCCCCATTTGAAATATAGTATCCCAACAGTTTTAGCCAATTCAAGTCAAGAAGCTTGGAACTAACTTCAATAAATACCTGAGGAGTACTGGAACAAAAAATGTGTATGATAGAGCTACTAATTGGGCAAAATAAAAATCATGTCATCTAATGACAGGAAAACATGATCAAAATGCAAGTCAAGAAAAGAAGTGAAGAAGTTAATGTGCTTTGAACATAGGGAGATGCTTGATATATGTTAAGTTGGAGACATATAGGAACTATTAGGGACATTCTCAGCCTGAAATGCCTGAAGGCTGCAAGTTGGATGGTGAGGGGCATTAAGGTGAAAGACGGTACCAGTGTTTAGATTTGTTCTTCAATCACAACTGGGCTAAGGCATATTTGCTTACATTTAACAGTGAGAACATTATTTTTAAGTAAAATTTGACTGCCTGGAATGGGGCAGTGCTAGTATTTTAATAGGAAGCAGTATTGATGAAAGATTGATCTTTATTTTAGGGAAGTTTCCTGAGGTCTTTTTTCCGTGAATAGTTGTTGTGATGGCAGGGATTTAGGTATTGTCTCCCAACAACATTTGTTTGGTTTTAGTTACTTTAGAGAGCTTTATGTGGGTTTAGACATATTACAAAGGATTTTTGTAGAGACAGTGAGGTATATGCCAAGAAATGGCCTTAGCTCTAAAGGTGCAGAGTTTTAGAGACTAGGAGATATTGTAGTAAAACCTTATGTTTCTTTGTATTTTATGAGCTTGATCATTTTGATACATCCTGTTCCATGTCCAGCATATCACTCAGGGAGGATTTGGTAAGAATGGTACCTGGTCAAAACCAAGAGCTTGAAAGACTTCCAAGAGAATCTCAAAGAAGGAGCACTCTGCTTTTGAGATGTTTTGAAAACTGCTTAGGTCTTCTTTCTTCACGAATGATTAAGAATATTTGGATATTTGAATGACAGTTAGATTGTGTACCCTTGAGTGATCTGATTGAGTCATCTCATTTTTTGCATGATTTTCTCCTTATCTTCCTGGCAGTGGATGGCCAAACAGAGGTATTCCCCACCCCCTTTCTCCTCCTACTTATTTGCCATTAATTTTTCAAACTTTGCTCATCTGTCCTGGTCACCTTTCTGAGAAGATTCTGACTATCAAGAGTTTTATTCCGTGGAATAGTGCCCACCTATGTTTCCAGCCTTCTGATCTGCCTTGTAACTTCCAGGACACATGTGTTTTTGTGTGTGTGTGTGTCCTCTTCCTTCATTTTATCTTAAATTCACTTCAGCAAGTCATGTGGATTTCTGATTGTAGTCCTACTAACACTTTAAAGGCCCAGCGAGAACCTCATATATTCTGAACTTCTAAAATAGTTTGCCATCCCAATAAATCTTATTTCAGAGCCATGCTTTCCAGTAGGCCTCTTTTTTCTCAGAAAGTACATCTGCAACAACTTTCCTTCATTCAGAAGTAATTATTTATCAGACTTTCTGCTTGGTGCTGTGAGGGAATCCAGAGATGAATCATACTCACGTCCTACCCAGAAGAAGCTTATAAACCAGAAGGAGAAATGAGGTAACAAATACATAAATAATGATCATACAAGGTAATGCGGTGAGGGCAGGAAGAAGTACAGATTAAGAGCTCTGAAGATTCACGAAAGGAGTGATCACTTGTGGTGATTTAGAGACTTGTGGAGAGATGGCAATTGATTTGTGCATTGGAGAAATGGCCTTTTCCTGGTGGACCTTGATTCTTCCCATTTTAGTTTTGGAAAGGAAACTGTGTTTAAAACCAGATAAATTAAAAGATAATGGGGAGTTGAGATTTCTTGTAGCAACAACTATTTAATACTTCATCTGATTCTTAAGTCTTTATTAAATAATTAAGCAGGCAGTCTTATTCAGGTATTTATAAACTAATTAATGAACATGAATGATACATCTAATATTAATTATGAATTAAATCTGGGAAATTCTGTTGTGCATTTTTCAAAAGAGTCATCTAAGCTAATGCGGCTTGGTCTTACTGTATGTAAATAGCTTTATCACATGATAGCAATAGCAATTTAACATGGAGTAAAAAGGATCCTCGAATACAAATCTCTTTCTTACTTTTAAATCCGTTCCATTCTCATCATTCTAGAAGATGCTGCTGCCGCTGCCAAGTTGCTTCAGTCGTGTCCGACTCTGTGCAACCCCACAGATGGCAGCCCACCAGGCTCCGCCATCCCTGGAATTCTCCAGGCAAGAACACTGGAGTGGGTTGCCATTTCCTTATCCAATGCATGAAAGTGAAAAGTGAACGTGAAGACGCTCAGTCGTGTCTGACTCTTAGCGACCCCATGGACCACAGCCTACCAGGGTCCTCCATCCATGGGATTGTCCAGGCAAGAGTACTGGAGTGGGTTGCCATTGCCTTCTCTGAAGATGAACGTGGCATATTTTCCATGGCTTGTAGATGTTACCAACAGGCTACTTCTGTAGCAAAATCAATTTAGTTGCAATCAATGTAATATTAAAATAAGTGATAAGTTATGTTTTTTAACTTGGGTGTTTAGTGAGCACAATTTTTTTATGATTAGGTTTTATTATTTTAATTTTTAAGTTGTGCCACAGTCAGAAAATATTGAGAATACTAGCTTATTTTCATAAAGTCTGTTGCTTGAGATTTGGTCTGATTTGTAAAGCCCCACGTGAAGACTGGATCTGCTTTAAGGAAAGCCTTTTGAATAAAAATACTCACCTTTTCTAGGAATTTATAGTAACAATTTATGGTCTTCCAAGAGATACTGAGAATTATCTACAAATTATTTCTGTGCAAAGATGCTAGAAAACATGCTCCAAACCATTTTCTCTTTTTCCTCATGAAAAGATCTTCTGTCCCTGATGAGGAGAGTACAGTACCTTTGTTTTTTGAAGTCAGAAATTTATGAAAAGAGGTTTCTGGATGGAAAAATCATAAAAGTTGTAACTACATCCAAAGCTGAAATGATCCTTTGTTTGTAAATTCAACTTAACGTAAAGAAGAGCAGTGAGAGCTGTCCAAAAATGGAAAAGAATGCCTAGCCAGTGCACCGGTTTCTTAGAACTGTAGAGGGAGGAGCTCATGTGTCAATGACCTCGTATGGTGGATTGAGGGAGCTGGGCAGAGGTTATAGTAGAGCTGTGAGCATCTCTTAGAGGAGGTGGACCTGGGTGGTTCTTAAAGCACCTCCCGCCCCATTTTAAAGTTCTATGAGGCAGTAAAATGTAAAGAACATTATTATTGATTTGTATTTTTTTGCCATTATCCATTTATGGTTTTCTAATTCAGAATGGGTCTCTCAAGTTTAAAACTTAATAACCTTTAATATGTTTGTCAGTTCCAGAAAGATTTTTTTAACTTTTGTGCGCACCCCCAACTCCAACAGTGTGTGGCTCTGAGCCAGCCAAAGATTCATTCATAATCTATTGACTGCACAGATGTTGGGGAACTGATTGCGCCAGCACATGCTTAGTTGGGGCTATTCAAGATTTAAAAGCAGACTATCTATGCACAGATGGTTTTAAAAATGCTTCTTGAATTATGTACCTTGATAACATTTGTGGGAGGAGATCAGAGGACAGTCAAAAGTGGTTACCAGCTTTGTAAATCTTAAAGACCTTTGCACTCAGAGGAACCCTGCTTCTCATTAGCAAGTTATACAGAGTATCACACTGGCAACTATGCCTCTTCCTTCTTTTACCATAGCAGCTTACATGGCAGATTCTGTAAGATCAGGCCTCTTCTTGGGTCCATACAGTAAAAGGTTAGATTTGTTTTTAAAGTTTTTTGATAATTAATTTCATTTCTGGAAAGATTTTATTTGCCCCTTTTAAAAAGGTTAGATTCTCACTCTCATCATTGTCATGAGTTCCTCATAAGAATCTATTAATAAAAATAAATAACTAAGCTTCTCTAGATTACCTTGATTTCTTTGTTCTCAGTACATCTAAGAGAATAGTGTATAGGTCACATGCATATGGTGGTAAGTGAAAATGTCATGGGAGCTGAGCTGAGATGTTCTTGTTTTTTTAGGACTCAAAATTTTAATCTAGTCATTTCCAACTGTGATTCAACACTCTTCACTTTAATTCCCTCCAGAAACTCCAGGATCATATTGCTTCCTAGGACTTAGAGTTCCTGCTGATGTATAGAGCTGCTTGTGGGCCTCCAGCACCAGAAATTGGCTCCAAACCTTTTCCCATTACATCATCACCCACTAATGTCATTACACCAGAGTGAAATCTGCTTTGAAGATTGTACTCTTGTTTTCCTTCTGTTCTTTCCTCTCATCATTTCCTTTAGAAGAAGAAGAAAAAAAAAAAATCAGAGATTTCTAGGACAATCCCAGGCAAACATTTAGGAGTGAATCAGACATCCTCACAGTCTAAACTTAGATTTATCAGCCTTCATCCACTCTGCTGATAGAGATCTGCCCAGCATGCATCCACATGGACCCTGGAAAGTAGCAGTTTGGTCATGTGACACCTGGCTTTGCTGCTTTTCTTTCAGCCTTTCAGAGTTAGTTCTTAATGACTTACATAGCTCTCCGCCAGCATCCTGTCACTGGCATGTTAAACCTTTTTGAATAATTCCCCAGAATAGAAATTCTTGGGATATCACTAAAGTTTCTTGTTCTTTGTGTTTAATTGAAGTGTTTCTTAGATTTAAGTATTTGCCAGATAAACATTTAAGCCATCTGGAGTTTTTTACTTTCCCCCTGTAAATCTTTTCAAACATTACAGTATTATCTATATTTATGGTATAGATATAGCTGGTGCAGTGATCCTTATTCATCTTCCCTCCCTCATGACAAAGCAGTTGACTAAACTTTGGTCCTCTTCTTTCTATACTAAATTTAATTCCCCATTGTTTTTCAACCATCTTTAAAGCTTCCAACTCATGGTGTGCTTTGTTTGACTTTGTGCCCAACAGCAAGGTTCAGGTAAGGAAAGAACTGGAAGTGACTGCAAAGACTTTGTGCCATCCACTCAATTACTGGCCTAGGCTTTACAGATTTTGTGTCCTTGGAGGCAGATTAGTTTGAGATTAGAAAGAATAATAATCGTCAGCCCCAAAGAAATGGGACCATAATGACTAAAACAGTAGAATAAACTTGGCTCTTAGTTTTTAAGACTCTGGGTTTACATTTATGTACAGTATTAATCACTAGTGAAGTGAAGTCGCTCAGTCATGTCTGACTCTTTGCGACCCCATGGACGGGATTTTCCAGGTAAGAGTACTAGAGTGGGTTGCCATTTCTGGGGACTGTTAATACGTGTGCTGCAGGCTGTGACATAGAGTATGCAAAGCCATATAGAACTTGAGAAACATTGGAGAGGATGGCATTGAAAATTATGGACAGCACTAGGGCAACCAAGTACATTTTTTTTTCCTTCTCTCCAAGATAAGACATTAAAAGTCCTTGATTCACATTAGGATTTGAGTTTGGGTTTCTAGCAGTTATATATATATATATTTTTTTTTTTCCTAGGAATTTTAGATTTTCTGATTTCAGCTTCTTGTTGGTCTCTGTGATATAAGCTGGATGAAAGGGCAAACGTTCCTCATTTTTTGCCAAGACTTAAGTTGGTGTGAAAAACCTCTTCAGCACAATTGTATTATCTTCTCAGACTGACAAACTGAATGAATTAGTGAAAACATCCACAAGGAAAGATAGAAATAGATACAAAGCCTGACTTTATTATGTGTAACATGTGTCGTATGTGTGTTTATCTTTAGCTGTCAGAATGTCCTCAGAAGGAGGATTTGGTGGTGCTAGCAGCAGCGATGCCCAGCAGAGCCTGCAGTCCTTCTGGCCTCGTGTCATGGAAGAAATCCGGAATTTAACAGTGGTAAGGAAGAGTGAGAGACTTTTAACGAGCTTGGAGATGAATAACCATAACTTAGGCTAAAGCATTTTTAATCTCAAGCACATTTACAAAGGTATAGTTCATTTCTGACCTGTGGGTAGGAAGATGAAGATATAATTTACTTTAGGTGAGGTAACTAAAGGGATTTTTTTTTTTTTATTTTAGTGGCTTTCTTTAGGCCTGTGGATGGTTTGACTTGGAGATTGTTTAATGTGAGGCACATCTTTTAGAGAATGGAGAAAAAGCAGGGCTTCCTTTCCTCCAGAAGCTATAGCTCATTTCTATCGCTTGATTTAGTGGCACTGCCAGTACTCTTGCCTGGAAAATCCCATGGATGGAGGGGCCTGGTAGGCTGCAGTCCAGGGGGTCGCTAAGAGTCGGACACAACTGAGCAACTTCACTTTCACTTTCCACTTTCATGCATCGGAAAAGGAAATGGCAACCCACTCCAGTGTTCTTGCCTGGAGAATCCCAGGGACGGGGGAGCCTGGTGGGCTGCTGTCTGTGGGGTCGCACAGAGTCGGACACAACTGAAGCAACTTAGCAGCAGCAGCAGCAGCCAGGTTTCTAGGACCTGGTGAAAACTGTTGGGCAATTTATTCAGCAACAAATCTCTTGTAAGCCGGCACCCTTTCCAGGTATTAAAAGATACACTTAGATTGGGGTTTCTTAACAGCAGTATTATTGACATTTTGGGCCAGATAATTCTTTGTTGTGAGGGGTTCTTCTGTGCATTGTATGGTATTTAGCAGCATCTCTGGCCTTTAATCACTGTAGCCAGTAGAACTGCACTTCCAGTTCTGACAACCAAAACTGTGGCTAGACACTGGCAAATGTCCCCTGGGGGCTGAAATCATCCCGTTGAGACCCACTGACAGAAGAATCAAAACCCTGGCCCTTGAGGAGCTTACAATGTAATAATTACACCCACGTCATTTGTTCAATAAATATTTATTAAATAGTTACTGAGTCAGGCACAGTGATGAATCTGAAGCATTAAAAGGGAGAGTATGATGTTATATCCATAATGAAGAATGTTCTGTTGGTGCCATTTCAGCAAATGGCTGAAGGAGCACTTTGTGTTAGATATGTCATTCCTGCCCTAGAGGTTGTAGCATCCTGGCAGAGCAAATACTGGATTCTTTCCTGATGCAGAATTCATGTTGCAATTTCTTCAGAGTTTCTGGTCCTTAACCTCTGACATACATGATCAGTTTTCATTTACTCGATGAATACTTACACACCTACTATGGCTAGGCTAGTTATTGTGAACCACATAGACAAAACCGTTGCACTCACAGAACATGTATTCTGGTGGGAGAGACAGAAACAGGTAATGAATGAATAAAGTAAACAATAACTTCTCATTGTGATAAATGTCCACTGACTTCAGGGGGCGAAAAAAACCACTATATTCTGGATATCCCTGTGGGTCATGTTTGTTTATATGGGGGATTTTCAGCATTTGACCTTGGTTTGGGCTTTCTCTGAGTGGCCTGTGTTCACCGGTGGATTTCCACTGAAAAGTCATTCTTCGGCAGTCTAAAGGTGGTAGTTATCAGTAGTATCTTAGATATAAAGCAGAAGGGAGGGGGAAAATGGAATTATAAAGTCAGAAGTGGGATATTTTGTATGTTTTGAGGGATGATAATGTCATGGTTAAGCTTTCAGGTTTGAGTACTGGGATCAGCCTAGTGTAAAACTAGTGCCTTCCTGAGTTCTGGTGGGACTAGGCAGTGCAGCAAGTCTGCTCCAGCTTGAGTGGAGAAACAAATTCAGGATCAGACAAGTGATCAGATGAACTTTGGAAGTTTAAATTCAACACCTAGCTTTTCTGTGTTTTGTTGGACTTTGAAATTTTTTTTTCTAATTGTGGTAAAACAACACAACAAAATTTACCATCTTGACAATTTAAAATGTACAGTTCAGTGATATATTCGCAATGTTGTGAAACAGATCTCCGGGACTTTTTCATCCGGAGCTGGAGCTTTACACTCATAAAACAACTATCCACTTTCCCCCCCCCAGCCCTTGGTAATCACTGTTCTGCTCTGTTTCTATGAATTCGGCTGCTCTAAGTACCTCATATAAGTAGACTCATACAGTATTGGTCTTTTTGTGCCTGGCTCATTTCACTTACTTAGCATAGTGTTTTCAAGGTTCATCCACGTTGTAGCATATGACAGGATTTCTTTCTTTGTTGAGGCTGAATAATATTTCCTGTATTCGTGTATATACCACATTTTGTTTATCCAGTCATCTGTCAGTGGGCATTTGGGTTGCTTTTGTTTCTTGCCTATAGTGAATAATGCAGTGAAGAGGAATGTGGGCTTTGATTTTATCCTGCTTGGTTTAATTTTCAAGTTTGATTGACATCAGAGAAGACAGTGGTGTTGACCAACTTTTTGTAGCTAGACAGCTAGTCCTTCAGAGGTTAAAAGTGGATTACTTTGAGGGATTCACTTTTAGTTCAAGTTTTATGAGTAAGGAGAAAGAAGACCAAGGAAGAAAGTCATTTTTAAGCATTCTGTTGATGGCTAAAATTTTCCTTCCACATACTCTCAAGAAAAGAATCCTAGACTGCTACCATGGTATCTCTTAAATCAGATGCTTAGAATGATGTTTGGCTTGTAATAGTGAGTGAGTGAGTGAAAATCGTTCAGTCGTGTCTGACTCTTTGCAACCCCATAGACTATACAGTCCATGGAATTCTCCAGGCCAGAATACTGGAGTGGGTAGCTTTTCCCTTCTCCAGGGGATCTTCCCAACCCAGGGATCAAACCCAGGTCTCCCGCATTGCAGGCGGATTCTTTACCAGCTGAGCCACAAGGGAAGCCCTGGCATGTTATAGGTGCACAGTAAATGTTTAAGTGAATCATAGACTCCTCCACTTCAGGTTTAGTGTGAAGCAGCATAGTGCCAAGTTTGAGTGAGAATGCAATCCAGTAAAGTCCCTTTGCAAAACTTTTATTTTCCCTCTGCTGATGGCAAATGAAGGCATCTGCTTTTCTGACTGAACCTGCCTGTGTGACGTGGCTGATATTTTAGTGTTTAGTTTGTGCCTTTGTAGAGCTCAAACAGCACTTACAACCATACTTCCTCAGATATAGCAGAGCCTCTTAGGCTGATATCTCAAAATGCCTACCAGATTTTTAAAAAAATCTGTATGTTCAAACTATCCAAACGTAAATAAAGTTTATGAGAACACTCATAAGGTGTTGTGGTCTCTGTAAGACTGTGACAGAGGTGTTCCAAAAATAAGTAATTCGAGTTTGCTAGTCCATGGGGTCGCAAAGAGTTGGACACAACTGAGCGACTAAGAACAGATGATATAGTTTATGATATATTGGAGACTTTGGCCCCAGTTGTCTTGGTCTCTGTTCTGCAAAAGCAATTTGTCTTTCATCTCAGCTTGGCCATCATGCTCTCCTCATTCTTGAAAGCTCTGCATTGTCCATAAACCCAGGTGGTGCTCACCTAAAACTGAAGTTGATTAAAAATCATACCAAAATGATTATATACCAGGATGATTGTGTAAAATACTGTATTCCTTCTTAGCAGAGCTCTGGGAGCAATAATTAATAGACTTCTTGGCATTAAATTTTACTCTCTAGACCTCTTTGAAAGTAGGGAAGAAAGAGCTAACTTTTGTCCTTTGCAGGGCAGGTGGGGAGGTAGTAATGGTGAATCTTAAAGAAAAATCTAATCCTCCTTCAACCTCCTTCCCTACACCCTATTTAGCCTTCAAGTTGGCCATAATTTAATGCTTTGGTCACTTTCTTTTAATTGCCAGTTATATCTTTTCATTCTTCAGTGTCTCCAGATTGGAAGATGACATTTCCACCATCACAATCAAATCAGATAACCATTTAAACGAGAACTTGGAGGTGTAGTTTGGTGGACTGCTAAAAAATAGGTCCTGTGCTGTTTGAGCCCTTCCTGTAGGACAGTCCTTCGCAGACTTTATTGTCTATATGTGAACCACATGAGGGTCATGTTGAAATACAGATTTTGATTTAGCAGGTTTGGAGAGGAACCTGAGATTCTGCACTTCATTCACATTCCCAGATGATGCCATTGTGGGTCTAGGGACCTCACTTTGAGCAACAAGCCTTTAAAACAGTGGTCCTTAACCCTCACTGTGGATTATAGTCACCAGGGTAGTTTTCAAAAACTGTGATGCCAGGACTCTAATCCCTAGAGTTCCTGATTCAGTTAGTCTGAGGTAGAGCCCAGGCATCTTGCATTTCAGAAGCTCCCTGAGGTGATACTAACATGCTGTCCATGTTGAGAATCACTGCTTTTGAGAAGGTAGAATCTTGATTTTGCAGAGTGAGTGCCTGACTAGGTAGGCCTACAAAAGATTCCTCATCATTATTTGAAACTCCAGATGTTGTTTAGTTCAGCCTGAGACCTATTGACTGTAATTTGGCTTTAAATTCTCACTGAGTGAATTCAGACTTCTTGAAGTTCAGCAGTTTCAGATGGCAGCATTTTCAAACATACTCCTTTGGTTGTGGTCAGGAGCACAAAGATGTTCTGAGAGAGAATCCGCTCTCCCACCTTGCTGATGTCACTCCCAAGAATAAAATGTGTCAGTTGTTATTCCATTTGGATTCACATCAGGATAAGAAGTTAAATGTTACTCATGTCGGTTGCGTAGTTGCCAGTGACAAGGGGAGCATTGTTTACCGACCCAGTACATTGTTTACAAGCCAGTTTACCAATCGTGAAGGGGCTCCTCTCTCCTATAAGCTTGTCATAAAGCCTTACATGTGACTGGAAAGCTGGGCTGAGATTATAGAAAGCTGGGCTATTGTCAGCGATAATGAGCCACACATGCATATCTGAAGATCCTTTAAGGTCTCAAGGTTTAGAGATCATGAGAAAATGTCTCACAAAAGAAAAGATGTATGGGACTTAGAACAGAGTTTTTTGTAAGTTTCTTTCTCATTTTACTCTTCATCAAGGTGGGACTATATCTTGACTTTTCCTTGTTGTTGTTTTTAAATTGTAGTCTAATGAAAATTCTGAAAGTAATATTTTATTCTTTCACGTTGGGGAAGGAGGTCTTTTTATCAGCTCTGGGCTTTAGTTAAGTAATGTTAGAACAGTGTTGTGGGAATTATATTAAATGACGGAGCCAAATGAGAACACACTTGTAAGAGACCTGAATCTTGTGGTCATAATCTTGTGCTGTGTGTATCATCATGGGAGGCCTTCCAAAGGAGCTATCATCCTAGCGTTTTCTTTGGCATTTCTGTTTAGCATCATTTTGTGTGATACACCACACAAGGAGGGACCAGTGATTGATTTCTGTAGTTAAATGTTTTTTGTTTTTAAATCCCTTTAGGATCTGGCCCCACTCCAGCATTCCCTTTCCTGCTGCTCCCCTCTGTACTGAGGTCATACATCTAAAACTTAAAAAGGCCAGGTTTTTTTGTCTCTGTGCTTCTGTGTGTGCTGTGTCCTCTGTCTGAATAACATTCACATACTTTTCCAGCAAGCAGATTTGTAGCATCCCAAGACATGATTCAGATGTCAGCCCCTCTGTGGAACATTTGCCAACTCCTCTTGCTCACTCCAACACCCACCCCCCCCCACTGCCAGTTGGTCATTTCTTTCTTTTCCCTGTGGGATTTTACACCCCCATTCTAGTATAGCTTAGGGGATTATAATATTTCTTAAGTGATAGACTCTAAACTATTCGGCTATTCAGAGAAAGTGAAGTCGCTCGGTCGTGTCCGACTCTTTGCGACCCCATGGACTGGAGCCTACCAGGGTCCTCTGTCCATGGGATTGTGCAGGCAAGAATACTGGAGTGGGTTGCCATTTCCTTCTCCAGGGGATCTTCTCAACCCAGGGATCGAACCCAGGTCTCCCGCATTGCATGCAGACGCTTTACCATCTGAGCCACCAGGGAAGCCCGGCTATTTAAAGAAAAGTGTATTTGCGTCTTCCACAGAGTAGTAGGTATCATACATTTGCTATCAGTTGTGTTGCATGAAGGAACAGATGAAAAGAGGAGGAGAAAAAATTAGAATTTTGGTGAAATTTTAGTAAACTGGACTTCTAAGCCTCTACCACTCCAGAGTTAGATTTTTAGAGGCTTCGTGGAAAATGCTGATACTTAATTTGGAAAAGGAAAAGATAAAAAATTGATGTTGGGGTTTTGTAGAGGTCACTGGTAGCCAAGCAGCTTGTTGGATTTGGGTGGAGAAATTAGATGTCTTGGGATGTCCCTGGTGGTCCAGTGGTTAGAACTCCGAGCTTCCACTGCAGGGGGTAATGGGTTCCATCCTTGTTTGGGGAACTAAGATCCTGCATGCCACGAGGTGTGGCAAAAAAAAAAAAAAAATTAGATATCTTGGTGTACATTTTATCTTAATAGTTTCTGTTCTTCTGTATTCATAAAATAGATTCTGGGAAGGCTGATGATGTTTTTCCAAAATGCTCCACTGCCTTCTTTGACGTATAGTTGACGTTTTTTATTGGTCTTGGAAAAAAAAGTTCACTAATGCATGTTAATTATACCAAATCTCAAATAAGAGCTGCTTCCTCCATAATGTGATGATGTAAATTCCCAGGTGAGCATATTGGATTTGGTGAATCACATTTCAGACCACTTATAGTATCAATCGTTTGACACCTAGTGCCAGTAGGGATTTTGCTGATTTTAGCTAATCTCTGCCTTTTCAGTTTTCTCTTCTTTGCAGCTTTGAAACCCAAAATTGATTTTTATTTCTAGAATTGCATCCATCATTGGCCGTGTATTTAAATGCCAGTAGTATCAAAATTAAATAAAAAAGCACTTAAATCACAAGTAATTGAGTAGTGCTGATCAAAAATTCCTTTCCTAAATCATTTCCACAGTAAAGTTAAGTGGTTTCTTCCCAACTTAGTCTTGTTTGTTAAGAAAAAATTGATAGGACTACTCCTAAACAGCAGCTGATAAATTCACCCTTACCCTTTTTCCATACTCTTCTACTCCTGCCCCCACGCCCAGCAGATTTTGAAGACAGGGCCTTTGATGCTGTGATGGGTAAGGAGCTCCTCCCCAGTTTCTGGTGTCATGTTAGTGCAAAGGTCAAAAATAGCCAGTGTCACATTGGCTGAAGAGAGCGATCACTGTGGTCAGGTATTCTGGCACTTGCCCTTGTAGTCCTTGATTAGAAGGAAGAACTGGCAAGTTGGGGAAGAACCCTTAAAGGCAGAAATCGCATTTTAATCTGCATATTGCAGACTGGTAAACTTTGTTCGGGGGGAAAAAATACACTCATAATGCATATTGTTCTGGCAAAGAACCTGGTCTTTAGAAGGCATCGTAAGTTTATCCTGAAACCCTTTGTTTGAAGCTCTGCATTGGTTAAGTATTTTGCTCTAGAGCTTGTGTTTTCTTAATTTCATTTGTCATTTCTCTCCTGCCATATTTTCTAAAAGGAGGGAGTAAACCAACCAGGGGGTTTCATGCTGCCTGTCACATCCTATTAATTATTCCTACCATTTATGCACCTCTTGTTACTCATTTCAGAAAGATTTCCGAGTACAGGAACTCCCACTGGCTCGTATTAAGAAGATTATGAAGCTGGATGAAGATGTGAAGGTGAAGTCATATTCATTTTTATTACTCATATTGAAAGTAAAACAATGGGAAGATTATTGCTCATTTCTCTAGAGCTCAAAGTTTAATTAAACAAAAATAAAAGTATTATTGTCTGTTGGTTTTGTATTTGGTTCCTCTCTAAAATTGTTAAGTGAGCTGAAATTGAGCAGTTTTAATTATTGTATGGTACTTTTCTGAAAATTGGGAATATCCTGTTTGCTAGCTGTTGAAAAGATACTGAGTATTTGTTTTTTGAATTGCCTGATTCTTTCCACTATGTAGCGTAAACGTGTATCATCATGTCCGCAGGACAGTGAGATCTTCCTAGCATTTTATTGCAATCTCTAGTTAGTTGATCCAAGCTCTAAGAAATGTTTGATAATGATATTGCATTTGTTCTAACTTTTCAGTCTGTGAGTTGTTTTACACGATTTATGCTTGTGAGAGGATTTACTTGGGTTGACCGTTTTTGTATTCCTAGGAGTCCGCCTCCTATTACAGTTCTCTCAAGAAGAGAGCAACTCTCTCCACTCTGAATTAATGGTTTCTTGTATTTGTATAGAAGGTTAACAGTTTACAGCAGTTTTCCTTTTTATTAGCTTACTTCCTCATAGTAACCATGTGAGATTTCACAGGATAAGAGTTACTAGTTTCACTATCCTATAGATAAGCGAATAGACACAAAGAGGTTAAAAGTGACTCACCTAGAGTTGGAGAACCAAGATCCCAATTCTCACCTCCTGCGTCCTTAACTCTGTCCTCACAGAGGACAGACCACCTCTGACCACACACACAGACCACCACAGACCACCTCACGAAGGCTGCACAGGGTCCAGAGCTTTGTTTGACCGAGAGTTTGAACTTTGAATTCAGATTCGGCAAGGCAGCTTCCATTACTTGAGGACTTACTCTGTGCCAGGCACTTTTACATACATTATCTCATTTGATTCCCACAGCAACCCTGGAAAGTTGTTACCTCTTTTTCACTATGTAAAAAGTAAAGCCAAGAAGGATGAGAAGCTGTAAATTTTCCCTAAATCCATTGGCACTCATTATCTTTGCCCACATTGTCTCCCTTTGGATTAGGACCTAAATCCTTCCACTTACTGGCTCTGTGTCTATAGGCAAGTCACTTCACCTCTCCTAAATCCTAGTTTCTCTGAAAGGCTTTTATGAGAGAAAGAAGGTACATGGAAAGTGCTAGATAAATAAACTTTCTCCCTCTTCCCTTCTGTGTGCTACCTGCTTTGTCCCTGCTTCATCATGGATTTATTTTACCTTGGAATCTCTTGAGGTGACCCCCTTCTTGTTTTCTAGTCCTTGCCCCATAGCCCATTGGCAGCACATGAGATAAGGGACAAACTCACTGGTTTGAATGACTTGCTGGTGATTGACAGGGAGGGCCTATGTCTGTTGCAGATGATCAGTGCAGAAGCGCCTGTGTTGTTTGCCAAGGCAGCCCAGATTTTTATCACAGAGTTGACTCTTCGAGCCTGGATCCACACAGAGGATAACAAGCGCCGGACTCTTCAGGTAATATTGTAGAAAATTAGGCGAGCAGCCGCCTTTGCCTTCTTCTCTTGCATGGCTTTGGACCAAAGATTGTTCTTTCCTAGACCTCTGTCAAACTGATGTGTTTAACTGGCATCTTCCTCTACTGGTGGGAGGCAGGCAGACCTTATGGCCAAGATAGTATGTATTTTCCTACCAGGAATGTTAATTTCCAACTTCCCTGTTTGTTACAGCTCAGTGACTGAACTTTGTACTTGGTGAACTCTCACTGTAAACAGAGGCTGAAGTGATTATTTATCTATTTCCAGATCTAAACAGCTTCCATCCAGTTGGAAGCCTTGAGAGTCTCCAGGAAAGAACAGTCCCAGGAAGAGTAGTCTTACTAACCTCTTTAGCATTTTTGTTCCTTCTCTGTTTTCCTGGGAATCCTTTCCTTCTTTCTTGTTTCTTTTTTTTGTTTTTAATCCAGCAAATCACTTTCTTATTGTACGAAGACCCCTTACTCATTGGGTGTAGGGAGCCTCCACTCAACACCCAGGCCCTTTCTTAGAGGAAAGATTTCCCAGACATAAGAGGAAGAATATGGCAGATACAGGAGTGCCAGTATTTTAACAGCAAAGCCAAGGAAGTACATTATGTTTTCTTTGTTTCCCTTTATCTCCAAAACTGAAAATGCATGCTTTTGTTCATTTATTCTGCAGATACTAAATGAATACCCACAATGTGCCAAGCACTGTTCTAAGCCCTGGGAATTAATACACAAAACAGAGATTCCTACCCTTAGAAATTCTATAGTCTCATGCAGCTAGATACTGAAAACTTACTTTATGTTGTCTTGGAGGAAGTCTGTGGATCTAGAGAGATCTAATTAAAGCTACCTTCAGGATTAATTCAGATTGAAAAGTAAAATGGGCAAAGCACTTGAACAGGCCCTTCAAAAAGGAAGACACCCAAATGACCAATAAGCAACAAAAAGGTATGCAGCATCATTTGTCATCTGGGAAATACAAACTAAAACCACAGTGAGATACTGGTTTGTACCCACTAGAATGGCTAAAATAAAAAAGACTGACAATACTGAGTGTTGACAAGAAAGTGAAATGACTGAAACTCGTTTATTGCTGGTTAGAATGTAAAGTGGTGTGATCACCTTGGAAAACTATTTAGCACTTTCTAATAAAGTGCTATTCCTTAATCTCAGACCCAGCCATTCCACTCTTACATGTACTCCCAAAAATGTGGACATTCTTGTATAAGACTGTCTGTAGCAACCTTGTTTTATAATAGCCAAAACCTGGAAATAGCTCAAATATCCATCAAGATGTAAATATATTAACAAATTGATCTATTCTTAAAATGGATGACTACTCAACAGTCAGAGAAGCAAACTATTTATTCATGCAACAGTGTGGATGAATCTCAATCATATTTAAGCAAAAGAAACAGAGGAAAAAATTACACAGCACATGATATCATACACTATCATCCTCTATGGAGATAAGAATCAGAGTTGTGGTTGCCTCAGATTGGTAAGGGAAGGAAGTTGACTGAAAAGGAATAGAAGGAAACTTTGTATGTTCTTCTATGGGTGATAGCTACCCGGGTGTATATATTTATTCAGATTCATCAAGCTGTGTACATAAGGTTTCTCTGGCTTTTTTGTTTTGTTTTGTTACTAAATATGATAATTGGTAAAATATTAGCATTAAAAAGGGCAAAATAAAAATGTTTAAAAGACCCACTTAAGTATATCTGTTTCCAAAATTCTGTAGAGTGCTTTAGTATATGTCTAAAGGTGATCATTTATTTTTTTCTTCCCCTCATTCTGTCCATAGATGAGCCATCTGGGTAGCTTGAGCAGGTGACATCACTATGAATGTGATACTGTATCGTACTAATCTTAAATGAGACTTGGCACCCTTAATATGTGCCCTGCCTCTGTTGGGAGGGTTTATTATCAGGCTGGTGGTTGGCAAGAAGGTCAGACTGGAGTTTTGCATTTCAGTGGCTCGGGGCCATCACAAAGACAAGGGAAAGGAAAAAAAAAACAACAAAATTTCCATCCCCTCCTATTTTATCTGATGAGTCACCTTTTAAGGTATGATATATAGAGCTTGCTGAGGATTTCTGTTAGCATGTTGACTTTTCCCTCCAACATTTTATTATGAAAAAATTTAACCATAAGCAAAGTTTACAGTGAACATCTATGTAACTCACCACCTAGATCCTACCATTAACACTTTACTTGTTTTAATCCCATATTTGTCTTTTCCTCGGTCCATCAAATCATCTGGTTTTAAATGCATTTAAAACTTTACATTCCCCTGAACACTTCAATATGCATATCACTTATTAGTGTTCTCTGTTTTTTTTCTTTTGCTTTAAAATTGTCCTACAATGAAGTACACAGACCTTAAGTATACATAGTGTGTTGGTTCTTAATTTAAAAATATTTTAATTTTATTACTTAAAAAAAGGGAATGTCACTCTTAAAAAGAACCATCAGAGCAGGCCTTGGTTTCAGTAGCATTAGTCAGCTGACTTATGTTCTCTTCCCCCCAGCCCCTACCCTAGTGGCTTCAGATTTCCAGTATTCATGTTATGTTAAACAATATTTAAACTGTGACTTTGACATTGTCATTTTGAATTTAAAAGTAAAAATTGTAATCTTGTAGAAACGAACATACATAGATCCAATGACTAGAAAAATATTGTAAAAAGTTACTGAAATAGGATTTCAGCTAAGAGATTCAAAATAGATTATAAACTACATGTGAACCAAAGAGTCAAAATATTATTTAGGGGCTTAAAAGGTTATAAGGTTGAGTAATAGCCTAACTTTGCTAACCACAGAATGATCAGAAAACTGTCAGTTGATACAGCTGGATTTGTACGAATGTATCTGGAGGATGATAATCTAACAGTTGTGGGGAAGACCTTGGGGCAGGATCTAGCAGAGGTGTTAATAGTTGGAGGCTCAAATATCTAGTCTGTAGAGCATGAGCTATATGTATCTCTTTTTTTGTCAATGTTTGTCCATCAGGTCTGATCATTTGAAGTTTGTAAGAGTTTGGTTGTGCTTTTTTTGGCTACAGGCTTGGCCGTGGGTCTTTAGTTTGACTTAGAAGTCATTATCTTAACCTTACTTGTAACTTGGAGAGTAGAAAACCAGGTAAACTAGTTTCTCCCCAAGTTAATTTTTCACCCTGCTTTTCTTTGTTACAGAGAAATGATATCGCCATGGCGATTACAAAATTTGATCAGTTTGACTTTCTCATCGATATTGTTCCAAGAGATGAGCTGAAACCACCGAAGCGTCAGGTGAGCTGGGAAGGCATTGCCGACAAGAGGGTGCCTTGCATCCCGATATCAGACGATCTCCGTTTCCTCTGCCAGCACAAGTCATTTGCTCTTCTTTTGCTTCTCTTTCTCTAGACCAGATCCATCCTTAACATCTCCTGTTACTCATTTAGGGATACTTTTAACTCAGTGCCTCTGAGGTGGTGTCTCAGTGAAAATAGACAAAATGAAAAGTAAAGATGAGTTACAACAGTAAAATGTAGCTCATTTCGAAGTATCCTGGGAAGTCTATCAGAGTTCTTAAATCCGGGATGGGAGACAGGTTAGAGATTTTAGATTTCCGGGAAGCAGCTTCTGTGTGTGCATAGTTGTGTTTGAAGGGAGTGGACTTGGTTTTCTCTTGCTCTGGTTTGTGGTTCTCTACACAATGTGCTGGCTGCACATTAAAATCACCTGTTAGAGTTTTTAAAAATACCAGTGCCCAGGCTCTGCCCCCCACACCGGCTGAAACAGAATCTGTGAGGGGGAGGCTCAGGCATCAGTCCTTTTTAAAGCTCTCCAGATGCTTTTAATGTGCAGCCAGATTTGAGAACCTCCACTTGAACTTTTTCTAAGCAGTGACGAGAAGGAATGTGTCTGCCTTTCCTGCTCTTCTGTCTGCTGCTCTCTGGAGGTCACACCATTGTTTTTCAGCACTTTGGGTGCATAAAGCTCTTAATTGCAATTTTGATCATTCCCTCTCCTGTGTTGCTCGTCATATTAGGCATGCAGATTGCATGGCTCACTGGATATAGTAGAGATACTTGGAATAGTGGCAGAGTCTGGCAGGAGCAAAGCTGAGCCTTGGTCTGCTTGCTTTGTTTTTGTTGATAAAATTTTCAGTGTTTTTAATGAACTATTCCATAGTATATTATCCTTAGAAATAGGAGTCATTCAGTAATGACCATTCTCCTGTGCTGTCTCATGTTAATAACCAGTAAGAGAGTGTAGGAGAAGTGGGCATCTTTAACGACCTTTGTAATTGTGACCTTGCCTGGGGACCTTTGGGTTTGCAAGCCCTCTGTACCTCCTTCCTAGCACAGGGTGCCTCACTGCGTCTCTGTTCTTCTGGGCAGTCTTTGCTACTGTAAACATCCTTGACTGGAAGCTGTAAGGCGTTGCAAGAAGCTTTCAGTCGGATGTTTACAGCGGCAGGCTGCCACGGTCATCCCGCTGCACATGGCCTTTGAAACATTGCAGGTTTGTGCCCACGGCTCAGTTCCTCCTCTGGCTACTTCCCTCCTCTCTGAGAAGTCACTACAAGAAGAACTCAGACCACTTCTCTTCTTTCAGAACAGTTGATACCACTCACCCACTCTCCCTGTTGGAATTTGTTTCAGAAGCTCCCTTTAAAAACAAAGTGGTGAGCTCTGTGACAAAATCAGGCCTTGCTCAGGCTCCTTACATCAACTCCTGCTTGTTCCCTGTGGGCTGCCTGCCGAGCCAACTGGCCAGAGAGAATGGTCATGTCCTCTCCCTTCCCCCAGTGTCCTCAGTGCTTGACTCTCTTAGGGTGTCAGAGAGCTCCTTGTTACATCCTAGCCTGACTCTGAATGCTATGATCCATCTCCTTTAAAGTGTGTCTAGCTGAGACAGCTCCTTGCTGCCTGGGTTCAGTTCTTTGCAGGCATTCAGGCCATTGATTGGCATCCTGTTTGGGACAGCTGCTGCCTGGCCTTTTTTGAAAGGTTGAGATTGCCAAAAGCTGGCTTGAAGTTCTAAGATAGCACTTTTAATCCTCTGTAGACATGAAGTTTCCCAAGCTCCAAATTGGCTAGCAGCTTCCTTAAGTCTTTTAAAAGCGCCTACTCTCCAAAACTCACCCTTTCTGAAGGAAGCAGCAGTTCATTCTTGCCACTGAAGCAAATGTGCTTTTGGGGGCTGGCTGTACAGCACTGTGGTGATGGCCCTAGGAGGTGATGCTGCTCATTCTCTGGCATTGTTTATCAGACTCCACTTCTGAAGAGATTCCAAGAGCAAGCACTCTGGTTGGGGAGGCCACTGCTAAGCTGAGCAAGTGCCCCATCCTGGATTGATCCAGTCATTCAGAGATTGTTCTGGCACAGGGAGTGGCTTCCCACTGCTGGGGAAAGAAATCAGCCAGAAATACTGAGTTGTTGATCTAAGGTCCTTGACTTCTCAAAGATGCTTGGGGATGTCTCTTGTTCTTTGGTGAAGCAAGTAAAGACTACTCAAGCAGGAGAGAGTTGAGGCCTGACTTTGACCCCATAAAGCTATGAGTTGAAAGTTCCTGCTCATTTCCTCTTCACCCATTTCTTTAAACCAAGCATAATCACTCCCTTTCTAGTTTGACCACCATTGACAGAATGAGTCTTCTAATGCAGAAACAGCTTAGATATGCTTCCTTCCATTTCAGTGATTTGAGAGCTGACATGCCTGTCCTCATAACGCAAACCTTGGTGCCTCTATTTGATACTCACAGAGTGTCCCAGACATTGCCTAGTTGATCAACAGCTTAAGAGGGTACTGTAGGCAGCATAGGAGAAGCTCTTTACATGTTCTCACAGCTTTTGACAAAGGATATTTTAGCTTCTGAAAGTGGTAAAGTGTTTGCTACTTTTCTGGCAAAAAGATAGTATTCACTTGCAGATTAGCTGTAGTCAAGAATAACTGGAGACAGAACAGTCGCAGGCCAAGGGCTGGTGAAGGCCAGGGGCTCCCTACTCCCCAAGACTTCCTACAGGTTAGTTCTGGAGTTCTTAGTCCTCTATATTCGTTCATCACCCAAGAGCTTTTTCAAATTAGGTTTGGACTTTAATGGTTAATGTTTTTTATAAAATGGGAAGGGAGTTCTGAGTGGGAAAATAAATTCCTTGAACCTATTTCAGGAGCCTTGAAAAGAGTAGCTGGCCTCTGTTTCTTGGCTGGGGAGGATATCAGTATTATCCCTGTCATAGCCAAGATCTAGTTGACTGGTCGACCTTTATTTATAATGATAAGTTAGAGTTGAAATGGAGATAATGTTGTCACAGTTAAGTTGTTCTGGAAACTGAGACCTAGATGCAAATAAAAGGGGACTTCCTTATTCTTCTGCCTCAGCATGATCATGTCCAGGGTTCATACTGTTTGGGCCTGAAGCACAGAATACATTAACTTAGAAAGTTGGTTCCTGTTGAAGGGCTAGCTTAGAAACCCAGAGTGTTCAAAATGTCTGCCCAGACTGGGTGAATGACCGTCAGGGAATCTTGCATGCTGAGATCCAAGTTTCTCAGAAGCTAGATCTCCGCAGTCCTAGTTTTAGTATCCTAGGCCCCCAGTCCCCAGGAAGCAAAAGAATACCCAACCCCATCCCACAGTGGACAAGAGTGTATCCCCACACGGTGGCTGCAGAATCTTAGAGGGAGCAAGAGTTTAGGGGTTCTTGTCTATTGCTGACAGTTGTTGGGGTCAAGAGTGTTTGTCATACTCCCAACTTGGGTTAGGGCTTCCCTGGTGGCTCAGCCAGTAAAGAATCCACCTGCAGTGCAGGAGACCCGGGTTCAATCCCGTGGTCGGGAAGATCCCATGGAGAAGAGAAGGACAACCCACTCCACTATTCTTGCTTGGAAAATCCCATGGATAGAGGAGCCTGGTGGGCTGCAGATCAGAAGGTTACAAAGAGTCAGACGTGACCGAGCGACTTAAGCATGCATGCATGCATGCATGCAGCTTGGGTTTTAAAAAATATATACCTTCCTACCTCCAATTGTCTGCCCGGCTCTATGAATTCATTTATCATTTAGCACCTGCTTATTGAGTGCCTGAAGGGGAAATAATAATAGGGACAGTAGGGGGCAAGAGAGATCAAGACTTTGCCTTCATAGGCCTGTCATTCTAGCAGGGAACATAGTGAATTTGACCAGAAAGTACAAAAAGGTTTCATGAGAAAAGGACCGTGGAAGCACAGATTGGAGATAGGGTCAATACCAACTCTGTGTCTGTCCCTTTGGGGAGCTTTGAGGCAATCCACAGGGTCTCTGCCTTGGAGAAGTCTTTTCCTTTTTCCTTGAGCCTGAAAAACTTAGTCCAGAGCACAGAAGTGAGTAAATTTAGCTGGTATTTTTGCTCAGCCAGCCGAGTGGTTGTGTGTTTCTATTGTTTCTGTTGTCCCAGGCAGGGGTTCCGTGTGTCACAGGGCCCTCTGGAGCAGACGGTCGGTGATCTCCGACCACCCCGGACCCTCAGACTGTAACCATGCCGTAGTGTGTGTAAACATCCTACACTCTCAGCTGTGAGCTCAAGGTGGCTGGGAGAGGGTTGTTTACTCCTTCTGCCATGGAAAACGTCTGCTGAAGAAGGAACAGTCTCTTCACCCAGCAGGTCGGCCAGAATGCGACCTCCGTAGTCAGCCAAGGCAGCACCCCAGTGGAGAGCTGTCCCTCAGGCCCCCTGGGTTGCGCTTCTGTGGCTAAGTACCACCGAACCAAATGTGATGCTGGATAGACACTGCCTTAGTGACCACCGAGCTCTCGACATGCTGTGAAAAGCTGGGCTCTTGCCTACCAGCGTTCTTGGTCCTAACATTTGCTTCTGAAATTCCAACCCAGAAAAAGCCCTGTGTCCCTTTCCCCTGCTCTTTCCTTCCGGAGGTGGTGAGGGAATGAAATAAGGAGACTGCTGCCTATTTGGGAGATTGGGAGCCAGCCTGAGTGTTTGGGGTGCTTGCAATTAGCACTGTTCTCAGATCACAGGCCTTGACAGCATTTACTGACAAGCACTGCTAGCGCGTGGTTTTTAGTTACGGTAATTATTTGCCCATTTGCAGCTCATCACGCAATGGGTGATTACTCTGTACTTCAGAAAATTGGCTGTATGTTTGTTTTGTGAAGCCTATGGAATCTGTTATTTTTAGTTCGATTTAGCACAACTGGTCTCTTCAAATTCCACTTTCCCTTGGCTTCAAATGTGGAGAACTCAGCATTCAGCAGGCAACTGCACAGAGCCCATTTGGGGGAAGAATGGAAATTCACTGCGGCTGCTGAGTCGGTTCTTTTCCTCTTACCTACCTCTCCTTCTGCCCCACAGGAGGAGGTGCGCCAGTCTGTGACTCCTGCTGAGCCCGTCCAGTACTACTTCACGCTGGCTCAGCAGCCTACTGCTGTTCAAGTCCAGGGGCAGCAGCAAGGCCAGCAGACCACCAGCTCCACAACCACCATCCAGCCTGGGCAGATCATCATTGCACAGCCTCAGCAGGGCCAGGTCTGTGAGTGGCAGAGGGTGCCATCCCAGCAAGACAGCACCCCTTAGGTTTGGGATGGGCAAAGTGGGGCTGGGGCAGATGGGCAGTCAGATCATTGTAGGGCACAGGATTTGAATTCTGGAGACCTGGACTTGCCTCCAGACTCGGCCACTGAGGTATGTCACCTAGTCTGTCTGGACCCTGGCATTCTCATGGGTCATATGAGGAAAGTGCAGTGAACAGGACATTCTCTGGGGTCCCTAAAACATTTTAGGAGGAAAAAAGTCTCTGATGCCCCCTTGAAGAGAGTGACATCTTCGTATAAGGTCTTTTAAGTGGACTCCATGCCTGCTGTCTGTGTCTCCCCACCAGAATTGGAATTTGTATCTTTAAGGGGGCGATCAGGCATCATTGCCAGCTTGCATACATTTCCTCTCCTTTTCCTCATCATTTCTGTTTCCCACCGGAAGATTCCTTCTCTCCCTGATAGTATTGTTGTGAAAGCAGTTTATATCCACATTGTTGGGGATCGTGAAAGGCTGAAGAGAACTGTGTTTCCTGAGCCCTGACTCCAAATTCCCTATCAGTCGTTAATTTGTTTATCCATCAGACGTTGAGTGTCCTCTTAGCTAAAGTCCAATGCTGTGTTGAGGATACAAGCACGAATAAACCAGCCCCTATTTTTAAGAATTTAAGAATCTAGTTGGGGCTACAGATACTTACAGATTACACCACTTGCCATGTGGGAAGTGTAAGATATTCTTAGGATTGTGTAGAGGGTGTTATGGGAGTGCTTCACAAGGGGTACCTAACAAAGATGAGAGGGAGGTGGTAGCAGAGAATGTCAGAGAAAAGTTCTCTGAAAGGAATACTGTGAGTCTTAGAGGGAATAATGGAAATGAATCAAATAAAGGGGGGAGGGAGGGCTTTCCCAGGAGAGGGCGCGGCATGAGCAAAGGTGGGGAGAAACAGCACAGGGAGTGGTAGGAGGGGAGGGTACAGTCAGCACAGGGGAGCATCTAGGCAGGTTGAAAAGATAGGCAGAGGACACATCCTAAACAGCCATGAGTATTCTAGTAAGGAGCTGGGTCTGCCTAAAGAAAAAACATTGGGACAGAGCTAGATTTAAATTATTATGGTTTTAGAATTTATTCCCTGCTCACTCTTTTATCCATAATTTGAAAGTTTATGGAATGCTTGCTCTTCACTAGACACAGTGCTAGGCAGGAGGGGTTTAAAGATGACCACATCCCAGTCCCTGCCTCAAGGCATCCACTGCAGCATGATGCCTCAGGGACCTTCTTTGGCTGGTGCGTGTGCCTCCACCGCAGTGGTGAGCGCTTTGCCTGCCTAAGGCTTTATCCCGGTACAGGCAGACTTCAAGGGAGTCTGCCAAGAACTGGTCCTGATTGGCTGATAATTCTGAAAAGCTCAGGACTACTGCGCCCCGACTGCAGGGCACGCCGTATGTGATTTGACATCTGCCAGGCTAACATGAGCCCTCATTTTCCTGAAATGATTTAGAAATACCTTGGAAATCCTCTTGGGAAAATTGAGTTGGTAGTACAGTGATGAGTTGGCAGTATGCATTTTTTTTAATTTTTTTTTTTTGAGTCAGTGAGAATTTCATCCACCTCTTCTCTGCCACCCTGAACTTGCTCAGCTTGGAGCTGACAAGGCTTGTGAGGATGGTGAACTTGGTTCCTCCCAGCATCTCCCAGCTCCTGTCCCCTGGCTGGTTCAGGAAGGCCTTGTGGTTGTGCTTTGTCGCACCTCCCTAGGCCTGTAGGAGTGGCTCTTTCAAGTTGAGCTTGGATACCTTTGTAGGACCGATACTATTAAACTTGGGAGGAAAGTACATTTTGGTCAAGTGAATCCTGTGTGTCCTGTTATAAAATTGGAAACATTTTATGGAGGTTTGGGGAGCAGGCTAAGTTGGAGATCATGGTGTCAGAATGGGAGCTGTTTCCTGTTGACCTGGCCCACTGCATGCATGCATTACCCTCTGTCATCTTTCTCCCTGTCCTCCTGCAGTTTGTAGTCATATCTCCCTACCTAGGAATCCCTTGAGTCCCATCTATAATTCCCAGAACACCTTCCCCTTCCCCGGTAACGTTACTGCAGAGTAGACCTTGTGCGGTCAGAATGTAAGAGCAATCGGGATAACAATATCAATTGAAGACCAGGATTCATTAAGACACTTAGAGTCATCTTAGGAGGTGATTCTTGATTTCAAGAGGGGAGAAATCATACCCAAAGTGAGGGCTTGGGGTGCAGGTGTAGTTAAAGGCTCTACTAGCACCACTGCCAGATGAGCAGCTTATGCTGGGATCTGTAAAGGTCACATCTTTACCCTTGTAAAGACGTGAAATTTAAAGAAAGAACTGATCCTCTCGACAGTTGGAATCCACTGTCTCTCAAAGGAGCAAGTTTTATTGGGTTAGATAATCCTCTAAGTGTGTGAGACACAGAATCTTTGTATACATTAGATAGAAATTCCTTAAATCTGAGATTCTTATTTCTAGAAGGTTAAAATTCTTGCTAAATTCTGTTAAAGTGTTAAATTCTATTACTTACATAGCCTCAATTAAGATCCAGGTCTTAACAGTGTCCAGGTCTTAAGGGTGTTTGCCTCTCCCATGGGAAGCCATGCTGTGATCTGGAGCAGCCAGCTGGGCAGCTTGGGCTGGAGTCACTCTGACTAAGTAGGGGTGACAGCCAGTGTGCCCTTTATGTTTCTTCCAGTGCCTTGTATGCCGGGGAAGCAGCCCAGGGTCCTAAACTGACCCCACTTCCCATTTGCTTTGCCCTCCAAAACTCACCTGCTCCAGGCTTGACTTCAGCCAAGTCTTGGGTGAATTATCGTAGTTGCTTTTAATTCTTTTTTACCATATGTGCCTTTCTGTAACTGAAGGGGCTATGAAAAGTTGCAACATTTGAAGCATAGAGAGAGGTATTGGGGTTGAGGCAAATACTTTGCACTCTGAGCCAAAAAATCCATTCTGCTTTCCTGTGTTTTATTTTGGAGAATGATTTTATCAGTGCTCTGAGTGTGCATACTCCCAGGGGACTCTGTAGGTTGAGTATTGTTGGTGTTGAGATAAGGTCAGGCATTCAGGAGGGCTTTGCTCCTGGTTAACTGCTCAGCATTAACCCCTTGGTAGGCCTGATGGCTCTGGGCTAGAACTCAGTCAGCTTTTTCATGACTCTTCTTTCCAGACCACACCCGTGACCATGCAAGTTGGAGAAGGGCAGCAGGTGCAGATCGTCCAGGCCCAGCCACAAGGTCAAGCCCAGCAGGCCCAGAGTGGCACTGGGCAGACCATGCAGGTGATGCAGCAAATCATCACAAACACGGGAGAGATCCAGCAGATCCCGGTAAGCCCTGCCCTGCCTTCAGGTCTGTATGGCGCTCTGCACAACAATATAATCAGAAATAGTTAAACATTTTAATACACACACACACACACTTTGTTGTAAACCTGCATTCCCATTACCCTAGACAAGAACTGGCTTCACTGTGTACTCCCTGCTTTCCTTTAATCCAGGTTCAGACTCCCCACTATGGGGCAGCTCCTCTAGAGTTCCCCTCCCGCTTCCTATGCAAAGAGGTCCTTGTAGCCACTATTCCATGCCAAGGGCCAAAGGCCCAGTGAGGCAGTCCTATCTTGATTTGCAGAGAATAAGAGGGAAGTGTATAGAGAAGGCCATAAATACACTTGTTGCATATTCATGAGTCAGTTCCCAGTGGAGCCTGCAACAAAGTGTATTTTTGGCTTTCGTTTAATTTATCCATTGCTTCACTGTGGACTGCTACTTCCTGTGTGCCTCGAGGGATTTCATTTCTTACATTTGTTGGCTTTTTCACTTGTACTTATTTTTTTGTTTAAAAAAAAAAAATGAAGAAAGTCCTTGTCGTAACACGTGCCACCTATTCATTGGTCAATTTGCCACAAAAAATGTAGAAAACGAATGACATAGACCAGGTCTGTTCCTGCCTCTCACCTTTCCTATTGTCAATGAAATGTAGGCAGATTCAGAATCTCACTTGGACTTGGCTAACCACTTCCTCTTTGAAGGAAGGTTGAAAAGTATCCTTAGCTCTCTTTTGGGGACTGCTCTTCATAATTGACAGAGTAATAGGCCAAGAGAAAGCTGAGGAAAGGAGGGTATGTGCATCACTCTATCTCTTTCTTTGTCACCTCTCTCTCTCTTTCTCCCCCACCCCTTCTCTCCATCTCCCTCCCCCACCCTTCCTTCTTACACGGGGCGAGGTTGGGGTGGGGTGACCACATACACACACAAGCACCCATCGATTTCAGATTCCTTGCAGCCACCAACCCATGACTTCTCTCATAAATGGTTCTCACTTTTGCATGTGAGAGCACCAAAATAAGATCCTCTAAGCCAGAGTAGAGTTCCCACTTCGTAGTAACTTTAACTTGAGTCTTTTAAAGACTTGGGGGCACAGAAGACTTGTTGCAGAATTTAGGACTTAGTCTTCACTGTATACTTCTGCAGGAGTCTGCATTTCTAGACTTACCAGAGTGCTAGTATTAGTGGTAACTTTCAGGAAGGAAACTTATGCTCCTCTTTGGAAAGCCCAGGGAGTGGGCCTCTTTGCTCTGTTGCTGTTCAGTAGCTAAGTTATGTCCAACTCTTTGCGATCTCATGAACTGTAGCACACCAACTTCCCTGTCCTTTACTATCTCCCAGAGTTTGCTCAAACTCATGTCCATTGAGTCAGTGATGCCATCCAACCATCTCATCTTCTCTTGCCCCCTTCTCCTGCCCTCAGTCTTTTCCCAGCATCAGGGTCTTTTCCATTGAGTTGGCTCTTCTCATCAGGTGGCCAGAGTGTTGGAGCTTCAGCATCAGTCCTTCCAGTGAATATTCAGGGTTGATTTCCATCCAGGGGGGTGGGCTTCTTTGCTCTGTAGTTAATGTTAAAAGGGTGTGAGGGTCCCCAGGATCATCCCTGTGGTAGAAGACTGAAGAGCAGAGCACATCCCCATATATATAAGCCCAAGCCTGAAAGAAGAGCTTGCTTCTGAGAACTGCTTGGAACTGTTTGGTTCACAAGTTTTCAGTCACATTTGAGTTTCTGCAAAGTGTTCTTTCCAGCTGGGAAATGTAAAATCCCTGTGGCTGGCAGTATACCTTCCCCCACTCCTAGGACCAGGCTTCTTGCAGTCTTTCATCCCATGTCCTTGGCTGGAGTTCTGGAGACTCCTGGGACCGACCGCCATCAGTCTTGGCACATGAGGTTTCCCAAGCCTCCATGCAGCTGTCTTCCTCCTCGAAAGCAACCTAACGTTGGCCTGGAAGCTGCATTGTGGGATGTAGTGGGGGGTTAGGCTTGGCGTCACAACTTCCCAGCAACTCTTCTTGGCAAGTTCTCAGGAGAGAAATGACGGCAGGTCACAATATCTTGCCCTGTCTCCTTTAAACCGGACTCTTAGTGGGTTTAGATTTTGTGTCCCTCCATCTTGCCTTAGACACTTCTGGAATGTTCTACCAGGAACTTCAATGTTCCTCTTTTCTTGGTTCAATGATCATCTTTTATTGATGGTTCAAATCCTCTTTGAAGCTGAAGTTTCAGAGAAGCAGTTTGATTTAACACTGGATGCAGGAGCTTCATCCTATCAGCATTTTACTCATGGAAGTAAAAGCCCATACAATGAAGTTAGCTCTTGAAGGCAAGAGGAAAATTTTCTCCAGGACAAAGAGGCATGACTTGTCTATTACCCTCAAGAAGCTCACCCTTAAAAGAAAAGCAGGCCAGGCCGCATTTTTTCTGGAGGGTGGTGTCTAGGCCCCCAGATGGAGGGAGACCATATCTGCCGGTCTTCCTGGAGCCTCTTTCATCCCCCATATCCTGAGCGTGACTGTCCATAGTCTTCCTTTGCCGACTGTTTTCTCTGCTGAGCCACAGTTCCCCTAGCATTGTAGCTGCCTTGGTCCTCTCCTCATCCTCATGCTCAAAGCACTAATACATTATTTCATGGTATGCTGGAGCATTAAGAGCCTGAGTTAAGGCTTTTAGCATGCAATTAAATGCAGCATGTGGTATTATTGTATTATCTGAGACTTAATCATAAGCCTGAGGGACTCTAAGGGCATTTTTGTAGCTTTAGTTTCCCATGAAGGGGTTTTCTGTGAGAGGTTTATTGATTCAGCTTCCCCTTGGGAGGTGTTTGGCCAGAGGCTAGTGCTGAATACCAAGGATCCTAAAAGTCCCACAGACCAGCATTGGTCCTGGCTTTTGGGGACAGAGATAGTAAAGCAGGCCAGCTTTCTCTTCCAAGATGTGCAGCACGGGGCTGGGTAGTTCTCAGGCTGAGGTTGGGAGTGATGGCCGTCTGCTCTGGGCTCCTGGTGGACGCTGGGGCTCTTCTCAGTGTTAGATCAGCCATGCCAGGAACTGGGGTAGTGAAGGGTAGAGATGGAGGAGAGAAAGGTCCACACTTAAGGTACAAGCATTCCAATAATGTCAGACAGTTGGGCATAAACTCCTAGCATAAACTGTGAGCCAGTGAATACTGAGGGTCCAGCCGTGCTGTTCTCACGTGTATGACAAAATCCTCTGGGAATTGCCCCCAAGTCCATTCAAGGAGCATGCTCTTTTGTGTGACTTATGGGGTTGGATGTTTTGGTTTTGTTTGTTTTGGTCTCTGTTAAAAAGGAGCTTTTCAGAGTTGGCTTCTTTGGAGAGGTGGTGGGTGGTGGGTAGGGACAATCACCATTTCTTATCATGAAAAGTTTGCCTGTTCGAGGTTGCATTCAGTCTCCTATGGTCTGCTTGTCTCTGCCCCTGCCATAGGTGCAGCTGAATGCCGGCCAACTGCAGTATATCCGTTTAGCCCAGCCTGTATCAGGCACCCAAGTCGTACAGGGACAGATCCAGACACTTGCCACCAATGCTCAACAGGTATGTCCCCGAGAGATGCAGGGCTTGAGTTGGGGACCAGCAGGAGCTGGCTTCTGACTGGAAAGGAGGGCTCAACTCTCTGGCCGCCTCATCTTCAGCAAGAGCCACCTCCACATTCTGCACATGTATTCTGCACCCCAGGGGACAGATGGGGTTTATCAGAGGAGTGGATTCAAAGTGTGTCTCTTACTGTCTTGTTCTCGAGGGACAAGGAGACACAAGGCAGGGGAAGTCTCAGGATACCTGAGGAAAGCCCGATGTGTGTAAACGCGCAGGTCTGACTGAAGGAAGCGTTTTCACAGGCCGCCTCATCGTCAGGCTCAGTTTCCGTCTTTAAACCTGAATGACTGTTGTGTCCTGGCATCTTCTGTGCCCTTTGGAAAGCTACTTAGATTTTTCCCCGCACCTTCTTGTGCACCCCTAACCAGAGACTGCCCCCTCCCCTCCCTTCACGCCCCAAGATATTGGATGCTGTGAGCCACAGGTGCTGAGGGGGCCACTTCCTTGGGCGTGGGGATTGGGGGTGTGGGCATTATTTGCAGGGGACATGGATGCTGGACAGGGGAGCCATCGTTAATCAATTCTTTTGCCTCAGACCCAAAAAAGCAGTGATTGTTTAAGAGCTGGACTCGTCTGGCCCAGTTGCATTTCCGGCAATGTATCTATTGACAGTGGTGACAGAGCTGTTTGTAGAGCCGATCTCCAAAGATCTCATTTGGGAAAATATGAGGAATGAGCCAAAAGCAGGGCTTCTGAGTTCTGTGTGGTCTCTGGGATGATTAAAGGGCCCACTCCAAATCCATCCTTCCTTGGCTTGCTCACTGACAGGGAATCAGATCTCAAGACTGTCCCACCCTTTAGTGTACCCGCCCCCTTAAATTTATAAGATTCTAGCCTAGGATCCAGAAACTTTCTGTGGCACAGGATGGGAAGAAATGAAAAGGAAGAGTTCTTGGTTCCCCAGAGGTCAATTTTGGGACCAGGAACTAAAGCCAGAAAGTGGGGAGAGTTGGGTGTTACAGAGAGAAGGAAAGAAGCAGGAAAAGGCACCTGAGGAAAGTCAAGAGTCTTCATAACAACCGATTGACAGAATATAATTGTAACACTTTGGCACTTAGTAGGTGCTCAGTAAATGTCTGCTGAATGACTGTTGAATAAATTATATGTAAATGGAATTTAAAGGTAAATGAAACTCTGTTCAGTTGATGTGAAGGGCAGTCCTGCTGGCCACAGGGCACAATGAAAACCTCCTCATCTGTGAGGAATATTTTCCATTTGTCTCAGGATCACTCATTTATTCTGTAGGCATTTCTTCAGTACTTACTTTGCACTGGGAGATGGAAAGACAGAACTTAACTCCTGCCCTCCTGGGAGGAGAAAGATCCAAAACAAAGAACAGTAGTTAAGAAACTCTTTCACACCTGTCCCCTTATTGTTCTTACAGCCCCATGGGTAGGCCTGATGGGTTGTTTTTGGCCATTGTGAGGACACTCTAGAAGACAGTTCTTACCTTGCAGGGTGGCTGTGATGATTCCAGGAGAAGGTACACAGAAAACATTAGCTAGTCCAATGTTCCATAGATAATACATATACACACAAACATTCTTCAGTCTTTTTTCTAGTCTACCAGGCTGTCTCCAGCAGCTGGCGTTAGATGATGCAGTTCTCCATATCAGTAAATTTATTTTAAAATGTATTTAAAATGCCCACATAAGATTTTAAGTACATGTGACAAATGGTTTCCTTACTGTCCCCTGCCCCCACCCTTGGCTCAGACCCTTGGCTCAGAGGGTTGCGTGTGGCCTCTCTCGGAAAAAGTACTTCATAGGTTTGCCACAAGGGTTTCCAGGGCCAAGGCCACCTGCTCGCCAGGGTGTTTCACATTCCAGTGAGATAATCTGGGTGATACGGGTTTGGTTTGGAGCCCACCGACCACTTACCACTTTGCCTGGTGTTTTGCAATCTGCCATCACAGGTTGAAAGACAGGCTGTTAGGGTTTCTGCCTAAACTGTAAATATTGTGCCCTGTCCTGTCAGCATCTAGGAGCTAGGTGTTTTTATTTTGACTTGAGCCTCAGGCCTCAGAAAGACCTTATAGTCAGGGGCTGGTTTTGGGTGGGGGTGGGGTTTGGGTGGACATTAAGAAAGATGGTTGCGGAAGTTGTATATTGGCATCTCCATGGGCCTGTCTGTGGTGCCAACTCTGAGTAGCCATCAGTGCTTGGGGGTGGGGAGGGACCCTTGGTTTCCTGCTACTCATCAAGCCCCTGTGCTGTGCCATGCCTCGTTCTGGGCACCTCGTATGCACTGTCCATTTGATCTTCACGACCCTCTCCTGGCTGGTGAGCTGGTGGACTGATGGACCAGACCCTGCAGCTCATCTGCCTACTTTGCCTTCTTGATTCCTACAGATCACACAGACAGAGGTCCAGCAAGGACAACAGCAGTTCAGCCAGTTCACGGATGGACAGGTAGGACACCAGCCAAGGCAGGCGCAGAGGGCGAGGAGTTGTTGGAGAGTAGCAGGTGCTATCTGTGGATTTGGTGGTTAGGGCAGCTGTCCCATCATCTTTTAACAATAAGTGGACAGAAGTTGTTAAAAACAAGTCTTGCCTGTCCTCTAGGTTTATAGACTTGTGGGAGTTTAAAATAACCATCGACTTTATGTAGCCCCCATGCCCATTTTACAGATGAGTAAACTGAGCCCTAGAGGTGGAAAGTGCCTTGTCTGTGCTTGCTTGGCTGTTCATTGCAGAACCAGGACTAGCGTGCAGGTCTCCAGTCTCCTTTAAGAGTAGCTTTTCTCTAAGCTGTGCTCTTCTTAATCTCATGGATTGGTTGAAATGCAGGGAACGTGTGACCTCTCAGCTCTCTCAGTGCCTGGAATTCAGTAATTCTAAACCCACGTGAGGAAGGAATCTTCCCTTTTCCCTCCACCTTTCCCTCTGTGCTTTGGCCCCAGAGAGCCCTGAGGATGTGGTAGGATGACATGCCTAAGCCTATGTTCTCTGCTGCCCAGAAAGGGGAGGAGCTGGCATCAGGACCCAGCTCTGGCTTCTGCCAGCACCAGATGCTAGGCTCACACGCTAGGTCTCCTGTGTCAGGGGGTGTTGGCTTTAAGGGTTTCTGTGGAAACACCTGAGAAGTTGTGTCCAGTTGACCCTAACCTTTCTTGGTGGCTCCACGAGCATCTTCTCCACCCCTCGCGGGTCTTGGCTGTAGGAAGCAGCTAATCCCAGGTTACCTGCGTGCCCATCAGGGCCTGTGCAGGAGATTCAGTGTAGCCTCAGCCTGAACCAGACACTCTAAGGAAAAAGAGAGGGGATAATCCCTACTGCCCTTGCCAGTGAAGATTACCAAGAGTTGGGGAAATGCTGACTTTCAGGCTGCTGGTACAGTGGTTCAGATGGCTTGTGTTTGTCACAGAGGAACAGCGTGCAGCAAGTTCATTAGCAAGCTCGAGCAAGCTAACGGGAGAGGCAGAGCCCAGAGAAGTGAAAGCCACAGGAAATGTAACCCCCTGCACCTCCTCCCTGCCCACCACACACCCCTGCTCCCACCGGGCTGGTGCCTCCTGTGTCTGCTGCTCCCAGCCCCAGCAGACTGCCACTTCCCCTCCTCCCTCGGATGCCTTGCAGTGGGTGGTGGTTGAGGTATCCGGGGTCCCCAGCCAACTTGAGGCCCATAGGGAGCTGCACGCCTCTTTCCCCGGGGTGACCTCACTCTCTCCTCTCCACTCCTCGCAGCAGCTCTACCAGATCCAGCAAGTCACCATGCCTGCCGGCCAGGACCTCGCCCAGCCCATGTTCATCCAGTCAGCCAACCAGCCCTCTGACGGGCAGGCCCCCCAGGTGACCGGCGACTGAGGGCCTGAGCTGGCAAGGCCAAGGACACCCAACACAATTTTTGCCATACAGCCCAGGCGACGGGCACTGCCTCCCTCCCCAGAGGACCCCGCCAACCTCAGCGCCTCCTGCAGGCTAGGACACTGGTGCACAACACCCCGTGCCTGGGGGCCAAGATTCTCCAACAGAAAGATGCAATATTTTTTATTTCCTTTTTTCTCATTTTTTTTTTCTCCAAGGAATCAATATTTCAATATGTTGAGCTGTGTGTCCAATGCTATGAAATGAAAATATTAAATAACATATTTATGGCATTTTCTCAAAGAGTGTGGTTAAGAAATATTTCTTTGTTTTTCTTTTTTGGGTTCTTACCGCCACTTCTTTTAGGAGCAGGCCTCCCCAGGGGTATGTGTAGTCTCCTGACACCCAGAATAGCCGCTGCCCCAGGATTCGCCACCTTGTTCTGCCCTCAGGTGAAATTAGGTGACGTGTGTAGCTTCCTTTCCACTAGTGCTCTTCTCCCTGGGCCCTGCTCCTGTCCCAGAGCTCTGTGGATTTGCCTCCAGAGGCCGTGAGAACATTCCCTGCATTTACAAGACTCATTTGCCATGGAGAGTGGATGGTTTCATTCCCAAACCCTTCTCTTTCAGGGACCCAAGGAGACTAGAACTTTGTGCATAACCCACCCCCCGCCCCCCTGTTTTCAACTTTATTTTATTTTTAAATGCATTAAAAATTGTGCTAGTCTCCTTTGCTGCATGGACTTCAAACTGCATGAAATGCAATAAATCTCATTTTAGATAATTTGGAGTCTGGGTTTGTGTGTCTGAGGACATTCATGGGACCCTTTGCTTGGGGCTGCCTGCCTGCCTGCCTTACTTCCTGGGCTGCGTGTGGCGCATGGGCCAGATTCAGCCTGTGTCCTTCTTGGATGAGGGTCAAGAGAGCATCGCTCATAGAGGGAGCTCTCCATCCTTCAAGCAAGGCCTTGAGTAAGTCCCTCCAACTCCAGGCCTTGGCACATGCTGGCACTCTGAGCTGCCTGCTATGGCCATGCTCATTACCAAAGGCCTGGCATCTGCCATGGAGGGCAGCCCAGGCCCCTTGTCAGCCAGCAGGTCAGAAGGCGTCTACAGCCAGGACTTGCTTCCTATTAATTGAAGTAGGGAGCATAGAAAGAGCATGCCACTTCTTCATTGGCCACAGAGGCCAGTGGTGAGCTGTCTTCCTTACCTTCACCATGCCATTTACAGCTAGAATGAGGCCTGGTGTCATGGCAAGAGCAGAGAACTGGGTGCCAGGAAAGGAACTCATGTTTTCTCAGACAGTAATATGTCATAAAACCTCGGGCAACTTCTTTCTGGGACTAAGGGGTGGAGGCCAGGCCAGGGAAGAGGCTTTAATAGATAATTTCAAGTCTGACCCTAATTCCCGCAGAATTCCGTCACCAAATATCCCCCATTGTCAACTGTGGTAAGCTCTTGGACATCTATTTCATTTTCAGTTATTTACCTAAATGGACCTTACCTTACTCCACAAGAAAAGATGCTATGTCTTGCATTGAAAACATACACAGTGAAATAATAAAACATGACAATTATGAAGACTTATCATTGAGTGGAAATCTGAATCGCTGAAAACAAGAACAAATGTTCTGGTTGTAATGACGTAGACAGAGTTCTTAAAATGAGGTTTCACATTTGATCCTGAGCTTCCTGACCACCAAAGCAAAAAGAGAGATGCGACCAGGTGAGAGATTCACGCTATAAAAGAAAGAAAACATTCTTAGGCAAAAGCAGATGTTCCTCGCAGTAAGGTTTTGGATACATGGTCCCCCTCCAGTGTCATCAAGGCAGACGAAGCAGGTGATGCTGTCACTGTAAGTCAGATCTGCCCCCTTCATTCTAGCCCTGGACTTGTCTGAAGGGGATTATCTGACTTTTCCCACTGTCCTGTACCCAAACATGTCTCAGTGAGTCATGCAGGTAATTTAGTGATAGCCTGTGCCCAGCCCCACATGGAGAGGCTGCAGGAGAGGGCTCATGAGAACGAGGAGCACTCAGAAGGGATGCTGGGCTCATAAAGCGCAGAAGCTCAGCTCTTATTTCCTGGCTAACCCCTCTGTACTGAGGCCACTGCACTGTCCCACCTTGCTGCTCTTCCACTCATCCTGAAAACCCATGCGTAATTGGAATCTCAGACAAGTCAGTGAGGCCCCATTTTCCTACAAACTTCATTCTTAATTTGGAGATATTTCTATCAGTTGCCTTACTGAGCACGTTCCCTTTAAATTTCCCCACCAGCAGGGCCCATGCGGGTGTAAACAAACACTTTGGTACAGCCCAAGAGAGCCCCTATCTAATACCCAGCACGATCCCCTTACATCCGGAGCACTCTTGGACATTTTTCCTAGCACTTACAGCATCTGTCCTCCCAATGATCTTCACAGTGACCCCGCAGGGGAGACAGGAAGAGGGATGGTGATCCTTGTATTATAGATGACATAGGAGGCCCAGTGAAGTGCAGTGACTTGCCCAAGGTCACTGAATGAATAGGGTGGAGCTGAAACCAAAACATTGGTCTCCTGACCCCCTGCATACAAGGTTTTTTACTCGCCAAGGGTGGTGGTGGTGGTGGTGGTGGGGTGTGTGTGTGTGTGTAAGAAAGAACAAGACTTCACAAAGAACAAGACTTTACTATGAATGGTCTCCTTTTGCTCTGTCTCCCCAAACCCACTGGTGCAGCCTTGAACATGCATGGAATAAACAGAGCAATTAGATCTGGTCGGTGGACAGCTGGTGGTTGGGATAACTCCCAGAGGGTGGCGCTGGAGACCAGAGACCCCTGGGATTATGAAAAAAAGACCACCCGGCCAGCCTCCTTGCTGCTCAGTTCTACTGAGGCCACAAGGGGGCAGCAGGTAGCACTCACCCAAGACTAGGAGGTGTCTTGTCCCACCCTTATCCCAGTTTGAGACAACTATAGGAACTATGAGGTATGACTCCCCTTTCTCAAGGGGTACTAGATCCTTAACCCCCTTTTGGATAAGACCCTTAATTTTTGAAGGGAGGAAGCTTCCTAGGGCAAAGTGAGGGCTGGAAACACTATCCTCTCCAGACTGGTATTACATCCAGGCAGGTGGTTAGATTCTGTTGTTCAGTCACTTGTGTCCAGCTCTTTGTGACCCCATGGACTGCAGTACACCAGGCTTCCCTGTCCTTCACTATCTCCCACAGTTTGCTCAAACTCAAGTCCATTGAGTCAGTGATGCCATCCAACCATCTCATCCTCTGTCACCCCCTTCTCCTGCCCTCAGTCTTTCCCAGCATCAGGGTGTTTTCCAATGAGTCAGCTCTTTGCATCAGGTAGCCAAAGTATTGGAGCTTCAGCATCAGTCCTTCCAGTGAATATTCAGGATTGATTTCCTTTAGGATTGACTGGTTTGATCTCCTTGCTGTCCCAGGGACTCTGAAGAGTTTTCCAGCACCATAATTTGAAAGCATCAATTTTTCATCACTCAACCTTTTTTATGGTTAGATTTTAATAATGACTTTTTGACAGCCCTTTCTATCTCCCCATCCGTGTATCTTCTCATTCTTCTCTCCCCTGCACTCGACATTCCTGTCACACTCAAATTACTTGCTGTTTCCTGAACTCACCTCCATGTTTTCACAAGTACTGACCCCAGTAGCTGTCCTTTTTAAAAAATGTATTTATTTATTGGCTGCTCTGAGTCTTTTTTGCTGCGCACGGGCTGTCTCTGGTTCAGCGATCAGGGGCTACCGTCTAGTTGCAGTGCATGGGCTTCTCATTGTGGTGGCTTCTGTTGTTGCAGAGTGTGGGCTCTAGGGTGCATGGGCTCAGTAGTTGTGGTGCACGGGCTTAGTTGCTTCTTGGCATGTGGCATCTTTCTAGACCAGGGATCAAACCCTAGCATTGGCAGATGGACTTCTAACCACTGGACCACCAGGGACGTCCCCTGGTTGTCCTTTTACTTCTTTTTCCACTTATTGAACTCCTACACATCCGTCAAGGCCCAATTTAAATAACCCTTGCTGAGAAACTTCTAACTCATAGGGCAGAGTTAGCAAAGAGCTCTTTGATGCTCTCATAGCAACCTCTATTATCAGTGCTCATACACACAGTGGTTCAACAAATATTTCTTTGGCACTTTCTGTGTTTCAGACATATTTTGGACATTGCGAAGCTATCTGAAAACAAGACAGATGAGCTTTGTGCTATCATGGAGCTTATATTGGGTTGGGAGCTGGGGAAGAGGAAGGAGTGAGGAGGGGACAACAGACGCAAGACCAGTTAGGCTCTAAACAGTCTGTTAGAACTTTCTGGTTTGGGCTGTCTTCCTCACCGATGGTCCTTCTCTAGTTCAGGGCAGTCTCTGTGCCTCCAGAGCCCAGCTCAGGGCCTGGCACCAAGAGAATGACAGCAACTGATGAGTAAGCAAATGAACACAAACCTTACCTGGAAAAGGGGGCTTCCAACACTGCACACATTCCTCCCTCTACTCATTGGCTCTCACTCTCACTTTTAACTTGGTGACAGTTTTGTGCTGAGCACTGATGATATGCTAGGCAGGGGTATTCGATGGAGATTATTCTTTTAAGAAAATTTTGTGTAGGAAAATACATCTAAAGCTTGGTATTTAGATGAATTAAATCTCATTTCATCTTCACATCCTCATTAGGTAGATATTCTCATTAGTGAGAAATTGAGGCTCAAAGAGGTTAAGAAATTACCCAAGGGCACCAACTGGTTGAGTGGAGCCAGATGCTCCATGAAGCCTCTCACCTCAGTGGGCTCAGCCCCACTGGTCATCCCCTCTGATAGTGATACTCTTCCTACGGAGAACGGAAGTCCTTGCCTCCCAGTTCGTACCTAGGGACCTAGCCTTTATCCCACTGCTCCAGCCATCTATAGGCCTCTGTAAGGTGGCGCTGACCTCCCAGGAGGAGAGGACCCCAGGGTGGAGGGCCAGGCAAGTACCTGGTTACATGAACAACTTGGGCCTGGCCTCCGCAAGGCCCTCAGAGCCAGCCTGGCAGTGGTACCCAGCTTGGGTACTGGGCCACTACCATGAGGGGATAAGAGGACAGCAGGCTGGCATTCAGGAGGGGAGAACCTGAGCTGGGCCCCAGCTGCGCCAGGCTGGGCTGAGCTCCTCAGGCTGGCTGGTGCTGAGGAGAGGTCTGAAATGGAGCCCAGGCCCCTTCCGCAGCCCTCAGCCCCATCACCTCTTTGGCTCCCAAGCCCTGTGCCCTTCTCTTCCAGCGAACGTCTATGGGACAGAAGCTTTCTAAGATATTGAATGTGTCGAAATGTCTTTATTTTGCCCTTTGTTTAAATGACCGTTTGGCAGTGTGTGGGATTCTATGTTCACAGTTAACTTGCCTTCAGCACTCTGAAGATACTATTCCATTGTCTTGGCATCTATTGTTGCTGATGTGATGCTTATTGTCAAGTCAATTATTGGACCTTTGTAGATAAGCTATCTTTTCTTTCTGGTGGCTTTTAGAATTTCGTTGTTATTCTTGTTATTCTACACTTTGGTGACAAGGTGTCTAGATGTAGTTTTGCTTTTAAAGATATCTTATGAGGCAGTCTGGTCCTTTTAAATCTGGACATTCATGTCTTATTTCTGGAAAGAACTTAGTCACTCTTTCCAGTATCTTTTTCTGGAAGCAATAATATATACAGTAGAGTTTCTCATTCAATTTTCTTTGTCTCATTTCTTTCATATGTCTAATTGTTTTATTGTTTTGTGCTTCATTCTGGAGGACTTCTTCAGTTCTAGCTTCTAATTCACTTATTCTCTCTTCAACTATATTTACTCTACTAACTCATCTATTGAATGTTGGTGAATTTAATTCATTTCTAAAATTTCTAGATAACTGTTCATAACTACTACATGTTTCTGTCTGATATCTTCCTATTCTTATTTTATAGATGCTATTCCTTCCTTTGTCTTCTTAAAGATCTTAACTATATTAAACTTCCTTTCAGATTGTTCCATTATCTCTAGGTCTTTAAATATGAGTCCTCCCATGAGAGAAGTGTCTCTCAGGATAGTGTATTTCTTATATGTTGTGGTTTATCCTTGAGATAGTTATTTTTAGCACATTTTCCTGACTGTACCTTGGGATTTGGAGGCTACCCTATGATATCCCTTGTGGCTCAGCTGGTAAAGAATCCACCTGCAATGTGGGAGACCTGGGTTCAATCCTTGGGTTGGGAAGATCCCCTGGAGAAGGGAAAGGCTACCCACTCCAGTATTCTGGCCTGGAGAAGTCCATGGACTCTATGGTCCATGGGGTCGCAAAGAGTCAGACATGACTGAGCCACTTTCACTGTGGTATTATTGCTCAGCTGTATCTGCCCAAGCCTTGTAGAAGTGCACTAGCCCCAAACTAGTTCTTATATGTGTCTTTTTGGATTTTTGCATGGCATGAATATCAGATCCTGAGTCCATATCCATGTGGATGGGCTTAAGTTATCCTAATCCTATGGGCACTCTTTCTACCCAAAGCCAGGTCAGGTGGCTAACAGGCAGAGATAATTTAGTCCTGTTTATGGCAGGCAGCACTTTCCCAGGCCTAGCATTAAGTAGGGAGCCTGACACTAGTGGGGTCTGCAGGTATACTTCCCACCCCATTGGAATGCTGAATCCCTCCTTGGAGGTACAGCTTCAACTCCTGCTCACCACTGGAATCTCCTCTCATTTATTGGCCTTAGAGATTTCTCATTCTTGCTTTTAAACGTGGATATGTGTTTCTGTTTTTAGTTATCCAGCATAACCTTGTACATCTACTTCTTTAAGGGGGAGGGACTTTAATAAGGTGTTTCATCAAGTTTGACCAATCAAGTCCTGCTCTCTAGGCCTCCCATCCTCATCACTGAGCCCCCATTCTCCTCTCTGAACCTCTGTGTCTCTCACCCAGTCTCATCCCTTTTCGGAGCCCCCTTCCCCGACACTCCATCTGCCAGCCCTACTAGTCATGTCCTCTTCTTCCCTGAATCCTCCTTCAAGTTTTCTGATCATGGGAGAGGAGAGAAGGGAAGCTTTCCCCACTGCATTCTCAGCAACTCAGAAAGGTCCTTCCCCCTCATTTTCCAATGAACTCCACCGTCCCAGCGGCTCTCACTAAGAACACAGAGCCTGCCCACAGGGCTACCGTAGTGTTGTCCTCTGCATGGTCTTCCAGGGGTTGGGGTCATGGAGGAAGAATCCTGAAGCCCGAGGAGAAGTAGCACGAGAAGGGATGGCTTTGACCTTCACTCCCTCACCCCATTCTCCCTCAGTGTCTCCTCCTGGTGGGCCCCCCTCCAGCCCTGAGGATCAATGGGGGTTCACTTTCGCTGAGCTCAGCGACACTGCTCCCTCCCCACTTCCCATGGCTCTGAGCTGACTGGCCCAGAAGGCCAGCGGGGTCTGGGCCAGGGACAGCTCAGCGGCGCACCCAGATCTGGGAGAGAAACTCCCTAGGCCCCTCCAGCACCTCTACCTGCCAGGTGGCCTCAGTCTCTTGGTCTCTCTGGGAAAAGGAAGCAGGCCTGATCTTTCTCTCACTTCCTCCTCCCACCATCAGTGGAGGTGCATCCCTGGAGGTCAATAGTGTCACCGGGTGAGAATCCCCCATTTCAGTCCCTTCCTACTAGAAAGACTTCCTAGAAGGAGGAGGGCTGCTCGGAGTAGGGAATTCTCACAGCATTTCCCGGCCCCATCCGAACACACGCCTGAAAAGCGGTAAGATCGGTGGTTCACATTTGTACAGCTCCCTGCATAGTTGTGACTTTTCCATGCATTCTTGCATTTAGTCCTCCTGATAGCCGAGAAATTGGGGCAGAGGTGAAGTGACCAAGGTTACCAGCTACTCCAAAGGTAGAATCAGGAAGCCCAGACTTGACCTGTTGTTCTGTGCTCTTTCTACCACTCTCCACAGCCCCGCACTGCCGACATCCCTCAGTACTGACGCCTCCAACTCCCGGTCCTGAGCTCTCTCCTGCAGAGCCCCAGCCTCTGAGGCATGCCTAGGCTCAGCCCCTGCCAGGCTCCCTGTTTCCTATCAGGCCGAATCGGACCCTTCAGCCCTGCATCCAAGGTCCCTTGTGTCCCCCTCATCAAGCTTGCTCTTCCTCCCCCATGTTCTGTAAATCCTCCCCTTCCCCACTCCACCCCTCACCTGCACACACTCGCACACACAAGCATGCATTCACTATAGCACAGGGATATTTACTAGGCAAGACTCTTCCCTGAGTCTCAGTCTCCTTGTCTGTATAATGGGGGTGTGAATAAGTATTGCCTCAGAGGGCTGCTGGGATGCTGAAATAGACGATACAGGTAAGGCATCCTACACAAAGCTCTGGGCCTCCTTCATGCGACCTGCAGACATTACCTGTTGCACTTCTCGGCACCTCTCCAAGTCCTCCCAACCCCATCCCCAAGAAGGTTTCAACTCTGCCATTGCCAGTGGAGACCGCTCCTTATCTGACTTCTAGCAACACTTAGCTATATAAGAAAACCCTAATAGTTTCTGGGGTGTGGAGAGAGAAGAGGAGGAGGTCTGGTGGGTGCAACCTTAACCCCCTTCAGCCCGACTAAACCCAAACACCTCTGCTTGAATGCTCTTTACACACTGGGGTGCTACCTTAAGATTCTGTCTGTAAAAAGGATTCTATTGTTAATAAAGCCCGAGACCCACTGGCTTAAAACCCTCTTCCTACTCCAGAAAGGAATCTGCACCCTTTGGTTGACCTGAAGTTGTCAGTCAAGGACAGGCTTGAACCTGGCCCCGTAACGAAGGTCTCTACCACTTCTAGACCTCAACTCTTTCAGACCTGGGAGTCTCAATCCCTGGAAGAAATAAGTCCTAAAGAACAAACATTGGGACATCTGTGGTTTCCCTCAGCACTGATCTCAGTACCCAGGGCACAGCGGGTGGTGCCAGCCAAGGGAGAGAACAGGTCACAGGCAGTTCTGGATACTGGCTGTGTATCCTTAGGTGAGTCCCTGCACCTCTCTGAGCCTCAGCTTTCTCACATGCAAAGGGCTGCTCTGGTCCCAGCAGAGGCAGGGCCTGGCATAGTCGGTGCCCAGCAAATGGGAGCTCTCTCTCTGCCCATCCTTCCTCTCAATCAATACTTGCTCCATTGATGGATGAAAGTGACAATGATGAATTACAGAAGATCCCGGAGCCCCGCCCCTTCTTGTGGACAGATGGGGAACCTGAAGCCCAGAGCCAGGCATGGACTTGCCCAGGTGGGACAGTGAGCGAGTCAGGGCAGAGCAGGATGTCTTCTGGGCAGTGTTACTGGGAAGAGATGCGGGGGTTTGGGGGGGTGAGTGGGAAGGAAGCTGCTGAGGGTGGGGTGAAGGGAGCACGTGGGAGAGAGGGCAGGAGGAGGGTGGGAAACCACAGCCTGCCCCCCTCCCTCACCTGCAGCAGGGAGGCTGACTGAGAGCGCCTGAGACAGCTGTGAGCTCAGAAAAGTGTCTTAGTCACTAAAGGCTGCACTGGGGAAAGGCCCTCCTTCCGGTCATACTCATGTCCTGGAATCCGGGTGGGGCAGGAAGGCCACTGGGTGACCCTCAGAGTGGCCACCTGTCCTCTCTGCAGTGGACTGTCTCCTCTGCCTCTTTCACTTTCCCAGGTGTGGGTGAACACGCCTGTGCACGCGTGCACACACACATACACACACACACTAAGCTTTGCTTACGTCCTCCCCATCCCCCAACTCCTTAGGAAAAGTTCCATGACTCTCCACTTTATTTATTAGTATTATTATTTGTCCTTGCCACACAGTGTGTGGGATCTCACTTCCCCAACTAGGGAGTGAGCTGGGCCATGACAGTAAAAGTCCAAAATCCTAACCACTAGGCCACCAGGAAACTCTCACATGACCCTGAACTTTAAAAAGCGCTGGGCCTGTCCCACTACACGTACTTCTGCAGGAGACACAGGCCTCTGGGCCCCAAGAAACTTCTTCCCGAGATCTAACTTCCATCCCTCTAGCTACAGTCACAGTCTTTTTCTTCCTCTTGCTGCCTCTGAGAGGCTCATCTGGGGCTGGAGTTGGGAGAGGATGGGAGACCCTCTCCCGACAGTGAGGGCTCCTCACAAATTCGAAGAAAACCGTGACATCCAGAGGTGATGCCACACTTGATGCTCGGCTTTCCCAGAACAGACCCAATTTCAGCTCTTCTGGATGTTGAGGAAGAAGTGAAGTGATCACTCAGCTGTGTCCAACTCTTTGCAACCCCATGGACTATACAGTCCATGGAATTCTCCAGGCCAGAATCCTGGAGTGGCTAGTCTTTCCCTTCTCCAGGGGATCTTCCCAACCCAGGGATCGAACCCAGGTCTCTCGCACTGCAGGTGGGTTCTTTACCAGCTGAGCCACAAGGGAAGGGGTGTTGATGAGGGTGTGTTCAAGTGCCATTTCTGCCACAGAAGAAGAGCCTCAAAAAGATCCCAGGAAACCCCCTAGATCCCTTACAACTGCTTTCCTTCCCACCATTCAAGTCTCCAGACCTTAGTCTTACCCCCAGGGCCCCTGGATGGGGAAGCACAGTCAAGAGGTCCCCTAGGGACTGTAAAGGTAGTGCTGCATATCTAAGGGATGCTAGCTTCAGCTCTTGGAGAGAGGAGGGGTTAACCCAGCTTTAGCAGTGCAGCCATAGCTGGGCCCTGGGGTCCAGAAACCTTCCCCAGCTACCAGGGAAGAAGAGGCATAACCTGCCCCCGGGGCACTAGCCTCGTGTACATGGAGCCAGGGACAGCCAGAGAGATTCAGGTCAGACCCCAAAGGCAGCCCCTGTCTTGCAGAGGGAAAAGGGTCACTGTTGCGGAAGGGGTGCAAGCCGACTGCCAAGCCCAGTCGGAGACCCCCAGGTCCCTGCAGCCCCCTCCCTGCCCGCCAGCAGCTCGGCCTCTCTCCCTCTCTCCTTCCCCCACTGGCGCTCAGCAGATCAATGCTGCCTTTGCTGACAGCTGAGAATCGAGCTCTCCTTCCCGCCCCCTCCGCCGCCCCTCCCGCTCGGCTCCGTCCCCCGAGATCCTCCCGGAGGAACCGGGAAGTTTGCTGCGGAAGCGCTTCACTCTGGGGCAGGGCCCGCGGAGGGAGCGGCTGGTGGGGTCGAAGCTTTGGTCGGGGGAAGAGGGGAGGAGGATGGGGAAACGCAAATGAGCACCGTGGGCCGGACCAAGGGGGCCAGCGGGAATGAAAGGGCCTCCCCCATAGCCAGAGAGTAGGTCAGGCGCCAGGAACTTTCCAGCGGGGAAGAGTCTCGCCGTTTTGGGGAAGGATTCTGTGAACCTTTGCAAGGGGGTTGGGGGGAGGCCGTCTGGCCTCCGTGCCGGTTCAGAGCTCACCTCCCAGCACCCGTGTGCCCTGACCCGTGCCCTGACCCGGAGGCGAGGCAAGGCTGCGCTTCAGGCCGGCTTGGCGCGGAGCAGGCCCCTTTGATCCGAGGAGACTTTGGGGGCAGCATGGCCTAAGCGGGGCTCTTCCCGCATCCTAAAGAAGGGAAGGACAGAGGTGCGGTGGGTGGGAGGGAAAGCAGACACACCTGAGCCCCACAGCGCTACACGCGCAGGCCGTTCAGGCAGGAGCGCACCCCGCCACACATTGCGCGGGCACACTTAACACACCTCGCACCACGCGCACGGGGCACAAGCCGACGGGGCACACCTCGGGGACACCGCCACTCTCAGCGGGCGGGACCCTGCACACTCATCCACCTCGTGTCCCCGCCCCGCCCCTCCTGACTCAACCCCACCACCTCGCGGAGCCACAGCCACCCAAATCGGCACACACAGCGGGCACGTCTGCATCCACTCGCACCTAAACTCCGCGGGACGCGCGTCCCCTCCGCCACCGCGGCCGCCACTCCTCGCTCCGGCGACCACACCGGAGGCGTCCCGCCCGCCCCCAGCCCGGCCTTCCACGCAGCCCCGCGAAGCCCGGCGTGCGGCTCCCACCCGCAAGCCGCCCGGCCCCGGCGCTGTCCCCGGGGGCCGCCGCCACGCGGTCCGGTCCCCGCCCCGACTCGGCGGCCTGCGCGGCGGGGGCGTCCTCCCGCCGCCTCCCCGCGCGTCCCCTCCCTCCGCCCGGCCTCGTCGGCTCGCTCGCTCCCTCCCGATTTGGGAAGGCGGCTTCGGGCGGGCGGGGGCGGCGGGGGCGGGGTGGGGCGGGTGAGGCTGACATGTGAGCGGCGCGCCGGCGGCAGGTGGAAAGGCGAGCGGCATGGAGCGCGTAATAAGAGAGTTGGAGTCGGAAAGAGCCGCCCCAGTCGCCGGGGAAGCGGGCGGTCAGCGCGGGCTCCATCGGCCCCCCGACTCCGAGCGCCCGCCCCCGGCCCCGGAGCGGCCCCGGCCCGACCCCTAACCCCCGCCGACCGCGCCCGCCCCGGGCCGCCCCCCCGGCCCCGGGTCCGAGCCATGCGCCGCTGAGAGCCCCGCGCGCGCACCCACCCCGGATCGGACCCGGGCCCCGGCCCCCTCCTGCCCGGCGCCGCCCATGGCCGAGGCCCCCCCGCACCGGCTCGGCCTGGCCCCCCCGCCCGGGGACGCCCCCCGCGCCGAGCTGGTGGCGCTCACGGCGGTGCAGAGCGAGCGGGGCGAGGCGGGCGGGGGCGGCTCCCCGCGTCGCCTGGGCCTCCTGGGCAGCCCCCTGCCGCCGGGCGCACCCCTCCCAGGACCAGGCTCGGGCTCGGGCTCCGCCTGTGGCCAGCGCTCCTCCGCCGCGCACAAGCGCTACCGCCGCCTGCAGAACTGGGTCTACAACGTGCTGGAGCGACCCCGCGGCTGGGCCTTCGTCTACCACGTCTTCATGTGAGTTTGCGACCCCGAGTCCCCGGCCGCGCCCTCGCGCTACCGCCCCGCGCGGCCCCTGCTGGAGCCCGGGCTCTGGTCGGGGGCGGGGGTGGGGGGGACGGCCGCCCCGCCCTGGCTCCGCCTCCTGTCCCCTAGCCCCGAGGCCGGCCGACCCTCATCGCTCTGCCCCCAGACCTGAGCCCGATTTCTGATGCCCCTCAGCCTGACCCTAATCCCCGATCTCCAAGTCCTGACCCTTGCCTGACCTGGCTTCCGACCTCCCCCACCTCAACTCCTTATTTCCATCTGTTCTCCAACCCCTGCTTCTCTGTTCCAGGTACTCCCCCACGTCCTGCTTCTTGTCCCCCATCTCTCTCCAATCTGGAGTCACTAAAGTGTGGCTCCCTTTTTTCTCTTCCTCACTTCTGTCTCCCTGTGTCCCAGACACAGAGAACCTTTTGGCCCTCCCACACTGTCACTCTGCCACAGCTCTGTGGCTGCAGTAGGTTCCCACCTGGGCACCCCCCAGAAATGTCCCTCTCCAGGGAAGACCTCCACCCCAGCACAGGACTGGCCCCCAGTTATAGGTGTTTGGGAGTCCCCTTGAGCCACCAGAGTTCTGACACTGGCGTGTGCTGACTTCTACGAGTTTTCCCTCAGTCTTCCCCTCCACCCTCAACTTCCCCGTGGCAGCAGTGGGCCATGCCGCCTGCCCTGTGGGGTGGGCCGTGCCGCCTGCCCTGTGGGCTTGGCCAGCTAGCCTGCCCAGCTCCCTGGCCGCACCAGGGAGCACTAGGCCTGGCTCTGAGCACCCCCAGGGGAAAAGAAAGAGAAGAGGGGTAGGTTTGGAAACACTCAGGCTGCGGGCCCCCACCTCCCCCTCACCAGGCTCCTACAACTTTCAAAAACACTGACCCTTCTTGGATGTAAAGAGTGAATTTTGGCAGCTCAGAGCTCTGTCTTGGGGGACGGCCTGGCCCAGCCGGGAACATGAGAGGCCCGGGAGATATCAGTTGAAAGACTGGGCCTGGCGTTCGGTCGCTCAAAGGTGCCCGAGAGAGAGACCTCTCTGGTCCCTGGAAACTGTGCCAACATGAATCCCTTATTGCTGCCTCCAGAGAGGGCCTTCTGCTCTTAGAGTCTCCTGCAGGGTACCCTTGTCTGTCCACTGGACTATCCTATAGTCCTTCTGCCTATCTGTCTGCCTGTCTGCCAGGGTGAGAATCTGTCTGTGTGTGAGTTGTCCTGTGTCTTCGTCTCTCCTTCTGCTAGTCTGTTTTGACCCCTCTGCTGACCTGTCCAGTTATCTGTGTGCCTGTCTGTCCATCTGCCTGTCCACCTGTCCACCTGACCCTCACTCCTCTATTTGTCTGTGTCCACCTGTCTTTTGGTCTGTCTTTCTGCCTGACCCGCTGCTGCCCGCTTGCCTGCCTCTGCCGAGTCTTAACTGGCCCACAGAATTTCCAAGGGGAGGGGAGGAAATTCTGGCAAAGGAGCCCCCTGACCACACGGAGGGTAGAGGAAGGGAGCTCTTTCAGCCTGCATGTTCCCTTTTTTGCACCTCAGCGCCAGCCTGCAGGGGATGACAGGCACGACTTGGTGCAGGGACCTTGGGTGGGCCAGGTGAGGGTGGGGCAGAGAGTTGAGATTGCTCTACACATGAGGTCAGACTTAGCGTCAGGATCAGTGGTTAGGAGTAGCCCAATCCCCAGTGCCTATTGGGAGGTCCTGGGTGAATATTTCGCTGCAGAGAGGGCCGTTGGAGTGCTGCGGGTTCTGTGCTGGGGTAGCAGGGACAGTGGCGTCCGGCATGAGGGGCAGGGGGGCTGCTAATTAAGAGCTGCTGCGTTGAAATACCCTTGCCCACCCTACAGCCTGGGTGCTCGCGGAGCTGAGACACTCTGTGGGCTCCGCTTGGGACATGACTTTTCCAAGGCAAGGCTGGGCCTGGGAAAGCACTAGGGCTCTGAGGTGGGGGTCCTTAGTCCCCAGGCCCGGCCTCTCAGCCCCTGTAAGGGGCACTGAGGGGGGAGGACCCGCCTCGTGTCCACTGGCCAGCACTGTCTTCCCCTCCTCTGGAGGGGCCGCTCCTTCCTCTCCAGGAGCTAAATCCACTGGTACCTTTGCCCCACATCCTGCTCCTTCTGGATGCCAGGAATGCCCTGGCCAGGGCCAGGCTGATTCTGACCACTTGTCCCCAAGAGCCCAAGGCTGAGGCATCTCTCGGGAGCTCTGGGAGAGGAAACATGGCACAAAAATGTCCGGACGTTTGCGGGTCTCAGGGAACTGGTCATTCATCTTAGAGGTCAGGGGGGACTGAGGGGTCAGGAACCCCACCTCTTGCGTGCTGTGCAGTCTTGGGCTGATCACCACAGCTCTCTGAGCTTTAGATCTCTGGGGCGTCAGAGTGGGGAGAAACCGCAGCCTTGTGGGCCTCTGTCTTGGATGAGCAATGGGTGGGGAGGACTTTGGTGAGCCTCAGGGGCCTGTGGGAGCGTGAGGGATGGATGGTATTATTGGGCTTGGGGGAGGGGGCTGCTTGGGAGGCCTCTCCTGTTCTTGCGGAGCTCCAGACGTGGGGTCACTGGAGCCAGTGGGTCTTGGGCGAGCCAGGAAGTGCTTCCTACCATTGGACTTCGAGCCCGATTGTTCCACTTTTGGTCAAAATCCTTCCCCCATCCCCAGTGACCCTCACAGGCAGCCCAAACGAGGGGAGTCCAGGATGCACAGGTAGCTAGGACCCCCTTGCCAGAGACGCGGGCCCTGGTGGGAGGGACCCCAGCACGGAAGCCTCTGGGAGAAGGACTCAGGGAGGAGGGAATGGAGGTGAGCCGGCCCTTTCACCCCAGGGCACACCTTCCTCACACCTGCCAGCCAGGTCCCTCTGGGCCCCACCCAGAACCCGCACCTTCTCTGGCCCCGAGGTGTGGGCGATTGCCCAGAGGACCAGCCCTAGTTCTGCCTCTCCTGCCAGCAGCTGCAGCCGCTGGAAAGTGGGAACCCGCTGACTCCTGTCTTCTCATTGAGATCCAGAAGGAGGGATTGCTGGCTCTGCGAGCTCTCCCGCCTCCCCCCAGGCCCTTGGTCCTGTCACCAAGCCCCCACTTTCCTCCCCTGGGCCCCAGTCCTTGATTTCAGACCTCAACCCTTCACAGGCCCCGTTCTCTGAATTTTGAGAAACACTACATCACTGCCCATCCTGCTTCCGAGTCTTTGGAAGGGATGTTTGCTCCTTGCTGCCCCCTGCCAAGGGCCACGCAGGCCTCCCTTTTGAAGTCGGAGGCTGGAAGGGGCAAGTCCAACCAAAGCACCATCTCCCTTCGTCTTACCCACACTGCTGCACTGCTGTGGGACTCTTGCAGCTCCCAGCCCCCAGCTGCTCTGCAAACTTTGCCTAAGTGAAGGTTTACTCTCTGTAAACATCCTCCGGCAGCCTTGTCCCTGGGGTCAGAAGCTGTGGGAATGGGGAGGGAAGGAGGCAGCGGCAGCTCCCGAAGCCCTCAGCCTCCAACCCCGGCGTCCTCCCACCTCCCACCCTGACTGTCTGAGAAAGAACATGGCCAGCAAAGGGTGCCCAGAGCCCCCGGGCCTCCCTGGGAGGTGGGGCCACACATTTTGACAGCCCCGTTTTGTTTATGAGAAAACTGAGGCTTTGGAGACCCATCACACAGTAGATCAGTGGCAGGTGCAAGGGCTGGAGCGGAAGACTCCTGACTCCCTGTGCAGGGCATCCCCGCTGCTCCCCGTGGCCGCCTGGGTTAGCTCTTGAAGTTTGAATTGAAATTGCTGATCACAGGTGGATCATCCGCTATGTGCCGAGCACCGAGCTAAGCGTCCTCTATAAACCACTGTCGCTGTGTCCTTCAGCAGCCTGGAAAGGTGGGTGCTGGTGTTCTCCTCATGCTGGTGAGGAAACTGAGGCTCAGGAGAGGTCCCGCAATCAGCATGGAGGAGCCTCAGCCCAGAGCTGGGGCTGCCCACACTGTCTTCCTCCTGCAACTCGGCTCCAGCCTGCACCCCAACCCTGGGCTGCTCAGGAGCTGTCCTCCCACGTCCTTGTCCCTGTGTCCCTAGCACACAGGCAGTGAGGGGTAGGGAGGTGGGCAGTGGCAGGATTTTGTGAAATTGGGTTGCAATTGCTCGGCCTCACACTTGCAGTCACACTTCAGTTGTGCACGGCAACGGTTCTGCACACACACATCCCCACTATATCTGTCTCATGCACGCACTCTTGGCAACTTGGACACACCTGCCCATGGATGTCATAAAAGCACACCTAGCACACATCCAAGGCAAAGGAGTCTAATGCACAGATGCTCCCACCTTTTCTCTGTCTTCCCAGATGCACACTTGGGTCTGCGCCCCAGCCTAGACCTCTAGGACAGAAGAGAGTCTGTCCCATCTCTTGAGTTTTCTGCCCCTGCCTGTCCACAGCTGCAGGGGTGCCCTTATGGGTCTGTGTGTGTTTCTTCATCTGCCTTGGGCAGCCGCAGACCCATGTGGGAGTGGGTGGCTGACTTCCTAGCACTTTGTCAGCCTTTGCTTCTCCTGAAGGGCTCTGTGGTGCACTGCTGGGTTCACTAAGGCACAGAAAGGGGCAGGTAGTTGCCCAAGGTCACATCTGATGAGTTGGTGGTAGAACTGTGCCTGGAACCGAGGCCTTCTGCCCCTCAGATCAGGACTTTAATGTTTTTGTTTATTTGGCTGCACCTCACACAGGATCTTCACGGCAACATGCGGGATCTTTAGTTTAGTTGCAGCATTTGCGATCTAGTTCCCCACCTAAGGATTGAACCCAGACCCCTTGTATTGGGAGCACAGATTCTTAGCCACTGGACCACCAGGGAAGTCCCAGATCAGGACTTTAGATACTATTTTTCATTGCTCAGCTGATCAGGAAGATTGCTCCAAGAATTTGGCCTTGCAATGGCGAAAGTCTTGGGATATGACCCAAATTTTTTGTACTGCTGTTTTTCAGTCTCAGTCCTTTAGTTTGGTCTTTGTAAGAAGGGAGGTGGAAAGTCTATCCTGCCAGCCTTCGAGTCCTTCTTCTCTCTCTCTCCCGTCCCCGTCCGCTCCTTTGCTCCCTCCTTTCCACATTCTCCATGGGGGTCACTGAAGTATGTTGGATCTCTTATTATCTACTACCCCATCCCGGCTCCATGGTACATTCGTTACTTCCATAGAGGAAGCCCTACTGGATGTCTAACTTCAGTGTCTGTTGCTGAAGAAATCTATATTTTCAGAATGTTGGAGCCAGGAGAGTTTCAAGAGGTGATTATTCTTAGGCTGATGGCAGCACTTTGAGTGGGTGATAAATTTAAGGTTCTCAGAGCCAGTCAAGGGGGCTGCAATGGCCTGGGGAACAGGGAGAGAGGAAGGCTCTGCAGACCCAGAGGAGGCCGTGCGGGGAACTTCCCCAGACTTGGAGAAGCCAGCTGGAAGTTTCTCAGCTCCCTTCCTCCCCCTACGTGCACACCTGTGGGTCTTTGGCCAGGGCCCACCTTCTTATGGGCCCGGCAGGGAATTCTGAGTGTCTGACAGTTGTGGGGCTGAGATGGAGGAATGGGGGGGGCTTTTCATTTCCTCAGAGGTTGCCCCACCGCAGGTTAAGAGGATGGGATCCGAGTCTGCCAGATTTGGGTTCATTTCTGGTTCTACTCTTGACAGTTATGTGTCCTTGGGCAAGTTACTTAACCTCTCTGAGCTTCTGTTTTCTCACTCATAGGACTCATAATACCTGCCTCTAGAACTGTCAGGGCCAAGTGAGTGAAAGCACCTGAGTATCACCATTATTATTATTTTGTTGTTGTTGTCATCGCGCTCCTCCCTGGGGAGAGGTTTGATGGATGTCCTTGTCAGCACCGTGAGTGTGTCTGGGTGTGCCCCAGGACAGAGCAGGAGCTGCGTTCCCCTGGGTTGCGGGGTGAGTGGCTGGGCATGGGGAGCTGGAGGATGCGTCTCTGTGGGCGTCTGAGGAGCACCAAGACTGTGCAGTGCTCAGCCTCTCCGCGGCACTCTCTCTTTAACCCTCGCAGCCGTTATATCAGCTGGGCACCGTTGTTATGCTCATTCCCACTCGAGGAAAGTGGGGCTGGTGAGGGGACGTCACACACCTGCCCAGGGTCACGCAGTGAGGGAGATGGTGGCTCCAGGATGCCAAGTGGGGTGCCTAGCATCTCACTGACGGTTCCTTCCTTCACTTGACAAATAGAGTTAAAGAGCATCAACTCTGTACCAGGTCTGGGGAAGCAGAGGGAGACAGAGCATGTCTGCCCCAGCCTGGGAGTGGTGGTCGAGGCTGTCCAGTGAGGAGGCTGTAGAGTCTGTCTGGACCACTGGGCTCTCCTGCCTCCTCTCCCAGGGGCTCCCGGAGAGGGTGGAGGTGTGCACGTGTCTGTGTGTGTACAAAGAGGGGGGCATCCATGAGAGTGTTGCTGCACAGCTGAGGTCAAACCCTGCAGCTAGCCTGGTCCCAGGCAGGTGGAAGTGGAGTTGTGGGACCCAGGGGCACAGGCAGGGAGGGGAGGGCCACCCCCCACTCTCTCCTGAGCATGCTGTTCTGTGGATAGACACAGGGCATCCCCAAGGAGATTGAGAGGTCTCGGTCCCAACACGTGCTGGGAAGATGCCTGCTCCCTACTCCACCCCAGCCCCTGAGCCTCACTATCCCCCTCTGTAAAATGGGGCTAAACAGGAAAGTGGGGCTGGTAAGGGCTGCCTGGCACAGTGGGACTCTGGATGAATGGGAGGAGCCGCTGTCTCAGACCTTCAGCCTTGTAGGGTGCGGAGTGGTGGGAGTTCTTCTCCAGCACCTTCTCCCTGAGCACCCCCACCCCACCCCGTGAGGACTAGGCAGCACTGAGAAGGGCGCTCAGAAGACTGCCTCCCTCCAGCGGGGACTCTGCGGGGCTGAGGAGAGGGTGCTGATCAGACTTCTGGGGCCCCCATAAAGCCCCCCCTGCAGGACTCCAGGTTTTCTGGGCAACTTGTCCCTTGGGCAGGATCTTCATGCCCTGGGGGTTGGCACCTGGTGGGGGGTGAGAATGGGAGGGGCAGCCCCAGGCAGCAGACTAATTGGGCTGGGAATCCGTGGGCAGTGCCTGAGGGAGGGAGGCGAGGGAGCAGGGATTCAGCGATTCCTTCCTCTCTGAGATTTGGGGAGCGGTGGGTGGAGTAGGGTCTCCAGCCCCAGGGGCCCTCCATAATCCCTGCAGGGAAATCTGGGGAACACTTTCTCCTGAGACTCCTCAGACATCTAGGCCAGGCAGCTGGGGAAGCGGGGAGAGCTGAAGATAAATGGACCCACTGAAGCAGGAGAGATGGAGGTCAGACAGCAGGAAGGACTGACTGCTCCACACCAGGAGGCAGAGTGAGATTCCCTGGGGTACCCTTTCCAACGCTGGGGAACCCATCTCAAGCTGGGTTGGACAAGATTTACTCTGCTCTTTATCCCTATCAAGCAAGTGGCACTGCCCCTCACAATATGATGGAAGGAGAGTGGATGGAACTGCTTGAGCCCCTCTGTTGGTGGGGAGCGGGGGAGGAACAGATCAGGCACCCTTGAGCTTTTAGGGAGGGTGGCCACAGGCTACCTCTCTTCCATCCTTGCTTCCCTGCTGCTCCTCCGTGGGAGCCTCAGGCCCGTCCAGGTCACTGTCTTTGGGTTTATTTTTTGCTAGGCTTGGCTGTCCCCTGGGAGGGGAGGGGTAGGGAGAGAAAAAGGGAGATGGAACTGCTCTGTCAGCACAATCCCGGCGCCTCTGCTCCTGCCCTTCTTGGCCCGGCTGCCACCCTCTTCCGGAAGGACCTGGCCCAGGGGACAATGGGGCCCCAGACCTGTGTGGGACCGCCTTCCCTGGGGCAAGACCAGCAGGTCTGGGACAGGCCTTTCTTCCCTCACCCTTCCTTCATTCATCCTGCTGCAGAGCATCAGAAGCAGAAGGGCCTCTCAGCTCAAGCAGGTCATGGCTTCACTTCACAGTTGGGGAAACTGAGGCCAGGAGGAAGAATAAAGCACCCCTGGGGCCTTCTCCACCTCCCCTCCACAATAGATGAGAGTTGTACTAGAGTTGCTGAGAATAGAGGGAAGCTGCCTGCCAGTTCCGCCCTGTCCTCTGAGAGTTGGGGCCAGTCCCTGATTTCATTTACTCATCTAATCTTCCTGCCTCTGGGGACTGGTAACCATCTGGTGGGAGAGACACAGGATGGAGGAGGAACATATGAACCATGCCTCTCTCCCCAACCCCATGCCCTTTGTCCTCCTTTTTGAAAACTAAATTAGTCCCATTTTACAGATAGGGAAAGTAAGGCCCAAAGTCAACATAGCTAATAAGTTGTTGAAACAGGATTTGAACCCAGAATGTGGTTCCTGGGATGTTGCCCTTCTGCCTCCTTGCTTGCACAGGCCCTTCCCTTGGGCTCTTCCCAGGGTTCTGTCAGCTGTCTTCTCCTTTTGCTCTTTGAATGTTGGGGCTCCTGGGGCTGTGTCCTGGGTCCTCCTCTCCATGTACAATTTCTGTGTGGGTGGGGGTGTGTCTCACATCCTCCTGTGACTTGGAGGAGTCACCTCTGTGATGACAGCCTCCTGCTCTGCAGTTTCATCCCTAAGCTTCCTGTGGACCCCTTGCCTCTTCATCCCCAAGGAACCTCAGGCTTGGCGTTTGTCTCCAGATCTAACCTCCCCTCCCCTCCCCAACAGTGACTTCTCCACCAGGGCCCAAGTCAGGAAGTCCTTTCTCAAGCATCCTTGGCTCCTCGCCTAAGAAACAGCTTGGAGTGTGCCCAGGTGTGCTTTTAATACTCCAGATGCTTTTCCTTCTGCCTCAAACTCCCTCCCCTCTCCTGCCCACCCCATCATCTAGAGAACTCCTGTCTATCCTTCAAATCCCAGTTTGAACCACCACTTCTTGGAATCACTCCCTGCACGCCCCACCTGAAGTTTGACTGGGGGCCCTTCAGAGACCCCTGAGCTCTACTCACCCACCTTTGTATGTTCTGGGCTCCTCTCGGTGGTGGGGGTTGAGCACAGTTTTCTTGGTTGGCAATCAGTGAATGTTTGCTGAGCCAGGGAATGAAGGTGACATTGAGGCAGGCTGTAAGGATGAGAAGGGTTTTGTTGATTAGAGAGGAGTGGAAAAAGGACCCCCTAGGTTCCTCTGGGTGCAGGCAGTGAGCTGGAAACACTTGTGATTTTTGTCCTGAACGCGCTCCAGGTGGCGGCAACAGCTAGAGAAAAGGCTTTGAGGTGGGACTCTGCTCCTCAACCCTCTTCGCCCCAGGATCTGCAGAGTCTGGTGTGTCCAAGGCCCTGAGGGTCAGGCTATAAAGGTGGGCTTTACCCTGTGGATGACGGAGAGCCATAGGTAGCAGCAGGTCAGGGAGGCACCACTGGCTGGGAGCCCGGGCTTGATTGATCTCTTCTCAGAACTAGGGCTCTGCAAACACTAGACCACTTAGCTCCCCAGGTACTGCTATGTGGCAGCACTATTCATGTTCCCATTTTGCAGATAGGAAACTGAGGCTCAGAAGGCGGGAAATCATGTGCACCAAGTGACACGACTTGTCCATGGTGGAGTCAGGATTCAAACCCATGTTTGTGTGACGCCCAAGCCCAAGCTCCAAAGGATTCTCACATGCATCAGCAGACCCGGGCTTTTTTCAGTGACCTAAGGCAAAGCTGAGAGAAATAAGGACAACATGGTGACTTTTTCATAAAGCTAAATTTATTCCATTTAAAGGACTGTCATTTAGTCTGAGATTATGTCCTTTCTTTTATGAAATGATGGGCCTGGGGATTTTTTAGAGAATGTCCTTACTTGGCAAAATAAAAAAGTTGAAAACCTCATGCTGTCCCTAAATTGTTTTTGAAAATTTTACCCGTGTATGAAATTCCTGAGTCTGGGCGCCATCCTGCCTCCTCCCGCCTGAGCATTGGGACCAGAAGTGGTAGGAGTCCAGGTAGGAATGGAAGGATTAGAGGGCTGGGGGAGCGGTCAGTCTACCGTGTCTATTTATCCTGGGCCTCTGGGCCAGCCTGCCCTGGGGTACAGTGAGGACCGGCCCAGGGCTCTTGCCAAGACTGGTCTGCATGGAGGGTGGGGCAGGTCACCCAGGATCAGGGCTTACCCCTCAGTTAAAGAACACTGAACCCAGAGTTTGCAGGCTGGGGATCGGTGCCCACCTCTGCTTCTTAAAGGCTGTGTAACCTCAAGCAGGTGACTCAGCCTTGCTCAGGCTCCTGCTTCCCATCATCCATGGAGAAGGACAAGTATCATCTCTGCCTGCCCCCAGCATCAAGTGCCTCACGGACTACAAAGTGCTGTGAGGAACAGAGGGCCTCCTGTGCTTCTACCCTCCCTGCTCCCCAGGGCCCGTTCCCTCTTCTCACCCTGGCCTGCACTGGTTTCAGCCCCGAGGATGGGACGTTGTGGGGGTGGGGGGGAGGAGTATGGGTTCTAGAAGAGCATGTATTCCAGACTGGCAATTCCTTTCCTCAGGAGCCCCTGCAGAGTAGCTGGAGGCCTGGGGGCAAGCGGGGGTGGGGGGGGATCTCTGTGACAACCTTACTGGGGTCAGGCTGAGAGGCCCAGAGTTCTAATGGTTTTGATATACTAAAGAGTTTCATAGTCTAACCTGTATGGGGTGTGGTGCCAGATATGGGGTATCTGCCACATGCTCTTGTACTTCATTTAATCCTTTTCAGAGCCCTAGGAGGCAGGCACTGTTATTACTCTGTTGTATAGGGGAGGATGCTGTGCTGAGCTTAGTTGCTCAGTTGTGTCAGACTCTTTGTGACCCTATGGACTGTAGCCCACCAGACTCCTCTGTCCATGGGGATTCTCCAGGCAAGAATACTGGAATGGGTTGCCATGCCCTCCTTCAGGGGATCTTCCCAACCCGGGAATCGAACCAGGGTCTCCTGCATTGCAGGCGGATTCGTTACCAGCTGAGCTACCAGGGAAGTCCATAGCTTAAATGGTCAGCATGTGCCCTGTCACGCAGCCACTAAGCGTGAGTATCCAGGAGGACCGAATTGAAGCCTGAGTGGGAGGGCCTCTGTGATGTGAGAAGGTGGGAGCAGGTTCACTGGGCTCCAGTGGGCAAGCCGGGATTGGGCACACTTGAAATATACATGGGGAGTGTGGTTTGGGCTGGGAAAGCAAGAGACACCTTCTCGCTGGGTGACTTCAGGCAGTTACCTCCCTCTCTGAGGTTCAGCCTCCCCTTTTGTTGAGCCTCTCAATAATAATAAAGATAATAACAGCCCATGCTTATGGAGGACCTGCTGTGTGCTGACACTGCTCTGAGGACTTGCCATTTTTTCTTTCAGTTTTTCCTCTCAGTGACCAGAGGAGGTAGGTCCTATGGTTATGCCCATTTTTCAGATGGGGAGGCTGAGGCACAGAGAGGTTGAGTAACTTGTCTGAGTATAGGTCGTGGGGCCAGGAGTCAGTCAAACCCCAGAATCTAGCTCTAGAGGCCGTCATCTTTCCCACCAGATTATGCCTAACTGGGGGCTTCCCTGATGGCTCAGGCAACCCACTCCAGTATTCTTGCCTGGAGAATCCCATGGCGGGCCACAGTCCTTGGGGTCACAAAGAGTTGGACACGATTGAGCGACTGAGCACACACTTGCATACCTAACTGGCCCCGATGGGCCTGCCTGCTGGGAGGCTGCTGCAAGGACCAGCTGAGCCTTCAAGTTCAGGTTCTGTCTCTACCCCAGTTCTACACTTTGTTGCTCTTTCATTTGGGAAGCCTTACCTGGCAGTCCCTGAGGGGCCAGGCCCTATCCCAAGAGCTGGGGACAGAGCAATGAATCAGACTCTGCCCTGCTCCTTGGCGGGAGATGTGCCAGGCGGCTGGCAGCTGTCTGGGTGGAATCCTGTGGGGGCCCAGCTCAGAGGAGCCGAGCCCAGCCCCAAACTGGCGGTGACTGGGAGGGCTTCCCAGAGGAAGAGGTTTCAGCGGAGACCTGAAACGTGAGGAGTCAGAGTCAACCAGGCAAAGAGGAGGAGGGAATAGCATTCTGGGCTGAGGGACAAGCACGGGCAAAGCCCTGAGGAGGTGCTGAACATGACCTTTGCAAAGGACTGAGAGACAGCAGGAGAGTGGGAGCCTGAGTGGGGCGGGAGGTGTGCAGACAAGAGACTGGAGCGTGAGCGAGTCCAGGCTGAGAACTGCAGGCTGGGGAGCGGAGACTTCCTGGAGGAGACTGGGTTCAGGAAGGAACTGAGGACAGGAGTGCCATGAGTGAACTGGTGTTTGAGAAACGCCCCTCTGGGTCTAGGAAGGAGGAAAGATTCCCGTGGGGAGCTCTGGGGCTGCCACCCGCCTGGCCTCTCTTTCCCTCTGCCTTCCCCCCACAGCCCAGCCATCTGAGCGGCTCCTCTGGAGCTGCCCACTAACCCTGCCAGGGCTGGGCTGGACCTGGCCTGAAGCCCTAGGGTTTTTGCCTGTATGGAAAGTTCAGCTGCTTATGCAAAGCCTGGCCTGGGGGAAGGTGTGTGTGAATGAGCTGAGGGAGGCCTTGGAAGCAGAGTGGGTAGGTGCAGGCCCTGAGGGGTCTGTGGGGGTCCCCAGAACAGTGATCTTAGAACAGTCCCACGAGAGCACCCGGGTTTGGCCCAGTGGATGGTGGGGTTCCCCGGGGGAAAGGGGCAGAGCCCACAAGGCCTAGCCTGCTGAACTCCTTGCTCCCTCCCTGTCTGCCAGTTAGGGTGTGGAAATCATTGACCCCACCCAGCCCCCTCAGTCTACTGATGCAGAAACTGAGGCCCAGAAGAGGGCATGGAACAAATTTAGGCTAGTGGCAGAGCCCAGGCTCAGCCTAAGAGTCCCGGTTGTCCCCATCAACAATAAAGAACAGTGCAAAGCTCTCTGCAGCGCTGGCCTGGGCTCAGGTCCCCTTTACGTGGTCTTGGGCAGGTCTCTTCACACCTCTGAGCTTTGGCCTCGGGGTCCAAAATGCTACCTCATACTGGGAAGAGCATCACCTCTCCCATTTGAGTCTTTAAGGCATGCCTGACCCATCATGGGGCTTAATCAATGTTTACTCAATGAATCTCACTGAATTCTCACAATGCTGGAGGAAGGTATTTGTTACACTATTTTATACTGAGGCTCAGGAAGGAGAAGTGACTTGCCTAAGGGCATTCAGCTGAGAAGTGGCTGATACAGGGCTGGAGCTCAGGTGTCTGGGCACCTGTCTAGGACCCCTGATGGACACAGCTCCTATTTTGAGCTCTCAGTGAAAAGCAGCTGGTGTCCCAAGCAAGCTTCATCCGTTGGTTGGCCAAAGTGCATGTGTGTGTGTGTGTGTGTGTGTGTGTGTGAGGTTAGGCTGGCTGGCAGGATGGAACTCAGCTCACATCAACCCCTGTGCTTCTGTGCTTGGGCCAGGCTGCAGCTGCTGCCCCATGGGGAAAGGACCTTTCCACTTGCCCTCCTGCATCAAGGTTTTTTTCTCGTGGCCTGGCTGGCTGGAGAGAAGAGCTGGTCATGGCATGACTAACAGGGCACCTGCCAGCACCTCCCACCTTGGAGTCTGGCCATCTAATGCTCTGCACATGACAGGCATGGGGTGGGCACAGGGTGGGGAGAGGGATTTGTACTTTTCTAATCCAGGGGCTGCAGCCCTCTTCTGTCTTGGCCAGGGCCGTGGGAGAGGTTTGTCCCTGGCCGGCCACCCTTCCATGCCCAGCAGCCCCAGCTCAAATCCCTGGCAAACACCCAGCTCCTCTGCTTGGGGCCTTCCCTTGCCCTGCTCATGCTCCCCGCCCCACCCCCACACCGATTGAGGCCTAGTTGGGACTTATGGGGGCAGATGCTGTGGCGTCTGTGACTGGTGGAGATGCAGTGCCATGCAGCATTTGGGGCTCAAGGATGGGGGCAATGTCAGGGAGGTTTGGGGCCCAGGCTGGGGCAGAGTTAGGGAGAGGACCTGATAGGGGTGCAGAGTTTTGAGAGTTTGGGGCTAATGCTGGGCCACCCCTTCCTGGAGAAATTTGGCTACAAGTCAGGGAGGCAAATGTGTGGGCCGTGCCCCCCCTCGCTGGGCGGTAAACACAGCCGTCTCCCAGGAGACGGGCCCAAACATCTCAGCCCCCCACGGTTATTTATACCAGGACTCCCTCTCCTTCTCAGGCCTGGTCTGGCCTCTCAATCCACTCCTGAGCTGAGCGTCCTGAGTGGAGGGTCCAGCCCCTGTCAAGGCAGGAGGCCCCAGCAGCAGCCCTGCTTAAACCCCACTAGGGACTGGGCACTCACCACCTCCCAGTGGCATGCCCCTAGAGGCACTGGGTCTTACTGATCAGAAATGTGCTCATGAATGCCAGGGCCTGGGGAGGAAGCGGGAGTCCGGGATCGAGCTCTGCCTTTGCTCTAAACTGCTATATGACTGGGGAGAAGGCAATGGCACCCCACTCCAGTACTCTTGCCTGGAGAATCCCAGGGATGGCGGAGCCTGGTGGGCTGCCGTCTATGGGGTCGCACAGAGTCGGACACGACTGAAGCGACTTAGCAGCAGCAGCAGCAGCAGCTATATGACTGTGGTCCCTGTAACCTCAGGGACCAGCTTCCCCACAGTCAGCAGAAGGAAAGGGTCCTGATGGTACAGACTTTTAAGCAGTAGATCTGGTTCTTTAAAGGAAATGTGACACAGGAGTACAATATATAAATACACTAAAGCCGAGCTGCTCTGGGTGGAATCAAGGGTGGGGGCCCAGACTTCTGCCCACTCAGCCTCTATGGTCCTGCATGTCACCAACCTGGAGCCTCTGCATGACCCTCCTCATTCTAGAACACACTCCAGGGGACCCTGGAGTTCCCATTTCAGGGCTGGTACAGGCCTCTTTACTGGTTCACGAGCCCAAGGTCCAGTGTTGTGTGAGTGCTCCTGGGATCAAGAGCAAACGTTTGCAGCCAGTGTAGATGAGAGCAGGCTGGAGCCACCACAGGAATGTACCCAAGGCCCTTCCAGTGAGGAATGAGCCCAGCGTGGGAGGAGAAGAGGGCACACTAGGGGCTGGGCACTGGAGGGGAACAGGGGCTGGCTGTCCCCTCTCTGCCAGATTCTAGCATGGGACACCAAGGAGTCAAAGATTTTAAATTCGAACGTAGCCCTCCAGATTGGTACGAAGGTAAATATGTCAGGAAGGATAGAACATATTTTATTTAACAGCTTGTTGGCTTATAGTGTGTGGGTCTCCATTTGTACTCTTTCCCAGTCCCACCAATGTTCAAGATGGACTTGCATTGGCTCTTCCCCCATCCACCCATCTCTGTAGGAACCCCAAGGTGCCCTTACCCAGAAATCTCAGGCTGCAGAGGACAGTGGGAAATTCCTGACTCACGGATGCTCAAGGCCCTGGAGACCTGGGTCTTCTTGTTTCCTCCCAGGTACTGTCTGAGCTTCTACTTGGCCAGCCTGGGAGATGTGGAGGAGTCAGAACAGGCTTTATTTACCCTTGATGGATGGATCCTAATGAGCTGGTGGCAGTAGGGTGGGAGTGGATAGAGGTAGAAAGTGTCTCTGCACAAAGGGGTCCTGGGGTCCCCAGAGGGGGCCAGGAATCCCAGCCAGGGGCTGGGCTAGCACTCTTCAAAGCAGATCAGGGATTCTTGGGGAAGAAGGGGGACCATCCCGAGGAGAGGAGAGAACATGAAAGTCACCAAGGTGGAAATAGACAGGGTACGGAAGGGTGGAGTGTGGCCAATGCCTAGTATGTGTACAGCCTCAAACTCTGGGCTGAGAACCTCAGGTGGTGAACCATGAGGAGTGGTTGTAGGATTGTAAATCAGGGAGGGGTGTTCAGACTGCAAGGTTAAGTGAACTGGGGTGAGGATGGGGATGGAGTGGAGTCACGGTGGTCAGTGAAGAGGGAAGAAGGGAGGAGGAATGGGGTGAGTGCTTGGCGGGACAGGAGTGAGGGGCTGGGAAGAAAGAGTTGGTCTCAACTTTGCCTTCTGGAACCTCCTCTCCTGTGTCCTCCTTTGCTCTGTCTTGGTTCCTGCCTCTTTCTCCCACCGCTCTGCTGCCCTGGGTCTCCACGCTGGGGAGAGGACCACCTCTTCCCACACCCATCTCCCCAGATAGGTGGCAAGTGGAAGCCCACAGCTGTGTTCATTCATTCATTCACTCAACCAATATTTATTGATAAGCCGCTCTTGCACCAAGCCCTGTCTGAGGTGTGGGAAAGATAGTGGTGAACAAGATAGAGAAGTTGCTTCCTTCCTGGAGCTTACATCATGGGGGACTGGGGCCTAGAAACTGTATCTTTCCCTGATGTTCCCCCTCTGGCTCTTTGGCCCATGCCCTTGGATGCCCAGGAGTGGGGCCTCTCTCCATTACCCGCTCATTCATTCCAGCTGACCTGTCATTAGCACCCATCTTCAGCACACTGAGGAGGGGAGTTCAATAACCATGGTCCCAGGGACCACCCATCTCCATGATGAACCTGGGGCCTGGGGTCTTTTTCAATTACTTGTGACTTTGAGCCCCTCAGAAGAAACTTTCTGGCCTCAGTTCTTTATCATGTGGGGCTTTGGGAAGTCCCAAGGAAGCGAGGGGAGGGAAAGACCTGTCAGCTCCAGTATTCCCCATTGGTGGACAGCTCCTCTGGCTGTGGGTAGAGGTGGAGGAGTGCCAAGGGCTCAATATCATCATCAGTATCAACCAAGATAATAATAGCTACTGTCTACTGTGTTCACTGTGGCCAGCCTCATGGTTCCTCTCATTTAATTTAGTCCTCACAACCAGCTCCCTGTGGTCCGTGTATCTTCCCTCCCCATTTGCCAGATGAGGAAACTGAGTCTCTGTAAGGTGACATAACTGTTTGATCAGTTCACCCGCGAACCTATCTGACTCTGGGAGCCCTTAAGGACGGCGCGATGAGGGTGCTGCTTGGCACCGGGCTGCCCCTCCTGGGCACTCAGCCTCGAGAGTAGTAACCCAGCCCTAGTGCCTCCCCCCACCCTCCTCGGAGGCTGGCACCACCCTGAGTCTGGGCACTGGGTCCTACAACACTGGCCAGAGCAGTACCAGGGGCCCGATCAGTCCAGCATCCGATTTAGGGGCCTTGGCACCTCTGGGTCCCGGGGCTCTCAGTGCCCAGCAAGCGGCGTTGGTGGGTGGGCTAGCCGTGGGCAGCCAGGGTGTCGCGCCCCCTTTTCGGCCCCCGTCCACAGGGACGCGGCGGCACCTTCACACTTTCCGCTTGGCCCGCTGCTCGCCTTTCAGGCCGCAGCGTTTTCAATTGTTAATTTGGAAACGGAAAAAGAAGCCGGCGGGGCGGGGAAGGCAGCCGGGAGGTAACCTGAGCCTGAGCGCCGCCCGCGCCCCTCCCGCGAGCGGTGCTGGGTGTCGGCGACGCTCCGCCCCTTCCAGGGACCACCCGGAGCCCCGCCCACCACCGCGCCCCGCCCCTTCCAGTAGCTCCTCCCCGCACCGACAAGGCCGAGTCAGCCCCGCGGATCCCGGAGCGGGAAGGGGCCCCAGGGGAGAAAGGGAGGGAGGCCGTGCCGAGGGAGGAGTCCCTCCGGAACCCTTCTAGCCAGGAACCCCTCCCTCTCCCGAGGAGCCCCGCCTGCTGTCAGCCTCCTCCGTGTCCCGAAGTGAACCCATGTCTTTCTGCAACCCCTCAGGGCGGGATTCAAGCGAGCCAGATCCCTGCCTCCAAGCTGCCGCAAGAGGGATCATTGGCCCCATTAGACAGATGGAGAAACTGAGTCCCAGAGAGAGACAGTTCACTTGCTCAAGGTCATGCAGCCAAGGCTGAGTTCTTGAGCCTCGTAGAGGTTTTGTTTCTTTTGGTTTTCAAGCGTGTAGAGTTCTGTCTTCTTCAGGAGAGGAGGGGGCGCCGGGACTAGAAGTGCAATCTGTCCCCTTCCCCCGACCTCCAGCCCTCTCTCTGTGGTTAATGAGCTTTTGGAAGTCCTGCTTTGATCTACCCTGACTCCTCCTTGCTATCATTATTCAATTATAGGGGAGTTTTGGTGGTTGAAGGGCTTCCCTGGTGGCTCAGATGGTAAAGAATCTGCCTGTAATGCGGCAGACCCAGGTTTGATCCCTGGGTTCGGAAGATCCTCTGGAGAAGGGAACGACTATCCACTCCAGTATTCTTGCCTGGAGAATCCCATGGACAGAGGAACCTGATGGGCTACAGTCCATGGGGTTGCAAAGAGTCAGACACCACTGAGTGACTAACACACTTTGGAGATTGAAGGAGGCCTCTCTAGACTTTCCACACACAGGAGTGTCCTGCAAATGAAATGTAAAAGACCCTCCACTTCCAGCGACTCTAGAAGTCCCTTAGGACAGGCAGCTTCATTCATTTCCCATTGGGAAGCCAAGATCACCAGTCCCAGATGGGTCAGCAAAAAATGGGGGCTCTTGGAGGCTTTTCCTCAACCCCCTCCTCTCCCTGAGGAGTAACTGAAACTCAGACACAGCTTCCCACCCCCTCAGCCGAATGGGGCAGAGCCAGGAAGTAGAGTAGAGCCTGTGGATCCAGGTTCCGAGCTCTGCCCACACCCTGTGCCTCCCTTTCTGCTGCCCCCAACCCTGACCCCTTTCTCGGAGCCACTGTGCAGGCCCTTGCCTTTTAGGAGACTCTGAATCAGTCAGAACCTCTCCCCTTAAAACTCGAGGAAACTGAGGGTATGTCTGCAGACGTGCTTCCAGCCTAAAGCCTAAGTAAGACCCTCCTCACCACCCCTCCATCTTGACCATGAAACAGGCCAATGTCATTCAGCAAGCCTTTCCCAGCTGTCCGAGCCCGTTGGAGCCAGTCTTGCTGGATTTGGTCTAGCTGGTCCTGGATTTGGGGTTCCCACCCTGACCATGGCTCTCAGAGCAGCAGCTGTAACCAACAGCCCCAGGTGTGGCCTGCGAGTTTGCATGCTGCTTTGCTTGTTAGCAGCAAAGGCATCCCAACGCTCCTCTCCCATCATTCCCCCTCAGCCTCCCACTAGATGAGATCCTCAACGGCTGAGTCTGCAGGACTCCCCAGGTCATCCTCCCCAGGGGGCCCAGCCCTCCCCCAAGCTCCTGTTCCACCCTGTCAGCTCTTGGTGCCCTCTGCTCTGGGAGTGCTGAGAACCAAGTGGCGGGGACTCAGCTCTCTTCCCACTTCTGACTCTTCTCTCCCTCCCCTCTTCCCGTTTTGCACAAGTTCTGCTGATTCAGAGAACAGAAGCTTCTTAGAGGTGACCCTGACCCCTACCAGGCTCAAGCAGCTGGAGGCCTGTGTAATCCTTGAATCCAGTGCCACCCTGACACATACAGTGGGAAGGGCAGGGGCAGGCTCCAGCCTGCCGCTCCGGAGGAAGGAAATTTTAAGGTGGGGATGAGGAGCGGGTACCTGGGTCCTTCTATGGAAAGAGAAGAAAAAACATTACCTTATGACCCAGTTTCCCATTTCTAAAGAGAGGATTGATTGGCCCTAAGGGATCTTTTGGTGACAAAATGTAATCAGTATCTGCTTGCCTCTTGTCACTTCTACTCCCCCTTGTACAAGTCACCATCATCTCTTGCTTGGATTATATACCATTAGCTTCTCAACACGAGGCGGGGGCAAACGCCATAGCCCACTCCCCCATCCCCTCACCTTGCCATAGTCTGTTCTCCACTCAACAGCCTGTGTGGACTTTTACAAACATAAGTCAAATCATGTTATTTTCTGCTCAGAATTCCCCATCTCACTTGGACTAAAAGCCCTAAACCTCACGATAGCTAGTGGATGATCTGCTTCCCACCTCCACTGCCTACCACTCCTCCCTTCCTCACTCCTCTCTGGAAGCACTCCCTTCTTGATGGTTCTGGAACACACCAGGCACCCTCTGGACAGGTCTTTTACACTTGCCTTTCCTTCTGCTCAGAACCTTCTTCTCTGACACCTGCATGGCTCACCGCCTCTTTTCCTTCAGGTCTCTGCCCTAGTGCTACCTTCTCAATGCCGCTCTCCCTGACCACCCTCCATAGAACAGCTCCCGACTCCCATATCAATGTTCTTTGTCCCCCTTTCCCACTTCATTTTTCTCCAGCATCATCTGACATTTTGAACGCTGTCTTGTTTATTATCTATCTCTCTCCTGTGAGAATGTAAGTTCCATGAAGTCAAGGGCATTATTGATCTTTGTGCCTGCACATGGCGAGCACTCAGTAAATAGTGAATGAGTGAGTGAGTGAATGCTCTGTGGCTCTGGACTTCATGGTTCCTGGGTGTTGCTGCCTGCCCTGGTTCCCTCTGAATCCCATCTGCTGCAGGAAGGGTTGAGGTGTGGAGATGGAAGCAGCCACACAGGGGAGGTGGGTGGTACCAGTCAGGGGTCCAGTGAGGGGTTCGTCCCCCTTTTCAGGAGACTTTTACTCTCATTCTGAGTTGGGAGCATGGCATTCAATGTGAGAAGGACAGGGTCTCCACCAGTTCTCGGCCTGTGGGAGGAGGCAGGGACTCAAAGAGTGCTTTTCACATGTTGAGGCAAATGCCATGATGGAGGTGAGTGTAGAGGCAGGAATGGGGGATTAAGGGAGCATAGGGTGGGGTTTCTACTCACCCAGCCAGGTTGGAGGAGGGATAGATACAGCAGGAGCAAAGGTGAGGAAGGGAGAAAGCTCTGCTTGCTGACATGGGGGAACAGAGCTGCAACAGTGGAATATCATGTGCCAGGTGGGGCACTGAGTGTGGAGAGTCAGGTGGGGAAGGGCTTGCCTTGCAACCACGCTAAGGTGCTCGGGCCTGAGCCTACAAGTCAATGAATTTCACACTTTAAAAAAAAGCAGGAAAGCCCTTTGTTCAAATGAAATCTTATGCCAAGCTCAGCATGTAAAACTGAGTCACCCAAATTCACACGAGTGGCTCAGGTGGAACCAGGGGAGAGTTTCCAATGACCATCTTGTTTTCATTTCCAAAATTCAGGCTGCCTGTATTCCACCCCTTAGTTTGCTTTCACTTCACTGGCCTCCTGCTCGGGATCCCATGCTCCCTGTTTATTTGAATTGTCTGTGCTGCCTGGCCAGCCCTGAACAGATGGATAGCCCCTCCTCCCTCCTTGTTCCCACCCTTGCTTGACGTGTTGCTCAGTGCACTTACCTGGAGTACAAGGTAGTCTGGCTGCCACGGCAGAGGGAAGCGATGAGAACAAGTAGGAGATTCCCAGGTGGCCCATTGGTAAAGAATCCACCCTCCAATGCAGGAGATGCAAGAGACACAGGTTCGATCCATGGGTTGGAAAGATCCCCTGGAGTAGGAAATGACAACCCACTCCAGTATTCTTACCTGGAAGATCCTATGACAGAGGAGCCTGGCAGGCTATAGTCCATGGGGTTGCAAAGAGTCAGACACGATTGAGCACACACATACACACACAGGAGATTTGCAGCCAGTCCAGGTGGGAGAGGATGAAGCTATGACTCGTTAAAACACCTTGTCCAGAAGACACCACCTTCCATACCATAATGGGACCAAAACCTTTCACACTGGCTCAAGAAAAATTGGCATGTGGAGGGGAGAACACCTACCAGAAGGAGAGGGAAGAATCCGTAGAGGCTTCATAGCAGGAAGCAGATCTGGGTTTTGCAGAGTCGAGAAGGGGAGATGAGTCTCTGGAAGGGACAGTCTCATCTCTACTTCTCTCTGCACCTCTGCCAATGTGCTTCTGTGATTCCTAATTCCATTTCTGAGAGAAACAATCTGATTGGCTCAGCCCAACCTAGATGGGGGCAGGGGGTGGAGGGAAGACTTTCTTGGGCCAGTGTCCATCTCCTGGTGGCCAGGAGAGGGGCGCAGAGCCGTGTGGTACCACATGGGGTTGGCCCTTCCGGAGCTGTCAGGGCCATCTCCAAGGCTGCCTCACGTTCTGTGCATCCTGTATGATTCAAAGGGCTGGGCTGAGAGGGAGAGTGGTGCTGAGTCCAGCCTGTGCTTGAAGGTGGATCAGCCCAGAGCAAGGGATGCCTGGTTCTTATGAGGTCATTTTGGAAGGGTCAACTTTTCATCACTTTTTTAGGCTGAAGGGAATGCCTTTTCTGATTGATCCTCCAAGAGGGCACATGTTTTTCATAGTTTGTACTATGCACTGGCGGCTGTCGTCCCTCCAGGGACAGCTTCAGAGACTCTGGAACTAGCTGAAGACCGGCCCTTTCCCTTCCACCCCACAGCTGGAGAGTTAAGAGGCTGAAGGGACTTTAGCCATCACTGAGGTGTCCCCCACCTTCTCAGTGCAGATGGAAAAACGAGGCCCCATGGAGGCTTCACCCCTAGCCCTGAACCCCAGCGCAGGCCTCTGGCCCAGAGAAGCAGCGGCCGCGCAGCAGCCCTGGTGTGGGGCCATGGGTCACGTGCTTTTGCTCCCTTTGCCATATTTAGAATCGCTGGATCAGGGAAACTTCTTCTCGTCCCAGCCCCTGAGGATTCTTGGAAAGAGCCTCGCTCTGGGGCCTGGCTGACTGCCCCTCCCCTTTATCCCCTTACAAGAGAAAGATCGAGCCTGTTCTCCCCAGAGGAGCTGGGGCCACCGGACCGCGCTGCACCCCCATCAGGAAGTGCCTCTCAGGCCTAGCTGAAGTGCCTTCTGCAGTATCAGCTCTGGTTTGGGGTTTAAGAAGTCCTTTTCTGCTGGAAGATGGGGGGGGGGTGGACATGACCTCTGCCTTCCAGGAACCTTGGATAAATGGGGACAGACGGGCCCCAGCATCCCCCAGTCCAGGCAGGACAGAACCTTGCCTCTGAAATGCTGGTCTGGAGGACAAAGAAAGGGTGACACACTCCCCAAACCAGATGCAGAAATGAGAGAGCCAGTTGGTGGCCAGGCAGGCGGCAGACCCTGGCAGGGCTCAGTCTGGGAGGAGGGACAGTGGAGAGAAGAAAGGAAGGAAGGAGGCCCTAGGGGAAGGGAGGGCTGGGGCCGGGAACTGCATTTACTTTGGCCTTGTGGGGAGGCTGGGGAGCAGCAGGGGGGGTCCCTTATCCCACACAGCTCCTTCTTCTCTCATCAAGCCCTAAAAACCAAAACAGGCCCAACCCAACCCAAACCAAAAATGCATGTGTAGAGCACCTGCGATGTTCTGGGTCTTTTCTCCCATCCTCACCTTTGGGGATGATGGTCCTGTGTTCCCATTGGACCCCTCTCCAGGGCCTGGTCAGCTCCCTTTCCCATCCTCCACACCTGTGTTTTCAAGCCTCGTCCACTTCTTTAGACCCCCACCCACCCTGCTCCCTACTGAGAAGTTGATATGGCCTCCTCTTCCCAGAGAAAGTCAACCCCCCTGATGAGGGATCTCTGGGCTTCCCGCATCTGACCCCCAATCTCCTCTCCCACCTGGTCTCTCCTGCTTCTCGCCTGTCACCTTAGGAACTGGCCAGGTCCCTTCTGCTCAGCATGAGTGCTTCTGCTCCGGATCCCAGCCTCCCAGTGGCCCTGCACACGTCATTCCATTGATCACTCCGTCTCTCTCACATCTTTCATTTCTCCCTCTCTCCTGGCTCCTTCCACTCTGCTTCTCTCATCTTAAAACAACAACAGCGAAAAAAACACTGACTTATTCCCTGTGCTCTGTGTCTTTCTCCAGCCACCGATTTCGGCTTCTACACTTTGCAGTTAAATTTCTTTAAACAGCTAAACCTCCACTCTCTCTACTTTGTCACTGTTCTTCTCCCTTTCTTAACCCATTGAGACCTGCTCTGGGCCTCCCCTCTGTCTGTGGCTGCCCTTGCCAAGGTACCCAGTGACCAACTTGTCACCAAATCCAGTGACATTTTTCAGATCTTATCTTGTTTGATCTTTTTTGGCAGCATTGGACACTGTTGTCCACTCCCTCCTTGAAACACTTCCTTCTCTTGGCTTGACACCTATGTCTTCTGGTTTCCCTCCCATTTCACCGGCTGCTCCTTTCCAGTCTGGTGGAGGTTCTCTCCTCCCTCTGAGTTGCTGGGGATCCACTGGGTCCTCCTGTACATTTTCCACATGCCCTCTGGACTGTCTCAATCTTGCCTCTTGTCTTTGGTCACCATCTCTCCCTTGATGTACTCCAAATCCACATCTCCGGCTCAGGTCTCTATCTTCATACCCAGAGTGTTTACCCAGCCTTCTCCATCTCAACATGTCCAATACAGAATTCATCACCCCCATATCTACTCTTCCACGAGACTCTCCTATCTCAGTTCAGTCATGGCACCTTCATCCATCCAGTCCCCAAACCGGAAATATGACTCATTCTCTTTCATTGTCCCCATTTCCAATTAATCACCAAGTCTTACTTACTTTCTCTAGTCCATCCACTTACATGCTGCCACCAGCATCTCTTATCTGAATGATTGTGGAGCTTCCAACTTGCTCTTCCTGATCAATCTCACTTCTTGTAATCTGTGCTCCCTACTGCCCCTGAGTGGTGGTCCTAAAACACAAATCGGACCATGTCATTCCCTCTTAAAATCCTTCAGGGACTTCCCTGGTGGTCCAGTGGCTAAGACTCTACACTTCCAATGCAGGGGACCCAGGTTTGATTCCTGGTCAGGGAACTAGGTCCCAGTGCCCAACTAAAGATCCTAAATGCCACAACTAAGACCTGACACAGCCAACCAAATAAATCTTTTTTTTTAAAGAAAGTGTTTAAAAACAAAAACCCATTCAGTGGTTCCCCACTGCCTTCCGGTGGGGCACCCTCAGGCCCTCTCTGGTTTGTCTTCTGCCCCTTGATTTTAGGCCCCTGCCTGCCAGGACTACTGGCCACCGTGGACTGCCTACAGGCTCCCACGTCTCTGTTGCTTGCACACACATCCTGCTTTCTCTGCCTGGTGCACTGCCACCCCTGGCCTCGTCATCTCCTCCAAGTCTTCACGGATCCCTCCACTTTGGCTCTGCTAAAGCCATCTTGAGGTTCCCCCAAACCTCTGGGGCACATTGTCATCACCTTGTCTATCATGTCACCACTATGTTATACTTGTTAATTTTTTGGGCGGGGGGTGCAGGGGGGAGTCCTGTATGATTCATTTCAGGCTTTACAATAAACCTGACTGGGTGTAGATGGCAATGAACATTTCTTAAGTGAACGTGGCTCAGAGAGGTTAGGCGCTAACATCTTTTCTGCTGCTTGACTCTACCCCCTCAGCCCTCCCACCTTCCACATCCCTGTCTCTCCAGCCTCTGAGCATCTGCCTCTCCAGGGACATCCCCAGAGAGTCTGGAACTGAGTTCATGGCTGACCCTTCCCTTCTACCCCACTACTGGGGAGTCATAAGACTGACACTCCTCACTTCATACTGCAGACAGGGTGACTGGGACCCAGAGAGGTACTATGGTGTGGTGGTCCAAATGGACTTGGGTTCAGGTCCCAGCCTTATGGTTATGGTTTTGGACATACTAGGTTGTCCTTTCTTTTTTTTCTTTTAATCATTTTTTCCTTTTATTTATTTTTTATTAAGGTCTTTATTGAATTTGTTACAATATTGCTTCTGTTTTCTTTTATGTTTTGGTTTTTCAGCTACAAGGCATGTGGAATCTTAGCTCCCCAACTAGGGATCAAACTCGCATCCCCTGCATTGGAAGGCAAAGTCTTAACCACTGGACTGCCAGGAAAGTCCCTTTTTCCTTTTAAACAACAGCTTTATTGAGATGTAATTCACATACCATATCCACCTGTCCCCTTTAAAAGGGCACAATTCGGTAGTTTTTAATGTAGTTACAGAGTTGCATAGCCATCACTGTACACCTCTCTGAGCCTGTTTCCTCCTCACTGATGCGCTGTGATGACTGTGGGGCTGGGAGGAGGGGTTAGGAATATGCACATGGAGGGCTCTGCTCAGTGTCTGGCCAATAGAGAGCCTTGGCCAGGAGGCACAGTTACAGGGTCATACAGCGAACTGGGGTTAAACGAGGTTGGTATGAAACCCACCTCCCCAGAAGGATTTTCCTACCCCTCCTCCTTGCTCTGTGGCTGTTTCCCTGGCAGTAATTTGAGGAAGGCTATGGAAACAGGGGTGTTGGGGTGAGGGGAAAAGGCAACGATTACAGTTGTTTAAAAGGCCTTGGGACTTCCCTGCTGGTTCAGTGGCTAAGATGCCGTGTTCCCAGATTCCATCTCTGGTCAGGGAATTAGATCCTATATGCTGCAACTAAGTTCACGTGCTGCAACTAAAGATTCCACATGTGCAATGAAGATTGAGGATTCCACATGCTGCCACTAAGACCTGGCACAGCCAAATAAATAAATAAATATTAAAAATAATAATAAAATAAAAAGCCTTGAGTTGGCTAATAATTAAGCCATAGCCCCTCCCATTCACTAACCTAGTGACTCTCTAAGTGTGGTCCCTGGGGGAGCAGCATTAGAACACCTAGGAATTTTGTAGAAAGCATACTTTCAGGTCCCACTTCATACCTGAATCAGATGCTCTAGAAGTGGGGCTCAGAAATCAGTATTTGAATAAGCCCTCCAGGTAATTCTGCTGCCTGCTCTACTTTGAGAACCATATATTCAAGCAAACCATTCACTTATTCACCCCTGATCTCCTTGCTGCCCTCCTGAATGAATGGCATAGTCACAGAATGGGTGGGTGGGGGAGAAAGGCTTTTGATAGGTCTTACAATAAGCCCCAGCCAGGACTTCCCTGATAGCTCAGTTGGTAAAGAATCCACCTGCAATGCAGGAGACCCCGGTTTGATTCCCGGGTCGGGAAGATCCCCTGGAGAAGGGATAGGCTACCCACTCCAGTATTCTTGGGCTTCCCTTGTGGTTCAGCTGGTAAAGAATCTGCCTGCAATGCGAGAGACCTGAGTTCAGTCCCTGGATGGGGAAGATCCCCTGGAGAAGGGAAAGGCTACCCACTCTAGTATTCTGGCCTGGAGAATTCCATGGACTGCATAGTCCATGGGGTCGCACGCAAAGAGTTGGATACAACTGAGTGACTTTCACTTCACCACTTCAGGGAGAACCAATCCTGCAGCACCCACCGGTCCCAGCTCTGCCTGATTGGCTGGGAGAACGGGGCCTGAGCTGCAGCCAGGCATGCTGGACAAAGATGCTCCAGTAAGTAGCTGCCAGCCTGGCCTCTCTGCTGGGGAGATTGCAGAGAGCCCCAGCCGGCCAGCTCCTGTGAACCATCTATACTCTGCAGAAGGGGAAACTGAAGCCTCAGAAGGGGGCCAGAGACAATCCTTAGACAGTCCTTTGTTTTATGAATGAAGTCACAGACTGATTCTGGCAGATACAACCAGACTCCAGCTCAGGGTGACTTCTCTCTGTCTCCTCCACCCCTAAGCTCCAGACATGATCTCCCTCTGCTGTTTCAAGTGTGGGTATCTGTGTGAGGACCCTTCAGGAAGGCCAGGGCAGCTAGGGCCCTAGCTCTGCCATGAATTCACTGAGTAATCTTGAGCAAGTCTGTCCTTCCCTGGGCCCCATTTTCTCATCTGGAAGATGGGGATATGTTTGCTATCACACTAAATGTATCTATTCAACTGTATTGAGCATCTATCTAATCCCCTGCCAGTGTGTGAAGGCTGGAGAGGTGAAGTTTACGGGTTTTTAAAACGGTGTCTACTAAATGGAGCTAGTTAAGGATGGAGACTCACCTTCTCTTCCCTTTTCAGGAAGGCTGCTGGGGAGCCCAATGTGTTGGCGATGGATGTGCTTAGGGCTTTGGGAGCCTCTTCAGTGGGTGCAAACTGGGGGCTTTGGTGACGTGATGTTTTGATGTTTGTTTAAGTTGAATTTCTGCTGTCCATTTATTCAGTTTACGAAAAAATAAATAAAGCAGAGTCAGGTGAGAGAGAGGGGGGATGGGGCCATTACTCTGGGGAGGGAGTAGTTGGAGAAGATGTCTCCAAGGAGGAGATGTTTGAGTAGAGATCTGCATGAGAATGGCAGCAATAAATAGGCAGAGGAAATAGCAAAGTAAGTGCAAAGCCTGGAGGTGGAAAAACTTTTGATGTGTTCCAGGAATGGCAGAGAGGTAGAGCGCCTGATGGAGGAGCTGGAGAGAGGCAGATCAAGTTCAAGGGCCAGGTGGGACCGGATCTCGCAGGGCCTTGCTGGACACGCTGAGGAATGTGACTGCTGCTCTCTGAGTGCCATGGGAAGTCAGAGGAGAGTTCTGAGGAGAGTCCTAGTTTCCAGCTTTGTAGGAAAGTCATACTGATTGCTCTGAAGAGGGTTCCAGTTGGGCCAGAGTGGAGGCAGGGAGACCTGTCAAGGGTGAGATGATGGGGGTTAGTGAGTCCAAGGCTACATTCTGTAGTTAGAGCCAATAGAAATTGCTAAAGGATGGGCTGTGGGGGGTGAGGAAAAGGAGGAGTCAAGGGTTGCTCTTAGATCGTTGGCCTGAGCCCCTGGATGGGAGATGGTGCCATTCCTGAGATGGGGCAATTTTAGGGCATATTGAGAGTTTGTTTTTGAACATTATGTTGGGTTTGAAAAGCCTCTAGACATCCGAGAAGAGACACTGAGCAGGCTGTTGACAGCGAGCTGGACTCAGGGGAGAGGCTGCCACACCCCCACACCTGCTAAATGGCCAAGGCTATTGTGGTAAAGGGGTGGGGACAGAATTTAAAGGGTTCTCCCCTGCCCCTCTTGGTATGTTTAAGGAAATGAATTAAATATTTAGTATTTATTTTTATTTATTTATTGATTTGGCTGAGCCAGATCTTAGTTCTGGCATGTGAACTCTCAGTTATCGCAGGTGGGTCTAGTTCCCCTACCAGGGATTGAACCCAGGCCCTCCTGCATTGGGAGCACAGAGTCTTAGCCACTGAATCACCAGGGAAGTTGCTGCATTTTAAAACTGATACTAACTTGTTACCCGAACAGTCATGTTTATTCTTTAAAAATATCAGGAAGTAAAGATAAGCAGAAAGCAAAACAAAAGCCAAATCACTCTTAATTTTGCCATCCGGAGACCAGCCCTGCTGACTCTTGGTTTGTATTAATATATAAAGAACATCTATACTTAAAAAGTTGGAATCACATTGCTTTAAAGGTTTTATAATCTGCTTTTTTCACTTAACCTATTGTGAAATGGACATTTTAGAGATGTGTAACTCTTGACATGGAAAACATAATGTTGGGAAAAAAAGAAAAAAACTATTGAAACGCTCATTTGGAAGCCCCAAACATGACCCATTTATTACCTGAGGTTCTGAGATCAGCCGAGCGATGTGACTGAAGAATTTCTGTCCAGGGCTGGGGTGAAAGCCCATCGAGATTTGGCTGCACCCCTTCCCAGAGGAGAGGACGGGATCGGATGACCTCTGGAGGACCCTTCTGCCCCTGAGCCCATTCCCAGTGGATGTGGCACTGGGTTCACCTGCATTTTCTGTGGTTAATTATTGAACATGAGGAGCTGATGCTCTCTCCCACCTCTCCCTGTGCCTTACGTCTTCGCTGACTCAGCTCCTGCCTGGAACTGGCCAAGGAGGCCTCTTCCTCACTCATTCATCCAAAACCCCTTACTGACATCTGCCACCTACCTCCTCCCTGGGCGGGTGCTGGGCTGAGGCTCTGTCCCTGCCCTCCGGGCAGACTGGGAGCCCTGTCCAGGGAGGTGTAAGTGGGCCGGGTGGAGCCGTGCCCTTCCTATGTCTCTGCACCCCACCCCATCTACCCCCACTTCACAGATGATAAGACTGGCTCAGAGAAGGTGACTTCCTCAGGGTCACACACACTGTAGGACTGGAATTGAACCTGGGTCTCTGACTCGGAGCCCATGCTCCTGCTGTGATGAAAAAGGAAAGTGAAGTCACTCAGTCGTGTCTGACTCTTTATGACCCCATGGACTATAGCCTACCCGGCTCCTCCGTCAATGGAATTTTTCAGGCAAGAGTACTGGAGTGGGTTGTCATTTCCTTCTCTAGGGGATCTTCCCAACCTAGATTTCAAACCCTGGTCTCCCGCATTGCAGGCAAATGCTGATGAAACAGGAACACAAATAAAATGCTGTTGAGTGTGACCTGGGGCTTCCCAGGTGGTGCTAGTGGTGAAGAACCTGCCTGCCAACGCTAGGAGACATAAAAGACGTGGGTTTGATTCCTGGGTTGGGAAGATCCCCTGGAGGAGGGCATGGCAACCCACTCCGTATTCTTGCCTAGAGAATCCCATGGACAGAGAAGCCTGGCAGGCTATAGTCCGTGGGGCTGCAAAGAGTCAGACACGACTGAAGCGACTTAACACGCACATACACAGACAGTGACTTGGGAGGCAAGCACAGGGAGGGGGTGTTCTGAGCTGACGGTGGGATGGGGGCTCCCCTAGCAGGAGCGTTGGGGTGAGGGGAGCTTGAGGGGAGGGTTTCCTCAGGCTCCGATGGTGAGGCGTCTCAGGCAGAATGCAGTGGCAGCAGCCCCAGGTCGGGGCACTCTGGGAACATTTGGGGCAGGCTGTGGGTCAGTGCGTCTCCAGAGAAACCCATTCCCTCAGGAGTCTCTTCCAGGCATGACACCCCCATCAAAAGGACGAGTGCTTCCGGGAGACCAGCCTCGTTGCCTTTCGCTGCACCTGCAGTCTGTGCCCCACATCCTATCTTCCCTCACATGTTCACTCCTCATGTCCTTTCCCTGCTTCCCATCCACTGGGAAGTTAGGAACCCTGACTGTCATCTCATCTCTATCCTGGACATCCTGGTGACCTTGGGTGACTCCCATTCCCACTCTGAGCCTCAGTTTTCCTCATGTGTGCAATTAAGGTTAATTCATGAGCTCATCATGAATCAGATGAGCTGGATTCTAAAGTTCCTTTCATTTCTAAATGTCTGGTTCTGGGCCACTCAGTAGCTTCCCACTGCCCCGTGGGGAGTTCCAGGCCTCAATGGCATGGCCCCCTGATGCCCGATTGCCCTCCCGACACACTCTCCCCCCTGTATCCTCCCCTCCCTATCTGTCTCCCCTGATGTCCTTTCCTTCCATAGCTGTCTCAGTATTTAATTTCATAAGAACCCACAAAGGCAGAAGCAGTTGTCCTCATTCTGCAGATGAAGCCATGCTTCATAAGGAAGGGGGTTCCTGGGTTCCTCCCTCGGCCAGCCCAGACAGACCTGCCCGCCACAGCTCAGTGTCCACCTCTGGGAGCTGTGGGTGCATCAAGGGCAATTGAGAGGATTGTAAGTTGTCTGTGAGCCCAGCTACCTGGAGCTCGGGGGCTTCTCCCTTTGAGGTCCAGCACAGAGCCACAACTCCAGGGAACTCTGATTCTTAGTCCGCTTCCCAGATTATTCCCCAGGCATTTTTCCCTCCTTTCCCCTTCCTCTTCCTCCCCCTCCTCCTCTTCCTTCTTCCCTTCCTCCTCCTTCTCCTCCTCTGCAACCCCTTGCCAGAGGCTCCTCAGCTGCCCTGTCCATCCAGAATCTAACCTCTCCTTCATGCTAATATTGTAGATTTTTGCTGGTGTTCAGCTGCCTGGTGCTGTCTGTGCTGTCCACTATCCAGGAGCACCAGGAAATTGCCAACGAGTGTCTCCTCATCTTAGTGAGTGCTGGAGTCTGGGTCTGAGGGAGGCTGTGTGTGGGTAGCACCTCAGGGCTGAGGGTGAAGGTCAAGTGAGGCTTCACATAGCATATCTCAGAGAGTGGCTTTCTGTGCTGTGTTCCCTGACATGGTGGCTGTACTTCTCTGGGTTTCATAAAAGCCCAGAGGGCTTTATGGGTTGCCATAAAAGCCCAAAGGGCTCCCCTGCTTTATAGCAGGTGTTGGGAGAGCTCCTGTCTCTATACTAGGGCTTATGATGGGCCCAGAGAAGGGGAGAGGAGGCCCACTCCTTCTCAGGATCAAAGCTGCTAATGCCACCCCTATGGGATCTGGTTTTAACCCCTAAACAGAAGCACTTCAGAGGGGCACTGTGACGGACAAACACCCTTTTTGTCACCTGGTCAGGGTTACAGAGGCTGAGATGGCTGGGAGGGGGAGGATAGGATGAGGAGCAGAAAAACTCAAACAGTTCATGGGCACAGCAGTGGGGGACAGACTTAAGCTTTCAGTCTCTCTGGAAGACATGGAAGAAGCCACTTGCCTTCTGGAATCCTCCCCAGGTCCATCCAGGCATAAGAACCTCCAGGAGAGACAGGCTGAGGAGATTCTAACATCCTTAACTCAGGGACTTGGGGCTGGGTGGGTGCTGTGTGATCTAGGCCCGGGTCCTGAAGAGTGGGGACCAGAACTCAGGCCCCTGGTCCCACAGGAATTCGTGATGATCGTGGTGTTTGGTCTGGAGTACATCATCCGCGTCTGGTCTGCTGGATGCTGCTGCCGCTACCGAGGATGGCAGGGCCGCTTCCGCTTTGCCAGAAAACCCTTCTGTGTCATCGGTAATGGTCCTATCCCTCCCGCGCCTGATCCTTGACCCCAAACCGCAGGGTTGACACCCTGACCCCAGGACCCTGGCTGCTGACACAGACTCAACGGACCTTCCCAGTCACCCCCTCGGGCCCCAGGAACCACATCCCCCCCCCCGCCCCCCGGCCTCGGGTCCAGGCACAGGGTAGGTGGGCTTTCCGGCGCTGGCCGTGACCTCGCCCCACTCCCCGCCTCTGCAGACTTCATCGTGTTCGTGGCCTCGGTGGCCGTCATCGCCGCGGGCACGCAGGGCAACATCTTTGCCACGTCCGCGCTGCGCAGCATGCGCTTCCTGCAGATCCTGCGCATGGTGCGCATGGACCGCCGCGGCGGCACGTGGAAGCTGCTGGGCTCGGTGGTCTACGCGCACAGCAAGGTGAGGCCGGGCGGGGACGGGGGTGAGGGAGAGGGGCGTGTCCGGGGCGGAGCTGGAGCGGCAGGGGGCGGGGCCTGGCGGAGCCGGGGGCGGAGTTGGGGATTTAGGGGTGACTAGGGACCCAGTGCTACTGAACTGAACTGAACTGAACTGAGGGGACCCAGCGCCAGCAAGCCCACCGGGGCTAGACGGGGCCGGGCAGGGGCGGGGTCAGGGGACGTTCAGAACCAGGCCAGGAGGCAGGGCCTGAGGGGCAGAAGCTTTTGGGTTTAGGGGTCTGCGCTTATAGCGAAGTGGTGACCTGTAGCGGGGTCTGAGGGTGGAGCTGCGATGGGACCGGATGTGGGGTCGGATGGAAGTCTGAAAGTGGGGGGCAGTGCAAGGTGGGCTCGTGGGCGAAGACCTGAGCCTGGAAACTGGAGGGTCAAGGGCAGGGCCGGGGCGGGGCGTGCTCTGAGGTTCTGTGAGGACCGGGATGTGCCCGAAAGGCGGGCAGGGTCTCCTGAAAGGGAGTTACTGAGAAACAAAGGCCGGCAGAGCGGCCACCAGGACTTCTGAGAGGTGGGTACTCTTAACCCGTTCAGAACACCTCCCATAGGCCATTCTGGGAGCCGTCCACCTCCCCACCTGTGCCGGGTGGGTGGTCTCATCCCTTGCTGCCCCCACAGGAGCTGATCACCGCCTGGTACATCGGGTTCCTGGTGCTCATCTTCGCCTCCTTCCTGGTCTATCTGGCCGAGAAGGACGCCAACTCCGACTTCTCTTCCTACGCCGACTCGCTCTGGTGGGGGACGGTGCGTGAGGGTCTGTGCAGGGCCGCCCTTCTCCCTGGGATCCTCCGCGGCCTGATCATTGTGACCCCGACTCCCATGACCAGCCCCTGTGTTAGTCCCCCAGCTTCCACCAGTGGACCAGCTTGTGCCCCCATCTAGTTCCCTACATCAAGCCCTTGGGACCTCTACCCCTCTCCCCATCGGCAAGGGGGAGGGGGAGAATTTGCTGATTAGGAACCAGCCCCTGTGACAAGTCCTTGTGACCAGTCCCTGTGGGCAACCATGGAGGCCCCCCTCATAATCAGGCTCCCACTTCCTTGTGCCCCAGCGATCTCCTGTGGGTGGACCCCCTGACTAGCCCTGCAGGTAATTTGTTTGTGTCCCCAGATTACACTGACAACCATCGGCTATGGTGACAAGACGCCACACACATGGCTGGGCAGGGTCCTGGCTGCTGGCTTCGCCTTACTGGGCATCTCCTTCTTTGCCTTGCCCGCCGTGAGTCCCCCTTCACTTAGGACGGCCCAGCCTAGGGGAGGGGGTCCTGGGGAGAGAGCCTGCTAAGCCCCTGTCCAGCATTTGCATGGTTGGGGGGGACACCTCAGATGGGCAGCAGTAGGGGTACCTTTAAAGCCTTTGGCTGTCCTGCCTCCAACCATGCCTATTGCCCTAGGGCATCCTCGGCTCTGGCTTTGCCCTGAAGGTGCAGGAGCAGCACCGACAGAAGCACTTTGAGAAGCGGAGGATGCCAGCAGCCAACCTCATCCAGGTACAGGAGCCCCAGGAAGCCCCTGAACTGAACTGGTGTGTCAGATCTGTATGCTGACCCTTGTGTCCCACTTCACAACTATGACTCCACTCAGAGAGAATTTTCTGGAGCCACATGCCAGGTTAGGGACAGAGCTAGGAGGCTGGCTAAGATTGTCAGAAACTTCTCCCTCTTCTGCATGCCCAGTTCAGAGCTAGCCAGAGCTGTCGCACTGCCCAGCTGCAGCCCCAACTCTGCATGGCCTGAAGTGGAGTAGAGACTGGACAAAAGATCCTAGGCCCCAGGGGGAGATCCAGTCCTGCCACCCATCAGCTGTGCAATCATCAGGAAGCCTGTTCTACTCCCAACACCTTAATTCATCCCACCAGCCTCCCCACAAATGAATGTTATAACTGCAACCAAGAAAACACCTTGAAAGAAAGAAATGGTTCTTTGAAGAGCATTTAGCTGGGGACTTGGCCTGATCTGACCTCGAAGGGAAACTCAGGGATGACTACCCTGGGAAACCGACACTTGAGCAGAGAGCTGGAGGATGGGTAGTTAACTAGGTGAAGAGGTGAAGGAGGGAGCCTTTGAGGTAAGGGAATGGCATGTGCAAAGGTCCTGTGGTGAAAGGGAGCAGGGTGTGTTTGATGAATGGGAAAGAATCTAGTGAGGCTGGAACAGAAAGCTCAAGTAGGAGTGAACAGTGGAAGGGTTTGGCTTAGTGGGTGAGGCCCAGATCTGAGGTCAGAGAGAGAAATTTAACATTTTCCTAAGAACAGTGAGGATCCATTGACAGGTATGAAGCAGGAGGAAGGGGTGATAATCATCAGATCTGTGTTTTGAAAAGTATTGAGTGGACTGGAGGGTGACCTGTGTGTGTGGAGAGACCAGAGAAGAGGCTCCAGCAACAGTCTGGGTGAGATGGGGTGGCAGGTGACTTGGACTAGGGTAGCAACAGATAAGATGGAAAGAAATGGGCAGATTCTGCATATTTAAGAGGTGAAATTAGTGGTATCAGGAGAGAGGGAAGGGAGACATCAGGGTGACTTCTAGGTTTCTGGCTTGCCCAACTAGAGGGATGACGACCCTCCTCACTAAAGGGTGACTAGACCTGGGGCATGAAGAGTGAGTTTGGCTGGAATGTGAAGAGTCTGCGGGGCCTCTGAACCCCTGGGTGGTTTTGGGGGTCTGTGGAGGAGGCAGCTGATGTAGTAGTGTGTAACTCTGGTGAGTAATGTGCTAGGCCTTGTGTGCAGACGGTCATGAAGCCCTGGGCGTGGAGGTGCTTGCCCAGCAGGCAGAGTAAAGAAGAAGAGAAGATGGTTTAGAGCTGAGCTTTAAGGAACCTGAGCATTTAGTGACTGGGAGGGCAGAGCTGAGCCAGCCAAGGAGGCAGAGAAGGAACACCCAGAGGGGTGGGAAAAAAGCAGGAGTATGTGGGCTCAGTTTCCCCAACTGTCTGAGGGATTCCCATGGGGCATGGGCTGAGGCAAGTGCTCTGAATTTTGGGGACTCTGTAACAGCCTTGTGCAAGAGGAAATCCTGCGAGAAATATCGGGCTGGCCAAAAAGTTCATTTGGGTTTTCCAGCCCGCAGAAAAACCCGAACGAACTTTTCAGCCAACCCAATAGTTCCAGGAACACTGGCACAGCTCACCTCTCCTGCTCTGACCTCCTCAGCTCAGGTCTGACTTAGCACCCCCTTATCTCTCCTTCTCAGGGTGGAACCCCCCTCCCATCTCTGCTATCTCCAGCCACCAGCCCAACCTTGCCTTCTCAGCATCCCTTGGGGCACAATGGCTGCTGTCCCCTGGGAACTGGCTTTCCAAGGGGCATTGTAGGGGCAGGTGGCTGGCACTGGCTGTGCCGAGAGACAGCTGGTATTGTGGTGCCCATAATTAATGAGACAGTTCTGGCAGCTGCTCCCCAGCCCAATCCAAGGGACTAGGCAAGCAGGAAGTAAAAATATTCCTGTCCTAGGAGGGTGCCTGGCCAGTGAGGTCAGCACTGGGCTGGCCCTTAAGGACAAGAGACATCTAAAGAAGGATCCAGTTCTGCTTCCTCCTGCCCAGCACCTGCCGTTGCTGATCACCCCACTCACCCCAAGTCCCTACTGGCTCTTCTCTTTATCTGGGGGGAGAGGGACAGTCCTTCCTCTTGTCTGACCCTCATCCCTTCTGCTGCAGAGGAGACCCAGCAACTTCATGGATGCTAAGGGGCTGGTAGTTGATGTTCTTTTCTCCCCTCCTCAATCCCATGGCCAGTGGCAGCCATCTGGGAAGAATGGGGTAGGGTTATTTTTAGTAATAATAATTCATTCAGTCAGTATTCATTCCCCAGACATTTCAGAGCACCCACCATGTGCCAGAGGATACAGTGCTGACCAAGACACAGTCTAAGGAGAGAGAAATACATTAACCAAATACACAATGAATAAATATATACCAGCTGTGGGAACCAGACATAACAGGAGTGTTTAACAGGAAAACTTGGTATTAAATGCCTACTATGTGCCATGCACTATGCTTGGCATTTAATAAACATTTCCCCATGTAGTCCTCACAGCCTTGTTGGATGCATGCTAAGTCACTTCCGTCATGTCCAACTCTTTGAGACCCTGTGGACTGTAGTCCGCCAGGCTTCTCTGTCTATGGGGATTCTCCAGGCAAGAATACTGGAGTGGGTAGCCATGCCCTCCTCCAGGGGATCTTCCTGACCCAGGGATCAAACCCAGTCTCTTATGTCTCCTGCATTGGCAGGCGGGTACTTTACCACTAGCGCCACCTGGGAAGCCCCCCACCACGCTGTTAGGCAAGTCGTACTGTGTCCATTTCACAGATGAGAAACTTAAGGCTCTGTGGCTATATTTAATCGTCCACACAAGTAGGTGGCAAAACTGGGATTGGAAACCCACTTCTACCTGATGGCAAAACCCCAGCTCTTAACTCCCCCACTCCAAGGCTTCTGGCTCTGAGGCTGACTGCTAGTCACCTTGGGAGTCTTTTCTCCCCAGGCCTCCTTCTGGCCTTGCTGGTGGCTATGGAGTTGGAACAAGCCTCTGGCTCTGAGTACCATTCAACTGGCCTGAGGCCAGGGTTCTTTTGGGGGCAGAGGGGCCTCTCCAATGCCTGGTCCTCCACCACCTCCTTCCTCTTTCTCCCACACCACCAGGCTGCATGGCGCCTCTACTCCACCGACGCGAGCCGGGCCTACCTGACGGCCACCTGGTACTACTATGACAGCATCCTCCCGTCCTTCAGGTAGGCCCTCCTGTGGGGGGACGGGGAGGTGGGTGGCTGACAGTAATGCCCCTGAGGACAGATGGCTGGGATACAGTCCTGGAGGCTGGGAAGGGAGTGATGGCTCCCATGGGAGCGTCTGGGACTGGCTCTGCAGAGCCTGTGTGACCCAGAGCCTGGAGGGTCCTCTCTCCCACTCTGTTTTGCCAGGGAAGACGGGAAAGTTGGACTCAGGGCTAAGCCCTGGTCCTGGCAGTCTACCTGCTCCCCCAGAGCAGTTGCCCCTTGGGGCAGAGCCCAGCCAGCTCGCTCCCCTCAGTCTGAGTTGGGGTCAGCGTTAGCCCTTGCAGTGGATAGAGACACTGTGGTGTGGGCAAGAACATATGTGGCAGAGTTAGGTACTAGCACCCACCTCAGCACCACCACACACGCCTGCTTTTACTGTACCAGGCAGCAGCCTTAGGGCCCAGAAGTGGGTTCGCCCCACTGGCCCAGGCTGGGTTAAGACTGCATGGGGGTGGCTCCACACAGGGGGTCATTAATAGCATCACCAAGGTTCATGTGTCCAGGTGCCTGACCACACCCTGGGGCAGGAATGAAGACCTTGGAGAGTGGCTCAGCCCTGAGGGCTGTGAGAGAGGCGGGGCCAGGCTGCAGTGCTCAGCGTTTCTGCCGGTGCCTTTTTTGCCTCATTAGTTCTCCAAGAGCGGCTGTTGCGTGATCCCACTCACCCCTACACCTGGCTGCCCCCTCCCTGTTTCCTCAGCCTTAGGGGGCTTCCCAGGGGAGGAGCAGGAGAGAAGGGTCTGGGAAGGGGGCCTCCCAGAATCACAGTGGCTCCCCCTGGTAGAGGCAAGTGCCCACCCCAAAGACAGGGGTGGTGGTTATATTATTAATAGAAAGAGCCCTTCTTTCTAGAAGCAGTCCTCAGGACTCAAGGCCAGGCCCTGGGGAGTGGGGCAGGGGCTAGTTTGTTAGAAATATTTGTGCGATGGGAAGGAATGATTTGGGGGAAATGGTCTTGGTCCTCTGGGAAGAGAGTCAGAGCTTGGTTGGGAAATTCTGGGTCCACTGATCCTTCTGTCCCCTGGACCTCAGTTTCCTCATCTATGCAATGGGAAGGCAAAGAGAGGCAAGATCTCTTTCTTGGGTCAGAGAAACAGGAGATGGCCTGGAGAGTTCAGAAGAAGCTGAGCCCTCAATCTAGTCTCTGAGAACCCAGCGTGAAGGCTGCAGAAGGAAGTGGGCTGCTGTATCACGTCTCCCTCCTCAGCCTGTTTCCCCTAAAATCCAGTCAGAACTGGAGGGCAGGATTTTGGGGCTGCTGCTGGCCTCCTGGCGGGCACGGCTCCACGTGCAGATGCTCCGCCTGCTGAGCAGAGAGTGAGGTGGATTTAAGATCCCCACCTTCCCCCTTGGGAGGGTGCCCCCTAGTGGTGCCCACCCAGCACAATCATACAGGGCATCCTTGAGGGTTTCCCAGGAGCTGAGAAGAGAGAGAGAGCAAGGGAGGCTACTTTTCCACTCCTGCCCCTACCCATGCGGGCCTGGTATGTTCGCTGGGCATCTCCAGACAGGCTGGGCCCCGGGGGAATCCGTCAGGAGCTCAGGGTTCTCAGGTGGGGGGCGGTGCCAGGGCCCTGCCTGCCGCTGACGGCGCCCTCTCCTGCAGAGAGCTGGCCCTCTTGTTTGAGCACGTGCAACGGGCCCGCAACGGGGGCCTACGGCCCCTGGAGGTACGGCGGGCGCCGGTACCCGACGGAGCGCCCTCCCGTTACCCGCCCGTTGCCACCTGCCACCGGCCGGGCAGCGCCTCCTTCTGCCCTGGGGAAAGGTAGGGGCCCCCCGGGGCTGCCACCTTCTCTTGCTTCTCCTCCTCCTCTTCCATTCTCTGTCTCATCCTCTCTCAGACCTGTCTCCAGCCACTGTGTGGGTGTCTGGGCCTGTTCTGGGGACTCCCAGGCCTTGTCAGGAGGCCTGGGCAGTTGTCATCGGATGGCCTGACAGGTACAGACTGATGGTCTCTCTGGAAAGGCCAGGTTGACTCACCATTTTGTCACCTGGGACTCCAGGGGCCTGAGTGGGGGAGCTGTCCACACCATCCTTTCCCATCACCTCCTCCATTCATTCCATTGTCCTCTTTCTTTCTCTGTTTCCATGTCCCCCTCACTCTCCCATCCCTGCACCCCCATCCCTCCCGGGAAGCTGGAGAGAGGAGGAGGCCGCTGGCCACAGGTGCTTACGGCTCAGGTAATCGTGGGCACCATACCGGCGTGTGAGGGCCGGGGCCCCACCTCCCCAGCATGTTCCTCTAGAAGGGGCTTGACACTGAACTCGCCTCTTGGGAATGAGATGCCAGCTGGAAAGAGAGCTCTGTGACTAAGAACTGCTGAAGGGCCTATGTAAACTCAACCAGTGACTAATGCTCTTGTCTTGTGCAAGCCTCGTCCACAGCTTTGCTAATCCCAGAGCCTCCTCCTGGGATTCTCCCACAATCCCTTTCTTTCTTATAGAAGGGCATTTTGCTGTCCTGACAATCTCTCTCCCCTTGACCTGCCTCTCCTCCAGCTTTTGCATCTTAAAAGAACAAAGAAAGAACAATGCTTACCTCCACATAAATGTTCATAAATAGTGGAATTTCAGGCATACTTGGATAAGGGAAGCCCACAAACTCACTGTATATTGGAAAGTGACTATTCCTACAGAGGTGTAGCTTTGAGGCCAAGGGTTCAATCCCCACCCGCCCCCGTCATCATCCCCTGTCCTCTGCCCATCAGTTTATTTCATCTTTGCGTATCACCCCTGAATCAGTCAGGTGGACATCTGGGCCTTGAGCCTCAGGTGTGATTCTGAGCCCCAGGCCCAGAACAAGGGAGGGGAAAAGAGGTGAACCACTCAGGGATCAGAAGGAGGAGATGCTGTGAAAGCCTGTGCTGCTTGGTGCTGTGTGTCCTTGAGAAATTCATCAAGCCACTCTGAGCCTCTGGGTTCTGGGCAGAAAATCAGCAATGTGAAGGCTGCTCAGGGGCTGCTCTGGGTTTCTGGGCTGAAAAGGCCCAGGGAACAGGGAAGAAGGGGTTCTGGTGCAGAGATTGCGGGGAGCAGAATCCTTTCCTGGTCTCAGCAAGGGCAGTTCTGGCTAGGGGCTGACTAGGAAGTGGGTAAAGAGGGAGACCCCTCCAGGTCTCTGGGAGGAGGGGAAGTGTGATTGGCCAGGCCAGGCTGGAGGTCGCTGGAAGAGGGTCCACGGTGCAGACCATGCATATTCTCTGTCACTATCTGAATGTCCCACAGTGTTATCCCTGCCCCGACCCAACCACAGCAGACAGGCAGAAGCTCAGAAGTTTTGGCATTTGAGCAACCCTGCCCACAGCCTAAGTCAGGGCTATTTGCAGCTTCAGTTCACTCTGGTCTCACTTTGCCTGAGTAGGAAGGTACTGGAAATGGAGATTATCCTGGACCCCAGCATCTGTACCACCTCCCATAGCTGCTCTGGGTCTCTGAGCCCCCCAAGGCCTAGGAACAGATGACCACTGAGGGCTCAGCCATCACTAACTCCCAGCCTGTGTGTGTCCACCCTGCAGTGTCTGTGTGGTTGGGGCTCATGGTGATGGTGGTGGAGTGTTCCTTATTCCCCAGACCCCAGGGGGCTGAACTGTGACTTCCAGGAGATTAGTGTGTGTGTGCTAAGTCACTTTAGTCATGTCCGACTCTTTGCGACCCCATGGATTGTAGCCCACTAGGCTTCTCTGTCCATGGGATTCCCCAGGCAAGAATGCTAGAGTGGGTTGCCATGCCCATCTCTGGGAGGATCTTCCTGACCTAGGGATCGAACCCATGTCTCTTATGTCTCCTCTATTGGCAGGTGGGTTCTTTACCACTAGTACCACCTGGGAAGTCCCCAAGGAGATCAGGCAGCAAACCAAATGGCCAGATCCTTAATCTTGGCTGTCTGGGCCCTGTGGGCTGGGTGCCCAAGACAGGACCACCCCCTAAACACACACACACACACACCTGGTTGGCCACAGCCTTAGTAGTACTTGTGGATGGACCCAGGCTGAACATGTTCCCAGGGTGACAAGGACTTCCTGAGGGGTGGCTGTGCCAGAGCCAGCACCTCTCTCTGTGAGTTTTGCAATGAGACGCTAAGACAGTGGTTTTCAGAGGATGGTCCCCAACTTCCTGTGTCGGCATCCCATGGGACATTTGTTCATCATGCAGAGATACCTGGACCTCTCCCCAAGCCACGGAATGAGCATCTCTAGAGAAGAGGCATGGAATTCTGCATATTTAACATGCTCCCCATGAGATCCTTATGCAAAGATGGAGAACCTCTACCTTCTAGGCATGTGGGCTAGAGGATGATTTGAGTGGGGAGTCCTTCTCTCCCATCAGCCACAGGAGGCTGGCCCCATCCTGGCAGCTCCCCATGCTCTGCCCACCTGCCTCCTTCCCACTAACCTCTGTTGTGTCTTGTTCTCCACTTTCCAGCCAGATGTTTAGTAATAAACGGAGTTTCTTTCGGATCCACGCCAGCTGGAGACCGAGGTACCCCCTCGCCTGCTCCTCCTGTTTCCGCTTCTCCTTGCCCCACCCAGTTCTGGGGCTGGAGACGGAGACAGGATGGGCCAAGGACAGGGTGCATGTGCCTGCCGCCTGCCGTCTGCCTTGGGGCCCTGATGAGCCCCTCGCCTTCCTGAGGATGCTTCTGCCAGGTCTGGGGACCTGGGCCTGGTCCCCAGTCTGTCAGGAGGGACACCTACAGGAGCCTTGGGATAAGTTCTGGCTCTGCGGCTGATGCTCCCCCTACCCCAGCCTCGCGTGATCTTGGCCAGATTGCTTTCCTTCTTTGGACCTCAGTTTCCCATCTGTGGAATGGGCAGATTGAACTAGAGGCTCTCGGAGGGTCCTTCCCACTCTGACTTTTTCCAGGCCTTTAGCTTCCTGGCTCCATACTGCCCACTGAGGTCCTAGCAGATGCCCGAAGGGGCTGGGGTTGGTGCCTCCTTCACCAACTCCAGAGTCCAGTTCTTTAGCTGCCTCACCACTACATTCCTTGGTAGCTGCCCTGTGCCAAGCCCTGCACTAGGAACACAGTGATGAATAAAACATGGTGCCTAGAGAGTTGCAAGGAGTAACTGCCATGCGGTGTGAGGAACAGAGCTCAAGGAGGAAGCAGAGGGTGGCGAATACCAAGGGGAGAGGGTGAGAGAGCTCGGCTGTTGGGCTGTTGCAGCCCGTCGTAGAGGTCGGGAGCTAAAGCTGGGTCACAAAAGCCCCGTGAGAACCTCATTCTGTTGGCACTGCCTGGCAGCTGGGGCTTAAGAGTCCTGAGCATCCCAAAGTGCCTCGGCAGCCTCGTGGATCAGGGGCATAAGGAGGAGAGGGGTGACAGAGCTCCTGGCTGCTCGACCCAGAAGCAGAGTTTCTTAGAAATGTGGCTCCGTTCTGAACCTGGCTGGGGGCCTTGGGCACAAGCCTTCTGTGCCTCCACTTCCTCAGATGTGAAATGAGCATGATACTAGGATCTGTTTCCACTCAAACTGTGCCTGGCTCAGAGGAAGTGCTAGATAAATGTTGGCCTCACGCGATTTACTGTTATGGTATGCGCTTGGAAACCACCGCTGGAGGGAACACACTGGAGGTTAAAGCCGAGGAAACTCTGGGTCAGCTGTCCCCCTTTGCAAGATTCCTTGGGCTCTGTGGGCATGGTGGGCAGGAAGGGCAAGACCAGGGCTGTTTCCACAGTCTCGAAGAGAGGGGCTGTATTCAGCATCAGAACAGGTAGGCTGCCTCCGACCCTCTGCGAGCCTGGTGTTTGGTGGGCAGATGGAATGCTTAAAGAAATCCCTGTGGAAGTGAGCACAGGGGTTGGGTCCAGCCAAGCAGTCAGAAGGCAGCCTGTGCCCTGAGCTTGCCCTCTCTTACAGGGATGCCCCAGTTAAGTTCACACACCTGTCCCCCAGCCACCAATGATGCTGAAATCACTGGCACCACTGACGTTTTGGACCAGAAAATTCCTTATTGTTGGAGGCTGTCCCATGCACTGTTCAGCATGATTAGCTGCATACTTGACCTCTACCTAGATGCTAGGAGCACCTCCCTCCCCGCCCCAGGGAGACAACCAAAAATGTCTCCAGCCAAATTCCCCTAGTGAGCAAAGTAACCCCCAGCTCAGAATTACTGCCAGAGACCCTCTCCTGTTGGCTCCTCCCAGAGAAAGAACACAGCCTCTGAAGTCACAGAAAACTGGGTTCCAGTCCTTGTTCCATGCAGAGGAGCTCTGTGACCTTGGAAGCTTAGGCACCTCCTTCCATATCTGTAAAATAGGAGTGGTAACTATGGAACCCACCACCCAGCGTGGCTGAGAGCCGAAAAGGCTCAGGCAGTCAGCCTGGACCTTGTGTGCTCTTCTGATGTCCACTGTGTGCCAGGTTTCTTTCCATTTTCTTTGAGCTTTTAGGCTCCAGAGAGGCTGACGTGAGCCATTTTCTGGGCCCTGCCCAAGGAGCTGGAATCCAGGGCCACTGCTGGGAAAACAGTGCCTTCTTATACTGAAAAGGAGCCCAGGGTCTCTGGCTGGCTGGAAAGTTACAAAATCCCACAAACCAGGCTAGAAGCTCCTTCAACCATCAGAGAATCAGGGCTGGAGAGAGACCTTTCAAGACCTCTAGGGCAAGCGCCCACACCCCTTCCTTCATGAGTCCTACTGAGTGCAAGCTCAGTATGGCTCACACACTTCTCATGACAGGGAGGTCAGCCCCTTTCCCCAGAACAGCGCTGGAGTGATGTGCCGGGCACAGAGATCCAGACTTCTGGGCCCTTGGCTGACTGTCAGGGCCTTCTCCGCCCCTCTCTCTTCCTCTGCCCCTTAAGGAGCGGAGGACAGAGGGGTTGGCCGCACGGCCTGGGTGGGGTGGTGGGTGCTTGCTAGCATGAGAAGAGCCTGAAGGAACTGCTCTGCAAAGGAAAGTTTGGGAGAGCCAACCTCAAACTTTGGTTGGAATCTTTGGTATGTGCTGAGGAAGCCCTGGGCCAGCCAACAGCATGATGGATTGCGGGGGCCGCCCCATCCTTCCCTTCTGACATCCTCAGGGCCCCCATCCTTGTCCTATTAGCTCTCCCCTCTGGGCAGAGGTCCCTACTCCTAAGGATGGCCCTACATACATCTCAGCTGCCTTCCCGATAGCGCCTTCCGGGGTCTCCCTCACCTCAGCGCCTTGCTCTATAGACTCCATCCCCCATGCCCGGGCATGGAGGACGCCGGTCCCCACTCAGCTCTGAAACTAGAATCTGTCTCCTGCTCAACCCTTGATCTGAAAGTCTCTGAGACCCGGTGACACAGTGTCCTCCCATGATCTCTGCCCCCCTCCCGCATCAGAATTCCTCTGAGACTGGCTGATGTTCTCCTGAACTGGGGCCCTGGACATTCGAGGTGCAAGGGCCCCAACCCTGTCTGAAGGGAGCCTTTCAAGTGGCAAACACAGCAGGGTGGTGGCGGTGACACCTCCAGGAGGTCTCTGGATGGGGATGTTGGCATAGGTCCCACTCAGACAGCGATGATGCGGTCCTTGAACCTCTTGGAGAGAGAGTTACTCTAGCAGGCACTGGGTACGCTGGGCCTGTCCTGGGGCACCCGAGGCCTCCCCTCACCTGTCTTCTTCCAAGATTTGGAGGATAGGTGAGGAGTTTGGGTATGGGAAGGGGAGTCTAAGCGCATACACAGATACATACACGTGTCTTCACATGTACACAGACATGTAGGTGGTGTTGAACTGCAGGCTCAGGAGGCAGTGGGAGGTCATGTGGGCAGGATGTCAGTCTGGGTGGACAGAGAAGAACAGGTTATAGACCTTCACTGGGTTGGGGATGGGGCCCACCAGGCATGGCCTGGGCATACATGTGGGCCCAGCAGCTAGACCCACAGGGCTAAGACCCTTACCAGGCCAGTACACTGCACACCTCCAGGGCTGCCATTCACACAGAAGTCTGAATGATGGAGACCTTTGGAATTTTGCAGTGCACTGCCTATACAACTGTACCAGGTCCTAAAGCCCTGACCTGTGGGGTCAGATGGCTCCAGCGATGGGCAAAGGAGGAAAATAGGTACACACACTGGCACCTGTGTGCATACAAGCACACACACTACATAGGTACACGCACATACCTTCAACTCCACACAGCTGGCCCACGTGTACAGAGAGGAGCTGGGGGCCTAACTCAGTGTGCATGGCCAGGTGAGCTTCTCCATTCCTCAGCAGCTTGTCTGTCCCCAGAGGGGTCTCTTGCCTCCACCCCCCACCCGCCTGGGCCAGGCCCAGCTCCCGGTCCTCTGTCTGTCTCTGACTCCCTTCTTGGGTTTCTGTCACTCTTTCCACTCTGACATCTGTCTCCTGTCCACCCTTATCTGTCCGGGCAATGATGGTGGGAGGTGGGGGTGGGGAGTGGAGTTGTTCAGACTGATCCTGGATGGGCTTCTCATAGGACTCAGGGCCCCCCTTACCACACCCATGTCCCATCCTAGGAAGTCTCTGCTTGGAGAAGAGTCAGCCCCAGTAGCTGCCCCCCAAGTCCCAAGTCAGCTGTGTCCCCACTCACACCTACCCCCAGCTGCAGCTAACTTGACTCTCTCCCCCACCTGACCTGCCCTGCCAGCAGCCGAATGGGCATCAAAGACCGCATCCGCATGGGCAGCTCCCAGCGGCGGACGGGCCCCTCCAAGCAGCACCTGGCACCTCCCCTGATGCCCACTTCCCCGAGTAGCGAGCAGGTGGGTGAGGCCAGCAGTCCCACCAAGGTGCAGAAGAGCTGGAGCTTCAATGACCGCACCCGCTTCCGGGCCTCCCTGAGACTCAAACCCCGCACCTCGGCTGAGGGTGAGCCTCTGCGGGTCTGGGGCCAGGACCCGCTGAGGATGGCAGGGTGGGCCTGGATTCTGGGCTGGGGGTGGAAACACTTGGTTCTAGTCCCAGCTTTGCAGCAGATTGACCATCTTTGGACACCAGTCTTCTGCTCTGTAAAATGGGCATCATAATACTTGCTTTCCTGGGCTCCAGGCTGGTTGAGAATCAGAGGAGAATATAGAGGTGGCATCTGGTAGTGGTTAAGAGCATAGGCTTTGCTGGATAGGAGGGGAGTTTGGGGGAGAATGGATACAAGTATATATATGGCTGAGTTGTTCTGAACTATCGCAACATTGTTAACTGGCTATGTTAAGTTGCTTCAGTCACGTCTGACTCTTTGTGACCCTATGGACTGTAGCCAGCCAGGCTCCTCTGTCCATAGGATTCTCCAGGCAAGAATACTGGAGTGAGTTGCCATGCCCTCCTCTAGGGGATCTTCCCGACCCAGGGATTGAACCAGAGTCTCTTATGTCTCCTGCTCTGGCAGGTGGTTCTTTACCACTAGCACCACCTAGGAAAACTCCAATATTTAGAAAAAGAAAAAGAAAAAAGCACACAGGCTTTGGAGCCAGGCTGCCTGGGTTTGAATCCTGGCTTTGTCATTTATCTTGGGCGGGTAACCTAATCTCCTTGGGCTTCATTTTCCACATCTATAAAATGGGGACAGTGATCATATCTACTTCATAGGATAGTGGTGAGGATTATATGAGATTATCCACAGTAGGTGAACAGAAGAGTTCTGGAATATAGTAAGTGCTCATCAAAAGCCAGCTGCCTTACAAACATGCTCTGGGAGGCGCAGGAGGCCATCCGTGCTGAATAAATCCCTGACTGTGCACAGTCCCACTCTGGATTATCTTGTCTACTTCTCTTAGCAACAGTAGGGTTGTCTCTATCCCCATTTTACAGATGGGGAGACTGAGCTCTCTCAGCAAGGAAATGGCAGAGCTGATATCCTTAAGCAGGTCTATCCAACTCCATAGCCCATGCTCCCCACCCTGCCCTTGTTTGCTGGCCCAGCCTGTGGATATGAGGCTGTGAACCTGGTGGGGGTTGCATTTAGAGAGGTGGCTTTTTTGAGTTCCAGCTCTGTTCCTGACTTACACTGTGACCTGCATAAGCTACTGCCCTTTTCTGTGCCTCGGTGTCCTCTTCTGAAAAACAGAGGATTGGACCAAATTCCCTGGAAGACTTCTCCCAGCTTTGACATGTTTCAGGCCCCTGGGTGGTGGTGGGGGTGGGGGCATAGAAGTGGGTGGACAAGGATGGAGGTTAGAGACAGGAACTTCGGAGAGAGGGGACCCAGCCATGCTGCCTCTGTCTTTGCTGTATCAATCCCCCAACATGCTGCTGGCTGACCACTCTCACAGCCCTTTCCTGGAAAGTTACAGAACTCCACAAACCAGTCTTTGTGGGGTGCTGGGACGTGGGGGGTGCTGGGACCTAGGGCCTGGCTGGTGCCCAGGGCCTCCTCTTTCCTGCCAAGAAGCTGCCTGGCCCCGCCACCCTTTGGCCTCAGCCAGGACAGCATCACCTGTCTGTGCAGTGCCGGGCACCAGCCTTGGAGAAACCATTTCTCTCATCTTGGGAGGAGAATGACTTGCTTTAGAGGCTTCCTCCATAGCAGAGCTGGGGATGGGAGCCCACCCCTTGATTCCCTCTTGCCTGAAGGATAATGCTTATGTGTGATAATGTGCAGATGCCTCAAGCCCCATGTCAGTGTCCTTCATGGTGGGGCCAGTGGGACTTCCTCCAGGGCTGTCTGCAACTTGCCCCAGGCCAGACCAGATGTGCCCTAAAGTGGTTCCTCCTCACCGGCCACCAGGCAGATGTGTACACAGGGGAGATGGGCCTGCAGCAAACTGAGGTGTTCCCCCTAGGTAAGGCAGCCAGGAGGCAAGAACCTGGTTTGCTTGTGCCCAGGAAGGCTCTGGGCCCTTTCTGGGGCTCTGTCTTCCTTTCTGTACCCCTCAGAGTGGTGGTAGGGGTTGCAGCTGGTCCCTTCTGCCGCCACCACCTGGGCCCGCTGCTCCTGACTTTTCAGAGGGCCCCTCAGAGGAAGTGGCAGAGGAGAAGAGCTACCAGTGTGAACTCACTGTGGACGACGTCATGCCCGCTGTGAAGACGGTCATCCGCTCCGTCAGGTGAGACTGAAGCAGGAGGTGGGCCACCCACTGCTGCTCCCCATCTGGGGTCTGCCCTTGTGGCCAGGCCTGGCTTAGCTCCTGGCATACCAGCTGCTGCCTGCCTGGCACCCTCGATGATGCAGGCTGGCGGGGTCCCTGGAGAGTGGATGGGGTGGGGAGGTGGCATATGGCTCCCGGCTGGGTTGGTGCAGACTCATCATGTCTGGAGGGCTGGTCAGGTGGGGCGGTGGGCATGGCTGCCCACTACAGTCCCTCTACTCACACTACAGTCTTCTCCCTGCTTCTATCCCTTACCTCTCTCTCCCTGTATGTCAAGCTCTCTTCTCTTTATTTCTCTCTCCCTAGCTGTGTATCAGCATCTGCCTGGCTCTCCCTAGGTCTCTGTCTTACAGGCAGTTTCACCCCATCTCTGTATCTAAGTCTCATCCCCCTCTTGCCTCCATGACTCAAACTTACTGTCTTCCCTCAGGAGTCTTGACCTCAGCCTGTCTGTTTCCCCCAGGACTTCCTCTAGAGCCATACTGTTCAAACCACAGGTCAGAACAGTTTGAAATCAGCTTAGTGAAATCAATTTAGTGGTCAGTATTCAAAAAAGAAAAAAGAAAGTATCAGAGTGCATCCTTCATAGAAAGAATAAATGTTTATGAAACTTCTATTTCAGTTATGTGTGTGTGTGCATACTAGTTTCTGTAAACTATTTCTTATCATGGGTCTTGGTCAAAAAGTTTGAAGGCCCCTGTTCTACAGGCTTTACTGGCTGTCTCCCTTAACAGTTCAGTGGGGACCAGAGTCTCTGAGCTCTTTAGCCATGTAGTTATGGATCTGGCTCCCAAACTCCTTGGAATGGAGTTTCAGCCTAATCTCTGTGTGCATCCTGTAGCTATAGTTTCACCCCTAGGCCTTCCAGACTCACCCCTCTCTCTTCCCTGGCTGATTCACCTGTCTGCAAGCCTCTTTCCTTTGTGTTTCTTTTAAATCAGAGTCATCTGAACACCCCCTTTCCCAGAGAGTCTGAGGCCTCTCCACACCACTCTTTTATGCATCCTGTCTCTCCCCTCCAAGGGACCAGCTTCTGGAACACAGCACCCAAGCTTCCCCCTGGTCCAACTCAGCTCTCCTTGGCCCCTCACACCCAGCACACCCCAGTCCTGCTCCTCCACCCATGACCCCATGTCAGGCAGTGGCACCATCATCCACCCTGTGCCCCAAGCCATGGGGGTCCTGGACTCAGACTCAGAAGCCCTTCAGGCCCCTCTCCTGCACTGCTCACAGCTGTTCTGTATCTCCACCCCACTGCCCCCTGCCTACCCCCCCCCCCACCCCGGCTCAGGCTCATCCCCTGGCGTGTGTCTTCCTGCCCGGGACTCTGCCTCTCCAGGACATCCTCTACCCAAACAGGTGGACAGAGGGTGTTCATGCTAAAGCAGAGTAAACCACATGGCCCCTTCCCCCCCACCCCAGCTTCCCATTGCCCAATCTCTGCCAGGGATGCTAGGATCTTCAGAATAACCCCTCATCCTACCTCTCATTGAATAACCCCTTTCCTTCACATCCTGTTCTGGCTACTTTGGACTGACTCTCACTCACACACCTCCATGCCTGTTTGTGTCCCCAAAGCCTCCCTTCATGCCCCTCCTCTTGCCCTGGGACTGGAAGGTATCACTCTCAAGACGTCTCCTGACCTCCCCAGCCAAGCTCTCCCTTCTCATGGTCCCCAGTCCTCTTTCTCCACTCCTTGACATAGCCCTCATCACCCCGTAATTGTCTGTGTCCTCCTCGTCTCTCACTCCAGACCAGTGCTCCCGAGACCAGGGATTGTTTCTGATGCCCTTTGAGGTGTCCAGGGTCCAGCACAGGAGTGCTAACAGGCATATGCAAAAATGTCTTCCCCTAAGCTGCCCACAGCAGCAGTGTTCACAGGTGCCTCGCTTGTGTCCCACCCAGCAGAGAGAAACCAGGCCCAGTCCCGGCCCTCCCAGTGACCGCATATTAAAGAAGACCAAACAAACTCAGGGGGCTGGGGCAGGAGCCTGGTGGGGAGGGAAGGAGGCCCGAAACCCAGCTGTGGCTGTCTGCGGTGGCCCAGGCAGGAGGTGGCCTCGTGCCAGACAAAGTAGCAAAGGACAGGGAGGGGGCTGGAAAAGAATGCCTGTCCTCTGAGACTCCCTCCCCCCGCAGGATCCTGAAGTTCCTGGTAGCCAAAAGGAAATTCAAGGAGACGCTGCGACCCTACGACGTGAAGGACGTCATTGAACAGTACTCGGCAGGGCACCTGGACATGCTGGGCAGGATCAAGAGTCTGCAGGCTCGGTGGGTGCTCCGGTCGGGGGACGGCCGCGGCACCTCAAGAGTCTGCAGGCTCGGTGGGTGCTCCGGTCGGGGGACGGCCGCGGCACCAGCTCCCGCAGGAGGTCCGCTGGAGCCCCTCTGCGGGCGCCTGAACACAGCCCTAAGCGCTCCCTAGGGGCCGCGACGGGAGCTAGCGTTTCTTCCTTGCAGCGCGTTGCAGCAGGAGCCCACCACCCGCACCGTTTATTGAACCTGAAAGGGAAAGTGTTAGTCGCTCAGTCATGTCCTACTGTTTGCGACCCCATGGACTGTAGCCCGTCAGGCTCCTCTGTCCATGGCATTGCCCAGGCAAGAACGCTGGAGTGGGTTGCCATTTCTTTCCCCAGGGGATCTTCCCCACCTAGGGATTGAACCTGGGTCTCCTACGGTGCAGGCGGACTCTTCACCATCTGAGCCACCAGGAAAGCCTTACTGAACCTGAAGCGAACCCTATTGACCTGCTCGCTTCAAGGAAGTCTTTAGATGACTGCTTTCTAGTCCTAAAATAATAGGCTTAAAATAATCAGTGACCGCCCCCCTCCCCCACCCCAGCATCTCCTAATAGAATAGGTGAATTGTCCTCAGTGCTGCTCACCTCTTGCCTCTGGAATCCTCCAACACCTCTTCTCTCCGCCCAGCGTATAGGAAGATTCTCACACCAAGAACCCAATCACCTACACCTCGCCCTTTTCCTCTTGTGGCCTGCATTTTCACTGCCCATTCATTTGTTCTCTCAAGAAATAGTCACTGGGCATTTATTTGTTACTTGCCAGACAGTGAGGATATGGTGGAAAACAAATGGCCTCTGCTTTATGGAGCTCTCATTCCAGTGGCAGGAGAACAGATGATAGTAAGTGAAACCAGAACATGTCAGATGATGATAAAGGCTAAGAAGAAAAATAAGGTTAAGGTGTTAAGATTTGTGATTTTTAAATAGGCAAGAAGGTGACATTTGAGGAAAAAAATTGAAGGTGAGGCAAATAGCCCCATGATTGTGGTTTGTTTAAATAGTTTCCAGAGGGAACAGCAAATGCAAAGGTTTTGAGATGGGCAGGTGTCTGGGGGGATGTTTTAGGAACAGCAAGCAGCCCAGTGTGCCTGTCCTGGCATGAGGGAAGCAGGAGATGAGGTTAAAGACTAATAGCACTTAGACTATATAAAGCTCTGGGGGCCACTGCAAAGATGTTGGCGTTCATCCAGAGAAAGACGCAAGTGTTGGAGGACTTTGAACAAAGGACAGATGCGATCAGAGGTATATTTTAAAAGGATCATCCTAGGTGCTGTGTTGAGAATGGCCTATGGGGGCGAGGATGAAAACAGAGAAACCAGTGAGGGGGCTAATTCAGATGTCCCGGCAAGAGATGATGGCCATGTGGACCAGCAGCAATTAAGGTGAGGCAAATGGTCAGATTGTAGATATGTTCTGAAAGTAGAGCTGACAGCATTTTCAGATAGGGTGTAAGAGGAAAAAGAGAGAGAGAATCAAGGATAAAGCCAAAGTTTTTAGCTTGAGCAAGAGGAAAAAGTTGTTGTTTATTGACATGGGGAAAGTCAATGAGTGGAGCAAGTTTCGATCAGGAAAGTTGGGACATGCTGGGTTTGTGATGCCCATCAGACAGCTAAATGGAGTGTGGATCTGGCAGAGGAGTGTGGAGTTCGGAGGAGAGGTATGGGCTGGAGATATAGATTTGGTGTTAACCGTGTATAGAGGAATGGAAAATCTGGAACTGAAGACATCATTTAGTGAGTGAGAGTAAATAGAAGAAAAAAAAAAGAAGTCCCAGGAGTGAGCTCTGGGTCCTGCAATGTTTAAAGGTTGTGGACATAAAGGAGGAAGCAGCAAGGGAGACTGAGAAGGAGAGGTGAGTGAGGTAGGAGAACTGGGTGAAAGTGATGTTTGGGAATCCAAATGAAGAACCTGCAGAAAGAAGGGGTGATCAGATGCGCCAGGTGCTGCTAACGAACGGGTCAAGCATAGTGAGGGCTGAGAATCCAATTTAGCAATATGGAGGTCCTTTGGTGTCTTGACAACTGTAGTTTCGGTGAAATGGTGGGAAAGAAAGCCTGATTAGAGAGGTTTTAAAGAGGCAGGAAAGAGAAATTGAAGCTAGAGGGTAGGGATAACACTTTCAAGTATGTCGCTGTAAAGGGGAGCAGAAAGGTAAGGTGGAACCAACTTCAGGCTTGTCCCCCTTATAACTCACATCCCCACTTGTGTCTCTCCCTCTTCCCAGTCCACCATTTCCTACCTAGCTCCCATCAGGCAGCTGTTTTTCTTGTCATGCTTGTGGGTGGTGGCTTGGCTCCCCTGGTCAAAGCAGTGACCGGGCACCTCCATTAAACTTGATCTATCCATTAGGCAGAGCAAACTGGCCCCCTCTCTCAGATGGCCTGCTCCCACCCAGGCGAATGTCTCCCCTTTCAGAAGGCGAGCTCGAATTCTTGTAGGAAAGAGGAGTGGCCAGTGTCTGGGTCCTTTGACAGTTCCCTTTCCTTACAGGGTGGACCAGATTGTCGGCCGGGGCCCTGGGGACCGGAAAGCCCGGGAGAAGGGTGACAAAGGGCCCTCAGATACGGAGGCGGTGGATGAAATCAGTATAATGGGACGTGTGGTCAAGGTGGAGAAGCAGGTGAGTGTGGGATGGAGTTTCGCTGGTGTGGGGAAGCTAGCCGGCCACCCAGAAGCTCTGGAACGCCCCCGGGTTAGGCCCAAGGGGAGGGTCCGCTTCTCAGAGCTTTACCCCAGAGCACCCGAGCTGCAGGCGGGAGCCGGGCCCACGCATCCTCTGGGGGGTGGACCTGGCCCCACAGAAGGCCCGCCTCCCAGAAGGCCCGCCCGCTCCTGCAAAAGACCTCGATAAACCAACCCTCTCCGGCCAAGCCCCGCCCTAGGCTGCTAGCATCTCAGAGAAGCCAAAGTCCCACCTACTTCATTTAACCCTGCCTCACTTGTCTCTCTTGATCATCTGGACTATCCCAACCCGTCACAACTAAATTTCGTTGCTGGGGGGGGGTGGGTGGATGGGAATAAACCCCAGGTTCCCAGCTTCGTTCCGCCCTCCGGCCGAGCTTCGCCTTTCCTGTCGCACCTCCTCCCGGAGGAGCCTCGCCTCCCAGATGCGACCCTCCCCGGGCAAGCCCCGCCCCCGGCCGCGTCCCGCCCCCAAGCCCCGGCCAGGCCCCGCCTCCAGCCGCGCCCCGCCCCCAGGTGCAGTCCATCGAGCACAAGCTGGACCTGTTGCTGGGCTTCTACTCGCGCTGCCTGCGCTCTGGCCCCTCGGCCAGCCTGGGCACCGTACAAGTGCCGCTCTTCGACCCCGACATCACCTCCGACTACCACAGCCCTGTGGACCACGAGGACATCTCCGTCTCCGCACAGACGCTCAGCATCTCCCGCTCAGCCAGCACTAACATGGACTGAGGGTCTTCTCAGGGGCGGGACAGCACACGGCCAGCCCCTCGGCCTGGCGCTCGGACCCGCCCTCTGAGGCCTCCGGACTCCTCTCTTACTTGAACTCACTCCCTCGTGGGGAGAGAGGCCACATGCAGTATTGAGCTGCCTGGGTGGGCGAGATATCCGACGTGGGTGCCAGCGACCCGCCCCGCCTCAGGAGCGTGAGATGCCAGGCCGCATGGAGGGCAGCAGCGGCGGCTGCCCAGCGGCCTCTGGGCCCCCCCAGTGCCCTGCCCATTCCATCAAGGCCCGACAGGGCCTGCCTGGCAGGGGCACTGCCCCTGGAGTGGGAGCAGGGCGCTGGGGCCCTGAGCCCTGACCCAGCTTCCAGCTATGCAAGGCGAGGTCTTTGGCCCGCCCTTCGGACAGAGCAGGGAAGCCTTCCTGCCAAGACCCCACTCCACTTTGGGGTGGGCCCACGGTGCCCACACAGGTACCCACAAGCACAGGAGCCTGCCGCCAGGCAGGTGGGCACCATATATGCAAACTATGTTAAATATGCAACTTTGGGGACCCCCATGGGGTCCCTCTGCCCCTCCCGCCCTGGGAGATGGGCCCCCAGCTGTAGCTGGTCTCAGGCTGCTTGGCTATGACCCCCATCCCTGATCTTTGGCTTATCAACCTCTCTTCTCCCCTCCCAGCATGGGGCCTGTTTCTCCCTTGCCTCCCCAAGGGCAGTCCCTGGGCCTTTCTTCCCATTTGCAGGTGTCCACTCCCAGGGGCTCCCTCTTCCTGCCAATGTTCACTCCCCTCTGGCCCTAGACACCTCTGACAGCATAACTGTCTGTGTTCTGCCCCCAAATCTCCCAGACAGTGCTCCCACGGTCACACAAACATGTCCCTACAGTTTCCCCAGACACGCAGGTAGCCTCTCAACACTCACGCTGACAAACACGGTTACCTACACTTGGAGAATTCAGCACAGAGCCACTCGGCGTTTGCTGGGTCTCTGCAGCTGAGGCCAGTGGCCTGGTCTTGCAGGGTGATGTCCATTTCTACCAACCCCATCCAAGTAGGAGAGGGAGCTCTCACGTGACCCCAGGTCTCTCCAGGCCCCACCCCAGAGCTTTACCAGCTCCCCTTTCTCAAGAAGATTTACTCCTCACAGGTCCAGGAGCCCTAACTGCTGCCTCTGCCTGCCCCTAAGGGCCCTCCTTGGTATCCCCACAGCACGACTCAAGGCTAGGCCTCTTGGGATCTGGACAGCCCTGGAAAGCCCCCAGGCCCTTCCCCAGGGTGGTTGTCAGGCCCGCTTCTATCTAGGCTTGCGCTGCTCCTAGTCGCTGTAACTCCCAGAGAGAATAATAATACGTCAAGCAAGTACCATTCATCAGGCACCAGCTGCGCATATGGCGCTTACATGCACTGTTTTCCCCCTCCTTCCTTAGCCAGCCCTCTTCACTTGATTTGGCAGCCTCCTTACCGCATAAGCCCCCATCCACTTCAGGCCCCCAGCACCTCTTTGGTATCCCTACAGCTTTGTCCCTCTTCTGCAAAGCCAATGCAGGTAGCAGGAGGGTGATGGGGAGTGATCAATGGTGACCCTCTGTGGGGCACCAGGGAATAAGGGGCTCAGGCCCAGCTGCCTGCATCTCATGACCGGGGACCTGCATGCACCAGCGCCAGGGCTGGGGTTGGACCTTGCTCAGCCCCGTGGTGCCCAGCCCCTGCCCCCACATGCCCTCTGCATGTGACCATCATGCCCTGGATGGAGCCTGTCCTGGCTCACCTCACCCGCGCTACACTGTCCCCAGAGAGCCACACCTCTGCCCCCTGAGAGACAGAGCTGTGGAGAGGGGCAGGAGGCTGGGATCGTCCCATGACCAAGGGAGACTTGGGAAGAAGCCCTCCCTCCTTCCACGATCGAGGTTCTCCACCAACCCGGTTCTCGGATATGCAAGTACCTCACTTTGTTAACTTATTAACTTATTGATTTCATTAAAGTTTTCAGTAGGAGGTGGTTGGTCTTGGCTGTTCAGTGTCTGTGGAGTGGGGCACCTGGTCTGGGGCTGGGGGTGAGGAGATTTGGATTAGTCAGGACTCTTGGTTGTAAACAAAAGAAATGCAACCTGATATGTTTTAAGCAAAAATAAAAGAAAGAAAGTTTATTGGCCCAGAGAACTAAAAAGCCCAGGAAATAGATTTGGCTTCATGTGAAGCTAGATCTGGGTGCTTAAATGTGTCGGGGAGCTGTCTTCTGTTTCAGCCCTCCTCTTAGGCAGGCTGCCCTCTCAAGATGACCCCTGGTACTTCCAAATTAACTTTCTTTTGGTTCAGTGCCCCAGTGAAAAATGAGTACCACTTTCCTAATAGTTTGTATCAGTCAGGGTCCAGTCAGGAAAACAGAAATTACCCTAGATTTTTCTACACAGGGAATTTGCTATAGGGAATGGATTACACTGATCTAGGCAGACTGAAAGAACAAACAGAACCCCAGGATAACCTAAAGAGAGCCACTGCAGGAAGCAAATCCCACTCCTGAAGCTGCAGGAGTGCAGGGAAGAGGTTGAGGCTGGCAGAACCTATGGACTTGACTGGGGGAGCCCTATAATGCTAGAGCTCAGAGGTCTGGAGTGGGGGTGCTGTCTGGCTGGTGTTAGTACCTCCTAGGGGATACAGTGAAGCTTGTCTGGGAGTGCAGAAAAGTAGCTGAGGGCTGGGAGCAGCTGTGGCTACCAGGCTGTTGTAAATAAGGTTAGAAGGAAGAGAAGGCAAAGGAAGAAGGAAAATCTCCACTTCTGCATTCCTGTGTTTCCCCAGTGCACCTAGTTATCAAAGCTCGCTGACAAAGCTGATGCGGTTTGCAGAGTCCCAGCTCCGGTTTCACAGAGCAGAGTACAGAAGGCTGCATCTGGAACGAAAAGCAATAGCTTCATAACTGGCACCGTCCAACCCTTGGGACACTCGGTATCCCTACATGTCCATCCACACCTGTCTGAACCTCCATCTAGTGACACTTCCTGCATGCAAATGGAGATCCTAACTTACTCCCTGGAAATAAACACAAGAAATTCTACCATCCAATAGATATACCCAGCTCCAGGACTTAGTCATGGAATCCATATTTGGGTGATGTTAATTACTCTAATTCAGTCACAATTATGCCTGCAATTAAAGAGTATACTGTAAAGTTAGAATTTGCCTACAAACTTTAAATTAAATCCTAAGGGACAAGAAGGGAGGGGAGAAAAACACTAAATATCACACACACATACACACACACAGGCCCCTTGATGCAATAGAACCCCTTCTGGTAGCTGGTCACAGTGCCATAGCTGATACATAGATACGTTCAATCAAGTGTTTCTCTTTATCTATTATATATACTTCACTAATTGAGTAAATATATTCTTTCTTCCGCTATCCTTCTGTGTTCCCTTTGTCCTTGACCAGGATCTCAGCCAGCTAGAATTTGTTACATGGTGGAATGATCCCAAAGAATCATTCATAAAGGGTCTGAAGCTTCAGTGGTCCTGTACAGTTTTGGATGCCATAGCTTTTTGTTAACTTTTATGCAAGGGGACCGCTGAGAACTCCCTGGGTCCCAGACATAGTCTTCCTTGCCCTTGCTGTGTAGTGACACCCCAGTTTCCCGTTGGTAATGAGGACCAGTCAGGCAGCCAGCATGTTGACTCTCTTTGCCTGTTATTTGAGTGGCATGAGAAGCCCAATGTGGGCAGTTAGAAGTTCCAACTTCCAATTCAATGAAAACTATGTTGCTTCCCTTCCCTTGAGAACTGAGACCTCCAAACTAACAGAGGCCAATGCTGGGGGAACATGAAGCAAAAGTTGCATGAGTAGGTATAGTAGCCTGAATAATGCCCACCCAAAGATATCAGGTCCTAATCTCTGGAATTTGTAAAATGTTACCTTATAAGGGAAGAAGGATTTTTGCAGATATGATTAAGTTAATGATCTTGACATGGGGAGATTATCCTGGATTATCCAGGGGCCCTAAATCCAATTGCCAGTGTCCTTTTAAGAAAGAGGCAGATGGAGATCTCACACACACAGGAGACAGAAGTAGAGACCAGAGTAATGTGGCCTCAGTAGAGGAATGCCAGCGGTTAACAAAAGCTGGAAGAGTCAAGGAACGGATTCTTTCCCATAATCTTGGAGGAGTGCAGCCCTGCTTATACCTTGATTTAGGTTCAGTGAGGCTGATGTTGAACTTCTGGCCTTCAGAGCTGTGAGAGAGTAAGTTCTGTTGTATGAAGTCACCAAGTTTATAGTAATTTGTTATGGCAACTACAGGGCTTCCTGGTGGCTCAGATGGTAGAGAATCTGCCTGCAATGCAGGAGACTGGGGTTCGATCCCTGGGTTGGGAAGATCCCCTGGTGAAGGGAATGGCAACCCACTCCAGTATTCTTGACTGGAAAATTCCATGGACAGAGGAGCCTGGCGGGCTACAGTCCATGGAGTTGCAAAGAGTCAGACACAACTGAGCGACCAACACTTTCACTATGACAACTGCAGGAAATTAATACTGAGGGTTATTTTGTGTAATTGTGAGAGACACCACTCTCACCTTCCTTTGATTCCTGGAGCCAATGCTGGCTGTGTCAGTGAGGATGAGCCACTGCCCCCTCCATCAAGAAAGGATCCAGTAGAATTAACCTGGCACCAGGTGACTTGATGAATCCATGCAGAATGGTGATATTTTGGGTAGTCAGCACCTGTTCCTGCTGATGTTTGGTTGGACATACAGTGTGACATTAGCCAGACCAGCCTTGGTAAGGCAAGTCCATATCATTGAACCCATAAGCAGTCTTCATTCTTGCTGCCATGACTACCTAAGTTATACAAGGGTATGTTGAGCAAGCACTGGAGGGTCTCCAGAGTGAGAATGACTGACAACCATGGGATGTGCTGTCTTAGCCATAGATTATCTACAGCCTCCTTGCCATGGATGCTCTTTGGTAAGACTTTTCCTTGGTATAGAATTACATTCACACCCTCTACCCATTTCCGAAGGTCCATCTAAATATCCCTTCCTGAGTCTTCCTTGTCTGCAATCCACCAATTCTGTGCTTTCTGAGTCCCTGACCATCTAGCCAAACCTTGAGCCACTGTCTAGAAACCAGTGTATATCCACACTTCTTTTTTTTTAAATTGAAGTCTAGTTGATTTACAATGTTATATTAATTTCTGCTATATAGCAAATTGATTCATATACATATATTCTTTTCCATTATGGTTTATCTCAGAATATTGAATATAGTTCTCTGAGCTATACAATAGGACTTTGTTGTTTATCCACCCTGTACGTAAAATAGTTTTCATCTGCTAATTTCAAACTGCTAATCCATTACTGCCCCTTGCCCTCCTGCTTGGCAACCACGAGCCTGTTCTCTGTGTCTGTAAGTCTGTTTCTGTTTTATAGATAAATCTATTTGTGTCATATTTTAGATTCCACATCTAATTGAATGGTATTTGTCTTTCTCTTTCTGACTTCTTCACTTGGTATGGTAATCTCTAGATCCAACTGTGTAGCTGCAAATGGCATTATTTCATTCTTTTTATGGCTGAGTAATATTCCATTGCATATATATACCACATCTTCTTTATCCATTTATCTGTTGGTGGACATTTGGGTTGTCTTGGCTATTATTAATAGTGCTGTTATGAACATAGGGATGCATGCATCTTTTTGAATTATATCCATATGCCTGGATATATGCCCAGGAGTGGTATTGCTGGCAGATCCATACTTCTTGTCATCTCTCAAGATGTCTTTACATCTCCAGGTAAAGTGGGCAACCCAATGTCCTGAAAGGTGAGTAGAGTTTAACCAGGCATGGGAATGGGGATGGTGAATGTTCCAGCTAGAGAGCATAGCATGTGTAATGGCCCAGTGGCACCAAAAAGAGTGGTACATGAATAGGGGAGAAAGAGATCCCTGGTTGGGCCCAGAGAGAAAGGGAGAGAGTGGCACAAGATGGCACTTTAGGATGAGGCAGGAGTCAAGGTTTATAGGATTCACAAGTCATTTCAAAGAGATAGGACTTAACCATGAGGGCAGTGGGGAGTCAGTCAAAGATTCTGACCAGAGATCAAACCAGGATAGACTTGAATTTTAGACAGTTTTCTTCCCAGGATGGAAGATGAATCTGAGGGAGCAAGCCTGGCTGCAGGGAGACCAGTTAGGAGATTTCTGCAGTAAGCTGAGCAGGAGATGCTGGTAACCTGGACAAGTCCCATGGAATTTCACTAACTGAACAAATGTGTCTGAAGCACCTGCTGTATGTTAGACCCTGGCTCAGCACAATGCACAGGATAATCAGACACAGGAGACCCAGTTAGGGCCCTGAGGTCATCCAGCCCCTGGAGGAAACAGGTGTACAACTACCCAGTGCACACTCCACTCTTGTAAGTTTGCCTGGCTCAGCAAGGAGGGTTTGCAGGTGGCTACGGGAGTGCCCAAACTGTCATCAAATATGGCCTTGAGAACAGGTGGTTTTAGTTTGATGTGTCATTTATCTGGGCTCCCCAGGTGCCACTAGTGGTAAACAATTTGCCTACCAGTGCAGTAGACAAGAGACTCGGGTTCAATCCCTGGGTCAGGAAGATCCCCTAGAGGAAGCCATGGCAATCCACTCCAGTATTCTTGCCTGGAGAATCCCATGGAAAGAGGAGCCTGGTGAGCTACAGTCCATAGGGTCGCACAGAGTAAGACACAACTGAAGCAACTTAGCACACACGTCACTTATCTATTACTAGGTAACAACTCACCCTACACCTCAATAGCTCAAAACAGCAATTTTATTTTGTCTGATGCTGTGGATCAGCAATTTGAGTTGGTCTCAAATTCTAAGCAGTTCTGTTCATCTCACCTGGGATCGTTAATGCGGTTGCAATCATCTAGCCTCTTGATGGGGGGTGGTTGTTCTAAGATGACCTCATTCATGTGTCTGGGGTTCAGTACTGGCTATCTGTGCCCAGGCTGGCCCACAGGCAGGATGGCTTGTCTCTGCTCCAGGGGGCTCCTCATCCTCTGGGAGGTTAGCCTGAGCTTCTTCACATGACAGGAGGACAAAAGCAGAAATGAAACAGCCCGTGGAGACTCCAGCTCAGAAATTGTACTGAGCAGCCTGGGAGTGCCATGCTGCAAGGGCTCAGCTCACTGGGATCCGGGGTGCTTGGCATTTGTTACAGTTTTTTAAAATTATTTATTAATTAACTTTTGGCTGTGCTGGGTCTTTGCTGCTGCACACGGGCTTTCTCTAGTTGGGGCGAGCAGGGGCTACTCTCTAGTCGCAGGCTTCTCATTGCCATGGCTTTTGTCGTTGCAGAGCACAGGCTCTAGTGTCGGCTCAGTAGTTGTGGAGCTTGGGTTTAGTTGCTTGGCGGCCTGTGGGATCTTCCCTGACCAGGGATTAAAGCTGTGTCCCCTGCATTAGCAGATGGATTCTTAACCATTGGACCACCACTTGTGCTGATCATAGAAAATCATGCTACATAGTTCCCGATTTGGATAAACTATTTCCTGGACTTTGGACAGTTCCAGTTATTGAAAAATCTTCTTTATTTTCCCTCGAGAGGGGTATCTCTCTCCCTTTCACACCTCTTGTGTGCAAGAGGGTCCTGAAGGCTGCTACAAGCGGTTTGCTGGGGGCTCCCGTCACAAATGTTGCAGATGGCAATGTGGGGGCTTAAACAACAGAAATATATTTCCTCACAGTTCTGGAGGCTGAAAGTTTAAGATAAAGGTGTCAGAGGATTGGTTTCCTCCTGAGGCCTCTCTCCTTGGCTTGTAGATGGACATCTTCTTCCAGTGTCTTTACTTGTTCACCTCTCTGTGTATGTCTGTATCCTAATCTCTTCTCATAAGGACACAAGTCATATTGGACTAAGACTCACCCTAACAGTCTCATTTTAACTTAGTAACCTCTTGAGAAATCGAATTTTCAAATATAGTCACATTTTGAGGTACTGGGAGTTAGGACTTCAATCTATGGATTTGGAATGGGGGTCACAATCAGTTCCTAATACCTGGAGCGGGGATGTGACCTGCCAACCTGGCCCCCGAAATTTCTGCCGCAGGTGCACAGAGCTGAGGATCTATTCTGGAGCTTGCTCTATCCCAGCTGGACAGATCCAGACATATGTCCAGATATCATGGAACCCAGTGATTTGTAAACCTATTTTTTTAAAAGCCCCAGAACCCTTTTTTAAAGCCCCAGAACCCTTGCTACAATATAATCTATATGGGACCCCAACACATAAGATAAAATCAATGCAACTGAAAAATGATGACCTCTCAGATGTGGCCTCAGTTCTCACCCCCACCCCGCCACCCACACATACATTGAGTGTGTGGCCACCTTTTTGTTGCAGCCAAAATAAACCCGATCTTTCTCCAAGATGAGTTAACTGTTATAGCAGATTTATTATTTGTCCAAAAGGCTGCCTTCCTTCCTCACATCACCATGGCTACGTTTGGGTGGAGGATACCACCCTACCTGTCTTACAGTGGTTTTCCTACAAACAGATTCTGAGACTGGTGTTGTTCAGTGGCTAAGTTGTGTCCGACTCTTTGTGACCCCTTGGACTGCAGCATGCCAGGCTTCCCTGTCCTTCACTATCTCCCAGAGTTTGTTCACACTCATGTCCATTGAGTCCATGATGCCATCCAACCATCTCATCTTCTGTCGCCCCCTTCTCCTCCTGCCCTCAATCTTTCCCAGCATTAGGGTCTTTCCCAATGAGTTGGCTCTTCACATCAGGTGGCCAAAGTATTGGAGTGTCAGCATCAGTCTTTCCAGTGAATATTCAGAATTGATTTCCTTTAGGATTGACTGGCTGGTTTGATCTCCTTGCTGTCTAAGGGATTCTCAAGAGTCTTCTTCAGCGCCACAACTCAAGAGCATCAGTTCTTCAGTGCTTGGCCTTCCTTATGGTCCAGCTCTTACATCTGTACATGACTTGTGCCCATCTTTTCGTGAAATGTTCCCTTGGTAGCTCCAGTTTTCTTGAAGAGATCTCTAGTCTTTCCCATTCTATTGTTTTCCTCTATTTCTTTCCATTGTTCACTTAAGTAGGCTTTCTTACCTCTCCTTGCCATTCTCTGGAACTCTGCATTCAAACGGGCGTATCTTTCCCTTTCTCCGTTGCCTTTTGCTTCTTTTCTCAGCTATTTCTAAGGCCTCTCAGACAACCACTTTGCCTTCTTACATTTCTTTTTCTTTGGGATGGTTTTGGTCACCGCCTCCTGTACAATGGTGTCCATGTACATGACTTTGTCCATGTACATGACTACTGGAAAAATCATAGCTTCGACTAGGCAGACTATTGTTGGCAAAGAGATGCCTCTGCTTTTTATATGCTGTCTAGGTTTGTCATAGCTTTTCTTCCAAAGAGTAAGCGTTTTTTAATTTCGTGGCTGAAGTCGCCGTCTGGAGTGATTTTGGAGCCCAAGAAAATAAAATCTGTCACTGTTTCCACTTTTTTCCCATCTATTTGCATGAAGTGTTGGGACTGGATACCATGATCTTAGTTTTTTGGATGTTGAGTTTTAAGCCAGCTTTTTCACTCTCCTCTTTCACTTTCATCAGGAGGCTCTTTAGTTTCTCTTCATTTTCTGCCATAAGGGTGGTATCATCTGCAAGTCTGAGGTTGTTGATATTTCTCCTGGCAATCTTGTGATTCATCCAGCCCAGCATTTTTCATGATGTACTCTGCTAGACAACATATTAAAAAGCAGAGACATCGCTTTGCCGACAGAGGTCCATATAGTCAAAGCTATGGTTTTTCCAGCAGTCATGTACAGATGTGAGAGTTGGACCACAAAGAAGGCTGAGTGCTGAAGAATTGATGCTTTTAAACTGTGATGCTGGAGCAGACTCTTAAGAGTTCCTTGGACAGTAAGGAAATCAAACCAGTCAATCTTAAAGGGAATCAACTCCAAATATTCACTCGAAGGATTGATACTGAAACGTCAATATTTTGGTCACCTGATGTGAAGAGTAAACTCACTGGAAAAGACCCTGAGGCTGGGAAAGATTGAGGGCAGGAGGAGAAGGGGACGACAGAGGATGAGATGGTTGGATGGCATCACTGATTCAATGGACATGAGTTTGAGCAAGCTCCAGGAGATGGTGAAGGACAGGGAGGCCTGGCATGCTGCAGTCCATGGGGTTGCAAATAGTTGGACACGACTAAGCAACTGAACAACAACAACAATTCTGCATAGAAGTTAAATAAGCAGGGTGACAATATACAATCGTGACATACTCCTTTCCCAATTTTGAACCAGTCCATTGTTCCATGTCTGGTTCTAACTATTGCTTCTTGACCTGCATATAGGTTTCTCAGGAGACAGGTAAGGTAGTCTGGTATTCCTAGCTCTTTAAGAATTTTCCACAGTTTGTTGTGATCCACACAGTCAAAGGCTTTAGCATAGTCAAGGAAACAGAAATAGATTTTTTTTGGAACTCCTTACTTTTCCTAAGATCCAACAGATATTGGCAATTTTATCTTTGGTTCCTCTGCCTTTTCCAAGTTCAGCTTGTACATATGGAAGCTCTTGGTTCACATACTGTTGAAGCCTAGCTTGGAGGATTTTGAGTATTACCTTGCTAGCATGTGAAATAAGTGCAACTGTATAGCAGTTTGAACACTCTTTGGCATTGCCTTTCTTTGGGATTGGAATGAAAACTGACCTTTTTCAGTCCTGTGGCTGAGTTTTCCATATTTGCTGGCATATTGAGTGCAGCACTTTCACAGTATCATCTTTTAGGATTTGACATAGCTCAGCTGTCACCTCTGCTAGCTTTGTTCGTAGTAATGCTTCCTAAGGCCCACTTGACTTCACATTCCAGGATGTCTGGTTCCAGGATGACCACACTATCATGGTTATCCAGGTCATTAAGACTTTTTTGGATAGTTTTTCTGTGTATTCTTGCCATGTCTTCTTAAACTCTTCTGCTTCTATTAGGTCCTTACTGTGCCCATCTTTTCGTGAAATGTTCCCTTGGTAGCTCCAGTTTTCTTGAAGAGATCTCTAGTCTTTCCCATTCTATTGTTTTCCTCTATTTCTTTCCATTGTTCACTTAAGAAGGCTTTCTTACCTCTCCTTGCCATTCTCTGGAACTCTGCATTCAAACGGGTGTATCTTTCCCTTTCTCCGTTGCCTTTTGCTTCTTTTCTCAGCTATTTCTAAGGCCTCTCAGACAACCACTTTGCCTTCTTACATTTCTTTTTCTTTGGGATGGTTTTGGTCACCGCCTCCTGTACAATGGTGTGAACCTTTGTCCATGTTCTTCAGGCACTCTGTCTACCCGATCTAATCCCTTGAATCTATTTGTCACTTCCAGTGTATAATCATAAGGGATTCGATTTATATCATACCTGAATGGTATAGTGGTTTTCCCTACTTTCTTCAATTTAAGTCTGAATTTGGCAATAAGGAGGTCATGATCTGAGCCACAGTCAGCTCTGGTCTTGTTTTTGTTGACTGCATAGAGCTTCTCCATCTTTGGCTGCAAAGAATATAATCAATCTGATTTCAGTATTTACTATCTGGTGATGTCCATGTGTAGAGTCTTCTCTTGTGTTGTTGGAAGAGGGTGTTTGCTATGACCAGTGTGTTCTCTTGGCAAAACTCTGTTAGCCTTTGCCCTGCTTCATTTTGTACTCCAAAACCAAACTTGCCTGTTACTCCAGGTATCTCTCATTTCCTACTTTTGCATTCTAGTCCCCTATGATGAAAAGGACATCTTTTTTTTTTTTTTTGATGTTAGTTCTAGAAGGTCTTGTAGGTCTTCATAGAACCATTCAACTTCAGCTTCTTTGGCATTAGTGGTTGAGGCATAGACTTGGATTACTTTGATGTTGACTGGTTTGCCTTGGAAATGAACAGACATCATGCTTTCGTTTTTTGAGATTGCACCCAAATACTGCATTTTGGACTCTTTTGTTGACTATGAGGGCTACTCCATCTCTTCTAAGGGATTCTTGCCCACAGTAGTAGATATAATGGTCATCTGAGTTAAATTTGCCCATTCCTGTCCACTTTAGTTCACTGATTCCTAAAATGTTAATGCTCACTCTTGCCATCTCTTATTTGACCACATCCAATTTACCCTGATTCATGGACCTAATATTCCAGGTTGCTCTGCAGTATGGTTCTTTACAGCATCAGACTTTACTCTTACCACCAGACACATCCACAACGAAGCGCTGTCTCCCCTTTGGTCCAGCCTCTTTATTTTTTCTGGAGCTATTTCCCCGCTCTTCCCCAGTAGCATATTGGACACCTACCTGGTGGGACTCATCTTCCGGTGTCATATCTTTTGGCCTTTTCATACTGTTCATGAGACTGGTGTGCAGAAGGTTTATCAGGGAGTGTTCTTAGGAGATTCATCTGACGGAAGTCAGGAAGGCAGGACTAGGCACAGGGAGAAGCTGATGTGCAATGTGATCTCAGCAAGGCATCTTCAGATCTTCAGGTGCTTCGGAGCTCAGATAGCTCTTCAGATTGTGCCAAATCGAGGGAAGGAGGCTGGCTTTTGTTTCTATGCATCAGCCAGTCACTGGTCAAGAGCCCCTGGAAGGGGCGTGGGTTTAGATGAGACAGTTCCCATGGATTGACAGTTGTGAGCCAGCAGTGGAGACTCCCAACTGCTGGAGAAGGAGTGTATAGGCCTTTAAGAGGGGATCTGAGCTGCACAGCTTCCACTCTACTACCACACTGACCTTGGACTTGGCCATGGGATTTAATCTGGCCAGTGGAATATTGGGTGAAAGGACAGTGTATTTGTTCCAAGGTAAAGCCAAAAGAGGCATGGCAAGTCTGCCAGACCTCCTGGTGCTTCCTTCTTCCCGCATGAGAAGACTCAGATAGCTCTTGTTCCTTCTTCCTGGGTCCAGAATGCAGACTCCTGGAGCAGACCTGAGCCAGATTCAAAGCTAGAGTCCAGCCTGGCCCAAGTATCAGCTGAACTGCAGTTGATCTAACTAACACCCAGGAGTATGAAGTAATCTTTGATTCTATAGGCCCCTGAGAATTGGGGTTTGCTTGTTTCACAGCGTTATCACAGCAAGACCCGACTAATACAGCTAGTGGAGGTTTTCGTTATCCATCACAAAACAGAATGTTTTTTACACACTGCTCTAACATCTTTGGGCTTTCCTAGTGGCTCAGTCAATAGTCTGCCTGCAATACAGGAGAGGTGGGTTCGATCCCTGGGTGTGGCAGATCCCCTGGAGAAGGAAATGGCAACCCACTGCAGTATTCCTGCCTGGAGAATTCCATGGATAGAGGAACTTGGCAGGCTACAGTCCGTAGGATTGCAGAGTTGGACACTACTGAGCAACTAACACACACACACACTAATATCTTTGTTTATGTCCCAAATGGCTTCTCTGGGTGCCAGACACCTCCTCTCTTTCTCTTTTTTGTACACAGCCTATAAAGTGGATGGGACACATGGAGAATTTCCTGGAAGAAAGGGTGGAGACTGCTGGAGAACAGACACCATGGGTGGAGGGTCCTGAGGCCCGAAATGCAGGCTGCCCTGCCTGCTCAGAACTGGAGTGGGATCTGCACTTCCATCTGACCCTCACTCCCACTGGATTCCTCAGCTCCTCTCCTGGATCTCATGACCCTTTCTCTGCTGCCCCTTCCCTGGGTGTCACTTCAGCTCCTGGAGGGCAAGAAGCACACCTGCTCCTCTTCTACGGCCATCACCATCCCCCCCCCCCCCCCGCACAAGGCTGGACACGAGGTGATTAAGAAATGTTGGTTGTTGGGAAGGGAGGGAAGCAGGTCACCTGGAATCCATCGTCTTCCCCGTGGGAACGCTCCTAACCCCTGTTATGTGTCCCCGTGGCCACACTGCGTGTTCACCAAGACTTTGGCTTGCTGTTGCAGTGTCAGCCTGGAGCCGGGAGGGAGGCTGGACTTTTGGGACCAGTACACCCCACCACAGAGCCCAGTAGTTAGGGCCAGTGTATCTGGGAGAGAAAGAGAGAGAGGGCTGGCAAAGCTGAACAGCAACCCCAGGACTTGCCTTAGAGAGTGATGGGTTGTATTGTCTGCCCTTCGCTCCTTTATTCTACAACTGTTTGTTCATCTCTACCACATGCCAAACACTATTTGAGGTGCCAAGGTCAAAGAGGCTCTCCCAAACTCACAAAGCCCCTGCTCACATGGAGTAGACAGTAGATTACTGTCTGGACAGAAAATAAACAAAAAAGAAGATAATTTCAGAGAGTGATAAGAGCTATGAAGAAAATGAAAAGGAAATGGGGTAGTGACAACACTGAGGGGGAGCGATTGTTCAGGGGGCAGGCAGGGAAGCTCAAAGTGGAAACTAGAACCTTCAGAAAATAATCAGAGCTGCCAAGTTTCCCAGCCGCTAGGCTGGCCCAACAGACGCATCTTGCAGATGGGGAAACTGAGGCTCAGTAGATCAGGGCTGAGCCCACAACTGAGCCCAAGTCTCTTGACCTCCAGGCTTGTCCTTGGGTGGCCTTCCTCCTCTCAGGTCTTTAACCTGCTCTCATATCATCTCTGGGAAGAAGGAGCAGATGTGGGGTGCTCTCAGAACGGGAGGGTCAAACAGGGATCAGAGGAGAGAGACACCATCAGAAGTTCCAAGTGTAGGAAACACAGAACCACATTATCGTGGTTAAGAAAATTCCCAGAAGTCTGATTCTTCCCATGGTACAACTTCAGTGCTTTTAAAAAATATATTAGACATCAAATTCTTTCCCAAATTTTGGTTGTGGTGCCTCTGCTTTGCCTGTTTGAGGGGTGTGACCCTGGGAAAGTCATTTCCCCTCTCTATGAACCTTGGTACCCCAACTGCAAAATATGAACCCAGCTTTCCTGACTCCAAAACCACAGTCTTTGTAGAACCACACACACCATTGCCTACCCTCCCTGCACCCACCTACCCCCATCCTGGGCTCATCTAGTCTGGATTCCCTTCATCAGCTCCTCCTCCTGTTCCCCCTGGCCCACTCCTACCCTGGATCTGCCCACAAGACCTCCAGACACAACCATACTCCTTTAGCGATTCCCGGTGGCCCCAGAGGTATATTCAAGCTATTTATCATCCCTACCTTGCCAACCAGGAAGCAGGACTTCCTCAGGGTCACACAGCCAGTAAGCTAGAGCCAGGATTTGAACCCAAAGTTCCATTCAGTTTCCTCTGCTTAAGGCCCTCATCTAAGACGGTGACCCGCCCACCGGCGGCCCCCCGCCCCCGGCGCTCCCCCGCTCCCCGCGCCGCCCCGCCAAAGCTTCAGGGTTCAGGGAACTAACTTTTATTTCCCTGAAAATACATTGGTATGTGCCCCGTGTTGCTGGTTCAGGTGGTGTCACTTGGTGTGGTGCTGCCACCTCCTGGGCACATGGGGTACTACACCCCCATCTGGAGCTGGAACCGTTTGGGCCAAACCCAGACAGACTTCGGTCGCTTGAGAAAACACTGAGGTCAAAGAGATGACTTAAACAAGTCATGGACTTTGTGGACACTTCCTCCTCTTTCCCACCTCCTTCTGACCTCCTGCAGCCTGACCAGCTGCTCTGCTACCCTGAAGCTGCTCTGGCAAAGTCAGTTTTCACTTTCTGGTTAATAAATTGAACAGCCTCTTTTCAGCCTTCATTTCACCTGACTTCTTAGCAGCATTAGACACTGCCTACCACACCTGCTTCAGGAAGTGTCACCCTCGGCCTTCGGGGCATTTCTGCTTGTTCTCCTCCTGCCTGCCCAGCTGTTTCTTCTCAGTCTCCGTCCCTCCCGTCTCTTAAATGTCTGTGTTCTGTCCTTGGCCACTTTCTTCTATGACTCACCATCATCATCCCTATGGCAACCATGGATATGCTAGTAACTCAAGAACAAGTGTTTGTTCTCTGTCTAGACCTCACTACTGAGGGCTTGGCCCATTTACCTGGGCCTCCTCTGCTTGGATGTCAACCCAGGATGACCCCAATATGTCCATCCTGACCTTATCCCACTCTCCCCAGTCTGGTCCTCCTCCTGGGCACCCCCTCAGGGAAGACCCACCCTGTCCTCCATCCACACTCTCGAGAATCATCTCTGGCTCTTCTCTTTCCTGTAGCCTCCACTTCAACAGGCCATTATTGGGACTGCAGATTGTCCCTGATATCCATCCTCACCTTCTTCCTTAGTGGGAGAACCTCCAAATTCTATTTGGGCACATGGATTCCCCCCAAACAAAGATCATATTTCACATTGTAAAGTGATTATATTCTAATAAATAAAGAAAAATTTAAAAAAGACCACATTTCTGATGCTCTCTTGAGGTCAGGTATGAGCAACTTCCAGAATATGCCCTTCTCCTTCTCTTTTCTTCTCCTTTCTGGCTGGAATGTTGATACAGTGGCTAGGGCAGCCTTTTTGGACCATGAGATCTGACTCAGAAATGACAAAGCAATAAGATAGAGAAGCTTGGATAGTGACAATATGATAACCACACTAATCTTGAGACACCTATCTTGTTCATTTCATTTAAGCTGTTCTTATTCTGCCTCCCCCACTTAATCCGAAATAACCAAGGTGTAAAGTTCATTCAGTAAGAGTGTTTGTTTACACCAGATGCTGTGTTCCATGCTTTTTCAAACCAAATATCCCTTAAGGCTTAAGACTTCTTTCCTTACCATTGCTCCCTCCTACCCTACTTTGCCAACACTTGTCCTAGGGCCCTTATCCCTACCTGAATCGGTGTGACTGCATTCTCAGCTTTCTCCATTTTTCCAATGTACCCCTCTCAAATCCATTCTGCGCTCAGCAGTGATTTTTCCAAAGCACCAATCTTGCTCTTTTCCCATCCTGCTCACAAAATCCATGACTCCCCATTACCAACAGGATCAAGTTCAAGCTCCCCAGCCTGTCACTCAAGGGTCATTCCTGTTTGACTCTTACCTGCTTCAAGTATATCCCTTGCTGCTCTAAGCATTACCCTGCATGGTAACCACACTGGACTTGTTCCCTTTCCCAGTCAAGTCCTATTCATTCATGCCACTTGGCCATTGCACGGATTGTCATCTTCCCTGGAATTTCTTCCTTTCACGTGCTCAAATCCAAATTCTACCCCAACTCATCAACCACATGAGCACCTAGTGTGTTACAAACTTTGGTAAGCATTTTCACATCAGCAGTCTGAGAGTAAGTCCCATTATTATCTCCATTTTACAGATAAGGAAACTGAGACTCAAAGAAGGGAAGTGTGTTACCCAGGATGCACATGCCCAGTGATGACTGACCTGATAACAACTCGGTTCTCTTTATATAGGACTCAGGTCTCCTACATCTCCCCTTCCCCACCAAATGCCAGGGGGCCGAGGCGACTTGAGTTCTCAACTGAGAACTGTTGAGAAGTGGTTCTCAACTGAGCCACTTGCCATGGTAGAGACTGCTGGTTGCCCACCAAAATCCATCCTTCCATAGGAACTGAGTTGTTGGTGTACACATGTTTGCCAGCTAGAAGTCATATTTCCCAGCCTCTCTTGCAGCCAAGTGTGGTCACATGAATAAATCCTCATCAAGAGAATCTTCAAATATTTGTTGTGCTCACCTCTTCACTGTCTTCCTCCCGAGAGCTGGGCGTGGCCCAGCTTGCACTTCACAGACAAAGAGCAAAAACAAAACACAAAAAGAAAGCAAACTTGGACTTTGAGCTGCCATCATGCTTTTTGAGGTTGGGGTCAGGTAAGGCAGAGAAACAAGAAGGAAGCAATCTGGGTCTAAATGACTGGGTGGAACTAGGAGGAAATATTTTCTGCTTTTTAAGCCACATAAAAAATTTCCCCTTTGTAAAAGAAGCTGAACTAACACTTAAATATCTCTTACTATGTATACCATCCTAAGTCCATTAAATACTTTAACTCAATAAATGACTAGCTTGTGGTAGTTGGCAAGTCATTTCACCTCTATGAGCCTCTGCTTCCTCACCTCTATGTGACCTGGAATAACAAAGTCAGATCACCACCAGAGGTAGGTGAAATATTATGCGTCAGTACTGGGTGACCTAACCAGCAGACAGCTCATATGGTTAGGGCACTAGCTGAAAAATTGAATGAGTTTGACTTGAAGAAGAAAAGGAAGAGGAGGAGATAAAGCATTGCTGTTTCAAAATAGTCATGGAAAATAGAAGAACTTTGGGGGATTCCTTACACTAATTTTACAGCCACTTAGAGAACTATTTGGCAGTGGCTGTTGCAATTTTATTTGCTCATCTCTTCTGATTCAGTAATTCCCCTTCAAGGAAGCCACTCTACAGAGATGTTCCCATAAGTGTTCCAGGGTAGATATACAAGGATGTTCCTTGTAGCATTATCTGTAACAGTGAAAACTTGGAAACAAGCTAAATCTCCATCAGTTGGGGTCTGGGGTTAATGGGTTATGTAAAGTGCAGTCATTAAAAAGAATGAGTCATTAAAAAAATTAACTGACATGGAAGATTTCCAAAATATGTTAAATAAAAAAAAAATCCAATGATAGAAAATACAATTCCATTTATGTGAAAAAGAGATGCATATTATGTATGTAACATGTAACACAATGTACACATTATATATGTGTGGTGGGGGAAGTAGGGGGAGGTCTTTGACTTTTCACTTTACATTTTCTAAATTGTTTTTAAAGTATTTTGCCTCTAGCATACATTATTTTTGACTAGAGACAATGTATTTGTTTTAAAAACAAACAAACAATGATTGGCTCAGAGTCTCAGATTCCCCAGCCAGCGTAGGTTGGAGTGCCCAGGGAGAGTCCTCTGCTTAGATGTGCCAATTTTATGGCAGAACCCTCAGCCAGAGCTGCTCACTAGGAAGAGGGGAAGGAGTGAGTCTCTCTGGAGACCACCCTCTAAGCAGCTGTGTAAGACTCCCTGCCCCCTCCCAGCCACACTCCTGCTTCCTGGGCACATATCTGGACTGCACACTTATTCATGTTCAACCCCCTTCCGGTCTGCCAAAAAAGAAGCTCTTCCGAAGAGCCCTGCCTGTTTTACCACGTGTCTGTCCATCCACTGCATTGGCTGTGTGTTGTTAAGCAGGTTGCTTGACCTCTCTGAGCCTCGGCTGCCTAGAATGAGGCCAGCGGAATAAAATGAAGCCAATAACTACATCCACCTTCTGGAGTCATGAGGACTGAAGGAGAGAGTGGACATCAAGCCTGCTGCCCCACCATGATGCTAGGGGAGCATCGCCCTTCCTTGCCCTCCTCCTGCAGGCTGGCCTCACTGTCTCCCAGCACCTGCGAGGGAAGAGGGTCAAGGAACACAGTCCTCACCATACAGAGCTTGGAGAGCTCAAATAACATGCCCAGGGTCACAAATTCTTGGTTTAGCTGGGACTAGCACTCAGAACTCCCAACGTTAACTCGGACTCCAGCCCTGGGCCATCTTTCAGCCTCAGCTCCCAGCTCGAGGCTTCTCTCCAGCATTTGCTAATATTAATACCCACTTCGAGCCACACAGGGGCTGGAAGTGAGGATGATGAGATCAGGTTCTTGTTCCTGAGAACCTAACAGTCTAGGGGGTAAGACTCACCATCTAACCTGGTATGTGATGAAATAGGTCTTTCACAGGTGGGAAAGACCCTGGGGAGGGCATTTTATGCCAAGGAAACAGCATAGGCAGAGGTATGAGGCATAAGGAGCATCATGTATGGGGAAATGGGTGGCTGGAGTGGAGAGTGGGGTGGTGGCTGGAGGCTGGCTGAGACAAGCTCTCTGATTCTTATCCCTGTGGTCAGGTTTCCTAGCAACAGCCTCCATCTGAACCTCTCATGGGGGCAGGCACTTCACCTCACCTTAGTTCTTTCTTGAAGGGAGCCAGTGGTGTCTCCAATTGACAGATGAGGAGACTGAGGTGAGAGCAGCTTCCTTTACTTCCTCCACATGCCAGGCCACACATGGGGCCTTGGGTCTTTACCTGGATGTTCCCTCTACCCCAGGTTGCTGCACGCCTTGCCCTTTCATCACCATCAGCTCTCAGGGTTTCCCAGACCCCAACCTGCTCGGGATCACCTGCCCAGAACCCCCGTGTGTGTGTTTCTGCATTGCACACTCCCAGCTGGCCCAGATCTCAAGTCCCAAAGTGTGTGCTGGTCTCCTCCCTACGGACCATGGCTGGATAAATACCCCCAGCTCAACCCAACCAATCAGCGCTGCACTGTTTACAATGTGCTCTTAGAAACCCAGTCTCATTTGAATTCTTGCACACACACCTCGGAGGGTGGGATTATTCTCCCCATTGTACAGAAGAAGAAACTGAGGCTGAGAGAGGCTCAGTGTGACTTCTACGTCTCACGGACACAAAGTAGCAGCCCCAAGTCTGGGGCTCTGCTCTTCTCTCATTCAGGCTCAAGTCTTTGGTCAGCCCCAGCCTGGGGAAGCAAAGGGCCCTGGATATATGGGAATGGGCCTGCTCACCCCCATCACTTACTGGGGTGTAACAGAGGAGTAATTCACTGTCTGAGACCACTTTCTGACCTCTGGAACAGGAATAAAACCACCTAGTGGTGCTATTTGGGGCTGCCCAGGTGGCGCTAGTGGTAAAGAACCCACCTGCCAGTGCAAGAGACATAAGAGATGCAGGTTTGACCCCTAGGTCCTAGGTTGGGAGGATCCCCTGGAAGAGGGCATGGTAACCTACTCCAGTATTCTTGCCTAGAGAATCCTATGGACAGAGGAGCCAGGCGGGCTACAGTCATAGGGTCTCAAAGAGTCGGACACAACTGCAGTATTTAGCACACACAGCAGTGGTGCTGTTAAGAGGCCTTGTTGTTGTTTAGTCGCTAAGTCATGTTTGACTCTTTGCAACCCCATGGACCAACCCACCAGGCTCCTCCGTCCATGGGTTTGGGTGCTACTTAAAGTAGGGGCTAGAAGAGAAAAAGTACCTACTGGGTGCTGTTAGGTCCCATCATGCCTTCTCACAGTAGACACTCAATCAGTTTGACTTAGTCCCCCAGTCAGCAGTAATCCTGACCCAGCACTTTTAACAGCAGGGTGGCATAAAGAGTTAGGCAAGAATGGATTAAGGAATTCAAGAGGATTACACAGTAATCAGCTAACCAGCCTAAGCTTCCTGGGAAAAGACCAGGCTCAGACTGCTCATTTAATTTACTCAATAAATGTCTGCTGAACCCTTAGCTGAACTGGAATGACGGCAGTGGTGATGGTGATGATGATGGTGGTGGTGGCAGCTCTCTATCAAGCATCTATCATGTACCAGAAAGTTGTGTAGAATCTCATCACATCGACCCTAGAAGGATGATATTCCTTAAAAAGAATTTTCCCCCCTCTAACAGGGAAGGTACTGTCAGGTCTGAGACTAGGCAGAAGCAAACAAGGCACCGAAAGACAAATTTAAGGAGGCGTTCTTATGACACTCGCCTCACCTAGTTCCCACTCCAGTGCTTGTGGAGGACACTGTGATGCGCTGTCCAGTCCCCGCTTCCATCAGACTGTTCCCTGGGCTGCTGGGAGTGCAGCCAGTAGAGAGTTTTCCCCAGCAGCACCCCCAGGGATGGCTTAGCAGGGGAGAGCTGCCCCACCCCACCCACAGCCACACGACTTCCCTGGGCAGCCACATCCCATGACTGATGGTGCGTGCATGCGTGCTAAATTGTTTCAGTCGTGTCTGACTCTGTGCGACCCTATGGACTGTAGCCTGCCAGACTCCTCTGTCCATGAGGTTCTCCAGGTAAGAATACTGGAAGGGGCTGCCACGTCCTCCTCCAGGAATCTTCCTGACCTAGGGTTTGAACCCGCCTCTCTTATGTCTCCTGCCCTGGTAGGCGGGTTCTTTACCACTAGTGCCACATGGGAAGCATGACTGATGGGGGCAGGAGTAAAAAGGAATAGAATGGTTGGGAGGACTCTGAAGGGCCCTTCAAGCACCAAACCTCCCCATGGGTTTGGTTCTTGTTGGGTTTGTCATGTAGCTTCCTCTGCTTGCTTCTGTTCTGGACCCTTTCTTGCCTAATAAAATTTTTGCAAGCTAAACACCATCTGAGGGACTTCCCTGGCAGCCCAGTGATTAAGACTTGACCTTCCAATCAAGAGGTATGGGTTCAATCCCTGGTCAAAGAGCTAAGATCCCACATGCCTGCTGGCAAAAAAAAAAAAAAAAAAAAAAACCCAGAACATAAACAACAGAAAAAATATTGTAACAAATTCAGTAAAGACTTTTTAAAAAGTAAACTAAATAAACACCATTGTTACTGGTGTTTGGCTACTGAGAATCCCAATAAGGAACAGTGTTGGAATACCCTCTCTTCCTAGCTGGTTACCACACAGCCTTTCTAAACACTAATATATAAAGGTATCCCCAGACAGCCAGAGCTCAGGGATGATAAACTACAAGCTACACTGTTCTAAACACCTCATAGGAATTAACTAGTTTAATCACTGCAGCTCTATGAGAGAGGTATTGTTAGCATCTCCATTTTGTAGATGAGTTTGAGAGAAGTCATACTTGGAAAAAACTACTTGCTAATGAAATCCAGGCAACCAAAAAATGATTCAAAACAACAAACTTCAGCCTGGGGGAACTTGCATATGAAAAAGAAAAAAAAAAAAAGATGAAATAATGTCTTGCCGGTGCCATGAGTCAGTTCCCAACCTTGAAGGAGCCTGTCTCCCAATCCCAAAGAGCCAGTCCCGGTGGGAGAATGAAATTCACAGGATGGGGTGGGGAGAGGGGCAACGAGTTATTTTAGGAGGTAGCCCCAGGAAGTGGTGAGAACCACAGGAAGCTGGTTGGATAACTGTAGGTGAATCAAGACTCAGAAGGTAAGTGACTTACTAGAGGTTAGGCAGCTAGTAGGAGCTGCTTCTGGAAATGGATGCCAAAGTTATCAGACTACAAGCCTACTGGCAGGCCAGATACTCCATCTTCCCCTCCAGCTAGGAGGGTCAGAATCCTGCAAAGTTATCAGGGATTTGGGGATCCAGGTGGTGGGCTGCCTCAGATTTACCTTCTCCTCTGTCCATCTGTCTGCTGTCCAACTTGTTAGCAGTCCCTCTGGGAGGAATGGTGGGTGGAAAATCGCTCAGGAGCTGGACTCCCTCTTCTACTCTTTCTTAACTCTAGGAAGAGGTGGGTGTTGGGTTTTCACGGTAACCTCTTACATATGGTGGGCACTTCAGATCCGATCTACTGCTTATCATCCCACCCCTAAATCTGCTCCCCACCTACCGTGAGGCTTACTGCCTTGTGAAATTGTAGGGCAGGGCTATTAACCCTATTTTATCGGTGGAGAAACTGAGGCTAGACCTGGGCCAGGCCCTCCCATCCCAATCCAGCCCTTTGGTTTTTATCTCTGGCTGGGGATCTTGGCCAAAGTAGAGCAAACATTAGCCATTCTCATCTCAGAGCTCAGGCCAGTCCCTGCCTAGAAGCCTCTTTGCCCTCCTCCCCATTCTGTCCCAGAACACCCTTGATATCTTAGGAGGGACTTTCATTTTTTTCATCAAACACCTCTGTGGCCCACTCCATGCCTTTCTTGGTGGTTCCTGAGCTGGTGTTTACAGTGCGTGCTGGGTGAGATCCCAGGCTGGAGAGAAAGTTGTGTCAAGCTTGGTATGAAGGTAAAGTCAACCATGGGACACAAGTCACAGCTCTGTGTTACTCACCTCCATAGAGTCTCTGGAATTCATTATCTCCTCTCCAGCCCCACTGCCCTGTTCTGTCCTGGTTTTCAGCCTCTCCTCTCTGCCTTCCATCCCTCTCTTCCTGCCTTTCTCCCACACCCTTGAAGCACCTCTGGATCTTTCCAGAGAGAGGCAGCAGCATGGGGTGACCAGGAGCCCGTGCTGGTGGTCAGGACTGAGGCCAAATCTGCCAGGTTTGGGCCAGCCCCACATCCCTGTCTGTAGAACAGGGGCTGTGCCTACTTCCCCAAGTCCCCATAACTTGAATAGACCTTTCAAGAGACCCCCTGCCTCCCCATACAGGCCCTGTACGTGTATGCCTCCCTGCTTCTGAATGGACTTTCCACTTGCATGCCATCTTCTCCAAGTCCTAAGGATGTACTCATCCTTCAAGGCTCTTCTCACCACATCAAATGTCACCGCCTTCCTGAAGCCTGAATTGACCTGACCACCCCCGCCCCCCACCTACCCACCACCACCACCACCAGCTGAAACCACTCCCTCCTCTGGGTTTGCCTGCTGGGCCGTCCGACCTAATTCCTAGTCCTCATCCCACTCTTCTGTGTACCAACTCATCCTGACAACTTTCCGGGCCTGTTACCCCCTACTACTCCTACTTGGACTGTGACTCCTTGAGGGCATGAGTGTTGGTGTGGAGTAGTCATCACTGTCATTTCTTGAGTGCTGCCTAGGTGTCTGGCCCGGTGCTAAATGTCTCACACTGCATGTGAGCCTCACAGCCACCTAAGATGGGGACCATCTGTATCTGTCTCTGAGGAAACGGCTTCAGAAATCTGAACGGATGGTGTCACGAACAAGAGAGAGAGTCCTGGTTCAAAACCGGAGCCTGAACCCTCAGGTACACCCAGTTACCCTCTGGTCTCCATGCAGTACCACTAAGCTCCACCTCCCCCATCCGTCCCAGAAGCAGGGAGTCCACCTTCGGTGCCCTTGGGTTACCTTGCCACTCGGTGGCGGCAGCCTCTGCCTTCCAGATTATGACAGAACAATTGCACAACTCACAGATATTTTCGAAAGAAACTGTCAGTTTCCTCTCCTGGCCACTGCCAGGGCCTGTGGCCTCCATCTCACCCAGGACCCCTGGCAGCCTTGGGACTCTAGAAGCCAAATATAGTTGGAGTGATAAGGAAATAAAAACGCCAGACTGGAAAGTGACCCAGTTTTATTTTGGTGTTGAGGCCAGATGGGGCATTGCTCCACTCCACAGGGGTGAGGGCTGGACCGTCTGCTCTTCCCCAGGGCGGAATGCCCGGTGACCTCAGGGCCCAGGCGGCGGGGCTGGGGACCCAGCGGGTGGGTGGCTCCAGGGACCCAGTGACCACAGTGGGCTTCACAAGGAGAGGGGGAATCAGGCAGAGGCCTGGGTTGGCTCAGATTGGGGGGTGGGGCCGGGGAAAGTCCGAGAGGAGAGGATACAGAATCTAAGAACTGGGAGTCCGAAAGGGGGGTTCCTGCCCCTTCATTTTACCGCTGAGGCTCCGGGTCAGAGAGATGAACTCAAATTGTCATCCTGCAGGAGGCAGGGCCTGGAGAGAGGCCAGGCGTCCCAGGCCGGCGTCGGTTCGGTGCACTCACCGCGGCCTCCACCCTCACGGAGGGTGCGTGCGGGACCCAGACGCTGGGGGCGGAGTCCGGCGGGCAGGCTGGGCCCCTTCTCTCCAGCACGCCGGGCAGGCGCCCGGCCTCGCTCAGCAGCTCACCGAGCCGGCGGGCGGCGCCGACCCCAAGTCCGAGAAGCAGTCGAACTCGCTCTGGCCCAGGAAGAGCTCGGGCAGATCGCGCACGCGGTGCAGCCCGAGCTCGAGCTCCAGCGACGTCAGCGCCTCCTCGTCGATGAGTTCGGCGTCCATGCCGCCCAGGGCGTGCGCCGGCGGCGGCAGTGGCGGGGCCGGGGCTCCGGGTGCGGGCTGCGGGCCTGAGGGGCCTCCTGGGGCGCCGGGGGGCATGGTGGCGCGTCCTGGGTACAGCGTCGCCACGGGCTGCAGGTGCGCGTTGCCAGCCGCCGGCGGTGGCACAGCCGGGAAGGGCTGGAAGGTGGGCGACGGCCCGAAGGCCCCGTACGCCACGGTCCCCTGTGGAGGCGGCGGCGGGCCCAGCGGAGCCCCCCGCGGCCGCAACCCGCTGTCCAGGCCTGGGCTCGAGTACGGCTGCAGCGTCCGGAGCGCGTGAGGGCCGTGGGCGGGCGCGGCGGGCGGCGGCCTCGGCACCAGGCTGTAACCCTCGGCGAGCATCAGGTGGTCAGCCATGACGGAGGTCCGACTGCCGGCGGCGGACCGATGGTCAGCGCGGGCGTCCCCCGGTCCCGGCCAGCTGTTCCTCTGCGGCGAGCGATCCGAGCTTCGTGCTCTCTCCGCAGCCCAGCCGGGCAAGGGAAAACCGAGGCCGGCCCTGGCTCCTGCGCAGCCCCGTATACACAGAACTCAGAGCTCTTGTCCACGCCAGCTCTGGGCAGCAGAGACCCTACACACCTACACAGTCGTGCTGCTAGACCTCTGCGCCGCGCCCCCGGACTCGGCGCCCTCTTATACTCAGAGGCGGGGCTGATCCGCCCCCAGGTGCTCATTGGCTGGATGAGTCTCTTCTGGGCGGGCCACGCCGCACCTCCAAGAGGTCTCAGCCCCGCCCCTGTCGGAGATTCGCCCTTTGGACCTCAGGCCACGCCTCCGGCTTTGAGTTCTGTCTGGGAGCAGGGCATTTGGCACTTTTCAAATGATCATCAGCTCTGGCTGCTCTACTTTCAGTCTTGGGTCTGGCTGGGGCCAAGTTTGAATGGACCAGAAGGTGGGTTGGGAGGTCTAGAGGTTTAGACCCCCCAGAACTGCAGTATCACAAGCCCAACCTCTTAACCTCTTCATTTTCCAGGTTAAGAAAACTGGCAAGTCTCAGTGGCTGGAGGGGGTTTCCTAGGAATATGTAGCAAAGCCTTGACAGAAGCGAACCTCGAACCCAAGCTTTTTAACTGCCACCTCTACACACTGCACGAGTGCCTCAGTGGAGCAGGGCCCAGGGGAAGATTAGTTGCCCCTCCCCATAATCCCAGGAGAGTCACTTGCTCCTCCCCTCTCTCCCACTCACTTGTCTGTGGAAGTATGTACTGAGTTGTTATTAAAGTAATTTATAGGCATGTCTTCTGAAGGACTTGTTGAGCTTCTTGTCCTCAGCACTTGGCCCAGAGCCTGGCCCAGAGCAGGTTTTCGGTAAAAGTTGGGTGAATGAACAGATGATCAAATGAATTGCCTCTCGTTCCTCTGAGCTTCAGTTGTTTCCTCTGTAAAATGGGGGTAATGACAGCACCAATCCCACTGAGATGTGGTGAGGGTTAAAGGAGTTCATGTGTGCACAATGCGCAGCAAAATGCCTGGTGCATACTAGGGAGCTCAAAAGTGTACCTCAAATGAATGAAAGACTGGATTTACCTTTGTCCCTAGAGATCTTCTAGTGGGGGATGTTGTATCTTTCCTTGGTAACAATAGTTTTAACTTGGGTGTTTAGTCACTAAGTTGTGTCCCACTCTTTGTGACCTCATGGATTACAGCACACCGGGCTTCCCTGTCCTTCACTATCTCCCGAAGTTTGCTCAGACTCATGCCCATTGAGTCCATGATGCCATCCAACCATCTCATCCTCTGTTGACCCCTTCTCCTCTTGCCCTCAATCTTTCCCAGCATCAGGGTCTTTTACGAAGAGTCGGCTCTTCATGTCAGGTGGCCAAAGTATTGGAGCTTCAGCTTCAGCATCAGTCCTTCCAATGAATAGTCAGGGTTGGTTTCCTTTAGGATTGACTGGTTTGATCTCCTTGCAGTCCAAGGGACTCTCAAGAGCCTTCTCCAGTACCACAATTTGAAAGCATCAGTACTTTGGTGCTTGGCTTTCTTTATGGTCCAACTCTCACATCCATACATGACTACTGGAAAAACCAGAGCTTTGACTACGTGGACTTCTGTCAGCAAAGTGATGTCTCTGCTTTTTAATACTCTGTCTAGGTTTCTCATAGCTTTTCTTCCAAGGAGTAAGCGTCTTTTATTTTCATGGCTGCAGTCACCATTCGCAGTGATTTTGGAGCCCAAGAAAATAAAATCTGTCACTGTTTCCACTTTTCCCCCATCTATTTGCCATGAAGTGATGGGACCTGATGCCAGGATCTTACTTTTTTTTTAATACTTAGTTTTGAGCCCACTTTTTCACTTTCCTCTTTCACCCTCCTCAAGAGATTCTTTAGTTTCTCTTCACTTTCTGCCATTAGACTGGTATCATCTGCAAATCTGAGGTTGTTGATACTTCTCCCGGCAATCTTGATTCTAGCTTGTGTTGCATCCATTTTGCACAATGTACTCTGCATATACATTGAATTGTGGTGTTGGGGAAGACTCTTGAGAATCCCTTGGGCTGCAAGGAGATCAAGCCAGTCAATCCTAAAGGAAATCAACCCTGAATATTTACTGGAAGGACTGATGCTGAAGCTCCAGTACTTTGGCCACCTGATAAGAAGAGCTGACTCATTGGAAAAGACCCTGATGATGGGAAAGTTTGAAGGCAGGAGAAGAAGGGGGTGACAGAGGATGAGATGATTGGATGGCATCACAGACTCAATGGACATGAGTTTGAGCAAACTCCTGGAGATGGTGGACAGGGAAGCCCGGTATGCTGCAGTCCAAGGGGTCAAAAAGAGTCGGACACGACTGAGCAACTGAACGACAACTCTGCATATAAATTAAATAAGCAGGGTGACCATATACAGCCTTGATGTACTACTTTCCCAATTTGGATGTTCTGTGTCTGGTTCTAACTGTTGCTTCTTGACCCGCATACAGGTTTCTCAGGAGACAGGTAAGGTGGTCTGATATTCCAGTCTCCTTAAGAATTTGCCACAAGATCATTGTAGATGAACTGAAGCAAGAAGTTATCAGTACCAGCAGTAAGGCAGAGCCTCCCCAGTGTACCTCTCTGGCCTGGTCTGCTGATGGCCAGACACTGTTTGCTGGCTACACGGACAACCTGGTGCGAGTGTGGCAGGTAACCATTGGCACCCGCTAGAAACAAACATGGCAGAGCTTTAAAAATTAAAAAAACTGGTTTTCTGACAAAAAAAAAAAAAAAGAATTTGCCACAGTCATCAGTCCCATTTTTCAGATAAGGAGACTGAGGTACTTAAAAGGAAAGTGACTGTCCTTTGGTCATACACAGCCAGAGTTAGCATGTGAGTGCCTAGGTCCTTAGAGCAGCTGGAGTCTCGCCTGGTGGCCAGGAGACAACTTCCTGAACCTTGCCCTCCATGTGTTTGCCACTCTGCCCCTCCCTCCTCTGGCTCCCCTCCCCTGGTAGTGTCCTTGGGATTTCCTGGAACTTGGGTTTATCCAGTTGGTACAGAGAGGAGAACCCTAGAGTGAGAGGCCAGGGGCCCAACTTCTAACCGTATCTCTAATCACCGCAGGCAGTATGACCGCTGAGTGTCAGGGCTGTCACGTGGCTCCCCAGGGCCTCAGCTTTCTACTTAGTGAAAGGGAGATTATAGTCCCTGCCTCGCCATCTGAGAGCTAGTGAGAAGGTCACAAGTGACCATGGGTATGATCACAGTTTTTGAAAAAGTGTTAAAGTTGCACACGGTAATCAAGCCTCCTGAGTCTCTCTCCAATAAAGATGTCACACAGAAATTCCTACACCTGGCTGCACCTCAGACTCACCTGGAGGAGTGGAGGTGGGGGGAAGCGGGAGGCTTTGAAAAATCCTGAATTTCTGGCCCCACCCAAACCCCTGACTCAGACTCTCTGAGGGTATTTTAAATAATAAATTTGTATTTTTAAAAAGGAACCCTGTCGTTCTGACTTAGTTGTCTGAGGACACCAACATTTCGGAGCCAGTGTGCTGTCAGCTTTCCTTTTTTAAAAAAAGTGTGTGTGAGGAACTTCCTTGGTGGTCCAGTGGTTTATCTGCTTTCCAATGCAGGGGATGTGGGTTTGATCCCTGGTCAGGGAAGTAGGATCCCACATGCCAAGGAGCAGTTAAGCCCATGCACTGCAACTACTGAGCTTGTGTGCCACACCTAGAGACTCCATGTGTCACATCAAAAAAAAAAAAAATCCCACATGATGCAATGAAGATCCAGCATGTTAACTAGGACTTGATGCAACCAAATCAATCAATAAGTAAAATTTTTTATAAAAGTATGTGTGAATAATGCTTTAAAAGTTCTTTAATTTAGCCAGCAAATATTTATTGAGCACCTATTCTGTGCCAGATATTGATCTGCAAATGGTTTCTAACCTTTGGGGATCAAGTAAGTCTTTGAGAATCTAATGAAAACTACTGACTGAAAATTAATAAAGGGAAACCTCACTAAAATGGAGTCAGGAGACCAGAAAGGGGAACCCTTACAAAGGTACCACTGGGGCATCAGTACAGATCCCAACAGGAAGAGACAAACCTTGCATCTCCAGCAGGAAGTGACGTTAGTTTCCCACAGAGGCAGAAAGTTATTTTTCTCCTTGCCTGATAACAGTTCAGCCAATGAAAGACCATCACAAGCTAGCCAATGAAAGGTGACTATACTTCAAGCTCCTAGTTTCCTCCAATGGACTTTTTGTTTATAACAACCCCTCCAACTTCCCTTTCTCCTCTATAAAACAGCTTCCTCTCCTTTGCTTCACCTGGACTTGCATGTGGTTCACCACGGTTGTGTGTCCTAAATTGCTATTCTTTGCTACTCCTGAATGAGCCTGTTTCGTTGATAAAATGGCTGGCTGTTTTATTGTTTTAGTTTATACTATAAACATCATGGTTCACAAACTATTGCATATATATTTGATGAGTTTAGCAGATCCCTGGGGGATTTATGGAGAAGGCAATGGCACCCCACTCCAGTACTCTTGCCTGGGAAACCCCATGGACGGAGGAGCCTGGTAGGCTGCAGCAGCAGCAGGGCTTCATAAAAGTTCCCGGTGGCTCAGACGGTTAAGAGTCTGCCTGCAATATGGGAGACCCCGGTTCAATCCCTGAGTCAGGAAGATCCCCTGGAGAAGGAAATGGCAATCTACTCCAGTATTCATGCCTGGAAAATCCCATGGATGGAGGAGCCTGGCAAGCTACAGTCCATGGGGTTGCAAAAAGTTGGACACAACTGAGTGACTAACACACACACACACACAGCTTCATAGGATCTGGGTTAAAATCACTCTTAGGTACGTGGGAACATATAGTTAACAACGAACTAAGTAAAATAATTATCCACATATTAGACAGTGGTTAGTACTACAGAAAAAAGGAAAAATAGAGTAGAGAGGAGATTGGGGATGCAGGTGGCAGCATGCAGTATTGCATAGAATGGTCAAGATGTGCCTCACTGAAACCATAAGATCTGAGCAAAGACTTGAAAGAGGAGAGGGCAGTAGCCAAGTGGTGTCTGGGGCAAACTGGTCCCAGCAGAGGAGGCATCTGAAGAGTCCTGCTAAAGCTCTCGTACCGGTGACTGAGTCTTCAGCATCACCATCACCAGGGACCTTGTTAGAAATGCACATCCGGGGCCCCACCCCAGACCTGAATTAGTAACTGGGCTGGGGCCCAGTCCTCTGCATTTTAATCAGTCTTGCAGGTGACTCTGAGCCCCTGAGTCGGGGAAAGCCTGGAGGCAGCTGTGAATCACAGCCTGGAAGGAGGGTGGCTAGGGCAGAGGGAGCTGGGGTAGGGGGAGGTCAGAGAGGACAGAGAGAAGAAGATCATGTAGGGCCTTGGAAGGGCCTGGTTAGGCACTTTGGGCTTCCCTGGTGGCTCAGTGGTAAAGAATCCGTCTGCAATGCAGGAGACTTGGGAGACACAGGTTCCATTCCTGGGTCAGGAGATCCCCTAGAGGAGGAAATGGCAACTCATTCTAATATTCTTGCTGGGAAAATCCCATGGACAGAGGAGTCTGATGGGCTACAACGCTGTAGGGTCGCAAAGATTCAGATACTACTGAGTGACAGAGAACAGCACACAGGCCCTTTAAGGGCTTTGGCAGAAGAGTGACATGATCTAACTTATGCTGTGAAAGCATTGCACTAGTTGAACCTCATTTGTTCCCAGCATTTCCAAGAATCGCTTCCTTGCTCTATCTTGGACTGCCTGGGTACCTGCTGCTCCCTCGGGCTGGGCTGCTGTTCCCTCAGACACCCACATGACTCACTCCTTCCGCTGGTTCTGATCTCCTAAAAGCCCCTGCTCAGCGAGACCTTCCCTGACCACCTCTATCCCTCTCTATTTCCTCATTGGGTTTTGCTTTGCTTCTCAGCACCTCCCATCACCTGGCATTGTTTCAGAGAACATCTCCCTACAACAAGTTCAGCCCCCTAAGAGCAGAGGCCTTGCCTCTCTTGTTCTACATGGTATTTCTGAGGCATTAGAATGGCACTTGGCATATCAGAGAGGCTTAAGTATTCATTGAATGAATGATTTAGGCAGAACAGAAGTTATTACCCTTTTTTACAAAGAAGGAGACTGAAGCCCAGAAAATAACTCAGGAAGTTGGCTGAGGTCACAAGCTGTGTGTGGTGGAGCCAGGGCTGGAAGGGACTTTTGAAGTCCTGCAACAGAGCCATCCCCACTGATTCAAGCCGCTTTCACCCCAAGCCATGTGTTCAAGAGCCCATGGTGGGGAGCAGGGGGAGAAGCTCTTGAGCCCACTTGGCAAGAGTTGACAGAGCCATAGTAATCCTTGACCAGTGGTCACCAGTGGAAGGGAACTGCTGGCTCCTAGGGATCATCTTGTATCACCAAGCAAGGATGCAATTCTTCCCTCTTCTTCCTTGCGTCCAGTCCCTCTTCTTGAGGACTTACAGAAAGCCCACGTGGCTTCCACCTCTCCCTACTTTGGCCACCTGATGTGAAGAACTGACTCATTTGAAAAGACCACGAGGCTGGGAAAGATTGAGGGCAGGAGGAGAAGGGGACGACAGAGGATGAGATGGTTGGATGGCATCACCGACTGAATGGGCATGAGTTCGAGTAAACTCTGGGAGTTGGTGATGGACAGGGAGGCCTGGAGTGCTGCAGTCCATAGAGTCAAAAAGAGTCAGACACGACTGAGTGGCGGAACTGAACTGAACTGAAGCTCTCCCTAAGACCCCAGGTGCTGGTTGGGAAGACCTTTTGGATTTTACTCTTGCTGACAGCCCCATTTCTAGAACCCAAGGCAAAGATTGTCTGAGACTTGAGGGCTCAGGAGTGATACTTGGTGAAACCTCACTCTAGAACTGCTCAGCTGGCTCCCTAGTCCCTGGCTGAGCAGAGCCCCCAGCCTCACCCAGCCAGCAGTTTGGCAGACTGGCACTCAACCCTGGAGACTGCTCTGAGACTTGAGTTCCAGAGCAGGTAAAGTTCATCTCTTCTGTAGCTTTTCTTCAAGGCTGCTGAACAGGGGACACTTTTGTACCGACCCCCTAAAAGTCATGTCTTCCAAGAGCCCGTGGGTGATGACTTGAACCACTGTACCTGATGCTCAGATGATGAGAATGAAGCTACTGCACCAGATCTTAACAAGAATTGTATTGGCTAACATCTATTGAGCATTTCCCCTTCATGGATCACTGCCATGTCACGGTGAAGGGACTTGCATAACTCAATGAAGTTATGAGCAACGCCATGTAGGGCCACCCAAGATGGACGGGTCATAGTGGAGAGTTCTGACAAAACATGATCCACTGGAGGAGGAAATGGCAAACCACCCCAGTATACTTGCTATGAGAACCTCATGATTGTATGAATGGGCAACTGAACAACAACACTGAGCATTCACTGTATACCAGACATGGCCTGGAGGCTTTGTGTGTGTGTGTGTGTGTTACTCACTCATCATGTCTGACTCTTTGCGACCCCATGGACTGTAGCCTGCCAGGCTCCTCTGTCCATGGAATTCTCCAGGCAAGAATACTGGAGTGGGTAACCATTCCCTTCTCCAGGGGATCTCCTCAACCCGGGGATCGAACTTGGGTGTCCCGCATTGCAGGCAGATTCTTTACCATCTGAGCCACCAGGGAAAGCCCCATGTAGTGTTTTATTTAAGCTTCATAATAAACCTGTGAGTTGTTACTATCATTCCCATTGCACAGAGAAGTGACTTGCCCAAGGTCACACAGCTAGTACTGGAGGAATGGAGTGTGACAGTTCTGCTAGTTTCCTTTCAGCATCACTCTCTTTTCTTTACCAACAGGCCAGGTAAGCTCCTGCCCAACAGCTCTAGCTCTTTCCTCTGCCGAGAGCAATCTACTAATTCCGTCACCTCCTTTCGAGTCTTTGCTCAAATACTACCTTTTTCCTACAACTCCATTTCATTGTAGTGGTTTCCAAAAATGTCTGCAAATTATTTGACAGGCTTCCTCAAATTCTCCTCTCCTTAATGTGAGATGGACATAGTGATTCACTCCTAACAACTAGAATGTACAGCAGAAGTGACAGTGTCATTTTCAAGACTAGGTTGTAGAAGATACTGCGGGTTTCTCCTTGTTCTCATTTTAAAAAAATTTTTACTGGAGTAGAGTTGCTTCACAATATTGCGTTAGTTTCTACTGTACAGCAAAGTGAATCAGCCATACGTGTACATATATCTCCTTCCCTTTTGGATTTTCTTTCCATTTACATCACCATGGAGCAGTGAGTAGAATTCTCTGTGTTATGCAGCAGATTCTCATTAGTTCTCTATTTTATACATAGAATCAATAGGGTGTATATGTCAATCCCAATCTCCCAGTTCATTCCACCTCCCTCCCTTTCCCATTTGGTATCCATATGTTTGTTGTCTACCTCTATATGTCTATTCCTGCTTTGTAAATAAGATTGTCTTTACCAATTTTTTTTAGATTCCACATGTGTGTCAATATACAATATTTGTTTTTCTCCTTCTGACTTACTTTACTCTATACAACAGTCTCTAGGTCCATCCATGTCTCTACAATTGACCCAATTTCATTCCTTTTTTATGGCTGAGCAATATTTCACTGATATATGTATCACATTTTCTTTATCCATTCCTCTGCTGATGAGCAATTAGATTGTTTCCATGTCCTGGCTTTTGTAAATGGTACTGCAATGAACATTGGGGCACATGTGTCTTTTTGAATTATGTTTTTCTCTGAGTATATGCTCCCTAGTGGAATTGCTGGGTCACATGGTAATTCTATTTTTAGTTTTTTAAGGAACTTCCATACTGTTCTCCACAGTGGCTGCATCAATTTACATTCATACCAATAGTGCAAAAGGGTTCCCTTTTCTCCACATCCTCTCCAGCATTTATTACTTGTAGATTTTGTAATGATGGCCCTTCTGACTGGTGTGAGGTGACATTTCATTGTAGTTTTGACTTGAATTTCTCTAATAATTAGTGATATTGAGCATCTTTTCATGTGTTGGTTGGCCATCTGTATGTCTTCTTTGGAGAAATTCCTGTTTAGGTCTTCTGCTCATTTTTTGATTGTGTGTGTGTGTGTTTTTTAATTGTTCCTTGCTCTTACTCAACCAGTCAATTCTAAAGGAAATCAGTTCTGAATGTTCATTGGAAGGACTGATGCTGAAGCTGAAACTCCAATACTTTGGCCACCTGATGCAAAGAACTGACTTATTGAAAAAGACCCTGATGCTGGGAAAGATTGAAGGCAGGAGGAGAAGGGGATGACAGAGGATGAGATGGTTGGATGGCATCACCAACTCGATGAACATGAGTTTGAGTAAGCTCCAGGAGTTGGTGATGGACAGGGAAGCCTGGCGTGCTGCAGTCCATGGGGTAGCAAAGAGTCAGACACAAGTGAGTAACTGAACTGACTGACTGACTGCTCTTATTCTTGAGTCACTTGTTCTGGGGAAGTCAATTGACAAGCCATGAAGACATTCAAGCAGCCCTAGTGGAGAGACCCACACAGCAAGGAACTAAGGCTTCCTGCCAACAGCCAGTGAGGAACTAAGGCCATATGCTAACAGCCATATGTGTGAGCTATCTCAGAAGTGGATCCCCCAGCCTTGTCAGCTTTTTCATGCCCACAGCTCCAGTTGATTTTTTTTTTTGCAACCTAGCTAAGCCAGTCATGGATTCCTAATCCATGGAAACTGAGATAATACATGTTTGTGGTTTTAAGCTTCTGAATTCTGGGGTAATTTGTTACATGGCAATAGATAACATTAATATAGCAACTAGTTTTTTGTCCATCTCCCAAATGGCCCTGATTCTGCTCTACTTTTAATTTTTTTCTAAGCAGTTATCATCTTCTAACATATTAAATAATATTCTTGTTTATTACACTTAATTGTTTATCTCCTCACCACTAGAATGTCAGCTCTACACAGGCAGAGATTTTGTCTGTTTCATTTATAGATTTATTCCCAGCAGCTAGAATAGTTCCCGACATTATATTTCATTAAAAATGTGATACAGTCATCCCTACACTTCCTAAGGAGATAGGTTCCAGAATCCCCATGAATACCAAAATCTGCAGATGCTCAAGACCCTTATATAAAACAGTTTAGTACTTGTGTGTAAGATACACTGAGAATGTGCTTCAGTCATGTCTGGCTCTTAGTAACTCTATGGACTGTAGCCCTTCAGGCTCATTTGTCCATGGAGTTCTTCTGGCAAGAATACTGGAGTGGGGTGCCATTTTCTTCCTCCTGTATACTTTAAATCATCATAGATTACTTAAAGTACCTAATATAATGTAAGTAGTTTTAAATATGAGGCAAATAATTTACTAACGTGATAAATTCAAGTTTTGCCTTTTGGAACTTTCTGGAATTTTCTAAAAAAGTACTTTCGGTCTTCACATGGTTGAATCCAAGGATACAGAACCTGCAGATGTGGAATTAGTGGACACAGAAGGCCAATTGTATTATCAATGTAAGATGATTCTTATTTTGGAAAAATTAAAGTGTTAAAAGAATTCAAGGGCTAGAGGATCATAAAATATAATTGTAGGTGTTCAGTAAATATTAGAATATAAAATTCAAAATCAGAGTGCTGATTCTGTTGACAGCAGCAACGTGCCTAGTCAAAAATCAGACACATTCCTGGCCCATGAGATATAAGCAGAAGAGGTCGGGTGGGGTTTCCTGGAAAGCTCTTTAGAAACGGATGGAATTATGCAGAAGTAAATCCACGGAGACAAAAATGAAGATTGGTGGTTGCCAAAGGCTGGGAAGAGACAGAAATGGAGTGCAACTGCCTAATGGGTACGAAGATACCTTTCAGAACTAGATAGTTAGTGGTTGCACAACACGGTCAGTATATTAAATGCTAGTGAATTGTTCACTTTTACGTGGTTAATTTTATGTGATATGAATTTCACCTCCACTGGAAAAGAAAAAATCAATGGATTCAGCCAGCACTTACATTTTGTGCTTTGCCTTTCCTCCTTTCCTGCCAGGGATGAAAACATGATGCCTAGAGAGGCAGCATCCATTTTTTCACATGAAGATAGAATGACAACAGCAACAATTAACACTTACGGAGCACTCAGCATGTGCTAGATTCTGTTCTAAACTCTTTATATGTATGAATCCACTTAGTTTTCACAACGACATTGTACAGAAGGTAGTTACTCCCATTTTATAGATGAGAAGGAAAATGATGGCATATGCTAAGGATGGGCTTCCCTGGTAGCTCAGCTGGTGAAGAATCTGCATCCAGGAGAGCCTGGTTTGATTCTTGGGTGGGGAAGATCTGCTGCAGAAGAGATAGGCTACCCACTTCAGTATTCTTGGGGTTCCCTGATGGTTCAGCTGGTAAAGAATCTGCCTGCAATGCAGAGACCTGGATTCGATCCCTGGGTTGGGAAGATACCCTGGAGAAGGGAATGGCTACCCACTCCAGTATTCTGGCCTGGAGAATTTTATGGACTGTATAGTCCATGGGGTCACAAAGAGTTGGACACAACTGAGTGACTTTTACTCACTCACTCATGCTAAGGATGGCAGAGTAGACTCCAGGAGGAGCTTGGGCCCTCCAGGTCGCATGGAGCTTCTATTGCAATCCTGAAAGCCTTACTTTGGTCTTCTTCTTATTTTGGAGAAAAAAAAAAAAGTGCTATTTAGTTAAGCCACTGTAGTCAGGTTTCTGTTTCAGGCATCTTGAGATTCAGAGTCAGGTATATACTTGACACCTGACTTTAGCACAAGTGTGCTATGCTTGCACACTATGCTCTCTTAGCCTGCAAATCACTTATCAAGTGCTATTTGATCCCTCTGATCCCTCTTGGTAATGTTCTTCTACAGTAGAGATGGGATCTTCCTCCACTCTGGAGCTCCATTGCCCAGTATAGGGCCTGGTCTGTACAAAACAGGGCAGTGTGATGTTGAGATAAGCTGTTTGGACCAAGGAGAGGAACTTGCAGTGCAGAAGGAAGACAGTCCCAGGTGAAAAGCAAACATCCAAGATGCCATGAGCTTCGAGGTAGAGGAAGATGTCATGGAGGTGTAGGCCTGATCAGATGGGCTGGATCTGGACAAATGGAGAAGGCAGATGAAACAGGCTTTTTCAACAAAGAGCACAGCTTTTGAATGAAAGCACTAAAGCGTGAATGTACACAGTGAAGTTCAGGAAGTACCAGGTGGCTGGGTGAGGCTAGAATAATGGTCAATTGTGTCTGGGCACGGAGAGATCAGACCTGAATAATGAAAGCCCTTGAAAGTCAGCACTCAAAATATGGAAAATATCTGTGAAGAAATCTACATCTTTTCACAACAACCTAAGAAGGAGAAAAGGCAGGAGGTATTTCACATAGAAAGGAACTGAGACAGAGAAAGGGGAATCAATTTGACTACTGTTGCATAGCTACAGTGTTGCAAATGGAAAGGGTGAGACTTGAACTTGGGTCTTTTAACTTTATGCTTGCCTGCTCAAACGGGGGTTGTTAGCAACTCTGTGCCCAGGGAAGGGCCATAGAAGGTCTCTGAGCAGAGGAGTGATGATCCTTCTATTGGTGCTTTCTCTCTTGCCAGTGGAAATTGACAGGATGGATTTAAAATAAACTGCTGGGGCACAGCAACACCTTCATTCACTCAGCAAATACTGAGCTCCTACTGTGTGCCAGGTACTTCCTGGCCTTATAGAGCTTACAATTTAGTAACAGGAGAGACAAGAACCAAGCTATAAAACAATAACAAACTGTCAAGGACTAGGAAGGAAACAAGCAGGGTGATTTAAACTTTATTTTTTTAAATATTTATTTATTTGGCTACATTGGATGTTAGCTGCAGCAGGTAGAATCTTTTGTTGCAGCTCACAGGCTCAGTAGTTGCCAGAAACAGTCTTAGTTGTCCCATAGCATGTGGGAATCTTAGTTCCCATCCAGGGATCCAACCTGAATGCCCTGCATTGCAAAGCAGATTCTTAACCACTGAATCACAAGGGACGTTCCTAAACTTATTTTAGAAAAGAAGGGTCAGGGCCAGCCTCTTAGATAGGAGACCTTAGGTTGAACCTGGAGGAGCCAACTCTGTAAAGAACAGAGGGAAGATGTTCTGGGCAAAAAAGCAGCATGTAAAAATGCTCAGGTGGGAAAGAGGTGGTGCATTCAAGAAAATGAGTGAATGCCCTGAGGTTGGAGGCTGGTGAGCCGAGGGGCAGCCATCAGAGAGATAGGCAAGGGTCGGGTCAGCTGAGGAGCTCAGTCACGGGCTTGGACGTGTTTCGTGTGGGATGGGATGCCACTGGAGCCATGAGGCCCCCCTTGGTACCTCCTCAGAATTGGAGTCCTGTGACCCTGTGGAGGTGGCAGGTGAAGCTTCACCACTTAGAGTAGAGTCATATTTAGTAGTGGAAGGGCCATTATGTTCTAAAATCAACATGGAAGGCAAAATTCACACACAGTCCCTAAGGATCCCCTGTGAAACTTACTACATGTACTACATGTACAATCTTTATAGTAATAGGTATATTTATATGGACTATGTGTAGTAATATACAGTGTATAAAAAATCATACATTATAGCAAAAACGTGTATTCAAAATATAATTTAAAGAACCTCCCTAGTTGTACATTGGTGAAGAATCCACCTGCCAATGCAGGGGACACGGGTTCGATCCCTAGTCTGGGCAGATCCCTCGTGGTTAAGGCAGTTAAAGCCCACTCGCCACAACTACCGAGCCCGTGTGCCTAGAGCCTGTGCTCCGAAACGAGAGGAGCTTCCACAATGAGAAGTCTGTGTGCTGCAGAGTAGCCCCCACTGGCAACAGCTAGAGAAAGTTGCACACAGCACAGCCAAGAATAAAAATAAAAGAACTATAAAAATATACATGATTTAACATTAATCTTACACACACCAAAGCGAGAAGTAAAGGCAAGTCGTCAACTAGGGCCCTTAAATGTCTGTGTGAGACTCTCTGTAATGGATGCTGCTCAGACCTGGCTCAGATCCCCCTTTCCCGTCTGGCGCACCTGTCTCCCAGCTGCTGGGATGTTGGCTGCTCCCAATCACAGCTGTCCCCTTCTCTTGAGAAGTGCCCTTGGCCAAATGGAAGCCTCCCCCTCCCTCTCCCCAGCCCTTGCCAGTCCTGGGGTCTGACTGATGAGGGTGCAATAGACAAGTCCTTTTTGCCTCAGTGTGATACTGATTCTGTGGGGCATCTGCCCGAGGGCTCCCTGTGGGTCAGGCTGGACTCCAGCCTCCTGTGATCGCCCCCCTCCCCCAATCCCCCACTCTTTCTTTTCCTCACTCCTATGCTGACAGCTCAGCTTCTAGGGAATCTGACCAAAGACCCTCCCTTGAAGCACATGCTTATTAGGTGTCAGGGGACTGAGGCCCATTGTCCTATTTAATCCTCAAAATAACCCATGAGGTGGGGGGTGGGGAACCTGCCTCATTCGTGGTGACACTCCTTCTCTGAGAAATGCTCTCTCTCTCGGGGGTTCCCGTTATGCTCTATGACCCCCTTTGCTGGACAAAGCTCGCTGTGCCCTAGGCCAGAGTGGAGGAGCTTAAGCCTAGCTGGACCAGGCTCTTTCTCCCCGGAGTTTGGAATGGGGACAGAAAGACAGCAGCCAGACTGAACGAGGTTGGAACTGTCGCACACAAGCCCATGAGTGGGCCGTGGGGGCAGCCAGCTTTTGCCACAGGCACCGATAAAGTGGGGGAGCGTCTTCAGAGGGAGAAAAATGAAGCAAGTCTGGAGGGAAGAGAAATGAGAGGGAAGATGGGGGAGGGAGTCGTGCCTGAATTTCTGGGGGCTTTACAGGGGGAATGCCAGGCTCATGGGCCCCTCTGCCTTGGGGTTTCAGGAGGTGCCCCAGGCTCCTGAGACAGTCCTGATTTTACTTAAGCTAGCTCAAGAAACATAAAAAGTATTGGGTCAGATGGGGATTTTGTCCCCATTTTTCAGATAATGAGAAGACTCAGGAAGGATTATTGACAGCGTATATAAGGGAACACAGCCAGCAACTGGCACAGCTAGAATTCACCTTGGGGTCAGGCTCCTTCCATGACTCGTGCTTGCCCGCTGGGGACAGGGCTCTGGGCATGTGGATGCTGAATCTCTGAGCATCCTAACTCAGGGCTGGCAGAAATTGCTCCCTTAGGCTCAGAAGTCCCTGAGTTGCCTCGCAAGGTGGCAAGGCTATCTGCTTATCTTGGAAGCTTCTACTTCTGACCTGGCACGCACAGATATCCTGTGAACAGATGACCTGTACTGAGCTTTGTAGCCAGGCTTAAAGGATGGGTGCAGAGCCTTGGACTCTCCGCCTGAGGATGACCTTGACCCCTGATTGCTGCGTAAGTGGGATCCTGAGACCCAGCACATCTGTGGGAAGGGGGTTTGGCCTGGGCTGCATTTCCTCGCCAGCATTGCCCACCCCTTAAGAATTGGGCTGATAAAGAGCCAATGCTGAGCCCAAAGCAGACATGATTAATTACTTCCTCCTCCACGCTGCTGCCACTGCATCCTGTGTCTGAGTCATTTCCGCATCTCTGTCCCTGACACAGTGCCTAGCACAAAGGAGGCAGGGGGATGCTTTTACGGAATGAATGGTATTGAATCTTATGCTGTTGAATGTTGTGTCCAGTTGATCCCCTTGATGACACGTAAAGCAGCATGAAGTTAGGGCCTAGTTTTACTCTGGGATGGGGCTAGGGCCAGGATGGTGCAGTGCCAGCTCGTAGGCTCTGTGGAGTCAGGGGTCTTTAGTTGGAACTCCAGCTCAGACCTTCTGGGTCTTGAAATCTTAGGCAAGTTATTCCTCCTCTCAGACCCTCAGTTTCCTCGTCTGGAAAATGGGGGTGGTCATAATAACAGCTCCCTGACTGTGTAGTCAGGAGAATTAAGTGAGATAATGCACCTAAAATTCCATCACAAGCTTAACACAAAGTAGGAACTCGGTGAATATTAATTTTCTCCACTCTGGTATTTCTCACGGTGCCTGGGATATGGCAGACATTCAGTAAATGCTAGGTCACCTTCAGACCATCCTGGACCAAGCAGCCCTGGTCAAGCTACCAGCTGACAGCAATGGCGTGTATGGGCCCAGGAGTTGCCAGTAGAGCCCAGCCTAGCGTATAGACTCAGGAGCTAATAAATGATTGCTGTTTCAAGCCCTAAGGTGTTTTATTTTTTTTTTTTTAATATTTACTTATGTATTTATTTGGCTGTGTTGGGCCTTAGTTGCATCGTGCGTGATCTTGCGTTGCAGCGCACCGACTCGCTAGTTGTGGCGCACGGACTCAGTAGTTACAGCTTGTGGGCTTAGTTGCTCTGCAACATGTGGGATCTTAGTTCCCTGACCGAGAATCTAACCCACGTCCCTTGCCTTGCAAAGTAGAATCTTAATCACCGGACCACCAGGGAAGTCCAGGGTCCTAAGTTTGGAAGTAGTTGCTAAATTACTAGGAAAGTTACTAAGTTACCGAGACAAACACTGAAGTTCTAGGAAGGGCTGGCTGGAACTAGCACTTTCTCTCTTGCCTTTGTTTTTTTCTGGACATTACCTTTTCTCTTTCACAACACGCTGATTTATTTTGTGGTGTAGAAAATATGGTTGAGTTTTACACCTTGAGCCTTTAGCTCATGGAGAAAAACTGACTCCTTTCCCTGAGTCTGCAAGTGCCTGGAAAAGAATCTGTTGGCCCAGCTTGGGTCAGGCCCCTGCCCCCGGTGATGGGGTGGGAAGGGCGGGACCACAAAACACATCCTAGATGACACATGCTGAGCATAGTGCGGTGCCAAGCACTATTCTACAGTGGGCGTAACGCATGTTAACTGACTTCATCCTCCCAGCGTGACAATCATATTGGGGCTGTTATTATCTCTGCGTTGAGGTGAGGGAGCTGAAAACAGACCCAGAGAGCTAGAGTAACTTGTTCAAGGTCACAGAGCAAGAAAGACGTGTAGCCAGGATTCATACCAAGACTGACTCTGGAGCCCACACCCTTATCAACCACACTGCTCACCTCTCAGATTGAGCTCCTTGTAGGGGATCCAAAGGCCAAGGAAGGACCTTGAAGGCTTGGCCCAGACAAGGGAAGCCTCCAGGTGGTCATGCTCACACTGCCTTTAGGTCTCTAAGTGGCTGTTTCTAGGTGGTGAGGGTGACATCTAAAAATGAACCTGGGACCACTGGGAAGTGGGTTTCAGTTTAGTGGAAGGAACTTCTGAGTGAGAGGAGTCTGAGGGTAGTATGGTAGCTTTTGGAAATGCGAGTGCCTCATTGCCAGGAGTTGGAGGAGCCCCATTGCCAGGAGAGTGGTTTCAAGGATTTCAGGGGGGTCCGTCTCTGAGGGTACAGGCTGGGCAGGACAAGAGGAAGGCGCTTAGTGGATGGGAGTTTGGACTGGCTCAGTGGTTCCCAGAACTTTGGAGCAATAAACCATCTCTTTCAAATTATAGAACTGATGTAAGGTGGCTAATTTTCTAATTTTCCAAATAATAAAACACATAAAAACAGGACACATAAAACAGCCCAACCAGCCAGTCAAACAAACCCAAAACAACTACCAATCACTTCACCACTTCATCAAGAGGGAAAACATTTCAGCACCAAAAAATCCAAACAGACATTATCTCAGAATAAACTATGGTTTTCTCTCAAGGATGAGCAGTTGATAAAATTACATAAATATAACCAAAAAAGGATATGTTAAAAACCAATTTGAAGGCAGAAAAATTAGGGCCTAATACTTTGTCTAACATGATTATGTACAAATATGACTGTTTTCTCGATATGACTATGTCTTTTGATGGTCTGGAATTGCTAGGACAATAGACTCCTTTGGGGGCTTGAAAAAAATCCCACTAATTGTTGCAAATCCTGTTTTAAGTGGGAATATTGAGGGAAATTGGAGAAGGCAATGGCACCCCACTCCAGTACTCTTGCCTGGAAAATCCCACGGACGGAGAAGCCTGGTAGGCTGCAGTCCATGGGGTCGCTAAGAGTCGGACACGACTGAGCAACTTCACTTTCACTTTTCCCTTTCATGCACTGGAGAAGGCAATGGCAACCCACTCCAGTATTCTTGCCTAGAGAATCCCAGGGATGGCGGAGCCTGGTGGGCTGCCGTCTATGGGGTCATACAGAGTCGGACATGACTGAAGCGACTTAGCAGCAGCAGCAGCATTGAGGGAAATAGAAGCAATACCCTTCCAGTGATTTCATTTTGCAGGTGCACTGAGGGGAATTAATGAAAAAATAGCTTCTGGGGTTCTCCAGCCCCTTTTCCCTTCAGTTTCACCCCCACCCCTCCAGACCCTGCTGTCTGGGGTCTGGGGGAGGGGGAGCACAGGAAGGGGCTATCTAAGGCACAGGGTCTTCCTCACCCTACTGCCACCCCCATCTATGTTGCTTGAGGACCTGAGCTGCCAACCCTCAGCAGAAGAGACTTTCAAACTGTCATTTCTTTATGAAGCACTAGACCAGACCCCCTGCAAAAACCCTTTCCAGTCAAAGTGTTCCAACGACTGGTTCTTTGAATCCTTGAGAAGACTCTAAGACCACCTTGGTTTGGCTGATTTTATGAAAAGAAGTCTATAAATGAGGAAAGATTCTGTTTTTATTAATAACAGTAACAACAGCTGATGTTTCATAAACCCTTTCTCTGTCATGTACGCATTATTCCATTGAGTTCTTACAACCCTGCACGGTCCTTACTAGGATTGTTTCCATTTCACACATAAGGTGACTGAGGCCCAGGGACGTTGCTCAAGGTCAACACAGCAAGTGAAGTAAAAGTGACTCAGTCGTGTCCAACTCTTTGCAACCCCATGGATTATACAGTCCATGGAATTCTCCAGGCCAGAATACTGGAGTGGGTGGCCGTTTCCTTCTCCAGGGAATCTTCCCAACCCAGGGATCAAATCCAGGTCTCCTGCATTGCTGGCAGATTCTTTACCAGCTGAGCCACCAGGCAAGTACCTGGGCCAAATTGGGCTTTAAACTTATGCCTGAAGGAGAGCTGAGGTTTCACTCTTAACCGCTGTGTCCTGTTCTTTATTTCCTTCTCAAAATGTGGAGGGAAATATTGGTCGGGGTGGGGCATGCAGAAACAGGGCCCATATCTGCCCGTGTCTCAGTACAGATCTGCTATTTCCCGGTAGATGAAAGCTCCAGTTACCCTGTGGGTGTGACCCACCACCTTGGCTGCTGTGTAAATTCCCTGGTGGGGGCTGGGGAATTTAGGTGGAGGTCAGATGCCCCCTTGAATGCCCAGCTTGGTGCCATCCTGGCTCAGACTTAGGGGACAGAGTTGGGCCAGGCAGGAAGGGGCAGTGGGGGTTTCCTCGGGGTGGGTGGGCTTGGCTCTTGTTGTGCTGGAAGCCAGCCTGAAAAGGAATTTCCCAGTCTTGTCTTAATTCTGTCTTCCTTGCAGAATAAGCACAGCATTGAAAGATGGGCTGGGCTCTTCACTTCCGCAGAAAACAGTTGTTCAAGGAGGAAGAGGAGGCGTGGGGTACCTTCCTTTTGGGGAGGAAACAACACTATGTCATAAAGTTTCAGAGTCTGATTCTTCTCTCCTAGGAAGAGAGCATACCTCAACAACCCCAGAGCTGATTAGTGCCCAGGGAGGAAATCTTGGCTTGGCTGGGTGATCACCAGCTGTTTATCCAGAGTTGTGTGATAGAAACACAATATGAGTCAATATGTGAAATTGTAAATGTTCTAGTAGCCACATTTTTTTTAGAAAAGTAAAGAGAAACAAGTGAAATTAATTTTAATAACAAATTTTATTTAACCCAACATATCCAAAATTATAATGGCAACCCACTCCAATATTCTTGCCTGGGAAATCCCACGGACAGAGGAGCCTGGTGGGCTACAGTCCATGGGGTTGCAAAGGGTTGAACATGACTAAAGAGACTAAACATCAATCAACAACATGTCACCAATAGGAATTCATATTGTTGGTATTAAATCTTGGAAATCTAATGTGTATTTTATTCTTACAGCACAAATAAGGTGAACTACATATCAAGTGCTCAGTAGCCACATGTGGTCAATGGTTACTGTACTGGACAGAGCAGCTTTACACCGTGGATTCTGGATGTGAAGACCCAGAAGTCTCAGAATTTCTACATCTTAAGATTGTGTTTGGAAGGACTTCAAGGTCATCTGGTCAAACCCCTCATACATAAGGAAATGACTTTCCTCAAGCTGACCTGCTGCTCCCAGCAAAGCTGAAGTCCACATCCACGTGTCTGTGTCCCAGTGTCAGATAACTCCCCTACCCTAGCAGCCCCCTGCCGATGGAGATGGGTTGCTGATGAACTCCATAAGGGTGTAGAATCTGAGCAAGAGGCAAAGCTGGAAGACCCTGGAAGGAGGTAGACCTCCTCTCCTCTGACACCTTCTCCCATTCTGGAGGGAATGTCTAGGCACAGAGTGGGCAGGAATTCCTTTGATGATCCCTCGAACCTGAACATAGACTCAAGCCCACACCCTCCCTTATGATTCTTCTATTTTCATATCTACTGCTGCCTACATTGAGCTAGACCCTCTGCATGCTTGCAGATTAAAAACAGGTCATGGAGATATAAACTGGTTAGCCACTATGGAAAACAGCACGCTGCTGCTGCTGCTAAGTTGCTTCAGTCATGTCCGACTCTGTGCGACCCCATAGACGGCAGCCCACCAGGCTCTGCCGTCCCTGGGATTCTCCAGGCAAGAATACTGGAGTGGGTTGCCATTTCCTTCTCCAGTGCATGAAAGGGAAAAGTGAAAGTGAAGTCGCTCAGTCGTGTCCGACTCCTAGCGACCCCGTGGACTGTAGCCTACCAGGCTCCTCCATCCATGGGATTTTCCAGGCAAGAGTACTGGAGTGAGGTGCCATTGCCTTCTCCAGAAAACAGTATGGAGGTCCCTCAAAAATATAAATAGAGTTGCTATATGATCCAGCAATCTCACTCCTGGGCATAAACCTGGACAAAACTATAGTTCGAAAAGATACATGTACCCCTGTGTTCACAGCAACACTACTCACAATAGTCAAGACATGGAAGCAACCTAAATGTCCATTGACAGATGAATGGATAAAGAAGATGTGGTATATATATGCAATGCACTACTACTCAGCCATAAAAAAAAGAATGAAAGATGCCATTTGCAATATCATGGATACACCTAAAGATTGTCATGTGAAGTGAAGTAGGTCAGAAAGAGAAAGACAAACACTATGTGTTATCATTTATATGTGAAATCTAAGATACGACACAAATGGACTTATTAGCGAAATGCAAACAGACTCACAGACATAAAGAACAGACTTGTGGTTGCCAAGGGGGAGTGGGGTGGGGAGGCATGGACTGGGAGTTTGGGATTAGCAGATACAAGCTATTATATATAGAATGAATAAACAAGGTCCTACTGTATAGCACAAGGAATTATATTCAATATTTTGTAATAAACCATAATGGAAAAGAATATGCAAAAGAATATATATGTGTATATTCCTTTAAGTTCAGTTCAGTTGCTCAGTTGTGTCCGACTCTTTGCGACCCCATGAACCGCAGCACACCAGGCCTCCCTGTCTATCACCAACTCCCGGAGTTTACCCAAACTCATGTCCACTGAGTCGGTGATGCCATCTAACCATCTCATCCTCTGTCATCCCCTTCTCCTCCTGCCTTCAATCTTTCCCAGAATCAGGGTCTTTTCAAAAGAGTCAGCTCTTCGCATCAGGTGGCTAAAGTATTGGAGTTTCAGCTTCAACATCAGTCTTTCCAATGAACACCCAGGACTGATCTCCTTTAGGATGGACTGGTTGGATCTCCTTGCAGTCCAAGGGACTCTCAAGAGTCTTCTCCAACACCACAGTTCAAAAGCATCAATTTTTCAGCGCTCAGCTTTCTTTATAGTCCAACCCTCACATCCATACATGACTACTGGAAAAACCATAGCCTTGACTAGATGGACCTTTGTTGACAAAGTAAGGTCTCTGCTTTTTAATATGCTGTCTGGGTTGGTCATAACTTTCCTTCCAAGGAGTAAGTGTCTTTTAATTTCATGGCTGCAATCACCATCTGCAGTGATTTTGGAGCCCCAAAAAATAAAGTCAGCCACTGTTTCCACTGTTTCCCCATCTATTTGCCATGGAGTGATGGGACTGGATGCCATGATTTTAGTTTTCTGAATGCTGAGATTTAAGCCTACTTTTTCACTCTCCTCTTTCACTTTCATCAAGAGGCTCTTTAGTTCTTCTTCACTTTCTGCCATAAGGGTGGTGTCATCTGCATATCTGAGGTTATTGATATTTCTCCCAGCAATCTTGATTTCAGCTTGTGCTTCATCCAGCCCAGCGTTTCTCATGATGTACTCTGCATATCCCTTTGCTGTATAGCAAAAAAATTAATCCAACATTGTAAATCAACTATACTTCAATAAAATAAATAAAAACAAAGACAAGTCAGATTTCCTTGGGGAAAGAGTAGTTAACTCTACCTGGGGCAATCAGGGCAGGTTTCCTGCTGGATAGAGACACAGACAGAGGAGCCGTGGAACTCAGTATCGAGTGGGGATGGTGGGAGCCAGGGGATGAAGGGAAAGGGCTTCCAGGCAGAGGGAGACAGTGGGAGAGAGGGAAGGCCTTAGGAAGCTGGTCTCCTGTTTTCTCAGAGGCGATGGCTGCTGCTGTTCTTTCTCTTCCCTCCACCTGGGGTCCTAGGAAATGCCAGGGCTTCCCAGGAAAGAAGGGAGACTTCATTTTCTATGTCAGCCCCTCTTGTGGTCCTAAGAAGACCAGCACATGGTGGGTTCCCAGTGGATGGAGGCGAAAGAGAGAAGCAGCTGAAAAGGACCTTAGGTTGAATCCAGACTAGCTGGGTCAGGGAGTACAGGGACCAATAAAGGGGACAGGAAGGGAACTGGTGTGTCCTGAGCACTTTACCATCAGAGTCTCATTCACACCAGTGGAAGGAGGTAGACTATACTTCCCCTCTTCTAGATGAGGAAAATGAAGCTCAGAGAGACCCAGCGACCTGCTGGGGTTAAGACCCATTCTGTCTACTTCAAGGCCAATCTTTCTAGGTTCTTTCTGGCACATCCTCACCTGGCTACTGCCAAGAACCCAGCAGTGACCAAGTTCTTGGCAGGCACCCCCGCCTTTGGGGAGGCCTGCTTTACTGGGAGTTTCTGGTGGCATAGAGGGTTCTTAGAAAAGCCTCCAGTAACAGTCACCACCCACACTGGGCTTGGAGATACCCTGTCACTCCCATCCCCCACCCCCAGATGAGGATGGGAAGCAACTTGGAGAGGTAGAGTGGCTTGTTCAAGGTTGTACAGTGAGGGGGCGGGTAGAGAGAGGTGGGATTGATCACCCCTGCCCCTGGGCGCTGACTCATAGCAGCTGCTGTGGGAAAGCCACTGCCAGTCTCTCAGCCTCAGCTTTCCCAGCCTGGCAATGGGTAGGATTGCTTTGGCATATCTGCCTGGGCCTGGAGCCAGAGGACTGGGAAAAAGCTGAGCACAGCACATCAGCAGGGCGCGTCATCCTTGCCCTGTTCCAGTGCCAACAGCTCCCATGGGGCATCCCTTCCCAAGGGCAGGAGCCTTTCCAGTTCTCAGAGGAGTCACGCCAGGCTCTGATGTGGCTCAAATCCCCAGCACCCAGCACAGGCAGGGAGACTAACTGTCCTGGTTTGCCCAGGATTATCTCAGTTTAGCACTCTGAGTTCTGCAGCCCAGGTACCCCTCAGCCCTGGGCAAGCAGCACAGTTGATTACTCTATTGGTGGCACCAAGGTGGCAGTTGGCACTCAAGAAGTGTTCTAAGTGAATGAACACAGTCAATGGACTCAAGAACAACTCATGAGCAGCAGTGCTGGGAGGGAGGCAGAATGGGGACTGTTGTGCCCATTTTACAGATGAGGAACTGAGGCTCAGAGAGTTTAAACGTTCAGGTTGCCTGTATCTATCTCATGCCCTTTCCTCAGCATCAAATCCCCTCTAAACTGTCCCCTAAGTATTTTGCGCTGGTCCATGGGGTGGGAGGCAGCTGGGCATTGAGATTTTGCCCATCCTACACTTGAGGCTGGAAGGGGCAGGGGGAGAAGAAGGATTGCTCTATTTCAGCTCCACAGGGGAGAGCTATGGTGTCCCCAGTGGGTTTGGTGGGTTCAAACCTCGCGTCATCTGCTTCAGCCACTTCAGCCGTGTGGCCTTGAGCAAGTCACTTACTCTCTCAGCTTCAGTTTCCTCATCTGAACATGGGGATGAAATATGTACACTTGTGGGATTCCACGTTACCAATGCAGGGGGCCTGGGTTTGATCCCTGGTCAGGGAACTAAGATCCCACATGCTGCAACTAAGAGTTTGCATGATGCAACCAATATTCAAAAAAAGAAAAAGGAAATATGAATATTCAGTGTCTGAGGTTGCTGCAAGGATTAAATGAGATAAGGCACAAAGAGCACTTAGCACAGGGCGGAACGCCTGCCACTCCTGTTGCTGTGTGACCTCCGCAAATCCCACCATCTCTGGGCCTCCGTCTGTGTGTCTGTAAAATGGAGCTCCGCCCCATTCTGGGCGTTTGTGAGGACTAAGTGAGCTGATGCGTATTTGATATGGTGAAGCACAGAATGAATTTTTAGTAAACAAGCCGTCCCTTGCCTCCCTATGCCCATGCTAGCCCTTAGAACCATCCTGTGAGACACACTTGAAGTGAGTGAAGTGAAAGTCGCTCAGTCGTGTCTGACTCTTTGCGACCCCATGGACTGTCCATGGAATTCTCCAGGCCAGAATACTGGAGTGGGTAGCCTTTCCCTTCTCCAGGGGATCTTCCCAACCCAGGAACTGAACCCAGGTCTCTCGCATTGCAGGTGGATTCTTCGTTATTCTCTTTTTACCGAAAAGGCAGCCACAGACGCCGCGAACGTCTGTTTGGTAAGTGAATGAATGAGTGGGGAGTGGGTGAGTGAATGAGAGAAAGGGTAAATGGCGCGTGGGAACCCGCCCGAAAGCTTGGCCCCTCGGCTTTCCCAGCCAATCGAGGCCCCCGCTTCGCTGCGGATCACTGGGCGGGGGGCGCTTGGACAGCGCACTTGAAAGGAGCCGCGAGCTCGCCCAGCGCAGCCCAGTAATTAGCCGTGCTAGAGCGGCGAGTCGGCCAGGCTTATCGGTCATCACTGCCTCCCAGGCGAGCGGGCGGACGGACTCCCCACGCCGCAGCCGCCGCCCCGGGCGGAGGGCACGGCGGTTCCCACGCTCGGGCCGGGCCGGGGGCGTTCTTGGGATGGCGTGGCCGCGCTCGCCACCGCCGCGGAGGCCAGGCTGTAATTAGGGTAATTGCGCGGCTCCCCGCCCGCGGTTGCTTGGACCCCAGGCCGATACGAAGAGGGAGGGGGAGGGGGGCGCCCCAGCCCCTGGCGCGGCTCATTTCTCCAGACGAGTGACTCAGCACTCGTGGGCTGCCTGGGCCGAGAAGGGGCTCCTGGAGTCGGCTTTGCGGGGAAAGGAGGGACGGGAAGAGGACTAGCCTGGCCGTGAAGAGCACCTACTGGAAGCGGGTGGTGGGCTAGGCGGTTCCGTTCTTGCGCACCTGTCAGGAGCCATTGAGGACGTCTGGACTGCCGGTGGTACCCGGCCCAGAGAAGATGCTCAGAACACAGCATAGTATCCTAACCCGCTCAGCAGTTTGATAGGTAGGCATTCGGAGACCAAAAGGGGTTAAGTGACTGTGCCCAATATTACACAGCTAGTGCATTCATGCTTCAGGAACAGGAAAAGGAAGACCTCATGCCCAGCAAATGGTTTTGCTTCCTCCAGTACTTCAACTTTTACTTATGACCAACCTAGACAGCATATTAAAAAGCAGAGACAATACTTTGCCAACAAAGGTCTGTCTAGTCAAAGTTTTTCCAGTAGTCATGTATGGATGTGAGAGTTGGAGTATAAAGAAAGCTGAGCGCCAAAGAATTGATGCTTTTGAACTGTGGTGTTGGAGAAAACTCTTGAGAGTCCCTTGGACTGCAAGGAGATCCAACCAGTCAATCCTAAAGGAGATCAACCCTGAATACTTATTGAAAGGTCTGATGCTGAAGCTTAAACTCCAATATGTTGGCCACCTGATGCAAAGAGCCAACTCATTGGAAAAGACCCTGATGCTGGGAAAGATTGAAGGCAGGAGGAGAAGGAGATGACAGAGGATGAGATGGCTGGATGGCATCACTGACTCAGTGGACATGTGTATGAGTAAACTCCGAAATTTGGTGATGGACAAGGAGGCCTGGCATGCTGCAATCCATAGGGTTGCAAAGAGTTGGACACGACTGAGCGATTGAACTGAACTGAACTGAACTGAGTCTCAACCCTGAAATCATCCTTGAGTTTTAGGTTCTTGGCAGGCCTGATCATAACCAGTTCCTTACCACTAATACAAATCACAGGGGACCCTTCTGGAAAAGCAGTTAAAAAGAAATAATCCGACTTCAAACTTACTCTCTAATCCTAAACCCAACCCAAACTTTAACCCTCCTCTACACTTAATTCCCAGATTAATCTTGACCTTGGCCCTTGCCCATGCCTTCAATCTTCTCTCCCAATTAACCCCCATCAACCCTCCAATCCCCTTCCCCAGGTACCCTACCTCTGGAAGATCTGCTGAAGGTCTCCAGCAGCTACTTCAAGCCTCTGGACCTTTGCACAGGCTGTGCATCAGGAGGGGATGTCCTTTTCCCAGGGCCACAAGGTAGACTTTTCTCCTCTTTTAAGGTTCACTGCAAGTACTTTGAGTGTCACCTTGTCCCCTGTCTAGATTCTTCACGGTCTCTGAGCTCTTAGAGGGTAGGCTCTGTGTCTGCTGGTAGTAGAAATTGAAAGTTATTGTTGTTGTTCAGTCACTAAGTTGTGTCTGACTCTTTGCAACCCGTGGACTGCAGCACGCCAGGCTTCCCTGTCCTTCACTATTTCCTGGAGTTTTCTCAGATTTATGTCTATTACATCGGTGATGATATCTAACCATCTCATCCTCTGCTGCCCTCTTCTCCTTTTCCCTTCTATCTTTCTCAGCTTTTCCAATAAGTCAATTCTTCTCTTCAAGGGTCTTTTCCGATGAGTCAGCTCTTTGCATCAAGTGGCCAAAATACTGGAGCAGAGAATGGCAAACCACTCCAGTATTCTTGCCATGAGAACCCCATGAACAGTATGATAAGAAATTGGAAGTAGAACCAATTAATTGCTTGTGAATGAGTGAGTGAATGGATGAATGAGAGAATGAAGGAGTAAATAAGTGAATGAATTATTGAATAAACAAGTGAAGCTTGTTTCTGACTTAACTCCTTTACACTCTCCCTAGCTCTGAATCCCTCCCCAAGTAGGGAACAATTGAAAGACCAAAGGACCCTGTACCCCCCTGGTACCCTGAGATTGTTAATTTTGTGTGTCTGTGACATGTGTGTATGCATTTGAGCCTAGGACTTTGAATTGGACAAGCCTGGAGGCCATTCTTGGCCACAGTGTTTTCCAGCTGAATGACTTCCAAAAGTAACTTCTTTCCTCTGGGCCTCTGTCTGGTGATCTAAAACATAGAAATGATAACAAACAACGGACTGGTTCTAAATTGGGAAAGGGCTATGTCAAGCCTATATATTTTCGCCCTGCTTATTTAACTTATATGCAGAATATATCACACTAAATGCCAGGCTGGATGAAGCACAAGATGGAATCAAGATTTCTGGGAGAAATATCAATAACCTCAGATATGCAGATGATACCACCCTTATGGCAGAAAGCGAAGAGGAACCAAAGAGCCTCTTGATGAAAGTGAAAGAGGAGAGTGAAAAAGCTGGCTTAAAACTCAACATTCAGAAAACTAAAATCATGGCATCCAGTCCCATCACTTCATGGCAAATAGATGGGGAAACAACGGAAACAGTGAGAGACTATTTTCTTGGGCTCCAAAATCACTGCAGATGGTGACTGCAGCCATGAAATTAAAACATACTTGCTTTTTGGAAGAAAAGCTATGACCAACCTCAGTTCAGTTCAGTTCAGTCACTCAGTCGTGTCCGACTCTTTGTGACCCCATGAATCACAGCACGCCAGTCCTCCCTGTCCATCACCAACTCCCGGAGTTTACCCAAACCCATGTCCATTGAGTCGATGATGCCATCCAGCCATCTCATCCTCTGTCGTCCCCTTCTCCTCCTGTCCCCAATCCTTCCCAGCATTAGGGTCTTTTCCAATGAGTCAACTCTTCGCATGAGGTGGCCAAAGTATTGGAGTTTCAGCTTCAACATCAGTCCTTCCAATGAACACCCAGGACTGATCTCCTTCAGGATGGACTGTTTGGATCTCCTTGCAGTCCAAGGGACTCTCAAGAGTCTTCTCCAATACCACAGTTCAAAAGCATCAATTCTTTGGTGCTCAGCTTTCTTCACCATCCAACTCTCACAACCATACATGACTACTGGAAAAACCATAGCCTTGACTAGACGGACCTTTGTTGGCAGAGTAATGTCTCTGCTTTTCAATATGCTATCTAGGTTGGTCATAACCTTCCTTCCAAGGAGTAAGTGTCTTTTAATTTCATGGCTGCAATCACCATCTGCAGTGATTTTGGAGCCCCCCCAAAAATAAAGTCTGACACTGTTTGTGCTGTTTCTCCATCTATTTCCCATGGAGTGATGGGACCAGATGCCATAATCTTAGTTTTCTGAATGTTGAACTTTAAGCCAACTTTTTCACTCTCCTCTTTCACTTTCATCAAGAGGCTCTTTAGTTCTTCTTCGCTTTCTGCCATAAGGGTGGTGTCGTCTGCATATCTGAGGTTATTGATATTTCTCCCAGCAATCTTGATTCCAGCTTGTGTTTCTTCCAGCCCAGCGTTTCTCACCAACCTAGACAGCATATTAAAAAGCAGAGACATTACTTTGCCGACAAAGGTCCGTATAGTTAAAGCTATGATTTTCCCAGTAGTCATGTATGGCTGTGAGAAAGCTGAGCACTGAAGAATTGATGCTTTTGAACTGTGGTGTTGGAGAAAACTCTTGAGAGTCCCTTGGATTGCAAGGAGATCCAACCAGTCCATCCTAAAGGAGATCAACCCTGAATATTTATTGAAAAGACTGATGCTGAAGCTGAAGCTCCAATATGTTGGCCACCTGATGCAAAGAGCCAACTCATTGGAAAAGACCCTGATGCTGGGAAAGATTGAAGGCAGGAGGAGAAGGGGATGACAGAGGATGAGATGGTTAGATGGCATCACCGTCTCGGTGGATATGAGTTTGAGCAAGCTCCAGGAATTGATGATGGACAGGGAAGCCTGGCATGCTGCAGTCCGTGGGGTCACAAAGAGTTGGACATGACTGAGCGACTGAACTGAACTGAACTGAATGATAATAAAATCCATCATGGAAAATTGTCCTCCTTCAAGCCCCTTGCCTGTCGCTCAGGCTAGTAGTTCAGTGTTGCAGCAACGGGGATGAAAGCAACAGGGTAGCAGTGTGTGTGTGCTCGCATGTGGAAAGAACACAGTCTTTCTTAAGGGCAAGGAATACCAGTGAGAGTAGGAAGCAGGGCTACAAGGAAGGGAGGCAGCCCCCTAGGTGGGGAGAGAGGCTTTGTAGAGGATGTGAGAACTGGTCAGAGGCTGTTGCTGAACAAGTCATGGCAGAGGCAGCTGCATGTTCAAAGACACCAAGCTGTGAACAAAGGGTTCCCTATTATTGCTGGAGGACAAAGTGGGAGGTGGGGGCTGGTGAAGGTGGCAGTGTCTGGGTAGAAGGACTTGTGGCTGTTGCACTTTTTCTTGTAGGCTATAGGGAGCCATGGCAGCTTTGGGCAGGAAAGGATAGGTCAGATTCAGGCTTTAGAAAGATCACTCTGACCAGCAGTGTGGAGGAGGGCATGGAGGTAGCCCAGTTGGGAAGCTAGTAGAACAGTACAAGTGATATCAAGTGATGTCTGTGATTAGCCAGGCTTTACCGAGTGCCTAATACATGCCAGATGCTGTTCTAAATGCTTGCCTGTTTTAGCTCATTTCATCCCCGCAGCACCCATACAAAGTAGGTGCTCTCATGACCTTCTAGAAATACCACCTATACGTGGAAGTCTCCCACATGTCTGTCTCCAGTCTGCAAATCCCCTCTGTTGGATTTATATGTCCAACAGCCCACTAGCTTCTCTATGGATGTCTAATAGGAGTCTTAACTTGGCACGTGTCAAAAAAGGATCTTCCCAAATCTGCTCCTCTCTCTGTCCTTCCCATCTTGTGTGCGTGCTAAGTCACAAATCATGTCTGACTCTTTGAGAGCCAATGGACTGTAGCCCTCCAGGCTCCTCTGTCCATGGGATTCTCCAGGCAAGAATACTGGGGTGGGTTGCCATGCCCTCCTCCAGGGGATTTTCTCAATCCAGGGCTTGAACCTGCGTCTCTTATGTCTCTTGCATTGGCAGGCTTCCCACTAGCACCACCCTAAAAGCCCCCTCCCCATCTTAGTAAACGGCAGTTTCAGGTTTTCAATTGTTCAGGCTAAAAACTTTGGAGTCTACTTGTCTATCCCTGCCCCCAACCTGACTCCCACCCCTGGACCCCTTCCTCTCACTCCTCACATCCTATCTAGCTGCCAGTCTTGTCGAGCACATATCTTCAATCTGACAGCTTCTCTCTTTCCTTCTGCTGCCCACTGGACTGGGCTCCACTCTTTCTTGCTTGGATTACAGTAATGGCCCCATTTCTTCATTTCTTTTTATTTTTTTAAAGTAGTTTGTTTTAGGGGGTTTGTTTTGGCCACAAGACATGTGGGATCTTAGTTCTCTGACCAGGGATCAAACCTACGCCCCCTGCAGTGGAAGCACGCAGTCTTAACCACTGGACCACCAGGAAAGTCCAGTGGTCCCATTTCTGAACAGTCTCCTTGCCTCTGGCTTTCCTTTAGCCCCTGCACACAGCAGCCAGTGTGACCTTAAAACACAAAATCACATCAGGTCCCTCTTCTGCTTGAATCTGCCCCCATCTCCTTAGCATCAAAGTTAAGGTCCTGATAAGAGCAGCTGGATCCCTCCATGACCTCATCCTTCTCTCCCAGCTCCTTATCAGATGTCTTCCTTTCACTGCTCCCTCACTCTATTCTGGCCACACTGATATCTTTGCCAACCCCCCAACTCTCCAAACCCCCATTTGCCTCAGCATTCTGGTACTTGTCCTTCCCTCAACCCAGATGCCATTTCCCTAGCTCTTCAGGTAGTTTGTGCCTTCAAATTTCAGCTCAGATGTCACCTTGTTAGTGGGACCTTTGTTAGCCGCCCTATTGAAATTAACCCTCCCCCCTCCTGTTCCACCCAGGCGCTGTTATCCCCAGCATAGTGAAATTCTATGAGGACAGGGATTTTTGTTTGGTTCACTGCCATGTCTCCAGCACCCAGAATATTGTAGGTGCTCAATAAGCTGCTTTTGAAATTGAATGTGGAATCCCCATTTTACAGATAAGTAAAGGGAGGCACAAAGAAATTAACTTGCCCAGGATCCTACAGTAGTAAGTGGTTGGGCTAGATTGATGAGAACAGAATATGGGCAGTGACCACAGCGAGGATGGAGAGAGGAGGTGAGTGAAAATGAGGACCCTTCCCATGGGCTCAGGTGATGGTCCAGAGTCTGTGGGCTGACTGCTGCATCAGAGGGTGAACTTGATACTGTGTGCCTGGGCCTCTTGGGGTTGACATGAAGGTTAAATCAGTCTGGAATTGAAAACGCATTACATTTGCAGTGAAAGAAAGATTTTTGAAAAGCTATCCCATGAATTTTTAATTCCCAGGCATTTTCCTGTCCTTCCTCACCTTTAACACTGAGGGATCTATTGCTTCTAGGGGAGGGAGTTTCAGTAGCTGACGGTCCTCAGCACTGACTTTCTAAATGGATATTTTGAAAGAGTAGAACAAGCATAATAGTTCCAGAATCCACAGTTTCAATGTAAAGACCTACGCCCTTGGGAGAGATGAAGAGTTTTTCTAAATTGCTGTCTTACCCCCAACTTCCTTTTTACAGGTCTAGACCTGGAACCTGGCCAACTTAGAGTGTGGACTTTTCACTATGAGCTCTCAGGGAAAGTATGAGGTAGGGCAGTGATTCCTGATTTTGACGATGCATTAGAACAAGCCTGGCGGGCTTGTTCCAACCTAGGCAGACCCATGTTGCGTGGTCCCACCCCAGAGTTTGTGATTCAGTAGCTCCCAGGTAGAGCCTGAGATTTTGCATTTCTAACAAGTTCCCAGGTAATATGGATCACACTTTGAGCAGTCCTGATTAAGAGGATGAATCTGGAGCCTCACAGGGCAGCCTTAGAGCCCACCTGCTCCAGGATGAAGGTATGGAGAGGCAACCCAGTGTTTCTCAAACTCCAGGAGACAGGGATGTAGAAATACCCAGGAAGACTGTGGAACAGAGAGAGCCACGGTCAGAAAAGCAGGAACTGTGGCCAGGAGCAGTCATGGGTAGTGGATACCAGGGGACCAGCCCAGAGGACAGGTGAAGCATAAACATCTGCCATAGCTGGAACCACCCTGAGGTTATCCAAGCCCTCCCCTCCCAGAGAAGGGAAGGAAGGGAGTGAAAAATGGAGTATTCTTGCATAGTTGCTCAGTCGTGTCTGACTCTTTGTGACCCCATGGACTGTAGCCCACCAGGCTTCTCTATCCATGGAGTTCTCCAGGCAAGAATACTGGAGTGGGTTGCCATGCCCTCATATACCCCAAAGAAGCCCAGTGGACCTGGAGTGGTACCATCCAGAATTTCTTTCCAGACATTGTTGATTAATTCCTCTGCTCCTATGACAGCTCAGGGAAGCGACCCCATGGCTGCAAAGTGGTGGTAAGAACCCAGGCTGTGGAGTCATCATTTACTTGCTCTGCACCCCTGGGCAGGGGACACCCTCTCCAGTCATCATCCTCCTCTAATGCAAATTGAAGGTGAAGCTCAGAGAATTGAGAGCTTTGGGGGAGACTATTCCTGCAATAGAACACCGAGCCGGTGTCTGACACACAGTACACATTCAATTAAATAAACAGTATCTATTGTTATTATGACTTTTAAAAATTTTTTCCCTCAAATTGTTCCTTCTCTCTTCCTCCTTCCTCAAATGCTTACTGGCACCTATTATCCTCTGACGTAGATTTTTGTCCTACAAAGGGGAGCAGACAGGTCAATTGGTGATTACAGACTGTGGGTTGGATGCTGTGTTGGGTGAGCCCAGGGCTTTGGGCAATCAGAGGCGGCTTCCTGATGGGCAGGTCAGTTCAGTTCAGTTCAGTTGCTCAGTCATGCCTGACTCTTTGCGACCCCAGAGACTACAGCACGCCAGACTTCCCTGTCCATCACCAACTCCTGGAGCTTGCTCAAACTCATGTCCATTGCGTCAGTGATGCCATTCAACCATCCCATCCTCTGTTGTCATCTTCTCCTTCTGCCTGCAATCTTTCCCAGCATCAGGATCTTTTGCAATGAATCAGGTGGCCAAAGTATTGATGTTTCACCTTCAGCGTCAGTCCTTCCAATGAATATTCAGGACTGATTCTCTTTAGGATGGACTGGTTTGATCTCCTTGCAGTTCAAGGGACTCTCAAGAGACTTCTCCAACACCACAGTTTAAAAGCGTCAATTCTTCGGTGCTCAGCTTTCTTTATAGTCCAGCTCTCACATCCATACATGACTACTGGGAAAGCCATAGCTTTGACTAGACGGACCTTTGTCGGCAAAGTAATGTCTCTGCTTTTTAATATGCTGTCTAGATTTGTCATAGCTTTTCTTCCAAGGAGCAAGCATCTTTTAATTTCATGGTTGCAATCACCATCTGCAGTGATTTTGGAGCCCCCCAAAATAAAGTCTGTCACTGTTTCCATTGTTTCACCATCTATTTGCCATGGAGTGATGGGACTGGATGCCATGATCTTAGTTTTCTGAATGTTGAGCTTTAAGCCAGCTTTTACACTCTCTTCTTTCACTTTCATCAAGAGGCTCTTTAGTACCTCTTCACTTTCTGCACAAGGGTGGTGTCATCTGTGTATCTGAGTTTATCAATATTTCTCCTGGCAATCTTGATTCCATCTTGTGCTTCATCCAGCCTGGCATTTCGCATGATGTACTCTGCAAAAAGTCTAAATAAGCAGGGTGACAATATACAGCCCTGATGTGCTCCTTTTCCAATTTGGAACCAGTGTGTTGTCCCATGTCTGGTTCTAACTGTTGCTTCTTGACCTGTATACAGATTTCTCAGGAGGCAGGTCAGGTGGTCTGGTGTTCCCATCTCTTTAAGAATTTTCCACAGTTTGTTGTGATTCACACAGTCAAAGGCTTTAGTGTAGTCAATGAAGCAGAAGCAGATGTTTTTCTGGAATTCTCTTGCGTTTTCTATGATCCAACGGATATTGGCAATTTGCTCTCTGATTCCTCTGCCTTTTTAAATCCAGCTTGAACATCTGGAAGTTCATGGTTCATGTACGGTTGAAGCCTGGAACGGAGAATTTTGAGCATTACTTTGCTAGTGTGTGAGATGGGTGCAATTGTGTGGTAGCTTGTACATTTTTTGGCATTGCCCTTCTTTGGGATTGGAATGAAAATTGACCTTTTCCAGTCCTGTAACCACTAATGAGTTCTCCAAATTTGCTGGCATATTGAGTGCAGCGCTTTCTCAGCATCATCTCTTAGGATTTGAAATAGCTCAACTGGAATTTCATCACCTCCGCTAGCTTTGTTTGTAGTGACGCTTTCTAAGGCCTGCTTGACTTCATATTCCAGGATGTGTGGCTCTAGGTGAGTGATCACACCATTGTGGTTATCTGGGTCATGAAGATCTATTTTGTATAGTTTTTCTGTGCATTCTTGCCACCTCTTCTTAATATCTTCTGCTTCTGTTAGGTCCGTACCGTTTCTGTCCTTTATTGTGCCCATCTTTGCATGAAATGTTCCCTTGGTATCTCTAATTTTCTTGAAGAGATCTCCAGTCTTTCCCATTCTATTGTTTTCCTCTATTTCTTTGCACTGTTCAGTTAGGAAGTCTTTCTTACTTCTCCTTGCTATTCTTTGGAACTCTGTATTCAAATGGGTATATGTTTTCTTTTCTCCTTTGCCTTTCACTTCTCTTCTTTTCTCAGCTATTTGTAAGGCCTCCTCCTCAGACAACCATTTTGCCTTTTTGCATTTCTTTTTCTTGGGTATGGCTTTGATCACTGCCTCCTGTACAATGTCACAAACCTCCATCCAGAGTTCTTCAGACACTCTATCAGATCTAATCCCTTGAATCTATTTGTCACTTCCACTGTATAATCGTAAGGGATTATATAGCCAAAGATAGACAGGACAGTCAAAGATGGACAGTCAAAGACAGACAGTGCAGTCAAAGACAGACCGGAGGAGGTGTTTATTTTTATTTAGCTGGCTTTGTAGAAGTTGGTAACAAATCCAAAGGTTTTTAGAGAATAATAACATTTGGGAAAGAAGAGTAAAAATTATAGAATTTCTCCCTTAGTCAAGGTTCTGAAATATAATTCCAGTGAGCATCCGTTTATAATGGGAAGCTGGAAAGCATCGTGGAATTTGGAATCAGACTGAGTTTGAATCCAGACTCTGTGAAGTTTAACAAACTGTGTCCTTGGGCTAGGTACTTAACCTCTCTGAGCCTCAGTTTTCTGTATCTGTAAATTGTGACTAAAGACACCTTCTTGAGATATGGGTTTGTCATAAGAATTAAAGGAGGAAGAAGGCAGAACATTGCCCTCAAGGTGACTCTTCCCTTGCTGTAATTTCATTGCCCATTATCATCAAGGAACTCTCAAATTTCCCTTCCCAAGTCCCTGGGAAAGGAAAGGTCCTAGGTTAGGGAGAGGGGTTTTCACCTTGGGAGTGACTTCTGAGTTTTACCTCATGGTTCTGTGAATTTTATTGCTTTCTGGGCATCACAGGGCCATTTGGAAGAGTTGATGAGAAAAGGCACAGAGAGCCCGGGTAGAGGGCCCGGTGCTTAGTGAGTCCTTGAAAATGTCAGCTCATAAAAAGCAAACGTGCCTTCATGTGATTCCCAGCAGTGTGTGGTGGAAGTGATGCTGCGTGATCTCTGAGGCAAGGTGAGGAGCGCCCCTGCAGCTTCTTCTTGGTGTCCTGTATCTCTGGCTCCTGCTGAACATGGAACCCAAGTCCAATTCACCAGATTTAATTTACAAAAGCTTTTTAAGGGCTCAGTAACTTGGCAGACCTAAGAGAGTGGATTTATGCTCTGGGGAAATTCCTCTGATGGATGTGGGCTTCCCTGGGAGAAGGTTTCCAATGGTCCCCAGCCCTGGCACTACTGGGACATCCCCCACCCCCACCCCACTATAGCTGACCTCTGGGAACTGCAGCCTTTCCAGAATCCTAGATTCCAAATTCTGGAAGGATTCTCAGGGCTTTCATTTATGAAACCTTGACTTTCCCAGGCTGTGCTACATAGGCAGATCTCGAGTCCTCCCTGACCCCCGGATCCCTCAGTGGTAAAACGTGGGGACAAATCCTTGCCTTCTTTTCCCCACCACCACCTCGGCTCCTCTCTCTCCTTCCTCATTCCACTACCTTGCCCCCTCCTCCCATCTTCTCCAGATTGGTAGATCGTGGCTCCTGCCAGTGGGAGTTTGGTGGGGGTTATTTGCAGAGCATTCCCAGGGCTGTGTGCATGTGATGAACTTCCCTACCACTATCTTGATGCCTGTATCCTGCCCATGTCACTTCTGGTCATGGTGACCTTCACTAAAAATGACCTGGCCAAGCCTGTACCTGGGCTGACTTTGAAGCACTTTGACTTGTATTATGAGTTCAAGCCACTTCTCTGCTAATTCCTTCTGCTCTGGTCCATCCCATGCCTCTCTGTTCTAGTCCATTCAGTTTCCTCATGTGTAGGATAACATAAGGATTATAAGTGTACCTACACAGAGGTATGTGCTCTATGCTGTGCTCTTGCTGCAGTCACGTCCGACTCTTTGCCACCCCATGGACCACAGCCTGCCAGGCTCCTCTGTCCATGGGGATTCTCCAGACAAGAATACTGGAGTGGGTTGCCATTTCCTCCTCCAGGGGATCTTCCCAACCCAGGGATTGAACCTGTGTCTCTTATGTCTCCTGTATTGGCAATCGAGCTCTTTACTACTAGTACCACCTGGGACGCCCAGGGGTATAAGAGGTCCAAATGAACTGTAAGGGGTCTAAAGGGCTTAGAACATGGTGGGCGCCATGTAAGTGATGGTTGTCAAGCGGATTCTGGCCTATTCTGTGTAGTAAGCGCGTGAAATTCTGAGTTAGCTTGGTAAAAATCAAATCGCTGTACTCAATTTCTAAAATTAGATCAATCACAGACTTGAAAGGTCCTTGAATTCAAGGGAGGCCTGGTGTCCTTAAGCTAGGACCCTGCAGTAACATCTCAAGCACCTGCTCTGAGTCTTCTTTCTAGCCATTCCAGAGGGAACTGGGACAATTAACCAGGATGAATGTGCTGAGGGAAAAGGGAAAAATCTAGACCTTTGGGATAGCTTAACCCTGAAGTTAGCATGAGTCTCTGGAGACACAGTGCCACTTTGGTCCACAAGTCAATATGAGCGATCCTGATCTCACCACTCCATAGGACACTATACTGGTCCAACACCTGGATGACATGGTGTGGATAAGACTTAGTGAGCAGGAAGTGGCAGATATCTGAAATTCCCTGGTAAGTTACGTGCATGCTGGAGGTAGGAGGTCAATGTCACAAACGTTCAGAGACTGTTATCTTGTGATGTTTCTGGGGCGTGTCATGTTCTCTCTTCAGGGTGGAAGGCAAGTTTCTGCACTGTAACCTTACCACTAAAAAATGAGCATGGCACTGATAGGCCTGTAGAATTTGGAGGTATGGCACTCCATATTTGGGTATGTTATTCCTACCTATTGACAAAGTTATCCACCAGGTTTCTGCTTGGAGTGGGATCCAGAGGAAGAGAAGAGTCCAGGTGATGTGTGCTACAGTGCAGGCAGATCAACCAGTTGGACTTTTTGATCCAGTGGACACAATGACACTCTGTGAGGTGGGTGTGTTAGGATGTTGTATGGAAACTGGCAAGGGCTGGGTAGAAGCACACAGGGCAAACCCTTGGTTGTTGTGCTATTTCTTGAAAAACAGCTTTATTGAGGTGCTGTATCCACATGTAATAAACTGCATACTTTTAATGTGTGGAATTTTATGTTTGATACATGTATATACCTGTGAAACCATCACCATAATCAAGATATTAAACAAACATATTTATCACCCCTGCAAGACTTCTCTTGCCCTTCTATAATCCCTCCCTCTAGCTTTTTCTCTGTCTCCAGGAAACTACCAATCTGTTTTCCATTTTTGAGACTTTCATATGAATTGAATCGTACTATAAGTAAGTGTTCTTTATGTCTGGTTTCTTTCACTTAGCATCATTGTACTGAGGCTTATTCATCTTATTGCATCTACTAGGAGTCGTTCCTTTTTTTTATTGCTGAATAGAATCCTTTGTGTGAGTATACTGCAGTTTACCCACTCCTCTGTTGATGGACAGTTAGGTTCCCAGCTTTTGGCTGTAACAAATAAAGTTGCCAAGAACATTCAGGTAAAGGTCCTTCTATGGACACCATGCTTTCATTCCTCTTGGTATATTTCTAGAACTGGAATGATCACGTCACATGGTAGGTGCATGTTTAAGTTTTTAAAGAAACTACCAAGCTGTTTTCCAAGGGGGGTGTACCATTTTGCCTTTCCACCAGCACCATCTGAGAGTTGCATTTCACCTACATCCTCACCAACACTTGGTATGCTTAGTCTTTTTAACTTCAATCATTGTAATAAACATGTAGTAGCATCTCATTGAGGCTTTAATTTGCATTTCCCTAATGACGTAAAGCATCTTTAATGCACTTATTGGCCATTCATTTATCTTCTTTAGTGAAGTGTCTGTTGAAATATTTTGCCTACTTTTTTAGTTACTCATTTTCTTTTTTTTGTCTGTGCCTTGTAGCTTGAGTGATTTTAGTTCACCAACCAGGTACTGAACAGTGACAGTGTTGAGTCCTAACCACTGGACCACCAGGGAACTCCCAGAGTTACTTGTTTTCTAATTATTGAGTTTTGAGAGTTCTTCACATATTCTGGATACAGTCCTCTATCAGATGTATCATTTGCAAATATTTTCTCCTAGTCTGTAGATAGTATTTTTATTCTCTTAAAAATGTCTTTTACAGAGCAGATGTTTTGCATTTTTATAAAGTTCAGTTTATCAGTTTTTTACTCTTATGGATCCTGCTTTTCATGGTTGTTGTTGCTCAGTTGCTAAGTTGTGTCTGTGCTGCCCCCTTCTCCTTTTGTCTTCAATCTTTCCCAGCATCAGTGTCATTTCCAACGAGTCAGCTCTTTGCATCAGGTGACCAAAGTATTAGAGCTTCAGCTTCAGAATCAGTCCTTCCAATGCATATTCAGGATCGACTGGTTTGATCTCCTTGAAGTCCAAGAGACTCTCAAGAGTCTTCTCTAGCACCACAGTTCAAAAGCATCAATTCTTTGGCATTTGGCCTTCTTTTTGGTCCATCTCTCATATCCATACATGATTACTGGAAAAACCATGACTTTGACTAGACAGACCTTTGTTGGCAAAGTGATGTCTCTGGTTTTTAATACACTGTCTAGGTTTGTCATAGTTTTTCTTCCAAGGAGCAAGCGTCTTTTAATGTCATGGCTGCAGTCACCGTCCGCAGTGATCTTTAATCCATGCAGTGCGTACTAAGTTACTTCAGTCATTTGTGACCCTATAGACTGTAGCCCACCAGGCTCCTTGGTCCATGGGATTCTCCAGGCAAGAATACTAGAGTGGGTTGCCATTTCCCCGCTAGGGGATCTTCCTGACCCAGGACTGAACCCATGTCTATTACATCTCCTGTACTGGCAGACATGTTCTTTACCACTAGTGACACCTGGGAAGCCCCTTATCTAACCTAGGACCACAAAAATTTTCTGTTATGTTTCTTTTATAAGTTTTATAGATTTAGGTTTTATATTTAACTCTATGAATCTGTTCTGAGTTACTTTTTGTATATGATATGAATAATTAAAGGTTGTGTGTCTGTATGTTTTAACATTTAGATGAATAATTATTCCAGCACCATTTGTTGCAAAGACCTTTTTCTTTGTGGATGTCCCTTTGCCCCTTTGTCTAAATCAGTTGTATGTATATGTATATTTTTGGACTCTCAATTCTGTTCTATTGATGTATTTCTCTGTCTTTATGCCAACATCACTGCCTTGCTTATTGTAACTTACTGTAACTATTCCAAGACAACAGCATAACTGACTATTAAGGAAGAGAGAGAGACAGAGAGAGAAAGAGTTTTTAAGTAAGCACACTTGTCATAAAGAATTTTTATTATCCTTGGAAAGTGAGCGTTTACATGCTGCTTTCCCATGTTGCACCCCCTTCTCATTTCTAGATGCTGTCTGGTGAGGGCTGAGGGGGACAAGACTAACACATCCCATTTTCTAGAGACAATACTTTTCTTAATATGGCCCAAGATGGCATTAGCTTTGTGGTAATTACTGTTGACTCACATAAAGCTGGACTTCACAAGTGGCTCAGTGATAAAGAATCTGCCTGCCAGTGCAAGAGACTCGGGTTCGATCCCTGGGTTGGGAAGATCCCCTGGAGAAGGAAATGCAACCCACTCCAGTATTCTTGCCTGGAGAATCCCATGTAGCCTGGTGGGCTACAGTCCATAGGGTCGCAAAAAGTCGGACATGACTTAGTGACTAAACAACACATGAAGCGTGCCAACAACTGAAACTCCTTTGTTTTACAAGTGATCCTGCTAAGCCAGGTCCTGTCGAACCCTCAGTGCTGACCAGTGTGCCCTTTACAGTACATAATTTCTGATTAGCAATTGTGTGTCAAGCCTCATGCTAGGTACTTTACATAGTAAATTACTGTTATGGCCACCGCACACTGAACACTCTTACTAAGTACCAGATATTGTGATAAACTCTTTTTTTTTTTAATGCAATGGGAATTTATTAGCTCATGTAACTCAAATGTCTGGAGATCGAAAGATCTAAGGCACAGTCTGATCAGGCCTCATAAACTAAGCATTTGGTGTGCTTCAAGCTTTACAACAGCCACCTAAAACAGGCTTTATTAGCCCCACTTTATTGTTGAAGACGTTGAGGTTTTTAGAAGTGACATCACTTTTCCAAAGCCATTAGACAGTAGGTGGCAAAACCAGGAGGAGTTGATTCCAGTGTTTACACTGTCCTGTTTTCCCGTTTGTAGAAATGAAGAAGCAAGACTTAGAGAGATTAAATAACGTGCCCAAGGTCATACAGGTTTCAAGTCATGGTTAAGTTGGGATGAGGGCCTAGGTCTGCCTAGCTCCAAAGCTGGGCTATTTCTCCTACGTTCCTTTTTTTTCAATTAAAAATATTTTATTTTTAACTGTGCTGGGTCTTCCATGCTGCTTGTAGGCTTTCTCTAGTTTCAGCGAGCGGGGGCTACTAACCATTTGCAGTTCTTGGACTTCTCGTTGCAGTGGCTTCTCTTGCTGTGAAGCATGGGCTTTAGGATGTGCAGGCTTCATTCAGTAGCTGTGGTGCTGGGCTTAGTTGCCCCACAGCATGTGGGATCTTTCAGGACCAGAGATCAAACCCCTGTCCCCTGCATTGGCAGGCAGATTCTTAACCACTGGATTGCCAAGGAATTCATCCAGGCCCCCCACCCCCACATGTTCTTGGGAGAGGAGTCTTGGGCATGAGTTAGTGTGGAGCAAATCCCTTCAGGCTGTAAGTGATGACCCACAAGTAAAGGACTTTCAAAATCACAAAGCACCAATCCAATGTACTGGGAGTCATTCCCATCATTGTTATCCTAGCTTGCCAAATCTAATTTAGGACCATGAAGGACCTGCTTCACTGTATCACTGATTGATCTGGATACATGAAACAAAAGCCCATTACAGCCAGTATAAGCAGAAAGTGTAATTCAATGTAAGGAGTCAGGGCAGTCTCTAGATCTCAAGGACAGGCCAGTGACCCAAGGATGTCACTCCTGGGATTAGTGAGGCATCAGGATGGAAGGCCCTCTGGGGGTGCCCGTCTTCCCCACCTCACCTCCATGCTCCTCTCCGAACCCTGGTTCCATTCCTCTCTCAGACTTGTGTCCCAAGCAGGTCTCCTCAGCAAGTCTATTACCTCACATGACCTGTGGTTGACCAAACAAGCTCTCCTCATCTTAACTGCAATCTGACTGGCCTCCAGGGTGTTCCCTCTGAGGTGGGTGCCCACCTCTAGCCAATCAGCTAGTCCAAGAGGGGCTGAACTGCAGAGAACAAAGAGGGGTCTAGGACACCCCTGGGTCAGGGTCACCTAGGGGTGTGTGGGCTGAGCAGGTGCCCCCAAAGGAACCTACTTTCCTCTTGCCCGACCTGGAGAAGGCCAACTGGGTCATTTTTCTGCCAGTCATTTCTCAGCGTCAGACTTCTTCAAGGCTAGGGACTTCCCTGGTGGTCCCGTGGCTAAACTGCCAAACTCCCAGTGCAGGGGGGCCGGGATTGGTCTTTGTTCAGGGAACTAGATGCCACATGCCACCACTAAAGATCTTGCATGCTGCAACTAAAACCCGGCAAAGCCAAATAATAAATATTAAAAAACAAAACAAAACTTCTCCAAGGGTTAATTTCCTCTATCTGGGGTTATAGCACCTCTGGAAAGTCCAGTGAAGAGTGTGTAGCTCATGCTCTGGGGGCTGATAAAACCTCCTGGCTGATATAACCTCCTGATGGTGGTTTGCCTACTAGTTTCTCTTAGTCTCTGAAGAGTGGCTGACAAACTAATCCCTAAGGATGTCCTGTCTTGCCTCCTGAATCACTGCTCAGCCTTGGAAACTTGACAGATAAACATGTTGCTTTTGACCAGCTCCCTCTCCCCTGATCTCATCTGGGCTCTGGGTTTTCCTTGCCTGGGTGTGATTCTTTGTATCATAGACTTAGAATGACAGGCCTGGAAGGTCATTGTGCCCCAACGCCCTCTACCTCTAGGATGCCAAAACTGGGAGGCAGAGAAGAGAAATACCTGAGAATGCACAGGAGAGGATTCTAGGTCATGTGTTCAAACATGTGGTTATCGTAGCTGTATTTAAATGAACTATACTATTGCTTAGGCTGAAGGTAAGTCTATTCAAGTAATATAGTCAAATATAGAAAAGCTTGGTATAAACAGGCTTATGGGTTATAGTGGGTGAGGCCAATTGATTCGTCTGGGAATGAGTGAAGTTTAGCAAACGCAACATTGATGGATGAGTGAACAGACGAATAAATGTGGAGATAATGGGCAAAGTGGAATTTTTAGGTTTCATTCCCTTATAGACTCAGAATTACTTCCTGTTGTTGTTCAGTCAATAAGTCATGTCCAACTCTTTGCACCCACATGGACTTCAGCACGCCAGGCTTCCCTGTCCTTCACTCTCTTCCAGAGTTTGCTCAAACTCATGTCCATTGAGTCGGTGATGCCATCTAACCATCTCATCCTCTGTCGCCTTCTTCTCCTCCTGCCCTCAATATTTCCCAGCATCAGGGGCTTTTCCAATGAGTTGGATCTTCACATTATAGACTTAGACTTACTTCCTAGACTTGCCTTTCAAGTCAGAGAATCATGCGAGGCTCAGCCTCCATGGACACTGCACCTGTCACTAGGTGGAACAGAAACTTCACATGCTGTTCTCATTTTCCAGGCCAGAAAATTCTAGCCTCAGACCACTGAGTCTACCTTTTTGTTTTTCTTTGCTTCACCATGTGGCATGTGAGATCTTAGTTCCCTGACCAGGGATTGAACCTGCGCCTCCTGCAGTGGAATCACAAAGTCTTAACCACAGTATGAAAAGGCAAAAAGATAGGACACTGAAAGATGAACTCCCCATGTTGGTAGGTGCCCAATATGCTACTGGAGATCAGTGGAGAAATAACTTCAGAAAGAAAGATGGGATGGAGCCAAAGCAAAAACAATACCCAGCTGTGGATGTGACTGGTGATAGAAGCAAAGCCTGATGCTGTAAAGAGCAATATTGCATAGGAACCTGGAATGTTAGGTCCCTGAATCAAGGCAAATTGGAAGTGGTCAAATAGGAGATGGCAAGAGTGAACGTCAACATTCTAGGAATCAGTGAACTAAGATGGACTGGAATGGGTGAATTTAATTCAGATGACCATTATATCTACTACTGTGGGCAAGAATCCCTTAGAAGAAATAGAGTAGCCATCATAGTCAACAAAAGAGCCGAAAATGCAGTACTTGGATGCAATCTCAAAAATGACAGAATGATCTCTGTTCGTTTCCAAGGCAAACCATTCAATCTCACGGTAATCCAAGTCTATGCCCCGAACAGTAACGCTGAAGAAGCTGAAGCTGAACGGTTCTATGAAGACCTACTAGACCTTTTAGAACTAACACCCACAAAAGATGTCCTTTTCATTATAGGGGACTGGAATGCAAAAGTAGGAAGTCAGGAAACACCTGGCGTAACAGGCAAATTTGGCCTTGGAGTACAGAACGAAGCAGGGCAAAGGCTAACAGAGTTTTGCCAAGAGAATGCACTGGTCATAGCAAACACCCTCTTGCAGCAACACAAGAGAAGACTCTACACAAGGACATCACCAGATGGTCAACACTGAAATCAGATTGATTATATTCTTTGCAGCCAAAGTTGGGAAAGCTCTATAGAGTCAGCAAAAACAAGACTGGGAGCGGACTGTGGCTCAGATCATGACCTCCTTATTGCCAAATTCAGACTTAAATTGAAGAAAGTAGGGAAAACCACTAGACCATTCAGGTACGACCTAAATCAAATCCCTTATGATAATACAGTGGAAGTGACAAATAGATTTAAGGGACTAGATCTGATAGACAGAGTGCCTGATGAACTATGGACAGAGGTTCGTGACATTGTACAGGAGACAGGGATCAAGACAAGCCCCAAGAAAAAGAAATGCAAAAAAGCAAAATGGCTGTCTGAGGAGGCCTTACAAATAGCTGTGAAAAGAGAAGTGAAAAGCAAAGGAGAAAAGGAAAGATATTCCCATCTGAATGCAGAGTTCCAAAGAATAGCAAGGAGAGATAAGAAAGGCTTCCTCAGCGATCAGTGCAAAGAAATAGAGGAAAACAACAGAATGGGAAAGACTAGAGATCTCTTCAAGAAAATTAGAGATACCAAGGGAACATTTCATGCAAAGATGGGCTCAATAAAGGACAGAAATAGTATGCACCTAACAGAAGCAGAAGATATTAAGAAGAGGTGGCAAGAATACACAGAAGAACTGTACAAAAAAGATCTTCATGACCCAGATAATCACAATGGTGTGATCACTCACCTAGAGCCAGACATCCTGGAATGTGAAGTCAAGTGGGCCTTAGAAAGCATCACTACGAACAAAGCTAGTGGAGGTGATGGAATTCCAGTTGAGCTATTTCAAATTCTAAAAGATGATGCTGTGAAAGTGCTGCACTCAACATGCCAGCAAATATGGAAAACTCAGCAGTGGCCACAGGACTGGAAAAGGTCAGTTTTCATTCCAGTCCCAAAGAAAGGCAATGCCAAAGAATGCTCGAACTACTGCACAATTGCATTCATCTCACACGCTAGTAAAGTAATGCTCAAAATTCTCCAGGACAGGCTTCAGCAATACGTGAACCATGAACTTCCAGATGTTCAAGCTGGTTTTAGAAAAGGCATAGGAACCAGAGATCAAATTGACAACATCCGCTGGATCATCGAAAAAGCAAGAGAGTTCCAGAAAAACATCTATTTCTGCTTTATTGACTATGCCAAAGCCTTTGACTGTGTGGATCACAAGAAACTGTGGAAAATTCTGAAAGAGATGGGAATACCAGACCACCTGACCTGCCTCTTGAGAAACCTGTATGCAGGTCAGGAAGCAACAGTTAGAACTGGACTTGAAACAACAGACTGGTTCCAAATAGGAAAACGAGTACGTCAAGGCTGTATATTGTCACCCTGCTTATTTAACTTATATGCAGAGTATATCATGAGAAACGCTGGGCTGGATGAAGCACAAGCTGGAATCAAGATTGCCGGGAGAAATATCAATAACCTCAGATATGCAGATGATAACACCCTTATGGCAGAAAGTGAAGAAGAACTAAAGAGCCTCTTGATGAAAGTAAAAGAGGAGAGTTAAAAAGTTGGCTTAAAGCTCAATGTTCAGAAAACTAAGATCATGGCATCTGGTCCCATCACTTCACGGGAAATAGATAGGGAAACAGTGGAAACAGTGTCAGACTTCTTTTTGGGCTCCAAAATCACTGCTGATGGTGATTGCAGCCATGAAATTAAAAGACGCTTACTCCTTGGAAGGAAAGTTATGGCCAACCTAGGTAGCATATTTAAAAGCAGAGCCATTACTTTGCCAACAAAGGTCCTACTAGTCAAGGCTATGGCTTTTCCAGTAGTCATGTATGGATGTGAGAGTTGGACGGTGAAGAAAGCTGAGCGCCGAAGAATTGATGCTTTTGAACTGTGGTGTTGGAGAAGACTCTTGAGAGTCCCTTGGACTGCAAGAAGATCCAACCAGTCCATCCTAGGGGAGATCAATCCTGGGTGTTCATTGGAAGGACTGATGTTGAAGCTGAAACTCCAATACTTTGGCCACCTCATGCGAAGAGTTGACTCGTTGGAAAAGACCCTAATGCTGGGAAGGATTGGGGGCAGGAGGAGAAGGTTGGAAGGAGGACAGAGGATGAGATGGTTGGATGGCATCGCCGACTCAATGGACATGAGTTTGTGTAGACTCCAGGAGTTGGTGATGGACAGGGAGGCCTGGCGTGCTGCGATTCATGGGGTCACAAAGAGTTGGACACAACTGAGCGACTGAACTGAACTGAACTAACCACTGGACTGCCAGGGAAGTCCCTACTGAGTCTAACTTTTAAGATGAGTGCCTTGGGGTCTGGTTGCCCAGACTTCTTTGGAGGCTTGTCTTACAGAGATGTGGGTCTTGAGAGACCGGTTGGTGTCTCAGCTTCCCATGGGGATCCTCAAATGCAGTCCTTCTTGGCAAAACTGTGGGCCTAAGTCAGGACTGAGTAATGAGGGGACTCCACCCTGGATGGAACCTGAACAGGCCTAACTGACCTTAGGTGAGTCCTTTCCCTCCTGTGCTGGGTCTCAGATGCTTCCTCTGATAAATAAGGGGGTTTAGCTCCATCTCATTAGCAGGTTTATCCAGTAAACACCTACTGAACCCCTATCACCTTCCTGGCATTTGCTTTGCATATGGGCAGATAGAGGAATTGCACCCAGTGCCTGGATAACCCACACTCAGTGGGTTTGGGGGAGAACGCACATGTAATGTATGATTTCAGCCATGTCTGCTCCATGCCGGGTGATGTGGACAGTCTCTACCAGATCCGGGGTCCCGAGACTGTGTCAGTCCAGGGAAAGGAATGCTGGAATGACTTGTTGTGGTCACGGGCTGCCCCTGGAGAGGTGTTGGCCCTTGAAGGTAAGGGCAGCCCTGGGCCTGGTTCTGGATCCTTCCTCCATCCCACAGCAAACCCGGTGAACAGGGGCTTTGGAATCAAGCACATCCCTTGGATCCCAGAGCAGCTAGAGCAGGTGGCTTCACTTTCTGGGTCTCCAGTTTTCTTCTTTATCAAGAAAGGATGATGCTTCCAAGCCCTTCAGGGTTTATGTGGGTTCCATGAGACAATGTAAAATCAAGAGCCTGGCACCAAGCCTGGTACATGGTGTGGTCCCACCATCCAGGCAGGAAGTGGAAGAGCATGACATCCTCCCCACCCACCCCCAAACACACTCACCCATCTCTTCCTCTCTTCTCCCCAAGCTGTGTAAGGCAGGATTCTCACCTCAAGAGGTCTTGCCCCAGCCTTTTCTTGTTCCTGCAAATGCTATGGTGAGCAAGCACCCCTCCTCCCAGGCTAGAGGGATTTCTACCACTCCTGTCTGCTCTCTCGATCTGACCTTGAACTTGGTATTTGCAGGGAGGAGACTGGCAGGGCTGGAGCCAATGAGACTCCTCTGGGGAAACCTGCCAGGGCTACGGGTTCCTTCCTCTCTTCCCAGCAATGGGTCAATGCTGGAGCTTCCCTCTCTTGCCCAACAATTGCCCAGGACAAGACAACGTCCTTCCTCCCTTCTTAGTAGCAGGATTGATTGTCTTCCTTGAAGAAGGCAGGCAGGACAAGCCCTGTGTCCGATGCGATGCACGCAGGGGAGAGGCGAGGGAAGCTGGCTGGGGTGAGAGAATGGGAAGGTCTGGAGCCCCAGGATGGCAGTGGAAGAGCAGGTTTGCCTGCATTCTTGGCAGGGCCCAGGATTCCAAAGCACTTTCTGTTTTTGTTATTGCGGCCAATTGCTTGCTCTGCCAAGGCCACAGGGCACCCAGCTTTCCAGAGCCCTAAGCCCTTCCACCTGCAGTTCTCTTTCTTCGCATCAGAGATGGTACCACTGGCTCATCTGTTTTACAGATGGAGAAACTGAGGCCCTGAGAAGAAGAACCACATGCCCAAACCCAGAGGGGTTGATAGAAGGGAATGAAGCTGTCATTTCGAACTTTGGAATGACATGGGCCATGAGCCAGGCCCGTGCTGTACAAGAATCATTCTCCTTTCAATAGCTCAGCAAAATGCCTTGCTGGTATTTCTCCACTTTGCAAATGAGCAGACAAAACCCACACTGGTGAAGGTACTTGCCTGGGGTTCCAGATCTAGTAACAGAGCTGAGATTTGGGCCTAGCACTGTTTAGCTCTGGGTCCCACTGTGCTGACCTCCCCTCCATGGTAAAGGCGAGGAAGCTGAGACTTGGAGAGGTTCAAGCTGGGCCTAAGGTCATCCCACCAGCAAGTGGCAAAGCTAGTTTTTAACTCAGGTCTGTCCTACTCCAGAACTCCTAGCTTGCCCACTAAGCTACATTGCCTCAAGAAAAACTTTTTTCTCCGAGTAACTGGTTGAAACCAAATGACTATAGCTATGTCTCAAAGGCAGAAAGACTCAGGACAGAAAAGGGCTATGAATTCTGTTACTAATACCGTTAACACTTATTAATTGTTAATATAACAGGTTCAGTATTTATACTACATGGCTCAGACATGCAGAAATAAAACTTTACTTCTTCCGCAACTGAACCCGACTTGATCACAGCTCACTTCCCTCCCCCACCATTTGATTTCTGAGTGAAAATTTATTCTCTTCACAACTGAATGCAATGCTTGATCCTGCATTTTCTTTTGTTAAATAGGACATTTGGAGACAGTTAGTAAAACCTGAAGTAAGTCCATAGCTTAGATAATAGTACCATATGATGTCAATTTCCCAATTTTAACTAATTTTACTCTGGTTATGTAGGAGAATGCCCTTGTTTTTACGAAATACACATCAAGGTACTAAGGGGGCTAAGAGGCATCACGTCTGGAATTTTTATTTATTTATTTATTTTTAATTAATTTATTTTTTGGCTGTGCCAAAGGGCCTGTGGGATCTTAGTTCCTTGACCAGCAATTGAACCCACATCCCCTGTACTGGAAGCTCCAAGTCTTAACCACTGGACTGCCAGGGAAGTCCCTGCAATTTTTTTTGGCTGCCCTGGGTCTTTGTTTCTGCAGTCAGGCTTTCTTTAGTTGTGGTGTGTGGGCTTCTCATTGCAGTGACTTCTCTTGTTGCATCAGAACACGGGCTCTAGGAGTGAGGGCTCAATAGTTGTGGTTCATGGGCTTAGTTCCCCCTCATAATGTGGAATCTTCTCCCACCAGGGATCAAACCTGTGTCTCCTGCATTGGCAGATGTATTCTTAACCACTGGACCACCAGGGAGTCCTCCCTGCAAATTTTGAATATTTCATTTTGCATTTCATTAAAAAAACAAAAACCATGACACAGAGGAAAAAAGCAAATGTGGTAAAATGTTAACATTCGGGGAATTTGGATGAAGGGTATCTAGGAATTCTTTGCAATATTCTTGTAACTTTTCTGTAAATCTGAAATGCTGTCAAAGCAAAAAATCTAAGTAAGGGAATTCCCTGGCAGTCTAGTGGATAGAACTCAGTGTTTTCACTGCCAAGGGCCTGGGCTCAGTCGCTGGTCAGGGAACTAAGATCCCTCAAGTCGAGTGGCATAGCCAAAAAAAAAAAAAGAAAACTTTTTAAAGTAAAAAAATGTCCTCTTATTTGGAAAAATCATCAAAGCAGGATCCAAATACTCTATTAGGATTGCTCCATCCCGTCTCTGGGTGGTGCCCTCCTTCCACCCCTCAGGATGCTGTCAGAGGAGCCTTCCATGCCATCCATTACCCTGGCCTAGGCCTCTGGGCTCGAAGGCCCTGCTGGCTACCTTGCCTTCTTAGGCCTTTGGTGTCAGCTTCCCTCCCCATCACTTCTCAGCGTAGTGTAACTGGTTTAGTCTGGCTTTGGGCCTGAGTGTAACTTTGGAGTCATGGCCTCCGCTGTCAAGGCTGTGTCCTCCAGCCCCCCTCATCCTGACCCTAAGCCTCTCGCAATCATGCCTTATCAGTGCTTGGATCGGCCCCCACTGGAAACTTCTGATGCTTATCATGACCCACCAAGGCCTGGAGGAATCAGGTCCTTGAATGAGTCAGTCCTGTCAGGAAGGCAGAAATCACACTGGTGGTGGTTGTTGTTGTGTTTAGATAGATATATATATATATATATATTTTTTTTTTTTTTTTTTAATGTGGACTATTTTAAAGTCTTTATTGAATTGTTACAATATTGCTTCTGTTTTATGGTTTTTTTGGCCATGAGGCATGTGGGATCTTAGCTCTCTGACCAGGGAATCTCACCTGCACCCCTTGTATTGGAAGGTGAAGTCTCAACCACTGGACCACTAGGAAGTCCCCACCTTGGTTGTTTTAAGGGAGAAAATATAATATAAGGAATTGGCTAAATCATATTTGACACGTAGAAAAGCAACCAGTGAGATACCAGAGGTACTAACTTCAGGAAACAGATACTGTAGGAATGAGAGGACAAGTAGAAGTTATTAGAACCTAGAAATGGGGACCCAGATCCCTGAGGAGGGCATGCCTGTGCTTGGTGCTGACATACTTGAGGGGCCATGATGAGGCTGGTTCTGGGAATGTGGAAAAACTTGGAAATTGGAACAAGTTGCTACTGGGACCAATAGCTTCTGCCAAGCAAAGGGCTCTTATGAGGTGATGCTGGCAGGAAGGAATAGCAAGCAGAAAGCAGGAAGTTGTTTCTTCCTAGTCTAGTCTTGCACTCTCTTAGTGCCCCTATGGACAGAGCCATGGAAACAGCTGGCATAGTGCCAGCCCCAGCATTCCAAGACTGAGTGTAGAAGGATGGGTTTGGGGCTGAGAGCCAATAGCTCAATGACTGGCACTGGGAGAGGAGTAGGAGGTGGGGTGGAGCTGAGCAGCATCAACGTGAGGTTTTCTGTCCCTAAACAAGCCCCACAGCCATTGCATCTCCATCCTAGGGCCTTCTGTATGGAGGAGTCCTCTCTAGCACCAGAGGAAGTGAGGCACAGCCCCTTTGCTCTAGGGTCTTCTATTTGTTTCTGCTGGACGTGCGTCCTGGGGCAGAAGGTTCAAGGGGCAGGCCCCAGACTTGCATACTACGTTTTTGTTCTTTTTTCTCTTGGTTTTTCCACCCAGCCGGGGAGAGTTCCTCATCTCACACGAGAAACTGCCTGTTCTATGACTCAGTAAAACTTGTATTCTCTGGTTCATCCAAGCTTTATTTAAAGTCTTATATTAAAGCTTATTTAAAGAGAAGATTTGAGAATTATGGAAAAATTGTTTCTCTCCTATATATGGTGACTCTTGTGATTGAATGCCTGGCCCTTCAAAATGATTTTGCTTTGGACTCTTTTAAAAAAGAGTCCAGTTTGACATTCAGTGCTGAACAATGACTTCTTTCTCCGAATCTGTTCTCCATCGCCCCCTCAACAATGGGTGAAGGACAATGAAGCAGCAAGAAACATTTCTCAATCTAGAAACTCCAAACATTATCCTGCTCCAATAACGTGATCTGAGTACTATGTTCCTGGAGCCACGCTAAGTTCAGCGGTCATCATCGTATTTGGGTTCTCAACAAACCTGTAAGGAAAGTGCAAAGGTCTCCATGACTTCCAGGTCTGAGCTCTTCCCCACTGTGCTACATCGCTTTCTGGGGCCAGTTCTATCCTTTCACCTTTTGGAAAACTGAGGACTAAGTGGGCGCCAGGCAAACCAGTAATGAATACAAGTTCTGGAACCATCTAGCATTGGGCAAGTCACTGAGCCTACTTTACATAACGTAGGGATGTTGTTAGGGATTGAGATAAGGGATGGGAATTTTTTAGTGCAGGGCCTGGATGATAATAGGTTTTTGATAAATGATAATGCTATTAATGGGGCTTCCCAGGTGATACTAGTGGTAAAGAACCTGCCTGCCGATGCAGGAGGCATAAGAGACATGGGTTAAATCCCTGGATGAAGAGGATCTCCTGGAGAAGGGCATGGTAACCCACTCCAGTATTCTTGCCTGGAGAATCCCATGGGCAGAGGAGCCTGGCATGCTACAGTCCATAGAGTCACAAAGAGTCTGACATGACTGAAGCGACTTAGCGTGCACACACATGCAATGCTATTAGCAATAATAATAAAAAATGTATATTGACTAGTTACTAGGGCAAACAAAGAGTAAGCACTTTACATGTGTTCACTGTTTTTAAAAAATATTTATTTATTTATTTGGCTGTGCTGGGTCTTAGTTCCAGCATAGGGGATCTTTAGTTGCAGCATGTGAACTCTTAGAAACGGCACATGGGCTCTAGTTCCCTGACTAGGGATTGAACCTGGGCCCTTGAATTGGGAGTGCAGAGTCTTAACTGCTGCACCACTGGAGGGTGGGGGTGGAGAGGGTCTCTACATGTGTTGATAAATTATTTCAGTTTCCACCACTCCCTCCATTCTTACTGCAATACCCTCTCTCTTCCCATTAAGCCCTACTGGGAAACCTCAATGTTTCCATCCTGTACGTGCTGGACCCCAACCCTTGGTCACAAGCTCTGAGTGTGAATAATGCTAATCCACAAGAGGGCCACCAGTACACTCACTGTGCGTCCATTGGGATGGATGGAACCATCTACACAGTCTATAATTTTAATATAGTTTTCTTTCCTTCAGCTCTTTGAGGGTTGTGTCAACTGCAGTTCTCAACCTTTGTATGAACACTTCTGTTTGTTTGAAAAATTTTGAAGTCTTTGTGGTTTTATTCTTCTCCTTGTTATTTTTATACTAGGAAAGTATTTTGGATTTACAGAGGAGTTGTAAAAATGGTACAGAGAGTTCACGGGCTTCCCTTAATGTTATGTTAAAGTTTCATAATCAGGGCACATTCATCAAAGCTAAGAAATTGACATTGGCACAACACTATTAACTACTGGCTTTATTCGGATTTCACCAGTTTTCCCACTAATGTCCTTCTTCCATTCCGGGATCGCATCTAAGATCCTGCATTAACATGTTTCTCTAGCCTCTGCCTTTCTGTGACAGTTTCTCAGTCTTTCCTTGTTTTTTCATGACCTTGACTTTTGAAGAGCACTTATCAAGTATTTTGTAGATTATTCATGAGGTTTTGTAGGATGTTTCTCAAGATTAGACTGGGGTTATGGATTTGGGGGAAGAATACCCCAGAGGTGAGGTGGGATATGTGATATTAACAGGCCTTCCTTGTTGTCAGTCGCCCGGTTAAAGTAATTAACCTTAACCTGCCAGATTTCTCAACTGTGAAGTTACTATTTTTCCACTTTCCATCCTCTAGAAGCAAGTCACTAAGTCCAGTCCCAGGGAAAGAGAATTAAGCTCCACTTCCCAGAGGGAGGCGTATCAAAGAACTTGTGTACAACTGTTAAAACCACTGTGGTAATTAGTATTTTGAAGAAGATACTCTGAGGCTAGGGAAATATTCTATTTCTCCTTAAAGTTTTACCCACTCTTTTAGCATTCCTCAGGGGATCCTGCCTGTAGCAATCATTAATGTGCTATAGCAAAAATACTTTTTAGCACAAACAATACCATGGTGTCCATTGTTTCAGAAAATCCATAATGTCAATAAGATAATGTGAAATCAGTTTTGTGTTGTTATAAACCACAATAAAATCTCCATAGTCTATATGGATTTAAACCTTATTGTATTCAGGGCTGATTCAGAGCTGAGACCCACCACTTCAGCCTCCTTGGCTCTGAATTTTTGAAATCTTTCTGCCCTCACTGGTAAATAGTTATTTCCTACACCCTGCTCCAAGTTCCACCCTTGCCCAAGTCTTTGGAAATCTCTCCTTGTGTCTCCACAGTTAAGTAAAAAGAACAAAAAAAGCAAAACTCTCCAGACATTTTGGTTACGAGCACATTCAAAATTTAGTTATAATCTTGCTGCAAGGGAAAAAGTCTCTAATAGACCAATTCAAAGATTTGCTCCTGGAAGAGACATTTTATGGGAAAAGAGAATGACTGAAATAATTATTGTCAAATTGGCAAGAAAAAGAGAATATTGCCTAGCTGTCTATAAAGTGGAATATGGGCTTTGGAAATGGGTTTGGGGACAATTTTGCTTATTTGACACTATCCAGCAACTCAAGTGCTAATAGTTGGCTCAGAACTGGAGGCCTCCTCCTCTCTTTCACTCAGCTTGGGGTTAGACAGCTTCATTCTGAAGGTGAGCCCTGTGCTGAGCTGGTTGCTAAATACTTTGACTAGCACCCAGTTTTGTGTATATACGCAGGACATATTAAATAATCAGTCTATAATTCAGTTCAGGTACAGTTGAGTTCAGAGAAAGCAGACTTTAGAGCTTTCAAAACCCCAAAAGAACTAGTTTTGAAAACCAGTTGCCTTCGGCAAGTCACTGAACTTCACTTTATGTCAAGTTGTAAGGATTTGAGATAATGGAGGGGAAGTTTTTAGTGCCTGGTAAATAATAGGTATTAGACAAATGGTAATACTATTAATAATAATAATGATAAACACTTATTGACAAGTTACTATGTCAGGCACAGAACTCAACACTTTACATGAATTGTTTTAATCCCTATAGTAACTGTGAATTAGGTACCTTTAGTATCATCCCCCACTTTACAGATGAAATTGAAACTCAGAGAATTTAAGTTCACACAGGATAAAATGTTAATGGAGCTGAGGTTCAAACACAGACAGCCTGACATCTGCACCTCTGTGATTAATATGTGGGACATAGGGGTGCCCACTAGGCAATAACTCTGAAGGCTTCCAGAATTGTACAGATCACAGGGAGAGAGCTGTTACTATAGACCAGATGGAGACCTCTGGCTTCTTATGAAACACTTCTGACATCAGCAGGATTTGGTACTTATTTTTATAACTTTATATCAAGAGGAAGACAGATAAAAAGATACAGAGATTCATACAGTTACCCAGAAACAAACACTGAATGTCTTATGACACTTGGCAGGCAGAGTGCAACGGTTCAGAAACAGTCATGGACAATGCATCTTCCCAAAAGATTGTCTCACGGGATCCCCTCGAGATTTACTGCCCAGTCATCCACTTTCTCAAATGCCACGAAACTTTCTAAAAGTCTGAAGGTAACAAATCCTGGGCAGAAAAAAAAAAACAAGGCTTCTCTTGAATGAAAAATAAAAATACGAGTGACCTACTGAAAACAACTTTTTTCCCCCTGCTTTAGCATAAAAGGTGCCACAAATTCTCTCTTGTCTCCCCTCCAAAGCGTTAGGTATGGTATGAGATAGTTCCTCCATGACCCGCCCTTACTTCGCTCCCACAGGTGAACTGTTTTGAATTTCTAAGTTCTGGCCCTGCTTCAGGGCAATTCAAGACCTATTGTTCAGAAGGAGTTGCCTGAATCTTTAGGGCTTGAGGGATTGAGAATGAAAGTGATTGAGTCAGACAGTGGACAACCAGGGACTGAAAGGGGTAGAGCCTGAGAGGTGACCAGGCTGGCATGGTGGCAGGGGGTGGGGGGTGATGCCTACTCCCGATGCTTGGAGCACGGGCTGAGACCCACAAATAGGAGTGCAGTGTGAGGACGGCATCCCGGAGCGGTGCTGCCTGGCAGGGGTGCTGGCATCACGAGACTGCCTCTGGACTTTAAGGCTCTCTCTCCATCTTGGAAGTGAAAGTCAAGTAGGTCTACATCTCTTGGGTTTTAGAAACTCTGGCCGTTCTTGAATGATCCAAAGAAGTCAGAGTGGCGGGGGAGGGGAGGCACTGTCCACAAAGGGTAATCTTGGACTCCGCTGTTCTAGCTGCGGGATGCTCAAGATGATGTAAATTCAATTTGGATAAAAAAATTTTTAAACACCTCACAAATTCTTCCTCAGTTACAAAAGGGTAACAATGGCCTCCTGCCACATCTCCTTCCAGGGGACAGTGACTGTTGGAATGGGGACTTGGCAAGACTCAGCACTGCTGGTCACCAAGTTTTTCTCGTCTCGATCACCCATTGTGCATAATTCACTGGGAATTTACAAAGCCCCTTTGTGTGTGGTGACCGGATCCCGGGCAGTTGGAAGGGCCCGGGCTGGCGCTGTCCTCGAAATTAGCTGAGAGAGGTACCTCTACTGATGAGTCTGGAGCCAGGAAAAATAGAAGGTCTAGGAGGAAAAATAACCTTCCACCAAAACGCTCCAGTCTGGTGGAAGATCAGTATCACATTGGACGATCACACCAGGGACACAACGGGACTTTCATTATTCATTGTGTTTGGAGACAAAAGATCTTTCTGTTCAGCTTAATGCTGAGTCTTTTCAAAATTACCTGGAGATGGAAATCTGTTTTGAGAGAATAGCCTCTGTTGGCAACTTGCACCCACTTTTAAGGGGAACCTACCACTTTAGCCAAGACCCCCAAAGCTGAACCAAGTACTCACCTTAGCAAGTAAAGTCAATTTCACTAAAGATTTCATCAAAGATGGAAGACAAGGCTGCACTGACACCTTAGAGCAAAGCTCAATAAAAATGTTGAGTAGACACCTCTGTTCTTTCCTCCAGCCTCAGAATTTCCTTCTTGACTGCTGGCCCCCTATCTCCTCTTGCCTGTCTGCACTCAACACCCTTGTCCAGGAATTCCCTGGCTGTCCAATGCTTAAGACTCCATGCTCTCACTGCCGAGGGTGTGGGTTCAATCCCTGATTGGGGATCTAACATCCTGCAAGCCTCGTGGTGTGGCCTAAAAATAAAAATGTATTTCCCTGTTGGTCCAGTGGTTGAGACTCACTTCCAGTGTAGGGGTTTTAGCTTCAATACCTGGTCAGGGAACTATGATTCCACAAGCTGTGCAGTGCAGCCAATAAAATATTAAAAACAAACAACAACAACAAAACACTCTTGTCCGTGTCTTTGCATGACTCCCTCTATGGGCAGAGCAATGTAGACGCCTGGTTCATCTACTCTGCAAACACCACCCCTCCTTCCAAACAGAAGAGCCTCTTGAGGAGCCTTGGCATCTACTTTCCTTGGATTGGGCTGCGGCGATGTAAAGAAAGTTTTTCCCTCTCATGGAGACGTTTTTCTACTCCATTTTTTGACATTATAAATACAGATGTCATTCACCGCCATCCCCCCCCCAATAAATCATCAAGCATGAACTCAGAGTCTAGAATTCAGAGCAAAAGGAAGGAAAATACTGAAAGAAGCAAGGCTAGAGAGTTAACCGGGACCTGGCATGGATGGACAACCCCCCCCCCCACTTTTGCCCCCCCCACTGGAGCATGAGGACCAACTGCCGCAAAGCCTTTCCTATCACACTCAGAGACCAGGGTTAAAGCCCAGAGGCTCTTCAGTGGGTGAATGTGGGTTGAAATTCCCATTCAGGTGTAAATGACTGACAGCCGACCTTAACCCAGACGGGAATTTGATGGGGGGAGAGGAGGACATGCAGAGGATACTTAGGTGGCCTGGGCTTCTGGCTTTGGTTTGGTGACCTAGGTTCAGCTTCATTCAGCTGTGTCCCAGGACTGATCAGGGGTCAACAAAAAAATTTTTTAAATATTCATTTATTTTATGCTGCATTGGGTCTTAGTTGCTGCACGCAGGATCTTCACTGTATCATGGACATCTTCGTTGCAGCGTGCAAATTCTCTCGTTGGGCTCTGTGGCACGTGGGATCTTAGTTCCTAGACCAGGGATCGAACCCTCGTCCCCTCTATTGGAAGGTGAATTCTTAACCACTGGACCACCAGTCTCCTCAACAAACGTTTGAAGGATGAATCAAATGTTCTTGGACACGTCACCTCGTTTCTCTGCCGGTCTCCTCATTTGTAAAATGGGGGCAATACTCTTTTTCCCGTCTACTTCTCAAGGGTCAGAGGAGTTAATGGATGTGAAGGCACTAAGGAAGTGTAAAAAAATCACATCCTTACCTGAGTTCTTGATACTCCTAGCCTTGGCAAAAATAGCCTTTGGATGTTACCACCTTCCCCTCCTCCCCTTCTTGAGTCACCTTCCTTTATCTTGCTCAGATTTGCCTCCTTTCCACCCATTCTCCTCTCCCACTCATCAAGTTCCTGTCTGGGTTAAGATCAGCTGTCAGTCATTTACACCTGAATGGGAATTTCAACCCACATTCATCCACAGAGGAACCTCTGGGCTTTAACCCTGGCTTCTGAGGGTGATAGGAAAGGCTTTGTGGCAGTTGGTCCTCATGCTCCAGTAGGCACCAGACGGCAGTTTCCTGGGCCAGAACCTGTGATTCTGGTTCTGCAGATCCAGGTCAAGGCCTAGAAATCTGCCTTTCATATGAGCAGTCCAGGTGATTCTGATTCAGGGGCTCTGCTCATGGAACATAGAAGAACACTGATTCCTAGGGTCAGGGACTTTAGGAAGAGATAGAGGGGGTGTGTCGGAATGGGCAGGGGATCCCACTGAACTCCTACCCAGGCAGAGACACCAGGATTCCCAGGGCAAGTGTCCTGTGGTCATCAGAGAAAGCCATCACTGTGTCAAAAATAACAATTGCTGGCATGGTTAAAAGTCTTTTCATCCCAGCCATCCTTCCCTGAAACCTGAGAGGGCAGGAGATACAGTGCCCCGTCTGGGGAACAAAGCTAAGGCCTCCGAAGGCTGAGCGATTGGTCTCAGGCTCCATCCCTTTGCAACCCCCCTACCTTCACCCCACCCCCATGACAGAACCAGAGGGGCTGCCCCCCAGCCAGAGTGCCTCCCTGTATATTGCATTGCAGATCATGGGGCCAGAATTGCCGGATGACTCATCCTAGGTCCCCGCTTCACCTCAGCTGTCCTGATCTGGTCAAGCATGTGGTAGGAAGTGGCAAGGCTCCTGTCTGAACCTCAGTCCCCTCTTCTGATCTTCACTGAATAATGGACTGTCTACTTCCTAAATATCTCTCGAACCCACCCACTCCTCCCCATCTCCACCCACTCCTCCCCATCTCCACCCACTACCCAAGTCCCAGAGGCCAGCTGCGTCCTCACAGGTCCACTGTGGTGTGCTGGTATAACAGACACCAGACAGGGTGGCTTCCTGGCCGCGGTCGCCCTTCTTGGGCAACATGGCTGACAGCATGACCCCACCAGCCACATCTAGTCTCACGTGGTCCTGTCGCTGGCATAAATGATTGGTGCAGAGGTGGACCCTGACCCAGGATGGACCACAGAGTCCTTCACAAAGAAGGGGGTGGTCCCTCTTCAGTGACGGGCATTTCCCCACATCTTGGTCAAGAGAACTAGTCGTGAGGCTGAGAGGAGCAGGTGTGTCCAGAAGGAGTTGAGAGCTGAGGACTGACCAGTGGCCCTGGCAATGTGGGGGTCACTGATAACCGGACAGGGGTGTTTCAGTGGCATGGTGGATGCAGAAGCCTGTTGGGAGGGGCTCGAGAGAGCAGGAGGGGTGGGAGTAGAGACAGCCAGAGTAGATCACTTTGTGGACCTAAAGGGCAGATCGGCCCCAATAACAGACTCCGTGAAGAAGTGAGATCAAGTGTGGTTGGTCAGCCTGTTAAACATGAGAGAAACAATAGCTTCTTTGTATGCTTCTGAGAATGGCCCATTGGGGGGGTTGAGGGGGGGAAGGCGGAAATTAGATGACTCTGGAGAGAGAGGGAGATTGCTGAGGGATGTCCCTGAATAGGCCAGGGGTGGGGTCTGGTGTCATTCAGAGAGGGACTGGATTTGCGGGGAACTCAATCTCATTCCAGGAGGAAGGAAGTCTAAGAATAGGAGCAGAGATGCAGGACGGGGTGATGTGCTGGTGTGGTCAGGCTCTCAGCTTCTGTGTTCACAGTGAACAAGGGCAGGAAGCTGAGGTTTGAGTATTGATGCATTCTAAGTTGCTTCAGTCGTGTCTGATTCTTTGTGACCCCATGGACTGTAGCCCACCAGGCTCCTCTTCCATGGGATTCTCCAGAGAGGAATACTGGAGTGGGTTGCCATGCCCTCCTCCAGGGGATCTTCCTCACCCAGGGATTAAACCCACGTCTTCCATGGCTCCTGCATTGCAGGCAGATTCTTTACCGCTGAGCCACTGGAGAAGGAGAGTGACTGATCTAGGGATGGATGGAGGCATTGCCAGGACACTGGGACCCATTTGGGACAAGCAAATATGAATGAAAGTGACACGGGTCAGCAGGGGCCAGTCCAGCCTCACATCCATCTGTCTCCTTTTAGGCTTCCCCAAAAGGGCCCCATCCTCTGGGAAGGCAGAAGAGGAAGCCCCCAGGCAAGTGTATCTGCAGCAGGTGGAGGCCCAGGTGAAGGTCCGCTTGGCCTCCCTCAGCATCTTCAGTGGGTCCTTCTGGCCTGTGCTGCAGACCTTCCCCTGCCTCCTGCCTCCTGCCCCCTTCCTGTGTCACCCTCCGTCTGAGCCTAGTCTGCATGCTGGGGGTCGGGGTGGGTTTTGGTGCCCTGACAGTGAAACAGGCAGCCTGGGGAGGCAGCCCCGCCCCTCTCCCTGATTGACAACTCAGAGTAGGTGAGCTGCTGCTGCTCCTGCTAAGTCGCTTCAGTCGTGTCCGACTCTGTGCGACCCCATAGACAGCAGCCCACCAGGCTCCACCGTCCCTGGGATTCTCCAGGCAAGAACACTGGAGTGGGTTGCCATTTCCTTCTCCAGTGCATGAAAGGGAAAAGTGAAAGGGAAGCCGCTCAGTCGTGTCCGACTCTTCGCGACCCCATGGACTGCAGCCTACCAGGCTCCTCTGTCCATGGGACTTTCCAGGCAAGAGTACTGGAGTGGGGTGCCATTGCCTTCTCCGGAGTAGGTGAGCGGGGAGGGGTAAATTTTGGAATGGGGAGGAGCTGTGTTAGCTGACCTTGGAGTCTGAAGATGTGTATTTTGCACCAGGCTCAGACACCCTCCAGCTGGACATCAGTCAAGTTCATTCACGACTCTGAACCTCCTCATCTGTAAGGTGGGGACAGTGACTGGACTTGGCACACAGGCTGCTGCGGGGATTCGGTGAACTCACAGCTCCCCAAGTGCTTGGTACAGCATGCTCTCACAGCAGCAGCTGTTTCTTTCCAACCCTATGAAATTTCAGTCTGAAATAAATGGCCAGTGTAGGAAAGAAGGAACATTGATGAGAGATGGGGTGCATGCTGTTGGAGCAAGGAGAGAAGATAGGGCTAAAGAGGTGGGCAGTCTGCTTGCTGCCTGTCCCCTGAACAGCAGGCGCTCAGCGTGGAGCAGGTCTGAACACGAAGCTCAGCCTCTCTGCAGAGTCCTCCAGGGGCCACCATCTTCCAGCATCCTAACCTGTGTAGACACTCTGCGGTTTCCAGAACATTTTAGCACATACCATCTCCTTGGATTCACCCAACCAATCCTTTCTGTGCTAGGGGGTATTATTAGCCCATATTTCAGACAAGGAAAGCAAGACTGGGAGGGATCACAAAGCTGGGACTTAGCTCAAGTCTTCTGCTCCTGATGCAATCCACATTCTTCCCAAAGCCAAGCTGCTGCTGCTGCTCTGGATAAACTAGGCAAATTCACCGAGTGACCGCAGACGAGTCACTGAGTCCCACCTGCAGGTGAAGATGGACCTGGATGTTCTCTGGAGCACTCCCCTCCCCCATTTTTCTAAGAGGCCTGGGTGTGTCTCCCCCCCTCCCCCCCGCCCCGGGGGGTCGGCTAGAACAATGCTCCAGGCCCAGGCCCAGCTCAGGACTCCATGTTCTCACCCCACTGCCCAGGTCCCCTCGCCAGCATGCCTGGCTGCTCCCCAGACAGCAGGCAAACAAGCCTCTATTGATTCTGGGTCATGGCTAGAAGAATGTCCCTTTGTTGGGGCATCGCCCCCCTCCTCTCTGTGTCCGTGCCCACAGGGGAGGCATTCAGGTAGGAAGCAGCCTAGCCATGGCTCCTTCCCAGGGAAGCCAGGGACAGAATCCCATCCCAGACCCCAGGGAGGGTCCCATGTCCTGCATTCTCTCCTCTTGGGTACTTCTTAAGCTCTCTGCACACTCTCCCATCATCCTGGTCATCCTGCCTTTACTCAGGGTGGGCCCAGTCCCAGACCTCTTAGTGTTAAAATCCTCCCCACCTTTTCAGACTCTGCTGCTCTGTGAACCCCCTGCTAGAATGGGAGCTCATCAGGAGATGAAACGTGACTGGTCCATATCTGTCCCCCTGTGTCCCACCTGGAACTTGGTCCAGAAGAGATAACCCAGAATCTCAGTCACCCAGGCCTGAAAACTGACCAACTCAATACCTGGTTGGTCACAAGCTGATTCTTCTTGAAAAGTCACCAGGACTTTCCCCCTTGGTCCAGTGGTTAATACTGCAAGGGATGAGGGTTTGACCCCTGGTTAGGAAACTAAGATTCTTCGTGCTATACGGACAAAAAGAAAAGAAAATTTAAAAACCAAGAAGCAAAAGGCCTAGCCTCAGCCTAGCCTTTTTCTGTGTGGCATCAATCTACCCAGTGGCCCCCTGCGTGGTCCCTCCTTCTCCTGACCCAGACTTTCTGAGTTGTTATTCATCCGCCTGCTTTAGCCCTGTTTATTGAGCATGTACTATGTGCTGCCATTGCTCTATCAACTGGGGATGCTCCAGAAAATGAGGCAGACAGAGTCCTCTCCCTCAAGGGCCTTACAGTCTCTTTCCGGTAGACAGACAAATGTGTGCTGCGCCCAGTTGCTCAGTCGTGTCTGACTCTTTTCGATCCTTTGGACTATAGCCCACCAGGTTCCTCTGTTCATGGAATTTTCCAGGCAGGAATACTGGAGCGGGTTGCCATTTCCTCCTCCAGGGGATCTTCCCGACCCAAGTATCAAACCCACAGCTCCTGTGTCTCCTGCACTGGCAGGCAGATTCTTTATCACTGCGCCAGAAAGACAATAACAAAAACCAAAGGACCAAATAATGTTGTATCAAAGAGTGTGAGATGTGCTCTGAAGGAAATCATGCAAGTTAAGGGGACATTGTGTGTAGGAGGGAGGTGGTCACTGAGGTGAAGTGGGGGCAGTGACGGAGTTGTGGGACTTGAGGTCGCAGAGGAAGGGCCCCCTTGAAGAGCTGCCGTCTTGTGCAGAGTGCGAGGGTAAGCTGCTTACCCCTGCCCCTAGGCTGTGTCCGAGGGTAGTCCGCCTGAATGCCCTCCCTGAGCCTCTCCAGACATCTCAGTCACATTTGGCTTTCAAGACCAAGTGCCAATCTCACTATCATTCTGGAGCCTTCCTTGTTTCCTCCAGACTGCAATCATCTCTTTCAATTAAAAAAAAATTATGTATTTATTTGGCTACACTGGGTCTTAGTTGTGGCAGGCAGGATCTTTGCTGCATTGTGCAGGATCTTGCGTTGCGGTGCATGGGCTCCAGAGTGTGTGGGCTTGGTATCTACAGCTTACAAGCTTAGTTGCTCCTTGGCATGTGGGATCTTAGTTCCCTGACCAGGGATCAAACCTGTATTCCCTGCATTGCAAGGCAGATTCTTAACCACTGGGCCACCAGGGAAGTCCCTTCTTCCAGTTTCTTAAGAAGGTACCTCTAGGCTTGCAGCTTGATTGTCTAGACTCTCCAAGTTCAGATTCTCAATGACTCAGCGCTGGCTTTGAGCTGGTACTGCACGTGCGTGACTCATCCAACCCTCACCGACTTCCCATGAGGTTCATATTATGCTCTGTTTTTTACAGATAAGTAAATGGAGCCTCAGAGAGGTTCAACCACTTATCTGAGGCCTGACTTTGAAGGAGTGGTAGGGGCAGGGTTTGAATGGATAGCATCTGGCCCCACGAGTCCAGCTCCGTTCTTACTGGTTCACAGTCCCCTACACATCTCTCCCTTCCTGTGATGGGTTCCTGCCATGAGAGGCAGGGAAGACCTCTCTCTAACCAACACCCTCACCCAGGGCCACTCAGTCAGGCTCACTCAGCAGAACCAGGGCCCAGGGCTTTGAAAAAGTTGCCAATCCTAGAGTTGTTATTATAAATACAACCATTTCTCCTAGGTGTGTGGCATGATGGTGTGGGGAAAACTATGAAGGCCTTTGCTACAATAACTCTTCAACTGGCACCAACCAGCCTTAAACTTTTCCTTTTTGTTTAAATTTGGGATGTCAGTGATAATAATAAACAACAATAGTAGCTGCTTCATCAAGGAAGTGCAAAGTGAGAAGAATCTGCTGGGCATTTCGTGTACACTGCCTCACCCATTCCTCATAATAACCCTAGGATGCAGATGTGATTATTATTCCCATCTTAAAGACTCCGGAACTGAGTCTCTGACAGGTGAAGAAACTCGGCTGAGGTCACAGAATTGATAAATGCTGCCATTCAAACCCCAGAGATCTGGTGGATCTCAAAGTCCTTGATCTCAACCTCTGTAGCCCAATTCTGCCTCCAGGTGTTCGGGAGCCCCATTCCAGGCAGTGGACAGGTGAGGAAGGTGTAGTTACTCGGGCTCCTAGAGAGGAGCACTGCAGCCAGGGGTGCTTGGTGCGCTGCGAAGATACTGTTCTACTGTTCTTGTCTTCAGGCAGCTTGTCAGGCAGCTCCAGACTCTGCTCCCTGCCAGCTGTGTGTCCTTGCTCACTTTGCTTACCCTCTCTGTGCCTTCATTTCCTTAGCTGTGAAATGGGATAAGACCTCCCCCGCCTGCTGTGAGAAGGAACTGTGATGTTTGTGAACCTGTGTTGAGGCCATGAAGCACCACATTCAGTAGGTAATACCCACTCCCCAAGCATCCAGAATGAGTGGACAGCGGGAGAATCAGGAGCAGCACCAGGGGAAGGGGGATAGGGAATCGCTGGGTCCGGCTTTCTCTGGGCAGAGAGTGGCAGGGGAATGTCTTGTTCAGCCAGCCTCACATGACAAGAGGAACCTGTTAACTAGGTCACCTTGCAGTGGGAAAGAACTATTCTGGGATCCGCTGCCGCTGCTCAGAGCAGGAGCTGGGGAGCAGGCTATTTCAAGGGTGATGCAGAAACCTCATCTAACAGCTCGATCCTGGCTCCTGGCCCTGCCTTTGTGCCTTGGGCCTCGAAGGCCAGGTGGCTCTGGTGGGCACAGTGCCGGCACCCTCTGGGACAGGCAGCAGCAACCTGGGACCATCAGAGCGCCATGCTGACCCCCACCAGTCCAGGCAAGTATGGTGGGTGAGGACAGCGAGACGCCAGGCTTTTCTTTCCCAGCCTGGCTTCAACTCTCAGCTCTTGAATCCAATAGCCCTGTGATCCTGGGCAACTCACGTTATCAGCTGAGCCTGGGTTTCCTACCTGTAATATAGGGGTTAAGTGCTTGTGTCCTAGGACTGTTTTGAGGATTAAGTGAGATAATGACATAAAGCACCAAGCACAGTCTAGCCCAGAGGAAGCACTTTGTAGGTGGTTATTGTCCATAACTGAGCTTCTGGGTTATTCCACGCCGCAATGGCAACTGTGAGAAGGACCACGAACTGCTCAGGTGGCCTGAGATGAAGGCTGCGTGGTGTGGGGTTGGTGGGGACGGGGGCAGGGGCAGAGATTATGCTGGAAAAGCTGGACTTTTGAGGCTCTGGCTTGGGTTGATGAGCACAGTAAAGAGAACAATTCCCGTTGGTGGGAATGTAAACTGGTGCAGCCACTATGGAAAACAGTATGGAGGTTCCTCCAAAAACGAAAAATAGAGTTGCCATATAATCCAGCAATCCCGCTTCTGGGCATATAGCTGGACAAAACTATAATTCAAAAAGACGCACGCACGCCGCCCCCTTTGTTCATAGGAGCACTGTTTACAATAGCCAAGATGTGTAAACATCCTAAATGTCTATTAACAGATGAATAAAGAAGATGTGGTGTGTATATATAAATATATATGGTTTCCCAGGTGATGCTAGTGATAAAGAACCAGCCTGCCAATGCAGGAGACCTAAGAGACTGGGGTTCAACCCCTGAGTTGGGAAGGTCCCCTGGAGGAGGGCATGGCAACCCACTCCAGTAATCTTGCCTGGAGAATCCCCAAGGACAGAGGAGCCTGACGGTCTATAGTCCATGGGGTCACAAACAGTTGGACATGACTGAGTGACTAAGCACACACACACACGTATGTATATATACACACACACATACACATACATATACACACACATGTATGTATACACACGTACATACACATGCATATGTACACACGTGTATGTATACATACATATATACATACATACATATGCATATATATTATGCATGTGTGTGTGCTAAGTCACTTCAGTCGTGTCTGACTCTTTGCGACCCCATGGACTATAGACCACCAGGCTCCTGTGTCCTTGGGGATTCTCCAGGTAAGATTACTGGAGTGGGTGGCCATGCCCTCCCCCAGGGGACCGTCCTAACCCAGGGGTTGAACCCAGGTCTCCTGCATTGCAGGCAGATTCTTTACTAGCTGAGCTACCAGGGAAGCCCACATACATATATACATACACGCACACACACATACACACACACGCACACAATGGAATACTACTCAGCTATTAAAAAGAATGAAAAAATGACATCTGCAGCAAGGTGAATGGACCTAGAGATTACCATACGAAGCAAAGTAAGTCAGAAGGAGATAAACAAGTACCATGTGGTATCACTTACCTGTGGAATCTAAAATATGAGGCAAATTGACATATCTATGAAACAGAAACAGACTCACAATTATAGAGAACAGACTTGTGGTTGCCAAGGGGGCGAGGGTGGGTAGGGAAGGGAAGGATTGGGAGTTTGGGATTAGCAGATGCAGACTATTATATATAGAATGGATAAACAACAATGTCCTACTGTATAGCACAGGGATATATTCAGTATCTAGTGATAAATTATAATGGAATAGAATATGGAAAAGAGTACATATTTATATGTATAACTGAATAGTTTTGCTGTACAGCAGACATTAACAATATGTCAATAAAATTTGTTAAAAATAAGAATCTTTTCGGAAGGTAAGTTTTGGGTTAACTCAAATCTTTTGAATTTTGAGGTCAGTGACTAACTTGTGTGAGATTCACTCCACTCTGTGCAGTGTGTCTGTGCTCTGAGCTTCAGGTACCTCATCTGCAAATCGGAGCTGAAAGCACTTACGTCCTAGGTTCTGGCAAAGCACGCACAAGGTCACTAATGCACAGTTCTTGGCACCTAGAAGCAACCCCAAAATGCCAGCTGTTATTGTTATCTCATTTAATCCTCATAGCAACCTTGTAGAAAGGTTTCTCATCTATAAAACCCCATTTTATAGATGAGAAAATGGAGGCACAGAGAGGTGAAGTAATTGACCCAAGATCTCACAGTTAGGAAGCAGTCTTGCTGAGACTTGCATCCAACCTGACTCTAGGATTTGCACTTTTCACCACCATTCCCCTTACCTGGGATGTACCAAGCACTTGATCAAGAGCATATAGGTGTGTGTGTGTGCTCAGTTGCTCACTCGAGTATGACTCTTTCGAGGCCCCATGGACTGCAGCCCACCAGGCTCCTCTGTCCATGGGATTTTTCAGACAAGAATACTGGAGTAGGTTGCCATGTCCACCTCCAGGGGATCTTCCTGACCCAGGAATCAAACCAGGGTCTCTTGCACTGCAGGTGGATTCTATACCCACTGAGCCTCTGGGGAAGCCCATATAGATGTGAAGATGCATACTTATGGAAGGTGCCCAGCATGGCACAGCGACATAGTCTACACTCTAAAATGGACACTCATTGCTATTGTAATTATTATTTGCATTGTGATCATTGTTCAGAATCAAACTGGAAATTATAAAGTCTGAGAGTGGCTGGTGAAGATAGAGGGTGTTCAAAGATATGAGAAAAGGCAACAATCTCATTCTCAAGGAAACTGTCAAAACTAAGGGGCAAAAACTAGAGTTGTAAGCAACTTTCTTGCAACATTCTCTGTAATTATAAAAAATAGAAAAAAATGCATACATCAAACAGTAAGGGAGTGGTCAAGTAAATTATGGTTGATCTTTGGTAGAAAATTACACACTCATTTAAAATGATGATAATATGACTTAACATGGAAAATGTTTATTATGCAATTACTATTAAAGGGAAAAGGATAGATATAAAATTCTACTTCTGCTCTAATTATACCTCTATTAAAAATATCAACTGCACGTAGAGAAGAGCACAGAGGGAGTATGCAAACAGTCGATGTATTAAATGCTGGAATTGAGGGTTTCTCTTTTTGCAAGTGAATTAATAATTCAACAACCATAATTTATTGAACACTTACTAAGTGTCAGTCACCATGTTAAGTGTGGTTATTAGTGTGGGTTATATTGGGCTGCAGGAAAGCTTAAAGAGAAAAGAGCTTTTATTGCCTCTTGGAATATTCTGAGGGTAAGCAGTTCAATGGTTTCCCTGGTGGCTCAGCAGTAAAGAATCCGCCTGCAATGCAGAAGACACAGGAGACATGGGTTCGATCCCTTGGTCAGGAAGGTCCCCTGGAGGAAGGCATGGCAACCCACGCCAATATTCTTGCCTGGAGAATCCCATGGACAGAGGAGCCTGGTGGGCTACAGTGCATAGGGTCACAAAGAGTTGGACACGACTGAAGCGACTGAGCAAGCAGTTCAAAGCTGATGTGACAGTTTCAGGGTGTCAGAGACCCCAGATCTCTCTATCTGGTGACTCTGCTATTTCAAGAAAGTTACTCATTTCTACATGGTCCAATAGGGCCCACCACTGTGTCCACATTCCAACCAGCAGAACCAGAATGGGGAGGGGAGGGCTTGATTCTTCCCAGAAAAGGTGAGCCTGGAAGTTGTTCATGCCCCTCCCACCCCAATTCTTGTACATTAGTCAGAACTTTGTCGCTTGCTCACCCCTAGCGGCCAGGTAGATGGAACATGCCACTACTTTGGCAAGCCATGAGGCTAGCTAAAAATTCTAGCTAATGTAGAAGAAGGGAACTGGGGGAACAGCTACTGGGGGACGTCTGCTGTGGGATGTCAAGCTAAGTAAGTTAAGGCCATGATTGAATAGAGATCATGAAGAAACCACTGTTAGTGGAAGAGAAACACATGTCAAGAAATGATGGCAAGAGAGTCTGAGCAGGGCTGTGATGAGTGATGGGACACTGAGGACAGGATAGCCAACACTGACTGGAAGAATGTTAGCAGCTCCATCTCCCAAGAGGTGTTTGCCCTGTTTGTTCCATGAAGCACGGTGGTCCCCCTGCAGCAAGATCTGACTAATCTGACCTGGGGCGCGCAGTACGCCTGACTCAAGCCAGGAGCACCCGTTGCCTTCTGGGTCCGTGAATGGAGTGGAGAGATAGGGGATCTGGAGTCATGGCCGCCCTGTCCCCTGAAGGCAGTAGCTCCCACTGCACCCTGGACCTGCCCTTCCTATTGATCGTTTATTCAACTCCTTGTCCTTTCCATCTGTGAGGGACCTCTGTAGCCTCCCAAGAAAGCCATCAAACTGCCTTCTATCTTTTTTTTTTTTTTTTTTTGGCTTAAAGTAGCTACTTGAGACCAAAATAAGCTGAACTGATTCAAGATCAGGATGAGTTTTGCTGAGATTCAATTGCAGGTGGATTTTCCCCCAGGCGCTATGAGAAGCCAGGAGGGTTTTAAGGAGGACAAAGCGGGTCGTTTTCCAGGCAGGGGATCAGCAGTGTATAAATCTGGAAGCCTCTTACATCTGTTAGTGGTTTATTGATTATGCAACAAAGTGACCACTGAGCAGAGAAAATACTTAAAAGTCACTGGAGGACCAGGAGCTAGCAGCTGATGATGGAGTTTGGCGTGTAGAGGCTGGAAGTCCGCCATCCAAGGTATCTATACCATTACAACCTGATTTAACCCTTGTGGGTTAAATCCTCAGTCTTTTCTTCCCAGAACCTCCCTCTGCAGTCCGTCTGTTGGCAGCTCCCAAGAGTCAGTCCCCACAGGTATCCTAGTCTGTGCACTTTTGCACACTAGCTTGGCCACTCACTTGTCTGAGCCCCGAGACCCACCTGCTTTACCTCCTGGCTGACCTTCTTGCTGTTATTTTTGTCCCCTTTCAATCTGTTCTCTGCAAAGCAGCCAACAACAACAAAAAATCAGATCAAGTGAAAGAAGCCAGTCTGAAAAGGCTTCATACTGTATGATTTTAACGACATGACATTCTGGGGAAGGCAAAACTCAGTGAAAACATCAGTGGTTGCTGGGGTTTTGCTGGAGAGGAGAGATGAATAGGTAGAGCACAGGGGAGTTTTTGTGCCATATAATTATTCCATGTGAGACTGTGATGGTGAAAATATGCCATTCATTACATATTTGTCAAAACCCATGTGCAGCTCAGAATACACCGGAATGTAAAGATGGGCTTCAGTTAAAAATCATGTATCAATATTGGCTCATGAATTATGACAAATGTATCACAGTAATACAAGATGTTAACAATAGGGGAAAGTGTGTATGTGCACAGTGGGTGAGTGAGTTAGGGGATGAAAGCGTATATGAGAATGCTCTGTACTTTCCACTCAATTTTTCTGTAAACCTCAAACTACACTTAAAAAAATAAAGCCTATTAATGAAAAACAAATCAGATCATGTCACTTCCTTGTTTAGAACCCTCCAACTGCTTCTGTTACGCCCTGGGAAAAAAAGACTAAATGATGGAAAGCCAAAAAACTCCTCCCTTTGGCTCACGAAACCTTCAGGATACGGCCCCTGTCACTGTTCCCCTTCACTGTGTGCTCAGCTTCTCTCTATTCCCCAGACACGCTCGGTCTGTGTCTGTCTCAGGGCCCTTGCACTTGCTATTTCCTCTGTCTGAATGCTTTTGCCCCTAGTTTTCAGATGACTTGTCACCTCTTATCATTCAGATCTTAGCTAAAAGGTCACCTCGTTAGAGAATCTTTCTCTGACCACCCATCAAAAGCAGCCACTCAGTCACTGTTTGCCATATAATCTTATTTAAACTCTCTGCACGAATCACTGGCTGATATGTTTCTTTCTTGTGCATTTGTTTCCCTAGTTTGTACCTGAATCCCCACTAGAACATAGATGTCATGGAAACAGGTCTTCTCTGCCTTCTTCATTGCTATATCCCCAACTCCTAGAACAGTGCCTGACATATAGTAGGTGCTCAGTAGATACTGAAAGAATGAATGAGTGAATGAATGAGTGGATCCATTGTAACTCACTCAGGGCTAAGCCTAAGCTGGCTCCTGGACCTTGCAGAAGACACGGTTGGTTCATGACCCCTGGGATCTCACAGTCTAATACACAGTGGCTTATATTAATCTAAGCCTCCTGAATGAAACAGTGGAGGGTTAACAGCATGGGTCATGGAGCCTATGTTCAAATCCTAACTGGTCCATAACAGCTGCAGTCTGTAAAACACTCAGCAAAGTTCCTAGAGCTTATTATATGCTCAATAAATGCTAGGCTTTATCATTACCGTGCAGGTCATGTAAAGACACAAAACAGCACACCTCTGACCTGCACGCTTGCTAAGTCGATTCAGTCGTGTCCAACTATTTGCGACCCCATGAACTGTAGCCCGCCAGGCTCCTCTGTCCATGGGATTTCCCAGGTAAGAGTACTGGAGTGGGTTGCCATTTCCTTCTCCAGGGGATCTTCCTGACCCAGGGATCGAACTCACCTCTCCTGAGTCTCCTGCTTTGCAGGTGGATTCTTTACCACTGAGCCACACCGCTGACACCAAGAGTTTAAATGACTTTATTTATTCATTTGTTTGGGCATCATTAATTGTAGGCTTTTGGAAGTGGGCATGAGAAGGGGGAGGGTGTTTTGGGGAACCTTCATCCTCCCAACAACTCTGGGATAACAACTAAGGCTAACTTATAAGACTAACTATAAGTCTAACTTAGAGGACTGAGATTCAGGGTGGCAAACTCATTTGCACTGTGAAACACAGCTAGTAGGTGTCAGGACCAAGAATCATATCCAGGTCTGATGAGTCATTTAGTTCCCCCGCCCTCCCTCCCCTCTCTCCATCCCTACTCTGGAAGCATGGGCTCCAGCCCTGAACTGTGGGCTTCCATTGTTGTTGTTTTGTCTCTCAGTTGTATCCGAGTCTTTTGCGACCCCATGGATTGTAGCCTGTCAGGCTCCTCTGTCCATGGAATTTTTCAGGCAAGGATACTGGAGTGGGTTGCCACTTCCTTCTCCAATGGGCTTCCATGGGAGGCAGCAAAACAGACTGAGCAGGAGATGGACTCTTGATGTGGACTGCTGCTGCTGCTGCTGTTAAGTCTCTTCAGTCATGTCCGACTCTGTGCGACCCCATAGACGGCAGCTCACCAGGCTCCGCCGTCCCTAGGATTCTCCAGGTAAGAATACTGGAGTGGGTTGCCATTTCCTTCTCCAGTGCATGAAAGGGAAAAGTGAAAGTGAAGTCGCTCAGTCGTGTCCAACTCTTAGCGACCCCATGGACTGTAGCCTACCAGACTCCTCCATCCATGGGATTTTGCAGGCAAGAGTACTGGAGTGGGGTGCCATTGCCTTCTCCGCTCGATGTGGACATGTCTGATCAAACCTCAACCAGGGCAAGACCCGGGGCAAAACTTCATATTGAAAAAATGGGGACCCACAGCAGTTTCTGCCTCATAGACCACAGACAGCAGCTCTCAGGACAGTAATTATGCATGAACTGAACGCTTATCAAGTTGTGTGGGCTGTGAGGTGAGGCTGGTCTCTCAGGTATGTGATAATCCCTCAGGTTCCATAACAAGGATCAGATGAGGGATTCTACTCTGCATGGCTGTGTGGATAAGAGTTCTGAGGAGGGGAGAAAGAGCTAGGAGGAACGGGAGCAGCAATCATCTTGGGGACACACAGGTGACAGAGGCCCAGAGGCGTCCTGACATGGCCAGCTCACCCAGCATGTTGGTGGCGGACAGCTGCAGAGTGTCGGTGCTGGGAGAGGACCATGCCGCGCAGAACGTCTCAGTGCGCATGCCCATCGCATCCTGCCCCGGCTCGGGCCCATCTCTTTGCTCCCCTCGCTAGGTGTGGGCTGCTGGTCCAACCCCTCTCTGAGCCTCAGTTTTCTCAATTTTAAAGCAGGGGAAGTAGCTCGAAAATTCTCAGAGTTGTAAAGATTAAATATACAGGTGGGTCTCCCCTGGTGGTCTAGTGGTTAAGACGCCATCTGCCAATGCAGGGGACACCAGTTCCATCCCTGGCTGGGGAAGATTCCGCATGCTGTGGAGTAACTAAGCCTGGGCGCCCCAACTATGGAGCCCGTGTTCTAGAGTCCATGCTCCGAAACAAGAGAGAGTAGCCCCCACTTGCTGCAAGGAGAGAAAGCCCATGCACAGCATCACAGACCCAGTGCAGTCAAAAATTATTAATTAATTAAAATAATAATAAAATACGTATGTATATAAAATGCCAGCACAGTTGCTGGAACTTGGCAAGTGGACAAAAAATGTTAGTTTCCCTACAGTAGCATCAGAGGTAGCCTCCAAACCCTCATCCTGCTTAAAAAGCGTGAACTCTTCTAATGGCCTCTAAGACAAGGACAGAGGGCAAAATTCCTAGCTTGGCATCTGAGACGCCTAAGCTATTTTTCCTGCCTGCTTTCCTACCACTTCTTTATAAATAATGTGTTGTCAAGTTAATAAATGGTCTGCAACCGATGTTCTGACACATTGTACATAAAATCCCTGTCTGCGAGACTCAGTGCACTTTAACATATGAAGAATTCCGAGAAAACCTGCAGGAAAGATTTCTATTTAACCTTGTTCAAACCAGAATTTTCCGAATGAGTTTGACGGTGGAACCCTATAAATATCCCACAGAATGTGCTTTTGTTTCCTGAAGACCCTTTGTGAGTTTCCTGCCTCCAAGCTCTGGATAGTTCTGTTTGGCTTCCCGCAAAGTCCTCCCTCCTAGCACATGTTCACTCATGTCTGGGGGCCCAGATCGAGACCTCCCCTCTCCTCTGGCCACTTGTGCCCATCCTCTGAGCTCCCTCAGCTCTGTGTACAGCTCCTAGGCTCACCCTTCCACCCAGGCCCATGGGTGCCCCTGCAGGCTGCCAGGCCTCACCCTCACTCACCTCCCCATTCTCTGTCTCCCTGTTGTGCCTGCCCACAAGCCAGTATAACTTCTATCTGGTCTCTGTTCTCCGAGGATCATCCAAAAGCACCACCTCTAAGAAACTTTTCTATATGCCCCCATCAAGAAAGATCTCTTTTCCTCAGGCTTTTAGAGTATTTGAGTTCTATGCAGAGTACACCTTACAAAATGCTGGATGAATCATAAGCAAAATCAGGATTGCTGGGAGAAATAGCAACAACCTCAGATATGCAGATGATACCAGTCTTATGGCAGAAAGCAAAGAGAAACTAAAGAGCCTCTTGATGAGGGTGAAAGACGAGAGTGGAAAAGCTGGCTTGAAACTCAACATTCAAAAAACTAAGATCATGGCATCTGGTCCCATCACTTTACGGCAAATAGAAGGGGAAAAGATGGAAACAGTGATAGATTTTATTTTCTTGGGCTCCAAAATCACCACAGATGGTGACTGCAGCCATGAAATTAAAAGACACTTGCTCCTTGGAAGGAAAGCTATGACAAACTGAGACAGCATATTAAAAAGCAGAGACATCAATTTGCCAACAAACGTCTGTCTAGTCAAAGCTCTGGTTTTTCCAGTAGTCATGTATGGATGTGAGACTTGAACCATAAAGAAGGCTGAGCACCAAAGGATTGATGCTTTCAAATTGTGGTGTTGGAGAAGACTCTTGAGTGTCTCTTGGACTGCAAGGAAATCAAACCAATCAATCCTAAAGGAACTCAGTCCTGAATATTCATTGGAAGGACTGATGCTGAAGCTGAAGCTCCAATACTTTGGCCACCTGATGCGAAGATCTGACCCATTGGAAAAGACCCTGATGCTGAGAAAGATTGAAGGCAGGAGGAGAAGGAGGCAGCAGAGGATGAGATGGTTAGGTAGCATCACAGACTCAATGGACATGAATTTGAGCAAACTCTGGGTGATAAGTGGAGGACAGTGAAGTCTGGCGTGCTGAATCCATGGGGTAGAAAAGAGTCGGACACAACTTAGTGACTGAAAAACAACAATAAAACTTGGTGAAGGTAGGGTCCATATAGTTGTAAAAATTTCTCCAGTAGTTTGCATTTAGTATAGATACTCAGTAAATACATGTTTATTCATAATCCAACCAATATTTATGGAACACCTATTATGTGTTCTATGCTGAGTTCTGGGAATATGATGGGAAACAGGACAGACATGGAAGGCAGAAAGGGAAGTGGGAAAAAGCAAGAACTCTGTAACAGTCAGCTCAGATCAGCTTCAAATCCTGTTTCCATCATTTACTAGCTGTGCTTCCTGGGCAGGTTACTTGACCTCTCTGTGTCTCAGTTGCCTCATTCCTAAGACAGGGCAAGTTATAATATCTGTCTTAAAAGGATTACTATGTGGACTAAATGAGATGGTAAATGTAAAGTGCTTAGAACAGTACACAGAACATAGGAAGGGTTGTATGTATGTTAGCTATTATTATAATAATAAACGGGTTTTTGCCTCATAGAGCGAGATGTCTAATAGGGAAGACAGACACTGAGCAACCAATTATACAAATAACTACTTCATGGCTTGGAGAAGTGTCAAGAAGGAAAAGAACAATGCACAATGGCAGCATAAAATGGGTGGCACGGGCTTGTCCAGAGAGTCAAGGAAGCCTTCTCAGAGGAGGTGACATTTAAACTCAGACTGAGGATGACTAGAGTTACCAGGCCAAGTGGGAGTTGAAGGCCATTCCTTACAGAGGGAATAGCTTATGCAGAGACATGGACTCAGGGAGGAGTTAGCATTTTGGAGGGGTGCAGAGAAGGCCAGAGGGACAGAAGCACAGAAAACAGGGGGTAGCGACAGAAGAGGAGTTTGCAGAGGGAGGGGCAGGTCATGTAGGACCTTGGGTTGTCATCCCAGGAGATCTGGGGAGTCTTCAAAGTTCTAGATCAGGGCAGTGATCATATGCAAGTGATAACAGATCATTGCAGAGATGGCAGAGGATCCTGCTGGAAACTGGTCCAGGTGAGAGAAGCTGGTGCTTAGTGTGGGGTGCTGGCTATGGGGAAGGAGAGAGATACATGCATTAGAGAATGGTGAGCAGATCAAAGAAATGACAGGAGGTGATCAAAGAAAAGAGGTGGCCAGGATGCTTCTGGAGCAACTGCAGACAAATCCAGTTTCTGTGCAGGGATCAGGTGAGTTCAGTTTGGGCATGTTGGGTCTGAGATTGCAATGGGGTAAGCAGTTGAAGGGGTGAAAATAACACTTAAAGCCAAATCGTACTATATTAAGAATATAAAAGTAGGCGATGTAATTATAGGCTGAACAGAGACTTCAGGTTGAGAGAGAGAATGTGTGTACTATATAAAAAAAGAGTGAGTCTCTTCCTTTTTTTTATGGAAAAGAGTTACAAATGGAGCAGGTATTAGAGGAGATGTGGGCGGGGAGCTGTGGTGGGGTTTAGGCCACAGCAGACCCTGACTCTCACCAGCCCTGCAAGTGGGTGGAGCAGCTTGACAGGAATCCCAGCGCAGACTCACTCTGGTGCCAATTAGGAGACTCATTCAATCACTAAGTCATGCAACAAATGTTTATTTATCTACTTATCCATCTATCTATCAATGTTCTAGGGCTTGGGGATATAACTGATCTAAACATTTCTTAGCTCCCCTTCAAAGGAGACATACAACAAATGGGTAAGTACTAACTTAACCTCAGATCAACTGGTAGTATGTTGGTGCAAAATGATCGTGGTTTTACATTTTGGACTTTGCTGTTTGATACTGGAATATGTTCTTAAATAAGTGTAGTTATGTTATACATTGTTTTAATATGCATTTCTCACTGTACGTTTTTTTCTAATGATTAATTACTTGCAATTTATGTTATATTTATTTTAGACTAGGGAAATGATATTACACAAAAAGCAAATTCAAACAATTTTCTTATTTGAGTTCAAAATAGGTTGTAAAGCACCAGAGACAACCTGCAACATCAACAATGCATTTGACCCAGGAACTACTAATGAATGTGCAGTGCAGTGGTGGTTCAAGAAGTTTTGCAAAGGAGACAAAAGCCTTGAAGATGAGGAGCACAGTGGCAGGCCATCGGAAATTGACCACAACCCATTGAGAGCATCATTGAAGCTGACCCTCATACAACTACATGAGAAGTCGCCAAGGAACTCAACGTCGACCATTCTATGATCATTCAACATTTGAAGCAAATTGGAAAGGTGAAAAAGCTTGATGAGTGGGTGCCTCATGAGCTGACCAAAAATAAAAAAAATCATAGTTTTGTAGTGTCTTCTTCTCTTATTCTAGGCAACAACAATGAGCCATTTCTCGATCAGATTGTGATATGCGATGAAAAACAGATTTTATGCAATAACCGGTGATAACCAGCTCAGTGGTTGGACTGAGAAGAAGCTCCAAAGCACTTCCCAAAGCCAAACTTGCACCAAAAAAATCATGGTCACTGTCTGGCAGTCTGCTGCCAGTCTGATCCACTATAGATCTCTAATTTCCAGTGAAATCATCACATGTGAGAAGTATGCTCATCAAATTGATCAGATGCACCGAAAACTGCAACATCTGCAGCCGGCATTGGTCAGCAGAAAGGGCCCAGTTCTTCTCCGCGACAACGCGTGACCACACATCATAAAACCAATGCTTCAAAAGTTGAACGAATTGGCCTAGGAAGTTTTGCCTCATTTGCCATATTCACCTGAGCTCTCACCAACCAACTACTACTTCTTCAGGCATCTTGACAACTTTTTGCAGGGAAAACCCTTCCACAACCAGCAGGAGGCAGAAAATGCTTTCTAAAATTTGGTCGAATCCTGAAGCACAGATTTTCATGCTACAGAATAAGCAAACTTACTTCTCGTTGGCAAAAGTGTGTTGATTGCAATGGTTCTTATTTTGATTTTTAAAAGATCTGTTTGAGCCTAGTCATAATGATTTAAAATTCATGGTTCAAAACTGCAATTACATTTGTACCAACCTGATAGAGAAAGAAGGAAAACAGAGGATTAGAAAAAGATGGGAAAGCCCTGTGAATCAGTGGTAAAGGCACCTTTGAAGGAGAGACCTTTGAGTTTCAATAAAACATTATGAAATTACAGATTTCTAATTTGAAAGTATAGATAAGGGTACTTTCAAATGTTGTCATCTTTAAATGTATATTGTTAAATAACTGGCACAACTATTTAAAACTTAACAGAGTTTGAAATAAAAAGCTATAAAACTGAACAATGATACCAATAGAAAATCAATATTAGAGAATTGTAACAAGAGCAACAAAAAATCAAGTCATTCCAAAAACAGTAACTCATTAAGAGTAGGAGATAAATTTGAAAAGCAGGTATGAAGAAGCTCCTGAAATCTTTGATAATTCTTTGATAGAACTGGGTCACATGGACACACTGGAAAAAAAAACTTACGTTTTTGTGCACTTGACACAAATCCCTGAACTAAGAGAACGTAAAATGCATAATGAGCCACTACAAATTGACACTGATGATGAACTGGATAATGAGTTTCATCAATTAAGAGAGGGTTTATGATTAGGATTCCACAAGAAAACTTAACAATGTCTTAAAAGAAACCTGCCAGAGATTTTCCCAAGTTTGATAACTGGGAGAAACTTTTCTAAATTATCAACAAAATTTTGTTTTCCTCATTCAGGGGATTGTCGCAACCCAGGGATCAAACACACATCACTTATGTTTCCTGCATTTACAGGCAGGTTCTTTACCACTAGCGCCATCTGGGAAGTCCCAAAAGTGTGCTAAAGGGAAGGCTAAATCATTTCTCTTTCTGTCTACACAAACTTACAAAATTATTGTCATGTGTGAAGAGGCAAACAACGAAAATGCAGCCTCCAAATGCAGTAACTTATAAAGGTAAGTCAGAGAGACAATTCATAAAAATGTTATGTATTTTTCCAGATTTTTTGACTTTTGTGCTATCTGTTAGTAGCTAAAATTTAAGGATCTGTCGCAATGTATTCTCTTATTAAGAACAAATCTTCACTTTTATACCTGTATGCATTAGCTATTGCTACAGTACCACTGTGTAACATTCCTGTCCAAAATTCAGTGGCTTACAACCATATATGTATTTGTCTTTTTGTGGCATGCAGGGTCTTTAGCTGTGGCATACAAACTCCTAGTTGCAGCATGTGGCCTCTAGTTCGCCGAGCAGGGATTGAATGTGAGGCTCCATGCATAGGCAGCGTGGAGTCTTAGCCACCGGACCACCAGGGGAGTCCATGACCACACTTCTTTATCTGCTCAGATGCCGGTCAGCTGGGGCCTTGCAGCTGGGAGTCAGGTGATCCAGACGGGGTTCTGAGGGCTGGCTCTGCTCCATGGATCACATTTTACTGCTGGGACTCGGCTGTTAACCAGAGAAAGTCCTTCTCGTAGTGATGTAGGGAGTAGGTGTAAGGAGGCAAGCCTCAGCTTTAGCAATGGCACCCTGTCACTGCCATCCCATTCCATTGGCCATGCGTGTCATGTGGCCAAAGAGTTGAGAACCCTGGAAATATACTCTGCTAAATATATACTCCTAAAATATACTTTTAGGAGCCAGAAAGGCAAAGTCATCCAGCAGACAAATAGACATAGGAAGGGTAAAGAATTGGGCCCAGTAACTCAATCTCCTTTCAGACCTACTGGTACACTTGTCATTTTGTGATCTTTTTCTTAAAGAGTTCCTCCCCACAAATTGTATAAACCTTAGGCTTCCACAGAACTTAGATCAATTCCTGGTAGTTATGTTCTTTTGTTGGTGCTCAGGGTAGCTGCAGGGTGACATGAAAATTCTGCAAATAAGAGCTTCATGAGTCCTTTGAAATACTTGATACAGCAAAGTTCAAAGTCCACTAATACCCTTTCAAGCAATTTCTATCATCAATGACAGAAGAGGAAGTGCTGTTAGGTTCTTTAAATAAAATTTCGATTATCATCAGTGCTAAAATGGTTGCAAAAAAGTGATGAAGGTCATTGGGAGAGGTAATTATTTAAAATTTTGGGTCAGGAATTATGGGTAAGACATAAAATCTTATCTAAAAATTTATGTTCTTAGAATTCAGTCCAAATCAGTAAAAATTTGGAAAACATTTTATTTAGAAGTGTTTACCACAGGAGAGCATCTGAACGGGAGACCTGAGGCTCCGCACCGGTCCTCAGCCCACACCTGTGGGGAGTCACCTGCCTGGAATTGCTTCTTTTGCCTATGATCCCAACTAAAAGCCCATGTCTTTTTTAGAATAAATCCGAGTATCTTTTTCAGAATAAAGCTTCAGTTGGTTCTGCCAACTGACCCCCCCACACACAAAAGAAATGTTTACCAATCGACATTTAGTATCCTTGCGAATTTTTTTTTTTCAAGAGAATCCCAGGTGCACATTTTATAGTGAGTCCTGACTGCTGGTGGGCAAGTTCCTCCTCCCCGTCCTTCTCAGAAGTGTCTGGCAGAACAACAGGGCCCCCTGACCTGGGGCCGGAGGGGAGTTGGACCATCTCTTTCATTAAAAAATGAGATGTCTGTGGTAAAGTAGAAAGGATGAGGGATTCAGAATCAAATCCCTAGCTCAGGATTGAATCCTAGATTCAACTGAATTGAATTCAGATTGAATCCTAGCTCTGCTTTTTCTAAACAAGCAGCTTCAGCCATGTCAGTTTCCCTTTGGCATCTTGGGTGTCGGTGTGTAAACCTGGAGTGATGACCATCAGAGGTACCCAGGGGATCAGATAAGACCTTGTGAGAGGAGATCTGGGCACAGCGCCTGTCTGTTGACCCTGAGTGTGAGATGGAGCTCAGATAAGTTACATGACACGCTGAAGGTCACAGGACTAGATGGACCCTGTGCTGCCTTTTCCACTGCCAGAATTCAAAGATCATTTCTAGACAAGCTGGTCTTCTCAGTTTCTTTCTCCTGTTTTCTTCCTCTCCCTTAAAAAAAAAAACCATTCTGAAATCTCACAGCACACCATAGTTCCCAATGACCCTGTCTGCTTTGACTTTTTCTTATCTGATGGGAACAGAGTGAACTGGATAAGGGTCTCTCTAACAATGGTGGGGAGGAAGTCAGGTTTATTTAAAATCGAACTGTTTTTGGCCCCATTTCCACTGACCTTGGCTAAATTATGGCTTGGGGCATCCGAAAGCAACCGGGTCTGGATGTGGCTTCCAGGAAAGTCCTTGGGTGGATAGAGAAGAGCCCCTGGAACTTGAGAATTGTGGAATCAAAGTGGCCTGGAAGGTTAATTGCTAAAACCAGTTTTGAAGCAGGGCCCTGTGTTATTCCCTCTGTTGCTCCTAATCCCATCACAACCCTTGGTGTGGAGCAAGTGCTGATAAGTACTTGTTGCATGAATAAATGAATGCAGTCAGAGAGATGCAGAGTCACTTTGAATAGACAATTTGACTGCACTTGAAAGGCACTAACACAGCCAGAGGGAAGGTGGACAGCTCACCAGAAGATTTGGTATAAAGTCTTGCAGAGAGAAATGTTAGGAAAAGAGAAAAGGAAACTTGGCATATGATAAGGGTGGCATTTCACATATGTGAAAGAAAAGTACATATTAGGACAATTGATGGGCCATCTGGAAAAAAATTTAGCTGGGTCCCTAACTCATTGCATTCACCAAAATAACACCCCCATGGGTTAACTATGTATAAATAACAAACAAAGCCGTAAAAATTCTAGGAGAAAATATTACAGAATATTTGTTTTCCCATTCACAGAGTAGGAAAAAAATCTTTCTAAAACGTGATACAAATGCCAGAAATTATCAAGGAAAAAATGGATAGATCTGATACTTAAAAATACATAAATATTTTTAAACTTCTATAGGGAAAGTGAAAAAGTAAAAGTCGTTCAGTCGTGTCCAACTTATAGTCCATGGAATTCTCCAGACTAGAATACTGGAATGGGTAGCTGTTCCCTTCTCCAGGGGATCTTCTCAACCCAGGAATCGAACCCAGGTCTCCTGCATTGCAGGCAGATGTTTAATAGCTGAGCCACAAGGGAAACCCAAGAGTACTGGAGTGGGTAGCCTATCCCTTCTCCAGAGGACCTTCCTGACCCAGGAATTGAACCGGGGTCTCCTGCATTGTAGGTGGATTTATTACCAACTGAGCTATCAGGGAAGCCCTATAGGGAAAGAAATACACAAAGCAAATGACAAACACTACACTGAAGAATATATTGATTTCCTTTCCTTATGACAGATGAAGTCTAAGAAAAACTGTGACAAATCAACTTTTTAAAAAGAGAATAAAAAAAGAAAAGTAAAAAATAAAAGATTAATAAGAAAAATAGGGGAATAAACATAGGAAAATGCATTTCACAAAAGATGACATCCAAATGGCTAATGAGCACACAAAGAGATGTTTGACTTCACAGAAAAACTGATCCAAATGAAAACGTGTTAATATTTTTCATGTATCAGACTGGCAAAAATTTAAAGGAACCCAGTGTTGGGGTGGAGTCTCCTCAGGCCCTCACCTCACTGCTGGGCAAGTGCAAACTTGGCCCATTAGTTTTGGAGAGGAATTCAACAATTCCCATCAAGACTTTACGTTTATGTGTCCTTTGATCCAGTCAGTTCCGCCTTTAAGAGCTTATTTCATAGAAATGCTGGCAAGATTGAGCAAAGATAAACACACAGGAAGTTCTCTGAAGAGTTGTTTGTAATAACAAAAGACTAGAAATACATGGGTATCAGCAGAGGACTGAAGAATTCATGGTATGTCCATACTATACAGCTGATAAAGAATGAAAGAGATCTGTGTATGCCAACATGGGAAGATACCCACAACATAGTGTTCTATTTTGAAAAAAGAGCAAGTTGAATAGTACATATATTCAGTTCAGTTCAGTTCAATCTCTCAGTCATGTCCAACTCTTTGCAACCCCATGACCTGCAGCACGCCAGGCCTCCCTGTCCATCACCAGCTCCCAGAGCCTACTCAAACTCATATTTAAGTCGGTGATGCCATCCAACCATCTCATCCTCTGTCATCCTCTTCTCCTCCCACCTTCAATCTTTCCCAGCATCAGGGTCTTTTCCAATGAGTCAGTTCTTCACATCAGGTGGCCAAAGTATTGGAGTTTCAGCTTCAGCATCAGTCCTTCCAATGAATATTCAGCACTGATTTCCTTTAGGATGAACTGGTTGGATCTCCTTGCTGTCCAAGGGACTCTCAAGAGTCTTCTCCAACACCACAGTTCAAAAGCATCGATTCTTCATTGCTCAGATTTTATATTCCAACTCTCACATTCATACATGATGACTGGAAAAACCATAGCTTTGACTAGACGGATGTTTGTTGGCAAAGTAATGTCTCTGCTTTTTAATATGCTGTCTAGGTTGGTCATAGCTTTTCTTCCAAGGAGCAAGTGTCTTTTAATTTCATGGTTGCAGTCACCATCTGCAGTGATTTTGGAGCCCCCCAAAATAAAGTCTCTCACTGTTTCCATTGTTTCCCCGTCTATTTGTCATGAAGTGATGGGACCTGATGCCATGATCTTAGTTTTCTGAATGTTGAGTTTTAAGCCAACTTTTTCACTCTCCTCTTTCACTTTCATCAAGAGGCTGTTTAGTTCTTCTTCACTTTCTGCCATGAGGGTGGTGTCATCTGCATATCTGAGGTTATTGATATTTCTCCCGGCAATCTTGATTCCAACTTGTGCTTCATCCAGCCTGGCATTTCACATGATGTACTCTTCATATAAGTTAAATAAGCAGGGTGACAATATACAGCCTTGACGTACTCCTTTCCCGATTTGGAACCAGTATGTATATTATCTATCTATAATACTATTATATAGACAACTTATATATATTTAAATATGTCATTATGTTTTACATTTTTAAAATGATCTCTCACTCTCTCCATATATATTTGTATATAAACACACATGTGTATATATATATATATATATATATATATGACTAAATGTGATTAGATGTATCTGGAAATTTATAAGGCAAACATTGTAATTCATATTTATTTCTCTATCACTTAACATTTTTTCACTGAGCACATGTTACTATTGCAGCAATGTTAAAAAATTTTTTTTATTAAAACGATATTAGCATACAGTTTGGTTCACATATCGGTGTTGGTGAGTTGGTTACTAAAAGTCTATCTCTGAGGACAGACCACCCCCAGCCTTCTAGCAAACAGTTTTTTGCTGGATCATGTTTCCCTCCCCGGATTTTTAGAGACTTCCCACAAAGAATCCTGGCCTCCTTTGGCAGGTAGAGTTTGCAAGGACTGCCCTCCTTCCTGAGGGAGCCAGAGAGGCCACTTGTGTTTGCCTAGTACTTGCTGGGGCATAGCAAATACACCCCAAGTGCAGTCCAGGTGAGCTCTCAGTAATAAAGCTCTCTTGTTCCGCTGCCCTTTCAAAATGTGGTCATGGCAGCTTTCCCTTCCCACCCCAGGCTGTGAGCTCCCCCAGGGTAGACCCCAAGTCCAACTACTGTCTGTGCTTCTAGGAGCCAGCCTAGAAAATGTTACTTGACCTAATTTATGAATGCAAACATAAACCAAGAGAACTCGCCCACCAGGCAGATGGTGAAACCTGGCTATAAAATTGACCTAAGGAAGGTAGAAAAAGGATGAGCGATGAGCCATCTATGGCAGGAGGGCAGCAGGGAGAAAGGGTAAGTGAGACACAGAGACAAAGAGACTCAGTTTACCAAATGGTCCCTTTCCAGGAAGGGAGGAGGCAGTACCTCAGGTGGGAGCATGGAGCTTGCCCATCTCAGGAACAGAAGGTGGAGAGGTTGGGGAGAGGGAGTGGGAGGTGGGACAGGCTGTACTAAATCCTTTTAAAAATATTTCCTTATTATTTATTTATTTGGCTGCATCTGGCCTTAGTTGTGGTACGTAGGATCTTTCGTTGCAGTGCATAGACTCTGTAGTTGTGGCATGCGAGCTGGGTTGCTCCACAGCATGTATGATCTTAGTTCCCCTAACAGGGATTGAACCCATGTCTGCTGCACTCCAGTGTAGATTCTTAACCACTGGACCACCACGGAAGACCCGGGCTATACTATATTCTATCCTGGAGAGCCAGTGGATGAGGATAGAGTTGCTGTTGGTGCTGATGACAACAACCACAGCAAGACTGCCTTTGTAATGAAGCAGCTTAAAAGCATGTAGCAGCCACCCACTACAGCCCACATGAAATTGAAAGGCTGGCTTGATGGACCTATTTGTCTTTGTATCCCTGGTACCCAGAGCCAGGACTCAGGAGATACTCAAGAAGGAAGCAAACAAAGGAGGGCAGTGGAGAGAGAGGAAGGGACCAGGTGGAGAGAGATGATGACCCAAGGATCCGCGACTCTGTTTTGGTTTCAGGATATCAGGGAACGCTTTGAGGGGGTCCTAGAAAGCTGCCTCCACTTCATGTCCCTCCTCGGGCTTTTGTATTCTTTTTATTTTCATTAGAGTTTAGTTGCTTTACAATATTGTGTTAGTTTCTGCTGTATAGTAAAGTGATCATATTTTTATCTACATAGCAGGTGTTGGGAGAGAGAGAATGCTGGACTAGTTCAGTGATTCTGACCTGGAGTCCCAGAACCCTAGGGAACTCTCAAGATAGAAATGGGCACCAGGAGTTATTTTAGTACATCTAAATGCATGGCAGGAATTGTGCATTTGCTTGGGATAAGGCTGTATGTGCTGACAGGTATCTTTCTTTGGGGCTGGAGCTCCATCGCTCCCAAGAAACAGGGAAGCATCTGATAACAGTCCACTTTGCAGGAGGGCTGACCCAGCTAGATTATATCCAGCTGGGCCTTCAGCCAAGTGAACAGCCTCTCTTGTGCTAGTTTTTTTTTTTCTCTTTGGTGATTACAGTACCCCCCACTCAGAGAGGTGTAAGAAGCCGGTTAAATGAGCTAGCACACGTAAAGTGCTTGCCAGTCCTTGGCAAGTGGTTGTTATTACCATTATCAATTCAGGGTAGTGAATGTGAACATCTCATGCTAATCAGAAACTCTGGAGTTATTGATATTGATTAATAAATAGTAGGAAATTAATGAGTTATTAGTTATTTGGATACAATACCTTTCAAAACATGAGATCCCTTGAAAAGAAGTCAGGAGTGTCCATGGGGGGACAAAGATTGGGCCCCTCTGTGTAAATAAGTTCCCTTTCAGCTGGGGTCTACCAAAAGACTAAGCTCTTCCTCTTATAGGCGTTGGCGTATTTATTCTCTACGCTTGGAATGATTTTCTCTCTCTTCCCCTGACTGGCTGTAGACTTCTATGACACCTCCTCCAGGAAGCCTCCTGCGGCCTTTGCTCATCTGAGTCAGGCTCTTCAGCTCTTTGGCATCACACTGGACTCACTCCTTCCAGGCACCCTCTACATTGTGCAATACTTTCGTAGACCAATGATTCTCAACCTTGACTATGTGTCAGACTCAAACTAAGGACTCGTGAAAGCAGAGACTGCTGGGCCAGAGTGTCTGATTCAGTAAGTCTGGAGGGGCCCTGAGAATCTGCATTTCTCACATGTTCACAGTAGTTGCTGATGTTGCTGGTCCCAGGGATCCCACTTGGTACTCCTCTGGCTTAGAGAACTTGCTCTAAGCCATGAAGTTTATTCCCCATTATTTCTTCCAGCAGCACCTCCGTCTCAGTCGTTATCGCATAGAAAGAGAAATCAGATGGCAAGATACAATACAGATTTCCCAAGGCTTTGTGTGCTGACAGCCAGACAGTGATGGTGACCCAGCTGGAAGTGGGACTGGTCTGAGGACTGGAGGTGTGATGCCCACAGAGGTGGCTGGAAATGCGAGACCTGTGTCCTAGGTCTTAGCGCCCTCTGGTGCCAACAGCTCAGCTCTGCACCTGGAGTTGTAACAGAAGGGTGACAGAAGGGACTGGTTTTCCCCTCTAGACCTCGTTCATGTCAGCACCAGGGGAAATGTGCCAAAACCCAGCTCTGACCCTCCCCCAGGTTAAACACTCAAGGTCGGCCCCTCCTCACACCCTCCCTCGGCCCTGGTGAACTGCCTTTCTCTGGGAAGCCCTCTGTTTTACCCACACAAACAGGCCATGATTATATGCCCTCCCACATGCTATTTATTCTTCCCAATAGGGCTGCAAACTACTTTCTCTTTGTGAGAAACACTCTAATGTCAAATATGGCCTCCTACATGAAGCCTCCCTTGAACTCTCCCAGGCAGAAGTGATTGCCCTATGTCACCCTGTGCGGAGATCACTAGAGACTTCACAGAGCATGTAAGTACAAATTTGTGGGGTCTGAATCCTCCTTGAGACTGTGAACAATTCGGAGCTCCTGACTCAACCTTGGTGTTGATGCAGAAAACTTGGCCTCTGTGCACCTGTGCTGAATTGAATCTTGGAGACAGAGTTTTCTGGTAAAGTAGAAAAGATAGCTTTATTGCCTTGCCAGGCAAAGGGGGACACAGCAAGCTCATGCCTTGATAAACTGTGTGTCCCAATATGGGACCATGTGGTGATGAGTTTCATAGCAGCTGTTCAAGAGTCGCTGATAAGGATCAGGGTGTGTGCAGGGCCTGAACTCCTTTAATCTGGCCTCAGGTGGTCTTTTCCAGATTATTAAGTTGTGACCTTGTCTGGAATGAAGAATGCTAACATTTTCCATTCATTAGGGTTTTAGTTCTGTGAAAGAGTTCAAAGATGTGATGTGTGTCCCTTGAGATGGAACCAGCCCTGCTCCAAAGCTGCACTATCATTTCTTGACCGCTCCTCCCTTTTCTCTGCATCCCCTCCCTTCCCTGATTAGCAGCTGTTTGAAAGGCTTCTGTGCCCAGGAACCCCACAGGGTCCTGCTCAGTTTCTGCGTCTCATTAAATGCTAATGGAATCTAAAGAGCTGTTTTCCTACTTCAAAAATAAAATATATCCTTTTAAAGCAATGATAAATGAAAATTAAACAGGGATAGAAATGAATGGAGGGGGTCTATTTTATAGTATGGTTATGGAAATTCTCACTGACGGAATGATACTTGAGCAGAGATCTGAACAAAGTGAAGCTCTGGACTGTGCACCTATCTGACCGTGTGCAAAAGCCCTGTGGTAGGAGCAGGCTTACCCGCCTCCTGAGAAATCTGTATGCAGGTCAAGAAGCAACAGTTAGAACTGGACAGGGAACAACGGACTGGTTCCAAACTGGGAAAAGAGTATGTCAAGGCTGTATATTGTCACCATGTTTATTTAACTTATACGCAGAGTACATCATGCGAAATGCCAGGGTGGATGAAGCACAAGCTGGAATCAAGATTTCTGGGAGAAATATCAATAACCTCAGATATGCAGATGACACCACCCTTATGGCAGAAAGCAAAGAGGAACTGAAGAGCCTGTTAATGAAAGTGAAAGAGGAGAGTGAAAAAGCTGGCTTAAAACTCAACATTCAGAAAGCTAAGATCATGGCATCAGGTCCCATCACTTCAAAGCAAATAGATGGGGAAACAATGGAAATAATGAGAGACTTTATTTTGGGGGGCTCCAAAATCACTGCAGATGGTGACTGCAGCCATGAAATTAAAAGACGCTTACTCCTTGGAAAAAAAGCTATGACCAACATAGACAACATATTAAAAAACAGAGACATTGCCAACAAAGGTCCATTTATTCAAAGCTATAGTTTTTCTAGTAGATAGGTATGGATGTGAGAGTTGGACCATGAAGAAGGCTGAGCGCCGAAGAATTGATGCTTTTGAACTGTGATGTTGGAGAAGCCTCTTGAGAGTCCTTTGAACTGCGAGGAGATCAAACCACTCAATCTTAAAGGAAATTAGCCCTGAATATTTATTGGAAGTGTTAGGGGAAGCACACTGATTGAAACCGCCCACCCTGGCTAGGCACCATAGTAACCATTCACATGAGTTGTTTTACAACAGGAGATCCTGTTAAGGAATATGGAACTAATAAGCCACCACCAACCAGAAGAGTTTGGGAAAGGTCAAAAGGAGACACTGCGTGTCCGTCCACTTCCCAGAATCTCTCTTGCTAGCATCCATCTCGGCTGAGCGATGCGTGCGCCACCAGAAAGACTCTGAATTAGAATGATTGGCCAAAGACAACCCAGAAACTAATCCCATCACCATAAAACCCAAGACTGTGAGCCACGCGGCAGAGCTGTTCTCCTGGGTTCCCTTACCCTACTGCTCTCCACCAGGTGCCCTTTCCCAATAAAATCTCTTGCTTTGTCAGCACATGTGTCTCCTTGGACAATTCATTTCCGAGTGTTAGACAAGAGCCCAGTTTTGGGCCCTGGAAGGGGTCCCCCTTCCTGCAACAGAAGGACTGATGCTGAAGCTGAAACTCCAATACTTTGGCCACCTAACGCGAAGAATTGACTCATTGGAAAAGACCCTGATGCTGGGAAAGATTGAAGGCAGGAGGAGAAGGAGGCAGCAGAGGATGAGACGGTTGGATGGCATCACTGACTTGATAGACATGAGTTTGAGTAGGCTCTGGGAGTTGGTGATGGACAGGAAAGCCTGGCAAGCTGCAGTCCATGGGGTCGCGAAGAGTGACTGAGCGACTGAACTGAACTGAACAGGGAGCTCTGGTACCTGAGTTATGCCTTAGAGTTTGTCTTGACCAAAGGCAACTGAGACTTTACTGTTCCCATCATTCCCTGGTTAAGGGTCACCCCAAGGGTCACCAAGGGCTTCCCTCATAGCTCAGTTGATAAAGAATCTGCCTGTAATGCAGGAGACCCTGGTTCAATTCCCAGGTTGGGAAGATCTGCTGGAAAAGGGATAGGCTACCCACTCCAGTATTCTTGGGCTTCCATTGTGGCTCACCTGGTAAAGAATCCACCTGCAGTACAGGAGACCTGGGTTCAATCCCTGGGTTGGGAAGATCCCCTGGAGAAGGGAAAGGCTACCCACTCCAGTATTCTGGCCTGGAGAATTCCATGGACTGTATAGTCAATGGGGTCGCAAAGAGTTGGACACGACTTAGAGACTTTCACTTCATTTCAAGGATTTGTAAATGCTTGGACACTTTTGTTGGGCAAAGTGTGGTTCAGCAACTTAAAGGCTGCCCCACCACCCAAAACAGCCATGGGTACTGGGTGTTGGAAGCAAAAGCAGATCATAGCTAGGGGCCCCACACCCAGTAGGATCTGAAGGGCTCTTGGTGGGGGTGGAGTGATAGCACTGTCTGTTATAATCAGTAAGGTTAAAGAACAGAAGTCAAGGGGGAGAATTATGAGATGAGATCTGAGAGTCAGTCGAGGCCAGATTAGGGAAACCAGTATCTGATTTTGCCCAAGGAGGCAGTGTAGTAAACTATAAAACTACATTTCCTAGTCTTCCTTGTATCTGGGATGGCCAGTTCTAGACACAGATGTAAGTAGAAGTCTGCTGAAGGTGTTTGAGAAAGCACTGGTTTCCTGATGGAGGCACCACTTCCTCTTTGTTGCACCCTTCTTCTTGACTGGAATGTGAACCTGAGGCTGGAGCTCAAGCAGCCAACTTGCAATCATGAGGACACAATGAGGCAAATGTGAGACTAAAAGCTTCATGCTAAGGATGGTACAGCAGAAAGACATCACCTCTGCCTGCACCTGACTACAAACTATATAGGAAAAGACTTGATCTTTGGTAAATGTCTGTCATTGCCAAGCAAGAAACAAAGTCCTTTTATAAACTCTGTTACAACACTTTCAGGCAGAGCACAAGAAACTGGTTGGAAGTTCATAGCCTGCACTTAATAGCCTAAGTCCAATATCTCACCCATCTGCAGAATCACTGAATTTACCAGCCCCTATGAAAATCGGAAGCACTAAGTTTGGGGCTGAAGAAATAAATAGAGAGGCTGCCATTCCAAACAATCTTAGGGATGCATTGAAAACATCTCAGATGACATAGAGCCAAAGCTAATCTAGAAGCTCCAAAAATTTTGCATTGCAAAGTGACAAATCTTTGTAGAGTGACGAATCTATAGACATCAGTAACTGTAGTCAGTTAGAAGCAGCAACAGAATTCTCAGAGTTCAGTGAGGAGGAAGTAGTCAGGGGTATATGGGCACCCTGAATTGACAACACCGGGTGAGTATGTGATCTCCTGGGGTGGCTGCAACAACACAATGTCAAGGCTTTACTTCACAATTGGTTCCCCAAATCCTGAGATTTCAGGAACACATTCTTTCATTCATAGAAAGTTGTCATTTGTAAAGATTTCCTTGAAGATCTGAATTCCACAACGATATGATCAAAATGGTGAAATAAAACCCAAGGCTCTCAGCTGTATATAGTTTCATCCTTATGGGAAAGCTGAAAACTACTTTTTGCTGTTTCATACAGAAATGGGTTGACTCTCCAAAGAAAGTTTTGTCAAGAGTTTGTAAGCTTAAAAAATAATTTAAAAAAGAGATGTAAAAATTGTGAACCAGTCTCACTTTGTAATTTTATTTAAAGGAATAAGTAATTGGCTTCAAAATCTGACTTACTTAATTGACATTTTTGAGTCTCTGAATGAATTTGGTCAAAAATTATAAGAATTATGGGAAAGTATATTTGTACATGAGTTGACCCAGCAGGCTTGGGTGGCCCAAATTTTCACACTGCAAAGATCACTGGGACTAACCCTTGACCAGCTCCTGGAAGATGATCTCTGAGCCTTTGAAAGGTCCCACATGATCTACCAGATGAGTGTGTTTTTGTTAGCCTGAAACTTTGAGCCTTGCTGCATCAGTTTGACCTCAGTAGGCCAAGATTGAGTAGGTAAGGTCAATTTTGTGAGTGCTGCTGTTTAAAGTAACTGACCCTTAAATAAAAAGCCTGGACGCCAAGTCTGGGTGAGCTTCTCTGAGTGTCAACAATGCCCTGCTTTCACACATCATTTCTGGGAGAATTAGGTGCTCTCCATGTGATGTCACAGGAAGAAGAAAAGTAGAAGCTTGTGCCTCGCTCTTCCTGGACATCTTCATCCAAGCATCTTTTCCCTGAACTGATTTTAATCTGTATCCTTTTACTATCTTAAACCATAACCATGCCATTAAAAAGAATACATTTGAATCAGTTCTATTGAGATGAATGAAACTGGAGCCCATTATACAGAGTGAAGTAAGCCAGAAAGAAAAACACCAATACAGTATACAATGCATATATATGGAATTTGAAAGATGGTAACGATAACCCTATATGCGAGATGGAATAAGAGACACAGATGCATAGAACAGTCTTATGGACTCTGAGGGAGAAGGTGAGGGTGGGACGTTCTGAGAGAATAGCATTGAAACATGTATATTATCATATGTGAAACAGAACACCATTCCAGGTTCGATGCATGAGACAAAAGCTCAGGGCTGGGGCAATGGGATGACCCAGAGGGATGGGATGGGGAGGGAGGTGGGAGGGGGGTCCAGGATGGGGAACAGATGTAAACCCATGGCTGATTCATGTCAATGTATGGCAAAAACCACTACAATATTGTAAAGTAATTAGCCCCCAACTAAAATAAATAAATTTATTAAAAAAAAACACAACATAACCATGAAGACACCAGGTTTTCTAAGTTCTGTGAGTCCTTCTAGCAAATCATTGAACCTGAGGGTGGTCTTGGGTCTTTCCACACAATAGTAATGTGTGCTAACAACATTTATGGAATCAAATAAAAAACTTACCTTTGGAGAAGTGAAATGACCAGGGAACTAAGTTGGACCTATTGTTTGAATCCTAAAGAGAAATGATTCAGACTAATAGAGCATTGTCTGTGTATACTGGAAGAAATTTTCATCATGATTTTAAAGTACTTAACTTGAACAAAGTACTATTGTATTCTAAAGATCTTAATATTATTACCAGAAATTTCAACATTACATTTGTCAGTGAAATAAAAGGCCAAACCACTAGATTTAGAGAATAATTGCATCATCCAAGTAAAATTCAAAGGATAATAATTCTATTAAGAACTAGAAAGGAATTTCTGACAAGTGGGGGAAAAAATAATAGATCTCGCTGCCATTCACAGCATCTACTTGTGAATGTTTCTTGTGAACGGTGATGATCATGAACTTGAAGTGACCATAATTGGAAGAACATAATGAAGAATTTGTGGTCATTTCAAGTACAGACTCTATTGCAAAATGTTCGTGGAAGCAAGCTGATTTCTTATCCAAAATTTGGAAAGATGTTATTTGGAAGTTTTATCCTAATTCAATAGTTATTATTTTTCTAAATATCTTGTATTTTATTTCTTTTCATAATTATGTACTTTCCAAAAAAATGTAATTAGTAATTTCACTCAGTCCTATATAGACATTCCCAAACCATGAGTACATCCTGATATGTCATGTAAATACTGCCATTTTCTACATGTCCCATGATGTGAAACCATTGGGAAGCACTGAGTTAAAAGAGTTTGATTGTTATTTTTAAAAAAAGTCAAAATAATGATGGCTTAAAAATATAGAACCATATTTCCCCCTAGGTAACCATCCACATGTAAGCCATGCTGGGGATGGCATGATGGCTCCTTAACTATTCACCCAAATACATTCTCTCCGGCAAGAAGGTGAAAGAAACTGTCCTCTGTCTAGTTTCACATGTTTCTTTGTTGGGTTCAACATAGATTGCTAGTTATTGCCTTGTGCATGTGCTAAGTCACTTCAGTCATGTCCGACTCTTTGCGACCTCATTGACTGTAGTCCACCAGGCTCCTCTGTCCATGGGATTCTCCAGGCATGAATACTGAAGTGGGTTGCCATTTCCTTCTCCAGGGGATCTTCCCAACCCAGGGATTGAACCAGTATCTCTTACATCTCCTGCATTAGCAGTTGAGTTCTGAATCCGCCTGCAATGCAGGAGACCTGGGTTCGATCCCTGGGTTGGGAAGATCCCCTGGAGAAGGGAAAGGCCACCCACTCCAGAATTCTGGCCTAGAGAATTCCATGGACTGTACAGTTCATGGGATCACAGAGTCAAACACGACTGAGGGACTTTTTTGCTTTCTTTACAAATAGCGCCACCTAGGAAGCCCAAGTTATTCCCTTACCTGCCCTGCTTTGGGGACAGGGAGCATTTCTCATCAGATGCAGCAGTCTTGGAATCAAACAAATCTCTCTGCTGGGACTTCCCGGTGGTCCCAGGTTTGATCCTAGACAGGGAAATAGATCCCTCATGTCTCAACTAAGACCTGGTGAGTCAAATAATAAATATATAAACATATTTAAAAAAAAATCTCTGCTGATTACAAGCTGGGGATTTTGGTGGTATTTATGCTCCCTAAGGCTCAGTTTTCTCATCTGTAAAATGGAGCAAAGAAGAGCACCATGAGAATTAAAGTAGGCATTCAACTGAAGCAGTCAGGACTGTGTCTGGCATCCAGCATGTGCTGATGGACCTCAGGGGTACTCTGCATCCCTGGTGTCCAGCATGGAGCCTGGAACAGGTAGGCCGGCATCAGCATTGACTGAGGTGAACTGAACTGAACTGGACTCAGGGGAAGAACGCTAATTCTCCAGCACATTAGGCCTACCCTGTGGGTGTAGTGGGCTCTGGCAGCCGCAGAAAGTCCTAGGGGGAGACTTTCAGGAAGGAACAGTTGGAAGGCAGGGTAATCTTCCCTGGAGGGCTAAGGACATGGGTTGGGTGATGAGAGCATCTGCTAGATTGAACCATGTCAGTTTTACATTTTTTGAGAAAATTTAGGTCTGCTGCTGCTGCTAAGTCGCTTCAGTCGTGTCCGACTCTGTGCGACCCCATAGACGGCAGCCCACCAGGCTCTCCCGTCTCTGGGATTCTTCAGGCAAGAACACTGGAGTGGGTTGCCATTTCCTTCTCCAAGGCGTGAAAGTGAAGTCGTTCAGTTGTGCCCGACTCTTAGCCACCCCATGGACTGTAGTCTACCAGGCTCCCCCATCCATGGGATTTTCCAGGCAAGAGTACTGGAGTGGGGTGCCATTGCCTTCTCTGAATTTAGGTCTGAGTAGACTGTAAATTTTATCTGGGATGAGATAAAAGGGGCAAGAATGGTACCAGAAGCAGGCAGTGGCTAGCAGAAGAGAGTGATCATTCTCTCTGGGCCTTAGGTGGCAGCCAGGCTGTGGTGGACTCCACTTGCTGTTTAGTCACTTCAGTCGTGTCCGACTTTGTGCTACCCCAAGGACTGTAGCCCGCCAGGCTCCACTGTCCATGGGATTTCGCAGGCAAGAATACTGGAGCGGGTTGCTATTTCCTTTTCCAGGTGTTCTTTCCGATCCAGGGATCGAACCCTCATCTCCTGCATCTATAACATTTCCCAACCTCCCCTACGGCTAGGACATGGCCCTCTGACTCAGTTTTAACCAGTGGGACGTGACAGAATAAGTGTGGACAACTTCTACAATATTTGCTTTAAAGGAAATCGTTTTTCCTTCACTTCCTTTCCTTCCTCACTCCTGTGCAGACATGAATACAGACACAGCAGCCTTGACCATGCAGATAAGGACAGGACACCCTGTGGGAAGGTGGAGTAACAAGATGGGAACCTTAGTCCCTGGATGACTAGCCTGTCAATCAGAACCACTCACCCCAAGGCCGTCACATAAGTGAGAGATAAACATTTATCTTAGTTAAGCCACTGCATTTCAAGGTCTCTGCCATGGAGTCTTAGCTTCCCGTTGACCAGGGGGTGAGGTGGCCTTTGATTAAGGCAAGAGAGTACGGCCTGGACCTGTCAGAGCAGAGTGAGCATTGAAAACCCTTCACACACTAGCTGTGGAGGAGGCCTCTAAAGAACACAGGCACCCACAGTGGAGATGTGAGGTTATACCCCAGAGAGGGAGACTGCAGGGCTAAGTGCAGACCTCAGCCCAGCGCTTTCTGGAGAAGGCAAAGAAGGTGAGCAGGGCTCATGGTAGAAGCGACTGGACCTTCACAGGTGAAAACAGAGTTTCTCTCCTGCCTGGAGGAAAGGCCTGGGTGGTCTCGGGGAGAATTCGCTGCAGCCTGCCACAGTGATAAGTCTTGGCTTGGACTCCAAATGGCTGTGGGCATGCGAGCTGTCCACCAGAATGGGAAGCCCAGGGTCTGACAGAGAATGAAAGGCAAAGAGCAGAGCCACGACTTGGATGGATTTGAAACTGCAAGTGACAATTCCAAGTGGCAAAGTAGAGGGTGTTTTAACTGGGATCTGCATTCAGTGACAGGAAGAGCCCCAGAATTACAGGAGTATCAGCATAGATGGAATTTCTTCCTCTTGCCCCGTATTCCAGGCATGAGCAATCCAGGGCTGCCCCTGCAGCCAACCTCTAGCCACCTTCCGACTCGTTATCCCCTGCATTTGAGGTGTTCCAAAGTTTACTCTCAACTTGGTTAAACTGAAGCCACATTTCCTGGAACCCCTTTCCCTATAGAGTTCCGTGTGGGAGAGGATCCCACAGAGGACCTGGTGTGAGGCTTGGGAGGCGGAAGGCAAGCGGCACCGTGGTTGTCTGAAGGGGAGACACGGTGACAGAAGGAGAAGTGCTCGGCGGGGTCCAACCTGTCCTCTGTGCCACACCCTGCTCCTCTTCCCAAATAACCACAGTGGCCCCGGGCACACCAGCAAAGGCTCGGGCCCACTGGTGGGTACCCGAGGCTACAGCACCCCCACAAGCCTCTGCACAAGGCCCCAGTTCCCAGTGCCCAGGCTCGCCCAGCTTCTCTGTTTCCCAGCAAGCTCCACGTTGTCCGCCTTTGATCATTATCCAGGAGGATTTGTTACCAAGTCCTCCGATCCCTCGTCTCCCTACTCTGGACCTTCACTGCCTCAGTTCCTCCTACCGTTGTGCAAGGTCTCATTCCAGTATTAATCCTTCCTGCCCTCAGCATAAACCCGCTGGGTTCTCAGTTTCCCCACGGCTGGCTGGGGTTTTGTCTTAGCTAAATTTGCTCAGTTTTTATTCACTCATCTGATTTCTTGCTTGCAAAATGTTTACTCCTGTTGTCTCTCCTGTTCTCCATGCCTTCATGTAGATTTATTTATTTATTTATAAAAAACATTTCTTTATTGTAGTCTCAATGAGGTTATCATGGGAAGGGAAAGTTGTCTGTGTTTGTTCAAGCTACCACTTTAACAAAGAAGTCTTCTCCCTGCTGTGGTCTTTCTTTGCACAGAATAAACTGCAGTTTCCACCATGGATAAGCTCTTCCTGCTTGTGACTCAGCACGTGACCCTCCTCCCTCCCCCTCCTCCATCGCCCCACCCTTACCCCATCCTCCAGCCTGGCTTCCCTTCCCCCTGTGTTGACGCCTGCCCATCCTGAGAGACACTGCTGTGGGAAGCTTTTTATGGCCATTTGGCTGAGTTAGGTACCCCTCCGGGGGTTCCAAGGCGCCCGACCACTTCCCCCAATTCTCTACTGACCTCCGTATTATAATTGTCTTTGTAACCCTGGTGCCTAGGGCGCATGGAAGGTACCAATAAATGCTCTGGAAATAAATGAATGAAGTAGATGCCCATTTTGACAACTCTTGCTTTGCATAACCAGAATCAGAGGAAGATGATTTGTTTACCTAAAAAGAAAGAGGATCTGCCATGGGGAGGAAGAGAGGAGGCAGGTACAACTTAAAGGAGCCAAATAGAATGTTGTGGATCTTAAGATTTGGCGGGAAAGAGGAGAGCTTTAATAGATGACTGTGTTATCCCAGTTTAGCTTTAAAAAGAGCCCTGAGAAAACTAATGTAGTGTGTTTGAAGTCAGGGTAGTTGTTTATTCTGGGGGCGTAGAAATTGGAGGGGAACAAGGGGGCTTTCTGGAATGCTAGTAACATTGTATTTCTTGGTCTGGGTGCTAGTTACATGGGTGTGGTCAAGTATGTAAAAATTCATCAAACCGTACTCTTACAATTTTTACACCTTTTAAAAGTATGTCATATTTCAAAAACAATTTACAAAATAGAAGTACATTTTTAAAAACAAAACAAACAAACGAAAAAACAGCCCTTAACTTCTTTCTTCAAAAAACATTGCCCTCTACCACACCATCCTTGTCAATCTTTCCAGTTATTTAAACCCACGAACAGATGAGTGTCTTTCCCATATGCCCTTGAGCTTAAGAGTAATTGAATATATGTTGAATGCAGGTGTTTGAAAAGATTGATTCATTTAAAACACTCTCTTCATGTGCAACAGGAATTGAAGTGCTAATTATGTAAACCTGGATGTTGGCTATCATGTATGAGTAGTCCCTATTTTCCCCAGATTTAAAAGGTGCCTTCCAAGTGATCATGGCACTAATGGCAGGAGTGTGAGCTATTCCTGGAGACAGAAATAGATCTCTTAAAGAGATCTGAGATACAGATGTCTGGAACTTGGGTCCAGAATTTGAAATTACAACTATTGAGTTCTATACAAATTAGGGCTCCACTGAGTGCTACCTAGATGGAAATCTCTCAATGTCCTAACATCCGTCAGGTCACTCAACTCTGTGGCAGCTGGGAGAATGCTAGATGCCCAGTGGGAGCCTGGAGAATATTGGCATACTGATCCCCTTAGTGATCTTCTGATTACCCTGGGGGAAACATTGCCTGGAAACATTCAAGACCCTTGGATTATTGAGCTGGGCTGGTGTAAGGATTGCTTTCGTGGTATCTCCCCATCAACTGAAATACAATTGGTTTTCTTGCAAGAAAGCTCATTTGCCTTGGTGGAAAAAAGCCAGAAGTGAGGAGGTTAAAAGTCACAGGGAAATTCCCTGGTGGTCCAATGGTTAGAGTTCGGCGCTTTCAGTACACGTGTCCAGATTTGATCCCTGGTGGGAGAATTAAGATCTGGTTCAGTTCAGTTCAGTCACTCAATCATGTCCAACTCTTTGAGACCCCATGGACTGCAGCAGGCCAGGCCTCTCTGTCCATCACCAACTCCCAGAGTTTGCTCGAACTCATGTCCATCAAGTCAGTGATACCATCCAGCCATCTTGTCCTAAGCTCAGCCAAAAATAGAAAAAAGAAAAAAAAATTGATGAGGTCATTTCTTAGTCCTAATGCATCAAATGTTTACTGACGGTCTGCTGTGTGCCAGGCAATATGCCAGACACCGTGGACAGAATGCTCTGCCTCTAGACTTTGGATACTGCAAGTGTTTAGGGCCCACACGTTGGTTGGAAGTAAGTGGTGGGGGCTTGTCCGGAAGCTCTGTTTGTGAAATGAGCACACAGTTTGTAGGTGGATTATCTGGCTTATGGAAGTTTGGGAGAGGTTTTGCCAGTCCTCTCGCAGCTACCGGAGCTGAAAAGAGGCAGTTTTTTTCAGTCTAGGAAGAAGCCAATCCAGATAATTTCAATACAATGTGGTCAATGCTGGGAGAGATGAGTACAGAGCGGGCTCTGTGGATCAAGGAGTGGTACTCAAGCAGCATGAGAGGCTTGGAGGGGTTCTCACAGGTGGGGGATATTGAAAATGAATCTTGTTGCTGTGTTTTCTGAACCCCAAAGTCAAAACGTATGATCTAAAAAGTGTTCATTTTCTCACCTACCCATTTATCTGCATCAAAAACTTTAGGGATTTAATAACAAAATATTTGGGCTTCCTTGTTGGCTCAGATGGTAAAGAATCCATCTGCAATGCAGGAGACCTGGGTTGGGAAGATCCCCTGGAGCAGGACATGGCAGCCCATCCAATAGTCTTGCCTGGAGAATTCTGTGGACAGAGGAGCCTGGCAGGCTACAGTCCTTGGGATTGCAAAGAGTCAGACATGACTGAGTGACTAAGCACAACAAAATATTTAGTACATGCAGCACATTCCTTTTATTGAAAATAATAAAATTCCAAGAAATCAGAACTGTCCCCTCAAATCTGGGATATGTGGTGATGTTAGCTATGTTATATTTGTCAACTAAGAATTGATAGTGACGTGTTTTGTTGAAATAGTTTTTCTTCATTCTCTTTTACTAAATGTCCCCCTCGTCATCTGTTAATGAGGCCCTACTGTATGATTACACCAAATGGTCATATAATAGTAATACATATTATTATACACCCTACACAAGACAGATGTCTCTAGCAGATCATTCTGATATCCCATCACGTTCTCTGTGAAGGACACCATCAATTCTGAGGTGGATAGGAATTTTACCCCCAGGCTCAACTGACAGTTGAAAGCCTTTGAGTTTCACTTGGAGCTCAGAATAGCTTCATTCCACGTATTTCTCAGAGAGTATAATACTGACTTCACTGCCCCTCAAATTCTACCCAGCACTTGCGTTAGAGAACAACTCGCACGGAGGAAAGCCAGAAGATGCTGTGTAATTTGCTCTCGAATAAGCCCAGGCCTTCCAATGGCCTCTCCCCTACACTGCATACTATTGGTAGCCTACGGGCCCTCTGCAGAATCACTTTGCCTGACCTGTACTTTATTGAACTGCCAGCAGGCTTTATTGAGAATCATTATAAGGAACAGCCCTGTGACTGTGGCCTGTATGTCTGCTGTGTGGGTGTTATTGAGACCACTCATTTCTTATGTATCCTGCATCCGCTCCAAGAAGACACACAGGAGAAACTGATTGCTGATCTCAGTAGCAGAAATAATGCTCTCTATAACGGATTCAGTAAACATTTACTGAGTGACTTCCTTGGTGGTCCAGTAGCTAAGATTCCTCACTTCCAACTCAGGGGGCCCAGGTTGAATTCCTAGTCAGGGTATAGATCCCACCTGCCACAATTAAAGATCCTGTATGCTGCAACTAAGACTTGGAACAGCCAAATAAATAAAAACAAATACTTAAAGCAAAAACAAAAACATTTATTGAGCACCTCCTACATGCAGGCAATGTCAGATGTGCTGGGGATACACTCATAAATGAAGTACAGTCTGACACGGAACACAGACATCCTATAACCAGTTACCCTGTTAATCGTTACACTTTCGTTAACTGCTAACAAGAAAAATACCGCCACTTAGGGGGCCAATAAAAAGGCATAGGGGGTCAGTGAAGAGGTATTTGAGGAGGTATTTGGTTTTCTACTTGATCATACTGATCCTCATCAATTATGGGGCTGGGAAGTTAAAATCATATTTGTGACTCGCCTCTAGAGAGAATAGGATTTGGAACCTCATTTAATTTCTGGATTCATTTATTTGTGGAACCAAGTGCCTACTCTGTGCTGGAACCAGCTAGGGCACTGAGATTTCAACAGTAAGTCGGAGAAACAGGTCCCAGACCTCATGGAGCTTAGAGGCAAGTGGGAGGTTTGTTCAAGGAATAGAACTGTTAAAACACAATCTGTAGGTGCTGTGTGTGGGGAAATCCAGGCAGCAGTAGAAGCACAGGGGAGAAAGACCCTAACTCGAGGGAAGGAGGCTGTCCAGATTAGTTACTTTGGGGAAGTGATGGCCAGGCTGAAATGTGACTTTAGTAAGACAAAGAGGATATTTCAGCAGGGCTTTGTGAAGATCCTGGTATGAGAGAGAGAACAAATGGTGTGTTCAGGGTACTGGAGGAGTCCGGGGTGACTAGAGGCTGGCATGAGTCGTGTGGCCAGAGGGTGGTAAACTGAGGCCAGCTTGTGCATAGCCTTGTGCTTCAAAGAGTGGTTTTGACTTTATCCTGAAAGCAATGGATATCATTGAAGAGAAAAAAGTTCCTACCCTTATTTTTCCTTTGCCTTATTTCTCTCTTATATTTTATATACATACATGCACACACACAAATGGCCTTAAATTTTTCATGAACAAAGTAAGGGTATAACTAACTAATTTGCCAAATAACATCATGGAGGGAAGCTAGCTCAAGGGCGGAAAATCCAACATAACACATTCATACTAAAATAATTTATAGCCAGCAAGAAAGGATACAGACATGCACAGGGTGTCTCTTGAAAGATAAACGAGAAACCAGGAAGAGTGGTTGCCCTGAGAAGGAGAACTAGGTGGCCAGGCAGAGGTATAAGGGGAAGGCTTTTACTGTGTATTCCTTTTTATTTATTTTAATTTTGATTCTTTGACTGTGTTGGGTCTTCATTGTGGAGCACAGGCTTAGGTGCCCTGCGGCATCGGGGATCTTAGTTCCCCAACCTGGGCTCGAGCCTTCATCCCCTGCACTGGAAGGCAGATCCTTAACCACTGGACCATCAGGGAAGTTCCTAGGTATTCCTTTTTATCTTTTGAATTTTGTACCATTTACATAGTTATTAAAAATGAAGCAAAATTTAATTTTAGAATAGATAGCCCCAATCTGGTTAAAAACAACAACAACAGATTTAAGTCAATAGCCGTAGGCTCTCTCTTGCCCCATTGCTCCCCCAGATAATCTGTTAGAATGCCAGGCTAGGATGACAGCATACTGATGTAAAAGTGAAAAAATTAACTCAAAGGAGTCTTGGTTAGAAAAGAATTAGTAAGATTTGGTGATGGGTAGAATGAGGGGGGCAAAATGGAAAGAGGATTCAGAGAGAACCTTTACAAGTGCTCTTGGGAGGGCGTTTATACTTCTCAGTCTTGGCTTCATCATATGTATGTAGCAATAATGGTGGCATGTACATTACAGGGGAGAGTTGGGAATTAAATATGCTGCCTCCTGGTTATTAAAAGGTGAGCAAGACTGTACCTGATAAGGAAACTGAGACACAGAAAGGTCAGGTAATCTCAGGGAGATTACAGTCTGGTGTGGAGACAGACAAGCAGGTAGTAGGCAATGTGAACACCCTGTTAGGAGTGTCTCAGGGGAAGTGAGTGCAGCACGGGAGGACATGCAAGAGGTGCGCTGCCTTACATTGGGTTCCCTAGAAACCAATCTGAGAAGGGGTAGCTGAAAACAGTAAGTCCCTTACATACGATGAGCTCCATTCCGTAAGTCTGATTTGTTATGCGTGCGTGCTAAGTTGCTTCAGTCATGTCTGACTCTTTACGATCCCATGGACTGTAGCCCACCAGGCTCCTCTGTCCATAAGATTCTCCAGGCAAGAATACTGGAGTGGGTTGCCATTTCCTTCTCCAAATCCAATTTGTTATAAGTCCAACAAAGTGAGCCTAGGTACTCAACATAATCGGCTATATAGTACCGTACTGTAATTGGTTTATAAAACTTTTTATACAAATAATACATAAAAAACAAAAACATTTTAAATCTTACAGTACAGTACCTTGAAAAGTACAGTAGTACAGTACAACAACTGGCACACAGGGGCTGGCATCGAGTGAACAAGCAAGAAGAGTTACTGACTGGAGGAGGGAAAGGAGGTGGGAGATGGCTGAGTTGAAGGTTCGTCAGCAATAGGAGATGGAGGGCAAGCTGCAATTTCACTCATGCCTGATGCTGATGGCACAGGTTCTGGCTTCTTTCTGGAACCAGATGTACGTTTCCATCTTTGAAAGTTCCATCTTTGAAAGTTTGTATGTAGGGGATCTACTGTAATTGTGGAATGTTCTCAAGAGCAGCCTGTAAGGGAATGAGGGAGGTGGGATAGGGCAGGAAGAAGCTGGACAAGGGGTGTATTTAGGGCTGGACAAACTGGACTTCAGACCAAATCTGTATTTCTAGAATTAATGATTTGTACTGGAATACAGTCATGCTTATTCTGTTTACATATCATTTATGGTCATTTTTGGGCTATGAAGACAGAGTCGAGGAATTGTGACTGAGACTGGATGGCCCACAAAACCTAGAATGTTGACTATCTGGCCCTTTACAGAAAGGCTGCAGTCCCTAGTTTAACTCGGTCTAGTCTCAGCCTGATCCCAGGGGGAGTTCTGGAGCAGGAACAGCACTGCAGAATTGTCCCACCTGAAGCCGAGGGGCCTGGCTCTCTGTGTCTTTGCCAGGGGCAGACTTTGGAACCTCGTGCTCAGAAGGGCCTCAAACTCGGAGATAAAGAGAGAGGTCCAGGCTGGAAATAGAACTTCGGGAGTTGTCAGAATATAGATGGTATTTAAAGCCTAGTATTTAAAGTCTGATAGTTAAAGTCCAAATGAGATCATCTAGAGAATGATTATAGATGGTGAAGGGATATTCTTAGCCTTGAGGCATTTTGATGTTTACGGGTCAGAAGAAGAAAGGATCTAGGAAAGCAGACGTGGAAAGAGAGGCCTATGAAATAGAAGAAAAACTGAGAAAGCAGTTTCCTAGAAACCAAGTAAAGAAAACATTTTAAGGAAGGAGTGACAAGCTGCGACAAATACTGTTAGGGAAGTAGTGAGTTTAGGGGCAGGATGTGGGTACAGTATGATTGCACCCAGAAGTCTAAAGGGAGTCTGTGAGCTCAAGGTGAGCGAGAGGAGCAGCCCAAATATGCAAATACACACACCTACACTCACATCATGCACATGCGCATGGTACTTGTGAGTCTAGGACTTGTATATAGAGAAGAGATCTGAGAAGGTAGAAGTTAAAGTTTTTTTAGAAGTTAATTTGCGTGTGTGTGTGTGTGGCTGTGCTGAGTTTTCCTCGTTGCACACCGGCTTTCCCTCGTTTCGGCAAACGGGCTATTAGTTGTGGTGCACAAGCTTCTCGTTGTGGTAGCTTCTCCAGAGCACAGCCTCTAGAGCGTGTGGGCTTTAGTAGTTGAGGTTCGTGGGCTTAGCTGCCCCGCACCAGGAATTAAACCGTTGACCTCTGCATTGCAAGGTGAAGTCTTAACCACTGGACCACCAGGGAAGTCCTAGAACTTAATTTTTGATAAGAGGAGCTGCAATGGAATTACATGAGCAACAGGCTGACAGAATGAGTTCAGGAGAGAAGAAATTGGAGACAACACTTTCAATTAACACTTTCTAGGAGATGTGTTGAAAAGGGGTGCAGAAAAATGGAGGGGTGGCCACAGAATTATGTGGAGTCAGGGAGGGGTTTTGTTTTAAGATGAGAAACTGTATCACGCTAGTGAAAATCATCTAGGAGAGAGAAATCAATGATGCAGGAGGGGAGAACTACTGGAAGGACATTCTTAAGCTGATGAGAGGATACAGCACTGGCAGCAACGAGAGGCTGATGGAGAGCTGGCCCACAGTACAGGAGACAAAGCTGAGCTGTGTGCACAGATGCAGGCAGGTTGATGGATAAGGTGGTGGGAACTCAAGGGAGTTCTCTTGATGACTGCTGTTTTCTTAGTGAGACAGGAAGTAAGACCATCAGCTGAGAGAGAGTAGAGGTCTGCAGAAGAGAGAAAACGGTAAAGCAGTCACCCAGAAGAGGGGCTGAGTGAGAGGCTTGTATCTTCTACAGCACCTTCTTTGCTTTGGCAAGTATGTGCTCAGTGTTTATCACATCCCAGGCACTTTGATAAACACCAAATGCTTCTTGAAAGCAGCGTGGCTGTAAAACATCCCAAGCATGTTTGAGGTTTGGAGCAGAGTGCATCTTGGCAGAGCAGAAGCGGTGGTGATTCAGACTGGGAAGAAGGCAAAAGCCTGCTAACTGGTTTCTCGGAATCCATTTGGTTGAGTCATGGTCCTGAAATACAAGTCCAATCGCGTCATACCTTTGCTTTACATCCTTCAGTGAAGGTATACAAGAACTCGTGACAAACTGCTTCTAGGGAAGAAAACAGAACCCTGGGATACAGAGATTTACTTTTTAGGTATACACATGTATAGTGTTTGGAGAAAAAAGAAAAAAAAAAGTGCAGATATTCAGTATTCAAAACAAAACCCCTTCCTCAAAAAAGTTTCTATGGCTTTTCACTGCCCTTGGGGGGAAAGAAAATCCTTGGTTCCTAATGCTCTGTGTGGTGTGGCCACGCCATATTGATCTGTCTTTCCTTGGCTTTCTCCAGCTTCTTCTTTCTGCAGCGACACTGGACTCCAACTCAACTGGGCGAGGCTCTTCTGGGCCTCACTGCCTTCATACCGGCTTTTCCTTCTGCCTCACACATTCTTACTCCCAAGATGAGGAAGGAGCCTGCGTCTAGCCTCCCTCTCGGCCTTCCCTTGACTAGAGGTGGTGGGTGACACTGCAGGCATCCCATGGTTTAGAGGGCGCCGCAGGGGAGATGGGTTGGGGGTCACACCATCTTGCCCACAAGGTCAGATGGTTCAGGGACACCGTGTGATGATCTCGCCTCCTCTAGAAGGCTGTTGGGGAGTGGGGGCTGGAGCCAGGCGATGGGATTTGCCAAGTGTGAATCAAAACAGGCCCTCCTCCTCCTCCTCCAGAGGGGAAGCCCGCACTACTGGCGGTGACAAAGGCTGCAAGGCAGAAACGCCACGACCTGCCGGGTCTCCCAACAGCTCGCGTCTGCCAGGGGTCAGCAGCGTTGGGGGCACGAGCCCCGATCCGCCGCACTGGTGGGAAAGCGTGCCATCCCGCGCCTGCGCACTCGGGGCCCTGAGCCCCGCGCATCCAGGTCCCGCCCGGGGGAGGGCCCGCACCCCCGCCCCGCCCCCTGCCTCTGCGTGCGCACCGCCTAGAGCCCGCCTCCGTGAAAGACTGCCCGGCGCATGCGGCCGGGCTGGTGCACTGGCTGCCGGGGCTCAGTGTGAACGTCGTTCTTTTAGCTTCTTAGCCGACGGCAGGATTTAAAGCCGGCCTCAGGTAGGCTGACTCCGGGGATCCCGCGGGAGCTGTTCTGCCGTGCAGCTGTCGGCGGCGGGAGCCGAGCCCGGTGCGGGACAGCCCCACCGCCGGTGACAGACATCGTTCCCACCAATCAGGGGCGAGGTGACCCGCCGGCCTGCCCAATGGGCTGCGTGCCTAACCGGAGTGGGGCGGGTGGCCAGGCCGGCGAGGAGCCGGCTCCCGCGCGCCGGGCCGCGTGGCCTGGCGCAGCCGGGTAGAGCGGCCGCAGGGGGCGTGGGGCGGCGGGAAAGGCCGCGGGGACCCGGGCTGCGGGGCCCGGCAGCGCCCTCGTCCGTGCGGCCTGGCTCGCCTCATCAGGGTGCCGGGGTGGCTTGCGGGGCGGAGGGGGCCGTAAAGGGGCGGGAGCCCCCTTCTGCCCGGCCCGCCCCGAGCAGCCCGGCGGCCGCCGTTCCATTCAGACTGCCCGGGCCCTTGCCCCTCCGGCTTCAAGGCACGGCCTTAGCCTCGCTGGAGGGAGATCAAGGCCCCTGACAGGCCCGCCGCGGTGGGGGATGGGCTCGGCGGCCTGGCTGCGGCCCCCTCGGGCCTCCCTTGCTGGAAGCTTCGGCCCCACAGCTGGCCTCCTCGCCTCCTCACCTCCCGGCCTCCCAGAATGAAGATGCTGCATTTTAAAGAAGTTCACTACGTGTGCGTGGCGCACTTACGTCCACACTCATTATAATTTTGAATCCTCAGCAGTCCTGTGACACGGGCGATGCGGAGATTCTCAGCCCGGTTTAACAGATGTAAGGACTCGGGCTTCAGGCGGCTTCCGTGACTTGACAGGTCCCAGTACATGACCGGTGGAGCTGCAGCTGGATCTCAACATTTACCAACAACATCTTTGTTGCTGTTTCATCTTTGTTGAATTCCTCTGATGCATCTTGATTTATGTTACCTCTGTGCTTGAAAACCTTCCCGTCTCTCCTCACCTTCCGACTGAAGCTCAGATTGAGCACTCAAAGTTACCACATGGTTTAGGCCCTTGCCTAAATTTGCAATTTATTTCCCACCATCCCCAGACCTCCCTCACTCTCAGTGTCTTTTCTTGGCCTTGCGTCTGTGTTCTGTAGATAGCTGTCACCTTCCTGTCCACTCTGTTCCCCTGCCCTTCAAAGCCATTGTCAAGTCCACATAGCAGGAGCTGTCTGGATCCTCTCTTCACTACTTCCACCTTTCTCTGATGTCCATGGTACTTACCCTTGTCTCGCCACTGAAAGCTTTCTGCTCTGTTTTCTTCCCATTTATAACTGTCATATCATCCCTCTGCTACTGGCCATCACTGGATTGCTCATTTATTTGTAAATGGTTCTGTCTCTCTAACTGTACTGCAACTTGAGCTCTGGGCCCAAATCTGAATAATTTTTGTGGTCCCTAGAGTGTCTAGCACAGTAGCACTTAGCTATTGGGTAGGCCATCCATGGGAGTGACTAGGTCCCGTCACTATCTTCCATCAGCATCTCCTGCCTGGTCGCTGAGTACATTGGAAATATTTATTGCCAGGCACTGTGGGGCACTACAGGAATCTCCCCTAAAGAGAGATGTTATCCTCTGTGAGTAAATTCAGGGCCAATTAAATGCAAATGGATGAGATGAGTCTTCTATAGAAGTAATCCACTCTGTACCCACTCAGGATGGTTGAGGAATTTCTAGGAACATCCAAAATTTAATCAGTGAGACTAGACTATAGCCTGGCTAGGACAGCTCTAAAATATAGCCAGGTCTAGATACTCACATGTCAGTAAGGCACTGTTCAGGTGTGAAGTGAGAGCAGGGTGTCTCTCAAATACTAGGGACTTGGGGTCAAACAAGTTTGGAGAAACTGCAGACTGTATATCCCTTTGGGAAATCACAGTGCACACTGACTTATTAAAGGCTCCCATGGGTCTTGCATTAAAGAAACCAGTTGACTGCTTAACCAGCATTTCTGGTTTATCTGTCCATAAAGCCCTTTTTGGGAGTCCTGTGTGCATTTTGACAAAACCAAGGAGCATGCTTTTGGGAATGCTGCAACAGAATAGAAAGAGCAGGACATGGTTGGGTGTCTTTCTTGCTGTCCAAGTAGGGAGGACATTCTGAGCATTCTCATCTCTTTGCCAAGTATGTTCATTCCTGCCTTGGGGAGGAACACAGCGGGGCAGGGGAATGTTTCAAGCAGAACTCCCCGGTTTCCTTGTTCCTTGCTTAGCTTATTTTTATTATAATTTGGCTTCACATGGAAGTGTTCCCAGAGGAGGAAAATGTCCTGGACCATGCCAAAACATTCTCTTGTGATTGTGTTTCTCGTTTTGATCACATTCAGGTTTACTGACCCAATGATATTTCTGAGCCTCTGAAGCTGGGGCCAGTGGTAAATTCTCCCTGGCGAGCCTGTCGCTGTTTGTCTGCTCACCTCTTGCCTCTGCAGTTCTTGCATCTATCCACCCCTTTTTCTCTCACCAAGTCTGATTCTTCTGTTCCCTGCCACCCCTGCTCTTAAGATTTAATTTTCTCTTCCCTCTCTGAGTCTTCTTCCCAGTATGTGCTTCAGACTGGTTTATTATCTGATGTCATTTTCCTCCAGTATGTACAGTCTCTCCTTATGAAATACCTGGAAGAGATTGCTGGTAAGGAACAACTTGTTAAATTTCAGAAAAGAGTTACCTTTAATTAAAAGACCTTTAGTTTTAACTGCAACTCCTTTTAAATGTTGAAGTTCTTTTATTCTGTCTTCTATAACCTAAATGAACTGTGTTTTCTTGGTGATACAGTATAGTTTAGCCAAAGACATTCATTACCTTTTTCATGGGGAATCGGAGTGCTCATCCAATGTTGAAATATTTTCCCCATGAAGGGAAAATAATGAAGCACCTGCGTGGTGCATCTGCCTGAAGCACATCCCAGTGTGCAGCCAGCATTGGGAGCATTGTGTTCTGTCAGCAGAGCTGGGTTTTATTTTTTTGGTTTTTAATAGGCTTTCAAGGTTGTTGGGCTTCCCAGGTGGCTTAGTGGTAAAGAATCTGCCTGCCAAGCAGGAGACGTGGGTTATATCCCTGAGGTTAGGAAGACCCCCTGGAGAAGGAAATGGCAACACACTCCAGTATCCTTGCCTGGGAAATTCCATGGACAGGGGAGCCTGGCAGGCTACTGTCCATGGGGTCGCAAAGAGTTGAACACGACTTAGCGACTAAACAAGGTTGTTAGCTGTCAAAGCTTTAAACAAAAGCGGCTTTATTTAATTAGCAATTGTTTTCCAATTCATATTTGACTAAAGCCATCCAGTGATCCAAGAAACATTTGCTGGGATCCCACATAACGACATTCCAAAGTCACAGGACAGATAGGGAAACTGAGACTCCTAGAGGCTTCTTAGCTAGTAAGTGGCAGAGCTGGCATTTCAACCCACATCAGTTTGATTTGTTGAGGTACGTTTTTTTCTTTCTCTCAGGTCAACAAGTAAAATGAAGTACATTCTAGTTACTGGCGGTGTCATATCAGGAATTGGAAAAGGAATCATAGCCAGCAGCGTGGGCACAATACTTAAGTCATGCGGTTTACATGTGACCTCCATTAAAATTGACCCGTATATTAACATTGATGCAGGCACATTTTCTCCTTATGAGCATGGTAAGCAAAATGCATTTCTTTTTTAAAAATAATAATTATGTAATAAGTGAAAGAAAATGTCAGCTCTTGGAAATTGTGTGTGTTTTGCTTCACATAACCTCCATTTCCTGCCTCCTGAGAAGAGTCCTTGGCAGAGCGGAGTGATGGTTTTCTCACTCTGACATAAAGGAAGCAGATATCTTCAGAGGCAATGGAGTTATTAGAGTTTTTTGGTTTCTGTGATAGAAATGGTATTTTAGGTGGCTGAATGAAAGTTTGTCTCTTCTCTTGGAAAAGGATATCTGGTGACATGGTAACTTTTCAAATATTGAGAACAGGGATTGTGTTTATTCTCTGTGGCTCCAATCTTTAGGAATAGGATGGGTGGATAGAAGTTGTAGGAACATGGATTTTGGCTCAATATAAGATCTTACTAGTAGCAAATGCTCTCCAAGAGTGGGGTGGCAACTTCCAGAGTTCATGTGTTCCCTTTGGTTGAGATGTTCAGAGGACAAAGGACCGCTTTGTAGGGATTCAGGCCACAGATAGATGTTGAATTTGGATGATCTCTATGCTTGAGATTCTGTTTTGCTTACAGAGTTTGGATAATAAGAATAAGCATCTTTTGAAGTGAGTGAAAAGTCAAAACCGTTATGATAGGGTAGGAATACAACACTTTACTTCTTTGCTATTGCTGATTACCTACCATGTGGTAACTGTCTGAATTATGTAAGAGAGTAATTACTTGAAATTGGGGGTAGATGTACTGTTAAGACATGTTTAAGAAAAAAACTTCTTTAGTTTTTAAATTGTTTTCATACTCCTACTTTCTAATAAGAGATAAAAATCTATGAGTGTCATCAGAGCAAAGTCTTTGTGTCAGGAAAAGATGGAAAAATTGAAGCAATAGTTCAAAATTCTTGAGAGCAGAGGATGAGGGAAAAGCAAGGCCAATTTTTACTTTCCTATTTTTGAGCTTGTCTCCCATTGTGATGGTTGGAAGGCCCCATTTAGGGCAAAAATTGTAATGGCATTTCAAGGCATGCATGTTAAACAAAAGAATAGGAGGAAACTTGAGCAATTTTGCACTTTTGTTTTGGACTAAAACGTGGCCCAGAAGCCAGTTTTTATGATCAGCATGACTAGACTATGTTTAACTTTTTGGGTCAAATCCTACTTTTATCACATTTAAACCTTTCCCTGCTCAAGTAGGAGACTTTGTCAAAAGTTCTTTTTCTTTGGGCGGTGGATGCCATACCATATAAAGTCTCCTGTGTCTTGCATGGCTGTAGTTTCCTTCCATGCATTCCATGCTGTTTCACAGCAGACTCTTCTGATTCAGACTGGGTTTGGAGGTAGACTGGAAGTATGGAGTTAACCTTTTGCAGAATGGTGGGTGATTTTTCTTTCATGTTATATTTACTTTTCTAAAATAAATTTCCCTGCTTCCTGCCAAGTTAATGCAAACATTGTTCTGTTCATATGTTTATATTTGGGGACTCAGTTTGTGCCGTGGTATATATATCTTTCACGCGTCCTAATGGTTTTCACTGTTCACTGCAGGTGAGGTTTTTGTGCTGGATGATGGTGGGGAAGTAGACCTTGACCTGGGTAACTACGAACGTTTCCTTGATATCCGCCTCACCAAGGACAATAATCTGACCACTGGCAAGATCTATCAGTACGTCATTAACAAGGAACGCAAAGGAGATTATTTGGGGAAAACCGTCCAAGGTAATACAGGATTTGCCTTCAATGTTTAAAAATCTTAACCAGTTTAATTTCTTTTGTGTATAAAAATGTACCTTTTATGCAATTTCAGCATGAAAGCATCCAGTATTGTGATTGAAATATATTTTCAATTGAAAATTCAAGTTGTTTTTTGAGTGGGCTCCCGCCTCTCTATGAATGGCATTGAAGCTGACAGTCCAGCTGCATGATTTGAGTGAGAGAGCTGTTGTTTTTGCACAGTGATGAGTGTGAAGTGATGAAGGCAACTAGCTGAGGGCAGTAAGCCAGTCAGTGTGTGTTGTGCATCTGGAATGTTCTGTGTATAGACAGTGAGAAGGAAAAGGACTCCCATCATGTCCATTGGCCTTTGGGCTGGTCATGGGCTAGAGGGAGTCTGAGAGGTGGGTCTCTGGGTCTGCCTGAGTGTTCACTAGCGCAGCGTCACTCGTGCCTTTGCTGTGTGTGGTTTTTGCACACCGATCATTTGAGACTCATGCTACTTTTTAAAAGGTGGGGTTGGAAAACCACTGGTCTGCTATAATGGCATAAATCCAAATGTGGGGGGTTGTTGAAGAGTGACTCTCATCTGAGTCGTGAGAGTAAATCTGCTTTTGACTTTGGACTTTGCTGGACTGAGAACGGAGGGTCACACTGACAGCTGGCTCTGCCCTGAGGCCACCCTGGCTGGATTCTGGGCTGGGGGGTCATGTGTAGGTCTTAGCTCTACCACTTACCAGCTTTGTGAGCCCTGGTAGATCACTTCAGCTCTTTGAATTCTAACTTCCTTTTCTGTGAAATGAGGTTAATAACAGTGCCTACCTATCTAGGTTGTTGGCAGAATTAAAGAAGCTGAGTCAGTGAAGTATGTCTCTGAGTTCCCAACACACAGGACAGGATTGATTAGGAGCTGCAGTGATCTTTATCATACAGTTTGCTGTTCTAGGCCTCTGATGTCTTCATTTATTCACTCATCAGTGATTTATTCAGTGCTCAATACGGTCAGTCGCTCACTGGTGCTGGGATTAAATGGTGAACAAGACCAGGGAGGCCATTGTCCTCATGGAGGTTACACAGGGTTACATGGGAGAGGGAAAAGCAAACAGATGAAGTGAAATGTCTGATAGGAGCTAAGTGGGAACTAAATAGAGTGAGGAGAGAGAGAGAGTGGTGGGGAAAGGGGTCGGGACCGGTGGTCAGAAAAAGCCTCCAAGGAGGGGGCTTGTGAGCTGAGAAGCTAGCCCTGGGAAGGGAAGGAGGGGGCTCAGGGCAGAGACCCCCGGTGGCAGCGGGCCTGGTCAGGGACCAGGAGGGAGACTTTCTGCACTGAGACCAAGGTACAGGGGAGAGGTGGGTTGCACCCAGGTTCCACGGGGCCTCCCGAAGGACCACGGCATGGAGGTCACCTTTTATGCAGAGTCTGGAAGGCCGTTCAAGAGTTTAAGCCTGGGAGAAATGAACTCTGAGTTGTATTTTTAAAAGATCACTTTGGCTGCTGTGAGTGGATTAGGTCATATCCTGTGCTGGAGGCACTGTGGGTTATATACATAGTGGGTTAAACAGTAATCTCTACTCCGTAGGAACTGGCCTTCTGAGCCCCAGGACTGTGATTTAAAAAGTGCCGAGCTGTGGCTGGGGAGGGTGAACTCTGTCTGCGAGGGCTCTGCTTATCAGCTCCCCAGGGCGCTCTCGTGACATTCCCACGAACTTAGGAAGTAGAAACTCTTACCTCCAGTTCACGGATAGGGAGATTGGACTTAGGAATAGTTAGGTAATGTTGCCCAAAGATCCGCACCTAATGAGTGGAGGACCTGAGATTTGAATCCAGACATTCTGGCCCCAGATGCTGTGTCCCAGCCACCCTGCTGCGCTGTCCTGTCTCTGCAGCAGGTTGTCTACCTTTCGGTAAACTGGAAACGAAATGGAACTGGGTCCTGGGGCTATCTTGTCCTTGGAAAAGGGTGTGTGTGATGTGCTTTCCCAGCCATAAGCAATAGGGGTAGTAGCCGCGCAGTGGTTGTGGAACCAGGGTAGGTTCTGCATTGGGGCCACTGCTCCCAGGTGACTCAGGTTGCCCTTCGAGGTCCTACTCTCCTGCAGGGCTTCCAATCACAACTGGGAAATCTGGAAGGGAGGCCGGGGGAGTGTGATTTGTTAAGGGCATTCAAGAGGGGTCTCAAAGATGCTGTTATGCTCCCCTGCCGCTCTGCAGTTTGTTGTCACAAAGAGTATGTTTGCCTCAGTTAATGCCAGTGGGATGTGCAAGTCACGTGTGTCTTTTCTCTTCCTCAGTGGTCCCGCACATCACAGATGCAATCCAGGAGTGGGTAATGAGACAGGCGTTAATACCTGTGGACGAAGATGGTCTGGAACCTCAAGTGTGTGTTATCGAGGTTTGTTGAGTCTCCGTGGCAATCCATGGTACCTGTGCGTGTGACCGGGTGTACATTTTCTCCTCTTTAGTCAGCCACCAGCTACTGATAAGCCAGTTGCCAGTGAAGCCCTTGACCCTCCCAAGGGCAGCATGGCAGGTGAGGGCACCGTCACCGTCATGTGGAGTGGCCTCCCCCAGCAAAAGCGATGCTTCATTCACACCTCTCCTTTTCCAGCATTTATACACTTGCTTAGTATGGATTGTACCAGTAAGAGTGGTATGACACATTTTCCTTTGCCTCTCAAGAACATGAGGTGATCCGACCTTCTGTTTTCAATGGCAGGAATGTTCCTCCCTGGGCCTCCTTTGGTTTGCTCCTGCTTTGCTGATCCCAGCTGTTAGATCTCAGTGATGCTGTGAAAACAGGAGACTCCAGCAATTTGTTTATAACTGGTTTTTATTATAATACAGAAGTTATTTATGGCTAAGTAGTAAGATCTCAGGTTCTTTGCTTTGTGACTCTTCAGACAAATAAAATTCCTAGGGCATCTTTTACCTGACCTTCTCCTTGAAATGATGTGGAAAGATCCGTAATAACCTCGGGAAATGGTGAGCCTATCAGAAAGGGATCTTTTAGTACAGAGAAACATCTGCTTCTTGTTAACTGACGTTTGTTGGATCCAGGGCATCTGTGTTACATTGTTAGTGATAATTCAGATGACACAGTGCAACTGTTAGGAAACTAAACCACAGGAAGATTTAGTGCTTCACCTCTAAATTAACTCTGTTATTCTAGCTCGGTGGGACAGTAGGAGATATAGAAAGCATGCCCTTTATTGAGGCCTTCCGTCAATTCCAGTTCAAGGTCAAAAGAGAGAACTTCTGTAACATTCACGTCAGCCTAGTGCCACAGGTAAGGCATTTAGAGCTTCACTTTGGGGGATGGAGAAGAGGGAGAAAAGGATGGTTTTCACTCTTTACCTGTTTCAAATATTTGAGGTGCAGGAAACAGGGAATACACACTTCTTTGTGAACTTTAAATTATAATCATATTTTTGCAAAGATCAAATGGAAAACATTTGGAAAATTGATCAGGGAAATTTGCAGTTGAAGACAGTAGGTTGCACATGTCCATTTGTCTCTAGTACATGGTGAAACTATACAGCAACTGGAGTAAAGGGAATTTCTTTTTAAGACAAAAATTCACAAAGATGAATCCTTTGAGTAGAGTCAGTAGTAACAAAAATTAGAAAGGCAGAAAGCAGATGGCCTTATAGAAATGAGCCGGGCAGACCTAGGAGAGCTGGATCGTAAGCTGGCAGCGGGGAAAGCAGACAGCAAACCTGCTCACCTTGCAGAACCCTGAAGACTCAGGAACGGGCAGCCCTGGGCGCCTCGGGGTGAGGTGGGGCTCATTATAATTGCTATTTCTGAAGCACTTAGACTCTGGCATTCCCTACCCTAATGTGCACAGTTGGGTATCAGTCCTCTTTTGCCTTGGCAGAGGACTGTAGGCTTTTTCTGGATGAGTAGACACCAGGGACAGTGTAATTTTATGTTGTGGAGACACCCTGCCTTCTTCTGCTACTGGGTTTGCAGATCATCATAGCCAGGCTTCCCTTGTGGCTCAGCTGGTAAAGAATCCGTTTGATCCCTGGGTTGGGAAGATCTCCTGGAGAAGGGAAAGGCTACCCACTCCAGGATTCTGGCCTGGAGAATTCCAGGAGGGGACTATACAGTCCATGGGGTTGCAAAGAGTCAGATATGACTGAACAACTTTCATTTCATTTCATTTCATTTAAAGAAAAAAAGTGGAAGGATGGCTGTCTCTAGGGTTTGGAAAGGTGAAGGGGTAGATTGGACTGGTACTACTGCTTTTAGGACAAACCTTAAATAACTCTTTTACTGTAAAACATATACTTGTGTAACTTTGACAGTCTAAAAACTAAATGGTAGTTTAGGTAAATGGTCAAATTATCTATTTCTGTATTAAAAGAGGTTGGGAGAAAAGTCATACTTGAAAATCCCTTATCACAGAGAAATTTAAGACATACTTGAAAGTCCTTTATCACAGAGAAACTTTTTTTTTTTTTTTCCTTCTGTAAAATAGCCAAGTTCAACAGGGGAACAGAAGACTAAACCCACCCAGAACAGTGTTCGGGAACTCAGAGGGCTTGGGCTTTCCCCAGATCTGGTAAGATTTCTTGGTTACCTGGTTTCAGCGTGATCTTGTCTGTCTAATTAAGATCTGGCCTTCATGAAGGCTAAAACCTTTGTTTTCTTGGCCTGCGTGTAGTTATCCGATGGTGGCAAAATAGAGTTAGTGCTTTGAACTGGTATGTGGTTTTCAAAGATTTCCCTACCTGGCGTGTATGGGGCTGTGTCTTCCCCTCCCAGCCAATCATTCATTCTCCTTTTCCTCCTACCCAAGAACAGGGGTTGAGGAAAACCCCAGTTGGCTCATTAATCCGTCAATTTGTCCTACCACTCTTTCACATTTCCCCAACTTGGGATTTAGGAAGTTTTGAAAACAGGTAACATTTTTACAGTTTCTGTGCATCGTGCTAGGAGTTGACATTTCCATCCAGCTTAACAATGTGGTATCTACTTTAATTTCAATCGGGAGAAAAACCCAACTTTGTAACCCCTTCTGTCCCTCCAAATGCCTAGGTTGTGTGCAGGTGCTCAAATCCTCTTGACACATCAGTGAAAGAGAAAATATCAATGTTCTGCCATGTGGAACCTGAACAAGTAAGTAGAGATTCCATCTTCTCATAAACCGTTTTTTGCTTCTAATTATCCTGGTCTCTTACCCAGTTTCATGAGGCTTATTGTTATTTCATAATTTGAGACAGTAGACTGTTCCCTAGAAGAACTGACACCCACGGGCTCTGTGATTCTCCATCACCTTATCCCTGTGGTTCCCCAAGCATCCTTTACCTGTCCTGTCTGTCCCAACTCCTCCTACTGTTTGCTCCAGCCATGCCCATCGGATGTTCCCCTCCCCGGAAATAGGCCTGACAGTCTCCTATTCCTCCTTATCCTTCGGAGCCCAACTAGGACACAGTATTGTCTGAGAAGCTTTACCTTCCAAACCTCCTCAGAACTCTGGGTGACCTGTGTGTCTCACAGGTCCTGTTGGTGAGCCTGTCATTATTGCCCCTTATTGTGTGTGTGTGTATGTGTTCCCACACGTGTGTGTGTATGTGTGTGCGTGCGTGTGTGTTTGTTTCGTCCGTGTATGTCTCCCCTCATAGGCTGAGCTTCTTGAGGGCAAGGATCACTTTATTCAACTTTATATTCCTGGAGCCTGCTGTCTAAGGTGTTGAAGGCTCTAGACATATTCTAATCTTTTTTTGTTACTTGTGCTAATGGCAGTTACTATGGTACAGGTAACTCAACATTTTGGAAGCTGATATATCTCAAGTGCATGGTATGGAAATTCCAGGGGTGGTGAGTGGGACTGTGACTCTGGTCAGGTGGAGAGCAGAAGGAAGTTGAGGTCAAGGAACTCACGGTCGGGTTTTGGATGGTTTGTTCTATTACTAGGTTGTTTGAGGATCAGGGGAGCCCAGCTGGCCTAGAGAGGAATGGGTGAAGCAGCAGGGTTAAAGTAAGAGAAATCCATTCACAAGACTTCTAGGAGTATGGAAAGTGAATATGAAAAAACGAAAGTAACTGTGCTGGCGTTAGAGCGAATGAAGCAAGAGGAAAGCCTTTGTCCATTAGAGGTAGCGGTCCTGTCCAGCTCCACGACAGCTTGCGCTTCAGGGCGTCGGGGCAGCCGGAGGCTGGAGATCATTGTTCCTGGGTTGATGCCTGAGCCAGGAGCTCCATCTGAGGGATTCTGTTTCATACTAAGTGCATGGAATGTCAGAATACTTTCATTGATATAAACAGCCTTTTTTCATGCTCTTCAGTTATTTTTTATATTTCTGTCCCTGCAAGCGAAGGTAATTCAATTCTGTAATAGAATAGGTTATCATTAAAATTGAAAATGTTAGTCGCTCAGTCGTGTACAACCCCATGGACTGTAGCCTGACAGGTTCCTCTGTCCATGGGATTCTCCAGGCAAGGATACTGGAGTTGGTAAGCCATTCCCTTCTTCAGGGGATCTTCCTGACCCAGGGATTGCACCTGGCTGTCCTGCATTGCAGGCAGTTTCTTTACCATCTTAAATGTGGCATTTTATAAAAAATGTAAAGCAACATTCCAACCTATATAGGGGACTTTTGAAAAAATTCACAACTGTTGAGAAGCAGAACTGTACATGTGAAGCAGATTCCATCATACAGCTAATGCTGGGAGCCAGGGTTGCATGTAATTTAAAAATACAGATTTTTTTTTTCCCCTCCTGTCTCTTCATCATCTCAGAACTTCACTGAAATTAGTCACTATTAAAAATGTGACAGGTGTTTCTGTATTTAAATTAGAACTTCACATCTTTTGCCTGTCTTTTAATTTTCTTATTGCATTTTAGGAGTTCTTTATATATTTTGAATGCAGGTCTTTTATCAGATACATCATTTGCATATTTTTTTCTCAGCTTGTGGTTTGTCTTTTCATTTTGTTTTGTTTTTCCTTTTTTAATTGAAGTATAATTGATTTACAGTGTCATGTTAGTTTCAGGCATATGTCTCTTCATTTTCTTAATGGTGTCTTTGGGAGTATAAAAGCTTTTACATTTTTCATGAACTACCAGTTTATCAGTTTTTTTCTTTATAGATTGTGCTTTTGGTGTCATATCTAAGAACTCTACTTAATCAAGGTCATGAAGATTTTCTTCTGTGTTTTCTAAAAGTTGTATAATTTTAGGTCTTAACACATACATAGGTCTAGGATTCACTGTAAGTTAATTTTTATGGATAGTAACTTCAATAAAATTTGGAACGCATCTTTTTGCATGGAGCTGTCCAGCTGTTCCAGCTCCATTTGTTAAAAGAACTATCTTTCAGTAATCTAGTTTTCTTTGTGATGCCTGGAGAATCCCGGGGACGGGGGAGCCTGGTGGGCTGCTGTCTATGGGGTCGCACAGAGTCGGACACGACTGAAGCAACTTAGCAGCAGCAGTTTTCTTTGTGAAGGTGGTTTATAGACTTTTTATCTTTGTGAATTGTGTTTTAGATTTATTTATAGGTATTCATAATTTTTATTACTATGTGAATGACATATTTTTAAAAATTTAATTTCCTGATTAGATATGACCTACTGGGGGGCTTCCCTGGTGGCTCAGATGAAGAATCCTCCTGCAGCACAGGAGACCTGGGTTTGACCCCTTGGTGGGGAAGATCCCCTGGAGAAGGGAATGGCTGCCCACTCCAGTATTCTTGCCTGGAGAATTCCATGGACCAGAGGAGCCTGGCAGGCTACAGCTTATGGGGTCACAGAGTCTGACATGACTGAGTGGCTAACACACACACACACACACATAGGAAACCCTGTTGACTTTTGCCCGTTGATCTCAAGCTTAGCAACCTTACTAAACTTATTAGTTCTGATTGCCTGTAAGTTCCCTTGGTTTTTATGAATAAGCAATAATATTATATGCAATTAGTGGCAATAGTTTCTTATTTTCCAATTCATATACATTTTTCTTATCTAATTGTAATGTCTAATATCTCTAATATAGTGAATAGAAATAATAATAGTGGCCAGGTTTGCCTGTTTCAGACTTCATGTATTAAATGATGTTAATAGTAAATATGAAGCCACATGGTATTCGCTGTGGGTTTTTTATATTTTCACATTTTCCCCAACTTACTAAGAATTTTTATTATGAATTTGTATAAAATTTGCATCCACCAAGGTGATTTTTTTCCCCCTCTCTTAATCTATTCCTGAGGTGAATTCTACTGTTAACTTTAAGTGGTGTGCGGTGCTGCATGGGCCTTTGAATTTTTAAAAGCTCACTGGGGAGTGATTCCAATGAAAGCCAATTTCTAGAACCATTGTTCTTGGGACATTTGCTACTTGGACATGATTTTTTTAAAAACTAATTTGTGGTTTTGTTTATGAGTTCTTGAGGACTTTTGCATCCACTGGTTCATGGGAGGTTAGCCACTGTCTGTTCTTCTTAATTTATATATTTTAGAAAGTTGACCTTTTCTCTGTTTTTCAAATTTAGAACAGTTATTTTCCCAAGGTCATAATAGCTAGTAGGAGGCAGTCAGCGCAGTTCGTTTTTGTTCCTTTTCATGAACTAACTTTGCTCATTTTTAAACAGGTGATCTGTGTCCATGATGTCTCATCCATCTACAGAGTCCCCTTGTTGTTAGAGGAGCAGGGGGTTGTAGATTATTTTCTCCGGAGACTAGACCTTCCTATTGAGAGGCAGCCACGAAAAATGCTGATGAAGTGGAAAGAGATGGCCGACAGGTTTGCGTCTTAATAGGGACCTGGGGGTCTCAGCCTTATTTTTCCTTTTTTTTTTTTGGTGGAAGCTCAGGGAATTCAGCTCTGTCTTATGTGGTATCAGCTCACATTGGAAAGGCCTTCATGGTAAGGGGTATGAAGAAAGGATCTTAGCCAGTCCTCATGTAGCTGCATCATGGGTGAGGAAGTCCTGATACAGCTGGCTCAGGTCACAGATGACACAGCTGTCCCCCTTGTCTCCCATGCAAACAGGCCTCCTTGTGTTGGTGGGCTAGCGCTGGTACTTGAGGCCCACACGGATGGCTGGACGTGGCTGGAGCACTCCTGGGTGCTCCCAGGTACCCGAGCTATGTTAGGGAACGTGCCCACCCCACACCACAAAAGGATCAGCAAGGATGTCCAATCTTTTCTTTCTTCGTTTCTTTTTGTCACTGAATTTGGATTCTTATTTTCCAAGTCGGAGGAGAGGGATTTTTCAAATCATTCAGCTGCCAGTGAGATTACCAGACAGAAGAAAAGCTTTAGCTGGGCATCTGTCATCAAAAATAAATACAGTTGCGTGAAGCTGCTCAAGATCTGAATCAAACTAAAAACAGGAAGGCAGGGGGTTGAAACATTATTTTAAGCACCTCCCCTGCCCCCAGCTGTGGGTCACTCTGGGCTGAAGGTTCTTTCCAGGCTCTTCTTACTGCTGTCACAGCTCATCAGTTTGAGAACTGGCCCTCCCTGTTTACCCCCTCACTCTGAGATGCTTACACAGCACGTTACAGACTTTGGCCCAGCGCCTCTGAGCCCTGGGTGTGTGCTGCTGTAGCTGCAGAGTCACCCAGACGGCACTAATCAGCATTTGAAGAGGGAGCACACATGCCATGCTCAGCCATCCTCATTTTCATTTTGACATTTTCCCTTTCAGTCTGTGTGCATTTGCTTGTATATCATTATGTGGCCACAAAAATAGCACACAGTTTTATGATCTTTCATAAAATATTATAAGCTTTTTTGGGTTACTGATTATACTTTATAATGACAAATTTTTAATGAGTATGGACTATTGTGTGGATGCCCATAATTGGACTGTTCCCTTCATCACATTAACTCTTGTGAATTGTCTGTGTTTGTTAATTTTTTCATTAAAAAAATTTGGAGTAGATTTTGAAGCCATCTCTTGGTAGCGGGTTCCAAAATCCTACTTTCTTTACAAAGCCTGCCATGTTGATCTGAAACTTGCTTTGTCTTTACTGTTCTGTACATAGAACTCAGACAGTAGTCGCTCCTGTCATATTTTTCTCAGACTTGTTTTTTTTTTTTCCCCTTTAAATAGTGATTTTCATCTCATGGGGATATGTATGTCCTGAGTAACTTGATGTTTCTTGACCTTTGTGTGATAGATATGATCGCTTGCTGGAGACCTGCTCTATTGCTCTCGTGGGAAAATACACCAAGTTCTCAGACTCGTATGCTTCTGTCATTAAAGCTCTGGAGCATTCTGCACTGGCCATCAACCACAAACTAGAAATCAAGGTGAGCGGGGGACACAGGTGTAGTGTGGTGTGGCATGGACACCTGCTTTGTATTTTTGGAGCTCAGAGTTTCTTTTTAGAAATCAAAAAGATCTGTGGCTGACTCCTGGTTGGGAGAGAACAGTAGAGCATTTTTAGGAAATATGGGGAGATGTGGTCAGAGTAGAAGCCGAGAGAGTGGACACTTGGATCTGAATGTCAGGTGACTCCAGCGGTGAGGAATCCTAGTGGCCAAGCATGTGGCATAGTTGCTGGCACCTGTCCAGTGTTCACCCCGTGGAGCCAGGAGGTTTCTCAGTAACTTGTCTCCACTCACCCAGCTGGTGCCTGGAACACGGGCAGTGCCTGGTGAACAGTGCTCGCTGCATTCTCTGGGACAAACTGGGCAGAAGCTGAGCTGCTGGCATGTCAGGGCATAGCCCCTGCCCATCTGCTGGAGGTGGCGGACTGTCAAGGTTCAGGGCAGGGCTTCCAGAGCCTAGCGGCAACACCACAGAGTCTGTGTGACCCTGGGCAGGTTACTTAGCTCTCTTTGAGCCTCAGTTTCGCCATCTTTATTATTTTTTTTTAATTTTTAAAAATATTTATTTTTTATTTATTTGGCTGCATTGAGTCTTAGTTGCATCATGCAGGATCCTCCTTATGGTGCACAAACTTTCTATTTGGGGTGTGCAGGCTTAGTTACTTTGAGGCACGTGGGATGTTAGTTCTCCAACCAGGGATCGAACCTGCGTCCCCTGAATGGCAACGTGAATTCTTAACCACTGGACCACCAGGGAAGTCCTGGTTTCCTCATCTTTCCCCATCACTTTGATTAGTGATGGTGCCTTTGTCACACAGTTCTTTTTATAAGAATTGAGTGAGTTCATGTGAAGTGCTTGGACCTGTGTCTAGGGTAAAGGAAGTACTATATGGGTCAGCTCTTCCTGAAAACTTTCCACTTGTCCCTTTATACATTTTTCCCCCAGCAAAGCATCTCCCACATAGAGCTTTTCTGGAGGGGTGGGAAATCAGAAGAGGAGTTGGAGCTCAGTGCTGAGGGGTTGACTAGGCACAGAGCTGACAGCTCTGGGCAGCTGACCTCGCCCTTGGCACTGGGGTTGGCCTCCTACTTTCCACGGGTTTCTCAGGATGAAAATGAAATTGCTTTGAGCTGGTGAGCAGGTTCCTAGAGGAGGAGCTGTTCTATGTGCTTTAAGAATTGTGTGATCTCCTTACCTTGCCTTGACTTATTTTTTCACTAGTTTTTTCAGTCATTCACTCATTTTATCCCCTTGGAGGTAGCCCGTGCCAATCATGTGTTAGATAGTGGAGGCCGAGAAGGGTGTCTGAGTCAGTAGGGTATCTCAGGTATGAAGGGAGCATGCAGAAGAGGGGAGATCCTGCCTTGGTAGATGTGTGAGGAGGGGCCTGTGGGCAGGTCTGGGAAGATAGATAAGGCCACAGGGAAGGGAATTCCCAAGAGCAGATAGCATTTATCCAAGGACTTGGAGGTGCGGAATGGTTGGGAGCTCAGTGTATGGGAGAAGTGTGAATTGGAGGGTGTCTGGAGAGAGGCTGGCAAGGGCCTGGTCATGAAATGTATCAACTGGGCCACTTCTGAATTTTGCCCCCAGGTTCAGGGAAGTCACCGCAGGGTATTGGGCAGGAAGGAGTAGGAAGATAAGCAATGTAATAAAAAAGTGGGCAGAAGATTTGAACAGACACTTGCATAGAAGATACATGTGATATACATGAAAAGATGCTCAACGCCTTTAGTTGTCAGGGAGATAAATGCAAATTAAGTCTCAGTGAGGTACCAACACGCACCCACCTAAGTGGCTAAGCGTGTCGGTGAGGATGTGGGAGTGTAAACTGGTGCAGTTGCTTGAGAAGAGAGTCTGGTGGTTTCACATGAAGGTAAACATACGCCTTCTGTGTGACCCAGCCATCCCACTCTTAGATAGTTACTCAAGAGAAGTGAAAACATGTCCACCAAAACAATGTATTTTTATACAAACGAGCCAGTTAGTCATAACAGCTGAAATCTGGGAACAGCCCAAATGTCCAGGACGAGTCAGTGGCTAATCATTATTGTGTGGTGTATTCCTGCAATAGAAAAGTACCCAGTAGTAGAAAGGAATAAAGTCCGTGGTGATACACCACACCGTGATGAATCTCAGAAACAGAAGGCTACCCAGTTCATAGTTTCATTTGTCTGAAGTTCTAGAGGAGGCAGAACCAGTGGCGACAGAAAACAGAGCCAGGATTATCTGGAGCAGGAGGCAGGAAGGACGTTTTTTGCAGGGGGGCAGAGGACCGTGGGGGAACTTTCTAGATCTTGATCAAGGGAGGGGTCACTCCTTTGCATAGGACAAAACTCATGCAAGTACACACTTAAAAATGCTTGTGTTTCATTGTATGTAAGTTATATTTCAGCACAATCGAGAATGAGAAGCCACCTAGGAGGGGAGACGGACTGGGGGAGATGTCTTGAACAGAGGGGACACTTCAGGGTCTGCACCAGTGGACCGAGTATAGATGGAGAGCCAAAGCTTAATGATTTGAGAAGGAAACTCATAGTCTAAAATATAAGAATGATGCTAAAGTTTATCTTTAAAAGATTAGTATAAATATATGAAGGTTGTTTTTGAACTTTATTTTAAAATTAAGAAAGATGGAGTGCTGGTAATATTGTTTAGAGATCAGGAGAGAACGTGCTCAGGAGTCACAAGCCTGCTTCTCTTCTCTCCACTCTGACTGCTCCCAGTACATAGATTCCACGGACCTGGAGCCCAGCACCTTGCAGGAAGAGCCAGTACGCTACCACGAGGCCTGGCAGAAGCTCTGTAGCGCTCAGTAAGCAGAACTCTCTACCTTTGCTTTCAGGGGTTTGAGGTGTATCTTAATGAATGCAGTACTGTGCTCTCTTGTGGTGGTAGATAATCTGATTGTTTAAATGTCTTTTAAGGATTGAAAGGGCTACACCCTGGAGGACTGAAGCCTCACAAAAATATAGCTTATCAGTTTTTTTTAAAGATATTTTTGATGTGGACCATTTTAAAGTGTTCGTGGAATCTGTTACAATATGGCTGTTTTTCTGTTTTGGTGTTTTGGGCACAAGGCATGTGGGGATCTTGGCTCCCTGACCAGGGATCAAACCTGTACCCCCTGCCTTGGAAGGTGACGTCTTAACCACTGGACCACCAAGGAAGTTCCACAGCTTATCAGTTTAATTAATACGAAGAAAACTAGTTCTAGTTTCATTGATGCTGTATGCCGTATGCATCTTTAGATGAGACTTTTTTTAATTAAAAAAAAAAAAAAATCCCCTCTGGTGCCTCAAGTCTTACGAGAGCTCAGTTCCCCAGCCAAGGGTTGAACCCAGGCCATAGCAGTGGAAGTGCTAAATCCTAACCACTAGACCACCAGGGGATTCTCGGGAAGAGGCTAATAAAAGGTTTTTCATTCAGACCATTTGATGAAGACCCATCAGTAGAATTTCATAAATTTTTTTTTTTTGGCAGCTATTATCTAATATAACAGTAAAAAAATCAGGAAGAATTTCTGGTTCGCTAGACAAGTTGAATGTTACAGAGCCATACAGCTATGGTTAATGTGGCACTGACTGACCAGGAAAGGCCCCCTTCCTACTTGGGGGAGCCAAGGGGTAAAAAAAAAAAAAAATTGCAAACTTAGGGAAGAATCCCTGCCGGGGACAAATATTATGCAGTAGTGGTATGACAGTTACGTATGCCATCTTTTTTTTTTTTTTCCTGGTTATAAGCATTTTCTTGATGTTACTAAGAAGGAGAGTGGATGTTTTTGTGTGCATTTTCCAAGTCCATAGCGTTTCTATACAAGTCATGGGCAGGATTGAAATCACAGTCCTCAGAGCCAGAGTGACTTCGAGGCGTCAGTGTCTTGGAAGTGACTCGTTGGGTGGTTTCTGGGAGCTGGACGTGGTGGAAAGGGGCTGCCTGTGGTGTGCTCTCTTGCACAGCGGCGTGCTGGTTCCAGGAGGATTTGGTGTCCGAGGGACTGAAGGAAAAATCCAAGCCATCTCCTGGGCTCGGAAACAGAAGAAGCCTTTTTTGGGTAAGGAGTAGGAAAGACAAGAAAAAGTGCCCCGTGAGCCTGTAAATAAACAGAGATCATCAAAATCAAACATAAATGCTGTCTCTCCAGATAGCAGCTCAAGTAGAAGCCTTTGGGTTCTGTTTTTGAGAAATTTAAACTCCTCTTTAAAATGAACATTTTAAACATGAGCTCCATGTAGTTGTCATGGACTTCTGAGAGAATGAAATAGCAATTAGGAAATCTTGTCCATTTACTGAAACCAGCTGTTTGGCAGGACATGTGAGACTGGGTTTTATATCCTTGTTTGGAACACCAGCTGTCTAATTGGGCAGAGTGATTTTGGATGCTCCCTGGTGCTGTAAATTTCAGTCATATTCAGCATGATCCATTTTAAGTGGGAACTTAATGAGAGAGGATAAGAAAACTTGAATTTTAAAGTACTGAAGAGGATATTATTTATTTCTAAGATCACATGACTCTAAAACCTGAAATCTTCATATACACTTAAACCCCATGTTTGAAATCTGTTACAGATAAAACATAGCAGGGGGTTGCATGTTTATAGCAGAAAATTATGAGAGTTTATCATTGGAATTCTGTGAACAGTCAGGATAGAGTCCACGTAGGCGGGTTGGAAATGTGGGGACTCCCTTTTCAATGGAGTTTCATTTGCTTTCCCTCCACCTGCAAGGCGTGTGCTTAGGAATGCAGTTGGCAGTGGTTGAATTTTCAAGAAATGTGCTGGGATGGCAAGGTAAGTGTCTACTTAAAAATGTGTTAAATTCTCACTGGAAAGTTCCTGGTGCCTTTTGGGTGGTGGGGAGCCATGGAGGCCAGGCTTGGTTTCCCAGTATCTCGTAGCCACAGTGAAGGGAAACTGCTGAATCTATCAACAGAAAACACTCTGCCTTCCTCCAGGGGAACCACTAGCCACTGGAGGAGGGAGCATGGTGAGCCGCCCGCCTCTGCTCTTGCACCTTTCTCTGGAGATGCCCACACTCCTGTCGCCATGGTTGTGGACCCTGAATTAGTGCACGGCAAGGAAACTAACTCTGGCCAGTGTGAGCCTGTGCAAATATTATGAATTTGGGCTCTGGAGTTGATTAGACCTGGCCTCAAATTTTGACCTTTTTTTTTTTTTTAATTTATTTGGCTGCTCCAGGTCTTAGGGAATTCCCAGGTGACTCAGCGGTAAAGAACCCACCTGCCAATGCGGGAGATGCAGATTCGATCCCTGGATCAGGAAGATCCCTTGGAGGAGGAAATGGCAACCCACTCCAGTATTTTTGCCTGGAAAATCCCATGGACAGAGGAGCCGGGGGGTGGCTACAGTCCATGGGGTTGCAAAAGAGTTGGACACCACTGAGCACTCACGCACGTCCTCCGGGTCTTTGTTGCCGCAAGCGGGATCTTTAGTTGTGGTGTGTGGGATCTAGTTCCCTGACCAGGGATCAAACCCGGGCCCCCTGCACTGGGAGTGTGGAGTCTTAACCGCTGGGTTACCAGGGAAGTCCCTTTATCACTGTGGGTGACCTTAGGCAAATTACTTAGCCTTTCTGAACCTCTGTCTCTTCTGTGAAATGGAGGTAGTAGTGGTAACCTGCTTCACTTGGTTGTAGAAGCTGAATGAAATAATACCTGTAAGTGGTCCCAGCACAGTGCCTGACAATAGGAAACACTCCCTAATGTTGGCTCACTGTCTGTATTGCTGCTTCCAGACCACCAGGAGCTCAGTGGCTTCCAGCAGTGGTTTCCTCTTTCTCAGTGTTCTGTGGTTTGAGTGGACTCAGTGTGTGGTTTTCTGCTCAGTGTGTGGTGTGTCTGAACTCAGCCTGCCCTACTTTCAACTCTGCCCAGCAGAGGCAGAGGGACAGTCTCATCGTCCACCAGTTCAGCCGAGCCTTCTCAGGGCGTGGTGACCACCCAGCTCCTGAAATGACAAGCCCGCTGTGTAGGCCCTTATCAAGTGTCCCATGGCTGAGCCATTGTTGAAGGGGGGGGACCACGCGTGGTGTGAATCCTGGGGCACGGCGACCCCACTGCGGCCACCAGACCCTTATATGTTCTAAGCAGAATCAGCAAAGTGACCTGAGGAATAGAACACAGCCTGGCTTCACCAAATATGAAGGGTTCCCAGCGGCCAGCTCACTGTTAGGTCATGTCACAGTTTTTCACAGGAACCCTGAGGAGGCAGCAGCTCGGTTCTGTAGGCAGCTCGGCTCTGGTGCTGCCTTCTGAGCTCTGTCCTACCACCTGCCACTTGAGGTGGCCCTCGGGCGCCCTGAACCCCTGCACAGCCATCACCTCCTGCTGTTGCACCCACTGGGGTCCCCAGGTGGGTGGGTGACCTGGAGATGAGCTTCCCTGCATCTGAGACCTGGTCCCAGGTTAGGCCCCGGAGGGGGATGAAACCTCACATGATGCACAGAAAGAGCAAGCAGACAGACAGTGCCGGGGACTGAGTTCTTTCTATTTTAGTCTTCAGTGCTTTCCCTTATAGTCAGATGGTAAATTCAGTAAAGGGTAGAAAGGATATTTGGGTTTTGAAATCAGTTAATTTTTGATTTAGCTCTTGAGTTGGGCAGTTGGGTAGTGCAATGTGTAAGATGCTGAGAATGAAAGAAATGTAGAAGAAACAGTATTTGCACATCAAGGAGAGATTCTGGGAGAGAGATACAGTCTGAAACAAAAGGTGGAAAAATAGAGACAGTCTAAGAGCCATCAAAAGGATGTACTAAATAAAGATTATCAGGTTATGCCATTGATTTGATTTTGCCATTTTGTACAGTTTGACTTCCCAGAGAGCTACAGATATAATGAGAAACAATTCACCTTTGTCTGTTGAGTGCCCTTATATCTTGAAAACGTTATCCCTGGTTTTGGTTCTCTTCACTGAATAACTAAACTGAGGAGGGAATTGGTGACTTAGAGCTTAGGAATGAAACTGTTTAATCCGTTTGGTTGTAACTATTTTTGTAACAAAAGTATTTTGGTTTTTCAGATGCCAATTCTACAGAGTTTGACCCCAACACCAATCATCCCGTGGTAAGTCCTGTGTCTGGAGCATCTGGAAGGGTGTGGAAGGGATGTTATGAGCGTGATTGAGAGCTGGAGACAGGAGATGAGACCACTGGGTTCATTCTGGAGAACCCTGGGGACCTGGGCTTTCAGATGTCCCAGCCAGGAAGGAAGAACGTCACGTGGTTTCTCACTACTCTTCCCAGTTAGCCACAGGAAGTTTTTAAGACAGGTGCCACTCCCGCCAACTGGGGGTGGGGGTAGGGGTTCCTGATTAAGTAATTCCCAGAAAAGCTCTAGAACAATATTGACCCGAAACACTTATGTGGGCATTTATTACGTACCAGGCACTTGCTCACTTCTTTGTATCACTTAATAATCCCCAGCAACCCTGGGAGATGGCCGTCTTAGTAAAGAACTGCTGGCACTTAGGACTGGTTGTTTGACGTGGGCCCAAGCCCCAGGAGGCCGGCATTCCTCGTGTTAAATCTCCCATCAGAGGAATGTGGCTCTTGGGGGGCAGACAGTGCCTTCATTCATCACTGAATCCCCAGCCCAGGCGTGACCGGCCTGTTGATACCGAGGATGTTGTGATAAACAGGATGGACAAGACTCTTGACCTCAGGGTACTTAAAACAGCATTAGTATGTGTTTGTTGACCTGAAATTGAACTTTGCTAATAATCAGACCTCAGGGAGAAAAGAGCAAAGGTTTTGAGACGTGGAACCTCGGGGAGGTGGGGGAGCCCAGAAAAGGTCCTCTCATCCTGCAGACGTTCGCCAAGCTCCTCCTGGTTCCTGGCCAGCCCTATAAGAGCATCCCTTTCCTTCGAGCAGCTGTCAGTCTAGTGGAAGAGACATGTGATAACATATCTGGTCTTGTATCCACGCTACTGTGTCAGTCTTTATTAGAACAGGCCCTTGGGATCCAAAGTACCAGGGCAGGAATGGCTAGGGCAGGGGGCAGCAATGTCTGGTCCTGCAGCTCAGGAGGACAGGCTGAAGGGTGAAACACTCACCCGGAAAAGGTTTAAGAATGGTCATCAGGAGACATTTTCCTCTGACAAGCATCGCTTCTAAGGAAAGGCTGGACCTCCTCGCAGGCTCTCTTCGCTCAGTGCAGGCGGTCTGTCTCCTAACTGAGGCAGGGTTTGGTAGCAGGTGTTTGTTTTTGGAACATCTCCAGGTCATAGACATGCCGGAACACAACCCTGGCCAGATGGGCGGAACCATGCGGCTGGGCAAGAGGAGAACTCTGTTCCAGACCAAGAACTCCGTCATGAGTAAGAGCGGCCTCCCTCTGGCCCAGCCTGCAGGACGCACGTCCTGTTGCTACAGCCAGGCCAGCATTTACAGCTTTGTTCTTACTCTGGAAGTTCTTTACTTCTTTCCCAGTGACACTCCTTAGGGTGCACTGTAATAGCCAAAGTTAGCACCATGCTCGTAGGTCACAGGCAGTGCAGCTGGGGATCTGGGGGAACTTTGGCCGTGGACCACTCACCAGAATGAGTCGCTTAGGGGAAATTCATGGCAGTCTTACTTCCCTGTCTTATTAGGTCAAAGCGGATAAAACTGCTGATGTTGAGCACTTGTCTTACAGAAATGGCAGTTTCACCTGGTTCAACCTAAATAGATTTTATTCTAGACGTACTAACATAACGTGAGCTTCCCTGGTGGCTCATTGGTAAAGGATCTGCCTGCCAGTGCAAGAGACGTGGGTTCAGTCCCTGGGTCGAGAAGATCCCTTGGAGAAGGAAATGGCAACCCACTCCAGTATTCTTGCCTGGGAAATCCCATGGACAGAGGAGCCTGGCTGCCTACGTGGGGTTGCAAATAGTCAAATATGACTTAGTGACAAACAACAGCAATAACCAACATATGCTAAAGATTTAGGGGAAATTTAAGATATTTAAGAATTACTGGATTGGATTTTCTTTTTCTTCCACTGGGAAAACTCTGCCATTGTTGGCAGAGCACCTGTACATCTGTCTGGGGTTTGGAGGCAGCATAATTTGAGTCACTTGAGTAGGTGGTCATCCAGTCCTCTGGCTCTAAGATCCTGTGGTTTGGGGGTCTCACTTGGCTCTGGGAATCCATCTGTTGGCAAATGCCACTCTTGTTCCCGGGGAACAGCAGGCGCTGGGTAACCTTAGTGGCTCTGACTTAACCCTGGTGCCTCTGTAGTCACATGTGAGGGTGAAAGTCCGTTTCTGTTAGTTTTTCTTGGTTGCAGAGAATCAAAAGCCCAAGAATTCATCTGAATTGTGCTGCTAGAGCAGGCAGTGGGGATTGGCAGCAAAGTCACAGAAGTAACCTTCAAAGGGCCTGGCCGTGTAGATGAGAATAGGCAACCTGGGCGGCAGGATGTGGTGTGAATAGACACCTTTGTGAAATCAGGGTCCTTCATGTCACGTGGGTTTTTTCCCAGGGAAACTCTATGGAGATCCAGATTACCTGGAAGAGAGGCACCGCCACAGGTTTGAGGTGAGGATGTGAGCTTTGTGAGCTTTGACATCTTCTCCTTTCTGTTACTCTGGAAACACAGCTGAGAGCCCAGCAAAACTGTTCTTTGTGCTTCACAGGTGAATCCAGTCTTGAAAAAGTGTTTGGAGGAGCAAGGCTTGAAGTTTGTTGGCCAAGATGTTGAAGGAGAGAGAATGGAAATTGTGGAGTTGGAAGGTGCTTGCTTGGGTGGTTGTGTTCAGCGGGAAACTTAGGTTTTCTTGGCATGTGGGGAAAACACAGTAATATAAATTGTTGCCCTTGACGTCACCAGATCAGGCAGCCGTGCTGCCTGGGGAGGGGAGGGGTGGGCTCTTGGGCACAAGGTTCTAGAGCCCTGGGGGACAGCATAATTTGAGTCACTGTGGTTTGGGGGTCTCACTTGGCTCTGGGAATCCACCTGTTGGCAAATGCCACTCTTGTTCCCGGGGAACAGCAAGGCCTTCCGTAGGTAGCCACTTGACCTCTGGCTTCAGGTCCTCATTCTCCAGAATGAGAGCTCGGACTTGGTACCTAAGTGTAATCTCACATGACCTGCAGGACTCAATCCTGTTCAAGTCAGGGAGGTGGGGTGTGGGGGTGAGGATCGGGGTGTCAGAACCTGGAGAGGAGGGGTGACCTTCGTCTGCAGGCGAGGGCATCACATCTCCCGTGCTTGGTGATTGCCTCTACCCAGGCTCCAGATGAGTTGTTTTCACATCATTTTAGGGTCTGCAGAAACGTGGATCATGCAAGATTTGTTTCCATCTTCCACATGTTATGCGGACGCATGGTGAAGCTGGCTCTTCTGCACTTCTGTTTCAGATCATCCCTTTTTTGTCGGAGTGCAGTATCACCCTGAGTTTCTGTCCAGACCTATCAAGCCTTCCCCACCGTACTTTGGTCTCCTCCTGGCCTCCGTGGGGAGGCTCCCGCATTACCTCCAGAAAGGCTGCAGGCTCTCGCCCAGGTGAGGTCATGCTCCCCTAGTCCCTTGGGAGGTCACTGACTCCTTACAGAGAGCCATCCCCACACCATTGGTGATGAGCAAAGCCACAGGACTGGGGAGCCTTGCTGGGACCCTGCTTCTCACGCTGACACACAAGCATCCTCTCCTCCCCTGGGGTTTTCTCAGGCTGCTTCTGTGCCGCCCCTGGCCTTGGCCCCCGGCATGGTGGCCACGTCCCCCCTCTGCAGCGCCTGGGCTCCAGGATCCCATCTCGGGCCCTGTGGCCCGTGGGGAACTATGTTTTTTCACGGGGAGGTGTGTGTGTGGGGGGTGCCTCAGCTACAGCACGGGGGGGTTTCGTGCACCACTGCTGTGTTTGTTGGGAACAACCCTGTCTTGGTGGGTCCCTAACCATCATGACTGAGATATAAAGTGAATGTATATCTTTCATAACAAGAAGAAAATCCCTCTGCAGCTTTCTGTTAAATATATAACAGTCTGTGATTTGTGCTGTGAGCAGACAAGCATCCCTCGTGGGTGCTGTGGTGGCTGCAGAATCAGGGAAGTAAAGCGAGTGTTTGGTGGGAGCCGATGAATAAACCATCTGAATTCTACAGGGACACCTACAGTGACAGAAGTGGAAGCAGCTCCCCTGACTCTGAAATCACTGAACTGAAGTTTCCTTCAATAAATCATGACTGATGGTAACGTAAGTGATACTTTGAAGCTTGTTTTGTTTTGAATGGTGGTTGACACCAGAATTGTAAGAGCATCATGAAAGTTTAGTGTTGAAAGGTTGTATCTGCCAGAGGATGTAAGTGGTCAGGTCGTTGTGGGGATCAAATGGGTGAGGACCCTGCCCCCCCCCAGTTAGAGTACATCTACCCACCCTGTTCTGGGTACTCCAGTGGGGGCGACACCGGGCATGGGGCAATTGTCGTCTTGCTGATTGCTGCATTCAGGTGCCAATCTGACCTAATCTGGGGGAACTGGATTCTTAGAGCCATGTTATTACATGTAGCCATAAACTTGGGAGATCTTGAAGGAGGTGACAGGCGTGACAACATGGTGTCACTTCTGCAGACCCTCAAGTTTTCACCAGGAAGTGCTTTAAAACCAAAACATACAACACTTTTGTGTTGATTGCTTATTCTGGAAATCCATTAAAATCACAGCAGTTATTGAACAAACTTGGAATGTTTGTCTTTTGTGACCAGTTTGAAAGTTTATAAAGTGCAGTAGCTGTGAGTGGCTGCCAAGAATTGTATAAAATCCCATGAAGCTGAGTGAATGGTCAGCAGAAATACCTGCTCAGAAGGGGGCTGGGGTGTGAGCCAGGTGTTTGGGGGGGTCTAAAGGAGAACCAGGGGTGTGCGGGGGGGTCCCACCACAGGGAAGCTGAGGTCCTGCCTCAGGCACAGGAAGGTGGCCTCCCTGAATCGTGCACACCTTGCCTTCCTCACCAGGGTACCTCTCCACTGGCAGGTGTGGTCTCATGGGCACATGGTCGTGTTGAGCAGCCGCTTGGCCTGTGATGACTGTAGCCACGTGGGCAGGTGTGAGGAGGAGGTCCGAATCGGGAGGGGGGTAGTTGGTAGTTCTCTGCCAGGTGAGCATTTAGCACCCATGTATTCATTAATCTTCACCAGATAGTTTGCTGTAGGCAATCTGATAGTCTAAGTAACAGCCCTGGAGAGAAAGGAACCTTTGTAACGGTCAGGGGCAGACACTTGGTCAGTTACATGGAGTTTCTAACTGCCTCCCCAAGTGGAGAGCCCCTGTGAATGGCACCATGAGGCGACTGGTGCCATGGAAAAGACTGCTTGTGTTGGGGCAGGGGTGGAGTCCACGTGATTCCATAGGAATCCGAAATTTAGCTTCTTATGATTCAAGTTAGGCTCCTAATAGTGGTCCTCAATGAAAACCAGGCAGTTTGCCACAGCAGCTGACTACACATCCTCACTTTTCTATTTTAACATGCATCCTATAATTAATTGCTCAATTTTTTTTTTTTTTAACAGGGATGATTCTTGAAGAGAGCCTTTGGACTTCAAGGGTTTACAGCTTTGATTTTACACTCAGCTTTTGACAGTTCCTTTAAGTTATGTTTTTATTAAGATTATTTTATTATGGGGGAAGGGATCCGGGGAGACTCTGTGACTTGATGTCCTGCCGTGTGTACCGGCCCCCGCACGGTGTGCTGCTGGATGTCCCGCTCTCTCCTCTCTGGTCCTCCAGCCTCGGATGAGAGGCAGGACGTCAGGGTGGAGCGGGTGAGGGCTGGGCTCCGGGGGAGCCCGCGGTCATGGAGCTCGTGCGGCCACCCCGTGTCACTGTGGCTTCGCGCGTGCAGCTGTTCCTTCCCCGGAGGCTGTTATAAGAGGTGTGCCATGCTGCCTAGTGGGCGCGGAGGGCGAATCCAGCTGTGCTCACGACCCGGTGCCAGAACCCAAGGGCACCCCTTGCCACGAAGAAGAGGGAAACCAGAGACAGAGCATCGGCTTGGCCCTGCACTGGGGACTGTCTGTGGCGACCACGGCTGGGATTTGCTCAGGACAGTCAGTTTGGCATCACACGAGACGGCAAGAACTCTGTGTCTCCCTGAAGTCTGAGTACGTTGAATCCCTGTCCTCTGGCCTCGAGTCCCCTCCGGAATCACTCCTTGCATCAAGGGGTCACTTAACAAAGAACAAAGGATCTTTTCGGGACACTCCCCCTAAACCCCTCTCTTATGTAGACAGCTTTGCTCAAGGCGACTGTCTCCATCCAGAATGGTGTTACTCTGGTTGGAATGCAATATGAAAAGCTATTTTCTTAATGTGGTGTAACGACAGGCGGAGCTGTGTGCCTGTTATATCCTGGCTGGACTCGGTGTATACTCTTAACTTAAATAAATAATGCAGAGCAAGAGACACACCTTGTCTGTCATGCTGTTCATGTCACAGCCAGATGGGAGCTGTTGGAGCACAGTGCTGGCCTGCGTGTGCCCCCTGAACTCTCTCAGTGCCAGGCTCTCCTCCCAGGGAGCAGCCTGCAGTGGGGGATCTGATAGTTTTGTTTAAAAACTAAGAGAGGAGCCTAATAGGAACCAGAATTTCCCCAAAAGCCTTCAAATTTAGGTTCCCAGCATATAGAGATTCAAGTATTTATGAAGGAGGCCAGTCCCTCTGCTGGGTGTAGACCAGAAGCAGCCTGCCTGCCTCATCTGCCCTGGCCTTCTGAGTATAGGTCATCATCCTTTGGATTCTCCTCCAGAGTGAAATTCGAGATGCTGAATCCGTGCTCCTCGTGGCACGCTGGTGACGCTGGGACCACCCGCCCGCCCCCTGGCTGCCGAGCACACTTGCTTGTGAGCTGGCTCCTCTGCAGTGTGTCTGAGGGCGTGGCCCAGGGCTCAGGCTGGGCTGCTCATCAGTGGTCAGTAGCCTTTGCTTGTTGACATTTGAGAAGTTGGGGGTTAGGAGAAAAATGTTTCTCACCATCTGGCCTGGTTCCTCCCATCAGGGAGACCCAGGAAGGAAGCAGGCTCCCTCTTGTCTTCCACTCACTAGTCCAAGGCCACCATCATGGCTGGGGCCTAGAAGCCTGTGTGAGAGCACTGCCCTCTGACCCAGGCCAACCCAGCTGCCTCTGTCTGTCAGCGAGTCTCATGGCCTCTTCACTTACAGAGGATTCCATACTGGTTTGGGAACTCTGAATGTGGCTGACTGGGTGAATTCTGACCTCGTCTCCCATCTGGTGGTCCCCATCAGTCTTCAGTCATTTTTATAAAAGCTGGTCCCCAAACTGAAGGCTCTGATGCCTCTTGGTGATAGCAGCTCCCTACAACAGTAAGGACATGGTTGGTGGGCAGTTTGCAAAACCTCGCGGGGTCAGCTGTGCCCCCCCTCTGCTTTGAGTGGGCCTCTGCTGACCAGTTAAGTGCTGGCTGCTTACATAACCTACAAAAAGGACCCCTAGAATGACTTTCCGGGGCCTGCCAAGCCCCACTAGCCTTTCACCCTGGCTGTGCAGACAGGATGGTACGAAGGCTGTAGTGGAGACTGCACAGGAGGGTTGCCTTCACAGCCGGCGTGGGCAGCCCAGTGCCCAGGACTTCTCCTTGGGGAGGGAGCTGGGCCAAGTCCCTGTCCCCACTCCCTGTCCTCTTCATCCGTGGTGATCTGGGCAGGGTCTGCCTTTGTGGAGCACCCTGAGGGCTGTGGTGCTTTGCTCTTGATGAGATGGGGAGCTCTTGGAGGACTTTGAATCCAAGCATGGCATGATCAGACATTGGCTTTGCAGAGTCCCCATCTCTGCTGGTGGAGATGGCAGGGGAAACAGCCAGAGCAGGAATCCTCTCTGGTGGCTGGAGGGTGCATGAAGTAGAAGTCAGACGTCTCCTTCCTGTGCAGGTGCTGGAGAGAATCAGGGCACCGGCTGCCCTGTCTGTTGTCCTGTAGATTTGCCCTAAGGTACCTGCTCTTTAGGGCTTCCCTGGTAACTCAGCTGGTAAAGAATCCGCCTGCAATTCAGGAGACCTGGGTTCGATACCTGGGTTGGGAAGATCCCCTGGAGGAGGGTATGGCAACCCACTCCAGTATTCTTGCCTGGAGAATCCCCATGGACAGAGGAGCCTGGCAGGAGCCCTACAGTCCACGGGGTCGCTGAGTCGGACACGACTGAGCAACTGAGCACAGCACCCGGTCTTCAAACTGAGATGGACTGGACCCCAACCATCCAGGCTCCTTCCCTCACAGCTCTGTGTGGGGAGGAGCCCAGGGCTGGCTCAGTCTCTTGGACAGAGGTGGGCTGGGCATGGGACTCGTGACCAAGTTGCATCCAACCAGCCAAATGTTCTAGAAAGAATCATTCTGGCCTGGGTGCATGTAATTTATTAAAGAGCTTTTAGTCCCAAATCCCAGCAAGTCAGGGGAGGGGCTGCAGGGCGGTCTGTCAGCTCTGTAACTGCAGTTAGCCACGTGCCGCCATCTGCAGAGGGGCTTTCCCAAGACAAATCCTTTTCTGGCCCTGCCTAGCCATTGGGAGTTCAGGGACCCCAGCCTGGGCTACCCAAGCCTTTCAGGGAGAAGGACAGTCCCTGCTAGCCCAGACCAGGGAGTGCACTGGCCCAGTTCTTTCTGAAAGTAAGGCCCCTTGGGGTGGGATTTGGGGGGAGGGCTCATGCTAATAGCAGTTTCTTAGCTACACAGTCCAGGGTCTGCTCAGGACTGACGCCACGTGGGGACCAGTCTGTGTGCACGGTGTCGTAGGAGCCAGGAAGTGAAGTGTTCCCATCCACCTCTGAGCAGCCCAGACTGGTTTTATCAGGGGGACCTGGGGTCAAGCAGGAAAGCCCGCATGTTCCAGGTGGGGCACTGGGCCCTCACAAGACGCAGCAGGTGCAGGAGACAGGCCTGTGCTGCTGCTGCTGCAGTTGCTGCTGGAGCTGTTCCTTCTCGGCCGTCAGCGCCTGCAGCCTCTCCTCCAGCTTGCTCAGCTCAGCCATCCATTTCTGAGGGGACACGGAAGAAGCCAGGTCTGAGCTGACAATGGCTGAGAACCAGGGCTGAACTGATAGGAGGGAGGCAAGGCCCAGAGAGCCTGGGGGTGGGGCCTGTTCCAGGCCACTGGGCACCACCCTGAGCCTGGTCAGTGGAGAAACCAGATCCCCTGACCAAGGCAGCCCTGGGGTCTTGGGCAAAGTCCTGCCAGCCTCCTAGACCCTGGGGTGACTCGTCCTCCGCAGCCTCTCGCCCTGTCCTTCTGTCAGCCCTTGTCTTCTTCTGTTTTTGCGTTACCTGATGTTCCCCTCTTAAGAAAGCTTTTCTCTGGGGCTGCGTCCAGCACTCACTTAAGCACTCACCCCCGGCTTAAGGACCTCCCCCAAGTGCAGTAAACAGTTCTTGGCTTTGTCTTAAAGCTTTGACACCGTTCTCCCTTCTCCTCCAGTTACACTGCAGGGGAATCTGGGATGCAGTGGGCTTGTTGCAATCCAGCCCCGTGGGAGCACCGGTGGGAAACCCGACGGCCTCAGGCTTGCCTGGTGAATGGCTGAGGGGTCCCCTCCCCGCCCGGCCGGCCTGGGCCACCCACCTGCCTGCACCACTCCTGGATGGCGCGGACGGACAGCGGGCCCTGGATGCTCCCATCCCGCCGCAGGAACACCTCCCCCTGGTCGGTCTCGTAGAGCTGTGGCTCGGCCTGGGCCTTGGGGGCCTGCACGCTCAGGCGGATCACCTTGGGAAGGGCAACGGCAGCTCTGCGGGCACCGCACTGGACAGCGTGCGGCCCCCGTTGTTGGCCCTGCCTTGCTGGCTCCCGGGCAGCCTGGGGGCAGGGCTCACCTTGAGGGGGGTGCCAGTGGTGGAGGTGCTGACCACGGGGATGAAGGTGAGCCTGTAGGCGTCGGGGAAGACCTGGGGCTTGAAGCCCTGCAGGACGGAGTCCACCAGCAGGCGCACTCGGTCCTCATCGCGGTAGCTGCAGCGGACGCCCTGCACCAGGCCGCCGTCGTCCACGCCCACCAGCAGGCTGCCGCCCTCGCTGTTGAGGAAAGCGCACACGTAGCGCCGCAGGTGGTGCTTGAAGGCCTGGCCCAGGTACTCGCCCCCGCCGCGCTTGAACTCCAGGTTGCGCGTCTCGTTGCCCAGGAAGGCGCCCTGGAAGAGGCGCTCCTGGCCCAGGATGCCCTGGTGCGTGATGGCGCTGTCTGAGCGTGAGCCACTGGGCCAGCTGGGGGAGACTCGTTGCAGGCCCAGTGCCCGGGTAGGAAGGGGTCGGGCTGGCCTGGCTCGCGGGGAGCTGGAGCCCAGGACGGGGCCGGGGCTGGGGCCACTGTCCTCCTCCTGCTGGAGTGGGGGTGGGGGCAAGAGCAGGGTGTATGCTCCTGGCAAGAGTTAGGAGCCAACCTGGAGGGACAGGCGGCCAGAACCCCCACCTCCACCCTCCTCATCCCCTCCCCGGGGCCCAGCCCACACAGGGCATCCTGATGCCCCGCCCGGGCAGAGGGGTCTAATTCTGCCCACCATGCTGGGGCCAATGTGGGAAACCCTGTGGGTCGAGGGTTTGAAGCAGCCAGTGCTCTGCCCTCTTCCCAGGTGAACTATGGGAGGCTTGTGGGGAGGAGCTCTCCTTTCCAGCGGGAGCTGGGACACCTGCAGCCACTCTCTGCCCACTTGGGTTTTGCGTCAGCCTTGGAGACACAGGGTTGGATCATTCTGGAAGATGCCTCAGCACCCTGAGGTCACCTGTGACATAGCTGCAGGTCTCTGAATTGAGAGGGCCTCCCAAAGATCCCACCTCCTTCCTAATCTCCCTGAAAGCCTGGCTGATCCAGTCTTGACTCTCTCCCATCCCTGGGCCTTCCCGAGTCCCTTCCATGGTTTCTGCTCTGTGTGAGGGCTCTGGGAGCAGCCTGCTCAGGGCCGCTGCTCTGGTCTGGGTCTCACCGTCAGACTCCCTGCCTCCAGGTTCTCCTCGTCCTATCCATTCTCTCACTGACCCCAGATACAAGTCCTGCAGTCACTCTGTCCTGAAAACCCTTCCCTGGTTCCCTGCTGCCTTCCAGCCTCCAAAAGTGGCTTCCAGGGCTGGGAGCTCAGTGCGGGCTGGGTGTGGTGATGAAAGCCACTCCCCGCCCTACCAGCAGCTCCCAGAGAAGACAAGCTTAGCAGAGACTTGAGAGAAGCCTCAACTGTCATATAAACGTGCCATCAGGCCACAGGTCTTGAAATATAAGCCCATTTTGCTCTGCAACAGTTTAAATGTCATGGAGCCTTCATCCGGGAGGAAATTCAGTTCAAGAATTCAAAATTCAATTCAAGAAGGACAATTCAAGACCACCAGCCTACCATCAACTCAAAAGTGAGTTGACTATTCCCTCCTCCCCCACAAAAGCCCACTTTTGCTGGCACTGATGTGGTCTCACAGCCCTGCCCTCTGGCCTGATTTTCTTCGTCAGTCCCCCTAGGCAGCCACCAGCCACCCCGCAAATGCCGCCACCCTCACCCGGTCCCCTGGTATGTGCCCCATCCCTCTGCTAGGGATGTCCTTCCACGGAGTCGGTCCCATTGCCTAAGCCCCAGCCTGGGTCTCACTCCCTGGGGAATCTGTCCTCAAGATCAGTGAGGACCTTCCTGAGTCCTCCAGCTCCAGGCTGCCTCCCCATCCACTGCCCCAGGAGGGTCTGGCTCTGCTCACAGAAGCAGGGCTTCCCGAGGGCAGGGTCAAGCCCTGCTCTCCGCTGCGCTGCCTGCTGGAGCAAGTGTCTGTCAACTGAATGGATGAGCTCAGCCAAGGAGGTCAGGACCCCTGTATATGCTTGGGCCTGGCCTGGCCGGACCCACCTGCTGGCTGTAGATGGGCACAGGGAGGGTCTGATATTCAGGCCTTCTTTCACCTGCTTCCAGGCTGGAGGCAAGCTCCAAGGGTCAGTGTCCCTCTGGGACCATGGTTATTGGAGTAGCAGCACCAAGATTGCCAATTTGTCCCTAGTTTCTTGAAGACACCCCTCACACCCACTGGGCAAAGCCATCCACACCCAGGCCTCTCCCGAGGGAGGCTCTGGGTCTGGTGGGCCGCCTGCTAGGGGAAACCTGGCTTACCTCTCGGCGGTTTGAAGGCTCCCGGCCCTCACCCAGCACCGGCTCCTTCCCACGGGCCACCAGTTCCTTGATGATCTGGTGCTCCCCCCAGGCCGTGTGCAGACGCCGGGGCAGGGAGGCCAGGGTGTCCCTGGGGGTGGCCACCTGCACCAGCGCGTAGGCCTGACGTGGCCGCCGGACCACCTCGATGTGCTCCCGTGCCACTGGCAGCTCGAGCCGCTCCAGGGCATCTCTCAGCAGGCAGGTGAGCACGGGCACTGAGAACTGGGGGTTCAGGTGGCCCACGTAGAGAACATGCCTGCTGGGAGCTGCCTTGGCACCCGAGTCCTCAAGCGGGGGCTTTTCTGGGGGAAGCTCCTGCAGGGGCTGCTTGCCTGGGGGCTCCATGGTGGGGTTTGGGGGGGCGCCTGTGTTTTGGTGGTCTCTTCCTGGGAGTCTCCGGAGGGGCCTCCCCTGGAGGGGCTTCTAGGATTCCTCACCGCTGGATGCTCTTCCCAGGGCCCTGGGCTCTCAGCCTGGCCCAGGGCCTCCCAGGGAACTCGGGGGGCGCCGAGGCTCCTGGGAGGTTCACAGATTGACAGGGGCTGAGGAGGGCCAGAGAGACAGAGGGTGGGCAGAGGGCCAGCAGGAAGGGCTCTGCCACCCACCCAAGGCCTAGGACAGGGAACAGGGGAGTCAGAGCTGAGCCAGCAAACAGAGCGTGTGCGCCTGCCGCTCTGTTCCACAGAAGACCGAGGGGATATACCCAAAGAGGGGCAGAGGCAGAACTCAGGTCTCTGAGGGGCCCCCATATCCTGTCATTGGCCCCAGCGGGCCTGTCTTCCCTCAGGAAGCCCCAGGCTGGGGTGTTAACCCAGGGCTCTGAGGATTAGTCACGGACCCCCTGTGCTTCTTGCCTGCTCTGAAGCTGGTGTGAGCCCAGCAGAGGCTTTGAAGGGCTCAGGCTGGGTCAGAGGGTTTAGAGAGAGGTTCTTATGCTTTGGGTACACTGATGGAAGCTATGGCCCCTCACAGAATAATAGCGTTTGCATATATACATATAATTTGAAGAGATTTGTCTAGACCAAATCCTCTGGTTTGGGTCCAGGGAGCAGAAGCGAGGAGGGGTCAGAGCTGGGCCCTTGGGTACGTCCCCCACCACCTCTCCCTAGGCCAGGGACCTTGCTCCTGAGCTGTGCACACACCAGCCCCTCCACTCACCCACACACACCCAGCCTCCGGTCTCTGTGGCAGGTACGGCTGGCCTGCATCTTTTCAGATTGGATCCTTAAGGCAGTCACGGTCTGGGGGCCACCACTGCTGGAGTGGGGACATTTAGGGCAAATGGGAATAGGGGGAAGAGGAAGGCCTATGACTCTCATGTCCTGATGGTTCCCGGGGGAGCGTGGGAGGTGCCAGCCCTCAGCTCCCACAGACCCCTGACCCCTGGCCAGCAGCTCCCCAGGGCGCTTAGGGGCTTGGCTCAGGAGGGGGAGCCAGGCTGTGGGAAGTGGGTGGGGCCTGTGCAGCCACCTCTGTGAGCTCAGGAGAGTCGACAATGCCTCCAGCAGGCAGGCCATGAAGGGGATCAGGAACACTTCTCCCTGACGCCCCACCCCCATGTAGACAGATGTCCTGTGCAGCTTGGTGGGGGGCTCCTTCGGGACAGCTCCTAGAATCCAGGGGCTGAAGACACACTTCCTCCCTCTGCCAGGTCTCTCCAGGCCCTCGTGCCCACACTGGGCCTCACCTCCCACCTCAGTTACCAATCCCAGGCTCCCTGAGCAGGGATCAGAGTGCCGTTGGTTCCAGGGCTGCAGAGATGGTTACTGTCCTGAAGAGCCCTGAGAAATAGGTCAAGCATTGCCATCTCTTTTGAAGGACAGGGCTGTCACCTGCTACTCAACAGGTACCAAGATTCGGGTGATACATGGTCTTTATTAATGCAGAAATCTGTTCTTGGGTGGGTGGGGGCTGTGACAGTGCTTTACATTATGCAGATGTAGGCAGCACTTTCCCACTGCTTCTGCAAGCCCCGATGGGGTAGGGGGCAGAGGGTGGTGTCCAAGGGCAGATGCAGAGGATGATCTCCTCTTCTGCAGCCCGTTCTGAAGATGCTAATGAATTTTTGTTTCTGTGAGGGACTGAGGCAGAAGCTTGGGTGGGGAACCTGAGCAAGGCGACTGTGGTATGGGGGCAAGGAAGAGGCCCCCAGGCCCTGAGAGGTGGTATTATGAGGCTCTGGGGAGGCACCCTGCAGCCAGTGCTGCCTGGTCTCTGCATCCATGCCGAGAGTTATGGGGTAACAGCTCTAAGCTCTCCAGGGTCCTCCTCTTCAGGCCTTTCTAGACTCTGCCATCATGAGCTCTTCTCACAGAAAGTGTACAAGGAGGGCTGTGGCTGATTTAGGCCGTTAACTCAAGCCATGTTGAGTTAGGCAGAGACCGACAGCGGGCCAGGAGAGGCGGCCTGACAGATGAGACACGTACCAGAGAACAAATGTGAACATAACAGTCCTTCTCCAGGGGCCTCACTACCAACCAGCTGTTTGGCATGAAATTTCCCAAATGGATTTGAGCACCAAATCTTTCCCCATTCTTACCAGAAATCTCTTTAAATGATTGTATTACATATTTCCCTGGGCTCTGTTAACCTTATGTGAGTTGAACATCAGTTCCATCTTTTTTGGCCAGGGGGATAAAAACTTTCATTGTAAGCACTAAATACATCTGCAAAATGATATTTTTAAATACTGAAATGCACTGCAGTGTAATTGGGTTATTTATAGCATCCCAGGCTTTGTAAGAGCTAGGTGGTGGCGGACGTGAGTTCAGTGTTGTGGAACAAGCAGCTCCTTTCAGTCCTCTTACTGGATGTCTGTGACCTGCCTGACAACCCTCCTTGGCACTGGAGGTAAAAGACTTCTTGAATTTAAGAATGTGAGGTGGGCCCAAAGATGAGGGACAGAGGGAGGCTGTAGATAGGGCTCTTCTCACATTATTTGGAGAGTGTCCACTTGGTGGCGCCCGTGGCTGGGATCCCTGACGCCACAGAAAGCATGGGTGTTCTGAGCAAGCTGCCTAGGAACCCCAGCTGAGAGGCAGGGGTGGGGTGTGGACAGGAACTGAGCTCAGCCTTATGCTGGAGAGGACAGGATGCAAGGAGAGCAAACTCTGGGACTCAGGGGAGGGCAGGGTGTAGATAGATGCAGCCTTCACCATTTGGCCCCAGGAACACTCCAGTCTGCCTTGACTCCTCCCTTGCGTACCAGCGGCTGGTGGATTCCTGCCCGCCCTCTGACAGGGCCGGCCCACAGCCCAAAGGTATCTCGGGCCCGGTGCCTATACCCTGGGACCTACTGGCTGCTGGCCCCTGGAACCATCCTCAGTGGCTTTGGTTGTTGCAGGCCAAGCACAAATACACGATTCTCTCACTTGGCCTGCAGGTTTCCAGCTGTGGAGCTTCCCTGATGGGATGGGGTGACTTGGGCCCTTAAGTTAAAGGAGACTGCAAAAAGCGGAGGGACAACAGGGGGAGGAGAGAGTGTCTGGAGTCCCTCAAGCAGAACGATTTCCATGCTTTCAGCCTTGGTTGTAAAGATGAGCGGCAAGTCACCTGTGCTTCTTCTGAGGCGGGGTCATGGCACTGGCATGAGGGTAGAAACAGTGTGTCTACTGTGCCCACCAGTGCCACAGCCCAGAGAAGGGCCTCAGGTTGTTCCACAGAACACCAAAGAGGAGTGGTATGGACACTTCTGCTCAGGACTAATGGCCTGGACAAGAGAGACAGAGCAGAGCCCAGGACACAGGCCATGATTTGGCTGGAAGGTGGGGAGTGGTCACAGGGGAGGCGGGACAAGGCACAGAGGTTCTCGAAGGATTCAGCACTACGTGGACCCGGATTCTTCTCTCCTGAAGGGCCTGGGTTTTTCTTTCCTCATGTTCCTTAGCACCAGAGTCAACGTCTCTCCTTGTCACGGCGATGAGGGTGGGCACGGGAAGCTGCTTTCGGGAGGCCTCTGTGCTCAGTCCCGCTCTCCCATGTGCCTTCTCGCTCATGGGTGGCTGCACTGTCGGGGTCAAGGGCGTGGTCTCACCTGCCAGAGACTGCTTCAGCTTCTTTGGATGACTCTGGGTCACTATTAGAAAGCTTGGCTTGGTGAAATAGTTTCAAAAGTTTAGGTTGGGTTTTTTGGTTTTCGTTTCTCTTCAATGACATTCAATTCTGACCTCAGAGGCTAGGGCAGCACAGGGGAAAGGGAAACAAATCCTCTCTCCTCCTGCAAAATTTGACATCTGGTTACCTTTCTGGTTCTGTTCCCTTGGAAACCTGATAAAAATGGAATGTCGACCATTTCAAGGAAACAGTGCTTATAGTAGAACTGCCCCTGATTGTAAGTCACCTGGTCTAGGAGTGCAGTGCATGGACTGTACACATCCCTTCCTGTGGGGCTTCCTAAGGGCAGGGACTCAGTAGGCACGTCCTGCCCAGGGACCTGGAAGCTGTGCCGATGCCACTGGGGGGTTACTGGCTGCCCTGGGGTGTGATATGTCTAAGCCAAGGTGAACCCCTCTTCTCCCTGGTATGTCTTATCCCCATACACCTGAGCTGCAACCTGGGCAACAAAAGATAGTCCTGGGTGATTGTGGGCTCTGTAATGACTACCCCACTGAAAAGGCCTGCTCCTTACTGTCCTGCTGGCAGCATTTCCGGTCTGACAGTCTTCAGAGTGACTGCCTACAAAGGGCCGGCCATAGCCTGTGTAGTCTGCACGGTGAGAGGGATCTAAGACAAAAGCCACCTGGTGGGTGTTGCAGGCAGTATGATGTCTCACACTCCTCATTAGCTATGGAATTTGGGGCAAGTAACTTCACCTCTCTAAGCTTCAGTTTTCTCATCTTTAACATGGGGGAGTATGATGGCTATCTCTGAGATGTAGCGAGGTTTAAGAGAGCCTATGTACATAAACAACTTAGCATAAGAAGTCCTTAAATAGTGTTCCCTGATGAGCTGACAAGGGGCAGGGGCGGGTGGGAACCAGTTTACTCCACAAGCCAGGACTGGCAGCATGTCTGGCCTGCCTGCGTATGCTGCTGTTACTCTCACACTCAGAAGTTCATCATCAGGGCCCAGGAAGGCCCTCTTCGGGAGTACCATGAATGAACCACAAAGCCCACTGGACACAGGTCTGGGAATCTGTGGAAAATGGGCTTATCCTGGTTCAGCAGCCCTGACCCTAACTGCTGCAGAGGGCCCAAGGTTATAATCTCACAGTGGCCAAGTGGAAAAGACCATGTTGGAACCAGTCACTGATGAGGGCTGGTAGGATCCTTAGAGGTCTCCTCATCTAATGCCCCCATAGCCAAACGGGCCCAAAGACAGGAAAAGACCCACCCAAAGCATCACAAAAAATAGCTGCACTGGCTGGGACCTCAGCCTTGGAGTCAGATTACTCGGCTTTAAACGCCTACTTTGGCAGTTTCTGCCTACATGATCAGAGCTTAAGTTTCCTCATCTATAAAGTGGGTCTGCTGTGAAGATGAAATAGGGTCATTCTAATTCACACATAGCAGTGTGTGGGGTACACAATGATGTGTTCCTCTTATCAGGTTACCCTGCACTGTGCTGCGGCCCCTTTATAAACAGGGATGCGAGGGCCTGGACTGGAGTTCCTGGCCCCTGCAGGGCACAAGGGTACCCTGCAGGCCAGGCTAGCCTGCATCTCCTCACCCTGCCACGGAGGGTCGCTGCCGCTGAGGACCCTAACACTGTCCTTTCTGCTCAGGCTTCCCAGGGCTGCCGTGCTCATTGCTGTCTGCTGCACCAGGGCAAAGCCCCTTGAGGGCAGAGCATGGACTGCACACCAGCTCCCTAGGGGCTACGCAAGGCTGGGCCCCAGCGGGCCTCTGGCAGACGGCCTGCTCTTTAGGGACGGCTGGGGTAAAAAGAACTCAGGGAGCATCTTGTCCAAGTTCCCTCATCAATAAAAACGAGGAGCTACGACAAAGGCAGGGGAGTGACCTGCCCTTCGGAGGCATACTGATTTGTCTGCTGACTGATTGCAAAGACACTGGCGTCTATATTGTTTTTTTATTTATAAACAAATTGACATAAAATAAGTCCAGATGGCAGCAGGGGCAGCTGAACTGCTGACTTGCTTACAAAAGAAGCCTGTGGGCAGTGGAGTGGGTGCAACCAGACTCCAGCCTAGAGACCATTCTCTCCCATCCATCTTAGGGCCTTCTTGGCTTAAAACATTGGGCCCAACCTTCTTTGGCAGCAATTCTGGCCAGGGCAAGGAGCTGTGGCAGGGCAGTGCAGGGCAGGAACTCCTGTTCCCACAGATGAGGCCGGGGCTGCAGAGGGCCCAGCGGAGGGAGAGAGAGGAGATGACAGGGACCCTCTCCTCCCTGTGCTGAATGATGTGGTCAAGGCTTGGTAGGTCTGTCCATCCCAAGGAGAAAGTGCCTGGGTGATGTCCTCTGAGAAGGGGCCACAGCTCTCTGGAGAGGGCCTGTGTGGGGCCAGGGCAGTGTGGTCGCCCTCCTCCTGAAACCAGTGTCTGGAGCAAGAGGGGTATGAACTGGAGGGCTTGCCCAAGTGCCAGAAACAATAAATTAATAATAAGAAAAGATCTTTGTTTAAAAAAGGTAGAGGTTTGCACCATGAGTTTGGGATCTGTGGATCTCGTGAGGAGAAGGCAGGAGCTGTGGGAGCCACACCACCAGGCCCAGCAGCTGGTGAGGGAACCGGGCGTGAGTGTCACTTCAGGGCCCCATCTTTTGAGACCTCACAGGTCAGCCCCTTCCTCCATCACCTGGAAGGTGTTCAGTCTAAACTCCTGGAGGGAGGCCACCCAGGCTTGCGAAATAAATACACGGGACCTCAGAGCCAAGACGGGGCTGAGGGGAAGAGCAGTGCCTGGGCCGCACAGCCCGCTCCTTGGTCCTTCATGGAAGGACATCTCATGGCAGGAGGGGGCAGTGGTGGTGGCTCCACACAGCCTCCTGGAGTCCTGAGGTGGCCTCAGACCCCGCTGAGGTGCCTGATGGCCCTCCTTCCTGGGAGAAGAGCCTCCTCTGCTTGACCCCTCGGCTGTCCAGGCTGCACTGCCCTGCTCAGAACTTGCCCTGCTTCAGCCGGTCAATGTGGTAGCAGAGCTTGAGCGCAGGCCCCAGCTTCAGGCCCATGTACTTCATCATCGTATCACTGCGCAGCAGGAGCAGGGCCTTGCCATCGATCTCCTAGGGGGAGGAGGGGGGCGCCATCAGAGGCCTGGGTGGTCTGTCCACCCAGGTTCTCACCAGAGACCATCCGGGGAGGTGCCAGCCACACGGAGCCCTGTGAACCTGCTGTGACACTGAAGCCTACCTGTTCTCCTCACCTTCTGTCTCCAACCACCCCTCTCCAGCATCACCAGTGAACCCCCCAGGTTAAGCTCTTCATACATGTTTGTAGGTATCTCCTTTCTCTGCTGCCTGAGAGGCAGCCCTCCCTGCCCTCTCAAACCTCTGAGATCAAGGTCAATCCCAACTCTTCCCAGGAAGCCTCCCCAGTCAGTGTCCTTGTCACTCATCACAGACTATTTCTGTATTGACCCTCAAGGGCTATTTGGAGAGTCGCTTTCCTTCCTGGGCAGCAGGGAGCCCTCCTGATGAGCCACACACAAAGCAAGCACTCCATGAGCAGCTGTGAGACCCGCAGGACTGATCTAAGAGCACTCTCCAGCCCACCTGGCATGAAGAAGTAGATGACCTGTGAAAGCAGCGGAGCTGTTCTGAGTACCCAGAGTGCAGAACAGCACCAAAGCAGGGGCTACTGGGAACCAGGTTTGAGCCCCAAATCAAGAGTTCGGTCATTGCAGGGGGGTTCTCGGCAGTCCCTGGCCACAGGGCCAAATGGTCACTTGACAAGATGCTGGGGCTCACAGCAGATAAAGTAGAGAATGGGGTTCTGATGAGGTTGGAGAACTGGGGGCCACATGACAAGGGACTCTTTAACCTGGCCTTGGCCTTAGACCACAGCAGGTAGAGAGGAGAGCAAGCGCTCCTAGAAGAGGACAGTCCTGTCCTGGGATCCAGTAGGAGTGTGGCTGAATCAGATCCAACACTAAAGGAGACTTCAGTGCCCAGTGAAGGCCATTTGGGACCCAAGACTGGGTCACTAAGTTTGTATGGTATCATCTGTGCCCAGTTTCAAGGAACTTGGAACAAATATATAGCTTGTGCCCTTTATAAACTGTGGAAGCAAGACACCCGGCGGACATAGGAGAGGTCAGGCAGGGGCACCTACGTGTTTGCGAAAGAGGTCAGCATGGGGTCCAAACTGGGGATCAGCTTCCCGGACAAACTGCATCACGTCCTCAACCGTCCACGAGGAGGGGTCCCGGCCACTCAGTCGAGAGGCATCCCGGCGGTCCGACCCTGCAGGACAGAAGGACACCTGTCGTAATGGGCGGGGACTGGCCTGTAACTCGCCCGCACTCTCCACAGCCTGTCCCAGGGGCCCTGTGTGACCACGGGGGCTTAGAGCAGTGCCAGGGCAGAGGAACCAGAGGAGACTGAGGCTGGGCCCGGTTTTTCCACAAAGGACCTGACACCATTCTTCACTCAAATCTTAAGCATAGGTCTGATTCTGGAAATGGTCAGAAGGAATCTTACACTGAAGTTGTGACTAAGCCTGGACCTGAGTCAACGGTAGTGATGAGTGAGGGGATTATCTGGGTTGAGGTGGGGGGAGGGGCTGGTAGGTGAGGCTGCTTTTGCCTTGGCTCTGGGGACCATTTCTAGAGATACCTCCGGAGCTGGGTAAGATCAGAGCTAAGTGCTTGGGGCCCAGGGAGAAAAACAAGTGGTAGATAATAATAACCTGTGCCTTTTCTAAGGCCTGGAGAATAGCTGACTTTGTTATAGCCAAACACTTGGAGGTAGAACACAGCTTTGCCTTGGCTGCCAGGAATCTCAATGTTAATTTAGTGCTCTGCTTAGAGCTTTTACTTCCGTCTTGGCCATTTCTCCTGTGGGATCTGAGCTCTCTGTAAGGTTACCATCTGCATGGCTCTCTGGCAGGCTTCATCCCCTCTGCCTGGAACGTGCCCCCTTCTCGCCCTTCAGTTTCTCCTTCCCTCCTGGCCGATTCTAACTTAGCTAAACAAGAGCTGGCTTCAAGGATCTCCTCCTTTATGAAACTTTTCCAGGTCTCATCTTGAAAAAATTGGTCTCATAAAAGCATTTCATATATCTCTTGGTTACAGCTCAATCTCTACACACTTTCCCCCATCACATCACTCTAATAATCTCTTCTCCATAAAGCAGTCAAAACAACTTTTAAAAAGTAATTGGATCATGTCAATCAATACAACAGCTTCAAAATGCATACCTGAAATAAGGTTGAACCCCTTACCATGGCCTAGAAGGTACCCCATCATCTGGCCCTTTCTGCCTCATCTCCCCCTTCCCCTCACCCTTTACTCACCAAGCTTCAGACACGCTGGCTTTCTGCCTCCTGAATAAGCTATGCTTTTATGCTTTGATCCAGACACACAATTTCCGCCGTCTAAAATGTTCTTTTCCCCACATCTTTGCATACCTGATGCCTTCTCGACATTTGGGTTTCATCTCAAATACTGATTCCTCTGAGAGGCCTTCCCTGATATCCTAATAAAAGTACTTTATTCCCCACATAATCACTCTTTATCCAATTACTCTAGTTCACCCCCACCTAGCCTAAAACAATCACAACCTAAAAAACAATCTCATGCATTTATGTTATCACCTGTCTTCTGTTCTCTGTTAATCCCTGTGATACTGTGATTAATAATAAGAAACATATGTATCTGTGTTCATTCTCTTTTCTGGCACAGCACTTCAAGTCCTGGGAATCTCCTAAGAGGTCAGAGTGTCATTTGCTATTCCAAGCTTCATCCAGGAGATGAGGCAGAAAGAGCCAGATGGGGTACCTTCTGGACCAAGGTAAGAGGTCAGAGTGTTGTTTGCTATTCATAATAGTCCCTGTCAGTCACATCTGAATATGTTAATGAGTTACTTCTGGAAAGTCCTAAGGATGGGGGCTGGTTGTCAGGGGAACCAATCAGGTGACTAGAAGTTGGGACCTTTCAGTCCTGCCCCCTCCAATCTTTAAGGAAGGGAGAGGGGCTAGAGATTCAGTTCAATCACCAATGGCCAATGACTTAATAAATCTTGCTGACATAATGAAGTCTCCATAAAAACCCAAGGACAGGGCTTCAGGAGCCTCTGGGCTGGAAGGAATCATGGAAGCCAGTCAGAGACACAGATAACAACCTGGACTTTGAACTGGCATCTGAAGTTGGGGGGTGGTCAGTCTTGTGGGACTGAACCCTCATCCTGTGGGCTCTGACGCTTCCTCCAGGGAGTTAGTGTCAGAACAGGGTTAAACTGCAGGATGCCCAGCTGGCATGGTGGACTTGCTTGGTGTGTGGAGATCCGTACTTCTGGCAGGGGAAGCGAAGTAGTGCTGAACAGAGCACTGAGCGTAGGGAGACACACAGGAGGAGAGTGTTTTCCTTTCACAGCACACAAGAGTGCCTGCTCTGCCACAGACGATGTTCAAACATGTCTGCTAAATGAATGAATGATCGTATGTACCATGTATATTTTTCTGTCTCCCCCACCAGACTAGGTCTGTCTTGAGGCTGGGGTGACATAAGTCTCAAGGCAGGGACTCTACTTCAGAGCTCCGTACATGGCTCCATCTGGGGCCTTGCTGGGGTTGGGGTTGGGGAGCAGTATCCTGGGCTTCTCTGTCTCAGCCTTCCTTAGAATCTCCTCTGCTCCTGCAGGCCTTGCTAATGGACTCTTTTTATTCTTCCACACCTAATCTGTCTTTGGGCTGGGGGAGGCCACAGTGGGTGTGGAGATGGCTTTCTCCTGTCTCCTCATTGCTGCTTTTAGACCATCCTCCAACGGAAGCTAGTGTTCTTCGGAAGCCAAACATGTACTGAGCATCTGCTCTTCCTGATCACATACATTTACAGATCTCTGGGTTTCTACTCTTTGTTAAGTGAAGACTTTTGGGTATTTAACTTCTGGTTCCATCCTAATTGCTGCCATAATCCTCAGAGGAAATCCATCCAACTGCCTTGCTTCCAGTGATTTTCATTGCTATTCTACTTCAAATACCCACTACCAACATCACTGTCTAGTTCTTGGATCACTCGGAACAAATCCACTTCAGAATTTTAAACACCCACCTCTCTGACACCAACCTCCCACCTTTCCAACACTCTTGGGACATATGTCCACTATGACCATTATATCACAAAGACCTTTAGCACATCAGACTTACAGTCTCCCCATCCTTCAGCCGTCTCTCAGCCCTGCTGCTATCCCCACTGTCTGCAGACAGTGTTGATGATCTAAACCACTCCTCCTTCAGCTCCACCGATTACATGTTCCCCACCCCTCTTGTCCTGTTAGCTCAGTGTAAAACCTTAACTCTCAGACTGTCTTTTCTCACTCACATGTAGGTTTCTAAGAACCACAGAAGAAAACAGTAGCTCTTGCAAACTGATCTCCAAGCTCCAAACATTGTAGGGCCTTTGGTGTTTCTGCAAATCTTCTCCCCTTCCTCGACCTATTTCTCCTGTATTCTTTATGGCTCATTTAATCTCCCAGCACTCCTGAGCCCTTCCCTGCTCAGCCCTCTCTCCATTCATTCATGGCCACAGTCTTCTTCCAGTCTCAGAGCAAAAGGTTTGCCTTCTTCTGTCATAAGACTAACCCTTAATCCTTCCCAACACCTCCAAGGCCTTCATTTCTCCTCTTTCCTATATTCTTAATTTCTTCTTCATGGAAGGCTCAGGCTGTCTGCTGGCAAACATGCCTAGCATGCACCCACTCCAGAAGACCTTCTTTGAGTCACCTCCTTCTTTTTCTCATCAAACTCTCCTTGATATGCCTACCCACTGAAAACCTCCCTCACCAGCCTCCAGCACCACTGAAGCTGCTCTTACCTACTAAGATCACCAATTACCCTCTAATCACCAATTCCAGTAGGTATTTTTCAGTCCTTATTTTACTGAACCTTTTTGGGTTATATTCTTAGTCTCTGTACCTCTGGCCACCACAACATCAAATTCTTCTGCTTTTCCTCACATTTGACTACTCCTCTGTCCCCTGGTAGGACCCTCTTCCTGCTCCCTCCTCGTGAACTTTGTTGGTCCCTAGAAATCTTTCTTTGGTCAACTGTTCTTTTCATTCTACACAAACTTCTGGGAAGTGGGTGTCATTTTACTCTATAGCTTCAACTTCTATCCTCTAACTCCTAAATATGTAACTTCAGCTCAGCCCTCTTCCCTGAGGATCAGACCTACATGGCCACTGCCTGCTGGGTATCACCTAGATAGACCCATGGGCTCCCTCCCCTTCTCTTCTATGGCTGCTTCCCTCTCTCACTGAATGGCATCATCTATTCAATCACCCCTTCTAGAAACCTGGGCGACATTCCCACTCCTTCCTCCCAACCCTTAAATCTGACTATATTTACCTCATGAAGAGTTTTCACATCTATTCTCTCTTCTACAAACCTTCTACCACTGCCCTAATCTAGGCCTTTATCATTTTGCATGTGGCCCTAAGTGGTCTCTCCAGTCTTGTCTTTCCTCAAATCCATCCTCAACACAGTAGTCAATGAATGACCTATTTGAAACACAAACCTGTTTAGGTCTTGCCTCTAGTAAAAGTCTCCAGAGCTTCCCATTAGTTACAAGATCAACCCCAAACTCTTTCACATGGCATTTAAGGTCCTCTATGGTACAACCCGGAGAAGGCAATGGCAACCCACTCCAGTACTCTTGCCTGGAAAATCCCATGGATGGAGGAGCCTGGTAGGCTGCAGTCCGTGGGGTCGCTAAGAGTCAGACACGACTGAGCGACTTCACTTTCGCTTTTCACTTTCATGCATTGGAGAAGGAAATGGCAACTCACTCCAGTATTCTTGGCTGGAGAATCCCAGGGACGGCGGAGCCTAGTGGGCTGCCGTCTATGGGGTTGCACAGAGTCGGACACAACTGAAGCAACTTAGCAGCATGGTACAACTGCTGACCCTTCCAGGATTTTCTCTTTGAAGCCCCAGAATTACCCTTTGTTTTTCAGTAATACCAAACTGGATATACTTGCTGGTACAATCTGTGTTGGTTCTCATTCCTTTGCCCTTGTCCATGCTGCACACTTTTCCCTGGAAAGCTCTCCCCCACCTACCACTATCCCTGATACAATCACACAGTCAATCTTTAAAATCTCAGACACTTTCTCAAGGAAGCTTACCCTGGATAACAAGCTTGAGTGAGGTGTTCCTTCTTTCAGTTTTCATACAACTCATCTCTGCAGCCACACTCTAGATGTTATTTTACTATTCTCTATTTAAGTATTTGTCTCTCCTACAAGACTTTGAACTCCTTAAGGACAAGAAATGATTGATTTTTGTGTCCCCTTGACAAACACAGATGGTGTTCACATAAATGGCTCATGAATGAATGAAGGACTCCTTCCCCGCCCCTTTGGCTCTGAGTCACTGGCTCTTGGTTCCTGCTGTTCTCAAGCTAATCCCAGAGCTTCAGATGCTCCCCTGGTGCCTAGTTAGGAGTAATGGGGCCAGGCCCCAGTCTGACCTCTCTAGGTACGGGGGGCAACAGAGTTAAGTCCTTTCTGGCCTCCCAAGGTTCAGGAAGGAAAGAAGAAAAGAATGAGAGAGGGCAGGAGAGCCAGAACTCTGAAAAGCTTACCCCTGGAGCAGAGCCTGCGCACAGCTGAGGCAGTGCTCAGCGGGAGACCACAGGATGGAAGCAGAGGCCGGTACCCTGGATTTCGAAGGTTTTGGGAAGTGCTGACAAGATTGGTGGGATTCAAGGTAGAGTCCATTGAGTCTGAGTGTGGCTCCAAAGACCGGGCCAGACTATTTCCCAGGGCAAAGGCCTCACCTGGAAAACAGTAAAACCAGAGTTAGAACAGGGACTAGTCTGGAAGAACTGCCAGGGCACTGGCTCTCAGGAGCCTATTTGGGTGGAGTAAGAGGCAGCAAAACAGAGAGCTCTGGGCTGGGCCGCAGGAGGCCTGTGCACCAGCCCTGGCTCTGGCTCTCACTAGGTAGCCTCAGTCAAGCCCAGCGCCACCCTCTGGAATTGGATCTCCTTAGAGACTCTTCCCTTTAGACTAGACGGTCTCTGAGTTTTCTTCCGGTCTGGATGTGTCAGGCTTTTTCTGATAAGAAGAACCTTAAAAAAAAATGCAAAGAAGAAAGCTATTCTGGGAAGAGTCTGTCCTAACACACACGATGCTAGAGCAGGGGATAAAGTGCTGAAGAAGAGATACATTTGCTTACATGAGGGCATTTTAGAAGTGGACCCTCTTAGCCAGCAGGACATCTCAGAAATGCTTCCTGATGCCTGGCTCAAGGCCTGTCTGCAAAGGACCTGCTCTTATGTTCCCTCCCTCCTTTCACATTTGCCTTGTTTTATGGAACTAGTCCAAGGAAGCTGCAGTTGTATTGTAGTGAGAACATGGGCATAGAGCCCAGAATTTGGGTCAGAATTTGACTCTGCTACTCAGCAGGCAAGGTGCTTTCCTCAGAATCCTAGTCTCATCTATAACATGGGGGCCCCCTTTCTTCCAAAGGGTTTGTGAACGTCAAAAGAGAATGGCTATGAAAGCCTTTGTAAAGAGAAACTCACCCTGACATTTCTACACCCCGGGAACAGCCCAACCCCAGGCAGCAGCCCCTAATCACTGCACTACAAAACCTGAAACAGACTCCCTCTCGTAGTTGGGTTCTGCCCATATCAAGTCAGATCTGGCCACTGCATTCTCTATTTATGGGAGATGTCTTAGGTGCTGAACCACATCACACTGTCCTTGGCTGCTTTTCTTAAAAACTGAGTATTAAGATAATGCTTGGAATTCATTTCGAGCCTCTGATGAACACTTAATTCAAAGAAATTGCCGGGGACAGACTAAAACCTCTTTGGCGAGATGGTTTAGGATTTTAGGACTACTTTCTAATTCTCACCTAAAATTGCTTGGTAAACTATGGGATAACAGTCAAATCTGGCCTGAGACAGCTATTCATCCATATGAAATTTGGAAATTTAACTGATGAAGCCCTTTCCTAGAAATGGTCCTGAAGAGAGAAGTCTCTGAGTTTCCAGGATACCTAAACCATATCCTACCCCATTTCTGCAGGTGAGGTTTCAGATTTCTATTTTTCAGAAGAGATGCTTATAGCAATGTCCTACTTTGAGACAAGGAGTCCAATCCAAGAAATAGGATGCCTGGGTTCCATCTCTTGGCTCCTGACTTTCACTATGTATGTGAGTCAAGGTAACACATTTGTCTTTTCTGAGTACTAGTTTCCTCATCTGTAAAATGGAGAAAACTCACCCTTTGTTATGCTTAGAACATCAACTGAGGAAACAGAATGGGATGGATGTTACAACAGTAGGGAGTTGTATTTTATTCTTCATTCAGAGTTACAGTGGTACACTGAAGTTCTCTGTAGTAGCTCAAGAAAAAGATGAACTCTACTTTCTGTATTTATCGGCATGGTAATAACCTCACCTTTCTAGTACTCCTTCTATTCAGCTAAGACCAGGTTAGTATCACCGACTTCACATGAGCTAACAGATGTGAAGAATAATTATGATGACAATGCCAGGGGCTCACCAGATGCTGATGCAAAATCAGTTAAGTGTCTCTAGTCTTGGCAATGCTAAGAATGGTAACTGAAATCTGGATTCTGAGTTGCTGCTGCTGCTGCTGTCGCTTCAGTCGTGTCCGACTCTGTGCGACCCCATAGACGGCAGCCCACCAGGCTCCGCCGTCCCTGAGATTCTCCAGGCAAGAATACTGGAGTGGGTTGCCATTTCCTTCTCCAGTGCATGAAAGGGAAGAGTGAAAGTGAAGTTGCTCAGTCGTGCCCGACTCTTAGCGATCCCATGGACTGTAGCCTACCAGGCTCCTCCATCCATGGGATTTTCCAGGCAAGAGTACTGGAGTGGGGTGCCATTGCCTTCTCCGAGTTGAGGGGTCTGGAAATCTGGACTGGTGGCACCTGGACTAGGCAGGGTCATTAAATCTTAACCTAATGAGAGGAAGAAAAATGAAGCACCATGCCCAAGGCTCTGGGAGGTCCTAGTCTGCTTAAGGCTGATCAAATGAGGTCCTGGCTGCCTTCAGCAGGGGAATGCCAGGGCAGAAGACTGCAATGCTTTCCAACTGTGCTCCACAGAGCCCTGCAGTACACCCAGCTCCTGGGTGGAGTCTGGGCCTCATCCCAGCTTCTATCAAAACAGCTTTGGTTTTGACTTTTTTAGACCAGAGTTTCACATAATCTTACCCTTGCAAAAAGAGATCAATTTATTCCCATGAAGGGGAAAGCATGCTTCTGAGCATTGAGTCCTTGAATCTCAGAAGCAGAGGTTCTCAGATGGCTCTAGAGATGCTTCAATATTAATATCTAGCCCAGCAGACTAGTGTGGTCATCTGACTCACTGATGATATATTGCTCAAGTCCCCTTTACAATCAGTTTCACCGTTGGACAGTTTTGATTCATTACCAAAATGCCTTCCTGTTTGAGCTGAGATCTGCCTTATTGTAATTCTTTACCCCATTCTACTATCTGCCTTTCAAAAGAACCAATCTGCCTTTGGCCCCACTGAGAACTTGGAAGGGAGGAGGTATGGGATGGAAGAACAGAGGAAACAGAGAATTCCCCCAAATTGAGTGTAGGTCCCAGAAAACAGCAGCAGGCTGAGTCCTAAGGTGAAAGAGGTCAGTAAGATATTTGCTATAACATTTGATAAACACTAAAACAAAAATGCTTCCTTTCCTGTGTGGTAATCATCCTTCTTTCCACCCCCAAACTTCAGTATTAGTCTGTTACACTTAACAGCCCTGTGTTAGTTTCTCCTCAGGGAAATGAAGGATGAGGCGCTGGGTCACACGGTTGGGGTAAACCATCAGCTCCAGGAACTGACAGGGGGCGGGGGCGGGGGTGGTGGGGGATAATGGATTAAGCTCTGGCTCAGAAGCAGAAATTCTGAGTGAGAAGTATGGACTGCTGTGAGGAAAATATAATCCCAGCCTGGATTATGTGGGATGGGGATGTTCATCCAATTTTATTTAGCTTTTGGTATCAAAGGAAAGGACAATCCCCAAATCTAGGAGGCTTCACAGAGTTCCCAAACCTCCAACTGGTTTCCCTGCCTACTTCTTGCTCCACTCCAGCCTATTCTCCCACACAGTAAGTATCCTGAGTGAGCTTTCAAAAACACAAATCGGATTATGTTCCTTCCATAACACAGTCATGGCTTTAAATACTCTCATGGGTCCTCATGGCTCAACGATATAACGTCCATAAGCTGGTCAATTAGCCCTTTTCTGCCTGGGCCTTTGCTACCGCTATAGCCTCACCACTCACAATCTTCTCTTCTACTCTGTATTTCAGCAGTACATTCAGAGGAACATTCAGTTCCTCTGAGACAAGTCAGGTTGCCTCTTGTCCCTCACAGTCTCACATCTCAGTCAACGAGAACATTCTTTATCATTCCCCTCCTCCATCACTTTGGATCTGTGGCATCTTTACCTCATTATCCTACTCCTTCAGGTCCAAGCTTATATATCATTTCTTCTGAAGTCTTCCCTTGACATACCTGGTTTGAACTTTTGAACTTTGAATCTGTTCCATTAAGGTACTCATCACCGTGAATTAATTCCTTTGCTTATTTGTTCGTATTCCTTACCAGGCTATAAACTCTGTGGGGTGTAACGACCTTGACTCCTAGTTTACAATGGAACCCTCTATGCCGATATTGGAGCTTGGCATCAGGCAGTCAATAAATACTGGGTTGACTGGTTGTCTGACCAAATAATTGAATAGTTACAGTTTCAACTATTTATGAACACTTGAGTCATCTTAAAACCCTGACACTTCTATGAGGAAACCTTGTATGTGAATGAAAGGGCATCCGAAGAAATTTCACAGTTCTTACTTGGCTTTTATTCTCTGAATTTGTGTGTGTGTGTGGCGGCGGGGGGGGGGGGGTTGGCAGGAGAACCACTGTATAACCAACTTAAGACGACCTGGATGGTAACTGGAAAGACAGGCACAAGGAACTTACTGTCCTGGGACAAATGAACCACTTCCTTCAGCAGAGAGGAACCAGCAGGTCCAGAGGTGAATGCTAGGTGGATTCAATTACAGTAAAGATTAACAGTCATGGGGACTGGCTAAGGTAATACAATCTCCTGTTTAATATCAGCAGTTCTTGGAGATCCAGAAAGAATCCTCTCTCTCTCAATCTTCATAGGCCTCTTCCTCAATCCTGCCACATGTGTAACTCTGAAGAAGGAACTCTAATCGGACATCGCTGCCCTGAAGAATCCTTCCTGGACTTCTTCAGCTGATTCTTTGCTCATCATTCCTGGCTGGGCCAGAGAACCTCCAGTTCCACACTCTCACTACATACAGGTTTGCCTGTATCTCCCTCTCTCAGCTGAGAACTCTTTTAGAGCAGGGATTGAGTCTGTTGTCTGTCTCCCCATAGTCCAGTACAGGATCTAGGACATGTAAGTATTTGACAAATGTTTGATTATCTGAACCAGAACAACTGGCCTGAATTCTCTGAAATGCCAATGTCAGATCATGAAAAGTAGACAAAAGGGCTGGAAAACTGCTCTAAACAAAAGAAAACTAAAGAGATAGGATAAGTAAATGCAGTGGATCACTCTTCACGGGATCTTGGATAAGGGGGAAAAAAGTTACAAAGGACGTTACTAGGACAGTTGGGGAAATCTGAATATGGAGTATATTATATATATATCAACTAGTAGATTTTATTAATGTTAAACTTCTCAAGAATGATAGTAGTATTGTGTTCCTTGTTCTTAGGAGATACATATAAAAAAGTGTTTAAGGATCAAGTCTCTCATCTGCAGTTAACACTCAAATGGTTCAGTAAATAAACAAAAAATATATAGACAGAAATACATGCATATATACTTAAGAGAACGGAGAAGGAAATGGTGACCCACTCCAGTACTCTTGCCTGGAAAATCTCATGGACGGAGGAGCCTGGTAGGCTGCAGTCCATGGGGTCGCGAAGAGCTGGACACAACTGAGCAACTTCACTTTCACTCATTGGAGAAGGAAATGGCAACCCACTCCAGTGTTCTTGCCTGGAGAATCCCAGGGATGGTGGAGCCTGGTGGGCTGCCATCTATGGGATCGTACAGAGTCAGACACAACTGAAGCAACTTGGCAGCAGCAGCAGCATACTTAGAGAAACAGATAAAGTAAATACTGCAAAAAGTTAGGTGGTAAGTCTAGGTGAAGAGTACACGGTTGCTCACTGTATTACTGTATAACTTTTCAGTAAGTCTGAAATTTTTCAAAATAAAACACTAGAGGAAAAAACTAAGTCTCAACTTAGGTAAGGAAGCCTAATGAGATGTACATTTGGTGACTATTTGCTATATTGGAAATGAGTTGTCAGTTAGTCCAAGACCCTAATGGGGCTTCCCTGGTGGCTCAGAAGGTAAAGCGTCTTCTGCCTGCAATGCAGGAGGACCTGGGTTTGATCCCTGGGTTGGGAAGATCGCCTGGAGAAGAAAATGGCAACCCACTTCAGTACCCTTGCCTGGAAAATTCCATGGATGGAGGAGCCTGGTAGGCTACAGTCCGTGGGGTCGCAAAGAGTCGGACACGACTGAGCGACTTCACTTTCTTTCTTTTCTTTCTTTCTAATGGGTAGGGTAGTGTGGAGACAAGGCTGTAGGGAGGACAGAGGATGCCAGTAAGTTCCTGGACAAGAGAGGTGGTACCTTCAGATGTGGAACTAGTAGAAGAGGGCAGCCAGGCAGAAGGGTGGACGTTAATAAATACCAGCTTCAAAGGCCAAAGCAGAAGAAAGCCCTTATGCAGATCAAGCTCTTCAGCAGAGGTTTGGATAACTAATCAGAAAAGTGTTAAGAAATGATAAATGATCAGGGGTGGGGCAAAGGGTCAGTGAGGCAGAGAGGGTAGGTAGGCAGGCAGGCAGAAAAGATAAATGAGGGAGCACAGAAGCATTAGAAAGTTGGGCAAAGCTCTGGTTTGTCTGGGCAGAGTTAAAACATTTCAGGGAGGCAAACAAACTAGTGTGAGGGTAGCCAAACTGACGAATACTCACTATGAGAAACAGAGGTTAGAGAGCACAGGAAAGCAGAGAGCTGGCTGACTCGGTCTGAAAAAGGGAGAAGGGAAGAGAGGCAGCTGATGAGGAAGGTGATAACCTTGGTCTTTGTCTCTTCTTAGTTGGTGAGGCAAGAAGGAAGAGTGGCTAACGCCTGTTTCCCCTTATCTGGTAGTTGAATCAGAGAGATGCAAACTGGAACAGAATTCCTGGGAAGGGTCATGCCCCAATCCCAAGCTATGATCACAACCACAGGTCCATGATGTGTATCCGTACCAGCCTCTGCATGCTGCTACAAGTGCGTTTCTCTTGATTCTCAGTGGTATTATTCTATTTAAGAATTCTGAATTTCTATTCCTTTGAGAACTCTCTAGACTAGCAGGAACATTCATGGACATGCTACCCTCTCCCATGTATCCATTCTTCCAGAATCTCAGGTAGGGCTAACTTTTATTATGGAAGTGCAGCTCAGAGTTCCCAAATGCCAACCGCAGGGGATATTTAACAACCTGCCTCATCTGCACCAGCTCCACCATGCCTAGCCCAGACTCCCAGTGCGATACCCTAACTGCAAGTAAGAATGCTCTTTTCTGTACACAGAGAGTTTGAGGTTAAAAGAAAGCAATCTAGAGTAGGTTAGATGAGAAGTTCTTTCTGAAGGGTCAGAGAGAGGGTCACAGATATGTCTGCAGGGACCAGGTGGTGGGGCCCCTAGAAGGAGCATTCGAAATTCAGGTTATCTTTTTGCCGGGCATGCAAGTCATATAAGTAATTCTTGTTTGGGTGCAGAAGGGATGGAGTGGGGGGAGGGTGGTGGTGCTGGGTGAGCAGTCACTTTCCCAGCACATTCTCCAATCATTTTTATCAGAAGTGATTCTGACAATGATGAAAAGACAACAGGGAAGGCAGTGTGGGAACATGACTCGTGCGGGTCAGAAGGGAGTACCTTTGGGAGTTACATTCCCCCATCAACAGGCAGCACAGCCCCAGCGCTGATAGCACTGCCTCTATTCTTCTGGCCAGGACAAGGTCCACAGGACTCTTTTCAAGGGCCTTTCCTCCCTCTCTCCACAGTGACCTACCTCGCTAGTTTAAGGCCGAGCTTTCCTTCCCTCCCTGTCGTGCTGTGTCCTGTGCTCCAGATTAGAGATGCCGGGTTCCATTCACTCAAACCTCTCTCGGGAAGTGCTTAGTCACTGATCCGGCCACGTGGCATCCGCTTCCCCGTTGTGGGTCTGGTATGTTAACTAAGAAAGTTATTTTCCAGTCTAGTTAGAAACAGCAGGAACTTGAATCGACTTGCTAGACTGGCGCTGCTGGAGAAGTTAGGGCCACGTGCCAAAGGAAAGAGTGGATGGCCAATCACCAGGAAGCAAATTCTCAATATGAAGCCTGAGACTAAACCCTCCCACTGGCAAGGGAGTTCTCTGTTAGGACTTTGCTGCCAGATTATTCTGGGAGATGTCCTGTGACTTCACAGTGGCTCCGCATGCAGTTTGGAGCTGAGGAAAACTGTGAATCACCGTTTCTTTAGGGATAAAAATCCAGAGGAAGTCCTAGAGATAGGAAACAGAATCCTAAAGAGACAGTAAAGATGAGAGGAGACCAAAAAGCACCAGATGAGGCAAAGGTAAGGGACAGAAAACCAAATCTCAGGGTAGTAGGTGCTGGGATAGCAGGCCTGAGGGCTGGCCCTGGGCCCTCGCTGCTGCTGCCCTGCCCCCCTTTCTTCACCCAGACCCCAATCCAGCTCCTACCTGGTAGGTACCTGTCGTGGCTGTGGCTGTACTCTGTGGTGGTAAGTGACAAGTGAGTCTGTGTAAAGGGCTGGTTGCCAAACAGATTGTCACTGCGAAGGTTGTGGCAGAGCTTCTCCAGGAAGCGGAGGACGTAGGTGATGCTGTTGACTGCTGGAAGGTTGAGCGTGTGCTGCTCTCGGTCAAACACGGCTGTGGAGTTAAGTAAACAGGGCCTAGCATGTCAGCTCATAGCACAGCGCAGAGCTAAAGAGGAGGAGTCCGGCCCACTGCTTGCCTCAGGCTTACCTGGTTACACAGAGGTGAATGGTGCCCAGGTTTCCTTCCTCCCCTCCTCTCCCTCCCCTGAGGGTTTGATTTTTGCCTCCAACTCCAACGAGTTTGCAATAATGGGAGTGGCCAGGCCAGGTGTGTTGCACCTGGGGCTTTGGAATGATTCTACTCAGCCTGTGAAACAACTGTGAACATAATTCTATCTGCTCCATCAGTTGGCTGGGCCTCCCAAGGAAATCTGTTCATTTCCTTAAGAACTGCTGAAGAACAGAGAAGCTGGGCAGCAGAGGAGAACACAGCTATTGCCAGCAATGGCTGAGGTGCACAATCTCATCTGGATAAGGGCAACTCGAATTTCGGCAACATTCACTTCTTTTTTTTTTTTAAACCCCTATTTATTTCTATTCAAAACATATGCATACAATCCCTGGGCTTCCCTGGTGGCTCAGATTGTAAAGAATCTGCCTGCAGTGCAGGAGATCAGTGTTCGATCCCTGGGTCCTGAAGATTCTGGAGAAGGGAATTCCTAACAAGCAAAAGGCCTCGGCAACCGTCTGAGGGCACCAAGGAAACGTGGAGATAGGTCACTCCCAGGAACCAATCCAGGGGCAGGGAAAGGACCCGGGAAAGAGCGGGCGACAGTCACCAAGGGAAGGTGGTGAAGATGGCTGGGTCCCTGCAGACTGCAGCATGGAAGCAAAGGAGAGGCCAGGCAGAGGCCTTAGCCTCACAAGGAAGGAAAGGCTTAATTTCCCATTCAGTTTTCTGCCATTTCTAGTGATTCTTTCCCTGCCTGTCCCCATCCTCTGGGCAGTCAATTAATTACTCTGTGTCCGGGCTCCCACACCACCCTGCATGCATTTCTCACATATTATAACACCTCCCACGGTTAGCTGCGAGCTAGTCCTTCTTTTCCGTCCGAGCACAGCCTGAGCATATCATTGTCTTTTCTTCCCTTCCCCTGGCTAGTGTCTGCAATAACCTCTCACATGGAGTCAGGGCTCAATGAATGTCTGTTAAAAGAACCCATCTGTGGTATTTATGGGGTCTTCCATGTCAGCTGGGGTTCCTGAGGCTGGATATTGACTGGTTAGAGGGCAGGGGAAGGAGATTATGGAGTAGTGCATAAATAAGATTGAAAGGCTCTAGGTCAAGTCTTCATAGGTTTGGTGGGTAAAGATGGGGTTTTTGGACTCAGGAAAACTGAAACAGAACCAGGACACAGCAGAAGTGACTATTCTCAGTGAAAACAAACAACCAAAGCAAAAAACCACACATTGTGCAACTGACTCAAACTCCCATAGCAGGAAAGAGAGGACTGATTCTTCCCACTCTGCCCCAGGATTCAACTCCCCTGTATCGGGGCTGGCTGAGGACTGGGCAGCTAAGGGGTCAAAATAACGAGAGAAGACTTCTGTGGTTCCCTGAAGCCAGCTGGGAGGCTGGGGCAGTCTGGAGAAACTCTCCTGTTGCCCCAGTACAGCCCCCTCTGGATTTTTTCTTCTGAAGCACTTTTAAAGCAACAACTTGCATATTTTCTGTATGCAAGAGGCTAGGTAGGTAGACAGGAGGGATTCTCTTTAGAGGCTGGGGTTAAGCAGAGTCTGCATGGGTATTCTACTTGACAGCGATATGTAGAGGACCCCGAGGACTCTGGGAGTTGAAATGAGGACTCTGAGGAATGGAATACTTTCATTCCAGAGCCTACTGGTGTGAAGTAAAAACCAGGAGGCCTTGCTAGAAATCAACTAGTTGCAAAGGCCTGCCTCTCTGGCTAGAAGCCATACCAGACCAGGGCACTTACCTGAGATAACTGCACCACCGTGGCCCTGCTTGAGGAAGCTGAAGACGGTTTTCTGGTGATAAGCACAGTCGATGCAAGCCTGCACAGCCTGCTGCAATACCACGGAGGCTCGGGCTGGCCCAAAGTGGTCAGGGAGCTGCTGGACTTTCTTCTTATCTAAGTGGGGGCCTGTGCTGCCATTCTTGTTCAAGTAAATACAAACTGCAGGAGACAAAGAATCAAAGCAGTTTAAAGAGTTTCAGAGTAGAGAAGATGGAGAACAGAGCTCTCTTCATGTTTCCTACCCTGGGCTCTGGCCTCTACAGGATTCCCAGCTGCTAAGCTGGTGAAACACTGTGGGAGGGGGTAGAGGGTGACTATGCCCAGCTGCTGCCAGCCCAAATGCATGACCACAGGCTCTGGGAACGCAGCCTGCTGGGAGAACAGCCCAGACCAGCCAAGGCACAGAACTTGCACTTTGTCTTCTTTACACTGAAAAGAAAATCTAAGCAATTTTCCAGATGGATGTACTTTCATTTTCAGTTCTTGGCTGCTTTACGTCTTCTTGGTATCTCTCACGTGCTCTGTGTACCGAGCTGTGGGGCTATGGCAATATTAGCACGAGTGTGCTTGTGTGCGCCTGGCCTTGGACCTACAGTGATTAAACCACCAGTTACTTCCCTTGCTTTCCATTCTAGGTCTTAGAGTCCCTTTGTTATCTTCTACATCAAGACTTAGACTCAAAGATAGTAGTGAAAATAGAAAAAAATTGGAATAAAGAAAACATGCAAAGGGCCGGGGGGGCCCATCTGTATACTTGTTTCAGTCGTTTCTCTTGTCAAGATAGCCAGGCACTCTCCCAACTGCAACCCCCCCCCCACCGGCACTGTGCTGCAGGGGAGAAGCAGGGTGAGCACGGAAGAAAGAGACAGAACTCCCCAGAGCTGCTTCTCTTGGTCTGCTGAGAAGACTCATGTGCCTGACCAGCTACAGCATTCTTTCTGCTGGCCTGACTCCTAGGCTCCCACTTGGGTAGGAGGTACTTCACACAGTGTGCTCTTCGCACTGTCCTGGTTCGCTAACTGAATGGCAGGAGGGCAAAAAGTCTCTTTTGTTGTTCAAGGCAAACAGATAAAAGCGGTAGCTGTGTGGGCTCTGGACGGACCGGGGACCTCTCTGGGCCTCAGGTCTGCCACCCACATCACAGCAGGGCTGAGCCAGGCACTCTCTGAGGACTCTTTCACCTTCATCGTTCTAATTCCAAGAGGAAGCAAGATGGAGAGAAGAAAATGGAGAGAGGCAGGATGTGGAAAGTGACAGATGAAAAAGAAAGACAGGAAAAAAAAAGAAAAGGGTAAACAAGATGAACTGAAATATACATTTAACTCTTTTCTCTCTTAAAACCACAAAAATAGCCAGATAACAAGAAAGGAGACAACTTAAAACTCTGGAAGCTGGAAAGCAGAGTGGCAAAGTAGCAACTGGCTCAGCAGACCTAAGAAAGCTGAATCTTTAACCAAGAGTGGGGAATGATGAGAGCCAAGCTCTTCCATCTTATAAGTTACAAAAGGCCCAAGAATGGGCAGGGGCTCCTGTGAATGGGTATGACGTAAGATTTAATAAAAGAACAATTGGCTCACATCCGTTAAGAAATGGTTAGTATTTCCATGTCATAATATGACTCTTTCACTGAACGTAAGACAAATAAAAATGCAGGAACTCAAAGAGATAAAGAGTAATAAAAATAAGTGAAAATGTATGTCTGTGGAAAGACACTTATTAGAATGTTCAAAGCAGGTTAGTCCTAATAGCCTCAAACTACAACCAACCCAAATGTCCATCAACGAGAGAACAGATATACAAATTGTGTATGAATATTTATTTGTTGGAATACACTTGGCAGTAAAAAAAATGAACTATTGCTAGAATGCTTCTCAAAAACATTATTTTGAGTAAAAGAAACAATACAAAATAGTACACACAGTCTGATTCCATTTATATATTAAGTTCAGGAACAAGAAAATCTAGTCTATAGTGACAGAAATCGGAATAAAGGTGAGAGTGAAGACTGAATTTAAGGAGGCATGAGGTAACTTCCAGGGGGTGGTAGAAATGACTCTTAGCTTGATTGGGGCTGTGGCTACATGGGTACTTACATTAAAACTCAAATTGTATATAAAGATATGTACATTTCACTGTATGTAAATTTTACTGGCAGTTTCCACTTCTTTCTTCTTGGGACATTCACTCTTGGAACCTAACTACCACGTGTGAGCAGGCAAAGCCTGTGGTGGGTCCATGTGGAGAGAAACCAACAGCCAGAGACAACCTGTCAGCCCTGTGGTGGAAGTGGGTCCTCCAGTCCTGGTCAAGCCACCACAGCCGACACTGCAGGGGAGAGAGACCAGCTGCTGCCACCCAGCACTGCCCATGTTGTTGTTGTAAGCCGTGAAGTTTTGTAGTGGTTTGTTACGTAGCACAGGACTGCTGGAACAGACTGTGGTACCAGAAACAGGGTGCTGCAGTAACAGAAGCCCAACACACACAACACTGGCTTTGGGACTGGGAAGCAGAAAGAAGCACAAAAGATCACAGAGAGATTATGAGTGAAGCTGAGAAGGCCTTGAAAGAAGCCTGTAAAAGGTTGGGGTCCAAACGATTCTGTTCATTTTGTATTGTCTCTCGCCCTCTTAGCCTGAGATGGTAGTGCTTCCACCAGAATGAAACTTGGGTGGTTTTCTATGAATACTACTGAGATTTATTTCTTTAGTCAAAAGCCACAGTCACAAATCTTTTGAAGACAAGCGCTTCTCTACTTTGGGCTTCCTCATAGCTGCTGCTAGACAATGCCCTGAAGATTTTTAAAAATCCTATTGTCTAAGGAAGAGAATCTGTGAGACTTGCCCTTGAGATTTTCAGAGGGCCTTTTGGTCCAAAGAGTCTGTGAAACAGAGTCTTAAGTCATTCTGACATCTTAACCAAAGATTTTTATTGTCCCATTCTGGTTTTGACCCTTTCTTAACTTAGGATTATTTGCCTTCTAGAGAGACTGGAAATGAGAAACATTTCCATATTGTGAATCTTGGACTTTAAAACTTTTAATTTTTTTTTAAGTTCATCTCTCTCATCTTACATTTTATCACAGGCAGTGAGAAGCCAGGTGGCACTTCATTACTTTGTCTGGAAATGTAGTATTTCGCTGAGTTCATCAGGAACATTTCCTAGCTCCATGTTCGTGCAGGTGACAGTGTTATCACACCTTCCATCACTACCTAGCAGGTATCCCCCGTCCTCCATCTTTCACTGAGACTTTCCTCTTTCCCTTAAGCCCACATTGACAGCCTCTTCAAGATCTTTCTGGTTTCAATTCTCAAGTTTCTAAGAGAATCATTCTGGCAGTAGCATCGACAGCTTGGACTGAGATGGTACAAAACAATTCTTTGGATCCACAACCTTTTACAATCAGGAAGAAGACTGAGAAGGCAATCTCAGCTTTCTTATGGAAAAGGAAGGATGACTCAGAGGACAAAACCAAAAAGCCATGGAAACAACTTCCAGAAAGTGTTGAATCTAATCAAGGAACTGGCAACATATGCCCACCTGGATTTCAGAATTTCTATATAACAGTGACTGCTGTGTGCCTCCAGTTTTTTGCCGTTTTAACAAGTGTATCTATAAGTTATTACGCCTATGTCACCACTGTATGCACGTTATGCGGGGAGCAGACAACACATTTCTTTAGGTCACAGGTCTTCAGTTTGAGAAGAAACTGCACTTGAGAGGTCCCATTTGCCTGGGTCTGATTTAGATGGTGAGATCCTAAATCTGAAGTTTGATGTTGTAAAGGGATGAGACCTTTAATGGGGAATCTTACAAGGGGAAGAATACATTTTCCAAGTGGGAAAAATAACTTACGTCCAGAGAGTGGACTGAGGTGGTTTTAAAATAAGGTCCAAAATTCTTTGACCCTCCTCCCATCAAGATATGGGGTCTACTTCCATTCTCTTGAATCTGGGCTTTGACTGATTGATCAATAGAATATAGTAGAAATGACACGCTGTTAATTTTGGGGCTCAAGCCTTAGGAGAGTGATAGCCTCCACTTCCTGTCTCTTGGGGACACTTGCCCTTTGAACCCAGTCACCCTGGTATGGGGAATCCCAAGCTACCTGCTGGAGACATCTGTGGAGAGAAGAATCCACAGCCAGCACAAATTTTGTTAGCTGCATGAATGAATCATCTTGGAAATGGATCCTGCAGCCCCAGCTGAGCCACCTAAACTGATACCAAATGGAAGAGAGATGAGCTTTCTCTGCTTTAATTTTAATATGGCTGAATATACTGATATTATCTTTTCTAGCTATAGAAAGGTTATGTACTTTTTCTCTCTTTTTTAAAAAACTATGTATGTATGTAGATGTGTTGGGTCTTAGTTGCATCATTGAGGATCTGTCCTTGGGGTACACAGACTCTTTAGTTCTGGCACATGGGCTCTGGAGTATGCTGGCTCAGTAGTTATAATGCCAGGCTTAGCTGCTCTGTGATATGTGGGATCTTAGTTCCCCAGCCAGGGATTAACCCGTGTCCCCTGCACTGCAAGGCAGATTCTTAACCACTGGACCACCAGGGAAGTTTAAATACTTTTTGTTTTATAATTTATGCTTATTGTCTTATTATAAAAATATTTACCAATCTTAAGGTCATAAAGATATTTTTGCATACTGTCATGCTTTGGTTTGGGGTTTCCCTGGTGGCTCAGATGGCAAAGAAACCACCTGCAATGCGGGAGATCAGGGGTGGGTTCGATCCCTGGGTTGGTAAGATCCCCTGGAGGAGGGCATGGCAACCCACTCTAGTATTCAGGCCTGGAGAATCCCCAAGGACAGAGGAGCCTGGCGGGCTACAGTCCATGGGGTTGCAAAGAGTCGGACATAACTGAGCGACTAAGCACAGCACATGCTTTGGTTTTCTACTGCATCCCTGAAATTGGAATTTGAGGCTGGAAAAAACAATTCAGAGAAGGTCCAGCATGTACGGAGCATGGAATTAGCCACTTCATCTTGACAGTAAGTAAAAAGCTGAACAAACTGAAATACCCTTCTAAAATCCATCAGAAAAGTGAGGTCACAGGGCAAACTACTGCCCCCCATCAAGTTTGAAGAGACAGACTGATGAATACAGAGAATCACAATTTACTAAAAAGAAACCTGCACAGAAACTAGTGTGAGGTAGGGAAATCTAAACCACAACTGATGAACTGCTGGAGGCTCAGTGTGAACAAGTCTCAGAGCGAAAAATTTCAGGGGGATCCACTCATGGGGTAGCAGGGGCATCCCATACTTTTGTGAGTTTTACTCCAGAAGCTCAACCAGGTTCTCACAGTGAATACTGGAGAAAAATCCCCTCATGATTCCAGCAGGGGTAGAGAGGAAAAGGAGTCAGTTAAAGGTATGCCAGAGCATTCTGTCCTTTTTAACAAGGTCTACCCTCAGGAGAATTATTTTACCAGAGTTTTAACCTGCTGGGGTTTGACCAGAGCCTAACCTACCCGGGGGAAGGGAAATACCCAAGTCTAGCCCCCTCCAGCCATCCTGTCCCATCTAAGGGGAGTTGAGGGGGACAAAGAAGCACTGGTGAAGTTCACAGTCCAAGAGCACAGCCGCACTGAAAGCCTGAGACCTATTCATAAGACTATGGAATATCTCTCCTTCCGCATACCTTGCCTCTATATTTCCAAAGGCCATTTACAACAATTCCTTTTACCCAGTACATTATATCTGGCTATCAGAAAGAAGTTACAACGCAAAAAAATGCAGTCTGAAGAGACAGAGCAAGTATCAAAAGTAGACTCAGGCATGGCAGGGATGTTGGAATTATTAGATAGAAATTTTAAAACAACTACAATTATTATGCTAAGAGTTCTAATAAATAAAGCAGAGAGCATGCAAAACATGGGCAATATATGCAGAAAGATGGAAATTCTAAGAAAGAATAAAAAAGCAATGCTAGAGGTAAACAACAATGAAATGGAAATGAAAAATGCCTTTGGTGGGCTTATTAGGAGACTGGACACAGTAAAGAATTGCTGAACTTGAGGACATCTCAACAGAAACTTCTAAAATGCAAAAGCAAAGAAAAAAGAAGACTGAAAAAAGAACCCACCCACAATAGACTGGGTATCCAAGAACTGTGAGACATACAAAAGGAGTAACATACACATAATGGGAAGATCAGAAGGAGAAGAGAGAAAGGAAAAGAAGGAATATTTGAAGGCCAAATTAAAGTCAGACACCAAAGCACAGATCCAGGAAGGACAGAGAACACCAAACAGGATACATGACCAAAAAACTACATCTAAGGCATATTACATTCAAAATGCAGAAAAGCAAAGATTTAAAATCTTGAAAGATTTCAGAGGAAAAAACCATCTTATCTATAGAGGAGCAACAATGAAAGATTACTTATTTAGAAGCCATGTGAGCAAGAAGAGAATGGAGTGAGATATTTAAAGGGTTGAGAGAAAATACCTATCAACTTAGAATTCTGTACCGTGAAAAGTTAAAGTGAAGGAGGAAAAAACCCTTTCTCAGACAAAGAAAAACTGAAGGAGTTTGTTGCCTATAGACCTGCTTTGTGTAAGAAATGTTAACAGAACTCTCTAGATAGAAGGAAAATAACATAGGTCAGAAACTTGGATCTACACAAAGAAAAGAAGAGCATAAGAGAAGGAATAGGTGAAGGCAAAATAAGAACTTAATTTTCTCATTCTTAATTGTTCTAACAGATGGATGGTTGGTCACTCAGTCATGTCCAACTCTTTGTGACCACATGGACTGTAGTCTGCCAGGCTCCTTGGTCTGTGAGGATTCTCCAGGCAAGAATACTGGAGTGGGTTGCCATGTCCTCGGATCTTCCCAACCCAGGGATAGAACCCAAGTCTCCCACATTGCAGGCGGATTCTTTACCGCCTGAGCCATCAGGGAAGCCCAAGAATACTGGAATGAGTAGCCTATCCCTTCTCTAGGGGAACTTCCCAACCCAGGAATGGAATCAGGGGTCTCCTGTACTGCAGTTGGATTCTTTACCAGCTGAGCTACGCAGGAAGCTCAATATAACAGATAAGATATTTGTTCAAAATAAAAATAGCAACAATGTATTAGATTATATGTTTGCATGTATATGTACATAAATTAAAAGACGCTTACTCCTTGGAAGGAAGGTTATGGCCAACCTAGATAGCATATTTAAAAGCAGAGACATTACTTTGCCAACAAAAGTCCATCTAGTCAAGGCTATGGTTTTTCCAGTGGTCATCTATGGATGTGAGAGTTGGACGGTGAAGAAAGCTGAGCACCACAGAATTGATGCTTTTGAACTGTGGTGTTGGAGAAGACTCTTGAGAGTCCCTTGGACTGCAAGGAGATCCAATCAATCCATCCTAAAGGAGATCAATCCTGGGTGTACACTGGAAGGACTGATGTTGAAGCTGAAACTCCAATACTTTGGCCACCTCATGTGAAGAGTTGACTCACTGGAAAAGACCCTAATGCTGGGTAGGATTGGGGGCAGGAGGAGAAGGGGATGACAGAGGATGAGATGGTTGGATGGCATCACTGACTTGATGGACATGGGTTTGGGTAGACTCTGGGAGTTGGTGATGGACAGGGAGGCCTGGCGTGCTGCAATTCATGGGGTCGCAAAGAGTCGGACATGACTGAGCGACTGAACTGAAGTGAACTGATGCTTATGTATACTTATCCCTAAGTAAAGTGAATGACAGTAATCATACAAAGGATGCAAAGGAGGAATTAGGATTTTTATATCTGTGAAGTGGTATATAGTGTTATTTGAAAGTAGACTTAGATTACTTACGTATATCACAAACTTGAGGGTAATCATTTTAAAAAGTAAAAAAGAAGTAAAAATGATATGCTAAGAAAGGAGAAAGAATGGAATCATACAAAATGCTTGATTAAAAACCATGAAAGGCAGAAAAATAGTGGAAGACAAAAATAGGACAAAGTACAAGGGCAAGAAAACAAAAAATTGTAATAAATATGGTAGATATTTATCCAACTATATCAATAACCATTTTACATGTCAATGATCTAAATACATCAGTTAAAACAAAGAGATTCTCAAACTGGATCAAGAAACGAGACCCAACTTCATGTTGTTTAAAAGAAACAAACTAAAAAAAAAATAAATAAAAATAAAAGAAACAAACTTTAAATATAAAGACACATATAGGCTAAAGATAAAGGGATGGAGAAAGATATGCCATTCTAACACTAATCAAAGGAAAGTGTTAGCTATATTAATTTCAGACAGCAGATTTCAGAGCAAGGAAAGTTTTCAGATAAAGAGGGGCATTACATGATATCAAAGGTCAAATAGCCAAGAAGACTTGGCTTCTTACTGTGTATGCCTTATTGTGTATATCATTTCTTACTGTGTATGCCTCTAACAACAAAATATGGGAGGCAAAAATTGACAAAGGAGAGACAGATGAATTTTTCCTCCTTGCAGGAGAAATAGATGAATCCATTATTATGGATGGAGATCTTGATATGTCCTCTATCAGAAATGGACATATTCAGCAGGCAGGAGGACACAGTTGAACTCAAAACCACCATCAGTCAACTGGATATAATTGATATTAGAGGCTACTTCACCCAACAACAGCAGAACACATATTCTTCTCAAGCTCACATCAAACATTCACCAACACATAAAAAGCACTATACAGTCCATGGAATTCTCCAGGCCAGAATACTAGAGTGGGTAGCTGTTCCCTTCTCCAGGGGATCTTCCCAACCCAGGAATCGAACCCAGGTCTCCCACACGGCAGGCAGATTCTTTACCAGCTGAGCCACAAGGAAAGCCCAAGAATACTGAGTGGGTAACCTATCCTCCAATGGATCTTCTCAACTCAGGAATCAAACTGGTGTCTTCTGCATTGCAGGCGGATTCTTTACCAGCTGAGCTACCAGGGAAGCCCAAAACATACCTTAACAAATTTAAAAGAACAGAAATCATACAATATGTCTGCTCTTAGATGACAATGGAATTAAACAAAAAATCAGAAACAGAAAGATAAGTGAAAAACCCCTAAATGGAGCTTAAACAACACATTTCTAAATATCACATGGGTCACATTAGAAATCTCAAGAGAAATTTAAAGATATTTTGAACTAAATGAAAATGAAAACATAACTTATCAAAATTTGTGGGATATAGCCAAAGCAGTGAATAGAGGGAAATTTAGAGCACTGAATGCATACATTATAAAAGAAGAAAGACCTAAAGTCAATAATCTAAGCTTCTGCTTTATGAAACTAGGAAAAGAAGAGAAAACTAAATCCAAATAAGCAGAAGAAAATAAATAGTAAAAATTAGAGCACAAATCAATGAACTGAAAATTAGAAGTCAACAGAGAAAAATCAATGAAACAAAAGGTTGAAAGTGAAAGTGTTAGTTGCTTAGCTGTGTCTACGTCTTTGTGACCCCATGGACTGTAGCCCGCCAGGCTCCTCCGTCCATGGAATTCTCCAGGCAAGAATACTGGAGTGGGTAGCCATTCCCTTCTCCAGGGGATCTTCCAGACCCAGGGATTGAACCCAGGTCTCCTGCATTGCAGGCAGATTCTTTAGTGTCAGAGCCAGCAGGGAAGCCCAAAACCAAAGGCTGGTTCCTTGAAAAGATCAATAAAACCAATAAGCCTTTAGACATGCTAATAAGAAAAGACAGATGACACAAATTACTAATATCAGACATTGAAAGAGATGGATCACTACATGGATCACTACAGATCCATGGTCATTAAAAGGTACTATGACTAATTCTATGCTGACAAATTTGATATCAAGATGAAATGGACCCATTTGGTGAAAGACACATTCTACCAGAACTCACACAAAAAGAAAAAGGCATTCTGAATAGGCCTGTATTTATTGAAACTGAATAAATAATTAATAACCTTCCAAAATAGAAAGCACTTGGCTCAGATGGGATTTACTGGTGAATTCTACCAAACATTAAAAAAAAAATACATTCTACCAAGTCTCTATAAGACAGAAGCATAGAGAGTACCTCTTAGCTCATTTATGAGGCCAGCATTACCCCAATACCAAAATAAGACAACAACTTCACAAGAAAATTACAGACCAATATCTCTCATGAACACAGAGGAAAAATCCTCAACAAAAATATGAGCAAACTGAATTCAACAACATACAAAATGAATTATACACTAAAATCATATGGAGTTTATCTCATGTATGTATTTTCAAACTCACCATTTGAAAATCAATGTAATCCATTACATCAACAAGCTAAAGAAGAAATATCACATGATATCAATAGATGCAGAAAACATTTGGCAAAAAGTCCAAGACCCATTCATGATGGAAGCTCTCAGCAAACTATGAAGAGAGGAGAACTTCCTCAACTTTGTAAAGAATGTCAACAAAACACCCACAGCCAACATCATACTTCTAGTGAAAAACTAGAAGCTTTCCCACTAAGATCAGGAACAAGGTAAGGATGTTCCCTCTTACCACAGTTTTCAACCCTGTACTCAAAGTCCTAACTAATGTAATAGGATGAGAAAAGGAAATAAAAGATACACAGTTTGAAAAGGAAGAAATAAAACTTCCTTTGTCTGTAGATGACATGATCGTCTATGGAGAGAATGCAAAAATAATTCACAGAACTAATAAGCAGTTGTAACAATATTGCAAGGTATAAATATACAAAGTCAATCCTTTCCTATAAAACAGTAATGAATAAGTGTAACTTGAAATTAAAAACAATACCATTTACCTTGTAGCACCTTAAATTTTTTTTTTTGCTATAAATCTACCAAAATATATACAAGATTTATATGAGGAAAACTAAAAAACTCTTATGAGTAAAACAATAATAAAAAAACCTAAATAAATGGAGAGATATCCCCATGTTCATGGATAGGAAGACTCAATATTGTTGAGATGCCTATTCTTCTCAACTTGATCTACAGATTCAAGGCAATCCCAATCCAAATCCCAGCAAGTTATTTTGTGGCTATCAACAAACTGCCTCTAAAGTTTATATGGAGAGGGAAAAACCCTGAATAGCCAACACAATACTGACGGACTTGGAGGACTGATACTACCCAACTTCAAGACAGTATGGTATTGGTGAGTTGAGTTCAGTTCAGGCACTCAGTCATATTCGACACTTTGCCACCCCATGGATTGCAGCATGCCAGGCTTCCCTGTCTATTACCAACTCCTGGAGCTTGCTCAAACTCATGTCCATTGAGTCGGTGATGCCATCCAACCATCTCATCCTCTGTCGTCCCCTTTTCCTCCTGCTTTCAATCTTTCCCAGGGTCTTTTCCAATCAGTCAGTTCTTCGCATCAGGTAGCCAAAGTTTTGGAGCTTCAGCTTCAGCATCAATCCTTCTAATGAATATTCAGGACTGATTTTCCTTAGAACTGACTGGTTTGATCTCTTTGCAGTCCACGGGACTCTCAAGGGTCTTCTCCAGCACCACAGTTCAAAAGCATCAAAACTTTAGCACTCGGCTTTCTTTATGGTCCAACTCTCACATCTATACATGACTACAGGAAAAACCGTAACTTTGACTAGACAGACCTTTGTCAGAAAAGTAATGTCTCTGTTTTTTAATATGGTGTCAAGGTTGGTCAGAGCTTTTCTTCCAAGGGGCAAGCGTCTTTTAAAAAATTTCATGGCTGCAGTCACCATCTGCAGTGATACTGGAGCCCAAGAAAATAAAATCTGTCACTTGTTTCCATTGTTTCCCCATTTATTTGCCATGAAGTGATGGGACTGGATGCCATGATCTTCGTTTTTTGAATGCTGAGTTTTAAGCCAGCTTTTTCACTCTCCTCTTTCACTTTCATCAAGAGGCTCTTTAGTTTCTCTTTGCTTTCTGCCATTACGGTGATGTCATATGCATATCTGAGGTTACTGATATTTCTCCCAGCAGTCTCGATTCCAGCTTGTGCGTCATCCAGCCCAGCATTTTGTATTATGTACTCTGCATATAAGTTAAATAAGCAGGGTGACAATATACAGCCTTGACGTACTCCTTTCCCGATTTGGAACCAGTCTGTTGTTCCATGTCCAGTTCTAACTGTTGCTTCTTGACCTGCACACAGATTCCTCAGGAGGCTGGTCAGGTGGTCTGGTATTCCCATATCTTTCAGAATTTTCCACAGTTTGTCATGATCCACACAGTCAAAGGCTTTGGCATAGTGAATAAAGCAGAAGTAGATGTTTTTCTGAAACTCTCTTGCTTCTTCGATGATCTAACAGATGTTGGAAATTTGATCACTGGTTCCTCTGCCTTTTCTAAATCCAGCTTGAACATCTGGAAGTTCATGGTTCACGTACTGTTGAAGCCTGGCTTGGAGAATTTTGAGCATTACTTTACTAGCATGTGAGATGAGTGCAACTGTGTGGTAACTTGAGCATTCTTTGGCATTGCCTTTCTTTGGGATTGGAATGAAAACTGACCTTTTCCAGTCCTGTGGCCATTGCTGAGTTTTCCAGATTTGCTGGCATATTGAGTGCAGCACTTTCACAGCATCACTGTCTGGGATTTGAAATAGCTTGGCTGGAATTCCATCATCTCCACTAGTCTTGTTTGTAGCGATGTTTCCTAAGGCCCACTTGACCGCACTCCAGGATGTCTGGCTCTAGGTGAGCGATCACACCATCACGGTTATCTGGGTCATTAAGATCTTTTTTGTACAGTTCCCTGTATTCCTGCTACCTCTTCATAGTATCTTCTGCTACTGTTAGGTCCATACCATTTCTGTCCTTTATTGTGCCCATCTTTGCATGAAATGTTCCCTTGGTATCTCTAATTTTCTTAAAGAAATCTCTAGTCTTACCCATTCTATTATTTTCCTCCAGTTCTTCGCATTGATCACTTAGGAAGGCTTTCTTATCTCTCCCTGCTATTCTCTGGAACTCTGCATTTGGATGGCTATTTCTTCCCTTTTCTCTTTTGCCTTTCGCATCTCTTCTCAGCTATTTTTAAGGCCTCCTCAGACAGCCATTTTGCTTTTTTTGCATTTCTTTTTCTTGGGGATGGTTTTGATCACAGACTCCTATACAATGTTATGAACCTCCATCCACAGTTCTTCAGGGACTCTGTCTATCAGATCTAACTCTATTCAATCTAATAGATTGAATCTATTTGTCACTTTAATCATAAGGGATTTGGTTTAGTGGTCTAGTGAATGGTCTGGTGGTTTTCCCTACTTTCTTCAATTTTACTCTGAATTTGGCAATAAGGAGTTCATGATCTGAGCCACAGTCAGCTCCCAGTCTTGTTTTTGACTGTACAGAGCTTTTCCATCTTTGGCTGCAAAGAATATAATCAATCTGATTTCAGTATTGACCACCTTGTGATGTCCATATGTAGAGTCTTCTCTTGTGTTGTTGGAAAAGGGTGTTTGCTACAATCATTGCGTTCTCTTGGCAAAACCCTGTTAGCCTTTGCCCTGCTTCATTTTGTACTCCAAGGCCAAACTTGCCTGTTACTCCAGGTATCTCTTGACATCCTACTTTTGCATTCTAGTCCCCTGTGATGAAAAGGACATCTTTTTTGGTGTTAGTTCTAGAAGGTCTTGTATGTCATCACAGAACCGTTCAACTTTAGCTTCTTCTGCATTAGTGGTTGGGGCATAGACTTGGATTACTGTGGTATTGAGTGATTTGCCTTGGAAACGAACAGAGACGTTCTGTTGTTTTTGAGACTACACTCAAGTACTGCCATTTCAGACTCTTTTGTTGACTATGATGGCTACTCCATTTCTTCTAAGGGATTCTTGCCCACAGATTTAGATGTAACAGTCATTTGAATTAAATTTGCCCATTCCCATCCATTTTAGTTTGCTGATTCCTAAAATGTCGATGTTCACTCTGCCATCTCCTGTTTGACCACTTCCAATTTACCTTGATTCATGGACCTAACATTCCAGGTTCCCATACAATAATGTTCTTTACAGCATTGGACTTTACTTCCATCACCAGTCACATCCACAACTGGGCATTGTTTTGCTTTGGTGTTGGTGAAAGAACAGACAAATCAATGGAACAGAGCCCCAAAATAGTCCCACACAAATACAGTGAACTGATCTCTGACAAAGGAGCAAATGCAGTACAATGGAACAAAGATAAGTTTTTTCAATAAACAGTACTGAGACAACTGGATAAACACATACAAAAAAAAGAACCTAGACATAGATTTTATACCCTTCACAAAAATTAATTCAAAATAGATACAGACCTAAATGTAAAATTCAAACTATAAAACTGTTGGTATAGCCAGACAATGGTATGTTATTCAGCACTTGATAAGTGAGCTATCAAGCCATGAAAAGACACAGGGGAAATTTAAATATATCTCATTAAATGAAAACACCAATCTGAAAAGGCTACGTATATTGAATGATTTAAATTTTATGACATTCTGGAAAAGGTAAAATGATAAAGACAGTAAAAAGGTCAGTGGCTGTCAGAGATGAGTGGGGAGGTAAGAATGACTAGGCAGAGGACAAAGGATTTTTAGAGCAGTTAAATTATTTTTTAAGATTCTATAATGGTGAATACATATCATTATATATTTGTCAAAATATATAGAAAGTACAACATCAAGTAAGATCTCTAATGTAAACTATGGACCTTGGGTGGTAATGATGTTCATCATTGAAACAAAAGTACTACTCTGGTGGGGGATGTTGATAATGGAGAAGGTGAAACATGTGTGGGGGGTAAGGAGTGTATGGGAAATATATCCTATACCGCCTGCTCAAATTTGCTGTGAATCTAAAAAAAAAAATAATCATAACACAGAAGAGTTCTTCATAGCAGATGCAAATACCAAGAGTGGGTAAGGAGAGTGTAAGCATTTTCTAAACGTATGTGACCAAATTCCTAAATGTATGTAAAGTCTATGCAGAGCATTTTGCAGGACTAGTTTTCCACCAAATACCCTTTGGAAAATGCCATTAGAAAAATAATGATACTTTCACACAAAAAATTGCCAGGAATAAGAAACTCAGTAAAGAGTTTAGAAGATACAGTTGCGGAAAGCTTGAAGAAAGTTGAACCAAAAGACAAAGAGAATAGGAATAAGAAGAAAGAGGGTCAAGAATACAAAGGATGACTGCAGGAGGTTCAACATCTAAACATATGCCAGGAAGACTGAGTAGAGAAAAAGTGAGGGAAAATCATTGATGAATTTAAGAAAGTTTCAAGAAACCAAATGATGGAATGGGCACACTATATGTCCACATGGTGAGTAAAAATACTCATATTCTAGGTGAAATTTCAGAATAATGGGGATGAAGAGAAGCTTCAAAGAGAATAAGCAGGTTCCACACAAAACTGAAGATAAAAATCTAGGGAAGATTACATGGTAAAATAAAGATTACATTGTAAAATAAAGGAGCAAACTGGGATAACACAAAAGAGAGGTGAACATGCTTGAACATAAAGAAGAAAGATGTACACAGCACTAACAGACTGTAAGGCTGAGCTAATAGGCACATAGCAAAATAAACACATAACAAAAAAGGCCAAGATTTAATCTAAAACAAAGTTTTTTACAACAAAGGAAAAGGAATCATAGTACTCTACATGGCTCAGTTGAGACTAGCATAAAATAAGTTACAATAACAAATTATTGAATTTCAATCTAATCATAATTATAATATCATCTTATTAAGAGAGTGAAATATGTGTGGGTGGGTAACAGGCAGAGAGATTAAGAAGAGTTAAATCCTTGGTTGCCAAAAAAAGAAAAGGAAGAGTTAAAGTGTGTTGGTAGAAAAATACCTCAAGTGAAAAAAAAGCAATATAAGCATTCTATTTACATATATGAAAGTAAATAAAAGAATCAGCTAAATTAAAAGTGACTGCCTTTGGTGAGAAGTAAATGACAGGGGAGAGAGGGGGTATGTTCCTCTTCTTTTTGTAATAATTCTTGTAGCCTATTTTTCCTTTAAACTGTTCTCATGTAATTCTGATGAAAATAAAAAGTGTTGTGCAGTTAAAAAAAAAAACTGAAAGGTTGGTAATAAAGGATATAGCGTGGCACACAGCTTTGAATCTATGATAGCTTTTATTGTTAACAGTTGAAGGGTCTATAAAGGTAACTTGGACTAACTGTATCATTGTATAGGTGCGGAAACTGAGATCAGAAAAGGAAGTGACAGCAAGATCACACAGAAAGAGCAAAGGTCCAGTCAGGATGGTGAAACAGTGATCAGTGAAGACTGCTATAGCCTGGCCCAGAGCAAGAAACAGGGATACAAAGTCAAGTTGCCATTTTTCTTAGCTATGAGATTCAGACCAAGGGATGGATTTCAGCTTAGTGACCACCAGAAGAGATGAGTTCCATCATTTTAACTGAATAGTGCACAGTCATGAGGCTTCCACTGGTATGAATCGTCTAGGTTTTGTTGAAAATGCATCCAGGCACCTAACTGATATTTCGAATGATATGGAGTAAACCAAGTAGGTATATAGTAATCTAGCGGGCATGTCATAGGTTAGAAAATGGAATTAATATCTTTGCTGAGGTGTTCATCTATCTTTACTTCCTCATCCATGGAGCTAAGCTCTTAAGCTTTGTTCATTAATCTAGTAACATTTTTGGACTAAGCAATCCCAGTAACTGGCTGAGGATAGATGCATAAGACACATCTGGAGAAATCATGTGATAGTACCCTGATTAGAGCTGAATATAAATGTTACCAGCAGGCTCTGTTCCTTTCCAAAGGTTATTTGGAGAGGAAATGATTGGGCTTCCCTTCAAGCACTAACATTCTAGGGTGGAGACAAACTCAACTTCTGAGAAAAAGACTGCCTTAACTTACATGAGGATCATTCCAATTCCTTAGATTTCCCTAAGATGATGTTTTCACACATGTATCTTAATTTACACATACAAGTGAATACTGTTCTACCCCACTGGGAGGCTGTACATCTATTCTAAAGGGGTAGCTCTTTTAGAGTTACCTTCATATAGCTTATGAAATGGGAACAGATATGCACAACCCAAGTGATTACCCACTCACTATGGTTATCAGATTTTGCTCTGAATCAAACATGCACTGATTTGTCTCAAAAATAAAAAAACTTTCACAGTACCAAAAATTGCCACCATCAAAAATTAAAAAAATCAGAGCAGTGCCATACATATCTGGATGGTGGCAGGATAATTATAATGCTGGAAGAGTTCCAGAAGGGACCACTAAGGAGGAGCACCCCAAACTGGAAAGGATGGGTATAATTACAAACTGAGTCAGAGGGCTCCTGGTGCTGGCTTCATGTCCATCCCACCCCCAGGCCCTAGATCCCCCACTCTTAAGTTCACAGAACGTCTACCCAAGTTTCTTGGATTATTTTGACAGAATGGAGATGTCTCTGAAGTTATTCCAAACATCAAATTAAATTTTTTTTAAAGATTCTGTTTAGATTTATAAATGGATAGGGGGCTAACTGAGCTACCCTGATGGCTTCACAGGTAAAAATCCGCCAGAGATGCAGGCAGACGCGGCTTCAATCCCTGGGTTAGGAAGATCCCCTGGAGGAGGAAATGGCAACACACTCCAGTATCCCTGCCTGAAAAATTCCATGGACAGAGGAGACTGGTGGGTTACAGTCCATGGAGTTGAAAGAGTAGGACACGACTAAGTGTGCACGCCCCAGCAGGGGGCTGATTATTGGTACAGTATGAGAGACAGTACAGACACTGGGGCCTGGGGCTTATTGCAGCTAATACTGTGATCTGCTCTTACCTGTGGGGGCCTGCATGGCTGAGCTGGGAATGGTGGCAGCATCTTGGGGTACAGTGCTGGTGTCCGGTTCAGGGGTGCTGGTTGTTGGTGAGGTGGGTGGTGGGTTCAGCAAAGTCCGAGGTTTCCTCTGTCAAAATGGATGGGGAAAAGTTTGCTACCCATGATAGGTAACTTGTCTTCTAGCACTCAATACACCCATGAAACTGGAATATGTCTGTGGATGGGACTGTGTGATTTCTTTCTTTTTTTTTAAATTGAAGTATAGCTGATTTACAATGTTGTATTAGTTTCTGGTATACTAATAGCAAAGTGAGTGAGATATGTATACAAACACACATATATATTCTCTTTCAGATTTTTTTCCATTACAGGTTATTACAATATATTGAACACAGTTCTCTGTGCTATAGAGTAGGACCTTGTAGTTTATCTATTCTATATATAGTAGTGTGTATCTGGTAATACCAACCTCCTAACTGACCTCTTCTCCCACTTCGCCCTTTGGTAGCTGTAAGTTTGTTTTCTACATCAGTGTGTTTATTTTATAAATAAGTTCATTTGCATCCCAGATTTCACATATAAGTGATATTATATGATATATATATATATATATATTTTTTTTTCCAAATAGCATCTTGTTCAAAGCTACAAAAATAGTAGATGCTTAGTAAATATTTTCTCAATCTATATATAAGATTCTGGGCTTCTATATAGCCAGAGCTTAATTCACTATCTTTTATATGTATTCAGTATTATTATCTGAAGTCTGTGATTTTTATTAGTTAGACAGAAAAAAAGCAAAAAAGGAAAAAGAAATGCTGCGACCTAAGTCTACTTTGACATCAGTTTGTTTCTCTGTTGAAAAATGGAAACATTCCTTCTCCTAACTCCACAAACTACTTTCCTCTGCCTACCTCTTTGGCTTATTACCTGCCATTTCTTATCTTAAACCCTGTATTCCAGTAATGTCTAACTATAGTACTTCCCTAAAAACCTGCAGTTTTATCTAGTCCTTGCCCTTGTAATAATAAACCATCTGTTTTGCCTAGAATACCTTTCTTTCTTTTTTTTTACTTTATAAATATCTGTTTATCCAGAAAGTTTTTCTAGATTTCCTCTAGTTACTGTCTCTTTTGTGCTATTTCTGTACTTTGTATGGTTGCATTTGTCACAATGTATTTTCACTATATATTTATATACTGGTGTCCCCTATTAGCTTGGTGCTCCTTGAGGGTCTGATTCTGTTTACCATTCTGACATGATATTTGGCATATGATAAGTGTCCTAAATGTCTTTCAATGAAGCATACAGTATAGAATACCAATAATGGGAGCAGTAATAAAAATGATTTGAGAAAAATCTAGTATCTCCTCTATGCTGTTCTGGGCAATCTCTAGGGGAGAAAGATCGCGGAAGGTTTTTTTTCCTCCAAGAAACAGTTTTCTAAAAAGCCTTGCTGAATGCAAGGAAAACATAACCATCACTGAGATCCAGAAATCCATTTTTACTAAATGTCACATGTAAGGTCCACTTTGGGAGCTGTATAAACGTGACTGCCTTCTAGGAGTGTATCAGAGAGATAGCCCAATGACAGCAGGCATATATACAGAATGGCTTTGCCTGTCAAAACAGTCATGCAAACTCTTATGGAACATTCAAAGCACACATAGGACATGGACAATTCCTCCTGTTTTTGATATTGCCACAAGCAAAAATCTAAATAAGCAATGAGTCAGGAAAGAAAGGAAATAGTTCAACTTCACTGAGTTGGTAGGATTTTATGGGGGTTGCTGAAGAAACAAACCTGGTGAGTTTTGCTTCCCAAATATTGAAGAAAAAAGCAGAAAGATGTAAAGCATTATTATTATTTGAGATAGGTGCATTTACATGCATTATATCTATTCATATGCTATCCATTCTATTGGTGAGAAAACTGGGGCTCCTAGCCTCACTCAAAGCTTTCTCAAAGTCAACACAGTGGTAACAACCAGAGATGAGATATAAATCTAAGTTTGTTTGGCTTCAAAGCCTATGCTCTTATCACAAGATCACTTTGCTTCAAAAATGAATATAAGGGTGATGGGTTAAGTAGAGGCCTATACACTTATAGGAATAGGCAAAATCACAGGAAGGGGAATTAGGGAGTCAAATGCCAGGCTATAAAATACAGTATTAGATGGAAGTTATTGCTTTGAAGAGGACTGGAAAGAAAGAGGTCTTTGGACTCTTTAGGACTTCCTGACAGCAGAGCTGAAGCAATCATAGAATCATAGTTCTTAGCTTTGAAGGATCTTAAAGCTTAAATCTTAAAACTTAAATCCAACTATCTACCTAATACTTTCATCCCACTCCTTAAAAACATCCATATCAGTACCTGGGTACTTGATGAAATACCTGATGAAATACCTCTAGTGATGGGAGATTACTACTTGCATTTTGAAATAGATTTAACTGTTCCTTTTATGTTGAAATAAAGCGTATTTGCTTGAGTTTCTGCTTATAGGTTCTTTCTGTTTTTGGAACCTCACAGACAAGTTTTCTCTCTTTTTAATCTAACTGTCAAGGTGCCCTCACATCATTAAAAGCATGACTTCCCTGGCCTTGGAATCTTTAGAGCCTTCAGCCTCTCCTCCATAACATGAGAATGAGAAGAGAGTAATGGAGACAAAAATGAATCAGGATCTGGGTTAAGGGTTAATGGCAACAGATAGGGAGTATTATGCATTATATATAAGGATCAGGATGTGACATCAAGAATTCAAAACCAATAAATAAGGGATATTTCTCAACTGGAAATCATCACTAAAATCATCTATATATTTATCCATCCATCCATCTATCCATCTTGCATATATTGAACACTTCCCAAGAGACTGAAATATAGGGCATGGGCAGGAGAAAAAGAGAAGACCAGGTTCTTGACTTTCAGGAGCTTATATTCTAGAAGGACTGAGGCCAGCTGGAGCTAAGAAACAAAACAAACCCACCGAAACAATCAAACTTAGAGAAGAACTTAGGAAATTGGAATGGAATGCCTAAGGAGAACTGGGTATCATTTTCACATTGGAACTCAGGTAGTCTAGTTTGGGAGGGAGTCGCGGAGAAATTCTCTGAGACTTAGGAAGTGACTGGAGAAGATGATGCCAAAGGAAGCCTTAGAGAAGCAGCTGAGGAAGTTTCATATCAATGGTTTTCTGAGGGAAGATACACATGGAGACCTGGTTATGACTAAAAGGTGGTACTTTCAGTAACAGTGCTTAGTGAAGCTTGACCCAGCAGTTTTTTCCAACACCAGAGCTAAGTGTTACCTTCCTTGGGAACGTGAGAGAGTGAATATGTGATGGGGCAGCAGTGATCTTAGAACTAGAAGATCTGGAGATCCATCTCTGTAGCCTTTGCCATCGATTAGCTGTGTGACTGTAGGGAAGTCATTTCCCATCTCTAAGTCTCAATTTACTTGACTATTTAATATTAACAATACTTATCTCCTAGGGTTTTGTGAAGACCATATGATATGTAATGGTGTCAAGTACAGAGCCTGATCCTTAGTAAATATTCAGTAATTTCCTTTTTTTTTTTTTAAAGAAGGTATAGGGACAGTAAAATAAATACATTTATAGTGTCAGTTTTCTCCTGCTGTTCACATACCTGGGCATCCACTTTGTGTAGGTTAGTAACAATTAGGAGCAGAGCCTTTCACCTATTGAAGATATTAGACCAGAATTCCCAAGAATATAACTTTCAAAGTAAAAATTTGTTTCTTATCCATACTATCTTATCTCTAACATTACCAACTCCCAGGTAAGTAGCTAAAGTAGGGATGACAGTATAGGAGAGTCTCCTTAAAAGCACACATACGGTGGAGAATAGAGTCAGACACATTCCTTTCTAAGATGGATGGATATGGATGAGTTATCCCTTTATAACCATTTATCCCTTGCTGGCAAACCCATATTTTTACCTACCTTACTGCCAGGTTTGGGACCCCTCTTCTTTGGGAATTTCAAAGGCTCAGCTGACTTGGATGGGGTAGAGATGGGATGGGGAATTAGGGGCTTGGGTGTCCGGCCCCGCTTCTTTCCTGGTTTACGCCCCCTCTGCCCTGGTTGATGCTCCAAGACAGTTTTGGTGCTGCTGTGGATGCTGGGCTTCTCAGTGTTCACATCGGATGCAGGATAGGGATTCTTTGGAATCACAACTGCAAGAAAAAGACTCATTCTAACACTCCCTCCTCCCACCTGCATCCCCATCCCAGCCAGAGGGAAAAAAAGACTTGCTACTTCTGCTTGGATAGTTTTATCCCAGGAAGCTAGTCTCTTGGCATCTGACCTAAAAGTTAGAAAATCTCAGAGGAGAATTGAATTTAGATTGGCCAGAATTGGAAGTTTTAATTATTTCTGGCTAATGTAGAAAAAATATTACACATTTCTTCCCAAAGAATCTAGTTAAACCATATAAACAACCACAGGCTCAGAGATGGAATGGCTCTTAGAAGTTTACAGTATTTTCCTGCTAAGAATGAAGACCTGAGGCTCAGAAGAGGAAATGATGCCTTCCCTAGGTTACACAGTGAGTTGGGATAAGGACTTATGTGTAGAAACTGGGTTCTGACAACCAAATCAGGGATTTTCTGTATCAATCTATTTAAGGTTTTAGTGTGATAATTGCAGTGAGGAGTAGTGAAATACATACAAATATATACATCTAATAGCATCTTTCCTTACCTTAAAAATTTGGACTTTAAGGTATAGTCCAAATTCTTTATTCTGATATCCAATGATTTTTGTGATTTTGCTCCTGCCTTGCTTCCCAGATATGTCTGATGTCATTTCCTATCACCCACCCTCATGTTGTAGCTCCACTGTCTTCTGAACACCAATTTGTTTAAATACATTGAGTTCTCTATTCTTTCTGATCTGAATACATCAATACTCAGTTTTCGACACTCAGCTCCAGAATCACCTCCCAACTGAGGCCTTGTCTGACAACTCCATCAGTGCTCCACCTGCTCTAAAACATTCTGTAGAGTACTTTCAATTTACTCCAATCATTCATCTCCTTAATTGAGAATTCTTCAAGGTAAGGGGTATCTAATTCATTCCACAAAGTTATTAAGCACTTACTACCGGCTATGCATTATTTTAAGTTCTGGGGTAGAATAGCAAACAAAACATAGTTTTCACTCTTATGGAGCTTACTGCCTAGTGGGGGAGACAGAAAATAGGCAAACAAATATACAATATAATATTAGGTAAATGCCATGATTAAAACTAAAGCAAGTTAAGGAGACACAGAGGTGAGGAAAGTCCTCTTTGCGAAGGTGACATTTGCACAGAGCTCCCAAATGAAATAAAGGCAAAATCTTATGAAGAGCTGAGGGAAGAGCCATCCAGTAGATGGTATATAACAGGTACAAAGATTCTGAGATGGGAACATGTTACTGTGTTTGAGAAATGGAAAGAAGATCAGTATAGCTGGAATTGAATGAGCAAAGGGGAGAGCGGTGGGAGATTAGGTAGAGAAGAAGTAGCAATAAGACTGTGTGGGATTTTGTAGACCCTGAAAATGAACCTAAATTTATCTTAAGTATGAAGGGAAGCCATTGGAGAGTTTTGAGCAAGTGAGTGACAGGGCAGACTTAAAAGGGAACACTCCGGCTGCTCTGGGAGGGGAGGGACAAGAGTAGGATTTAGGAGACAAGTTAATACAGTGATTACACTGGGCAGGTAGAAGACAGTATTTCCTGTGCTTCTATGTAGTATGTAACAGATATGACAATGTAATGCTGCTGATCCAGCAACTAGAAAAAATCAGATAAATTATTTTAAAAGACATTGCATTGTTACAGAAATCATGAGGATTAGATAAACTGGAATTCCAGACCTGGAGTAGGAGGGTTTCTTAAGTAGCTGACGCTGTTTTCTTCCCTGAGCATATTTGCCAAATTTGGGCATGAATTAATGGTCAGTCTTGGCCTGTGCAGAGGAGCTCCACTGGAGGAAAGAGAAACTGATGAGGCTGCTGTGAGACTGGAACTTGAGGAGTTCCATGAATATGACCTATTTTTCCCACAGGACATCTGCTGAGTTCTGAGCCTGCAAGTTGGGGCTGCAAAGCTAGGCTGAGAGCTTCTAAAAAGGCAGAGTGAAAATTCCCATAATTTTGTGACTTCAGCAGACAAGGTCCCACGAGAAGGATGAGGTCTACCTCTAGTACAGCCGATCTCCTCTTCAAGATAAATGCTTTATTTTGAAATTTTAAGGACTGAAAGGTCAAAGAACCAAGCCCCAAAACTCTCACAGGCAGGACAATTTCTTGTGGTTTTTCACGACTATGAAGATGAAGTCCCATTAGGTTCTCAGTAGAGAGTTCAAGAGGGCCCAGGTCCAGGGAATACGAATATAAACCATAGAGAAAATTCAGATCTGAACTAGTTCAATCCATGATTAGACTGAGAGGATTAGGCCCTTATCCTATTAGCCTAAATGAAAGAGGAAAGAAAGAATTCTTTCTGATAGAAAATATCAGCTTGAGTCTCAACAGTTCTTTCATATAAAATATCCAGTGTGTGTGTCTGTGTGTGTGTAAGAGAGAAATATAAAAACAGTCAGAACAATGTGACTGATAATCAAGAAAAAATATATACAATAGAAAAATCATGATCCAGATAATGAAACAGACTTTAAACTAACCGTAAGTAATATGGTTTTAAAAAGTAGAGGAAAAGATGAAAAAAATGTAAGAAAAGAACTCACAGAAAACTGCAACCTCCATAACAAATTAAATGAACATATTAGAATAAAAACACAATATTAAAAATTAAGAATTCATTGGACGGATTTAAGGGTAAACAAGATCTAGTGGAAGAATTAATAAATTTGAAGAAAAATCAACAGAAAACATGCAAGATGAAGCAAAAGTAAAGAAAAAACAGATTAACAGATTAGAAAATTAGGGGCATGTGGACACAGTCAATAGAGACAAAATATCAGTTAACTATAATCCCTGTGAGAGAAGATAGAGAGAATGAGGTAAAACTATACTTGAAGACTAATGAAAGAAGAGCTCAGCAATCCTCAAGCAGCAAAAATACAAAAAAACCCCAAACTATACCAAAACACATCACTATGAAACTACTGAAAATAAAATACATAAAATAAAGCAAAATGAAAGACAGATACATTTTTTAAAAGCAAAAGAAAAAAGGATTATTTTTACAGAAGCAATTGACTTTGTAACAGAAACTATGAAAGTAAGAAGCAATAGTGTTAAATGACAGTTTTAAAGGGCTACAAGATGTAAACTGCCAACCCAGAGTTCTATATCTAGTGAAAATATCCTTCAAAAATGAAGGTGAAGAAGTATAAAAGCAGCCTAAGTGTCCATCAACAGATGAGTGAATAAAGAACATGTCTCTCTCTCTCTCTCTCTCATACACACACACACACACACACACACACACACACACACACAGAGGAATACTACTTAGCCATAAAAAAGAATGAATTCTCTTTTGCCATTTGTAGCAACATGGATAGATTTGGAGGATATTATGCTAAGTGAAATAAGTCAGACAGAGAAAGAAAAATACTGTATTAGATATCTCTTATATGTGGAAATTAAAAAATACAACACACTAGTGAATAAAACAACAAAAAAGAAGCAGATTCTCAGATGCAGAGAACAAACTAGTGACTTACAGTAGAGAGAGGGAACTGAGGAGGGGAAATATAGGTGTAGAGGAAAAAAAAGAGGGTTACTACGGGATTATAAGAAATGATGATTTCTTATAATCATCTGTGTGAAATTTTTGAAAATTGTAAAGTACAACAGAATTTAAAGACTCTTGCATGTAATTAAAATTTTTTTAAAAAGTGAAATAACATTTTCAGAAACATCAAAGCTGAGAGAATGTCACTAACAGACCTAAACTACAGGAAATAAAAAGGATAAAGTAGACTAATCCCAGATGGAAAAATACAACTGTAGGAAGGAAGAGCATTAGAAAGGGTAAATATGCGGATAGATACATGACAATACTGATTATTTAGAAAAAGAATTTTTTTTTAAATGGCTTGTAGGGTTTATAGTACATGTACAGTTGACCCTTAAACAACATAGGTTTTAACTGTGCATATCCATCTGCATGCAAATTTTTTAATAAACATGTACTACAGTACTGCAGGATTCATGGTTTGGTTAAATCGTGGCTGTACAACCATGGATATGGAGGGCTTACTGTGAAGTTATATGCAGATTTCACTGCCCCTAATCTACACACTGTTTAAAGGTCAACTGTATTAGTAAATTATATAAAAGCAATAGCACAAAGGATGGTAGTAGTGGGGTAAATGGAGCCAAAATTTGTTAAGAACTTTGCATTATTTGAGGAGGGGCTAGAGTGCTTACTTAAGATAACTTTAATAAGTTCAAAATATATAATTCTAGCTAGTTAAAAATTTCTAACAAGAATGCATCACTAAAAGCTAAGGAGAGAGAAATGGAATAATAAAACATGCTTGATTAATCCCAAAGAAGGCAAGAAAGGAGGAACAAAGAAATGAGAAGAACTCAAAGAGAAAACAAAAAGCAAAATACAAAATGACAGACTTTAACCCAAATAAATAATGACATTAAATATAAGTGGTTTGAATAAACTAAGAGAAAAACATACTAGACCCCAAAACCCCCAAGAACCCAATTATATCTATTTATAAGATGGCATTGAAATATAAGAAAACTTAAAATATAATGCTGCTGCTGCTGCTGCTGCTGGTAAGTTGCTTCAGTCATGTCCGACTCTGTGCGACCCCATAGACGGCAGCCCACCAGGCTCCTCCGTCCCTGGGATTCTCCAGGCAAGAGTACTGGAGTGGGCTGCCATTGCCTTCTCCAAAATATAATGATAGAGGAAGACAAAAACAAACAGATGGAAAAATACATACCCTGTGAACGTTAACCAAAGAAGGTTCAAGTGGCTATGTTAATATCAGACAAGACAGTCTTAATGTAGGAAGTATAACTAGACTAAAAAGGAATACCTCATCAAGATAAAACAGTCAGTTCATATCACCAAAACAAAACGACAGTCTACTGAATAGGAGAAGATATTTGCAAATAATATATCCAATAAGGGGTTAACATCCAAAATACACAAATACACAACATAAAAAAAAAAACCTAATTAATAAATGGGCAGAGGACCTGAATAGACATTTTTTCAAAGAAGACATACAGACACATGAAAAGAAGCTCAACATCACTGATCATCAGTGCAATGCAAATCAAAACCACAAAGAGATACCACTTCACGTTTGTCAGAATGGCCATTACTCAAAAAAGAACAAATAACAGGTGTTGGCAAGGATATGGAGAAAAGAGAAACCTCATTCACTGTTGGTGGAAATGTAAATTGGTGCGTTCACTATGGGAAACAGCATTCTTATAAAAATTAAAAACAGAACTGCCATATGCTCCAGCAAACTAACTTCTGGCTATTTACCCAAAGAAAACAAAAACACTTCATTTGAAAAGGCATATAAAAAAAAAAAGAAAAGGCATATGCACACCAATGTTCATAGTATTATTGTTTACAATCGCCAAGATATGGAAACAACTTAAGGGTCCATTGATAGATGAATGGCTAAAGAAAATGTGGTATACATGTACAATGGAGTATTTACTCAGCTATGAAAAAAGAAATCTTTCTATTTGTGACAACATGGATAAATCTAGAAGGCATGCTAAGTGAAGAAATCAAACAAACACTGTATGATCTCACATGTGGAATCTAAAAAACAAACAAAAAAACAAAAACAGAATCTTAGATACAACAGAACAAACTAGTGATTGAGAGAGAGGAGGGCAGTGGAGGAGTGATGAAACAGGTGAAGGGGATTAAGAGGCACAAAACCCCAGTAATAAAACAAGTCCTCGGGGATGTAATATGCAGCATAAGAAATACAGTCAATAATGTTTTCATAGCTTCGTAGGGGGAAAGACGGTTACTCAGAGAAGGCAATGGCAATCCACTCCAGTACTCTTGCCTGGAAAATCCCATGGACGGAGAAGCCTAGTAGGCTGCAGTCCATGGGGTCGTGAACAATCGGACACGACTGAGCGACTTCACTTTCACTTTTCACTTTCATGCATTGGAGAAGGAAATGGCAACCCACTCCAGTGTTCTTGCCTGAAGAATCCCAGGGACGGCGGAGCCTGGTGGGCTGCCATCTATGGGGTGGCACAGAGTCAGACACGACTGAAGCGACTTAGCAGCAGCAGCAGACGGTTACTAGATTCATCATGGTAATCATTTCAAAATATATGCAAATGTCAAATCACCATGTAGCACACCTGAAATAAACATATTATACATCAACTATATTTAATTGAAAAAAACTCCAGTTAAAGTGGAAATGAAACTAAAATTAATTATAAATGATAATTATAGCAAAAGATAGTCAATTCAAAAGGAAGCTATAATAACCTTATATTTATATGTACCTAATAAAACAAAATATAAAAGCAAAATTTAAAGAACTAAAAGGATAAATAGAAAATCCATAATTATGAGTTGGAGATTTCTCTCAGTTACTGCTAAGTTACTGTGAGGAAGTGGGAAGCTGCAGCTCAGTGCTCTGTGATGACCTTGAGGAGTGTGGCTAAGACTCCGTACTCCCAATGCTTGGGGCCTGGGTTTGATCCCTGGTCAGGGAACTAGATCCTACATGCCACAATCTAAGAGTTGGCATGTTACAACTAAGAGTTTGCATGCTAGAACAAAAGATCTTGCACGCTACAAGTCAAGATCCCATGTACTGCAACTAAGATCCAGCACAACCTAATAACTAACTAACTAAAGTATTAGAAAGAAAGAATGTGAAAATATAAATAAGGATAGAAAATATTTGAATAATACAATCAACTAACTAGTAACATAAAAAACTAATTAACATGTGTGTGCGTGCTTAGTCGCTCAGTCGTGTCTGACTCTTTGCAACCCCATGGACTGTAGCCCACCAGGCTCCTCAGTCCATGGGGATTCTCCAGGCAAGATTACTGGAGTGGGTTGCCATGCCCTCCTTCAGGGGATCTTTCCAACCCAGGGATCCAAGCCAGGTCTCCCACGTTGCAGGCGGATTCTATACTGTCTGAGCCACCAGGGAAGCCCAAGAATCCTGGAGTGTCTCCAAGATCCCTTCTCCAGGGGATCTTCCTGACCCAGGAATTGAACTGTGGTCTCCTGCATTGCAGGTGGATTCTTTACCAGCTGAGATACATAGGAAGCCCACTAATTAACACAAATAACCAAGTAACAGGTTAACCAACCAACCTAGTTGACACATACAGGACATTATACTCAAAAAGTATAGAATACACATTCTTTTCAAATGTTTATATAATGTACTGGGTGAAAAACCAATTCTCAATAAAGTACAAAGAACTAATAAAGAATATGTTCTCTAATCATGTGGAATTTAAATAGCAATCAATAACAAAAAATTAATTAAAAGACCCAGTGTTAAGAAATTAAGTAGCATATATGCCAGTGGTAAAGAACCCACCTGCCAATGCAGGAGACATAAGACACACAGGTTTGATCCCAGGGTCAGGAAGATCCCCTGGAGAAGGGTATGGCAATCCACTTCAGTATTCTTGCCTGGAGAATCCCGAGGACAGAGGAGCCTGGCAGGCTACAGTCCATAGGGTCGCACAGAGTCAGACACGACTGAAGCGACTTAGCACACACGTAGCACACACATACTTGTAAATAACTCATATCAAAGAAACAAATGTAAGTAAAAAAATTTTTAGAACTTAAAATTCATGAAAATATAAGATATACAAACATGTGAGATTTAACTAAATTAGTGCTCAAAGGGAAGTTTACAGCTATAAATGTTTATATTAAAAGAAAAGAAAGGTTATGTATCAATGATTTAAGCTTCTATTTCAAAAAGCTAAGAAAAGAAGAGCAAACTAAACTTAAAGAAAGCAAAAGTAAGGACACAATAGAGATGAGTGGATAAGTCAATGAAAACAGAAAATGGACATACAGTAGAGATATTAACAAAGTTAAAGGCTGATTCTTTGAAAAGATAATCCTTTAACAAGCCTGATTAAGAAATACAACCCCCACTCTCCAATCTACAAGTATCAAGAATAAAAGAGGAGGTTTCATTATAGATCTTTCAGACATTAGAAGATAGTATATGTCAGCAAATTTGGAAAACTCAGCAGTGGCCACAGGACTGGAAAAGGTCAGTTTTCATTTCAATCCCAAAGAAAGGTAACGCCAAAGAATGCTCAAACTACCGCACAATTGCACTCACCTCACACGCTAGTAAAGTAATGCTCAAAATTCTCCAGGCCAGGCTTCAGCAATACGTGAACCGTGAACTTCCAGATGTTCAAGCTGGTTTTAGAAAAGGCAGGGGAACCAGAGATCAAATTGCCAACATTCGCTGGATCATCAAAAAAGCAAGAGAGTTCCAGAAAAACATGTATTTCTGCTTTATTGACTATGCCAAAGCCTTTGACTGTGTGGATCACAATAAACTGTGGAAAATTCTGAAAGAGATGAGAATACCAGACCATCTGACCTGTCTCTTGAGAAACCTGTATGCAGGTCGGGAAGCAACAGTTAGAACTGGACATGGAACAACAGACTGGTTCCAAATAGGAAAAGGAGTACATCAAGGCTGTATATTGTCACCCTGCTTATTTAACTTCTATGCAGAGTACATCATGAGAAACGCTGGGCTGGAAGAAACACAAGCTGGAATCAAGATTGCCGGGAGAAATATCAATAACCTCAGATAGGCAGATGACACCACCCTTATGGCAGAAAGTGAAGAAGAACTAAAGAGCCTCTTGATGAAAGTAAAAGAGAGTGAAAAAGTTGGCTTAAAGCTCAACATTCAGAAAACTAAGATCATGGCATCTGGTCCCATCACTTCATGGCAAATAGATGGGGAAACAGTGGAAACAGTGGCTGACTTTATTTTTTGGGGCTCCAAAATTACTGCAGATGGTGACTGTAGCCATGAAATTAAAAGATGATTACTCCTTGGAAAGAAAGTTATGACCAACCTAGACAGCATATTGGGAAGCAGAGACATTACTTTGCCAACAAAGGTCCGTCTAGTCGAGGCTATGGTTTTTCCATCCATACAGTAGTCATGTATGGATGTGAGAGTTGGACTATAAAGAAAACTGAGTGCAGAAGAATTGATGCTTTTGAACTGTGGTGTTGGAGAAGACTCTTGAGAGTCCCTTGGACTGCAAGGAGATCCAACCAGTCCATCCTAAAGGAGATCAATCCTGGGTGTTCATTGGAAGGACTGATGTTGAAGCTAAAACTCCAATTCTTTGGCCACCTGATGCGAAGAGCTGACTCATTTGAAAAGACCCTGATCCTGGGAAAGACTGAGGGCAGGAGGAGCAAGGGACGACAGAGGATGAGATGGTTGGATGCATCACCAACTCAATGGACATGGGTTTGGGTAGACTCTGGCAGTTGGTGACGGACAGGGAGGCCCGGCATGCTGTGGTTCATGGGCTCAGTCAGACACGACTGAGTGAATGAACTGAACTGAACTGAACAGGATATTATAAATAACTTTAGGCAAATAAATTAGGAAATTTATATGAAATGGGAGATATCCTTGAAAAAACACAACTTACTAAAATAGACACAAGACTGGGGATGTGCCAGTTCTCAGCATGGCGGTTGCCTGGCCCTCTCGTCCAGGTGTTCCCAAGACTGCCTCCTCTGGCTCCTGGGTGTCCTGCGATTAGTACCAGTCACCACAGGCCTTGGGGAGCTGCCGCCATGGGCGGTGAAGAGACACAGTGAGAGGGCCTCAATGTGGGACAATATATTTGTAAAGATCCAAAAATAAATGATGTTACACAAGAACCAGTTAACTGTATAAACTACAGAGCTCATGATCAGATCAGAGTACAGTCATCTGATTTATAATCAAGGAACCCTTGTAATTCTGGGGCAGAATGGGACCATTGACTCTTCAATAAGATTGCGGGGAGTCAAACAGATATCCATATGTAACCATATACTTAATTCCAGATACAAAAATTAATGTGAAAGTTAAAATATCAAATTTTCAGAAGAACACAGAGGGGAATATCTTCAAACCTCTAGGATAAGTAATGATTTATTAAACAGAACACACAGTATTAATATAAAAGGTTGACATATATGACTTCATTAAAACAAAAAAATTTCTCCTCACCAACAGAAAACATTTCTTTTTCAAAGAGTGAAAAACAAATCCAGGAAGTGGAAAAAGATATATAAAACACATATGTCTGGATATTACTAGAAAGTAATATCCACAATTTATATTTTTAAAAAAATCCTAAAAATCTATATCAAAAGTTTCATAATCCAATTTTAAAAATGGGTAAGACTTGAAAAATGGTAACACAGGTGTGCTGCGGTCCATGGGGTTGCAAAGAGTCGGACATGACTGAGTGACTGAACTGACTGAAGACTTGAAAAGCCATGTCACAAAAATGAATATATAAATATCAACAGGATATGAAAAGTTGTTGAATATTATTAATCAGGGAAATGCAAGTTAAAACTAAAGATACTAAATCTCCACCAATTGCTAAAATTAAAAAGACTGATACTACCTATCATTGTTGAGGAACATGAGGCAAGTAGAACTCCTGTATGTTGTGAGACTGTAAATCATTTTGAAAGACTGTTTAGCTTTATACTCTATCACCCGACAATTTCACACTTTGATATATAACCAAGAGAAATGAGTGGTACGATCACCAAAGATATGTAGTAGAATGTTCACAGTAGCATTTTTCAAGAAGACTCCCCAGGGGACATTGCAGGCATTATCTGTCTGAAGATGCACTACACTAGGATTCAGCAATTTCAATCTAAGGTATAAATACCAGAGAAATTCTTGGACATGTACACTGAGATATGTGTAAAAGAATGTTTACAGCAGTATTCTTTGTAATGACTGAAAACTCGAAATGACCCAAATGTCCCTTACTCGTGAATGGATTTTTAAAATGTTATATGGTTAGCGGTTTTCCAAGTTCAGTCTGGAAGCCTCTGGGGGGTTCTTAAAATTCTTCTGAAGGTCTGTAAAGTCAAAATTATTTTCATGATGCTAAAACATTATTTGCCCTTTTCATTCTCATTCTCTCACAGTAGAGTTTTCCAGATGCTATAAGAGTGATATCATCACTCTGACAGCTAATGGAATGTGTACCAGTATATTCTTATGTTTCAAAACATTCTTAAGTTTTAATTTTTAATGTACTAACATGGATAATTCAGAGAAGGAAATGGCAACCCACTATAGTATTCTTGCCTGGAGAATCCCAGGGACAGAGGAGCCTGGTGGGCTGCCGTCTGTGGGGTCACAAAGAGTCAGACACGATTGATGTGACTTAGCAGCAGCAGCAGCAACATGGATAATTCACATAAATAAAAAGCCTTCAGGTTAAGGATATAAAAGTTTCCTGATACTGAAAGTTTTGAGAACTATTGATCTATAATCACTTCCTTTCCCTTCTCTTTCCAACACACTAGAAAGAAACCCAATTCAACTCTCTACATATTCTATACCTAAACTAGAGTAACTGAACATGGCAAATGTTCAAATTGATTCAGTTCAGTTCAGTCGTTCAGTCGTGTCTGACTCTTTGCGACCCCATGGACTACAGCACGCCAGGTTTCCCTGTCCATCACCAACTCTTGGAGCCTACTCAAACTCATGCCCATTGAGTCGGTGATGCCATCCATTTCATCCTCTGTCGTCCCCTTCTCCTCCTTCAATCTTTCCCAGCATCAGGGTCTTTTCAAATGAGTCAGTCCCTTGCATCAGGTGGCTGCAGTATTGGGAGTTTCAGCTCCAACATCAGTCCTTCCAATGAATATTCAGGACTGATCTCCTTTAGGATGGCCTGGTTAGATCTCCTTGCTGTCCAAGGGACTCTCAAGAGTCTTCTCCAACACCACAGTTCAAAAACATCAATTCTTTCGCACTCAGCTTTCTTTATAGTCCAATTCTTTATATCCATACATGACCACTGGAAAAACCATAGCCTTGACTAGATGGACCTTTGTTGGCAAAGTAATGTCTCTGCTTTTTTAATACGCTGTCTAGGTTGGTCAGAGCTTTTCTTTCAAGGAGCTAGCGTCTTTTAATTTCATGGCTGTAGTCACCATCTGCAGTGATTTTGGAGCTCCAAAAAATAAAGTCTCTCACTGTTTCCATTGTTTCCCCATCTATTCGCCATGAAGGGGTGGGACCAGATGCCATGATCTTAGTTTTCTGAATGTTGAGTTTTAAGCCAACTCTTCACTCTCCTCTTTCACTTTCATCAAGAGGCTCTTTAGTTCTTCACTTTCTGCCATAAGTGTGGTGTCATCTGCATATCTGAGGTTATTGATATTTCTCCCAGCAATCTTGATTCCAGTTTGTGCTTCCTCCAGCCCAGCGTTTCTCATGATTTATTCTGCATATAAGTTAAATAAGCAGGGTGACAAAATACAGCCTTGACGTACTCCTTTCTCTATTTGGAACCAGTCTGTTGTTCTATGGCCAGTTCTAACTGTTGCTTCCTGACCTGCATACAGATTTCTCAGGAGGCAGGTCAGGTGATCTGGTATTCCCATCTCTTTAAGATCTTAATTTTCCACAGTTTGTTGTGATCCATACAGTCAAAGGCTTTAGCATAGTCAATAAAGCAGCAGCATATGTTTTTCTGGAACTCTTGCTTTTTTGATGATCTAGTGGATGTTGGCGATTTGACCTCTGGTTCCTCTGCCTTTCCTAAATCCAGCTTGAACATCTGGAAGTTCATGGTTCACATACTGTTGAAGTCTGGCTTGGAGAACTTTGAGTATTACTTACTGATTACTATAAACCATAAGACTGCCCTATATATTTCTAGTAACAAACATGGAATCTGAGCTGATCAGGGAGAAAAGAGATTTACTTTGGAATTCCTATCATCACATGAAAAGAGGCTGACTGAGTTCTTACTGGGTACCCAGAACATGTTTGCAAAATAAGAAAGGAAACAGATATAAGAGAAGAACTGAATGGGCTTTAATTGGCTTTATAAGTACCAGAAAGCAGTTCTTTTTTCCCTGAAGGCTAGAAATAAAAGTCCATGATGCCAAATGGCAAAGAAGTTGCTCTCTCTGGCCTGAAAGATACAGACAGAAAAAACTAACCAATTATACTTAACAGTTCTGAAAAATCAGGGCATGCTATTCAAGTGTGAGTAGCTAGCAGTGAGATTAAGCTTCATACCAATTTAAAAGCGTCTTAATAATGAATTTCCTAAGTTATCCTAAAGGATTCCAGGATTTTGAAGTTTTCCCCATGAGGAAGCCCTGTCCTGCCATATTCTAAGTTAATTATCCTAGTGGAAAAAAAATTGAGGTGATGTCAGGGGACCAGGGATTTAATTCTAGTTCTGTCCCTTATGGTGTGACATTGAATTTGTCATTTAAACACAATCTTTTCTTATTTTCCACATGCAGATAATTAAATAATTTAATGCCTGTCCTACTTCAGAGAAAGACTGGAATATTCTCCAATATATTTTGATGCCATTAAGATTCACAGAATTACTCCCTTAATCAACAATACTTTGACAAAATTCTTGTACACTTGTGATTTCACATGGCCTTCATAATCTTGGGAAGGCTGACATTATCTTCTCCTTTGACAAATGAGGAAAGCAAGCCTCAGAGAAGTTAAGAGTGGCAGACCAAGGCATGATTGTAGCCTTTGGGATCTTCTCTGCACACATTCTGTCAGGTAGCTGAGGAGGAAGGAAGCAATTTCTTCTTTCCAGAGCCCAGGAAGTGGCAACTTAAATTATATTAATTTGACTGTATCAATAAATTTCAGCTAATTTTTTCACTGAAAATTTAGCAAATATTAAGTACCAAGGTTCACCAAATATCTAAGGTGAAAAACCTCCAACATGATTCCTATCTTAGAGGAGCACAATCTAGAGATGCTTAGAAGTAGATCTTTACACAATTAATCACAATTCAGTGGCTATGGACTCGGATAGGGAAGATGAACCTGGAACACAGTGGTCAGGAAATAATGGGGCCATGTCAAAAAGACATATGAGATAACTTCAAGGGGCTTCCACTTGCTACATCTAGGGCAATTTGAACATCAAAACATAATGATAATAAGAAAGGTGAAAGTGAAGTTGCTCAGTTGTGTCCGACTCTTTGCGACCCCATGGACTGTAGCCTTCCAGGCTCCTCCATCCATGGGATTTTCCAGGCAAAAGTACTGGAGTGGGTTGCCATTTCCTTCTCCAGCGGATCTTCCCAAACCAGGGATTGAACCCGGGTCTCCTGCGTTGTAAGCAGACGCTTTACCATCTGAGCCACCAGGGAAGTCCTGATAATAAGAAATTATTACTAAATAAGTAAGACTCAAAAGTCCATACTGATATAACTAAATTAAAAAAATAGAAGAGAAGGAAAAACTCTTGATTACAGTAGAATCTCAACTAACACACAGGGAAGAAATGAGGGAATTAGAAAATATTAGAAATTAGAAATTTCTAAAATTAGAAAGCTGGGCAATAACTGATTCAAGCGTACTCATCAGTTGAGGCTAAAACTATCAGGTGAAAGTTTGAGGAGAAACAGGATATTTATTGTCTCAACATATTTATCTACGAGACTATTAACTAATTATCTAATTACAAAGGAATGAAGTGAAGAAATGTGGTAGATACTGCCTGAACCAAGTAATCCAAATTACTGTCTGCAGTTAGGACAAATGATATCATGTATCCTCAAATACAACGCCTTGAGAAGACTGTCAGTTGTAGAGCCTTGCTGTCAAAAAGCATAACCTGAATCTAATCATGAAGTAACATTAGACAAACCCAAATTGAGACCCATTCTATAAAATAACTGGACAAATATTTATAAAGAAACATTAAGGTCATGAAAGACAAGGAATAATGATGAAGGAACTGTTTTAGATTAATGGAGACTAAAGAGACATGAGAAGTATAACTCATGATCCAGAATTTTCTTTTGGGACAACTGACAAGTTATGAATAAAGTTTACTGATTAGCCATTGGTACTGTACTGATACTAATTTTCTAGTTTTAATAACTGTAGAAACTCTGTAGATTAGCTCTTATACTATACTGATAATAATTTTCTAATTTTAACAGATGCACTTATGTCTATGGAGACATTTGCCCTTGTTTTTAGAAAAACATACACTAAGGTCTTTGATAGTAAAGGGATATTATGCATGCAAGTCATTGCCAAATGGTTCAGAAAAAATATGTATTATGTATTGAGATTAACAATGCAAATATGATAAAATGTTAATATTTGGAGAATCTTGGTGAAAGGTATAAGGGAATTCTTTGTACTACTGTTGTAAAGGTGAAATTATGTCAAAATAAAAAATTACAAAAAGATTCATGAGTGTGATGCCAAAATATATACACATGGGGTTATAAGAACCTGGAGGAGGGAGTGACTAACTCTGCAAAGGAAGGCAAGGAAGCAAAGGAGATGGGCAAGAGAGACTTGTCAGGCAAGATTTCAAAGTGATATTTTAACTAATCTTTTTTTGTTATGCCACATGGCTTGCGGGATCTCAGTTCCCCAGCCAGGGACTGAACCAAGACCATTGCAGTGAAAGCCTGGAATCCTAACACTAGGCCACCAGAGAAGTCCCTTAACTAATCTTTGAAGAATTAATGGTTCTTACATTAGAAAAGGGCAAGGGTGGAGGGCAAATAGAATATTTCACACAGAGGAGACAGTATGTAGAAAGGCATGGAACTGAAAAAGCATGGTTATATGAGGACCTGTGGGTAATTCCATGTGCTTAAGCCCATAGGAAGGAGAAAAGATGCTGGTGGGGCAGCTTGAGAAGAGTGCATGTGACATTTACGGAACTTTCCAGCTCTAACACAAAAGTATTCTGCCAACAAAGGGGTAGGTACCATGACTCTACATATGGAAAAGATAATGATGAGGTTCACTCTAAATAAAGAAGCACATCTAAAGATGTATATAACTGGCCTCCTCTCCTTGATAAACTGGTGATATGTGCACATATGTGTATACCTAATTTATTTCCTTGGCTATTATAATGATCAATAATGTCACTAAGAGGCAGACAGAAACTGTTAAGACCAAGAATGGAGAAAGGCAGTCGTTGACAAATGAGTGCTCCCTGATGATAATTCCTTTAAGTAAAATTACTCCAATGTTTATTGAGCATCTGCTATGAAAGTGATGCCCTACTACATGCAGTGGCGGTATGGATAATCATTGTCATTAACTTACTAGAGTGTATAAGTAGTATATACTGAGAGTCAAAACAATGGGCTTTGAAGTATTGCCTATGAAGCCTATATTATTATCTTTATTTAATTTATTAGGCAACTTAAATTTGAGTAACTTGGCCAAGGTCACATAAGTAATGATCAGTATCAGTTCAGTCACTCAGTCGTGTTCCACTCTTTGCGACCCCACGAACCGCAGCACGCCAGGCCTCCCTGTCCATCGCCAATGCCCGGAGCTTACTCAAACTCATATCCATAGAGTCGGTGAGTCGGTGATGCCATCCAACTATCTCATCCTCTGTCGTCCCCTTCATCTCCTGCCTTCAATCTTTCCCAGCATCAGGGTCTTTTCCAATGAGTCAGTTCTTCACATCAGGTGGCCAAAGTATTGGAGTTTCAGCTTCAGCATCAGTCCTTCCAATGAATATTCAGGACTGATTTCCTTTAGGATGGACTGCTTGGATCTCCTTGCAGTCCAAGGGACTCTCAAGAGTCTTCTCCAGCACCACAGTTCAAAAGCATCAATTCTTTGGTGCTCAGCCTTCTTTATGGTCCAACACTCACATCCATACATGACTACTGGAAAAACCATAGCTTTGACTATATGGGCCTTTGTTGACAAAGTAATGTCTCTGCTTTTTAATATGCTGTCTAGGTTTGTCATAGCTTTTCTTTCAAGGAGCAAGCAGTCACCATGTGCAGTGATTTTGAGCACAAGAATATAAAGTCTGTCACTGTTTTCATTTTTTCCCCATCTATTTGCCATGAAGTGATGGGACCAGATGCCATGATCTTAGTTTTCTGAATGTTGAGGTTTTTTTTTTTTTAATTAGTTTATTTATCTATTTTTTAACTTTACAATATTGTATTTGTTTTGCCATACATTGACATGAATCCACCATGGCTGTACATGTTTTCCCCTTCCAGAACCCCCCTTCCCACCTCCCTCTCCATCCCATCCCTCTGGGTCATCCCGGTGCACCAGCCCCGAGCACCCTGTATCACGCATCAAACTGAATGTTGAGTTTTAAGCCAGCTTTTTCACTCTCCTCTTTCACCTTCATCAAGCTCTTTAGTTCTTTACTTTCTGCCATTAGGGTGGTGTCATCTGCATATCTGAGGTTACTGATATTTCTCCTGGCAATCTCAATTCCAGCTTGTGCTTCATCCAGCCCAGCATTTCACATGATGTACTCTGCATATAAGTTAAATAAGTAGGGTGACACTATGCAGTCTTGATGTACTCCTTTCCTAATTTTGAATCTGGACATTGTTCCATGTCTGGTTTTAACTGTTGCTTCTTGACCTGCATACAGGTTTTGCAGGAGGCAGGTAAGGTGGTCTGGTATTTCCATTTCTTTAAATTTTCCAGTTTGTTGTAATCCACACAAAGGCTTTGACGCAGTCAATAAAGCAGAAGTAGACGTTTTTCTGGAATGTTCTTGCTTTTTCTATGATCCAACGGATGTTGGCAATTTGATCACTGGTTCCTCTGCTTTTTCTAAATCCAGCTTGTACACCTGGAAGCTCTTGGTTCATGTACTGTTGAAGCCTAGCTTGGAAGATTTTGAGCATTACCTAGATAGCGTGCAAAATGAATGCAATTGTGCCACAGTTTGAACATTTTTTGGCATTGCCTTTCCTTGGGATTGGAATGAAAACTGATCTTTTCCAGTCCTGTGGCCACTCCTGAGTTTTCCAAATTTGCTGGTATCTTGAGTGCAACACTTTAACAGCACCATCTTTTAAGATTTTAAACAGCTCAGCTGGAATTCCATCACCTCCACTAACTTTGTTCATAGTGATGCTTCCCAAGGCCACTTGACTTTACATTCCAGGATGTCTGGTTCTAGGTGAGTGAACACACCGTTATGGTTATCTGGGTCATTAAGACCTTTTTTGTACAGTTCTTCTGTGTATTCTTGCCACCTCTTCTTAATATCTTCTGCTTCTGTTAGGTCCATACCATTTCTGTCCTTTATTGTGCCCATCTTTGCATGAAATTTCCCTTGGTATCTCTAATTTTCTTGAAGATATCTCTAGTCTTTCCCATTTTATTGTTTTCCTCTCTTTCTTTACATTGTTCACTTAAGGCTTTCTTATGTCTCCTTGCTATTCCAAAGATGCTACACACTAAATCTCTAGAAACTGCAAATATGTTACTTACAGAGCAAAAGGGATTTTGCAGATGTAGTAAGATTGAACTCTTAAAATACGGAGATTATCACAGATTATTCAAGTGGGTTCAATATCATTGTGTGAATCCTTACAAACTGAGAGCATTCTCCAGCTGGAAGCCTGAGAGAAGCAGCAAGGGAAAGAAGAGAGATTCAAAGTATGAGAAGGACTCAACCTACTGCTGCTGACTTTGAAGATGAAAGAGGCTACAGATCAGGAAATGTGAGCAGCCTCTTGAAGCTGAGTATTCCCAGTCAACAGTCAGCAAGGAAATGGAGACCCAAGCCTACAAGTGCATGGAACTGAATCCTCCACCAACCTGAATGCACCTGAAAGTGATTCTTCCCCTGAGCCTCCAGCCAAGAGTTGGCTGGCTAATACCTTGAGACTGGAGCAGAGAAACCAGTGACCTCACTCAGACTTCTGACTTACAGAACTGTGATAATGTTGTTTTAAACATGTTGTTTTAAGCCAATAGGTTTCCTGTCATTTGCAGCAACAATAGAAAATTAATACACGGTGGAATTTCAGAGATGTGGGGTATTAGCTGCAAGGGAGATGCAATATCTAGGGAGAATTTTAAAAGACCAGAGATAGAACATGTTTGTATGCTAATGAGGATGTTTCAGAAAGGACGGGTTTGTAGAGGAAACAAGTGAGGCAGATGAAAGAGAGGCAAGAGAGGATGCAATTGAGAACAAGTGGAGGGGCTGGCCTTTGACAGGAGTAGGGACTTCTCATCTATTTTAAGAACAAGACAGGTACCATAAACTGTGCTGTGGCCTCTATGCATGTGTGTGTTTCTGTGTGTGTGTGTGCACTAAGTTGCTTCAGTTGTGTCTGGCTCTTTGCGACCCTAAGGACTGTAGCCTGCCAGGCTCCTCTATCCACAGGATTCTCCAGGCAAGAATACTAGAGTGGGTTGCCATGCCCTCCTCCAGGGGATCTTCCTTACCCAGGGACTGAACCCGCATCTCCTGCGTCCTGCATTGGCAAGTGGATTCTTAACCACTAGCTCCACCTGGGAAGCCCCTGGCCTCTCTATGCTGCTCTGCAAAAGCCTGCTTCTGGGCAATCAGTGGTGATACTGGACCCTTCCCTTTGAATATGTTCTGTTGGCTCCTTAAGTGTAATCCGTTCAAATCCAAGACCTGTTTGGAATGTGGATGTAGGTGTGTACCTGATTTTTTTTTTACGACTTCATAGTTAATCATTCTCATTTAACATAAGTCAGTGGCTAACGCTTGTGCTTTGGAGTCATAAAGGCTTGGATTTAAACTGTACCTCTACCATACATGAGTTTTATGACACTTGGCAAGTCACAAACATACTGGGCATTTTTTCTAAAAATTGGGATTAATAATATTTATCCCAACACTGAAAGAGTTAGAATAATATAAACTATCTTGCATAGTGCCTATCACATAGTAGATGCTCAGTAAACGGTAGCTACCATAATTATTCTCCTACCTAGCTGTTCTTTCATATGTCAACAGTTTTCTTTTATGGTGCAAAAATACTGGCAAACAATACATTGATTGATAGATTCTAGTAAAAGACTGGCATGACTGAAATGTCAGACTTAGTGAAAAGTGCGTAGGCTTTGATATCAGAACAACCTGGTTTCCATCTTGAGTCTGCCATATGTGTAAGCGGTATGACTTTGTATAAATCATTTAACATTTCTGAGACTACTGTCTCCTCTGGAAGATGGAGGTAATCTCATTCACAGCACTGTCTGAAAATTATATGAGAAGTTGGAATAAAGTGCCCAAGACATATGAGCGCCACAATCAATGTTTATTTCCTCAGTTCTCTTAACCCTCAGAGCAAACAAACATATACATGTCCTCATTAACTTTCTCTTGAGTTCTTAGACTTTTGATGAAATAAAGTATTTTCTTTTTTTTTTTAATTACAAGCATTACTCTAGAAGAAAAGTGACAGTAAAAGTAGGTTAAGAATTCAGGTCTCTTCATTCCTTGTCCAGTACTCTTTCCCCACTCATGTGGGAGCATTCACTTAGACAAACACAATCCTTCCCTCAGTACATTGAATCTGTATCTACTCTATTGCTTGACCTCTTGTTCTGCCTGTTTCTTTTCAAACTCTTAGCTGTTCCAGACTTTAATGTGCAGGATAGCTTCATCAATCTATTAGTATTTTGGCTATATACTACATTAATATAACTTCTCATCTTGGGGGAATAGGAAAAGAAGCTGTTCATTCTCTAACAATTTTCACTACTCTAAGTCTTGCCTTTCCAACTAGCTATATAATTTAACCACAGCATACTTTTTTAGTGCTAGGGGTAACATACTCATTTAAAACCTCCAATAGCAGGTTCACTGGACCCATACTAGTAGAGCAGAAATTAATAAGGTTAGAGAACAGATCTCTTTAATAAATCAAAATCCTAGGTTCTAGCAGGAAAAAAACCAAAATAGACCAATTATTACCTAACTTAAGAATAAACAAGATAAAGCACAAATATAAAAACAAGAAGTGACAATGGGCAGAAAATGATGGACTCAAAATCAACTAATAAAACAAGAGACAACTTTGCACTCTTATGCAAGTAAATCTGAAAACCCAGATGGAATGGCTAACTTCTTAGGAAAATGAAGTTTACCAAAATTGACTCTAGTAAAAACAGAAAGCTTAAACAGGCCAATTCTGATGGAAGAGCAAAGTTATCAAGCAACCACACAATGAAATAGCAGGCCCAGATGGCTTGCTATTCTAGCTTGCATTCTAGCAAACCTTTAGACAGCAGACAGTCTCAAGGGTACCTAAACTGCTTCAGAGAACAGAAAATGGAAGAAATTCCTTCATTCTTCTTATGAAGCAAAAATTACAGTGACACTTATTATATGAAAAATGCAGCAAAAGATAAGAAAATTACAAGTATAATTTAAGAATATTGATGCAAAAAGCCTAAATAAAGTACTAGTGATCAGATTCTAACATCATACTAAAAAAATAATACACCTTTGAGTAAAGTGACAAAATTGAAATATGGCTGATAGATGAAAACATTATTATCAATGTTAAAAATGGATATAAAGACAGAGCCAGATAGGGCAAAAAAATGTTAATTGGTGGATCTGGGGAAAGAGATTCTTTGTACCATTCTTTCAATTTCTATGAACTTGATATTATACCTAGGCAGAAAGTTAAGAGACTGTACCATGACCAAACTGGGTTTATAAGAGGAATGCAAAGATATTTTAATAACAGGAAGTCAATTAACAGACTATAGTCATATGACCTATATCCATAAATACGGAAAAAGCTTTTGAGAAAATTTAACACTCAAGAAAAGTGAGAAGAGTTGGCTACTTCCTTAACAAGATAAATACATATACATAAAGCCTAAAGCCAATTTCTTAATGGAGAAACACAAGGAATTACCTTAATTACCTTAATTCCTATTAAGGTAAGGAAAAAGGATCCCTACTATACCTTCTCTAATATTTTGGGGTCCAAAATTACCACAGATGGTGACTGCAGCCATGAAATTAAAAGACACTTACTCCTTGGAAGGAAAGTTATGACCAACCTAGACAGCATATTAAAAAGCAGAGACATTACTTTGCCAACAAAGGTCTGTCCAGTCAAGGCTATGGTTTTTCCAGTAGTCATTTATGGATGTGAGAGTTGGATGGTGAAGAAAGCTGAGCGCTGAAGAATGATGCTTTTGAACTGTGGTGTTGGAGAAGACTCTTGAGAGTCCCTTGGACTGCAAGGAGATCCAAGCAGTCCATCCTAAAGGAAATCAGTCCTGAATATTCACTGAAAGGACTGATGTTGAAGCTGAATCTCCAATACTTTGGCCACCTGATGTGAAGAACTGACTCATCTGAAAAGACCCTGATGCTGGGAAAGATTGAAGGCTGGAGGAGAAGGGGACGACAGAGGATGAGATAGTTGGATGGCATCACCGACTCAATGGACATGAGTATGAGTAAACTTGGGGAGCTGGTGAAGGACAGGGAGGCCTGGCGTGCTGCAGTCCATGGGGTCACAAAGACTCAGACATGACTGAGTGACTGAACTGAACAAGAAATATGCAACATCTTTACGAGAAAATTAGAAAACACTCTGAAAAACACAAAAGAAGACTTGAAGAAATAAAAAGACATTTTTGGTCTTGCATGTCTCAGTATCATCAAGCTGTTAGTTCTTGCTAAATTAATTTACAAATTGAATGCAATCTCAGTAAAAATACCAAGAAGACTTCCTCCTCACCACTGAAGCAAGAAGAATTGATATTAAAGTTCATATAAAAAAAACCCAAAACAAACCCATGAGAATAGTGCTAAGAAACAATGAAAAGGAAGAACTATGAGAAGAGACTAGCTTTAGCAGATGTTAAAACAAACTACAAAGCTTCTATAATTAAAATCATGGGAAAAAAATAAATAAATAAAATCATGGTACCGGTGCATAAATAGACAGGCAGAGCCCACTATACACATAAATATGGTATATAACACAGCTGGTATATCTTGAATTACTGGGGCAAAAATGGACATTTTAATAAATGATGGTGGAACAATGAATGGCCATTTGGAAAAAGATAAAATTGGATCTATTTCTTATAGCATAGACAAGAATAAACTTGAAGTGTAGATATCTAACTATAAAAAATGAAACTATACAAGTACTAAAGGAAAATATGCATGAATTCTTTTTTTAAAATTAGTTTTTATTGAAGTATAGTTGCTTTACAATGTTGTGTTAGTTTCTACTGTACAAAAAAATGAATCAGCTATACATATATCTATCCATTGTTTTTTAGCTTTGATTTGCATCCCATTTAGGTCAGCACAGATCACTGAGTGGAGTTCCCTGTGCTATACAATAGGTTCTCATTAGTTATCTATTTTATATGTCAATCCCAATCTCCCAATTCATCTCTCTCCCTACCTCCTTGGTAACAATGAGTTTGTTTTCTATATCTGTGATTCTATTTCTGCCTTCAAATAAGTTCATCTGTATCATTTTTCTAGATTCCACATATAAGCAATATTATACAATATTTGCCCTTCTCTTTCTGACTTACTTCACTCAGTATGACAATCTCTAGATTTATCATGAATTCTTATAATAAAAGGTTGAAAAACTTAACTGTAAAATAAAATTTGTGATATCAAAAAACATAAGCAAAGTACAAATTGGAAGGAATTATTTATAATATGTATCACAATAAAAGTCAATATACTTAACATAAAAAAGTCATTTTCAAATTGAGGGGAAAAGAAGACCAAAAATCCTACAGGTAAACGAGCAAAAGAAACAAACACATCACACACACACTCAAATATAAAATGGCTTTCATCCAACAACACAAGAGAAGACTCTACACGTGGACATCACCAGATGGTCAACACCGAGATCAGATTGATTATATTCTTTGCAGCCAAAGATGGAGAAGCTCTATACAGTCAGCAAAAACAAGACCAGGAGCAGACTGTGGCTCAGATCATGAAATGCTTATTGCCAAATTCAGACTTAAATTGAAGAAAGTAGGGAAAACCACTAGACCATTCAGGTATGACCTAGATCAAATCCCTTATGAGTATACAGTGGAGGTGACAAATAGATTTAAGGGACTAGACCTGATAGACAGAGTGCCTGATGAACTATGGACAGAGGTTTGTGACATTGTACAGGAGACAGGGATCAAGAAAATCCCCATGGAAAAGAAATGCAAAAAAGCAAAATGGCTGTCTGAGGAGGCCTTACAGATAGCTGGGAAGAGAAGAGAAGCGAAAAGCAAAGGAGAGAAGGAAAGATATTCCCATCTGAATGCAGAGTTCCAAAGAATAGCAAGCAGAGATAAGAAAGCCTTCCTCAGCGATCAGTGCAAAGAAATAGAGGAAAACAACAGATTGGGAAAGACTAGAGATCTCTTCAAGAAAATTAGAGATACCAAGGGAACATTTCATGCAAAGATAGGCTCAATAAAGGACAGAAATGGTATGGACCTAACAGAAGCAGAAGATCTTAAGAAGAGGTGGCAAGAATACACAGAAGAACTGTACAAAAAAGATCTTCACGACACAGATAATCACGATGGTGTGATCACTCACCTAGAGCCAGACATCCTGGAATGTGAAGTCAAGTGGGCCTTAGAAAGCATCACAACGAACAAAGCTAGTGGAGGTGATGGAATTCCAGTTGAGCTATTTCAAATCCTCAAAGGTGATGCTGTGAAAGTGCTGCACTCGATATGCCAGCAAATTTGGAAAACTCAGCAGTGGCCACAGGACTGGAAAAGGTCAGTTTTCCAATCCCAAAGAAAGGCAATGCCAAAAATGCTCAAACTACCGCACAATTGCACTCATCTCACATGCTAGTAAAGTAATGCTCAAGGTTCTCCAAGCCAGGCTTCAGCAATACGTGAACCGTGAACTTCCAGATGTTCAAGCTGGTTTTAGAAAAGGCAGAGGAACCAGAGATCAAATTGCCAACATCTGCTGGATCACTGAAAAAGCACGACAGTTCCAGAGAAACATCTATTTCTGCTTTATTGACTATGCCAAAGCTTTTGACTGTGCGGATCACAATAAACTGTGGAAAATTCTTAAAGAGATGGGAATACCAGACCACCTGACCTGCCTCTTGAGAAACCTGTATGCAGGTCAAGAAGCAACAGTTAGAACTGGACATGGAACAACAGACTGGTTCCAAATAGGAAAAGGAGTACATCAAGGCTGTATATTGTCATCCTGTTTATTTAACTTGTATGCAGAGTACATCATGAGAAATGCTGGGCTGGAGGAAGCACAAGCTCGAATCAAGATTGCCAGGAGAGATATCAATAACCTCAGATATGCAGATGACATGACCCTTATGGCAGAAAGTGAAGAAGAATTAAAAAGCCTCTTGATGAAAGTAAAAGAGGAAGGGGAAAAAGTTGGCTTAAAGCTCAACATTCAGAAAACTAAGATCATGGCATCCGGTCCCATCACTTCATGGCAAATAGATGGGGAAATGGGAAACGGTGGCTGACTTTAATTTTTTGGCTCCAAAATCACTGCAGATGGTGATTGCAGCCATGAAATTAAAAGACGCTTACTCCTTGGAAGGAAAGTTATGACCAACCTAGACAGCATATTGGGAAGCAGAGACATTACATTGCCAACAAAGGTCCATCTAGTCAAGGCTATGGTTTTCCCAGCAGTCATGTATGGATGTGAGAGTTGGACTATAAAGAAAGCTGAGCGCTGAAGAATTGATGCTTTTGAACTGTGGTGTTGGAGAAGACTCTTGAGAGTCCCTTGGACTGCAAGGAGATCCAACCAGTCCATCCTAAAGGAGATCAATCCTGGGTGTTCACTGGAAGGACTGATGTTGAAGTTGAAACTCCAATACTTTGGCCACCTGATGCGAAGAGCTGACTCATCTGAAAAGACCCTGATGCTGGGAAAGATTGAGGGTGGGAGGAGAAGGGGACTACAGAGGATGAGATGATTGGATGGCATCACAGACTCAATAGACAAGAGTTTGGGTAAACTCTGGGAGTTGGTGATGGACAGGGAGGCCAGGCGTGCTGAGGTTCATGGGGTCACAGAGTCGGGCATGACTGAGCGACTGAACTGAACTTTGACCTAACAATACCACTTCTTTGAAAATTTACTCTGAAGATAGGATTCCAAAATACAAAATACATGTGAATAAGTTCATTAATTGTAGCAATATTTGTAATTACGAAATACTGAAAACTACCTGATGCCCAAACAAAGGAGACTGGCTGAGTAAACTATAGTGGATATAGACAACGGAGAATCTACAGCTTAGAATAAAGGTGAGCTCTGTGTACTCACAATGTAGTGAGCTCTAGGGTGTATTGATATGTAAAAATAGCAAGCAAAGTGCAAAAGAGAATAAAGTATGCTACCTTTTTATTCAAGGGTAGGAAAACATACTTGTACCTGCTTACTTTATGAAACACTGGAAATATAAATCAGAAAGCAATGAAAGTGACTAAGTACTTACAAGAATAGTGGTGGTGGAGGAAACAGGTTGGAAGGAAAGGGACAAGAGGACAATGCTTTCAGTAAACTTTTTTGTATAGTTTTGACTCTTGGAAGCAAGTTAATTTTGTATATTTCAAAGAATAAAATTAAGTCAACAAAGATGGGGGAAAAATGAAACCCCAAAGTGAAGGTAAACAGAATTAATGAACCCAACTATATTTTAAATAAATAACATAATCACAGTGAAGGAAAAAAAAAAGAATGTAAGCAACTTTTGAACATAATATTTGATGGAAAATGCCAATAAATCCTGAGCTCTGTTTTTTTCTTCCTCTTCTTCATAGTGGTGTGTGTATAGCAATTCTGAAATTATTTTCTGAGGAGTATAGGACTGATGTTGGTAGGAACCAAAGTTCTTATTATAGAAAAAGGGATATTCAAAATTATTTCACCAACCTGTAAATGCTGGGAATGTTCCCAGGCAGTTGTTGGAGAGCTTCTCTTCTCTATCCATACTCATGCTCCTCAAGATAAGTGGTTCTTAAGCTTTAACCTGCATCAAAATTACCTGCAGGGCTTTTTAAAACACAGATTGCTAGGTCCCAGTCTCTGAGTTTCTGATTCAGTAGGTTGGGAATTTGATTTTCTAACAAGGTCCCAGGTGATGCTAATGCTGCTGGTATCTGGACCACACTCAGAACACAATCCTAATTTTTAAAAAAAGAGCACAACCTCATATGACCTCATCTAGCCTCATGGCTTTAAATTCCATCTATAATTAACTTCTGCATTTATAACATTAGTTCAGAAAATTTCAGAATCTTGTTTTAATAAAATTTCTCACTTAAAACCCCATTAGGAGTTTATCAATGAAAACATTAATATGTCTAGAACCAAACTCCTGATTCTCTCACCTCTTGCTTCAAACTTGCTTGTCTCTTTCCTACTTCATTCCATCTTCTCAAATGACTCAGGCTAAAAAGCCTGGTGTCATCCTGGACTCCTATGTTTTTATCATATCCCATTCCTATCAGCAGTAAATCCCATCACCTCTAACTTCAAAATACATCCAAAATCAGACCATTTCTCACCACTCCTCTCCTACGTCCTAGGTCTAAGTCACCATTATCTTTAAGTTGGGTTATTGCGATAGCCTCCTGCATGGCTGTTCCTGACCCTCTAGTCCAATTTCAACATAGCTACCGGAGTGATCATCAGGTATCATTCTTGTGCTTGAAATCTCCAAAAGCATCCCATTTTAGACAGAGTTAAAGCCAAGTTCTTATGCAGATCTACTGAACCCTGTAAGACCCGATTCCTCATTATTCCTCTGACCTAATTTGGTACCACTTTCCTTTGATTACTTTAACAACACTGTTGTTCCCGCTGTGTATACTAAGCTAGTGATTCTCAAACATTTTGGTCTCAGGACAACTTTACATTCTTAAAATTTAGGGAGAGTTGAAAAAACCTTTTGTTTATGTGTGTGCTGCTCAGCTGTTTAGTCGTATCTGATTCTTTGCAACCCCATGGACTTATAGCTCACCAGGCTCCACTGTCCATGAGATTCTCCAGGAAAGAATACTGGAGTGGGTTGCCATTTCCTTCTCCAGGTGATATTCCCAACCCAGGGATCGAATCCAGGTCTTCTGCTTTGCAGGCAGTCTCTTGCATTGCAGGTGGATTCTTTATAGACTGAGTCACCAGGGAAGCCCGTTTATGTGTGTATTATCTATCAATATTTATCCTATTAGAAATGAATGACAAATTAAAAAATTTAAATTAACAAAAAGCATGTTAATACAACATATTTCAATGAAAATCACTGTATTTTCGAAAGGAAAAAAATTCACTGAGAATGGTATTGTTTTATATTTTCAGAAAACTCTTTAATATCTGACCTAATAGCAGACAGCTGGATTCTCTGCTTCTGCATTTAATTGCCACTATGTATCATTTTGGTTGAAATACATGAAGCATACAAAGAAAATCCAGATTCATGGAGACATGTAGTTGAAAAAAGGAGGAATATTTAAATAAAATTATCAGGTAATTGTGGATATTCCCCTCTGATACTATGTTAAAACTCAGTAAGTTTCCTAAATATTAGTTGAAACAGAATCTGAGGCCATACAGTGAATTTTTCATATTCTGTTAATGTTAAAATCCATTGGTCAGTCTCACACTTTGAATGGATCTTTTATCCACAAATGATTTTGTAACATTATGCATTGGTCATTTGGAAAATATTGTGTCACTGAATTATGCAGATTTTCCAAGGCTGATATTTCATTATGCAATATCAAAAATTCACAACAGTTGCTATCATCATAATCCCATCAGAAAAGTCTGTATAAGTACTAGCAAACTGTTGAGATATGGTGGCAGATATAAGTTTTCAAAAATTCTAGTTTTCATTTGACTTTTAGCATTGTTGGCAAATGCTATTAGTTTTTTTCCTTGAAGTGACAAGCTCACTTCACTAATTTTTGGGAAAATGTCTGCCAAATACCAAATCTGAATAACCAGCAGGCCAGTTATTCTTTTAAGTGAAAACGGTGTTCAATTAAAACGTGGCTGACAGGTCAATTTTACAAGTACTTTTTCTTGAGGCAACCACGGTACTTCAGTATGCGGCAGAATTATTTTATCCATACTTCTCATTTCCTCACGAAGAATCTTAAAAAGAAATCTAACAAAATCAACCAAATTTGGTAAAATTTATATATGTATATGATATAAATAAATTTTGCTGCTTAAGCAAGGACATTCTTAAGTGAACCTGGATTATTTTTCTCCCCTGCAACGCATGTAGTAACATTACTGTTACTATAGCTTAGTGTCATTGCTTTTATTCGTGCCAAAGTGCCAGCAGTTGTATGCTTTTATACCATCAATGTAAAAAAAATCCCAAGGAGAAAGACAAATAGAGTCAATGTCATCATGAAAATAGTTTTAAACTCAGATCCTATGAAAGCATCTTGGGGATGTGATCTAAGGACCACAGTTTGAGAATTGCTGCACTGAACAATCTATTGCTTTTGTGCACTTAAATGTGCAGCTCCCCTTGTCAGGAAAAAATTTTTTCCCCAGCCACCCATTATGGTATCATGGTACCTTTCAGAGGTGCTTTCCTGATCACTCTGTATAAAATAATACCTCCACTTACTCCCTGCCTCCCACACCCCAACTCCTGCCACTTCTCATTTCCCTCTTCCTCTTGACCCTATTTAATCTTGCCGCAGAGAAATTATCACTATTTACTTGATTATTTTAAGTCTCTTCCAACTTGCATAGAAATTTCTAAGGGCAATCTATTATCTCCACCTACTAGAATTTTCCTTTTACATGGCAGGTGCTCAAAACATCTTAACTGGGTCAATGAATATAACCTATGATTTGATTCTAAGATTTTGGTTTGTTTAGACTGCTTTTTCAGTAGTTCATGTCTTAACTCCCTAGCAGAATAAAAACTACAAGAACAAGCTAATCTACATTCCACATAGTCCCCCCAAAGATTCTGGCACAGACCTTGGACATATTATGTGCATTCCATTCCCCAGGGAATACTTGCAATATTACAACTCTGAGTAATGGCTATTTCCAAAAGATAGCACACATGTGGAATGGTAGACAATTGGCAAAATATTTTACTACTTCTTTCTGGTTTGCAACAATTTCTATTGTAGGAATACATATAAAAATGATGATATCTGTTTAGTTCTTTGGCCCATTTTTTGATTGGGTCGTTTATTTTTCGGGAATTCAGCTGCAGAAGTTGCTTGTATATTTTTGATATTAATTGTTTGTCTGTTGCTTCATTGGCTATTATTTTCTCCCATTCTGAAGGCTGTCTTTTCACCTTGTTTATAGTTTCCTTTGTTATGCAAAAGCTTTTAATTTTAATTAGGTCCCATTTGTTTATTTTTGCTTTTATTTCCAATATTCTGGGAGGTGGGTCATGGAGGATCCTGCTGTGATTTATGTCGGAGAGTGTTTTGCCTATGTTTTCCTCTAGGAGTTTTATTGTTTCTGGTCTTATGTTTAGATCTTTAATCCATTTTGAGTTTATTTTTGTTTTTATGGCTAACAAACACATGAAAAGATGCTCAACATCACTCATTATTAGAGAAATGCAAATCAAAACCACAATGAGGTATCATTTCACACCAGTCAGAATGGCTGCTATCCAAAAGTCTACAAGCAATAAATGCTGGAGAGGGTGTGGAGAAAAGGGAACCCTCTTACACTGTTGGTGGGAATGCAAACTAGTACAGCCACTATGGAGAACAGTGTGGAGATTCCTTAAAAAACTGGGAATAGAACTGCCATATGACCCAGCAATCCCACTGCTGGGCATATACACCGAGGAAACCAGAATTGAAAGAGACGCGTGTACCCCAATGTTCATCGCAGCACTGTTTACAATAGCCAGGACATGGAAGCAACCTAGATGTCCATCAGCAGACGAATGGATAAGGAAGCTGTGGTACATATACACAATGGAATATTACTCAGCCATTAAAAAAAAATACATTTGAATCGGTTCTACTGAGATGGATGAAACTGGAGCCCATTATACAGAGTGCAGTAAGCCAGAAAGAAAAACAACAATACAGTATACTAATGCATATATATGGAATTTGAAAGATGGTAACGATAACCCTATATGCGAGACAGAATAAGAGACACAGATGCATGGAACAATTTTATGGACTCTGAGGGAGAAGGTGAGGGTGGGACGTTCTGGGAGAATAGCATTGAAACATGTCTATTATCATATGTGAAACAGAACACCATTCCATGTTCGATGCATGTGACAAGGGCTCAGGGCCGGGGCAATGGGATGATCCAGAAGGATGAGATGGGGAGGGAGGTGGGTGGGGGGTCCAGGAAGGGGAACACATGTAAACCCATGGCTGATTCATGTCAATGTATGGCAAAAACTATTACAATATTGTAAAGTAATTAGCCCCCAACTAAAATAAATAAATTTATAAAAAAAAAAAAAATGATGATATCTTGGCTCCCTGGCTCTGGGTTTCCCATCCAAATACATGCTGGGAGTAAAAAAGTCATTCTGATGCTGCTTTCTGGTTGGTTTTAAGCAGAAGGTTCTTTGTTGAACACACAAATATATATTTCAAAAATGAGAAGATCAGGCTCTGGCAGCCAAGATCCTTAAAAATACTCTATTTCTTTGACTTGTATTTCTGGGAACCAACGAGGCTTCCCTGGTGGCTCAGCACTAAAGAATCCGCACGCAAAGCAGGAAACACAGGTTTGACCCCTGGGTCAAGAAGATCCCCTGGAGAAAAAAAAAAAAGAAGATCCCCTGGGAAAGGAAATGGCAACTCACTCTAGTATTCTTGCCTGGAAATCTCATGGGCAGAGGAGCCTGGGGGGCTACATATAGTCCATGGTCACTAAAGAGTCAGACATGACTGAGCAACCAAACAACAAATCTGAAGGACATGCTTCTTAGAACTGAAACATTCTTAAATATGTTTATCAAAGAATTACTGTAAAAGAATTTTGGAGCACCAAACCAAGGGAATAATTAGGCAAACAACTGCATATCCATTCGACTAAATTATGTAATCACTAAAAATGATGACTATAAAGACTTTGGAATAACAGAACAAGGGAGATGATATAATGTTAAGTGAAAAACAATATAAAATTTAACATTTAATTAAGCTGTATTTCAAAGAATTATTTCTAAAGACTAAAAATCAGAATAAAATATACAAATAGCTAACAATGGCAAAGGAGAAGAGGAAGGTGGGAAATTCAGAATAAGTGACTAGGTCCAGTAACAACAGACACTAACCTTCCATCCTATTTCAATTACTAATCAGATAATATACCTAAAACAGAATCTTAATATATTAAGTGCTGAAAGGTAGCTTACATATCATCTAGCTTAATCTCCTTTTTTTTTTTTTTTTGATAGATGGAGAAACTAGAGATTATAGGGAAAAAATACTTGCTCATGATCTTCTAGGACATTAATGACTAAGCTGGAGCTGGAACCATGGACATTTGAACATGATGTGTGATTCTGAGAAGTTATTTCATTTCTTTGCATTGTTGTTTCTTCATTTGTAAAACAGATAATAGTACTTTCCTAATGTGTTACTGTTAAGATTATATGAAATAACATATGATGAGACTACTATGGCACTGGCCACATAGTGACCACAAACATTAGAGCCTCTTTCCTTCTAACTGCTACACGGGAGGCAGAAGACCAGAATAAAATGGGGAGGATTAGAAAAAGAAAGAAAAAGAGGAAAGCAGCCAAGAGGTACGCAAGGCAGAACAATGCTTGAGATCTGTTGGTTGTGTGACTGAATCATTGTTTCAGTAGAAGATAGTCAATGAGAATCCTGTCCTAAGACCAGAGTGAGCCCACTTGAGTTGATAAAAGAGTGTGGACAAGTCAGTGTCCTGCCTCCCTCTCCTCACCTTTTGCTCATCCCTCTCAGGCTAGTAATTAGAATGAAATCATTCTGGTGGTCTCCATTTCACAGGGGGTAATTTGGGCAGTATCTGTGACCAGCTGGGATAGGGACTCCACACAGTAGCAGCAATTTCTAGCCTTTTAACCTAGTTCAAAGAAATGCCTATTTCTTCACATGATAGTTTTTAATAACTCTGAGAACCTTTAATTCTGCTCCAAAATTGGCAATGTGCAATATGGCTAAGTATACAAAAGGGAAGTATATACTAATTAAAAAAATAGATGTACAGTAATTATTTCAGTCCTTGAAATAAAAGGTTAACTAGAAATCAAGTTAGCCTGTCAGAATCTGGCTCAGAGTACTGTACCTTTAAGGATGGGAGAAACTGTATCTTTCATCACAAATTCACCTGGACAACTAGTCTTCTAGATTTGCAACTTTGTTGACTGATTTCAGATTAGTTTCCTGGTTTTTATACTGCCTATGCCTAGATCTGCCATTTTCTGCTGATGACACAGTCTATCTCTAATTCTGTATTTATTCCATTTAGTTTATTTTAGTTTGACATCAAAGTCCATGGTTTCCCCAGCATCTCCCCAGCATTTCAGTCTGCTTCCAGTTCGAAGATTCTTTAACACTAAAAGCATAAAAGAATGTGGCTCAAAAAAGAAAATGCCTTTTCCCAGAAAAATTGTCCTCTAAATGTCTCAAATTCATTTCTTTCACTCTAACCACTACCTTAAGTCAGATCCTCATTATCTCTTGCCTTGGTCACTGAAATGGCCAACCAACTGGTCTCCCTGCCTCTAATTTACCCTCACCCATCATTATCCTATCATCTATCCCTTATCTAACAGGTCATAAAGATCTGTCTAAAAAACAAATATGATCACGTCACTCCTCTGATTAAAATCCTTTCACGGTCTCTTCTAACTTTCAGGGTAAAATCTCTTCTGAATAGGCCCTGCTTATTAATTTACATCATCTGGTTTTAGTTTTCCGACATAAGTTGTGTTTCAACTTTCAGAATCATTTTTTCCCCTACGCTTGTGCCTTGTACATGTTAGTCCACCTGGAATGCCCTTTTCTATTACATCTCTAGTTGGCTAACAATTCTAGGCATGCTTCAGCAAATGACACAAATTCCAAGAAGCCTTTTCCAATCTTCCCTCTTTTTCACCTATTCAATTTGTATGGTATTATTTTGAACTGTATTTCTGGGTAATTCAAATATTACCTTCTATTTTTGACAACAATCTTAGAAGCACCTTTTGTAATACACAAAAACTTAAACTCACCTTACTTATCATCATACAAAAACATATCTGATAGCTAACCCAAATAAAACTTGATGAGGTACTGGGTCTCAATTTCTTTATTTACAAAATAACATCTTTAGACTATAAAATGATTCATATTTTTTGAGAGCTTAGTATGTGCTAGATGTTGTTCTAATATGCGAACTCATTTAACTCCTTACAACAATCATGTGAATAGGAACTATTACTGCCTTTAACTTATAAAGAAACTAAGACAGTGTTAAATAACTTGTTCAAAGTCACACAGCTAGCAAATCTCTAAGAAGATCCATTTTGAAAATTCTATGAGAATTCCACCATTCTAAAATACCCAGATCTAAATAAGATGTAGAAGACAGTCAAACGAGCAACTGTTTCTACCTTATATTTTATTTATCTATATATCATCTCCTCTAATAAATTATGTTCTCTGCTGTACATGCATTAGAAACTCAGTAAATACTTTTGAATGAGTTTACTGAATTCTCAGTTTTTAGCATCATGTATTTCACTGAAAGCCAGGTGTAGGCCTACAAATATTACTGGGAAAGATAAAAAAAAATCCAATTTCTCTTCAATGTTAATGTGGAAAACAAAATTAACACCTTTCTGTTAGTTTTGATGGGGTTGGGGGCTAACTTCCAACAAGTTAGTCTAGGCCTCCCAGGTGGCGCTAGTGGTAAAGAATCTGCTTGCCAGTGCAGGAGATTTAAGAGACAGGTTTGACCCCTGGGTTGGGAAGATCCCCTGGAGGAGGAAATGACAACTTACTCCAGTATTCTTGCCTGGAGAATCCCATGGACAGAGGAGCCTGGCAGGCTACAGTCCATAGCGCTACACAGAGTCAGACACAACTGAAATGACTTAGTACGTGCATGCTCGCGCACACACACACACACATTAGTCAAGATGAGAATATTATTTTATTTTTGATATGGTTAACATAATTTTGGAAACAAAAACACACATAAACAAATATGAGAAAAAAGAAAAAAAAGGTGTGGTGATATGTTGTCACTAAAAAGCACAAGTAACCAAAGAGGCTTCACAAGCCCCTATCCAAATAGGCTTTTGGCCATAGAAAGCAGAGTCGGACTACCAGTTGCTATACCAGCACTGGGAAGAAAGGTCAGAGACACCAGGATGCACTCAAAATATCCTGGGTGAGGGAGTCTTTGATGGCTTTTCCACTCCCTTTTATTTTCACAAAAGTTAAATTTCTTAAAGTCAAAGTGAAGTCGCTCAGTCGTGTCCGACTCTTTGCGACCCCATGGACTGTAGCCTACCAGGCTCCTCCGTCCATAGGATTCTCCAGGCAAGAATACTGGAGTGGGTTGCCATTTCCTTCTCCAGGAGATCTTCCCAACCCAGGGATTGAACCCGGGTCTCCCGCATTGCACGCAGATGCTTTACTACCTCAATTGGCACAGCTGATCGCACAACTATATATACAGGTGGTTCCACTCTATTATGAATGACTTCTCCTGTGAGAACTATTGTATTTCATTTTCTGTGGCTGAACAGCTGGCAGTAACTAGCCTAGAAAACTAACTTCCCTTGTCCAGCTGTATAGTAACTAGTTATTGGTGTTTTGAAGGATTTATTTCCCAATCTTGATCTTTCTCATTAGACTCCCAACACACATTCCAAACTCATCCAAACCCCCAGCTGCTGGGGTAAAAAAGGCCCCTGGAGTTTCTGATAGATTCCACTATGCATTTCCAAAATCACAGATGGAAACTGCTTGTGTGAGAATCACACTTTGCAGTTCTCAAAGGGCCTTAACATTCATTAACTCCCTCAATCTTATTCACAATTATCTCACACTTCTTTACCTAATGGTTATTTCTAAAACTCCTTTGAGGCACGGAGAAGTGAAGTGTGGTGTAACAGAAAGAAAAGGATTTTGAAGTCAGAAACCATCAGGTTCAAATTCTTGCAAATCACTTAACTTCTCTGAGCTATGAGCTATTATGAGGTTTACTTCAGATAAAGTTTGAGGATATGGATGTGATAAGCACTGCATCTGATATGACATAAGGATTCAACAAATTTTAGTTCTTATTCCTCTCAGGAAACTTCCTGAGCCTCAGTTTCTTCAAAAGTAAAAGAAAGTCATATACCCCATAGCGAGTTTGTGAGATTCACTGAATAATGTATCAAAGGGTCTGCTGTATCGTAGACCTTATATCAGTTCAGTCACTCAGTTGTGTCCGACTCTTTGCGACTCCATGGACTTCACCAACTCCCAGAGCTTGCTCAAACTCATGTCCATTGAATCAGTGATGCCATCCAACCATCTCATCCTCTGTTGTCCCCTTCTCCTCCTGCCTTCAATATTTCCCAGCATCAGGGTCTTTTCCAATGAGTCAGTTCTTCGCATCAGGTGGCCAAAGTATTGGAGCTTCAGCTTCAGCATCCATCCTTTCAATGAATATTCAGGACTCATTTCCTTTAGGATTGACTGGTTTGATCTCCTTGCAGTCTGCAAGGAGATGGCTGCAAAGGGACTCTCAAGAGTCTTCTCCAACACCACAGTTCAAAAGCATGAATTCTCTGGCGCTCAGCTTTCTTTATAGTCTAACTCTCACATCCATAAATGATTACTGGAAAAACCATAGCTTTGACTAGACAGACCTTTGTTGGCAAAGTAATGTCTCTGCTTTTTAATATGCTGTCTAGGTCGGTCAGAGCTTTTCTTCCAAGGAGTCAAGTGTCTTTTAATTTCATGGCTGCACTGCTCAGGAAAGGTGAGGTGTGTTCATTTGACTACATGGCTGATGGGGAGGTGCTTCATCGCGGTGTACTTTTATGTCGCCCCTTTAAGCAACTTAGACTTGACCAGACACATTAGCAGACTATCTTCTGAGAATATAGCTCTCCACTTATTGAAATTGTTCCTGAATCCTCTTACCTATTGCCCCAGACACTCCTTTGAGGCTCAGTAATGTAAGGCTTTTGAAGTTGGCTCTGGGCCTATCGTGGGTAATTTTATCTTCCTTCTGTTCTCCCTACTCTCTACAGATTTATCAGTTGGAGAAGACCTCAGGAAAATGTGAAATGTCTTTTTGGTTTCAGAAGTCCTTTATTCATGCTGTGGGAATAAGAGTCAGGAGGGAGAGAAGGAGCTAGATGTGGGGAACTGAATGTGTTAACTCAGCTAGATAGGAGCAGGAGGCAACCCATGCTTTTTTATGTGAACTGAAATTTGGAGCAGTGGAGTTTCAGCCTTGGCATCAGCCCAGCTGGCAGTATATAGCTGAACCCAGCCAAGTTGAGCAAAGCTAATAAAGAACACATCCTCTAAATTACTATGCCAAGGCCAATGATACTCTGCCGTGAATGAAAACACAATCCCAGTCCAGGAAACTGATAAACCAAATGGATTTCCCCCTGTTCTTTTTTTCTTTTCCATTGTTCATGTTCTATATTTTGTGGACTCACATGCATGCATGCGTGCACACACACACACATACACATAGAAGCTGAACTTATGAATCAATTTCCAATTCCATATGCTGTGTTGTTGCTGTAAAGAGGAAAAATCTGGTAATGAATTCTTTGGGGGGCAGCTAAGACTCCTCTAACTAAGGATTATTGGAGACATAGAAGTCCGAAGTTTCCTGATACCCTTCATGATTAGAACTGGGCATGTTTAGTTCTTCCTTTATTTGGGGATATGCTCTTGCTTATTGGTTTCATGGTAATATAGTGGAAAGAATATGGACTTCGGAGACTGAAAAATCTAGATTCAAATCCTAGCTTTAGCTATGTGTCCTCTGACAAATCTTTTAACCTCGTGAGTTCAGTTTCTCCATCCTTAAAATAATCAAATATAATGTTGTCTTAGGAAGAAGTGAGGCACTTATGTGAGTTGCAAACTCAAGTAGCTACTTTTTTCATAGAACATCATCTTTATTTAACAGAATAACTGACTTGACTGTTTGGCAGACACTTTCTCCAATATTAAGTGAGAAGGTCACTTCAAGAAGGACAACCTGTAAAATGACAAACTTAAACTTATAAGTAAATATTAGGATCTTGGAAAACTTGTATCCACCAATGTGAGCTTAACATCTTTCCAATATGTAAAGAATTCAGAGTCACTCTTGACCATATTATCTCCTATCTAGAAGTGACTTTGGTTAAGATACAGGTTGTTACCTTACTATGAAATGAGATGTCAGGAATCTAAAAAGTCATAGGATCCTAGAATCTCAGGGTTAGAGGAAACCTCAGAAGTCCTCAAATTCAATGTCCCACCTAATTCAGGATGCTCCTTGAGAGAATACTCTGTAAATACTCATCCATCCCTTACCCGAATTCTTCCAAAGACAGAGAGATTGTACCCTCCCAAAGGAACACATTCCTTCCATTTATGATAGCTCTAATGGCTAAAAGTGTTCTTTTAAATTTTGAGCTGAAATCTGCTTTCCCCCAGTGTCTATCCTTTGGCTCTAATTTTGTTTCTTGTTTCACGTTAAACCTTTTCAGAGCACTCTTGATACTCTTGCTCCTCAAGGTCTTTTTTTTTGCTCATATATTTCTGAAATTGGATAGTTTCTAAGGCCCTCATCAGCTTGGACTCTCTTCTTGATCCGTTTTGGTTGATGTTGTCTTAAGAGTAAGCTCCAATGTTGGGAATGTTGGAATTCTGCTAGTGCAGAATAGAGTGGCACTCAAGCTTCCCTTAAAAGGTAACTATACTGTGACCTAATTTGTTGAAGAGTTGCAGATAAGGGATTGCACTTTTTAAATTTTTATATTCTCAAATGGTCACAGTAGATGTTTAATTAACTCCTTATTCAGTCTCAGCACAAACTGAACCAAATTTCAGGACATAATGGTCATTGTTAGGTAAGGGGGTTTTCTAATAAATCTTTTTTTTAAAGACTGAGGGGTACAGGTGGTAATTCACAAGGTTTAGAAAGTGCTTTTACGTTTATCTTTTATCACAGTACCCAAGCTGTAATAAACCAAGTATTTTCCTCAGTAAAAGTTTTCATCAAATAGGAGAATTCCTCTTCTTTCTCCATGATAACTTTTCTTGATTCAAATCAGTAAGGATCATAAAGTATCTGCTCTGTAGAAACACAGACGCCTGCCCTAGAATTGAATTTAGTCATGTACACGTGATCAATATTCAGAGTATATTGTAGATTTAAAATTCAGAGTATACTGTAGACTTTGCTGACAAAGGTCCATATAGTGAAAGCTATGGTTTTTCCAACAGTCATGTACAGATGTGAGAGTTGGACCATAAAGAAGGCTGAGCACTGAAGAATTGATGCTTTCAAACTGGGGTGCTGGAGAACACTTGTGAGAGTCCCTTGGACAGCAAGGAGATCAAACCAGTTAATCCTAAAGGAAATCAACCCTGAGTATTCATTGGAAGGACTGATGCTGAAGCTGAAGCTCCGACACTTTGGCCACCTGATGCAAAGAGCTGACTCATTGTAAAAGACCCTGTTGCTGGAAAAAACTGAGGGCAAGAGGAGAAGGGCGTGACAGAGGATGAGATGGTTGGATGGCATCACTGACTCAAAGGACATGAGTTTGAGGAAACTCAGGGAGAAAGTGATGTACAGAGAAGCTTGGCATGCTGCAGTTCATGGGGTCACAGAGTTGGACAAGACTTAGTGACTGAATGACAACAATTAACAAGACATTTAAAACAGGGAATTTTCCAAGTCGATATATATTGATGCTGGCACACAGTAGGTGTTAACAAAAGCTTGCCACAGAAAACTATATGGATCCAAGTACTTTCAAGAAAACAGCAGGTGTGGTCAAATTTATGAACTGCCTAAATCACATCTCATTATTTCCAGGAGTTTGAGAGATGCCAGTTGTTTCATTATACATGCCAGAAAATTGCTACCACTCTCAGGCATCTGTGGTTGGTGAAGGCAGGAGAGAGAACTGGGCAGGGCCAAGAGCCAGCTTAGGGAAGCTGGAAGAGAGACATGGGGCTTTTCTGTCCCTTGAGCAGATATAATTAGGATCAGTGAGAGAACCCATATCCCCCACTTCATAATGTAATGCCACTCATTTAATTTCCTCATATTCCCATTTCTACTTATGTACCATCAGCACACAATCAACAGAAAAGCAGTTATGGGAGCATTAGTTCACTGTACAAACCCTGTCTCAGAAATATATTTATTTTTCCTGACCAAAATAGAGCACTTAAGTGTCTCTGTGTGTAGTTCCCTTTTCTTGGGATGTCTAGACATCTAAATTCAGATATAACTACCATACGGAGGACATCAACTCTGTGCTACATGCATTTGTACACCCATTTTCTCATTTCAACCACTGAATCAACCTGGGAGGTAGGCACTTCTTTACAATCTTCACTGAGCCTAACACTGCTAAGATTGGAAAAAAAAGTGAAAGCGTTAGTTGCTCAGTTGTGTTCAACTCTTTGAGACCCTATGGTCTGTAGCCTGCTAGGCTCTTCTAATTCATGTCCATGGAATTCTTCAGGCAAGAATACTGGAGTAGGCAGCCATTCTCTTCTTTAGGGAATCTTCCTAACCCAGGGTTCAAACTCAGGTCGCCTGCACTGCAGGCAGATTCTTTACCACCTGAGATATGAGGGAAGATGTGGCTGTTCTACAATTATTGTGTAGATGGATGAATAAAGGCCAGAGTTTCTAGATGCAATTAAAGTACAACACCAAAGCTGGAATAATGACAAAGATATTGTGTATGTGTATGTGTGTGTGCGTGCTCACGCGCGGAATCGGTATATTCAATAGAGGCAAAGCTCAGAACTAGTTATGTCTGAGAGGGAAAAAGGGAAAACTGCCAAATAGCCAAGCAGCGGACCTCATTAAGGGTACTGAAGAATTTGATTCATTTCTTTTTTTTTTTTGAGGATTTTTTTTTTTTAATAAATTTATTTATTTATTAATCAACAGGCTTATGCCTTTTCTGACAGGGCTGCTGAACACACCTTCTCAGGAGACAGGAAGAATATACTGGTTGCTTGAAGCTTCCTGTAGAGAGGACATTCTCCTGTTTGCTGTGGCTTAATAGAAAAAGAATTTGGGTGGAAGGGCAGGGAGTATTCCAGGTGTAAAGGTGTAAGTGTGTTTTGTGATAGAGAGGTGAGTGAACATGAGTTCAAAGATATCCCTTTCTGGAGATGAGAGCCCTTTGTCACTCTTATTTTTGGCCACAAGTCTCCAAGACTTAAAACAGAACAATAGTTTAAATAAATTTTAATCTGCTTTTAAAATTATAGTAGCCCTCTCACTTTTGTACCTCAGTGAATAATGGCTTTAGATGATGGTGAACAGAAATGAAATCAGAAAATAAAGCATTATTTATTTCACTCAATAAATATTACTGAATAACTACTATGGGCCAAGTGCTGGGGATATAAAGATGAAGTTAATAAATTGGTCCCACTTAACAAGGACTCCAAGTAGACATGAATCCTAACCTTCTAGACAGGGTAGAAAGAATTATCTTCATACTAAAAAACTAGCATTATTTTACAGGTTGCAGGGATAACTTTGTTAAATAAATAGAATAGTTGTGATAGGTTACATTTCAGCTTCTTTATTCAAAAACTATCCCCTCGCCCCATCTTATCTTCTCACCACTCTCCACTGGCCTGGGAGTGTGAGTACACACTCACAAAACTATAAACTCTAAATGCAGGATTCCTATAAATTTATCCAATGACTAGCCCCTAGTCATGACAATATTTAAACTTGAATGAATGGCTGGCTGAAGAAGATAAGGTCATTAGCTGACCAACAGCCTCAGTTGTGTTATTGCCTCGACTTAGTTTTTCCCTGCATGGTTTAGGATTACAATTTAACCAACTCTCCCTTTCTGACCCAGAATTCCAGGTGATTACAGTATAGTTTCCTATGTAGTTTTACAACAGAAAGAGAACATCCATCCATAAAGTATGGGACACACTTTTAAATGTTACCCAGAGGAAAAAAGGAAGAGGTATTCTGAAAGTTTTGTCTTTAAGTATCAAATTCTTACTCTCCAGGTCAGAGTAATACTCCTGTACTTTAGCCACAGCACTAAATCAGATTTTGAAATGTTCTCTTTGTATGACGCCACAGGTAGAAAGGGTAGACCAAAAGGGTAAAGGAGGGCTGGTTGACCATTTACTCCAACAGGCGTGCTCAAGGGCCACACTTCTATTGGACCTCCATATTTGCATCAGCATAGAGAGCAGCCAGACCAAGCTTATACTATATGAAGCTCAAGAGACTGGTGTACAATCCAGAATAATAATATACAATAAAATATATAATAAAAATATAAACATGAAGTAGCTTGGATCTCATTATATAGGAAGCTAAGCTATAATCTGAAACTGTCTTGCCCACCTGCAATCAGAACAAAGGAGAGGGGAGTTAATTAGATTATTAAGTGCCTAATTAACATTATAGTCACATCAAGTAGACTGAGCTCTTTATTTGGTTTTTTAGTTTTAAAAAGTAGTTTGCCTCTGTTTTCTTCTAAGTCAGATACAAAAGAGTGATCAGCTGAAAAAAAAAAAAGCTTATGCTTTTTATAACCAGTACCCTAGATTAGCTGCAAGCTTAGCATTTGCAGCCCATCAGAAGTGGCTTGGCCCAGGAGTTTAGGACTTAAAAACATTTACTACTGGCTTTGCAAAGGAGAAACAGCTAGCAAGAAGGATCCCCTTAGAGAGGCAGAGCCCTATGTGGCTGGGGTACAGAGGTAGGTAGGGGTGAGATGAGCATCTGGGATCAAGTAGAAGACAGTGGTAGGAGTCATTTTTTACCCATCGTTAAGGTCAGGAACCATCATCAAGGTCAGGGACTACAGTACACAGGGGCAGTAGGATGCTCAAGGATCATCTAGTTCAATCTCTTGCTTTAGGAATGACTTGTTCAAAGACATGAAACAAGTTTGTGTCCAGCTGGGACTAGACTTCCATTCAATTCTCTGATGTTACACTACACTGCTTATGCCAAAACCCAAAGTCTCAAATGAAGCTTTGAAGAGAGCCCAAAGGAGAATGGGAGAGTACAGGGGAAGACTGTACAGATAATATGGCTAAAGTGATGGCCTTGATAGCTGACCTTACTAAAAATCTCCATGGCTTCTCCCTCTGGACTCAGATATCAACAGAACTAAGTCACTTAATCCTTTGAACTTTGCTTTTCTTATAAATAGAATGTATCTGACTGTAACACCGAGTTCAAAGTTAGCAAAAGATATGAAGAAATAATGTGTGTAAAAGAACATTAAACAAATATTGGTATTTTTTCGACTCACTGTGGGCAAGAAACAATTGTATAGTACTTGAATTTTTTAACATTTGCACACTAATGACCAGAAGGTAGAAAAGAAAGAGGAGATAGGATGATTAGGAAGAGAACAGGCTTACACACAGAGAACATCTTGTTTTGTGAAATGAATTGAGTAATCACATTTTTTCCAAGTTGTATCACTTGTTTCTCAGCCAGGACACTGAATGGCCCAAGTTCTGCTATTACTAAAAGCTGCATTATAAAATCAACTGAGGGTATGAGGTGGGGGAGGAGAGAGTTGTTGGAAGAAACAATCCAGCTGCTAGGATAAGGACTGAAGGTCCTCTGGAAATGCCAAATGGAATAACCTCCTACCGTCTGAGCTGGTCCTTCTGGTCATCTATTAAAAATCTAAAATCTCCAGAGACACACTGAAGAGAAGGAAAAGAGCCAGCAAACAACTCTGGAATCATCAGCCACACGGTGTGCCATATTTCTTATCAGCATGATGTGCAGTGAGAAAAAAAATGTAAGTCCAGAAGACTCTCCTGCTCCTCTGGCCTTTGAGAATTGCCCAATTGCTCTAGGAGACTTACCAGTCAAAATAGCAGAGTTACTCTAATCAAGGAAGTAAGAAATTCAGCCTACTAACTGAATATGGCTGGGAGCACCAATGCTTATCCTGTTTTAGTCTCAAGTAAGCAAAAATGACTCCACTATTACTTTCAAGGCACTTCTTTTCCTGCTACTTCCACAGAGATATTGTCTCATAGTCTCTGTAGAGGGAGGGCAATGGATGTCTCAGACTGACTCCACATTTGTTTCTTGGAGCAGTTAGAGGAGTAGCACTTTTCCAAGGCAGAAAGTCTGTCTTCTCTCCTCCACGCTGCCCCCATCTCAAGTTCTCTCCACTCAGTGCCGCCAACCTAATCCAAGCAACCCTATGTTTTCCTTGTCCACAGTCACCATGATACAACCCATTTTCCATAAACCAGCCCAAGTGAGGTCTTAAACAACAGCTTTATTGACGTGTGCTTCACATACCATAAAATTCACCTTTTAAAGTGCATAATTCAGTGTTTTTAGCAAACTCAGAGTTGTGGGAATATCATCTCTGACTTTAGAACATATTCAACATCCCCAAAAGAAATCTCATACCCGTTAGCGGTCACTTCTCATTTCCTCTTCTTCCAAAGCCCCTAAAACCACTATTTTGTCTCTCGGTTTTGCCTATTCTCAACATTTCATATAACTGCAGTTATACAATGTGTGGTCTTTAGTGATTGGCTTTTTCACTTAGCATAATGTTTTTAAGGCACATTTATGTTGTAGCACAAACCAGTACTTCATTCTTTTTTTATTGCCAATAAATAAATAATTTATTTCATGTGAATATAACACATTGTATTCATGTTTTCATCAGATGGACAGTTGGGCTATTTCAATTTTTTGGCTGTTATGAATAATACTGCCATGAAATTCAAGTTACATTTTTGTGTGGACATATGATTTCTATGCTCTTGGGTATATAGCTACGAGTAGACTTGCTAGGTCACAGATAACTCTATGTTTAACATTTTGAGAAACTTCCAAACTGTTTTCAAAGTGGCTGCAGCAGTTTAGGATCTCACCAGAAACATATGAGAGCTCCAATTTCTCCACATTCTCACCAACACTTACTATACTGTCTGTCTTTAGATTATATCCATACCCATGGGCGTAAAGTGGAATCTCACTGTGGCTGGGATTTGCATTTCCCTGATGACTACTGACGTTGAGCATCTTTTCAAGTGCTTACTGACCTTTTAATATTTCCTTAGGAGAAATGTTCAAGTCCTTTGCCCATCTTCTCAACTGGGCTCTTTATCTTTTTATTGTTGATCATACGTGTTCCTTTGTATTCTTGGACACAAGTGCAAGTGATCTTTTTTTAAAGTAAATCAGATTTTGTTACTCCTTTCAATGATTCCCCATTATGTTTAGGATAAAATCCAAATTATCACTCTGGCTTATAAGGTCCTACATGATTGTGCCACTTTCCCCCTCCCACGGTACACTGTAGTCAGAGCAGTATTCTTTCTGCCCTTGAAACATAATAAACTCATTCATGTCTCAACACCATTGTAAGTATGTCACATCTGCCTGCTTGGAATTCTCTTTCCTTTCATGGCTTCTTTTTGTCATCGAATTCAAGCATCAATCACCTTTTTGGACAATTTTTCCTAAAAAGAAATTGTATCCAAAAAGCTCCCCCTCCACAAAAAGGAACAGCGAACTTTTGGGGATGATGGATATGTTCATTATCTTGACTGAGGTAATGGTTTCATGGATATATACATATATGTCAAAACTTTTCAAACTGTATACTTTAAATATGTGCAATTTATTTTACTTCAATTACATTCAATAAAGCTGTTAAATGAATCCCTTCACAGTCAGATCCTCACAATCACTATCTTATTATACTTTATTTCCTTAGGAAAAATTGTCTATCTGAAATCATCTTGTTTATTTCTTGATTTAAATGTTTATTGACTATCTCTTCCCTCTAAAATGAAAGTGTCATGAGGGCACTTGATGAATGCTTTTCATCTTTGTAGCTACTGTACCCTCAGTTTGGCTCACAATTAGGTACTACATAAATATTTGGCTAATTGAATGAATGAATCTGATAGAGGTTTAGAAAAGAAACCCACAGACAACAGGAAGCTTGACTTTCTATTCTCTCAGATTTACCAGTACTTTTAGACTTGACGGAATGAGATTCTTACTATTTATTTTCTTTATTAAGAGCTACCTCAAATTTTATCCTGGATGTTCTCCAACATCAGAAATATCATTGACTGTTCAACTACTCTGTGGTACTATTCTAGTACTTTATGTATACTCTCCCATTATAGCGGTTATTTTAATAATAAGAGTATAATAATAATAATATAGCATATTATATAGTATTTATAATAAATAGTAATAATTACGTTAATATAGAATAACAGCAGCAATACAATAAAAACATTTGTTTAGCATTTGTTGTTTGCCAGACATTATGTAAGCATTTTGCCCATGTAATCTCATTTATAAAGTAGGTATTCTTTTACAGATGAGGAATTTTGAGGTTTAGAGAGGTCAACTAACTGACCAAAAAGCCACACAGCTGGGAAAAGGCAGAGATGGACTTCAAATATAAGTCTATCTTACATCTAAGCCCACGGTTTTTTCATTAAACTACAGTGCTAGTTAAGTATTTTTATGCAATACAATGTTACTCCAGCTCAATTACAAAGTTGGGATGTGCACCTCAAGAATGATATATTTAAACTCTGGAACAGTCCAGGAATAAGAGTAAGAGAGACGAGAAGCTAGTTGCCTGAGAATAAACCAAGCTATTTGAGCAAGGAAATTTTACTTTATGCCAAACTCCATGTCTATCCTCATGTGATGTTTAAATTCTTTCTGTTTCTGACTACTCTTGACTAGATGTCAGTTTTTTTACCCTAGTTGTTGGCCCCTGATCCTCCTTTGCCTGTGAGTGAGGTTTACTGGTGAAGGTATGCTGACCATGAGAGATCTAGGTAGGCTCCCTTAGCAACTTTGGTTCCGACTTTATAAGCCTTTACCTTTAGTGCCAGGTGGCTGCAGGTTGTCTCCAGTCAAGGAACACCAACCCACAGGGAAGATGTCACGAGAGTCGAAGCGGCACCAGTAGTCAAAGGCCCCTCGCCACCCATCGAAAGTGACGAGCACCTCTGAGCCTCGCACTTCCCCAATAGTGGCTGGGCAAATGAAATGAGGATTCTTCCTGTCCACAGCTTCTAGCTTCATTCCCATTTTGAAGAAGTTGTGAGACGGTGACGGTGGTTCCTAGATGAGAGACAAGAGATATACAGACCTAGACACAGAGAGGCTATGTATGCCAAGAGACTGGTGCTTCATTTGGATGATTAGAAAGTGCTATGTAAGATTTACAATGGAACTTTAGACTTTCCGTTAAATGAATTTCAAAATATACCAAAGTATTACTTTGTTAATTCTAATATTTTGACATCTTTGTTTCAGGTCTTTTTTTTTTCAAGAAATAAAAGGTAACAGATAAGGCTGAATCCTCTTTTGTGCCCTTCCCCATGCATATTTTTATACTTTACTATGTGTGTGTGTGTGTGTGTTTGTGTATATATATATATATATATATATATATTTGCATACTTTAAAATTTTATATAAATAGTGTTAGAGTGAACATATCTTTCTACAACTTGCTTTTTTTGTTCAACACTATGTTTTTCAAATGTATCCATGTTGTAAACTCAGCTCTAGTTTAACTGCTAATAGTACTCCATTATATCATAATTTATTTCCTCTCTTTTGACAGACAGGTAATGTTGTTTTGAATTGTTTACTATTTCAAAAGAGTTTTCACAGCCATTCTTACAGTTGTTTCTTTTTTCATATGTGGGAAGATTTTTTCAGCGTGTTTACCTAAGAGTAGAATTGTTGGGTTATAGGATATATGGGATTCCCTGATGGCTCAGATGGTAGAGAATCTGCCTATGATGCAGGAGACCCAGGTTCAATCCCTGGGTTGGGAAGATCCCCTGGAGAAGGGAATGGCTACCCACTCTAGTATTCTTGCCTGGAGAATTCATCTTCCACTTTATTAAATATTGTTAACCTGCCCTCCAAAGCAGCTGTAACACTGTAAACTCTCTCCAGTAGTGTAGCTAGTTCTTGGGTGCTGATTTGCAATGCAGTTGCATAGAGTTTCCAAAAAGCTGTGTATACTCTGTTTCCCTTTGTCTGACTGTCTGATCCTGTATCAATAACACAGTCTTACTAAATGGTATCTGGAAGAAAAAGTCCCTCTACTTTGTTATTGTTCACTATTGTTTTGGCTATTCTTTCTCCACGATCTTTCATATGAATTTCAGGATCAGTTCTTCAAGTTCCACAGGAAAATCCTATTTGTATTTTGACTGGAATCCCAGTAAATTTATAATTTGGGAAAAAATAACTTTTGTATGTATGATATTGAGCCTTTCCTTCCATGAACATAGCATTTTCCATATGTTAAGTATTCTTTAATGGAGATTTCATCTTCAGTATAAGTTTAAAAATTCCTTATAAATATCTTATATTTTACTAACATTTTTCTAGCCATACTGTAACCTATTGCTATCTTAAACAGTATCTTCAAAAATTTCATTTTCAAACCACTTGCTAAATAGGAATGACTTTATTTTTTACAACTGATTTAAAATTGATGCTTTTGAACTGTGGTGTTGGAGACGACTCCCGAGAGTCCCTTGGACTGCAAGGAGATCCAACCAGGCCATCTTAAAGGAGATCATCCTGAATATTCACTGGAAGGACTGATGCTGAAGCTGAAACTCCAATACTTTGGTGACCTGATGAAAAGAACTGACTCATCTGAAAAGACCCTGATGCTAGGAAAGATTGAAGGCTGGAGGAGAAGCGGACAACAGAGGATGAGATGGTTGGATGGCATCACCGACTCAATGGACATGAGTTTGAGTAAACTCCGGGAGTTGGTGAGGGACAGGGAGGCCTGGTGTGCTGAAGTCCATGGGGTCACAGAGTCGGACACGACCGAGAAACTGAACTGAACTGAATTGATTTATAACTGATTAGCTTATGCTGATTGATACTTTTTTGTCTCGTCATTTTTTCTTGTGTATTTGATTTATCAATTATTGAGAGATGTGTATTAAAATATCCTCTAATGATTGTGGATTTTCTAATTTTTCCATGTAATTCTGTCAAATTTTGCTTTATCTATTTTGAGGCTATGTTTTTTAGGAGCATGTATAACTTTTGTCTTCTTAGTGACCTATTTTTTTTTTTTTATCATTAGATAGTAACTTCTTTAATGCTTTTTAGCACCAAAGTCTTCTTTGTCTAATTTCAGGACAGTTAACACCAGCTTTATTTTGATAAAGGTTTGCCTGGTATATGTTTTATATTCTTTTATTTTTAACACCTTTGTGTCATATTTCAGCAATGTCTCTTGTAAAGAGCATGCAGCTAGATTTAAAAACAATCTGATCTATGTCTGACTAAACTGATGAGTTTAATTTCTCATAACTGATGTATTTAAATTTATTACAATTATCATTTATAAATATTGTTTCTATTTAACTTGATTTTTCAAGTTGTACCTTTAACTTCTTTTTTCTCCTTAACAATCAACTGAATTTTCTTCCCTTTTCCCCTCTCCATTGATTCAGATGTTAATCATTCTATATTTAATCTTTTGGTTGATCCCCTTCAGATCATAACTGTACAGCTGACATAATTAAGTCTAACATTCATCCTTAATTAAACAATACTGATGCTGCTGCTGCTAAGTCGCTTCAGTTGTGTCCAACTCTGTGCGACCCCATAGACAGCAGCCCACCTCTGAATATTTAAATTACTCCTGAGTTAACAGGTGTTGGATAATTTAGTTCCACACTGTTATACTGCCAATTGATCACTTTTGCCACTATAACTGGTTTATACAGTTATAGGCAATGATTGATTAGTTATACTCACATGCTAACCTATCTTTCCCTAGCACTACGTTTTGCATCTCATTCTTACTTTCTAGGTTCAATGATCTTCTTGAAACATACTCTTCAATTGTTCTTTCAGTGAATATATTTGTATTAGTTTGCTAAAAATGTCTTGATTTTACATTCATTCTGAAATAACAGTAAAATTAGATATAAAATTCTAGGTGGACAACTATTTTTTCTTAATTCTTTGAAGGTATTTTTCTCTTACCTTTTGCCTTGTACTACTGCTGTCAAACGTGTTGTCAACCTAACTGCAATGCCTTTGAAGGTTCAGTCTGTATCGTGAAAGTTGCAGATATGGAGAGCCTGCTGTACTACACCATTTTATATAAGGGAGTTGAGTGTGTGTGGATCTTTGTATTCAGGGGTTCCTGTAACCAGTCCCCCATAGATACTGAGGATGACTGTATTCTGTGTGATTATTTGCTCAGATCTTTTGACTTTAGCTATTCCACAATGTTTTAAAGTATATATTTGTCTTTATCACACATTCTGGAAAATTCTGTCATTATCTTTTCAAATAGTGACTCTTTTTTATTCTTTCTGGAATTCATGTTCAGCATATATCAGACCTTCTAATATTATTATCTTTATCTTTTCTCTTTAATATTTTCCATTTCTTCATCTCTCTGTATTGCACTCTGGAGAAATTTCTCACACATGTCTTAAAGTTAATTCTTATCTAGGTCTAAGTTGCCTAAACACCTATCTAAGATTTTTATTTTTAATTTTTAAAAGATTTTAAAATTTAATGGTTTCATTTCTAGATATTCAATTTGCTTTTTTCAACTTTGTCTTTAAAAAAATAGAGGTTTGTACTTTTCTCATTTTTAAATTCCTTCTTTTCATTCTTTAATCATTTTCAAATACTTTATTTAAAATTTCTATCTGATGATTCTATTATCTGAAACTCCTTGAGCTTATAGTCTTACTGTTTGTTGTGTCTACTTATGTTTCATCATGCAGGATTTGTTTTGAGAGTTTTGAGGGCTCTGTGATTATGGACTGAATTGAACTGATTTTCAGTGGTACTTCACTTTTGGGACTTCGATGACATCTGGGTTGAAAACAACCAAACCCTCTAGAGAGGTTTTGGGTTTCCTTCTGCCAGGCACTCAGAAATATCCCCTTAAATTTTGGAGTTCTGAGACAACACAGGCACTATATCTGAACCCTGGACTTCCATGGAGGAAAGCTTTTATCAGAAGAATGACTCAGTTCCCCTACCCATGGCCCAGGCAGAGACTCTTCCTCGTCTTTTCACTAAGGAGTAAACATTTGAGGGATCCATTTGTTTTTTCATGTGGCTGTCCCAGGTCCATTTTCTGCCTTGCATGGGCCCAAGGCTTCAACTTCTATCTTACTCTATCTAGTTGTTAAAAGACAAGGTCCTTAAAAAGTAAGACTGGGAAAGCCCCTTAAGGCATCAGCAGGTTCAGTACACCTAACACTTTGGTTTTCCTTCTTCATTTTGGCCTTGGAGAATTCTCTTACTTCCTAGTAAGATCAGTAAAGCATTTAAAAGAACTCTTATTGGCCCCTACCTCCCACCATTTTGAGGTACTCTCCAGTGGAAGGATTTCAAATTGCCCAGTATACTGTATTCTGGGAACCATAATGCTCTCAGGTTTTAGATTTAAATGGCATCATGTTATGCTAAGTCGCTTCAGTTACATCCGACTCTTTGCGACCCCAAGGACTGTAGCCTGCCAGGCTTCTCTGTCCATTGGATTCTCCAGGGAAGACTACTGGAGTGGGTTGCCATTTCCTCCTCCAGGGGATCTTCCCAACCCAGGGATCAAATCCAGATCTCTTACATCTCCTGCATTGGCAGGTGGGTTCTTTACCACTTGCGTCACCTGAAAAGCCCAAATGGCAGCACAAGTAATGCTAATTCAGTCTCCTTTATAGTAACTCCAACCTCATGAAAGATCAACTGAGAGGAGACTGACTGCCTTTTCCCTTGAAAAACCAGGGAAAACAAATACAGGTTTTTAATTCCTGCTCTACCACTTACTAGTCAGGTGATCTTGGGCAAGCTCCTTATTTGAAAGTGTTTTGTTTCCTTAACTACTAAACCAAAATAGTAATTCTTGCTTCATAAAGTTAACTGTGGGTATTAAATGAGACAGTGTATATAAACCTCAAACATACTGCAGGCACTTAAAAAATAGTCTCGTTCCTTCCTCTCTGTTTAGAAGATGGACCTTACGGAACTCCATAAGAATAGCCCTTAGATTCATATTACATTTTTTTTTTTTTATAAATTTATTTATTTTAGTTGGGGGCTAATTACTTTACAATATTGTAATAGTTTTTGCCATACATTGACATGAATCAGCCATGGGTTTACATGTGTTCCCCTTCCTGGACCCCCCACCCACCTCCCTCCCCATCCCATCCCTCTGGGTCATCCCATTGCCCCGGCCCTGAGCATTTGTCTCATGCATCGAACATGGAATGGTGTTCCGTTTCACATATGATAATATACATGTTTCAATGCTATTCTCCCAGAACGTCCCACCCTCACCTTCTCCCTCAGAGTCCATAAAATTGTTCTATGCATCTGTGTCTCTTATTCTGTCTCGCATATAGGGTTATCATTACCATCTTTCAAATTCCATATATATGCATTAGTATACTGTATTGTTGTTTTTCTTTCTGGCTTACTTCACTCTGTATAATGGGCTCCAGTTTCATCCATCTCATATTACATTTTATATGTTTTACTAACAAAAAATGTTTAACTTCTTAATAATCCTGTGAGGTAGACAGAAATCCACATTACAGATGAGGTCAAAACTTATTATCACCAGAGAAATAAGAAATCCCCAAACCCAGAAATCCTACCTTATAATCTAGTATTTCTCTGGGGATGACTGCTGCTTCATAAGGTACTTTAAAAATCCTTCTGCTGAACTAGTTTCTGAAAAGGCATCCTCAGGCCATAAATATAATACCGACATCAGAGGCTCAGTAATTGAAAGGATGTACGCATTTGACCTTAAGTAATTTGGAGCTGGTGATAGCTGAGGAACACCGTACCTTGTGGAAAATCCTGATGGGAGCCATCTCTGCTCCATTTAGCGTCTTCAAAAGGAACATGGGCCAAGAGGAAGCATTCAGCCGAAATCCTGCAGCAAACATAATGGGCAACAGATAAAAAATACATCTCAAAGAGAATTGCGATACCAAGTTTTCCCTTGGGAATCCAGCTACTCCTGCCACAACCTATGCTGTGACAGTTATAGAATCACAGACTGTTAGGAAAGGACTTAAAGGTTAAGCAGAGAAAATGCCTCATTAGACAGATGAGAAAACGAGGCACATAAGAGGGAAGGTAACTTGCTCAAAGTAATGTTGCAAAGGAAGTAGTGGAGTAAAGTCCCCAACCAAGTTTCCTGACACCAAGACAAGTATTATAGAATGTACATCATAATGCCTGAAAAGTTTCCTTGAAAAATCCAAAATAGATGTGTGATAGGAATACCAAATACTTAGAAATGATCTAGACAGTACAGTATGAAAGGGGATATAATAATCTCTTAAGAAGAAACCAAATATGTCTGATAAATCCAATACACAAGTAAAACTTTTTGGTTTATCTCAATATAAACATGCTTTTACTCTCTCACTTTCTCTTTCCCCCTCTCTCACACATATATAGAATATAAACAAACTTTTGGATATTCATTTTTACTTAAAGAGGGATCAGGCTTCATGATGAAGATGAAAGGGGTCATCTTATTCAAAGATATTCATTTTCCAAAAGAGTCAAAGGAAGCCTAGGGAGGCATTGTCATTCCTCAGTGACAAGTCATCGGAAAAGATTCTGATGCCGGGAAAGAGTGAAGGCAAAAGGAGAAAGGGGAAGCAGAGGATGAGATGGTTAGAGAGCACGACCGACTAAATGGACATGAATTTTAGCAAACGCTGGGCGACAGTGGAGAACAGAGGAGCCTGGTGTGCTACAGGCCATGAGGTTGCAAAGAGTTGGACATGACTTAGCAACTGAACAACAACAAGTCAAGAAGAATATACTATTTAATTAATAAATTGTAAAAATAAGATCATTATCATATTTTCCAATTAGCGCTCCCTTCAATTTGGCTTCAACCTTCTATCTTGAGATACCAAAATCTAGTGCTTTTTGATAGTCTCTCAGTCGACCTCAGCTCTCCTGTTCCTGACAAAGGACAGACAGGCTGAACCACAGCTGCACAGCTGGAAACAGCAACAACAATATCTGATTACTGAGTACTTCACTGTGGGCCAGATATTGTGCCAGGCACTTTCTACTGGTTATCTAATTTAATCCTCAAGACAACCTAGTGAGGTAGAAATTATCTTTATAGATGAGAAGAGAAGTATAAAGTAAACTGCTTAAGATTTCAAAGTGAACAAATGACAAAGAAAGGACTGAAATCCAGGCAGTCTGACTGTTGAGCCCACGCTCTTATCTACTATGCTAAATTATCAGTGTGCATGGGAAATGGAAAAGGAAGAAGCAGCTTTTGGGATTAAGCATTAATTAAGAACTATAATTAAATTAAAGGGGGGTATGAGAAGAGAGAAAAAATGGAAATAAGAAAAGAGGTACTACCCCACATGATTTAAATGCTTAGTCTCAAAGCTGGCTAGGCTAAATGGGGTTTCCCAAGGTCAGGAGACTTCTTGGGATAGCTCATTCTTATCAACAGTGGAGATAGCCAATTTGTACATTCCTATCAAACTGCTACCGCTTCCTTTTTTGCCTGCCTAGCCCTTTTTCCTTTTGCAACCGCCCCCCCACCCCAACCCCGCTCCAAACCCTAATTTTAGGTGATTTGGTGGGGATGTCTACAGTGGGCTCTACCTACATACCTGGCTATGAAATGCAAGATAATGCCATTTAAGAGCATCACATTCTCTTTGGACCAAAAGTATGTTATGTATGTCCCCAATTGGCTCAACTGTTTTCTGATATAATATGCACGTTGGAGAGCTTTTCTTTCTCCGAGATCATAGTTGTAAGGGTGTTTGTAGATTTGGCACTGCTAACTAGAGAACATAACTGAGACTAAAGCCAACACAGAGCAGAAGATGGAGAGACACGAGAATATTTAAAACAACTCTCCTTAGGTCAGAAAAGGGCTGAAGCAAGCCAAACCTAGAGCAGATCTGCCATGAATGGTTCACTACACCTAAGGATAAGGCACAGCAAGGCACAGCTGATCTAGAGAAACGTTCCCTGCACCTTTGTAAAACGGAGGAACAGGGAGGAGTGACTACACAATTAGAAAATTCAGATTCATGCCCTCAGTTACCAATAACTAGAGTGCCTCACCATGTAATTCCCAATTCAATTTTTCAGAAGTGGGTTACTGAGAGGCTTCTATCTCATCTGGTACTTGAGCTAAGAAAAAAAAAATCCTCTCACTCTGGAAACGCTTATTATAATAATAGCTAATATGTATTGAATGCTTATCATGTACTACTTTACAGGTACCTTCTCTCAGGATATTTCAAATAATACCATGAGAAGTACACTATCATTATCCCTGGTTTGCAAATGATGAAAGAGAAACTGAAGAGAAGCAGCTGGTCCAAGGTAGTAAGTGGTGGAAACAGATTCTACTACATAATGGTCTTACACCAAACCTCATGTTCTTAACTGTGTTTCCCTACCTCCTAGCAAGCTTCTTCAAGAGTAGAGGGGCAAAGAAGAAATGCTGCCAACCCAATTACTGAGGACTTTATCCCCCAACCCCCACAGTGATGTGGGACCCCTCTAAATTCAGACGTATTCATTATCTGGTCTTGGGGAGTCATAGAGGGAATTTAAACATTGAAAGGTTTTTCAGAGACCAGATAGTATGACAGTTTTATACTGTAGACGACAAAACTGCAGTCCAGAGAGGCTAAGAAACTTGTTCGTGATCACATAAGCTGTTCCTGCAGTTAGGCTGGAGCCCTAGGACCTCTAATCTGGTTCTCTTTCACTGTATCGTGCTGCTTCCCAAAGAAAACATTTATTATGCTCATATTATGTGCTAGCCTCCAAATGCTAAGTATTTTTAAATGAGCTATCTCATTTAATCACTTCTATAGCTCTGTGAATTTGGTATGAGAAAAGCAGCACCGGTTTTGGATCCAGGCTGCCTAGATTCAAATTTAGCTCTGCTACTTAGCTGGTGTGTGACATCTGGGAAATAATAAGGCCCCTTTCCGGCTTTAGTTTCCTCAACAATAAAGTGGGATAAGAATAGTAACTACTTCAATGGGCTGTTTTAAGGATTAAAATAAGTTAATATAAATACACGTGAAGCACTTTAAAAGATACCTGGTATATGCTGCTGCTGCTAAGTCGCTTCAGTCATGTCCGACTCTGTGCAACCCCAAAGACGGCAGCCCATCAGGCTCCCCCGTCCCTGGGATTCTCCAGGCAAGAACAGCAAGAACACTGGAGTGGGTTGCCATTTCCTTCTCCAATGCATGAAAGTGAAAAGTGAAAGGGAAGTCACTCAGTCATGTCCGACTCCTAGTGACCCCATGGACTGCAGCCTACCAGGCTCCTCCATCCATGGGATTTTCCAGGCAAGAATACTGGAATGGGCTGTCATTGCCTTCTCCGACCTGGTATATAATAAGTATTAAATAAATGCTGGCTTTTATTTTGACTACTATAGATAAAAGACTGAGCTAGTCAATAGCAGAGCAGGATTTAAACCGGACTTTACTGTCTCCAGAGCCTTTATTATTAATCAGCACATTAATGGCTTCAAGTATTTAATCACTCAGTTCTACCATGCTATCTCTCTTGGTAAAAGAGTTGGAGTTGTACATTTGTGCAAAAAAGAAAAGAAAAAAACAGTAATTTGAGGGTCTCCTCAAATTCAACAATGGCGTGCAAGAAAAAGGCCAGGTGGGCAAGAAATCTTAACCTCTAAAGTGGGAGTACCTCAGTATCTGGCCACTGGTTCTCTCTTCTTTGGTCTGTACTCCTTTCCCATCAACAATGACTGCCAATTTATAGCTCTAACCCTAACCTCTGTTCTGAGTTTCAAGCTCATATTTTCAACCGCCTTATTCTATAATTCTGCTTGGATGCCAAGAAATCTCAAAATGAGTGAGTCTAAAACAAAACTCTTCATTTTACAACCCCCTTTCCTCTAGTCACCTCATCTTGGTTAACAGCACCAGTTACTTAAACCCAGGTTCTGAGACCAAAAAGCCTGGAAGTCACTCTTGGTTCCTCCATTTCTACTGTCTCTCAAATACAATTAATCAGCAAGTATTGATGGTTCTTACATCAAATATATCCTACACCAAACCATTCCTTGCCATTCTATATTTCTCCCCCACTAACACCCTAACCTAAGCCACAGACTCTGCCCATCCTACAACAACAGCTTTCTAATCATACTGCTTCTACTTTTGCCTCCCTACTGTCTATTTTCCACAGAGCAATCAGAATGATATGGTTATGTTTCTAAAAATATAAATCAGATCACATCACTCTTATGCTTACATCTTATACCACAAAATAAATCTAAAGTCTTTATGTATTTAACAAAACTTACAAGATCTGGAACTTGCTTATGTCTTATAACTCACCTCCTATTTCTCCCCTGCCCTTTGAGTACCGGTCTTTCTATTTCCCAAGCACACCAAGCTGTGTCCCTCTGTCTCAAACACCCTTTCCTTTTCTATCACCTCCTCAGAGTGGCATTCCTAGACTACTCTACCTCAAATAGCCTCCTAGATCCTGCACCTTATTATCCTTAGCTTTCATCAGTGCCTAAATTTTCTTTTTTCCATGTAACGTGTGTTTTTTCTAACCAGAATATAAGCTCCATAAAAGTTTTACTGAACAAAGGAAAAAAATCTCCACTTATTAAATGGGTGCTAGGAAATGTTTTATCATGTCATCCCATTTAATCCTCACAAAAACCATGTGTGGCAGAGTTTATTAATGATCTGGCAGGTCAGGCACCTGAAACTGAAGGTTAAGTCAAGGTAAAGCAACTTACCATTGGCCACACAACTAAACTACTACGTGGCTGGGGTAATATTATAAAGCCAGGTCTCCAATTCTAACCCCAGGCATTTGCGAGTGTTCTGTGCTTACCTAAGCTTTCTTTGATAAATATTTATAAACAACCAGTTCCAAAGAACTTTCAGATGCTCCTAAGACTGTTGGACTACTGAATAAATTAAGGTTCATCTGTTTAAACAGTGATCTGAGCAAGCTCTGGACTTCAATGTAGATAAACAGGCTAGAATCTAATTGCAGTTCATGCCCTCTGGTGGCAGGTAATAGAATAGCACTCATACCAGGAAGCACATGTACATGTGTACATGTATGTAAAGCTCCTCTGGGAGAAGAAAATGATTTGAGAATCATCTTGACAGTTACACAGTCTAAAGCTCCTCTAAGTTATTAGACTCTATGGCTCTCAAGATGATTCCTAAATCATTCTCCTTCCAGAGGAGCTTTACATACATGTACACATACAAATACATGTCGAGAAACATGCCACTCACTCACTCATAACCTTGGACAACTCACTTCCCTTTTCCTGTTTCTGCATTCGTCAGCTGATGACACAACTAAAGCAGTGCTTCCAAACTGAGTTTGGGTGGGCTAAACCTAAATTATACCTCAAGAGTGAGAGAAATGAGAGCTGGGAGAGAGAGATGCTAACAAACTCTCTTCCCTGAGTAAGAAGTGAATGTTCAACCAGGTTGTATTGGGAAGGGCTGCTAGAATTCCTTTTGGTTCTGCCAGGATGCTGTCACCACTTTGCTACTCCACTCTCATACACACACTCAAACACAAGTTAATACAGATTTATTTAATTGGGGGTGGTTGTAACTAGTCTTGAGATAAGTGTAGGTAAAGATGGGTCTGGCATTATTCAATGTCAGGGGCCTTTCTGCAGAGAAGAGAGTTCAGTGAATATTTTTAAAATAACCTTTATCACGTAAGTATTTAAGATACTGTAGTTAAAGTTACTTCTCTCTAAAATTTTATCCCTTCCATCAATTTCTAGAAACAGAGTTCAAATTTCCATAACTGTGAGATGTGCATCTTCTAAAATCCCCCTTTTCACTGACAGACCCTGGAGGTTACTGACCATATGAGAAGACTGATTAGTGTTCGGACTATAAAAGAGTTCCTTTCAAGTAAATGTCCCCCCCACACCAGAGTATGTGATCAAGTCTGCTGAACAGGTGGTTTATATTGAGATCCTGACACAATTGACTAGGGGCCTCACTAGAGGCCAGCTCTGATCTAGACTAGGGACCCTCAATCTTGAACACTGGAATCCCCTGGGGAGCACTAAAGAACACATTATCCTACCCCCAGAAATTCAGATTTAATTAATATGAGGTAAGGCCTAGTCAGTGAAATTTTTGAGAGCTGCGTAGGTGGTTCTAACTGGCAGCCATGTTTGAGAATTAGTGATCCATACGGTCCTGTTTAGAAGAAATAACCTCAGACTAAGTAGAGAATGGACCATTAAAACAAGGGGATGTGAGGAAAAGATTGACATTATCTGAGAATCTCACCTGGAGGACTCTGCAATGTTCCTATCTGAACAGAACACACACACACACACCCCCCACACAAGATTTTAATAGAGAAGAATGGTCTCAAGAGCAATGCTTCCCAAATATAAACCAGCTGTGTCAGAGTTTTGGGAGAGCCATTTCACCAGGCCGAATCCCGAGCCCCACTACCTAGAGATTCTGATTCAGGAACTCTGGGGAGAGGTCCAGGGGAGGCCTGGGGAACATGAACACACACACACACATATATACATGTAATTATATTCATAATTTATTTAAAATTTTTTATTTTGAAAAAATTTAAACCTATAGAACAGTAGCAAAAACAGTACCTGAACAAACTATGCACCCTTCACTAGGTTCAGCAACTAAATAATACTTCACCACAGTTGCTTTCCATCTATCCACACACACTTTTCCTCTGAACTATGTGAAAGTTAGGGACATCATGATACTTCACCTCTATGTATGTCAGGACATGTGTCCTGACAAGGACATTCTCCTTTAAAACTGCAATATTATCTTATCCAAGAAATTTAATTAAAAATATCCTCAACTGTCCCCAAATCGTTATAGCTATTTCATTTCAAAATACACCATGGATTATATACTGTATTTGGTTGTCATGTATCTTTAGTCTCCTCTAATCTAGAATAGTTCAGTTGCCTTTTGTTTTTCATGAAATTATTACTTTTGAAGAGTCTGAGCTGTTTCATAGAATGTCCCACAATTTGGATTTCTTTCTGTTTCCTTATGATTACATTCATGCTAAATAGTTTTGACAAAAATACTCCACAAGTGATGCTGAGTACTTCTCACTTCATTGCTTTAAGAGGTATATATAATGTTTGTCTAATCACTGATGATACTAAATTTGATGACTTGTTAAGGAATGGCTGACAGATTTCTTTATTGTAATTCCCCCTTGTAATTAATAGATAATCAGTGGGGAAAAACTCTTGGACTATGTGAATATCTTATTCTTCAATAAGCATTTCTTTTTTTTTAGCATTCATTGATTGTCTTGGCCTGAATTCATTAAAATGGTGATTGCCAAGATGATACCTATTATTTTTAATATTTATTAGCTGATATTCTACAAAGAACTTTCTCTGCAACTTTAATTTTTTTTCTAGTGTTTCACTAGGGACCCATGGTGCTACTACTATTGTACTTTTATTTTTATTATTCTTTTTGATGGTTATATTTTTCCAGTTTTGGTTAGTCAAAGTCTCTTTAGGTTGGCTCCTATATCCTTTTGATACGTACCCATCATTCTTTGAAACTGTTTCCTGGCAAAGTAAGATGTTCCAGATTCACCTGTTGCTCAGTCTTGAAATCACCCATTGCTTCAATGAGCCATGATTCCTTTTAGTGGAGAATGGGATGTAGAAATCAACTAATTTGGAAATTTAGAAATCAACTCCTCACACTGCTACTGAGGAGTCATTGTTTCTAGGCCTTTCAATAGGCAGAACTTGGAACATACACATACATACACATATACATGTACCATCTTGGAATATATACATATACATATATAAACATGTATATGCTCTAAGCGAATATGTATTATATGTGAATATATATTTTAATATATATAATTATAGATTTATATACCTATTTTAAGCAAAGAGTTCATAACACACTTCCAATTCAAATCCTACATTGCAAGGCTCTTCCTCATCTTCTCCTATTCCATATTTTGTATCTTATTTACTCATTATATCTATCTTTGATACACACAAAATAGTTTCAGATTATTATGGCAAAATCACTAAATTATTAAAAAAAAGTCAGAATTTCATTTTCCTTTGAAATACGTCCCAGTGAGGGTGTACTATAAGGGTTCTGATTGTTGGAATTTTTTCAATGTGGCTATGATGATCATTTGATACAGAGTTTAGTTTGTTTCTGTTTATCAAGTTTAGTCATATACTAAAAGTTAGCCAATTTTAGTATATGCCTGTTCATCTATTTTTGATTTAATTTTATGTAAATAAGTAACATTCAAATAATTCAAAAGTCAAAAGAATATAAATGGGTATTCTCCATTTTTATTCTTATTCTTTATTTTTATTCTTTCCACACTATTCCCAGACACTCCCCATAGATAAACTTTTCATTATTTTCTCGTTTTAATAGTCCAGTGTTTCTTTTTATAAAAATAAGTATATAAGATATATATGTTCATGTACATTATACATATGTGCATGTGTGTGTATACACATACATTTATTCTCTTTCTCAAAAGTAAATGGCATTAAGTACATTCACATCAATGTGTAATCATCACCATCATGTATTTCCAGAATTTTTTTATCTTCCTCACATGAAACTCTGCCTATTAAACAGTAACTCCCCAGTCCTTTCTCCCCTCTCCCAGTTCCTTGCGAACGTCATTCTTTTTTCTGTAGGTACTCAGTGGAATCATGTAGTATTTGCTCTTTTGTGACTGGCTTATTTCATTTAACATAGTATCTTTAAGGTTCACTGACACTGTAGCACGTCAGAACCTCCTTTCTTTGTAAAGCTGAATAATATTCTACTATGTGTATACACCACATTTACTCATTCTGTCAATGGAAACTTGGGCTGTTTCGGCCTTTTGGATATTAAGAATAATGCTGCTAAATATGGGTATAAAAATATCTCCTTGAGTCCTTGCTTTATACTCTTTTGCCTATCTACCCCAAAGTGGAATTGCTAGATTATATGGTAATTTTACTTTTATCTTTTGTTGTGGAAACGCCATATTGTTTTTCATAATGGCTATGCCATTTTTCATTTCCAATACTCAGCAATACACAAAGTTCCAATTTCTCCACATCCTCACCAACACTTGTTATTTTCTATTTATTTGATAATAGCCATTCTAATGGGTGTGAAGTATTATCTCATTGTGATTTTGATTTCCCTAAATGATTAGCAATATAGAGTATCTTTTCATGTGCTTATTGGACATTTGTATATCTTCTTCAGAGAAATGTCTATTCAAGTCCTTTGTCTATTTTTCAATCAGGTTGGTTATTTGTTACTGTTGAGTTCAAAAAGTCTTAAGAAATATATTCTGGATAGTAACCCCTTAGCATATATATGATTCACAAATATTTTCTCCCATTCCATGAGTTCCCTTTTCACTCTAACACTTTCCTTTAATAAACAAAATTTTTAATTTTGATGCAGTCAAATATAACTACTACTTTTCTTTTGTTGCCTGTGTTTTTGGTGTCATATCCAGGTACCACTGCCAATTCCAATGTCATGAAGCTTTTCCTCTAGGTTTTATTCTAAGTTGTATGGTTTTAGCTCCTACATTTAGGTTGTTGATCCATTTTGAATTAATTATTATATAATGGTGTAAGGTAAAGGTCCAATTTCATTCTTTTACATGTGGATATCCAGTTTTCCCAATATTCAGCATACAATATTGTATGTTGAATTGGTTTATGTGAGTTTGAAAAAATAATAGCTTTGTTGTGGTGAAACTCAATTATACTTTTAAGTATCTGATTCAATGGTTTTTAGAGTCATGCAAAGATAATTCTACTGGCTTCCCTGGTGGCTCAGATGGTAAAGCATATGCCTGCAATGCAAGAGACCTGGGTTCGATCCTTGGGTCAGGAAGATCCCCTGGAGAAGGAAATGGCAACCCACTCCAGTACTCTTGCCTGGAAAATCTCATGGATGCAGGAGCCTGATAGGCTACAGTCCATGGGGTCACAAAGAGTCGGACACGACTGAGCGACTTCTCTTCTCTAAAGATAATTCTACCTAATTTTGGAAGATTTTTCTCACTTCTCCACTCTCCCCGTTCTCAGTTTATCCCAGTCCCTGGAAACCACTAACCTCTCTGCCTTTTTAGATTTGCCTATTTTCTCCCATCGTGTGGGTTGTCTTTTCACTTCCCTGACAACATCTCTGAAAGCACAAAAACTTTTAATTTTGAGGTCCATCTATCAGTTTTTTTCTGTTGTTTGTGCTTTTGGAGCCAGATCTAAGAAACCATTGCCTAATCCAAAGTTGTGAAGATTTACTCCCATGTTTTCTTCTAAGAGTTTTAGGTCTGTTATCTACTTGCAATTAATTTTTGTATATGGTGTGGAAATGGCAACCCACGCCAATACTCTTGCTTGGAAAATCCCATGGATGGAGCAGCCTGGTAGGCTACAGTCCAAGGGGTCGCAAAGTGTCGGACATGACTGAGTCAACAAAAGGAAAAAAAAATGGTGTGGAGGTGGGGTCCAATTTCATTTTTTTATATGTGAATATCCAGTTGTCCCTGGGCAGGCTGTTGAAAACCCTGCTGAATTATCTTGGCATCTTTTCTGAAAATTAACTGAGCATAAACGTATGGGTTTATTTCTAGACTCTCAAATCTAATCCTCTTATCTGTAAGTCTATGTTCATTTTATGCCAGTACCACAATGTCTTGAGTACTGTTGCTTTATAGTAAGTTTTGAAATCAAGAAATGTGTGTTCTCACAAGTCTGCAGAGTTTTGTCAAAGTTCATAGGACTTTCTTCCTTTGCTATTTTAATATGGTAAAGTCCACTAATGATTTCGCTAAACTTAAATCTTTTCATTCTTCCAAAACCCCTACTACTTTGTCTTGATGAATCACTGTTTTAAATATGTTGAATTCTAATTCCTAACATTTTATTTAGAATTTTTATAATAATACTCATACATGACGGTGTGTGTGTGTGTTTAAATCAGGTTTAAGTATCAAAGTTCTACCTGCTTATAAAAAGAATTTGGATATTTTCTTACTTTTTCTATGATCCAGAAGTGCACTGTCTAATACCATAGCCACCAATCACATAAGTTTTCAACTTTAAATTACAATTAAATAAAATTAAAAATTCAATTCTTTAGTTGCAGTAGCCACGTTCCAAGTGCTCTACAGTCACATGAGACTGGACATGTGTCATACAGGACAGCAAAGACACAACACACATTTCAATCATCATAGAAGGTTCTGTGGGTATCACTGACTTACAACAACTTAAGAAGAATTGAGAGTATCTGGTATTCAAGGTTTTGTAGGATTTCCCTGTAAAATAATCTGTACATAGTGCTTTGATGTAGGTGTTTTGAAAACATTATGTTTTCTATAGATCTGTTTACACATTGTGATGCTCCTAACCAGCTTTTCTGGTTTATTTACCTATTGCTCCCTTTGTCATTTCTACTTCTGTATATCTGCTCTAATTACTTTTTTTCTTTATTAGGCTAACTAGTGGCTTGTATATTTTGTTGATGCTTTCCCCAAAGAACCAGCACTTTGATCTGCTTTTCTATTTTCTACCTCATTAATCTCTTTTTATCTTAATTTTTTTCTATTTATTTCTCCTTTGTATTTTCTTTGGGTTATAACTTTTTCTGGCTTTCTGAATTGGGAACTTAAATTTTTAATATTTATCCTTTCATTTTTATTTATGACAGGTATTTAAGGCTATAATTTTTTTTCCCCAATCACCCCTCAGACTTCTGATGTGATGTTTATTATCACTATATTTTAGGAATTTTGAAATTTTGGTTTATATATCCGTTTTCCAAACAAAAATTGTTTAAACAAAGAGCTTTAAATTTCAAGGTGGAAGGGCATTTGCCATGGTATACAGTTTGGTATGCATACATACATACATACATACATACATACACACACATACACACACACACACACGACCTATTTTATTCATTAAAGTCTTCAGCACCTTTACTTTTTGTACCCTTAGCCTGTCTTGAGAGATGTGTGTTAAATATCCTATTAGTGTGTTTGTCTATATCACTTTGTATCTACTGTAATTTCTATTTTATGAATTCTACCATGTCTAATGGGCTTCCGGGCTTCCCTGGTGGCTCAGAGGTTAAAGCGTTTGTCTGCAACGTAGGAAACTGGGGTTTGATCCCCAGGTAGGGAAGATTCCCCTGGAGAAGGAAATTGCAACCCACTCCAGTATTCTTGCCTAGAAAATCCCATGGACGGAGGAGCCTGGTATGCTACAGTCCATGGGGTCGCAGAGTCGGACACGACTGAGCAACTTCACTTTCACTTAATGGGCTTCCCGGGTGGCTCAGTGGTAAAGGATCTGCCTGCAATGCAGGAGATGTGGGTTTGATCTCTGGGTAGGGAAAAATCCGCTGGAGAAGAAAATCGCAACCCTTTCCAGTATACTTGCCTGGAAAATCCTATGGACAGAGGAGCCTGGAGGCCTACGGTCCATGGGGTCACAAAGAATCAGACACAACTTAGTGACTAAACAACAACAACAACAATCATGTCTGATAACAGAACTGTAACCTCTGCTTATTTAACTTATATGCAGAGTATATCATGCAAAATGCCAGGCTAGATGAATCACATGTTGGAATCAAGATTGCCGGGAGAAATATCAACCACCTCAATATGCATATGATACCACTCTAAGGGCAGAAAGTGAAGAGGAAATAAAATGTAAATGTTCATTTACATTCTGTATACTTTGTATAAATTACACTCAACTTTACACTCTGAATAAATTACCTATTTGTTCTCAACTCTATCACAGTATGTTTTATTTACTGCATTTTCCATAGTTCATCTCTTTGTGTCATATATTTCTTGACCATTTTGTTCTTTTGGTATTGAGGAAGCTTGGGAATTTTGTTCTAGTGGTTATCTTTATACTAACATACTTTATAATGTCCTTAATTCCTCCATTTCCTCATTTAGGTTACTACTATCTGATTTATTGGTTTTAAATGATATCCTTGATCCCATCTAAAGATATTACTGGAGGAAAGGGACTTGCTTTCTGGTTCCACTGCATTTGCTGTGGCAGGCTTCTGCAGCACTCCCGTCTCCTAGGTTGCCCGTGTCCTGGAGCACTGGACAGTTAGTAGTTAAGTATCCAGTGGCCAGCAGCAGCAGCAGCTCCGCCTCTACCATCTTCTCCCATCTTAAATGGTTTTGTAAGAGTTTCTACAGAGAGACACACCTCTCCATGAACAGTCTTCTCCGCACCATAAAAGACAAATTTCTAGCAAGTTCCACTGCTGTGGCACTAGTGATTTCTCTCATCCAGTGAACAACTGAGCCCCCTCCAACACGGCTTAATCTCAGGCCTGAGATGGGGGAAAGGAGGCTCCTCTTTGGGCTGTCTATCTCTGCCCCAGTGTAGTGGCTTCTCCTTATGTCTGCTCTTCATATATTCCTTAGAGTTCGCTGCCTTTTGACTAGCCAATCCCTCACTCCAACTCTGTTAGAATTAGCAATTTCATTAAACTTTCTGTGTTCCTTTTTCACTGGACCTAGACTGGTACCATACTATTCTACTCTTGTCCCTACCTTTGTTTTTCTTAGATATATCATCTGTTATTTGGATGAAGCTCTTTCCATAATTGATTTAGGAAGGGGCTGGGGTCACAATATTTCCTGTGTTCTTGCATGTTGAAACCTTTTCCAGTATAAACTCAGCACTTGAAAAAACAGTTTGTCCAGATATAAACCTGTCTTTTCATTTTCTTGCCTCAAATTTCTTAAAAATGTTTCTCCGTTTATAGTCTTGCTTTGCATTTTGCTGTTGAAAAGTATGATGTAAACCTGACTTTCTTTGCCTTGAAAATAACTTGGCTGTTTTGCTGGAGGCTTAGATGAATTTTTCTTTATTCATAGAGTATAACTGTTTTACTAGAAAAGGTCTCAGAGTTGACAATTTTCCAGGAATAAGGTAGACTTTTTCAATATGAAGGGTCAGGTGTTTTCCCATTTTTGGAACATTGTCTTACATTACAATTTTAAGTATTAACCCTATTTATCTTCTTCAGGGAATCCAAACATACATGTACACATACATATACCCAGAGGTCCTTTTTGACTACATTCTATATCTAACAGTTCCTTTCTGATACTTTTAAACCTTTTCTTCTAACATTTAGTTTTATTCTCTTGACTGTTTTATTTCTTTTCTCAATGTCTCTTATTATATTTTCAGTTGAATATATTGTCCCAATGGGTACCTTGGAACTGAGTCTTCAATTATTTTTCTTTCTTCATTTTCTTCCTTGAGTTTGCACAATTCTGTTTTCACATCTTCCTATTTACTGTGCATTTCTAGTCTGACTTAAAATTTATGATTCAAGATATTTTTTTTCATAGCTGTCAATACTTATTTAATTCAAGATGGGTCATTGTGCAACAGTTTTCCTCTGATTAGTCACTGATTTTTGGCTTAGAATTTTCAGTAGTTAAAATGGTTTTATCTTCTACTTCTGTTTTTCTTCATGTAGAAGTTTTTTATGGATGTTGAGTGCTGTTTCCTAATGATTTCAAATGTCTTATATTTTCTTGGGCTAGCAAAAAACAGGATGTTCCATTTTGTCAGGGATCTTCGGTCATGAGTTTTCTGTTGGCATAATGAAATGCAGCTTCTTTAGTGGAGCCTGTTTGGGATGCAGTGACAGGAAGACCTGAATGTCTTCTGATTTTACGATGCTCTTTGTTCCTGTGTAACTCTAAACGACTACCCATGGCTTCCTTCTTTTCCTTCAATATTATGTCTACCTCTCCCATGAAAGTAGTTATCAGCCCACGGCTGCTATCTCTGGTCCCTCACACTTTTAATTCATTCTCTTTCTTCCGATTCTCCAGTAGACAATGCTCTAATCAAGCAGCTCTTAGTTCTCTTTCAGTACTTCCCACTCTGACGGGCCTATCTTTTTCTGGGGGTGATTTTGGCTGTTAGGCTCCCACTGCCCTCTGCCTTTTTAATATAGTTTCTATCTACATAAAACTCTTCATTCTGGTATGGGGTGGGTATTAGCTTTATTGGTTTCAGATCTTTATATCTGAACATGCAGACAACATGTTATTGTAATGTGTGGTATTCTTGACTCCTAGTTATGTTTAGGCAAGAGTTATGGTTGGCTTGATTTGCTTTCCTTTTTGAGCTATATGTTTCTGGAGAATTTATGGAAAAATTTTGATGTAGATGGTCACCATTATCCCTGGGAACTTATATTTTGTAATAGCCTAACAAGATGCTTCTAAACCGTGGTTCATAAAATCAGTTGAGAACCTTATGGTACTATGAAGCTACAAAAAGGAATGAGAAACGTCTCATTACTAAGAAGTCATTTTCAGGATATATTGCTAAATGAAAAGTAAGATTGAGAAAAGTATGTATAGTATGTTATCATTTATATAAGAAGGGAATAAATATGTATATATATATGTACACACACACACTCATAGATATATTTGCTTATTTTTAAAAAATGGAGTATGAACTATTAAGTTAAAACAAAGTGGTTACTCTATGGCAGAAGAAAGGGATAAGGTAAAGGGCATTTCTCTGAATATACTGTTTTATAGATTTCAAGAATGATTTATATACATATGACGCCAAAGATGGAACAATTCAAGAATCAACAAGGATAATCAGTCCAGCGGGATGAAAAACATCAAGTGTGTATGAATCTTTGAGTTTATGATATTAAATACAACAACAGCAATAAGACTAAGTAATTTTGGAGGATAATGGCAATCCAATTTATTATTCTGAAAAGTGGTAAACAAAGAACAGAATCAAGCATTTAAACTGTTCAGGATAACCAAATAGTTGAAAGTTTATTTTAATAGACATATTCCATTTAATTTATGTGGACAGAATGATAATATTAAAATTTCCCATTTTGCAACCAAAATGAATTGATAGGTCTAAATCAGGGGTCAGCAAACTATAGCCAGAAGGCTGGATAACTTGTTTTTGTAAATAAAGCTTTACTGGATCACAGCCTTGCCCATTTTTCTTATGCATTGTCTAGTCTATGACTGCTTTCATATTATAAGGACAAAGCTGACAAGTTACATCAGACAATGTATGGCCTGTAAGCCTGAAATATTTACTATCTGACTCTTTTAGAAAATCTGCCAACCCCTGCTCTAGACTACAAGCAGTAATGGCTGCTACATTATAAAATGAGAGACAACCAGACCATATATACTTCTTAATAAATGTAAATATCACTACCTATGAAATATTCTTATTGAAAAAAAAACTGAACCTTAACCTGATCAAGCCTCTAGATCTAGTTACCAAATTCTAGGAAGAGAGGTCAGAGAAACATGTTAAATGATACCAGAGAGATACAATCAGCAAAATCTAATTATGGGAAAATTTAAAGAAAATGACTTAGGTTTTTCAACAAATAAATTGCAAGGAAAAAATAAAAGAGAGGAGGAGAACCCATAGATTAAAAGATACTTAAGGAACATATCACCCAACTGCAATAAGTTGATTTTATTCGGATCCTGATTCAAAGAAAATGAAATAAAGAGAGGAAGAGACAGAGAGACAGACAGACAATAGGGAAAATTTAAATACTGAGTAAATATTTGTTGATATTAAGGAAGTATCATTATTTTATTCACATGTGACGATGTTATTATGATTATGCTTTAAAAATATTAACTATGAGAGAGATACATACTAAATATTTAGTGATAAAATGATACTATGTTTAAGCAACTGGGCAGGAGTGGGAAGGCAATGTATATAGGTACTAAGAAAACAAGACTAGCTATCAAGGATAAAACATACATGGACTTTCATTCACTGTATTATTTTTTTCTACTTTTGTATATGTTTGAAATTTTACATTACAAGTAATTGTTTTAAAGAAGGAATAGGTTAAATAACCACTTGGGGAGGTCTTTCAAATGACACTTTCCTCTAATGCTCATTTAATTTAGCACAGTCTCCCGAGGGGAACACAGCCTATAAGTCATCTCCATCCTCTGGTGAGGCTCACTGCAATAGTGATTGACAGGAACTGACAAAATGTGCTAAACCACTCAGGTATACTGACGCTAAAAAAGGTGAATCTGATCTTGAACAGAAAAATACAGTGGTGTCATTAAAGTAAAATAATGCATTTTACTTAGTAACTGATTCAAAATGAGAAAGTTCCAAAGACCAAGTGAGAATTTAGAGGAAAGGAGATAAGGGATCTTTATAATAGTCATCCTTTCTAATGGGCGATTTTTCTCTCACTGCCGTTGTGATTGTAGGATTTGATAAAAGCTCCATGGTTTTTTGAGGCAAGTTCAATGGCAAGACCTTCTTCCATCCTTTTTCTCAGGGTAAATGGGACCTGACAAAGAAGGATGAAGGGTGTGGTTCCTCATTAGAAAAAGAAGAGCTGAAGAGAAGCTTGGATATCACAAGTTAATGCAGAATGGAGAGGTCCAGATTTTATAGCTCATTTCATGTTAGGTGTGCCTTTTGGACCATACAAAAAAGAAGAGATGGGCAGGTGACCCTATGTTTTCTTCTAATATGATGTACAATTTGAGGAAGATAACTAATGGGCTAGGGAGAGCTTGGGTCCAGTTACTCACCCAGAGGGGGCTGCAGCATACCCCCATTCTTCTCACAGTTCCCGATAGGCTGAATTTCAGCTGAGTCAACCAGCCGCCAGAAGTCATTCTTGTTGTCGCTGCCATCAAGGCGAAGGCGGAGGCGAGCACCTGTCAGTCCAACTACTGTGGCAATACAGGTAGATGTGGTGTTCCTGGGGTCCTGTGCTTCCAATTTCATGCTGATCTTGAACTCGTTGCTTGGAGGTGTGTAGGACTGAGGAGAACAAGCCATGGGGATTAGGCAGACTAAGAATACATGGCATTTTCAGTAAGGATATTAGGTGATGGAACCTGAAAATTTATGCTTTGGATGCAAACTGATTACAGCCGAGTCAGGGACAACCCTCGTGAATTATTTCCTAATACCTAGGAAGGGTCTCATGAAAAAGAAACACTGTAATGTAAAGTGAAGGGGAAAAATTACTTTTCAGTGAAGCATCAAATATTGACTCACCAGTACGAAAAGGATAAGAGTATCTCAAATGGTCCTTGCTTAAATGCTGGTTTTTTATCCTATCTTCTCCAATTCCCTGACCCTCCAGGTATTCTTTATACTTTCTTTGCAGAAATCATCCTATTAAACTATCATATCCTTAGTGTTTCTTCATGGAGTGCTTCAGTATGTCTACCACACAGACTAACCAATGGGAATAGATTATTTTTTTTACTTTGACATTGACTTAGAAATCAATTCCTTTTTTTTTAAAAACAACTTTAAGTTATAATTGACATACAATGAACTACACACTTAGGTTAAGTACTGACATATGTATACACTCATGACACCACATACATCACAACACTCTGGAAACCATCACCACTATCAAGATAATGAACATGGACACAGTCCCAAGTTTTTCATATCCCTTTATGATGTGTCTAGTCCTTCCCAGATTGCTCTCTCTCCAGGCAAACACTGCTTTACTTTCTATCAGTGTAGACTGTTTTGCATTTCTAGACTTAAAATGGAATCATACAGAATATATGTATATATAATATATATATATATTTGGATCTAGTTTCTTTCACTTAGCATAACCATTCTGTTATTCATCCATTTGTTGAATGTATCAATAATTCATTTCTTTTTTGTTAAGACTCAGTTTTAAGAGCAGTTTTAGGTTCACAGCAAAACTGAGAGGAAGGTACAGAGATTTCCTATAAACATCCTGCTCCAAAACATGCAGTGTCTCCTCTATTTTCAGTATATCCTAACACAGTAGTAAATTTATTACAACTGATGAAACTACACTAACATATCATAATAACCCAAAGTCCATTATGTATAGTAAGGTTCTCTCTTGGTGTTGTATACTCTATGAATTTGGTCTAATGGAGACATGTTATCTATCATTATAGGATCATACAAAATAGTTTAACTGTACTAAAAATCCTCTGTACTTGGCCTACTCATCCACTCAATCTCGGGCAACCACTGATCTTTTTATTGTCTTCATAGTTTTGCCTTTTCCAGAATGTCACATAGTTTGAATCACACAGTACATAGCTTTTTCACATTGGCTTTTTTCTTGTAGTAAGATGCATTTAAGTTTCCTCTATGTCTTTTCATGGCTTGATAGCTCATTTCTTTCTGGGGCTGAGTAATATTCCACTGTTTGGCTATACTACAGTTTGTTTATCCATTCACCTACTTAAAAAACATCTTGGTTGCTTCCAAGTTTTGGTGATTATGAATAAAGATGCAATAAAATCCACACACACACACATATAAACACACACACAAGTTTTTGTGTGGACATAAATTTTCAACTTCTTTGGGTAAATATCAAGCAATGCAATTGATGGATCATATGGTAAGAGTATGTTTAGTTTACAAGAGAGATCACCAAACTACCTTATAAGATGTCTTTACCATTTTGCATTCCCACAAGCAATAAATGACAATTCCTGTTGCTCATTAGTGTTCTGGGTTTTGGCATTATAATATGTATGTAGTGGTATCTCACTGTCGTTTTAATTTGCATTTCTCTGATAACATATGATGTAGAACATCTTTTTTATGCTCGTCATCCAACCATCTTTGGTGAGATGTCTGTTAAGATCTTTGATCTTTTTTTAGTTATTTTCTTATTTTAAGTATTCTTTGTATATTTTGGGTAACAGTCCTTTGTCAGACACGTCTTGTAAAAATATTTTCTCCTAGTCGGTGGCTTGTCTTCTCATTCTCTTGACAGTGTCTTTCATATAGTAGAAGGTTTTATTTTAATGAAGTTCCGCTTATCAATTATTTCTTTCATGAACTATGCCTTTGGTTTGCACCTAATAAATCATTGCCACACCTAAGGTCACCTTCAGTTCAGTTCAGTTCAGTTGCTCAGTCGTGTCTGACTCTTTGCGACTCATGGACTGCAGCACCCTAGGCCTCCCTGTCTATCACACCAGGCTTCCCTGTCCATCACCAACTCCTGGAGTTTACCCAAACTCATGTCCATTGAGTTGGTGATGCCATCCAACCATCTCATCTTCTGTCGTCTCCTTCTCCTCCTGTCTTCAATCTTTTCCAGCATCAGGGTCTTTTCAAATCAGTCAGTTCTTCACATCAGGTGGCCAAAGTACTGGAGTTTCAGCTTCAGCATCAGTCCTTCCAATGGACACCCAGGACTGGTCTCCTTTAGGATGGACTGGTTGGATCTCCTTGCAGTCCAAGGGACTCTCAAGAGTCTTCTCCAACACCGCAGTTCAAAAGCATCAATTCTTCTGCACTCAGCTTTCTTTAGAGTCCAACTCTCACATCCATACATGACTGCTGGAAAAACCATAGCTTTGACTAGATGGACCTTTGTTGACAAAGTAATGTCTCTGCCTTTAATATGCTGTCTAGGTTGGTCATAATTTTTTTTCCAAGGAGTAAGCATCTTTTAATTTCATGGCTGCAATCACCATCTGCAGTGATTTTGGAGCCAAAAAAATAAAGTCAGCCACTGTTTCCCCATCTATTTGCAATGAAGTGATGGGACCAGATGCCACGATCTTAGTTTTCTGAATGTTGAGCTTTAAGCCAACTTTTTCACTCTCCTCTTTCACTTTCATCAAGAGGCTCTTTAGTTCTTCACTTTCTTCCATAAGGGTAGTGTCATCTGCATATCTGAGGTTATTGACATTTCTCCCGGCAATCTTGATTCCAGCTTGTGCTTCATCCAGCTCAGCGTTTCTCATGATGTACTCTGCATTAAATAAGCAGGGTGACAATATACAGCCTTGATGCACTCCTTTCCCTACTTGGAACCGGTGTGTTGTTCCATGTCCAGTTCTAACTGTTGCTTCCTGACCTGCATACAGATTTCTCAAGAGGCAGGTCAGGTGGTCTGGTATGCCCATCTCTTTAAGAATTTTCCACAGTTTGTTGTGATCCACACAGTCAAAGACTTTGGCATAGTCAATAAAGCAGAAATAGATGTTTTTCTGGAACTCTCTTGCTTCTTTGATGATCTAGCAGATGTTGGCAATTTGATCTCTGGTTCCTCTGCCTTTTCTAAATCCAGCCTGAACATCTAGAAGTTCATGGTTCATGTACTGCTGAAGCCTGATTTGGAGAATTTTGAGCATTACTTTACTAGCGTGTGTGATGAGTGCAACTGTGTGGTAGTTTGAGCATTCTTTGGCATTGCCTTTCTTTGGGATTGCAATGAAAACTGACCTTTTCCATCTTAGTCTTCTCCTACGCTATCTTCTAGGAGTTTTAGTTTTGTATTTTACAGTTACATGTGTGGTCTGTTTTGAATTAATTTTTTTGAAGGGTGTTAAGGTCTGTATCTATCATCTTTTGATTCAGGTAAGGACTGTGTGACCTTTTTCATGATGAAATTACTGTATTTTTATCTGATAATATCTTTTGCCTCTGAAATATACTTTGATATTAATATGCCATTTTAGCTTTATTATAATTTTCAATTCTTTTACTTTTAACTTGTTTGTGTCTTTACATTTAAAGTATAATTGCTTGCAGGCAGTATATAAATGGGTCTTACTTTTTATCCAATATGACAATCTCAGCTTGTTAACTGTGGAATTTAGATAATTTACAATTGGATTATTGATATGGCTGGATTTAAACCTACCATTCTGCTATTTGTTTTCTATTATTTTAGTGGTTGCTTTGGGGCTTAATCATATTTAAATTATCAGTCTATCTTCAAGCAATATTATACTACTTCATGTATAAGAATTTTATAACAGTCTACTTAAATTTCTCCCCCTTAAGCTATTGTTACTATACATTTTACTAATACATGCTATTATCTCTACAATACAATGTTATTATCATTATTTATAGTGAATTATCTTTTATAGAGGCTTAATAAGAAATAACATTTTAAGTATTTACCCTTGTAATTATGATTTCTAGTAACTTTCATTCCTTTGTGTAGATCTGTATTCTATCTGGTAACATTTTCCTTCTGCATGATGGACTTTGTTTAACATTTGTAAGAGTGAGTTTGCTGCTAAGTCACTTCAGTCATGTCCGACTCTGTGTGACCCCACAGACGGTGGCCCACCAGGCTCTCCCATCCCTGGGATTCTCCAGGCAAGAATACTGGACTGGGTTGCCATTTCCTTCTCCAATGCATGAAAGTGAAAAGTGAAAGTGAAGTTGCTCAGTCGTGTGCGACTTTTCGTAACCCCATGGACTGCAGCCTACCAGGCTCCTCCATCCATGGGATTTTCCAAGCAAGAGTACTGGAGTGGGTTGCCATTGCCTTCTCCAAGAGTGAGTTTACTAGTGATGAATTCCTTCAGTTTTTATGCATCTGAAAATATCTCTATTTTTCCTTCATTTTGGAACATCTTTTTGCTGGATATAAAATTCATGGTTGACAGTTTTCTTTTGATACTTTGAAGATGTTAGTTAACTTTCTTCTTGTTTGCATTATGACAAGAAAATATAATGTCATTCTTATCTTAGTTTCTCTGCACATAAAGTATCTTTTTTCCTCTGGCTGCTTTGAAGATGTTCTCTATCACTAGTTTTGCTAATTTATGACATGCCTTAGTATAATTTTATTTTTGTCTTTTTTTTAGGAGATTCCTTTAGCTTTCTGAATTTGCAGATTTTTAGTTTTCCTCAACTGTGAACAATTTTTTGCCATTTTATCTTCAAATGCTTTTCCAGTCCTCCATCTCTTTTCTTTTGGGCAGTCTAATTACATAGTCTATGAAGTTATCCCATGCTTCACTGATCTCTTTTTCATATTTTTAAAGTACTTTTTTTTTCTGTGTGTTTCATTTTAGATATCTTCTACTGCTATGTTTTCTTAATCTTTTCTTCCACCATTAATCCCATCTAGTGTATTTTTCATTCTGCTTAATATGTCTTTTTTTATATACTTCATGTCTCTGTTTAACTTTTAAACATATAGAACATAATTAAAATAATTGTTTTAATGTTTTAAGCTGCTATTCTAAGATTTGCAAAGGTTCTGTTTCAATTGGTTGATTAGTCTGTTCATTATTAGTTATGCTTTCCTGCCTCCTTATATGCCTGATAATCTTGGACTAGATGCCAGACATTGTGACGTTTACCTGTTAGATGCTGGATATTTTTGCATTCCCTTCTTGTGCTGTGTTCCCAGATGAAGTTAATTTACTTGGAAATAATTTAATCACATTGAGTCTTGGTTTTTAGTTTGTTAGGCAGATTCAAAGGATGCTTATCCTAAGGCTAATAATTTCCCACTACTGAGCAGGATATTCCCAACTATTCCACATGAATTATGAGATTTTCCAGTCTAGCTGGTGGGATCAGGCACTATCCCCAGTCTTGTGTGAGCACTAGGCTCTATCCTTTTACTATCCTTCTAGTCCTTTCAGACAGTGCTTCCCTTGGCTTTGGAAGCTCACATGCATATACTGAGCAACAGTACTTTGCTGAATACTTGAAGGGGGCTCTCTGCAGTTTTCTTTCTGTGCAGCATTCTCTTCTCTGGTACTCTGTCCTGTAAATTCTATCCCTGGGCTCTCAGTTTCATCTCCCTAATTTGATAGGGAATCTCTCAGGCTTAGTCTGGGTTCTCTTTCCCTGGGCCATAGTCTCAAACTATTGTAAAGCAATAAATCATAAGAGGCTCAACTCATTTGTTTTTTCATCTCTCAGAGATCACTGTTCTTGGTTGCCTGATCTTCAGTAACTTGAAAACCATTATTTAATATATTTTGTCTTTTAAAATTATTTCAGGTGGAAATATGAATTTAGTCCCTATTATTTCAGATGAGCAAAGTCCTATTTTGTACTTTTATTTAGAGCACAGACAAAATTCAAACTCAAAGTGAAATGTTGACAGTTTGTGGAAATAACAATACTAAAAAGGAGGGAGATATAAACCATTTCCTGATGTGCAGCTCTATTTAGCAGCAGTACACTTCTCTGCTTACTAGCCTTATCATGTACTGATAGTCAACATCATCTGTGCATTGTATGGGGAACTTAATCCTACGTGGGAAGCTCTAAATGACCTCCAATGAACTCCTAACACACTCCCCAGTGGGATTCAGTGCCAATGAATCTTCTTTTTATGGAAAGATAAGATTGTGGCAGGGGAGCTGAATTCAGAGATATAAATACTGCTCCACTTTCAAGAGTTGTCTAAGGGCTATAACTCTGTTTCCTATCTGCCTGAACTAAGAGCTATAGTAAAAATTAGCACATGTTTTCAGTAACACAGGGTATCTTCAAGGAGGTGAAGAAGGAAAAGATGTTACTTGGGAAACTGGGGAGAATGTTTAAAACTCACAGCTGAGTTTTGAGTCTTGAAGTTGTATTCTTCCCATAGAAGTTTATTCTAGGGACTTCGGGAGAGAAGCCCAAGGGCTCCCACTTCATGTTTTGCTTGTCTAAGGACCAGAAAAAACTACTTGCCTCCCACCTTCTAAAGATGCTGAGAATCAATTACCTGCTTGAAGCAATGGACAGGCGCTGGGACTGAACATGTTTCTTTTAGGTATTTGTCCCAGGTAAAATGACCTGTAAAGGAAATAAAAATCTCTATCACAGTCAACTTCCTAAAAATGCTTTCAGGATGTAATCTACCCTAAACATTAGGCTATTTTCAGACTTGTTTGGAGCATAAGAAAACTTACATGGCCCTGTTCGGACTCAAAGGAGTATATTCGGGGGAAGAATCGAGGTGACCTGAGTGGATCATTTTAGATCAATGTTTTCTGAATCACTGTCTAAGATGACCTAAGGAATCTTTCACACCAGTCTCTAAAATGATCCAAAATGCTACCACAAGTCATACCAGTGTCTCAAAGAAGTATTCAGGAAGCTCATGGAAAACAGAACAGAAGAGGCACAAAGTGGGTGGGAAGATTCCTTCTGAACAATATGACTCCTGTAAAGGTCCCTTATTGCCATCAAATAACTGCTTTTAACACCCAATGTGGCAGAATCCCACCATCTCAGCTCAGAAAGAAAAAACAAGAGGCTATCTTGAGACCCTGGGTAAGAGGAGTCGTTGGGGGCAGGAAAAGCCAGAATAAGATTATACTTGAATCATCACTCTAAAAGATGTTTCTCTCTCACCCACCTCAACCCACTCCTATCCCGGTCACCGTCACATTGCTCTGAGGTGCAAAATGACCAACGTCTGTTAACTTAGAGAAAAGTAGATCCTCAGTAGCATTTCTGATGACAGCAGCTAAGAATAAGTTGGCAAATTTACAGAATCTTTTTAGCGTCTTGAAGTGGCCCTTAAGGTCTCTCAAAGTTTGAGGAACACTGTGCTAGAGAAATAATCTTTAAGGTGACACTGACCTGGGGTCAGGGAAAACATTTTAAAGGATGGGTTATTAAACACATATCTCACTGAACCACAAACGATTACCAGGCTCTTTATTAAAGGTTAAATCAATTACAAATATCCCCCTAATACCCACCTAGAGGTGACCCCATGATGGAGCAGGTAAGGTCCCAGAGACTCTCACAAGCTAAAACACTGTAGCAAACCAGCATTTCTTGAAGTTTCCTCTGCAGTGGAGCAGCACAGGGCCCCTTTGGGCCATGAAAAAAGCACTAGATGCTGGGAATAAAAATGAGTCACGGAATGATGAAATCTAAGTCACTCCAAAGATGATGCCAAGACTTTATACTCTATTGACTTTATAGCTTCTGTTTTAAAACTGGTTCCTTTCCCACCATCCTAACTAAGCCAAACAGATTTGGCCAGAAATCACAGTCATTTCTGAACTATTTAATGAACTGGCTGATGACTGTGTGTGTGCATGCTAAGTTGCTTTAGTCCTGTCAGACTCTGTAACTCTATGGATTGGTGCCTGCCAGGCTCCTCTGTCCATGGGATTCTCCAGCAAGAATACTGGCATGGGTTGCCATGCCCTCTTCCAGGAGATCTTCCTGACCCAGGGATCGAACTCTAGTCTCCTGCATTGGCAGGCACGTTCTTTAGCACTAGCGCCACCGAGTAGCCATCCCCTTCGGCCAATAATTAATCATTTTGAATAGACAGTCCAAGGGTAAATGAGATGAGTATTTCCTTAAGTCAAGATTTAAATAGCTTATTACAATTTAATAAAGAATTTGCTCTTAGCTGAGATGGCTTCTAAAGCAAAGACTTTCATCACTATTGGCTGTTAGAAAAAAAAAACATCAAGAATTATTATTCCATTCTTGCAAATAAATAAGTCAAATAGTAAGTCTTGGATTTGACTAGGCTGCAACTCTTGAACTCTAACACATACAGCAGTTCTACTAAAACTTTCTCTGATAACAGAAGTGTTCTGCATCTGTGCTGACCAGTAAGACAGCCACTAGCTGCATGCCACTACTGAACACATGAAATGTGGCTAGTGTGAGTGAGAAATTAAATTTTAAAAGGTATTTAACTTTAATGTAAATTTAAATACCTATATGGGAATTACTGTAGAAAGCAGTGTGGAAGAAGTTAGGTCAGTTCTGAGTTGCTTGTTACTGTTTTGAGTTCTGACCAAAAACACCCAAGAGACTTTGGCTTTCAGATGTAATTACAGCAGCACCAGGGTACCAAAATAATTACGGTATTATAGTCCTCTATTACACATAACAACTATGGTAATCAATTCCTATTACATGGGTTAAGAAATCCCACATCTTCCAATTTACTATCAACTGAATGAAAAAGAACCTCTTTGTTAAAAGCAGTTCATCCACTGGGGGTTCACTAGCTTCAACCATACCTAGATTAGTATTTTTTCTTAAATTTGACTGCTTAGGCTGTTTATCCTTTACTATCAATCAGGTAAGCTGCAAAGTAAGTTAATTTTTATTGACTCACTAAGAATATCTAAGCACCTATTATAATGCTCATAATGAAGCCAAACATCAAACCTACCACACTGCAAAGCACTAAAAATACCACAAAAGAAGTAGGACAGGCAACAAAGTATAGATCAGGGGTTGGCAAATTTTCTGTAAAGGACCAGACAGAAAAAATGTTACCCTTTGCAGGCCATTTGGTCTCTGTCACAAATACTCAACTTGCTTGCACATGGAAGCATGAAAACAGCCACAGGCAGTATGTAAATGAGCAAGCGCGGCTACGTTTCACTAAAACTTTATTTATAAAAACTGGCAGTGGGTTGCATGTGGCCCCTAAAGAGCAGTTTGTCAAACCTTGGGATGTAATATCATTCTCAAATGCTACTTACCATCAAAATATACTAAATAATTCTTCTAAATTCTTTTTACAGTTCTGAGACCATCTTCAGAGGTTCTCATTCAGGAATCTCTTGAGTGTGGTCTGAGAATCTGTATTTTCAAAGCCTTCCTAGGTAATACTGATTAAATTCCATGCCTAGAACTGATGGTATAATTGAAAGAATGTGATATTGAGAGTTAGAAGATGGTGGTTGAAGTCTCGTTTCTATAACTAACTATCTTGAATAAATTACTTAATCCTTCTAAGCATCAGTTCATTTATCTGAAAGACAGACATAATATCCCACAAGATTATACACACACTCCTTCATTCAATAAATATTTATTAACCTCCTTCTAAGTGCAAAAGCACAGTGTTAAATATCAGGGGAACAACATAGACATGGTTCTGAAATTCATTGAGCCTACAGTTTAGAGATAAGCAGAAGTAGTAAATTAAGTAATAATACAAATAATCTTCCACAATAATGATAAATTTAAGTTAATGAGGTAGTGCAGATTGCCTTGAGAATGTAGAACCGGGAAATCTAATTCATACTTGGGTCAAGATTACTGTGAAGACTGACATTATTAACTAGTATAGTACTTTATAATTTCTGGAGTGATTTCAATTATTCATTCAAATGATGTTTGAGTATCCCGTATGTGCCAGGCACTTCTTCTAAATGCTAGGATAAGGCAGGAGGTCCCTGCCCTTATGGAATTTATGTTCCAGTGCATAATGAGGCACAATTAACACAAAGTCAAATAAATAAGGTAGTAAGTGGTAAGTATTTGAAGGACATTAATGATATGTGACAGAGACTGGGAATCATCTTAGATGGTGAAATTACAGACAGATTCTCTAGACAGGAAACACTTGGGCTGAAACCTTGTAGATGAGAGAAAGTCAGTCATTTCATTTATACTGCTGAATAATACTTATGAAAGTATTTTATAAACTCTAACACACATACTACCATATGACAGTTATGTCTATTATTAGGAAATAAGATTGGCTTAAAACTCAATATTCAAAAAGCTAAGGTCATGGCATCCGGTCCCATCACTTCATGGCAAATAGATGGAGAAACAACTGAAACAGTGACAGGCTTTATTTTCTTGGGCTCCAAAATCACCGCAGATGGTGTCTGCAGCCACGAAATTAAAAGACGCTTGCTCCTTGGAAGAAAAGCTATGAGAAGCCTAGACAGCATATTAAAAAGCAGAGACATTAGTTTGTCAACAAAGGTCCATCTAGTCAAAGCTATGGCCTTTCTAGTAGTCATGTATAAGAGGTGGACCATAAAGAAGGCTGAGTGCCAAAGAATTGATGCTTTGAACTGTGGTGTTGGAGAAGACTCTTAAGAATCCCTTGGACTGCAAGGAGATTAAACCATCCAATCCTAAAGGAAATCAATCTTGAATAATCATTGGAAAGACTGATGTTGAAGCTGAAGCTCCAATACTTTGGCCACTTGATGCGAAAAATGGACTCATTAGAAAAGACCCTGATGCTGGGAAAGATAGAAGGCAGGAGGAAAAGGGGGCAATACAGAACAAGATGGTTGGATGGCATCACCACCTCAATGGACATGAGTCTGAGCAAGCTAGGGGAGATGGTGAAGGGCAGGGAAGCCTGGCGTGCTGTAGACCATAGGGTGGCAAAGAGTCAGACACAAATGAGCAACTGAACAACAACAAAGATTGCTGCCCTGAAGGGATTTACAAACTACATACAAATACTTTAAAAATTAACAGTTCCCTAAACTGTAAAATACAAAAGATCCACCAGTTGAATGCATGAATTCCTTTCTCTAATATTCACTCATTCAACAAATATTTACTGTGCAACTACTATATGCCAAGCTCAATTCCAGGCACAGGTGATACACAGCAAAGAACAAAACAGCCAAAATCTCTGCCCACATAGGGCTTACATTCTAAGGGGGAAGAAACACAATAAATAAACATAATTCAATTGATCCAGAAGGTTACAGAGAAACCACATAATAACTATACAATTTCTGGCCCTTTTCAAATAAGGAAAAAATAAAGCAAGGTAGGAGGGGAAAAGAGTGCTGAGAGTATGTATGCTATTTTAGGCAGGATGGTCAAGAAAGGCATCTTGATGAGGTGACATAAAAGCTGAGACCTGAATGGTCCCTCCAGCCTCTACTTAAATAATTCCAGTGATGAAAAATTTATTATTCAGCTATGGTTCAACAGACTCTTGAGAGTCCCTTGGACTGCAAGGAGATCCAATCAATCCATCCTAAAAGAGATCAATCCTGGGTGTTCATTGGAAGGTCTGATGTTGAAGCTGAAACTCCAATACTTTGGCCACCTCATGCGAAGGGTTGACTCATTGGAAAAGACCCTGATGCTGGGTAGGATTGGGGGCGGGAGGAGAAGGGGACGACAGAGGATCAGATGGTTGGACGGCATCACCGACTCGATGGACATGGGTTTGGGTAGACTCCGGGAGTTGGTGATGGACAGAGAGGCCTGGCGTGCTGCAGTTCATGGGTTCGCAAAGAGTCGGACACGACTGAGCGACTGAACTGAACTGATGGTTCAACAGCACAAATGGATAGATTTTAACCATTAGAATCAGCCAAAGTCTACCTTCTTCTAAACCTTTACCTATTGACATTCGACATAATATATCTAATCCCCTAAATATGTCCCAAATCCCTCAACTGGTGGTCCTAATTTAAAATGGTTACATCAGGCACTTCCATTCATGCTGGCTACAGTTCTGTCCACATTCCTCTACAAGAACTCTATTTAGTTCCACCTAAAGTGTGGAACCCAAATCCTTAAGAGCAATAAAGACAGTCACAGTCTTTATTTTTGGCCATGCTGTGCAGCATGTGGGGTCTTAGTTCCCCAACCAGGGACTGAACCTGTGCCCCCTGATTTGGAAGCTCAGAGTCTAAACCACTGGACTGCCAGGAAAGTCCATTTTGTGAACTTTAAAAACCTTCACTGTTTAACCCAGTGCCTGAAACTTGAAAGAGGCACCATAAAAGTTTGAAAAGTGAGTGAATGAAAAGAAGCAAGCCAGTAATGGTCCTACTCTTTTCTGAACTAGTAAAATCACACCTGGGAAATTAAACGTTATGGGAACCAGTCCTCGAGAGGGACAGAACAAAGAAACACCTAAATAGTGACCTAAATGATCAAGAGACACAAAACCATGTCACATGAGGACCAGCTGAAGGAAGAATCAACATTTAACATGAAAGTCTTAGAGCCATTTCTTTATCCACCCATCCAACAAGTATTTATAGTGTGGATCAAGGAACTGTGCTGGAGATACAACCATGATCAAAATATTGTCTTGCCTTCACAAAGCTTCAACTTAAGGCTTCTAAGTTAAAATGTAAAAGGATAAGCAAGGAGTTAGCCAAAGAAAGACCTGTTGTTTCAGACAGAAACAAAAGCATGTATGAGGGCCCAGAAATGAAAAAAAGCAGTTCTAAAACCTGAATCTTTCAGTATGGCTACTGGGTAGACAAAAATGGTTTAGAAAAGAGGTTGTCAATAAAAGAAGTGTTTGGGTTTCAGAGTCTCATGTGCAACACTAAGGAGAAGCACAAAAGGGTTTGTAGGAGAAAGCATCCTATCTACAATGTGAAGAATGGATTGGAGGAGGGTAAGGCTGGAGGCAGGAAGCTTTTTTATTAGGAAGCTTTTCTAATAAGCTAGCTATGAGATAATGGTTGCTTGAACTAGGAAATGTAACAGAATGGCAGTGAGAAAGCAGTCCTTAGAGCTGCTTTCAAATAACTAGAGGCTGGTCAGTGAAAAACTGGCTAAACCTATACATATGGCTCTAAAAGTTATAGGTAGGACTAATAGAATTGACAAAGAAACAGATTTTGGCCCAATAAATATTTGTTTAAACATGTGTGAGTTGCTTGAGGAGGTTTTAAATCCTTAACAACTTTGGGGAGAGTTCAAGACAAGACATCTTACAAGAAATACAAAATGTTGGAATTTTGAAATGCAGGCCAAGGTAGATTTTTTAAGGCCTCTTCCAAACTCTGAGATTCTAAAAATCTACTGAATTTTCTTTCAGTGTAGTATTTGAGGCTACCTTCTATGCCTGATGGACAAAATGAAATACCCAAGATTAATTTATCAGAGGCTCTGCCTGGCTTTGCTACTTCTACTCCCACAACAAAAAACATACTTTCACATCTTAACATCACTTTATGTAAATATTTTAAACTGAATATCCACTTTTCACAATTCTGTCAACAAAGCAGGTTGTTCACAACATACCTTAAATATCACTGAACTAAAATTGTTATCATCATTCACATTAGCAACAAATTCCCAAACTACAGCAGCTATCACTGAGTACCTTCTGTTTGTCTGCACCATGCCACACTATATTCAATATTTCCCCATTAATTATAACCTGAAAGTAGATTTTATTTCATCTTAAAGATGAGGAAATAGACTCAGAAAGATTTAAGTATTTTTTCTGAAGTTACAAAACTGGTTAGTGAGGAAAAGGAATTTGAACCCAGGCCTGTCTGATTCTTATGCCATGCTTTTTTAACCACACACCAGTATCTTAGAAAGCATGAGGAAAGTTTTAAGGAAAAATAAAAAGTGACTATCATTTATTGTTTATCAAGTATCAGGCCCTTTACCTGCATTATTTCATTTCATTCATTTCTTCAGCTCATAATCATAGAATGCTTCACTTCAAAGAATGTCACAAGATTTGACTTAAAAGGCTGAGGATAGTTGCTGAACAAATGAAAATAATAATCCTCCAAAGTTGAAAAATATTGGAGAGTTTTTAAGATGTTTTCACATCCATTAGTTCATGTAATCTTCTTAATAACCCTGTGAAGTAGGTAGAATGGGATTATTATCCCCATTTACAAATCAGAAAACCAAGGATTAGTGTCACCAACTTACTAAATGGCAAAGCTGGCCTTCAAAGAACCCAGGAGTTCTGACTTCCAGCCTAGTGCTCTACTGCTTTACGTCACCTTCTGTGTCAGTGGGCAATGCAAGTAATATGTTGTCAGAAGAAAAGCAAAGAGGGAGCAAATGGAAAATGATGATAATAGGATTGAACACAGGAAGTTGCAATAACAAAATATGTAACAATACTTCAACAAAAACTGATAAAGGTATCAGGATATCAATATTTAAATAAAATGCAGGATTTTAAAGAACTCTTAGGAAGTTAAGACTGACATCTATTAGGAACTCCGAAAGCTGACTGAAAAACATTGCCATTAGCTTCATTTCCGAAACCCTAGTCCTGAAGTACGTTATTCAGGGATGAAAACCAAATGCAGTACCAGTCTGACTCCTATTATTTGACATCTTAATATTTCGGTTTCTATTTAGCTAAAAAAAAAAAACTTAGAAAATCTTTAGGTTTAATTACAGTTCAACACGTCTCATGAATAATTTCTTTTGGGAAAATGTCACCAAATTCTGATTTACGGACAAAGGGGCTTTGTTTTAGCTCTAGATTTAATGAATTATTAAGAAGTAACTTGCAGTTTGGTTTCAGTTCCCATTCCTTATTGTACTCATGTAATTAACCACCCTTTCCCCTTTCGTCAGCTTAGTCTGTGGTCTCCTGATAAGGAGAGTCTGACATGACAGCAAAGGAGAACTGCATGGGCTCATTAGGCAGACAAGAGCACAGGATTCGCTAGCTCATGAGACGAAGACACATGGAATTCTTTTCCTAGTTACAATCTAATCCCTGGCTCAGTAATTTCCCATATTTAACAGAAACACAAGAAAAATATCTTACCTAGCTCCAGGATGTCAGTAGCTTCTATTAAAGAAAAAAATGTTACAGCATAAGTCATCATGAAAAACACAGCAAAATGACAGAACAGTGAGATCTGGGGTAAAATGAGGGCTTGAGAGTTTGTGTAGTTCAATTCTCATTTTAAAGGATACTAAGTTTATTACTAGCAGTTGTGGAAGTATACCACTCAATTCTGCCTTATTAAAAACTGCATATCCAGAGAGGCTAAACAACTGTACCTAAAGGTAATTTGGGATTGTCTGAACTCAGAATCTAAATTTCCTGATTTCATGCTCAAACCAACATATATTGCTTTTGACAGATACCTCTACAAACTATATTTGCTTGTGTTTTAACCAGTGATTTCTTAGTATACTCAGACCTCTAAAAAAAAGGCTTTGTTTGATGTCAAATTAAATTTTTCCATGCTAAATACAGCTTTTTTTCTTACCTTGATATTGGGATGCAGACTCTGATAGATGACCATATTTATGTTTTCTAACATCATTCCAGTCTATTACTGCAGGAAGAGAGAAAACAGTCATGTGGAAAGAAGGTAAAAGTTTCAATACTTCTCCAATTTAGCAGTATTTTGCGACAGTTTTTAATAAATAATCTACTTTTGAGGTTCTAATCTAAGGAAATAATCTAAAGTATAGAAAAAGAGATTTTATTTAAAAAACTTTAGTATTCTTTATAATAACAAAAAATTGGGGTGGAAGGGGTGCTTACATGTTCAACACAGAAGATTGATTAAGATGCTCAAATACATTGACGAAGTATTTTGCAGCTGTTAAATTTTTACAAGTCTAAGTGGGAAATGTTTGAGTTACAATGTTATCTGGTAAGATAAAGGATCAAAAGGTATATGCAAGGAATAATCACAATTACATAAAAAACTGAAGACAAAGAAGACCTATGTTACAGGCTGCATTGTGTTCCCCCAGAATTCATATTGAAGTAATCATTTATCAATACCTCAGAAGGTGACTTTGGAAGTAGGGTCTATAAAAAAGTACGTAAGTTAAAATGAGATCTAATTTTAGGGTGGACCCTAATCCAATATGACTGGTGTCCTTATAAGAAGAGGGAAATCTGGCCAGAGACTATGACAGAGAAAAGACTATGTGAAGACACAGGGAGAAGACAGACACTTACAGGCCAAAGGGGAAAAAAAACAACCCTGCTGACACCTTGATCTTGCACTTGTAGCCTCCAGAACTGTAAGAAAATGTCTGTTGTTTAAATCACCCAGTCTGCAGCCTTTGTTATAGAAGATCTATCTAGTAAACTAAAACAACCCTAAAAATTATCACTAGAAAAAAAAGAAGTAAACAAAGCAAATATAAACAACTGGTTATCTTTGGGTGGTAGTACTGTTTTTCTCCCCTTTCTAATCTCAAATATTTTGATTTTTTTTAATACAGAGTATATATTACTTATATAATAGAAATATATTTTCCTTGCTTGAAAATTTAGATTCATCTACTGACCCCAGTACTTTCTTATCATTATTTACCCATCTTCTTTACCACTGAATGGTACCACTTTTTTTTTCACCATTACTCACCCATTTACCCACTCCTTAACCCAGCTCAGATTCTGTGGTCCCTCACTAAAATCACTCCCTGGCCAATAGTCTTCAACTCCTTCACACCCTTTTTTTTTTTTTTTTGCTTAAACTTGACTATTGACTACTAAAGCCTCAACCCTAAGTTGGCTAAAACCACTTATCTGCCTGTACCATGCCTACCCCAACAGATCACAAGTGCTAAAAAAAAACAAGTGGAAGCTTACTGGTCTCACCTTAAACTCATGGCTACAATCTCAATGCTACTTATCACTGTCTAGGAATCAAACCACATTTCCCTACCATGCTTGCTTTTCTCCTTTCCAAAAATATAAATTCATGTATTTTTCTCTCTAATGCTGAAAAAGCTGAAGTTGAACGATTCTATGAAGACCTACAAGATTTCTCAGAACTCACACCAAAAAAAGATGTGCTTTTCATCACAGGGGACTAGAATGCAAAAGTAGGAAGTCAAGAAATACCTGAAATAACAGGCAAGTTTGGCCTTGGAGTACAAAATGAAGCAGGGCAAAGGCTAACAGAGTTTTAACAAACACCCTCTTCCATGAATACAAAAAACGACTATACGTGGACATCACCAGATGGTCAGTACCAAAATCAGACTGATTTTACTCTTTTTGCAGCCGAAGATGGTGTAGCTCTATACAGTCAGCAAAAAAAACACCTGGAACTGACTGTGGCTCAAATCATCAGCTCCTTATTGCAAAATTCAGGCTCAAGTTGAAAAGTAGGGAAAACCACCAGGCCATTCAATTATGACCTAATCAAATCTCTTATGATTACACAGTAGAGGTGATGAATAGATTCAAGGGACCAGATCTAGCAGACAGACTGCCTGAAGAACTATGGATGGAGGTTCGTAACACTGTACAGGTGATGACCAAAACCATCCACAAGAAAAAGAAATGAAAGAAGGCAAAGTGGTTGTCTGAGGAGGCCTTACAAACAGCTGAGAAAGGAAGAGAAGCAAAAGACAAAGGAGAAAGGGAAAGAGAAATCCTTTAGAGTTCCGAGGGTAAAGAATGCAGAGCTGCAGAGAATAGCAAGGAGAGAAAAAAAAGCCTTCTTAAGTGACCAATGCAAAGAAATAGAGGAAAACAACAGAATGGGAAAGACTAGCAATCTCTTTAAGAAAACTGTGGAGATACCAAGGGAACATTTTAGGCACAATAAAGACAAAAACAGCAAGGACATAACAGAAGCAGAAGAGGGTAAGAAAAGGTGGCAAGAATACACTGTACAAATTAAGAACTGTACAAAAAAGCTCTTAATGACCCAATTAACCACGATTATGTGGTCATTTACCTACAGCCAGACATCCTGGAATGTGAGGTCAAGTGGGCCTCAGGTGCATTACTATGAACAATGCTAGTGGAGGTGATAGAATTCCAGCTGAACTATTTTAAATCTTAAAAGATGACGTTGTTAAAGTGTTGCACTCATGCCAGCAAATTTGGAAAACTCAGCAGTGACCACAGGACTGGAAAAGGTCAGTTTTCATTTCAATCCCAAAGAAAAGCAATGCCAAAGAATGTTCAAATTACTGTATAACTGTACTCATTTCACATGCCAGCAAGATTTTGCCTAAAATCCATCAAGTAGTATGTGAACTGAAAAGTTCCAGATGTTCAAGCTGGATTTAGAAAAGGCAGAGGAACCAGAAATCAGATTGCCAACACATGCAGGATCATAGAAAAAGCAAGGGGATTCCAGAAAAACATCTGCTTCTGCTTCATTGACTACGCTAAAGCCTTTGACTGTATAGATCACAACAAACTGTAATATTCTTAAAGAGATGCAGATACCAGACCACCTTACCTGCCTCCTGAGAAACCTGTATGCAGGAAAAGAAGCAACGGTTAGAACCGGACATGGAAAAATGAACTGGTTCAAAATTGGGAAAGGAGTATGTCAAGGCTGTATATTGTCACCCTGCTTATTTAACTTATATGCAGAATACATCATACAAAATGCCAGGCTAGATGAATCACAAGCTGGAATCAACACTGCCAGGAGAAATATCAACAACCTCAGATATGCAGATGATACCACTTTAATGGCAGAAAAGTGAAGAGGAACTAAATAGCCTCTTGATGAAGGTGAAAGAGGAGAGTGAAAAAGCTGGCTTAAAACTCAACATTCAAAAAACTAAGATCATGGAATCCAGTCCTATCACTTCATTGCAAACAGAAGGGAAAAATGTGGAAACAGTATTGGATTTCATTTTCTTGGGCTTCAAAATCACTGCATACGGTGACTGCAGCCACAAAACTAAAAAATGCTTACTCCTCGGAAGAATAGCTATGTCAAACCTAGATAGTGTTTTAAAAAGCAGAGACATCACTTTGCTGACAAAGGACTGTCTAGTCAAAACTATGGCTTTTCTAGTAGTCATGTATGGATGTGAGAATTGGACCATAAAGAAGGCTGAACACCAATGAACTGACACTTTCAAACTGTGGTGCTGGAGAAGACCCTTGAGAGTCCCTTGGACTGCAAGGAGATCAAACCAGTCAATCCTAAAGGAAATCAGTCCTGAATATTCATTGGAAGGACTGATGCTGAAGCTGAAGCTCCAAAACTTTGGCCATCTGATGCGAATAGCTGACTCAGTGGAAAAGACTCTGATTTGGGAAAAAATGAGGGCAAGAGAAGCGGATGACAGAGGATGAGATGGCTGGATGGCATCACTGACTCAATGAACATGAGTTTGAGGAAACTCAAGAAGATAGTGATGGACAGAGAAGCCTGATGTGCTGCAGTTCATGGGGTCACAAAGAGTTGGAAATGACTTAGCAAATGAACAACAAGAACAACAATTTTTCACTTTCTTCATATTCCAAATATTCCCTCCTTAACCTTCACTCTTAGGGGATGACATTGATCCAGGGCTTATTGAGAACAACAAAAAGAAGACATGAGAACCTTCTATATGCCACACATTTAACAAAGATGCAGACTTAATCTTATCTAGTGGTATGTCCCCAAAGCATAATATAGTAAGTAGGTGTTCAGTTAATAATTGGTGATTTAATGAATCTACTTATTCATCATTCTTTCTGACTTTTCTCCTACTTCTGTGGATGAAGCATCTCTGATTTTAAGCAACAGCTCACCCTACATTTTTGCTCCAGATCCCACTTCCTCTCATCTTCTTAAGGACTTTGCAAGTATTTCCTCTATAACAGATCATTTACATCAGTATTGTTATTGCATTGTCATCACCTATCAAAACAAACACACAAAAACCCCAAATAAATATGCTCTCCCCAATAATTCCACACATATGCTTCCTGCTATCTTTCAATTTTCCTACTCTATTTCATGGGAAAACTTATTTTAAGAGTTGTCTTAAAAGCAATGAGTTATTGCCTCCTCACCTCCTCATATTATGTCATTTTAATAGGGTTGTTTTTTTTTTGCTCACCACTCCACTGTGATTACTTCCAAATTCGTATTTCCAGCACTGGCCTCTACTTGGAATTCTATACTTATATATACAACTACCTTCAGGCCATCTCTACATGGCTCTCAATCAAGTATTTCAAACTTAGCTAAAACAGAACACCGTCTGTCAAGCTGCTCTTCTTTTTGTCCTCCCCAAACCAGTAGATGGCATTTCCATCACCTAGCTCTTCAGGCCACAATCCTTGAAATTATCCTTGATCCCTATATTTCCTCTACATTCACATTCAATTCATCAGTAGATTCTGTTGGGCCATATCCCAATCCATCCACCACTCAATCTCATGACTCACAGTCTAGTTTGAGTCCTATTACCTCTTATCTGGACCATTACAAAGTCTGCTAACTTATGTTCCTGCTTCTACTTTTGCCCTACTCCAACTTATTCTCCACAGAAGGAGCATTTTAAAACATAAGACAGATAGTATCATTTATCTGCTTAAGGACTTCAAATAATTTCCCTCAGAGTTAAGGGTGCCTTACAAAGCTATGCAAGATCTGGCTACTGCCATTTCTCTGATCTTCTTTGTTATGACTTTTCCCTTTTCCACTACACTCCAGTCACACTGGCCAGTGTCTCACTCCAAGTGTTTGCCTCTTCTCCTGGTTTCATGTCCCCAGTCTTTCTAGTAACCTGCTATGTTTGTTTATCTCTAAATCATGAATAAAAATTACCAACTTGATCAGGCTTTAAAATGACTGACAGAGATATTAGGGCGTCATCACTGAATTTATGTTTCAAATTTTCCTAACTATTTTATGTAAAGACAGAAATGATGCCATGAAACACTACATTAGACCTGCTCTGTCCAACTTGGTAGCCACTTAGTCATACATATGCAGCTACTGAGCATTTGAAATCTGGCTAGTGTCACTATGGCACCCCACTCCAGTACTCTTGCCTGGAAAATCCCATGGACGGAGGAGCCTGGTAGGCTGCAGCCCATGGGGTCGCGAAGAGTCGGACACGACTGAGCGACTTCACTTTCACTTTTCACTTTCCTGCATTGGAGAAGGAAATGGCAACCCACTCTATCTAGTGTTCTTGCCTGGAGAATCCCAGGGACGGCGGAGCCTGGTGGGCTGCCGTCTATGGGGTCGCACAGAGTCGGACACGACTGAAGCAACTTGGCAGCAGCAGTAGCAGTGTCACTAAGCAAGTGAATTCTGTTTTAATGTTTATTAATTTAAATTCAAAAATTAACATTTGGTGTAGTTTTGGGGAAAGCTTTTTAGGTGAAACTCGGTATGACAATATGCTTTTTTAACAGCAGATTTTTTGAAATCTAAGCACAGATCAAGTACTTCTGATAAAACTTAGTGTCTGAATTGAGATGTACTGTAACGCTAGAACATATACCAGATTTTAAAGACCGAGTATTAAAAAAATGAATACAGAATAGCTCATTATGTATTTTTATACTGGTTGCATGTCAAAATAGTATTTTAGATATAGTGTATTAAATAAAATCTCCCCTTATTTATTTACCTTTTTTAACGTGGCTACTAGAAGAATCTAAATTATGTATGTGACTTGCATTGTATTTTTATTGGACAGCGCCATGTTGGAAAATTGTAGTTCAATGTAGCTGCAGCGGAAGGCATATAATGGGTATGACAAGAAAAGTGAAATGTAGTCAATGGTGGCGCGCTCTCTCTCTCTCTCTCTCTATATATATATATACTATATCTGAGAAAGCAGACCTATAAGCAAGAGGAAGCCACTGGGAAAGAAGCGGAGGTGAGGGATGGAGGAGAGAATATACTAGTGGCCCATGGAACCTTGGCTCTGGAGGCTCATTATACTCTTGTTTTTCATGTGGCTTGGTTGTTCAATCTGCTTAGTAATTAAAAGAATTCTAACTATTTCAGATGTAGAGGTAGAAGAAAAGGCTTCTGAGAAAACACCATGAGTGTCAAGTGGAAGAGCAAGCTTGACTTAATCTCAGACAAAAGAAATCAGCCCAACTAAGTAAAACCAAGGGATAAGACATAATAAACTCAAAAACTATGTTTAATCATATAGAGATTTTATCTTTAAGGATTTCTGACAAGGTTCTTAGTTTCAAGAAAACTAAAATTTTGTTTAGAATCTAAACTCTGAAATTTGTAAGATATTTTTCCACTAAATTCCACTAATACTATTAAAATGTGACTATAAAAAAAGGCAAGAATGCATTACCTTCCAGAAATGACTATAAATTTTAATGACATTTAAGAATTACAAAGTGTCTAGCACAGTGCCTAACAGAGAACAAATTCATTAAATAATAAGTTTTCATTTCTTTCTTTCTTAGTAATAACCTCTAGTCTGGCTAAATTGTCATAAAAATATTTCTAGGTATTTAAAAAGCAAAACGTCCAACCTCCACTCACAATCTTGAAAATTGATGCTAACGACAAAAAGACGTCATGGTTAAAACAAAAGGATAACGAGTGACATAATTAGAAATGGGGAATTCCTTAAAGTCAGTCCTTGCCAAATCTTTTAACCACCCTTACACCTCCAGGATGGGGTAAAAATATACTTACCACTAGGCTGCATAGTCAATGGACTACAAACTGGTCAGGGAGTTAAAAGGTTTGGGATTTACCCCTGGATCCACCAATACTTTGCTCTGACCTCTGACAAGTCAGTTTCTCTGTATGTTAATTTCTCCATCTGTAAAATGGGGACGGGAGGAAGGGGGACACTTATTACCCTGTAAAGGACTGCGACTTTACTAGTATTAACATACTGGACTACATTACAAGAAAAGTAGGACATTTACATATAATATTTTTGCTTATTCGAATACCTCAGGGTTGGAGAGAACCTTATGGTAAGTATCCCAGGTTAAATTTAACTAAGCCTCAGTCTTCACAGAAATAAAAAACACAATATTCACCACGTTTGGTCCCATGCAAACATCAAATTTCCAACCAATAAGGGTAAACTAGAAAATAAAAAGATACTAAAACTATATTAAGATGGTGTTATAAACTAAATTATGCCTCCCATCCCAAGTGATATGTTGAAGTCCTAATCCTCCAGTGTGACTTTATTTGCAGATAGGACCTTTACGAGCTTGTTGTTGTTCAGTACCTCAGTCATCTGCGTCTCTGCGGCCCCATGGACTGAAGCATGCCAGGCTTCCCTGTCCTTCACTATCTCCTGAAGTTTTTTCAAACTCATGCCCGTTGAGTCAGTGATGCCATCCAACTATTTCATCCTCTGTCATCCTCTTCTCCTCCTGCCTTCAATCTTTCCCAGCATCAGGGTCTTTCCCAATGAGTCAGCTCTTTGCATCAGGTGCCCAAAGTATTGGAGCTTCAGCTTCAGCATCAGTCCTTCCAATGAATATTTAGGACTGATTTCCTTTAGGATTGACTGGTTTGATCTCCTTGCTGTCCAAGGGACCCTCAAGGATCTTCAGCACCACAGTTCAAAAGCATCAATTCTTTGGCACTCAGCCTTCTTTATGGTCCAACTCTCACATCCATACATGACTAGTTGAAAAACCATAGCTTTGACTAGATGGACCTTTGTCAGCAAAGTAATGTCTCTGCTTTTTAATACGCTGTCTAGGTTTGTCACAGATTTTCTCCCAAGGAGCAAGTATCTTTTAGTTTCATGGATGCAGTCACTGGCCACAGTGATTTTGGAATCCAAGAAAATAAAGCCTGTCATTGTATCCACTGTTTCTCCATGTATTTGCCATGAAGTGAGGCACCGGATGCTATGATATTAGTTTTTAGAATGTTGAGTTTTAAGCCAGCCTTTTCACTCTCCTCTTTTACCTTCATCAAGTGGCTCCTTAGTTTCTCTTCACTTTCTGCTATTAGGGTGGTATCATCTGCATAGCTGAGGTCATTGATATTTCTCCCAGCAATCTTGATTCCAAATGGTGCTTCATCCAGCCCCTAATTTCGCGTGATGTAGTCTGCATAGAAGTTAAATAAGCACAGTGACAATATACAGCCTTGAGGTACTCCTTTCCCAACTTTGAACCAGTTCGTTGTTCCATGTCCAGTTCTAACTTTTCTGCTTCTTGACCTGCAGACAGGTTTCTCAGGAGGCAGGCAAGGCAGTCTGGTATTCCCATCTCTTTAAGAATTTTCCACAGTTTGTTGTGATCCATACAAAGGCTTTGGTGCAGTCAATGAAGCAGAAGTTTTCCTGGAATTCTCTTGCTTTTTCTATGATCCAACGGATGTTGGTAATTTGGTCTCTGGTTCCACCGCCTTTTCTAAATCCAGTTTGAACATCTGGAAGTTCTTGGTTCACATACTGTTGAAGCCTAGCTTGAAGGATTTTGAGCATTACCTTGCTAGCATGTGAAATGAGCATAACTGTGTGGTAGTTTGAACATTCTTTTGCTTTGCTCTTCTTTGGGATTGGAATGAAAACTGACATTTTCTAGTCCTGTGGCCACTGCTGAGTTTTCCAAATTTGCTGGCACACTGAGTGTAGCTCTTTAACAGCATCATCTTTTAAGATTTGAAACAGCTCAGCTGGAATTCCATCACCTCCACTAGTTTTGTTTGTTGTGATGCTTCCTAAGGCCCACCTGACTTCACATTCCAGGATGTCTGGTTCTAGGTGAGTGATCATACATACCATTACGGCTATCTGTGTCATTAAGACCTTTTTTGTACAGTTCTTCCGTGTATTCTTACCACTTCTTCTTAATATCTTCTGCTTTTGTTAGGTCCATACTGCTTCTGTCCTTTACTGTGCCCATCTTTGCATGAAATGTTCCCTTGGTATCTTTCATTTTCTCAAAATCTCTAGTCTTTCCCATCCTATTGTTTCCTCTCTTTCTATGCATTGCTCATTTAAGAAGAGTGTTTGCTATGACCAGTGCATTCTTTTGGCAAATACTCTGTTAGCCTTCGTCCTGCTTCATTTTGTACTACAAGGCCAAACCTGCCTGTTACTCCTTGACTTCCTACTTTTGCATTCCAGTCCCCTCTGATGAAAGCACATCTTTTTTTGGTGTTAGTTCTAGAAGGTCTTGTAGGTCTTCTTGGACCGTTCAACTCCATCTTCTTTGGCATTACTGGTTGGGGCATAGACTTGGATTACTGTGATGATGAATGGTCTGCCTTGGAAACAATCAAGATCATTCTGTTGTTTTTGAGATTGCACCCTAGTACTGCATTTAGAGTCGATTGCTGACTATGAGGGCTACTCCATTTCTTCAAAGGGATTCTTGCCCATAGTGGTAGATATACTGCTCACCTGAATTAAATTCACCCATTCCCATCCATTTTAGTTCACTGATTCCTAAAATGTTGATGTTCACACTTGCCATCTCCTGTTTCACCACTTTCAATTTACCTTGATTCATGGACCTAACATTCCAGGTTCCTATGCAATATTGTTTTTCACAGCATTGGACTTTACTTTCACCACCAGACACATCCATAACTGGGTTATCATTTCCACTTTGGTTCAGGCTTTTCATTCCTTCTGGAGCTGTTTTTCCACTCTTCTTCAGTAGAATATTGGACACCTACTGACCTGAGGGGTCCATCTTTCAGTGTCATATCTTTATGCCTTTTCATATTGTCTATGGGGTCTCAAGGTAAGAACGCTGAGTGGTTTGCCATTTCCTTCTCCAGTGGACCACATTTTGTCAGGGCTCTCCATCATGACCCAACCATCTTGGGTGGCCCTACATGGCATGGTTTAGAGCTTCACTGAGTTATAAAAGGCTGTGATCCATGTGATCATTTTAGTTTGTTTTCTGTGATTGTGTTTTCCATTCTGTCTGCCCTCTGATGGATGAGGATAAGAGGCTTGTGCAAACTTCCTAATGGGAGGGACTGGCTGTGGGGAAAACTGGGTCTTGCTTTGGTGGGCAGGCCATGCTCAGTAAATCTTAATCCAATTTTCTGCTGATAGGTGGGGTTGCGTGTGCTCTCTGCAGTTTGGCCAGAGGCGGCCCAGTCCAAGAGTCTGCAGTCTCTATGGTAGGGTATAGACTCTATGGTAGGAGTAGTGGTGACCTCCTACAAGAGGATTTATGCCAGCACACCACAACTCCCGGGACTGCTGCTCTCAGTCCCCTGATCCGGTGGCAGGCCAATGTCCACCCACATCTCCACCAGACTCTCAAAAACTCACAGGACTGGTATCCTAATGAAAAGGAAGAGATACCAGAGACTGATTGGTCTCTCTCTCTCTCTCTCTCAATCCAACTCCACCCCTCCACCAACACATACAGAGAAAAGGGCCAGGTGAGCACACAGTCAGAAGGTGTTCTGTCTATAAGCTGAGGGAAGCCTCACCGTAAACCAACCCCACTAGCTTCTTGATCTTGGATGTCTAGACTTAGGAACTGTGAGAAATAAGTGTTTGTTGTTTAAACTACCCCACTTGTGGTATTTTGTTACAGCAATCCAAACACATGACTACACATGGTCACAGGACAAATGAGGCTATAGAAGTTCTTTGAGAGTATCTCATATAACACTACTTCATTTTCAAGTTGTCTTAAAGAATCTTCATCCTTCTTTTTACTACAGTTGGATTGATGGGAAAATAGAGCATAACAAAATAAAAATAACAACAACAACAAAACAAACTGGAAGTTAAAATTTTATCCTCTTTTGAATCTCAAGACTATTTTCTCTTAACGATTTTAGGCAAGTTAACTCTATTGAGTCTGCTTTCTAAAAAAAAAATCAGTAAAAAAGGGATGATCATCCCAGTGCTACTTGCTTCACTAGGTTGTGAAGAGCAAATAAAAAACTAGGCTTTAAATGTGCATAATAAAGATAATAGGGATTACTAAAGGAAAACTTGCTGTCTTCTACCTTTCTCAGGGGGAAAACTCAGATCCTGATTAACGTAATGTATGTACTTACAAAAAGGACACGGGATATTAGAACCTCCTGTTACCAGTTAGCCCCTATGGATTCTCATATTTACAAATGAATATCTGCTAAAGTTACTTTTTTTAATTGGAGTATAACAGTTATACAATCTTGCACTGGTTTCTGCTGTACAATGAAGTAAATCAGCTATTGTTTTTCAGTCGCCCAGTGGTATCGGACTCTTTGCAATCCCATGAACTGCAAGCATGCCAGGCCCCTCTGTCTGGAACAAAATCAGCTATATGTATATATGTATTTCCTCTCTCTTGGACTTCCCTCCCACCTCCCCCATCCCACTCATCTAGATCACCACAGAGCAGAGTTGAGCTTCCAATGTTATACAACAGGGTCCCACTAGCGATGTATTTTACATATGTTTGTGCCATCCTCCCCTCCTGTGTCCACACGTCCGTTCTCTACATCTGACTCTATTCCTGCCCTGCAAATAAGTTCATCTGTACCATTTTTCTAGATTCTACATATATGCATTAATATATGATATCTGTTTTTCTCTGACTTACTTCACTCTGTATGACAACTTTGTCCTTTCTCCCTTTGGCTTCCTTTTACTGTACACTGGGATCTTTAAAAATTATGGTAATGCATTCTTCTCAGGAGAAGTAAAAGTGCCTGTATTTATTCCAAAAGACATTAAATGACACTAGGGCTGGGGAAAGAAGAGTAACTCGAATCCTTAAAATGGATGTCTGGAGCCCTGAAATACTTAAGAGGGCAATCTGTGACCATCCTAGAAAATACACCCTCTTTGATTTCTAAGCGAAGAGCACAAGAGCACATTCTAGGAGTATCCAAAGTAATGCTGTCCAACAAGACTTTCTGTGATAATGGAAATGTTCTGTATCTGTGTCATCCAATGGATAACCACTAGCCTCACAGGGCTATTCAGCATTTGAAATGTGGCTGGTGTGACTAAAGAGTCACCATTTTTAATTATACTTAATTCCTCTTAAATTTAAATAGACATATGCAGCCAGTGGCTACTGTATTGGGTAGTGTAAATCTACAGAATGTAAAGACTCCAGGATTTTGGGAAACCCTCGAGGGGAAGATAATAGATAACAGAAAAATCTACAAAGCTATGGAAGCATCTTTTCAAAATGTGATAAAACAATCACAATGGATCATCCCCTGAAGCAAGGAAAAGTTGAAAACATTCTTCACATATTAAGAAGAAATTCATTTGTAAATTATTACTGTATATTTATAATAGCAATACTGTAATAATTATTAATATTATATAGCTTAAAAATAATATTTTTAAGTGTTTACTCTGCACCAGATAGTGTGCTAAGTATTTCAATAACATCATTTTGTTGAATCCTCTCTGGTATCATTACCCCTTTATATTAATAAGGAAATAATATTCAGAGAGGTTGAATAATTTCTAAAAGGTTACAGTCAGTAGAAAGGCCAGGATCTGAACCTAAACTATGTTCTTAACTACAATGCCTTCTCCTCAAAAAACAAAAACAAAAAAGGTAACAACAACAAAAAATCTTACTAATGTTTCTGACATAAAGTAGCCCAGCTTGGACAGTCTTCCCATTTTACTGTAGTAAAAACTGAAGCACTGGTGCTTATTAGCTTGATCTGGATACTAAATAATCTGAGACATAGTCTGGGATTTAATGATGTAAAACTAGATTAAATGGAGGATGTTCACAGGTACCATGTTTCAAATACTCACAGAGCTTGGAAAATACAAAACAAGTAATGCAGGTTTATATGCACACACCAGTAAGACAGCAGGGATAGGCAGGAAGGGAAGAAGGGAGCAGGGAAGGAGAGATGGTTCCCTCAGAAATGGAAACTGGAAAATAGAAAAATCAAATGTACCTCTGAAAATACATTAAGACAACACAGAACTCCTTTAGCAGTGAAAGCAACTGTGGTTTTAATAAACCAGAAACCTATGCTGATAAGCAGAAATCAAAACACAAAAGCTGGAAGCAGAACACCTGTCCCACTGTGGTCATGGTGGACAAGCTACAGGGGAGGCAGGAGATAGAAAAGGGACTGGTCTGGAATGTGCCATTGATCAGCCACTCCCTCTAATTAGCAAGTACTCCTAGGGCCTCTCAGTTGATTCTCTGCCTCCAGCTCTCCTTCATTTACCTCTATTTCATTTGGAGTTAAGTGTGAAGAGACAGTATTATTCCTCTGGGATATCTGTCAGAAGAGGGGGGAGGGGAAGCAAGCTAGGCAATCCCTTCCTGCAAGAGCCATAAATTCTGTCTTGTACATGCAGCAGATGTGAACAAAGAAGATGAAACAGATCTCTTCTTGGCAATCATCCCTACCCCCACTCCATCTTTTGCAATTATATGTCTGCACGTGCACACAAAATCCCAGAGAACATCAATATTTCCTTTAACAAGCAAAGCAGATAGCAATGAATGGCTAATGAAAATGCAGAAAAGCCATAACTCCTTTTGTCTTATAGGCAGTACTAGTAGACTTCAACTATATATATCGTTTACCCTTTCCAGAGCCTATGGAGGTGTGAGCCAGGACACAGAAGACACTAACGCTTTTTAGAATGCTTTCGACTCAAGTTTCTTGGACACTGAAGAAGTTTAGTGATACCAATGGTGCAACATCATACTTTCTGGCAGACATAAACGGACCTGATACTACGAAATAAGTAATGTACAACCATCATCATCATTCTAGTCTGTATTGGGAATGAAGCAGATGACTGTACTGGATGGTCTACTCTACTAGTCAGAATACTCTAGAGGTAGCGTTTTATCTTCAAATCTTAGGTCCTAGACTTCAAAGGAGACAGAGGCACATAATCTCATTTAAAGGAAAACAAGGATAGTTGAGGGTTTAAAAAACTGAGCAGATTTACCAGGAGAAGAGAAGACTCAGGGGGAGGAGGAAAGCTTTTTGCAAATATCTGGAGTGTTCTCATGAAGATAAGAGATTTGCTTTGCTTGTTTAATATCTGTGGGTGGAAGCTATAGGCAGATAGGCTTCGGCTCATTACTAGGAAGAACTTTCTGACAGTTGGAGGTATCCAACAGTGGGATGCACTCTCTGGGAAGGGAAGGTCTGAATTTGCTATCATTGCAGGTATAGAAGTAGAGGTAAGATAACCTCTTGGTGGAAACACTGAATCATAAAAAGGAAGAGGGAGGCTGGACTAGGTAACCTTTAGAGGTCTTGCCCAAATTTGAGAACCTATACTTTTATGGGAGTATGGACCTCCTGCTTTCATCATTACAACACTGTGCAACTTAAGGTTTGTAGCATGGACAATGTACATTATTTCCAACACCAAGTTTCTTTCTGAAAGCTTACAGAAGAGTGACAGAGAGACAGAAGAAATCTTATTATTAAGATCTTATTTCCCTTCTGCATCTTCATCTACCACATACTGGCACTGTGTTGGGCACTTTACATAGTTTATCCAGCTAGGTTATTGTGAAACTCTGAGCTAGTAAGACATTGTCTTTGGTTTTTACTTTCCTCATTTGGAAAATGAAGGGGTTGAACTTCATTATTCATGAAAAGGGACATCGAAGTCCCCTCTAATTTCCTTCATATTATGAGTGTGAGGGAAAGTAGCAGCAGGGACCTAGGTCAATTATTTCCTTCCTATGCACCATGACTTAACCTGGCAGATACTTTGAAATACCTTCCTTCTTTGGAGTAATAAACAATGTGTGCTACCTTCATTTTACACAGTAAACATAGTCCTGAAAGGTTAAGTGTAAATAGAAATTTTAATAAAAAAATGAAGTACATTTTGTACACACCAAAACGGTTAGTTAAAAGAAGTCTTTATAAAAATAAGTGCAATGTTTGCTGCAAAGCAACTTGTTCTATGAGAAGAGCTGGCTCATTGGGAAAGAACCTGATGCTGGGAAAGATTGAAGGTAAAAGGGGAAAGAGGTGGCAAAGGATGAGATGGTTAGATAGCATCTCCAACTCAATGGACATGAATTTGAGCAAACTCAGGGATATAGTGGAGAACAGAGGAGCCTGGCATGCTACAGTCCACAGGGTCGCGAAGAGTCAGACAAGACTTAGAGACTGAACAACAACTAGTTCTATAAATTTGGATTTTATATATAGGATATTCTGTTATCACTTTGTCCTCTACTTAAGTTACCATGTCAAAGCTGCATTGCAATTTTTCCCTATCTTTGGGGTGATCAGTCTGTTGGTACAAATACAAAACTATGGGTTTGAAAACAGTATTAAAAGTCACTCAATGCTTTCTCCTTCCTCTGCCTCTAACTCAACCAACCATAGCCAATGTTTGAATTTTCTAACATCTTTACCAGCTCTTTGCTTACTCTTCCAGTGATGAAGACCCCACATCTCCCCATGAAGCTCCTTCCATGCTTGACACTGGACCTTGGCTTTAGGGATGTGATTCTCTATATTTTTCCCATCTTAACAAGCATGAGGGAATCCCAGGACACCTCCATCAGTAACAACAGTTTTACATATAACCAAGCTTTTAATAGAGTTTCTCTCTAGAGAGCAAGATGGTGATGGGAGGGAAACTTTCTCTTTTCATTTGGCATACTTCTGTTGGAAATTTTTTTTTTTTTTTCCACTGACTATATATTACTTTTGGAGAAGGAAATGGCAACCCACTCCAGTATTCTTGCCTGGAGAATCCCATGGACGGAGGAGCCTGGTAGGCTACAGTCCATGGGGTCGCAAAGAGTCGGACACGACTGAGCGACTTCACTTTCACTTATATATTACTTTAATACATACATGCATGTATTTTTAAAAAGTGGTCCGGGGGTAAATCTTACTCACACTAAGGATAGGAGGTTGGAGGGGAATAAGTCCCCCTAGAGGAACAACAGAATGAGAGGGAACAGTGTGTTATGATTTGACACCTCCATCAGCTGTAATATTCTTGGGTATAGAATGGGCATTGAATTGACTGTAATATAGTTAGTACAGGAGGCTGAAGGACCCCTACTTCCTTGAAAATCACGGCTAATCTCTTTCTCAACTGAGTAAGCCAGATCTTCAGGCATTTTAAAATAGCTTTCATGTGTACAAGGAAAGTTAACTACTTCCTGGTCTCATCAAGGTTAAATTCAATGACTAATTATAAAACATGTCTCACTGTGTAATGTATCTGCCTCTTTTTCCCTGTCATTCAGCCTAATCCATAGTACACTCTTCTAATTGGACAGTCTGCCTTCTAACATTATTCTTCTATAGTGTGTTCATTTTCTCTTCATCATGACAGGGTAGCACCATTTCTAATTACTCAGAATGCCGTGTGTGCTCAGTTGCTTCAGTTGTGTCCAACAATTTGCAACCCAAGGACTGCAGCCCACCAGGCCCCTCTGTCCACGGGATTCTCCAGGCAAGAATATTGGGAGTAGGTTACCATGCCCTTCCCCAGGGGATCTTCCTGACCCAGGGATTGAACCCATATCTCTGGGGTCTCCTGCATTGAAGGCAGGTTCTTTACCAACTGAGCCATCTGAAAGTGAAAAGTGAAAGTTGCTCAGTCGCGTCCAACTCTTTGCAACTCCATGGACAATAGAGTCCATGGAATTCTCCAGGCCCGAATACTGGAGTGGGTAGCCTTTCCCTTCTCCAGGGGATCTTCCCAACTCAGGGATCGAACCCAGGTCTCCCGCATTGCAGGCGGATTCTTTACCAGCTGAGCCACTAGGGAAGCCCAAGAATATTGGAGTGGGTAGCCTATCCCTTCTCCAGCGGATCTTCCCGATCCAGGAATTGAACCGGGGTCTCCTGCATTGCATGTGGATTCATTACCAACTGAGCTATCAGGGAAGCCCCTGAACCACCTGGGAAGCCCCAATTACTCAGACTATTTACCTTATTCCAAGCTTCTGGATGTTTTTACCAAATATCTCCAGTTTCCCCTATTCTGTTATGAAGACCCTGCAGCCAGACTGTCTGGGTTCAGATTTGGTTCTATCATTTACTAGTTGTATAACCGTGGCTAAGTAACTTAACCCCTGTGCCTCAGTCTCCTCATTGGCAAAATAAAAACAACAGCAGCAATTAGCTTATACAGTTGCAGGGAAAACAACTAGGATACACATAAAGCACAGAGGACAGTACCTGGCACACAGTGGATACAATATTAATTTGTATTATTGCTTCCTTCTTGTTCATCATCATGATATCCTGCTACTATTTTACTACAGGCTCAGAGTGTTTACTTGACAATATTCATTAGAAAACATAGATTTCTATGTTTCCTCTTTCTCAATCCAAAGCATTCTTTTAAAGTTTATTTTTAATTGAATGATAATTGCTTTACAATGTTGGGTTGGTTTCTGCCATACAACAACATGAACCAGCCATAAGCATATATATATCCCCTCCCTCTTGAGCCTCTCTCTCTATTTAAATAATCTACTTTTTAAAAAATGATGCCAGTGAAATTATTTGAGGACAGAGATAGATTTACAGATATCGAGGACAGACCTGTAGTTACCAAGGGGGTAAATGCAGCAGGGAGGAGGGATAAATCAGGAGATTGGGATTAACATACACACATACACACACTACTGTATATTGGGTAGGTAACCAACAAGGACCTACTGTATAGCACAGAGAACTCTACTCAGTATTCAGTGATAACCTATATGAGAAAAGAATCTGAAAAAGAATGAATATATGTATGTGTGTGGCTGAGTCACTTTGCTGTAACCTGAAGCTGGCACAGCACTGTAAATCAACTATACTCCAGTAAATTTTTTAAAAATTTTTATTATTTATTTTTAATTGGAGGATAATTGGTTTACAATATTGTGTTAGTTTCTGCCCTATATGAACATGAATCAGCTACAGGTACATGCATGTCCCCTCCCATGTGAACCTCCCTCCAACCTCCCACCTCCCACTCCTCTAGGCTGTCATTGAACATAGGATCTGAGCTCCCTGCATCGTACAGAAAATTTCCACTGGCCATCTAATTTTACACATGGTAATGCACATATTTCAGTGATACTCTCTCAATTCTTCCCACTCTCTTCTTCCCACCCTGTGTCCACAAATCCGTTCTCTATGTCTGCATCTCTACTGCTGCCTTGCAGATAGGTTCATCAGTACCATGAAAAACAAGTTGATATCAGATTGCTGGGAGAAATATCAATAACCTCAGATATGCAGATGATACCACCTTTATGGCAGAAAGTGAAGAAGAACTAAAGAGCCTCTTGATGAAAGTGAAAGAAGAGAGTGAAAAGTTGGCTTAAAGCTACAGTCATCAAGACAGTATGGTACTGGCACAAAAACAGAAATATAAACCAATGGAACAAGATAGGAAGCCCAGAAATAAACCCATGCACCTATGGCTATCTTATTTTTGACAAAGGAGGCAAGAATATACAATGGGGTAATGACAGCCTCTTCAATAAATGGTTCTGGGAAAACTGAATGAAATTAGAACATTTCCTAACACCATACACAAAGATAAACTCAAAATGGATTAAAGACCTAAATGTAAGACCAGAAACTATAAAACTCTTAGAGGAAAACATAGGCAGAACACTTGATGACATAAATCAAAGCAAGATCCTCTATGACCCACTTCCTAGAGTAACAGAAATAAAAACAAAAGTAAACAAGTGGGACCTGATTAAACTTAAAAGCTTTTGCACAGCAAAGGACTGTCCACGTAATTAATTCTCCAGGCCAGAATACTGGAGTGGGTAGCCTTTCCCTTCTCCAGGTGATCTTCCCAACCCAGGGATCAAACCCAGGTCTCCCACATTGTGGGCAGATTCTTTACTAGCCGAGCCACAAGGGAAGCCCAAGAACACTGGTGTGGGTAGCTTATCCCTTCTCCAGGGGATCTTCCCGACCCAGGAATTGAACTGGGGTTTCCAGCATTGCAGGTAAATTCTTTACCAACTGAGCTATCAGGGAAGCCCTAAAAAAAACTATAAGCAAGGTGAAAAGACAACCCTCAGAATTGGAGAAAATAATAGCAAATGAAACAACTGACAAAAGATTAATTTCCAAAATATATAAGCAGCTCATACAACTCAATACCAGAAAAGCAAACAACCCAATCAAAAAGTGGGAAAAAGACCTAAACAGACACTTTTCCAAAGAAGACATACAGATGGCTAACAAACATATGAAAAGATGCTCAACATCACTCATTATTAGAGAAATGCAAATCAAAACTACAATGAGATATCACCTCACATCAGTCAGAATGGCCCATCATCAAAAGTCTACAAACAATAAATGCTGGGGAGGGTGTGGAGAAAAGGGAACGCTCTTATACTGTTGGTGGGAATGTAAACTGATACAGTCACCATGGAAGACGGTACAGAGATTCCTTAAAAAACTAGGAATAAAACCACCATATGAGTCAGCAATCCCACTCCTAGGCATATACTCTAAGGATACCAAAATTGAAAAAGACACATGTATCCCATTGTTCACTGCAGCACTATTTACAATAGCTAGAACATGGAAGCAACCTAGATGTCCATCAACAGATAAATGGATAAAGAAATTGTGGTACATACATACAATGGAATACTACTCAGCTATAAAAAGGAACGCCTTTGAGTCAGTTCTAATGAGGTGGATGAACCTAGAACCTATTATACAGAGTGAAGTGAGTCAGAAAGAGAAAGATAAATACCGTATTCTAACACATACACATGGAATTTAGAAAAAAGGTACTGAAGAATTTATTTACAGGGAAGCAATGGAGAAACAGAAATAGAGAATAGACTTACGGACGTGGGGAGAGGGGAGGAGAGGCTGAGATGTATGCAAAGAGTAACATGGAAACTTACATTACCATATGTAAAATAGATAGCCAACAGGGATTTGCTGTATGCCTCAGGAAACTCCAACAGGGGCTCTGTATCAACCTAGAGGGGTGGGATGGGGAAGGAGATGGGAGGGAGGTTCAAAAGGGAGGGGATATATGTATACCTATGGCTGATTCATGTTGAGGTTTGACAGAAAACAACAAAATTCTGCAAAGCAATTATCCTTCAACTAAAAATTAAATAAAATTTTTAAAAAAGAAAACTAAGATCATGGCATCTGGTCCCACCACCTCATGGCAAATAGATGGGGAAACAATGGAAACAGTGAGAGACTTTATTTTGGGGGGCTCCAAAATCACTGCAGATGATGACTGCAGCCATGAAATTAAAAGACGCTTGCTCCTTGGAAGAAAAGCTATGACCAACCTAGACAGTATATTAAGAAGCAGAGACATTACTTTGCCAACAAAGGTCCGTCTAGTAAAGTTATGGTTTTTCCAGTAGTCAGGCATGGATGTGAGAGTTGGATTATAAAGAAAGTGGAGCACCAAGGAATTGATGCTTTTGAACTATGGTGTTGGATTAAGACTTAAAGAGTCCCTCAGACTGCAAGGAGATCCAACCAGTCCATCCTAAAGGAAATCAGTTCCAAATATTTATTGGAAGGACTGATGCTGAAGCTGAAACTCCAATACTGTGGCCACCTGATGCAAAGGATTGACTCATTTGAAAAGACCCTGATGCTGGGAAAGATTGAAGGCAGGAGGAGAAGGGGACAACAGTGGATGAAATGGATGGCATCACCGACTCAATGGGCATGAGTTTGAGTAGGCTCCAAGAGTTGGTGATGGACAGGGAAGCCTGGCGTGCTGCAGTCCATGGGGTTGCAGAGTCAGACACAATAGAGTGACTGAACTGAACTATGTGTTAATATATGATATTTGTCTTTCTTTATGACAGAATTCACTCTGTATAATAGGCTCTAGGTTCATCCACCTCATTAGAACCGACTCAAATGTGTTCCTTTTTATGGCTGAGTAATATTCCATTGTATATACCACTGCTTTTTTGTTCATTCAACTGTCGATGGACATCTAGGTTACTTCCATGTCTTAGTTATTGTAAATAGTGCTTCGATGAATATTGGGGTACATGTGTCTTTTTTGATTATGGCTTCCTCAAGATATATGCTCAATAGTAGGATTGCTGGGTCATATGATAGTTTTATTTCTAGTTTTTAAGGAATCTCCATACTGTTTTCCATAGTGGCTATGTCAATTTGCATTTACACCAACAGTGCAAGAGGGTTCCGTTTTCGCCACATTCTCTTCAGCATTTATTGTTTGTAGATTTTCTGATGATGGCCATCAAGATCGATGTGAGGTGATACCTTATTGCAGTTTTGATTTGCATTCCTCTAATTATGAGTTATGTTGAACGTTTTTTCTTGTGTTTATTAGCCATCTTTATGTCTTCTTTGGAGAAATGTCTGTTCAAATCTTCTGCCCACATTTTGATTGCATTGTTTGTTTTTCTGGTATTGAGCTGAATGAGTTGCTTGTATATTTTGGAGATTCATCCTTTATCAGCTGTATCATCTGCAAGTTTTTTTATCCCTTTCTGGGTTGTCTTTTGATCTTGTTTATAGTTTCCTTTGCTGTACAAAAGCTTTTAAGTTTAATTATGTGTCATTTATTTATTTTTGCTTTTATTTCCATTACCGTAGGAGGTGGGTCATAGAGGATCTTGCTGTGATTTATGTGAAAGAGTGTACTGCCTATGTTTTCCTCTAAGAGCTTTATAGTCAACGGCCTTATATTTAAGTCTTTAATCTATTTTGAGTTTATTTTTGTGTATGGTGTTAGAAACTGTTCTTCTAAGTCGCTTCAGTCGTGTCCGACTCTGTACGACCCCATAGATGGCAGCCCACCATGCTCCGCCATCCTTGGAGTTCTTCAGGCAAGAATACTGGAGTAGGTTGCCATTTCCTTCTCTAGTGCATGAACGGGAAAAGTGAAAGTGAAGTCACTTAGTCGTGTCTGACTCTCAGAGACCGCATGGACTGTAGCCTACCAGGCTCCTCCGTCCATGGGATTTTCCAGGCAAGAGTACTGGAGTGGGGTGCCATTGCCTTCTCCAGAAAGTGTTCTACTTTTATTCTTTTGCATGTAGCTGTCCAGTTTTCCCAGCACCACCTATTTTTTTTTAGGTTTTCTTAAAATTAATTTAATTGGATGATAATTAGTTTACAATACTTTGATGGTTTTTGCATACATCTACATGAATCAGCCACAGGTGCACATGTGGCACCCCATCCTGAACCTCCCACCCACCCCATGGCTCTCTGGGTTGTCCCAGAGTGTTGACTTGTGCCCTGCTTCATGCATCAAACTTGCACTGGTCATCTATTTTACATATGGTAATAATACATGTTTGAATGCTATTCTCTCAAATCATCCTACTCTCACCTTCTCCCACAAAGTCCGTAAGTCTGTTCTTTACATCTGTGTCTCTTTTGCTGCTTTGCATATAGGATCATAATTACTGTCTTTCTAAATTCCATATACTTGTGTTAATATACAATATTGCTGTTTCTCTTTCTGACTTACTTCACTCTGTAAATAGGCTCCAGTTCTGTCCACCTCATTAGAACTGACTCAAATGCATTCATTTTTATAGCTGAGTAATATTCCATTGTGTATATGTACCACAACTTCCATATTCATTCATCTGTTGATGGACATGTAGGTTGCTTCCAGTCCTAGCTATTGTAAGTAGTGCTGCAATGAACATTGGGGTATATGTGTCTCTTTCAATTCTGGTTTCCTCAGTGTGCATGCCTAGCAGTGGGTCGTATGGCAGTTCTACTTTCAGTTTTTTTAAAGAAATCTGTACAGTGTTCTCCATATTGGCCCACAACGACTTATTGAAGAGGCTGTCTTTTCTCCATTGTATATTCTTGCCTCCTTTGTCAAAGATAAGGTGCCCAAAGGTGTGTAGGTTTATCTCTGGGCTTTGTATCTTATTCCATTGGTCTATATTTCTGTTTTTAGGCCAGTACCATACTGTCTTACAGCTTCCCTCATAGCTCAGTTGGTAAAGAATCTGCCTGCAGTGCAGGAGACCTGGGTTCGATTTCTAGGTCGGGAAGACCCCCTGGAGAAGGAAATGGCAATCCACTCCAGTATTCTTGCCTGGAAAATCCCATGGACAGAAGAGCCTGGCGGGCTACAGTCCATGGGGTCGCAAGAGTCAGACACAACTTAGCAACTAAACCACCACCACCATACTGTCTTGGTGACTGTAGTTTTGTAGTATAGTCTGAAATCAGGAAGGTCGATTCCTTCAGCTCCATTTTTCCTTCTCAAGACTGCTCTGGCTATTAGGGGCCTTTTGTGTTTCCATACAAATTGTGAAATTTTTTGTTCTAGATCTTTGAAAAATATCATCGGTAGTTTGATAGGGATTGCACTGAATTTGTAGATTGCTTTGGGTAGTACAGTCATTTTCACAATATTGATTCTTCTAATCCAAGAACATGGAATATCTCTCCATCTGTTTGTGTCATCTTTGATTTCTTTCATCAGTGTCTTCTAGTTTTCTGCATACAGGTCTTTTGTCTCTTTGGGTGGTTTATTCCTAGGTATTTTATTCTTTTTGTTGCAATAGTGAATGGGATTGTTTCCTTAACTTCTCTGATTTTTCATTGTATAGGAATGCAAAGGATTTCTGTGTATTAATTTTACATCCTGCAACTTTACTATATTCACTGATTAACTCTAGTAATTTTCTGGTGGAATCTTCAGGGTTTTCTGTGTATAGTATCATGTCATCTGCAAATAGTGAGAGTTTTACTTCTTCATTTCCAATCTGGATTTATTTCCTTTTGTTCTCTGATTGCCATGGATAGGACTTCCAAAACTATGTTGAATAACAGTGGTAAGAGTGGGCATGCTTGTCTTGTTCCTGAACTTAGAGGAAATGCTTTCAGATTTTCACCAATGAGACTAATATTGGTTTGGTTTTATTCTATTAGGCCTTTATTATGTTGAAGCAGGTTCCTTCTATGCTTACTTTCTGGAGAATTTTTATCATAAATGGGTGTTGAATTTTGTCAAAAACTTTCTATGCATCTATTGAGATGATCATATGATTTTTATCTTTCAGTTGTTGATATGGTGTATCACATTGATTAATTTGTGTATACTGATGCATCTTTGCATCCCTGGGATAAATCCCACTTGATCATGGTGTATGATCCTTTTAATGTGTTGTTGGATTCTGTTTGCTAGAATTTTGAATTTTTTGCATCTATATTCATCGGTGATACTCGTCTGTAATTGTCCTTTTTGGTGGTATCTTTGTATGCTTTTGGTATTAGGGTGATGGTGGCCTCGTAAAATGAGTTTGAGAGCTTTCCTTTCTCTGCTGTTTTTTGGAAGTTTGAGCAAGAAAGGTGTTAGCTCTTCTCTAAACTTCTGGTAGAATTTGCCTGTGAAGCCATCTGGCTCTGGGCTTCTGCTTGTTGGAAGATTTTTTATTAGTTTTGATTTTGGTGCTTGTGATTGGTCTGTTCATGATTTCTATTTCTTCCTGGTTCAGTTTTGGAAGGTGGTACTTTTCTAAGAATGTGTCTATTTCTTCCAGACTGTCCATTTTATTGGCATATAGTTGCTCATGGTAGTCCCTTATGCTTCTTTTATCTCTGCATTGTCTGTTGTAACGTCTCCGTTTTTGTTTTTATTGATTTGAGTCCTCTTCCTTTTTTCTTGACAAGTCTGCTAGTGGTTTGTCAATTTTATCTTCTCAAAGAACCTGCTTTTAATTTCATTCACCTTTTATATTTCATTTCTTTTTCATTTATTTCTGCTCTGATCTTTAAGATTTCTTTCCTTCTACTAGGCTTTGGTTTTTTGTTGTTGTTGCTGCTGTTCTTCTTTTTCTAGTTGCTTTAGGTGTAAAGTCAGGTTGTTTGACGTTTTTCTTGTTTCTTGAGGTAGGCTTGTAGTGCTATAAACTTCCCTCTTATAACTGCTTTTACTGCATCCTATAGGTTTTGGGTCATCATGTTTTCATTGTTTCTAGGTATTTTTTAAGATTTCCTTTTGATGTCTTCAGTGACCTATTGGTTATTTAGAAGTGTGTTGTTTAGCCTCCTGTGTTTGTGTTTTTTACAGTTTTTTTTCTTGTAAGTTATATCTAGTCTCATACATAGTGTTTCGTTCAGAAAAGATGCTTGATACAATTTCGATTTTCTGAAATTTACTGAGCTTGATTTGTGACCCAAGATGTGATCTATACTAGAGATTGTTCCATCTGCACTTGAGAAAAATGTGTATTCTGCTGTTTTGGGATGGAATGTCCTGAAGATACCAATTAGGTCCACGTGGTCTAATGTATCATTTAAGGCTTGTGTTTCATGTAAGGGTTGTGTTTCCTTATTAATTTTTTGTTGTGATGATCTGTCCATTGGTGTAAGTGGGGTGTTAAATTCCCCTACTATTATTGTGTTTAGTTGTTTTCCCCTTTTACGGTTGTTAGCATTTGCCTTATGTATTGAGGTGCTCCTATGTTGGTTGCATAAATATTTATAATTGTTATATCTTTTGGGGTTGATCCCTTGATCATTATGTAGTGTCCTTCCTTATCTCTTGTAAAAGATTTTACTTTAAAGTCTATTTTGTCTGAGTATTGCTACTCCTGCTTTCTTTTGATTCCCATTTGCACAAAATATCTTTATCCATCCCCTGACTTTCAGTCTGTGTCTTTAGGTCTGAAGTGAGTTCTCTTACAGGCAGCATATACATGGGTCTTGTTTCTATATCCCTTCAGCCAGTCTGTGTTTTTTGCTTGGTGCATTTAATCCATTTACATTTAAGGTAGCTATTGACATATATGTTCCTACTGCCATTTTCTTAATCATTTACGGTTTGTTTTTGTGGTCTGTTTCTTCTGTTGTGATTCGTGCTAGAGAATTTCTTTAGCATTTACTGAAAGGCTGGTTTGGTGGTGCTGAATTCTTTCAGCTCTTGTCTATAAAGCTTTTGATTTCACTATCAAACCTGAATGAGATCCTTGCTGAGTAGAGTAATCTTGGTTGCAGGTTTTTTTCTTTCATCATTTTTTTCTTTCACTTTAAACACCTGCATAGTTTCTGCTGAAAAATTAGCTGTTAGCCTTATGGAGATTTTGTGAATGTGTGTCTGCTAAGTCACTTCAGTTGTGTCTGATTCTTGGCAACCCTATGGATTGTAGCCCAGGCTTCAGGGGGTATTCTCCAGGCAGGAATACTGCAGTAGAAAGCCATTTCCTTCTTCAGGGGATCTTGCCAACCCAGGGATTGAACCTAGGTCTCCTGCATTGAAGGCAGATTCTTTAACCTCTGAGCCACAAGGGAAGCCCTGGGGATTGCTTTTTATGTTATTTTTTTCCTTTCTCCTTGCAGCTTTTAATATTTTTTTCTTTGTGCTTAATTTTTGTTAGTTTGATTAATTTATATGTATCTTGCTGTTTTTCTCTTTGGGTTTATCCTATATGGGATTCTCTGGGTTTCCTGGACTTGGGTGGTTATTTCCTTTCCCATTTTAGGGAATTTTTAAACTCTAATCTCCTCAAATATTTTCTCATACTCTTTTTCTCTTCATTTTGGGACCCCTATAATTCAAATGTTGGTGCATTTAATACTGTCTCAGAGATCTTTGAGACTGTCCTCAATTTTTTTCATTCTTTTTTCTCTATTCTGCTCCATGGCAGTTATTGAAGGCTTCCTGGTGGCTCAGCGGTAAACAGTCTGACTGCAATGTGGGTGTCCTTGGTTCAATCCCTGGGTCGGGAAGATCACCTGGAGAAGGGAATAGCAACTCACTCCAGTATTCTTGCGTGGAGAATCCCCACAGACAGAGGAGCCTGGTGGGCTACAGTCCATGAGGTCACAAAGAGTCGGACACAACTGAGTGGCTAACACTTTGAAGACAGTTATTTCTATCATTCAATCTTTCAATTCACTGATCCATTCTTCTGTCTCAGTTATTCTGCTATTGATTTCTTCCAGAATACTTTTCAGTAATTGTGTTGTTTGTAACTGTTTCTTTTTATTTCTTCTAGGTCTTTGTTAAATGTGTTAAATGTTTCTTGTATTTTCTCCATTCTATTTTCAATATTTTGAAACTTCTTTACTATCATTACTCTAAATTATTTTTCAGAGAGGTTGCCTACCTCCTCCTCATTTATTTGGTTGTATACTTTTTACCTTGCTCCTTCATTTTCTGTTGTTTCTTTTTTTCTGATGGGTGAGACTGTGTTCCTGTCTCATTAGTTGTTTGGCTTGAGGTTTCCAGTAGTAGAGTTTGCAGGCAGTTAGATAGAGCCAGATCTTGGTATTGAGATATAGACCTCTGGGATCCCTCACTCCGATTAATATTCTCTGGAACTTGATGTTCTCTGTTTGTTACTCCAGCAGTGTAGTTGGGTGTGGGCAAAAAAAAGAAAAAAAGGCAGAACAATAACAAAGTATAAAAAATAAAAACCCCTGAAGGGTAAAACCAGACTTCAATAGCAATGAGAGAGAAGAAAAGAGAAACAAAAAAGTACACACACACACACACACATATACATATATATATAATAAAAATGAAAAGAGTGAGTAGAATAATAACAAAGATTATAAATAATAAAATAAGCTTAGAAAACTAACAGAAATAGTAGAAAGAATAAGAATATATATGAAACAACCACTAGAGGGTAAAACCAAACTCTACTGGTAAATAGTAAAAACCCAAAAGGTAGAAAAAACCTTGGCTGTGAAGGGCGGGGCTTAGACGATGAGTGGCTCTAGTGGTGGAGACGGGATTTCGGGATTTAGGTGGGGGTGGGATCCTGACTTAGGATCCAAGCCTTCAGAAAAAACCCTGGGTGGGGTTGGGGGGAGGTCCAGGTTCAACTCAACTGAGGGGGCCTCTGTAGTGCCTCTGGCTTTGGGGTGTGGAAGATAAGGACCAGGTCCCTAGGAGGCTCCCCAGGGCTGAGTGAGTGGCACAACACCAGATGGATTTCCCTCTCCTCTATACTAGAGGGACCATCCCCTGGCTGCCCCTGCCGTATCTCCTCTCCCTCCTGTACCTGCAGGACCTACATGGGCAGAGGGTATCCTTGGAGGTGGCCCTAGAGGACAGAGTTGGTCCCCAGAGAACAGAGGGCTCAGCCTGGAGGGTGGAGGGGGCTGAGAGAGAGGGGTGCCCTGGAGGATGGAGGGGGCGCCCAGACGTAGGAGGGAACCAGACAGTAGAAAGGGATCCTGGATGGGGGAGGACCCAGGCTAGGGAGCAGACAGGGTCCCTGGAGAGGTGGAGGGGGCTGAGAGAGAGGGGTGCCCTGGAGGATGGAGGGGGCGCCCAGAAGCAGGAGGGAACCAGACAGTAGAAAGGGATCCTGGATGGGGGAGGACCCAGGCTAGGGAGCAGACAGGGTCCCTGGAGAGGTGAGGAGGCCCACAGAGGATGGGTACCCTGGAGGGTAGAGGGGGGCTTCCAGATGGCCGAAGGCTCAGCCTGGAAGGAGGAGGGGGCCCTGGAGGCTGGAGAGCCAGAAGGGGGGCTCTGGATGGTGGAGGGGGCCCTGGAGAGTGGTCCCAAAGGGTGGAGTGCTGGGCCTCGGAGCCTTAGGAGACTTCCCAGAATCAAATGGGTGGTGGGACACTAGGTAGTTCCCTGCTCTTAAAACCCAGCAGGAGCCTCCCCAAACCAGCCTACCTTTTTCTCTCCATAAATGAGCCTCCTAACTCCCTCTTACATCCAAGGATCCACCCAGGTGGAGGGGGGGTCTCTGAAGAGCGAAGGGCTCTTCCAGAGGGTAAAGAGGGCTGAGGAGGGCAGACAAGGCCCCAGAGGGCAGAGGTCCAGGCCCTTGGGCCCCAGAAGGCTCCCTGGGCCCAAGTGAAAGGGGAACCCCAGGGGCTTCCCCAGTAGATCTTCTGATCTCATCAGAGGTCCCTCCCCTGCCCAGAGGAGCAGGTGCACTGCTCCCAGCACCCAAAGGCGCCCAAGCCACTCCCAGTGCAAACTATTCCTCCCCCTCAGTCACCGCTGAGTGAAAGGGGAAGCCCCCTAGTGGATCCTCTGATCCCTGAGGGATCCCTACCCCTCTCAGGTGAGCAGGCACGCTGCTTCCAGTGACCAAAGGTGCCCAAACTGCTCAAGGCACCACAGCCACTCCCCCTCCCCAGCAACCCCACAGCTGCTGGTCACCAGGGTTCACGTCTCCTCCATCCTCCTTACCCAGTTGTTCCCAGGGCTCCTCCCTCCAGCCTGTCCACAGGAGGTCCCCCTCTAGCACCTGGTGAGGATCCCAGGTGTGGGCAGACATGCCTCCCTGTCTCCTCTCTCCCCAGTCTTGGGTCCACCCTCAAAGCATTCTTGACATTTCATTTCAAACTGGATTAGAGTGGAACTTCACTTGGCATTCCTACTACTATGGCTGTTTTCATTGCATTATGATGCACACTCATGCTTCATCAATTCACATTCCTCTTTGTTTCATACCTCTTTTCAAAACTCATCTTGTAGAGCAGGGAATAGAAAACTTTTTGAAAAGAGCCAGAGGGTAAAAAATTTCAGTTTTACGGGATATATGGTTTCTGCTACAACTACTCAATTTTGCCATTGTAGAATGAAAGCAGCCATACACATTAACAAATGGACATGGTTATATTCCAATAAACCTTTATGTACAAGAACAGGCAGCTGACAGGATTTGGCCTATGGACCATAGTTTACTGATCCCTCATCTAGAAGAATCTTCCCTAAATAACTTTGCTTAGCTGTGATCACTCCATTATTCTACTTCAAAATACATGTACTATATTCATTTACAAATAGTTATAAACTTCTGAATATTTTTATGTGGTCAGTCTCTCACTTAGAATACTGTACAGATTTTTTAAGGAAAACTGTTATTTCATTCATACCTAAGCCTAGGAGTAACACTGAGTGTTAAGAACATGAAGACAAATAAATCCCAGTCTACTTGCACAAAGAACTCACAAAGAACAGATTAACAGGACAGAGCAACTCAAATACACAATCATAATATAATTTGATTTTTGCTATAAGAGAGATTTGCTATACAAAGCGCTCTGAGAAAAGCAAAGGGAATGATTGACTTTGCTTGGGGAGAGGAGGAAAGCTTCACAGAAGACTTGAAGTTGAGATAGGATTTTCAGAAAAGAAAGATGAATAGGCATTTGAGTTAAAGGAAATGTAGTATAAAGGTACTAAGACATGGAAATGGATTAAGTGTATGGATAACAACCAGCAGCTACTATAGATGGAAAGGGGTAAGGGAAGCTACAGAGACAAATGACAGAAACTGAAGAAGATGAGAATACAAAAGAAAGTATCAGCAGAGAGTGCCATTTGCCACAATAAGACAATGTTATATACATACTGAGGAGTCTGGATCATTCTAGAGATTATATTTAAATATTCAATATCATGATCTGATTAATAATATTTTATACCCATAAAGAGGCTTTAACTTTTTCAAAGACTTTCATGTATATTATCTTTAATGTTCATACGACTTCCACACTTACATGTCTACTAAATTCTAATAATGATCATGAACTTATGAGGTAGAAAGAAGAGTAAGATTTAGAGGCAAAAAGATTCAGGACTAAATCTTGCAGTTTATAGGAACAACATGTTGAGTAAGTCTCTTAATCTTTCGTTGTTTCTACAGAACAGGAATAGCAACAGCCCCTGTTTCATTAGATTACAGAAAAGACTATTTGAGGCAATTATGTGAAGAGTACTTTGTAAAAGAGCTGCAAAATGACATGCAGGATTTGTGAAATTGCAGGATAAGTTGGTAAGAAAGGATGAGATACTTTTATTTACTTGAACAGCTTTTTGTGACACATACATTCATTCACAGCCTAATAGAAGATAACTCTTCATTTCTATCACATATAAGTACAGGTTCTGACCTTTTCGAGGATCTGATTTTTGCATGGTATCATCAGCTATATCAAATAGGAATTTCCTCCTTAATAAGATGGAGAAATCTAGAAGCAAAAGATTAAAAAAAATTAGCAATGTGAACAATTGTAGATCAAAGGAGACCTGCAATGAAATTAGGTTTTAATCAGAGAAAACCAGCAGGCTGAACACCCAGAAGGGCTTCCCAGGGGCAGTAATTTAGTTAAGTTTCCAATTTCCAGGATCCTTCCCTCAGCTTTTTGAATTCAGAACCCTGATTCTGTTAAAAATAGAACAGACTTTTCAGGGCATTAATAGGTCATTTTAAACAATAATGGATAAACTAGAAGGTTATTCTATTAATTCACTGTGAGAAATATAACAGCCATATAACCAAAGTATTGTACACTGAAAACTGCAAACATCGCTGAAAGAAACTGAAGAAACAATGAAGTATAAAGACATTTACATTCATGAATTAGAAGACTAATGTTAAGACAACAATACTACATAAAGATCTACAGACTCAATGCAATCCCTATCAAAATCCCAATGTTTTTCTGCAAAAATAGAAAAAGCCATCCTAAAATTCACGTGATAGCTCAAGGACCTCTAACAGCTTAAACAATCTTGAAAATGAAGAATAACGTTGGAAGATTCACAATTCCTGGCTTCAAAACTTACTACAAAGCTATAGTAATTGAAATAGTGTATGTGGGGGGGGGTACTAGCAGAAGAACAGATCAACAGAAGAGAGAGCTCAGAAATAAACTCAAATATATACAGTCAAATGATTTTTAATAAAGGTGCCAACACCATTCAATGGGAAAAGAATACTCTTTTCCACAAATGATGCTAGAATATCTGGATACCCACATGCCAAAGAATGAAGATGAACCTTTAGCTTACACTGTATATAAAAATTAACTCAAAATGTATCAAGACCAAAACTTTAGAGCTAAAATTATAAAACTTTTAGAGAAAACAGAGAAGAAAATCTTCATGACACTGAATCTGGCAATCATTCTGGAATTTGACATCTAAATCTCAGGAAACAAAAGAAAAAAACAGATAAACTGAACTTCATCACAATGAAAAACATTTGTGCATCAAAGAGCACTATCACATGGATGAGAAGAAAACCTACAAAATGGCAGAAAACATTGGCAAATCATTTATCTGATAAGGGACTAATCTCTAGAATATGTACAGAACTCCTCCAATTCAATGACAAAAAGAAACCCTCAAATAATCCAACTGAAAAATTAGCAAAGGACCTGAACAGGTATTTCTCCATTTATCTATGTGTGCGTGCTAAGTTGCTTCAGTCATGTCCAACTGTTTGTGATCCTATGGACAGTAGCCCACCAGGCTCCTCTGTCCATGAGATTCTCCAGGCAAGAATACTGAAGTGGGTTTCCATGCTCTTCTCCAGGGGATTGAACCCACATCTCTCACATTTCCTGCACTGGCATGCAGGTTCTTTACCACTAGTGCCACCTGGGAAACCCCCATTTATCTATATAGATGGCCAATAAGTACATAAAAATCAACACCACTAATCATTAGGAAAGTGCAAGTTAAAGTCACAATGAGATACCACTTCACACCCACTGGGGTGGTTATTATGAAGGAAAAAAAAAGAAAAATCATAAGTGCTAGCAAGGATATGGAGAAATTAGAGCCCTGTGAATTGCTCGTAGAAATGAAAAAATGGTGCAGCTGCTGTGGAAAACTTTAAAAAGTTAAACATGGAATTACCAAATGACTCAGTAACTCCACTTCTAGGTATATTCCCAAAAGAACTGAAAACAGGGACTGAAACAGGTACCTGTACACAAATGTTCAGAGCAGCATTATTCACAACAGCAAAAGGATAGAAACAATCTAAGTGTCCACCAATAAGTGAATGAATAAATAAGATGAGGCTTATACATACAATCGAATACTATTCAGCCATAAAAAGGAATAAAATTCTGATACATGCTGCAACATGGATGAATCTTGAAAACATTACGCTCAGTGAAATAAGCCAAGTACAAAAGGCTAACTACTGTATGACTTCACTTGCACTTGGCAGCTGGACTAGGGAAATTCCTGAGAAAGGAAGTAGAGCAGAGGTTACCAGGGGCTGTGCAAAGAGGGGGGATGGAGAGTTATGACTTAATGGGTACAGAGTTTCTGTCTGAAATGATGAGAATATTCTGGGGTTGGACAGCAGCGAAGGCTATACATCACCATAAATGTACTTAAGCCTTAAAACAGTTAAAATGATAAATTTTGTTATGTATTTTTAAAATATATTTTTAATTGAAAGATAATTGCTTTATTGTGTTGGTTTCTGCCATACATCAACATGAATCAGTCATAGGTATACATATGTCCCTGCCCTCTTGAACCTCCCTAACACCTCTCACCCCATCCCACAGCTCTAGTTTGTCACAGAGCCCCAGTGTGAGTTCCCCGAGGCATACAGCAAATTCCCACTGGCTATCTATTTTACATATTGTAGTGTATATGTTTTCATGCTACTGTCTCAATTCTTCCCACCCTCTTCTTCCCATCCTGTGTCCACAAGTCTGTTCTTTATATCTGCGTCTCCATTACTGCCCTGCAAATAGGTTCATTAGTATCATCTTTCTAGATTCCACATATATGCATTAATATATGATATTTGTTTTTCTCTGACTTACTTCCTTTGTATAAAAAGCTCTAGGTTCATCTACCTCATCAGAATCAACACAAATGTGTTCCTTTATATGGCTGAGTAATATTCCATTGTGCACATATACCACAGATTCTTTATCCATTCATCTGTTGATAGACATCTAGCTTACTTCCATGTCTTAGCTGTCGTAAATGTGCTGCAATGAACACTGGGGTACATGTGTCTTTTTCAATTATGGTTTCCACAGGGTATATGCCCAGTAGTGCGGTTACGGGGTCATATGGTAGTTTTATTCCTAGTTATTTTAAGCAATCTCCATACTCTTCTCCATAGTGGCTGTATCAATATACATTCCCACCAACAGAGCAAGAGGGTTCCTTTTTTCCCACACTCTCTTCAGCATTTACTGTTTGTAGATTTTTTGATGATGGCCATTCTGACTGGTGTGAAGTGATATCTATTATAGTTTTTGATTTGCATTTCTCTAATACTGAGCGATGCTGAGCATGTTTCCATGTATTTATTAGCTACCTGTATGTCTTCTTTGGAGAAATGTCTGTTTAGGTCTTCTGTCCACTTTCTGATTGGGTTGTTTGTTTTTCTGGTATTGAGTTGCACAAACTGTTTGTACATTTTAGAATTTAATCGTTTGTCACTTGTTTCATTTGCAATTTTTTTTATCCCATTTTGAGGGTTGTCTTTTCACCTTGTTTATAGTCTCCTTTGCTGTGCAAAAGCTTTTAAGTGTAATTAGGTCCCACTTGTTTATTTTTATTTCCATTACTGTAGGAGGTGGGTCACAGAGGATCTTGCTGTGATTTATATCAAAGAGTCTTCTGCCTATGTTTTAAGAGTTTTATAGCTTTGGGTTTTATGTTTAGGTCTTTAATACATTTTGAGTTTATTTTTGTTCTTTGTGTATGGTGTTAGGAAGTGTTCTAATTTCATACTTTCACATGTCCAGTTTCCCAGCACTATTCACTGAAGAAACTATCTTTCGCCACTGTAAATTTTTGTCTCCTTTGTTAAAGGTTAGGTGCCCGTAGCTGTGTGGGTTTATCTCTGGGGTTTCTATCTTGTTCCATTGGTCTGTATCTCTGTTTTTGTACCAATACCATACTGTCTTGCTGACTGCAGCTTTGTAGCACAGTCTGAAGTCAGGAAGGTTAATTCCTCCAGCTCCATTCTTCTTACTCAAGATTGCATTGGCTATTCAGGGTCTTTTGTGTTTCCAAACAAATTGTGAAATATCCTCGTTCTAGTTCTGTGAAAAATGTCACTGATAATGTGACAGTGACTGCACTGAATCTGTAGATTGCATTTAGTAGTATAGTCACTTTCACAATATTGATTCTTCCAACCCAGGAAAATGGAATATCTCTTCATCTGTCATCTTTGTTTTCTTTCATCAGTGTCTTATAGTTTACTGTACACCGCTCTTTTGTCTCCTTGAACAGGTTTATTCCTAGGTATTTTATTCTTCTTGTTGCAGTGGTAAATGGGATTGATTCCTTAATTTCTCTGATTTTTTGTTGTTAGTATAGGAATGCAAGGGATTTATGTGTAATGATTTTGTATCCTGTGACTTTACTAAATTCACTGATTAGCTCTAGTAATTTTCTGACAGTATCTTTAGGGTTTTCTATGTATAGTATCATATTGTCTAAAAACAGTGAATTTTCCTTTTCTATTTGGATTCCTTTTATTTCCTTTTCTTCTCTGATTTCCATAGCTAGGATTTCTAAAACTGCTGAATAACAGCTGTGAGAGTAGGCACCTTTGTCTTGTTACCAATCTTAGAATGCTTTCAGTTTTTCACCACTGAGAATAATGGTTGCTCTGGGTTTAGCATATATGGCCTTTATGTTGAGGTAGGTTCCTTCTATGCCTGTTTTTTGAAGAGCTGGTATCATAAACAGGTGCTGAATTTTGTTGAAAGCTTTTTCTGCATCTACTGAGATTATCACATGGTTTTTTATTTTTCAACTTGTTAATATGGTATATCACACTGATTGATTTGCGTATACTGAAGAATACTTGCATCCCTGGGATAAACCTGACTTGATCATGGTATATGATCTTTCTAATGTGTTGTGGTATTCTGTTTGCTAGAATTTTGTTGAGGATTTTTGCATCTATGTTAATGACACTGGCCTGTAATTTTCTTTTTTTGTGTTATCTTTATCTGGTTTTGGTGTCAGGGTGATGGTGGCCTTGTAGAATGAGTTTAGAAGTGTTCCTTCCTCTCTAATTGTCTGAGAGTTTCAGAAGGATAGGCATTAGCTCTTCTTAAGTGTTTGACACAATTCACCTGTGAAGCCATCTGGGCTTTTGTTTTTTGGGAGATTTTTTTTTTAATCATAGTTTAGATTTCACTGCTTGTGATCGGCTTGTTCATACTTTCTATTTCTTCCTGGTTCAGCCTTGGAAGGATGAATTTTTCTAAGAATCTATCCATTTCTCCCAGGTTGTCCATTTTATTGTCCATTGTTGCTCATAATAGTCTCTTATGATCCCTGGTATTTCTACATTGTCAGTTGTAACCTCTCCTTTTTCATTTCTAATTTTGTTAATTTGACTCTTCTCCCTTTTTTTCTTGATGAGTCTTGGCTAATGGTTTGTCAGTTTTGTTTTTCTTTTCAAAGAATCTACTTTTAGTTTTATTAATCTTTACTATTATGTCTTTTTCACTGCTCTATCTATGATTTCTTTCCTTCTACTAACTTTAGGGTTTTTTTATTCTTCTTTTTCCAGTTGTTTTAAGTGTAAAGTGAGGTTGCCTATTCTGTTTTTCTTGTTTCTTGAGGTAGGATTGTATTGGTGTAAACTTCCTTCTTAGGACTGCTTTTGCTTCATCCCACAAGTTCTGGATTGTAGTTTTTGTTGTCATTTGTTTCTAGGAATTTTCTGACTTCTCTTTTTATTTCTTCAGTAACCTACTCATTATTTAGAATCGTACTGTTTAATCTTCATGTATTTTTTAATATTTTTTTCCTGTAATTGAAATCTAGTCTCAAAACATTGTGGTCAGAGAAGATGCTGGATATGATTTCATTTTTCTTAAATTTACCAAGGCTTGATTTGTAACCCAAGATGTCTACCCTGGAGAATGTTCCATGTGCACTTGAGAAGAAACTGTATTCTGTATTTGGATAGAAAGTCCTGAAGACATCAATGAGGTCCATCCGGTCTAATGTGTCATTTAAGGTTTGTGTTTCCTTTTTAATTTTCTGTTTTAATTATCTGTCCATTGGTGTAAGTGGGGTGTTAAAGTCCCTTAGTACTATTGTATTACTGCCAACTTCCCTTTTATGTCTTTTAGTATTTGCCTTATGTATTGAGGTGCTCCTATGCTGGGTGCATAAATATTTACAAATCTTATGTTTTCTTCTTAGATCAATCCCTTGATCATTACTTGATTCAAAGCAGCAGTTCCCAACCTTTTTGGCACTAGGGCCCAGTTTCATCAAAGACAATTTTTCCATGGATGGGGTGGGGAGTGGTTTCGGGATGACTCAAGTTCATTACATTTATTGTGCACTTTATTTCTATCATTATTACATTGTGACATATAATGAAGTAATTACACACCTCACTGCTCATCTGACAGGAGGTGGAACTCAGCAAGTGATGGGGAGTGGCTGTAACTGCAGCTGAACGCTTGTCTGCTGCTCATCTCCTGCTGTGTGGCCCAGTTCCTAACAGGCCACAGACCGGTACTGGTTCATGGCCCAGGGGCTGGAGACCCCTTATTTAAAGCACCCCAAAATCTGGCATTTGTCATTTAAATGGGGGGGGGGCAAAAAGAGCTGAGGTTCTGAAGTTAAACAAGATTAATTATAGCATCCAAGGTCATATGGCTACTAAATGGAAAGGCTAAAATTAAGGGCTAATTTCAAAGTCTATACTCTCTTTGGTTTCATTATGCTTGCCTACTATAGTTTAAAAACAACAATAAATAAATCCCTTCCCTAGTTTACTTGTCATAGGCTATGTTATATAGAGAGAGGTTTGGCAAACAGTCAAGTCATATGTAATGTAAGAAATTACTATTAGCACAAGGAAAGAGCTTACTAAGGCAGTGGCTTTCAAGCCTTTTCAGTTGTGATCCACGGACTTAAATCCAGGAGTTTTTATAACAGTATGGATTCCTGAAAACCTTACATCTTATAAAATTATGCACCAAACGTGGGCTTGTGGTTAAAACAGAGTTACAAACAGACTACTAAAAGCTCATGGAACTTTGTATCCTTTATATATATATATACACACATACGTCGTAAGGATTTCAGTCATTAAGAAACGGTTAAAATTAGACCCAACAAACTAAATAGAAGGAAGAATGGGGTAATCCACTTTAGGATACTTTCCAGTTAAAATTATTTTTAAAAGTAAGTTTTAATGTATAATGGAATAAACCTGTAGTAATCCAGAACACTAAGCTTCTAAGAGTGACTTATTTCCCCAAGGTTTTCTGGAGTGGAAATTTGAATGTATGTCACCATATGCAGACAGAAGCCACTTAATAAAAGCTCTAAAGAGACAAAATTAAAACCTGAAGTCAGATTCATATGGGTTTGGGGACTGGTAAGAGATTATTAACCTGTTCATCATTTTTCAATCTGTTCACAACTGCCCAAGTAGACCTTTGAGAGATGTCTATGCCTCACAGTACCAGAGATCTCAAGATCAACTTTATTCTGTTAGAATGTAATAGGGTAGAGTCCTAGTTAGGAACTAACTCCTTAGATGTAGAGCTCTGAGAATAGAGTAAATCCTCACTGTTTAGACGATAGAGACAGGTACATAAAATAATTTGGACTCATTAACAGAGCAGTATCTATAAACCATTTCATAAGTCATCCCCCAAAGTCTCAGGTTCTCATCCTAAACAAGTGAGTTACGAATTCCTGACATTTTCCAGGGTCTCGCAGGAAACTTACAGAATTACAAACTTGGGGCAAATATGGTTTTTCTATACTAAGAAATTGAGATGCAACTTTGAAACTTGGCCTGGTTCATTCCTGGTTCATTCACTGAAGTCACCCGCTCAGGGCTTCAAATTCCTCACTTTAAAACCAAAAGATTAGAACTCAGGCAGGTCCCATGTTTACCACAAACCAGCTGCATGCCTCTGTTTCTTCATCATCCATCCTTACATGGGTTTGATTTTATGGTTTTGTAGAAAATACTATTGCTATTGATAAAATTTATCAAATGAGATCAGCTGTCTTCCTGTGAGCTACTCAGGCAATTGTCTTGACACCCATTTCTAGCTGGGACACCGAGATCACTGCTTTTTTCACTGTAATAGGAAGGCTAGACCACAGAAAGGGGCTTCCAGGGAAATGTATCTTATGTGAATCTGAAACAGCAGTCTCAGGAAAGGGCTCTCTTCTCTAGAAAACTGATTTGACTGAGAGGGTATGGAATAATCTTTGACATATGTATTAAGCTAAAGAATATTACAGATTTAAAAAAATTATTTGGGAGTGATAGAGAAAGAATATATAATAAGCATTTTAAACAGCTAAGGCAGAAGAGTGCTACCACTTGCCAGCAGTCACTCAACATTTACTAGAAACTTTCTTCATGCTAGTTCTTGAGAATAACACCTTTTAAAGCTAGTCAGAAAATCTTTGTATATAACTACAGACTCAGTAGGAACCAAGAAGCATGAGAAGAAAAAAACATAAGTCCAGTTTCAATTCAGAGACAGAAATCTGTGGTTATTTAGCCTTCTGAGTTTTTTTTTAAATCTGGGAAAATTAGCTTTAGGACACAAGATGCTTTCCTCAATTTCCTTAGCTTTTAATTCAGCAACTCATCTCTTAACTAAAATCTACTTTAATTCTTCTTCATTTTAAGTCTTTAGGGTTCAATAGACCAGGATTAGTGGTACATTGTATTTCAGAGAGCAATTTTACATGCTAGTACTAGTTAAAGAGATCTCCAGAAATTTATTTCATCAAAATCATTGATCATTGTTGAACCTGTGTGATACTCTTTAACATACAGCAGTGACTCATAACGTTTTTCCTTCTGAAATACCTGAAGAATACAAAACACTCCTATCAGCAAGGACAAGCTCATTAAATGAACTGGTTTTCAGCAAAAGGGTAGGGGGTAGGATTAATTTGATGGGGGAGGAAGGCTTCACTGGGTGGAAATTCCACCCAGATTCTGGAATCTCCAGGGGTATTTGTGTAAGCAGAAAAAGCAGCTTCCCCAGTCTATATTCCACTGCTTTTCCCCTTGACCCAGGGTATAGAACAGTGCTATCCAACAGAAATATACTTCAAGCCACTTACGTCATTTTTAAGTTTCTATGAATTTTAAAAAGTAAAAAAAGGAAAGGTGAAAATAATTTTAATAATGCATTTTATTTATTCCAATATATTGAAATATTATCACTTCAGCTAGTAATCATTATAAAAATCAATGGAAACACTTTATATTCTTTTTAATATTAAGTTGTCAGAATCTGATGTGTACTTATAAGTATAGCTTATCTCAATTCAGATGCTAAATTTTCATCAGAAATACTTGATATTTATTTTTCATAAAACTTACAGCTGAAAAGAAGATTTCTATAGTCAAAATTACTCAAAACACTTTAAAATTTTCCAATAACTGTGTGGAGACTGTTTTAAAATTTAATTAAAATTAAATAAAATTCATAATTCAGTTACATTAGCCATGTGGCTATTGTGTTAAGACAGCCCATAACTAAAAGAAATAAATAATACAAATTAAACATTGAGTACTATGTGCCACCATGACCCAACCATCTTGGGTGGCCCTACACGGCATTGCTCATAGTTTCACTGAGTTAGACAAGGCTGTGGTCCATGTGATCAGATTGGTTAGTTTTCTGTGACTGTGGTTTTCAGTCTGTCTGCCCTCTGATGGAGAAGGATAAGAGGCTTATAGAAGCTTCCTGATGGGAGAGACTAACAGAGGGGGAAACTGGGTCTTGTTCTGATGGGCCGCCATGCTCAGTAAATCTTTAATCCAATTTTCTGTTGAAGGGCAGGGCTGTGTTCCCTCCCTGTTATTTGACCTAAGGCCAAACTATGGTGGAGGTAAGGAAGATAATGGTAACCTCCTTCAAAGGTCCCATGCATGCATTGCTACACTCAGTGTCCCCAACCCTGCAGCAGGCCACCAAGATGGACGGGTCCTGGTGGAGAGTTCTGATAAAATGTGGTCCTCTGGAAAAGGGAATGACAAACCACTTCAGTATTCTTGCCTTGAGAACCCCATGCACAGAATGAAAAGGCAAAAAGATAGGACACTGAAAGATGAACTCCCCAGGTCAGTAGGTGCCCGATATGCTACTGGAGATCAGTGGAGAAATAACTCCAGGAAGAATGAAGTGATGGAGCCAAAGCAAAAACAACACCCAGTTGTGGGTGTGACTGGTGATGGAAGTAAAGTCTGATGCTGTAAAGAGCAATATTGCACAGGAAACTGGAATGTTAGGTCCATGAATCAAGGCAAATTGGAAGTGGTCAAACAGGAGATGGCAAGAGTGAACATTGACATTCTAGGAATCAGTGAACTAAAATGGACTGGAATGGGTGAATTTAACTCAGATGACCATTATATCTACTAGCGTGGGCAAGAATCCCTTAGAAGAAATGGAGTAGCCATCAAAGTCATCTAAAGAGTCTGAAATGCAGTACTTGGATGCAGTCTCAAAAACAACAGAATGATCTCTGCTTGTTTCCAAGGCAAATCATTCAATATCATGGTAATCCAAGTCTATGCCCCGACCAATAATTCTGAAGAAGGTGAAGTTGAATGGTTCTGTGAAGACCTACAAGACCTTCTGGAAGTAACACCCAAAAAAAAACTCCTTTTCATTACAGGGGACTGGAATGCAAAAGTAGGAAGTCAAGAAACACCTGGTATAACAGGCAAATTTGGCCTTGGAGTACAGAATGAAGCAGGGTAAAGGCTAATAGATTTTTGCCAAGAGAATGCAGTGGTCATAGCAAATACCCTCTTCCAACAACACAAGAGACAACTCTACACATGGACTTCACCAGATGGTCAATACCAAAATCAGACTGATTATGTTCTTTGCAGCCAAAGGTGGAGAAGCTCTATACAGTCAGCAAAAACAAGACCGGGAGCTGACTGTGGCTCAGATCATGAACTCCTTATTGCCAAATTCAGACTTAAATTGAAGAAAGTAGGGAAAACCACTAGACCATTCAGGTATGACCTAAATCAAATCCCTTATGACTATATAGTGGAAGTGACAAATACATTCAAGGAATTAGATCTGATAGACAGAGTGTCTGAAGAACTATGGACAGAGGTTCGGGACACTGTACAGGAGGCAGTGATCAAGACCATCTCCAAGAAAAAGAAATGCAAAAAGGCAAAATGGCTGTCTGAGGAGAACTTACAAATAGCTGAGAAAAGAAGAGAAGTGAAAAGCAAAGGAGAAAAGGAAAGACTTGAATGCAGAGTTCCAAAGAATAGCGAGGAGGGATAAGAAAGCCTTCCTCAGTGATCAGTGCAAAGAAATAGAGGAAAACAATAGAATGGGAAAGACTAGAGATCTCTTCAAGAAAATTAGAGATACCAAGGGAACATTTCATGCAAAAATGGGCACAATGAAGGACAGAAATGGTATGGACCTAGCAGAAGCAGAAGATATTAAGAAAAGGTGGCAAGAATACACAGAAGACCTGTACAAAAAAGATCTTCACGACCCAGATAATCACGATGGTGTGATCACTCACCTAGAGCCAGACATCCTGGAGTCCGAAGTTAAGTGGGCCTTAGGAAGCATTACTACGAACAAAGCTAGTGGAGGTGATGGAATTCCAGTCGAGCTATTTCAAATCCTGAAAGATGATGCTGTGAAAGTGCTGCACTCAATATGCCAGCAAATATGGAAAACTCAGCAATGGCCACAGTACTGAAAAAGGTCAGTTTTCCTTCCAATCCCAAAGAAAGGCAATGCCAAAAAATGCTCAAACTACTGCACAACTGCACTCATCCCACATGCTAGCAAATTAATGCTCAAAATTCTTCAACCCAGGCTTTAACATTACGCTATCTGGGAACTTCCAGATGTTCAAGCTGGATTTAGGAATGGGAGAGGAACCAGAGATCAAATTG